>NC_030808.1:78500926-79719259 GCF_001704415.2 Capra hircus
TGAAATCTTTTGGAACTCGTGATGTGATCTCACAATTGTTTTTTAATGGGCTCATTGCTGTGCTAATTCTCCTCATCAGAAATCTGTAAAGTGCCTCTGTATGGATTACTAATTCATCTGTTTTAAAGCATATTGGCAGAAGAAATGGTTTGTTGGACAGGAACTTACTTGTCTGATCCTCACGGGTGTATACTCATAGGTGTGTTTGTATCTGAAGAGGCATCTGTGAGGAAATGAGTATTCCACTTGATGGAATTAACAATCTCAAAGTGTCGAGGGAGCCAGTTTCTCCTGTGGGGATTTTACTGTTTGAGCCTGAGTCTACTGTTTGACTAGAACCGCTCTGGCTCTTAGCTTTACCTTCTGTACAAAGGCAAACACAAAAAACGTTGTTCTTGTATGCCTTGAAGAGTCAGTAAGATGTGAACATTACTTGAAACACAAATCTTCAGTAATGCCAGTAATTTCCTTTATTAATCATGCTCTTACGGTAAAATTTCCATTTTAGATGCTATGTAAATTTCACTGAGACTACACATCAGAAACCCAAGAATTCTTTTTAATGTCTGGATCAACCAGAATGATTATTTCACAAATTCACTTGAAAACCTCTGACAATAGGCACCTCTTATTACAGATAAGTGAACAAGGCTCTGATGGGATACTGCCACTGGAGGCAAGCCCACATGAGCTTTTGTATAAATTAGAACATTAGGAAAAACCATACGGTCTGCACTGCCTTTCAGCAGACATAAAACTGGTGATTGTGCCACCCAATAGTTGTGAAAACTGAGGACATGGAAGATGGACTTGGAGCCTGAGGAAGAGGCAGGAGGAAAATGAGAGAAACTGATCTCTAAGTTACAAAACCTGTTCACTTGCAAGCTCAGGGGAGAAAGCCCACTTCAAGTAGTCTTATAATTCCTCCCTCTTTCTTACCTCACCAGCCACTCTCATCCACTCAGCAGTACCCACCACCCAGCTACATTCCAGACCTCACCTCCACCGCTCATCACCATACTCTCTCCAGAATAGGTGGTCCTTTCCGTCATCTCTGCCTGAGCCATCTCGAGTCTCTTTGCCTTTACGTCAAACCACTCTGCCTTCAACAAGTTCCTTGACACCCCATTTAGAACTACCATCACTAAATGAAGGGAGGAAGTGCATTCCTACTCTTTGAGTTTTCCATGTGGAGGGACCTTCCATGGAGAAATATTCCTATCATCTGTCTAGACCCCACTCAACTTCCTGAGAAGGAACGGTGACTTAACCGACTGGTGAATTTGAGGAAAGAAACAGGGCAGGTATAGTTCAGCTCCTTTCCAAGTTCCACTCAGAACTGGCTGCTGGCAAGATGATGCTTTCTCTACTTTTTCAGACTCTGAATTGTTTAGGGGAAGGTTGTGTGGAAGACAGCTTCACTTCAGGAGAAGCCTGCAGGTGACCATCACTGACTATTATCAAAGGGCCATCTGTCATTTCAGTGGAAAAAGAGTAGCAATTTCCTTGCATCTAAAGCTCATGCCAGTCATCCATGGTACTTCGATCTGTCATAAGGCTAACATTTTAGTCTCTATCTGTCTGATTCCTGTTTCTTTCAATAACTTGTAGAACATGGGTAGAGATGTGATGGTGATTTAGTCGCTAAGTCATGTCTGACTCTTGCCACACCATGCACTGTAGACTACCAGGCTCCTCCGTCCATGGGCTTTTCCAGGCAATACTGGAGTGGGTTGTCATTTCCTTCTCCAGGGGATCTTCCAGACCCAGGAATCGAACCTGGGTCTCCTGCATCACAAGTAGATTTCTGCATTGCAGATGGATTCTTTACTGACTGAGCCATGTGGCTCTCCCGGGTAGAGAGGAGGGTATTATTTATTGTGCTCCCTGAAGTCACAACAATTAATACTCAATTAGCCATGTTTCTTTTCACCCAAAGTCTCTGAAACCTTAAGTTGAATGGCCAGTGTCTCCTCCCTCCCTTCTTTTCATTTCATTTCATTTTGGTAGTTCTGGGATTGCGTAAATTCTTAAGAAAGGCAAGAAATAGTGCAGAGCTAATCATTAATTTCAAATGACTTTCAGTGCTACACCATGACCTTCTCATGTATCTCTTCATTAAATATCTCCCAAAGGGTCCACACACTTCCATGCCCGCTTTCCACACATAACTTCCCTCTTTGTCTTAGAAAAGAGTGAGGCTATGTAGCATAAATGTTCATCCCTAGTCACTCACTTCTTATCAACCTATCTTTGTTTCTATAGATGTACTTATCTCTCTCTATAGGAACAGAGGAAAAAATACCCAATCTCTGTGCTAAGCTACTCTTTCCAGTCATGCTCTTGACCCCAGCCACTGCTGCTGGTTCCCTCATCCCCTCCCTTCTCCACACCCGTCAGTATCCTCCATGGCTTCCACTCCACCGGTGCATTTCCAAGGGAAAACAGGTCTCACTTTCACTTGAAAGCAGAGGATAGAGGGCACTTAGATTTAGTCCTACTCTTCTCTTAAGATAGATTTTTTTTTCTTTTTTGTACAGTCAAACTGCTTGAAAAGATGGATAAACTGAAGTTTAGCAATGAGAGCTAACTTCCAAGAAGTTCCACTTCTGGGTGGAATAATGCGAGAACCAGAATCTAAGTCTTCCGAATGTTTCTGGAGCATGTGGACTTGAATGTTGCATCATCAAAACCTTCCATTTGGCTGAGTTAAAACCCTTCTCTGACAGAAGAGGGCATAAAATGTTGAGTCTCTACCATATCCACAACTCTGTGTAAGGTGAGAGCCTCAAAAAGTGGTTTATTTTGAATAAATCTACCACCGCAGCTTTGTAAACAGGTAATTCCGAATTTAGTCCACGACGAATTGGATCAGATGTTGAACCAAACCCAGCTCCATGAGATGTGTCCTTCCCAATTTGTACTGGATAGGAACCAAGTGAAATAACGGATCCTATTGCTCTGCGTGCAGGGCATACGGAGAAAGAACGGTTGGTAGCAGAAAGAGAATGGGGCAAAAGCAAAGAGATAAACAGAGTGTATGAAGAAGCGCTAAGTCAGGAGAGGGCAATATGGAGTGAACATCATGGGGTTCAGAAGACTAAACAGAGTCATCAAGAGCAGCAGTAGGGAACGGAAAGAAAGAAGCTAGGTCATAGGAATGGAGACCCACTGGATAAGGAAGCACCGGTGTTTACTTGGAAGGGATGACAAAATCAGCTACTGTTGTGCCCTTAGTGATCTTCCAAGTTTCCATGAGACTTGGTTGTCTGGCTGTTGACACGATTTTAGGACTTCTTTCCTTCTCTTTGTATCCTTACCACAAATTCCTACCATCTAATGTCATCCAAGGTAGCTTTAAGCACATCTTGGTTTCCTGCAACTGAAAAGGACCTAAGGACAACAAACTTGAGAAACAATTTCTTTATTTTAAAAGAACTTAGGTTTGGGAGAATGGCATTCTAACATGTATACTATCATGTAAGAATTGAATTGCCAGTCTATGTCTGATGCAGGATACAGCATGCTTGGGGCTGGTGCATGGGGATGACCCACAGAGATGTTATGGGGAGGGAGGTGGGAGGGGGGTTCATGTTTGGGAACACATGTAAGAATTAAAGATTTTAAAATTAAAAAAAATAAAAAAATAAAAAATAAAAGAACTTAGGTAAACAGGATTCTGACTTATACTGGTATATTTATGGTTTTAAAAATAACTAGAGCCTTTTAACAATGGAAAAGAAAATAGACGGATGGAGGGAAAGGGAGTTATTTTTTGTCTCTTCTTGTAACACATTATATGTGATTTGGGAAACATCTGTGAGAAGGCTCATCTGCAATCTATAATATCGTACAAGAGCTTTCTTCTTTTTCCATACCCACATTTTCAGAATTCAGTCCCTATTAATTACCTCTAGAAATAAGAAGTGAGAAAGGTGGAAAGAGACAGGATGGCTTGGGATGTAGAATTGATTCTCTGGACCCTTATATAATTGGTGCAGAAAGTTGAATTGTATTTGTTTTCAAGCCTGATTATGTGAAAGATTTGCTTCTTAATAAAGAATAAATTCATGGTAGTTTTAAGCACATGGCACCACTTGCATTTTTAATTCTAGTAGATATTTTTATTGCATTAAGTACCTTCTTCTAGCTGAAAGAAGAATGCGGCTGTTTAAAGTAAACAAAATCCTACACAAGAATACCCCACTCTTCTTCCATGGTGAGTACTCCTTGTATCCAAACCACAGAGCCATGGAAAATAACCTCCCCAACATTCACTCTCCTGGCCACAAGCATCTGTTTAGAGAAGTGTCTAGTTGGTCTGAAAAACACATCCATGACCAACTAAGTGGAAGCTCAAGTCTATAACATGGAATAACATAAGGATTTTAACATCGGAAATGTTGGTTGAAACTAACTTTTGACAAACCTCGAAAAACCAAGCAATTACACTTCTGGACATTTAATTCTAGACTTACACAAAAGCAAAGATATGATGCAAGGAAGCTCATCTTAGTATGACTTCTACTAAAGAAGAGCTAAAGCCCATTCTGAATGCCTACCAGCCCAGATGAGGTACATGATACTACATTTCAAAATATGGAGCACTGAATGCAAATCCCATTTACCGAAATGAGCAGATATAGAGGAAAGAATGAATTAGGGACAAGAGGTAATATCATTTGCATGATCTTTATGTATGATGTGCACGTGTACGTGCATGCTTAGTCACTTCAGTCATGTCCAGCTCTTTGCAACCCCATGGACTGCAGCCTGCCAGGCTCCTTTGTCCATGAGATTCTCTAGGAAAGAATACTGGAGTGGGTTGCCACGCCCTCCTCCAGGGATCTTCCCAACTCAGGGATTGAACCTGCGTCTCCTGCATTAGAGTTGGATTCCTGATTGCTAAGCCACCAGGGAAACACATTCATGTATGACAATACATTTTAAAACAAATGTTACTTGCAAAGCTATTGCTATATATATATATATTGGTAAAACATTGGAAAGATATACAAACAGACTGTAGTGATTACTTTATGAAGAAAGTATAGAGTTGGTGTGGGCAGAGAAGAAATAAATAAAGTGGCTAGTGAGGGATGACTCTGAAGGTCTACTCTACATACTTCCGATAGTTAGGATATTGTGATGAGAGAGTGTCCATATACTCCATCATACGTGTGTTTCAATAAAGTTAAGGAACAGAATGTCTTCTATGTACTGCACACGTACTCGATTGATGGGTCAGCAAAGAAAACTGGAGGAATCACTGGATTCAAAACTAAAACCAACAGGATCACTTTATTAGCAGGGGTTTGTATTCAACCTTGTGTAATAAGAGGACAATAGTCTCTGGCCAGGTAAATTCACAGACTTGACATCAGGACAGGATGAGATACGAATACAAAGTCACACTACAAGCGCTCTATAGATCACAGTTGCTGCTCGTAGTGTCTGTATTATGTGACCTCTCAAATTTCCCTGGAGAGAAGTTGACAAGATTGTGATAATCGATGATTTATTTTAAACTCCTTTGCTTGAACCACATTATTTTATCTCCCCTGTCTCCTTTCACTAAGGTCTGAAATGAAAACAAACATCAAACGAGGCTGTAGGATTTTATTTTATCTGTCACATACGGCTGTCATTAAACACACTTGAGATGAGTGGGCTTAGTTCACATAAAACTGCTTCTTTCCCAAGCTCAACAAACACAAAGTGGGGAGAAAAGGAAGCTCGCACTTGAATTGTGCTCAGAAGCGCCACACGCTACACTTCAAGGAGATCCAGCTGGCAGGCTGACACAGTAATAAGTTCTTTTAATTGTCAGGTCAGGCAGATTACAGATCCAGGCTGTCAATTCTTTCACTGCAGTTTTATTTTGTTATTGGTAGCTCATTAATTTTTTTTCCCTCCTAGTGATTCAATATAAGAAAAACCACCTACCTTCTTTCCTTCCCTCCTAGAAATTTAGGCATCAGCAATCCAGTACAAGCATATCCTACTGAGTACCAACTATGGTTGAACCATGCTTGGTGCTGGAAATGCAAGAAAGAATATATACAAAATTTTGTCCCACAGGATATTACCATTAATTGGGAAGATAAACTCTTAGAATCCCAAATGGCAATCATGTGACTCAGAGATGCTGGTAAACCTGACTTTCTCCATCATTTTAAAGGAGTTACTTCTCTAGTGTATACATCTACTTAATGTTGGCAGTTTATCTGTTTCCTGAAGTAAAAAGAGCAACAGTTAGGAGACCCTGAAAAAGAGTTGTGTGTGTGTGTGTGTGTGTGTCTGTGTGTGTGTGTCTGTGTGTGTGTGTCTGTGTGTCTGTGTGTTTGAGGGAGAGAGAGGGGCACGGGGGAGAGAGCATGCCTGCAGTACACTCTGTGGAGATCCCCCAAACTCACGCCAAACCACCATTCCTTACAACCTTATACCTAACTGCTCACCTCCACGTATAATAGATCCTCAGTGATGCCCCATTCTCAATAGAACCTGCACTTTCACACTGTCCCATCATTACTCAAAATTTCCTCTTCTGCATGTCTCCCTCCTCCAAACTTTTATTACACTTTAATTACATTTCACATAGTCTATACTCAACAAATAGCCATACAGACTCTTAATTTTACATGCAGCAAGCATTTCCTTGGAAAATGCAAACAATGAATTCCAATAAATTAGGAAGGAGAAAACTGGCTGAATTTACCAATCCTTAGAGTTGAAAAGAACCTTAGAAAAGATCTAGTTCAACACCTTATAAAAAATAAACAAGATGTTCAGATAAGTGAAGTGATTTTTCAAAGTCAAATAATTTATGGAAGAGGAGGGTTTAGAATATGCCTTTCTGACTTTTAACACAGTGCTCTTTCCACAGCATATTGTTTCTTTACATTTTTGAGTAATGACAAGGATGTGTACTGACAAGCCCAGTGGGTTATTAAGTATGAGATGGCATTTCATTAAAGAGATGGGGGAAAAATCAAGAGTACTTATTAAAACAAGTGTGCTTTCTTTTACAGCACTGCCTCTCAAGTCACTACCCAAGGCAAGGTACATTCAGCTACCGAGAGCAGCCCCCTTGCCCATCACAATGAAGAAATATCGCTTTACTAAGAATTCTGCAGAAGACAATGGCAACAGTGAATTTCTACCATGAGTAAAATGTCTCTGGAGCTTAACAAGAAATTTAGAATTAGGAATCTATTGGAAAAGGAGGAATATATAGATCCTATAAGCTTCCAGAAAATAAAAGTTTCAGTTTATACTCACATAAGAAAAAAACATTTTTGCTCAGAGACTAATAAGCACCCAGGCTTCCCCGGTAGCTCAGCTGGTAAAGAATCCACTGGCAATGCAGGAGACCCCAGTTCAATTCCTGCTTCGGGAAGATAAGCTGGAGAAAGGATAGGCTACCCACTCCAGTATTCTTGGCCTTCCCTAGTGGCTCAGATAGTAAAGAATCCACCTGCAGGGCGGGAGACCTGAGTTGGATCCCTGGTTTGGGAAGATCCCATAGAGGAGGGCATGGCAACCCACTCCAGTATTCTTGCCTGGAGAATTCCATGGACAGAGGAGCCTGGCGGGCTACAGTTCATAGGGTCACAAAGAGTCAGACACAACTAAGCGGCATGTACAACACACAGCATAATAAGCACAAAGACATCCTAACCAGGTTGGCAGTTACATTTACATTCAGAATAAAGGGCAGGACATTGGTCTTGGAGAAGAAGGGTGCTGCCTGAAGTTTAGGCTATGCAGCACGTCTATAGGACTCCTGAGTAAATCATTTTGTCTGTTTCCTCATATCTAAAATATGGATGAGGATTACCATTTTCAGGAGTTACTGCGAAACTTCAAAAACAAAAATCACTTTGTAAACTCTAAGATATCAGAGGAAAGCACTGAATTTATCATTATCAGGAAGGAAGACTAGCCCTTGAGGGCCCATAGCCCAGCCAGACTGAGAAATGCTATGCAGTGTCTATTCCAGGCCTAACAGAGGGTACATATAAACTTTGAATCCTAGGAAAGAAAGGGAACACAGGAGAGGATGGCCCTCAATACTTTAACAGCGAATAAACACAAGCATACAGAATCTATGCAGTTCTGGGAAGACCTTAAGGGATAGCTTGTTGTTGTTTAGTTGCTCAGTCATGTCCAAAACTTTTGTGACCCCATGGACGGTAGTCTGCCAGGCTCTTCTGTCCATGGGGTTTCCCAGGCAAGAATACTGGAGTGGGTTGCCGTTTCCTACTCCAGGGATCCTTCCGACCGAGGGATCAAACCTGTGTCCACTCCACGGGCAGGCAGGTTCTTTACCACTGGGTCACCAGGGAAGTCCAAGGGGATAGGAGTTATTTAAATATATAGAAAGAAATGAGTTGGCAGAAGTCAAAGAGCTGGTGAATCTGGGAGTGAGGACTGGAGCCCAGGTCTGGTGGATCCTGCATCACATCATGGAGACTCTGAAATAACAGAAGCCTACGAAACACACAGAAACAGACATGTCAGTGCTGCAGAGACTGCTGGGTAGTAATCTGTGCTGCGCTGCGCTTAATTGCTCAGAAGCGTCTGGCTCTCGTGGTCCCGTGGGCTGTAGACCACCTAGTTCCTCTATCCATGGGATGCTCCAGACAGTAACACTGGAACGCTTTGCCATTTCCTACTCCAGGGGATCTTCCCAACCCAGGGATCGAAACCACGTCTCTTGCATCTCCTGCACTAGCAGGCAGATATACCACTAGCACCACCTCTGAGGCTTCACTAAATTGGATGAAGTCCTGAGTGGTGGTGGTTGCATGCCATATTTCCTATCTTATCCAAGCAGTGGAAGACCCCTTGCAAATGGCATAGCAGAGAGAAAAACCAGGTGATGCTACAAAGACCACTGGTCACCTGGAGGAGGGGAGACAAACCTGCACATGCTGTGGGTTATGGGATGGATGCTTTGCACGTTCTTTTTCATAATTCTGGCCACGTCAAGAAGTAAATGTAATTATTCCTCTCTTATTGATGAGCACATTCAGATCTAAAGAAGTTCAATACTCTACCAGCACCCACAGAGTTGCTAAGTGGCAGAACAAGAATCCAGGTTCCAGATGCCACAGAGAGATCAGGAGCTCTCTATGCCTTGCTGGATGGACGACCCCAGCCCCGCCCCAGGCCAGCAGGCAGAAGATGCTGAGATGCTGGAAGGAGGAGGCAGGAGGGCGGCTGTGTTGACAACTGGCACTCAAAGGAGAAAGTGGTTTGGGGAACAGTGTTACATTCATATTTTCTGAAGTGAGTTTATGCGAGGTAAGTGTTTTTATTTTCTCTGATGAGAAACTAAGTGATTCTGGGTACCTTTTTCAAAGGGAAAATATTTCTCTTTGTGGCATGGATGCAATAGAAGATTAATAAAATATGCAAAACTATAAATATAACTAGCATGAGTCAGGAGCCAGCATGACTTGGACAGAGGGGCTGGCAAGAAGCTTTGTTTTCCAGATTTGAGTGAAATAGTTGATTCTCTGAACATGGACATTCAGGAATGAAAACAACGCATCCTAATTGGTTTTCTTTACTAGAGACAGTACTATATATGTCAACTTCAGGCTTCCTATAACTGAAGCTCTTAATGTACTATCATCCTTAACTCATAAAAATCAAATTGTATTACTTCCTTATAAAGTTCTAAGCCTTTTTCACTTTGTGCATATTTCATTTATCATTTTACACTCTACTGAGATCCTGAATAGATTACATTACATATACATCTGATAGAATATTTAGGACTCAATTTTCACCATCATTGAACAGCTCTACGCAATTCATATTTTTTAAAAATGTATGAATAATCAAGTACTTGTGATCATGATGGTGGGCCAATTAAGAGCTGAAGGTTGGGCCATATGTCATGAGAAGGAATTATTCCTCAATCCCAAACCTAGAATTCCAGGCTGGAGGAAGCACTGGAAATTAACTACTTCATCTCCCTTATGTGACATCTGGGGAGACTAAGGCCCGAAAGGAGCAGAGACACGTTAAGATCACAGAACCAGACAAGCGAACAGCAGAATATGCGCTGGAAATCAGATAGTTTGTTTCCTAGTCTCTATGGAGATTTGTGTTTCCCATTCTAGACAAACGTCAAGCTCTTTGTTGAAACAAAAACTCTTCTTTTTCCCCATGAATTCAGAGTAGAACAAAGGCATTGCTATACTGAAAAAAGCAGAGTCTTATGCCCATTCCTAGACAGAAAGTTAATTAGACTTCATCAGTGTGATCCATTGTCCTTTAAATTCATCACATTCATTTCTGACCTTTGGGGAACCTGCGGTTTTACTTTGCTTGTATTTAGAATGGCACGGGGGAGGTAAAAATGGCAAAAATAACTATGGCTTGGCAGTTCTAGAAACTCTCTTTGCTGAGTTGTTTTAAAACGTGTTGAAGGTTTGGGACTTCCCTGGTGGCCCAGCAGTTAAGAATGCACCTTTCAATGCTAGGGTGCACGACAAATGCCAGGTCAGGAAGCTAGGATCCCATATGCCCTGAGGCCAAAAATCTAAAACATAAAACAGAAGCACTGTAACAAAGTAACTGAAGGCTTTAAAAAGGGTTCACATCAAAAAATCTGTTAAAAAACATATTAAAAAGAAAGTGTTGAAGGTTTTATTCCGCCCTCTTTCCCACCCTCTGTCTGCACTGACAGCCTAACTCATACCAAGAATTGTCGTTAAATTTACTCCTAATCCTACTTCTGTTTCATTTCATTCCTGGGTTATTTACTGTGTGATGGATACTGTGCCAAGTGTTTATCTCATTTAATACTCCCAATAACCCTATGGGGTGGATAATATCATTCCTCCCTTTAAAAAAAGGCATAGAGGAAGATCAAATAAGTTTTCCACCCTCAAACAACTAGTAAATATGGGATGAGGATTGGACTCCAAGCAGTATAATTCCAGAGTCCTTGTATTTAACAGTTATTTAGTGTGGGTTCCACCTAGACAAAGAAAAAGTATAACACGTGTGAACCAATGACTCAGAAGAATGGTGAAAATTGTTTGTCTTTAGGTAACATCCATCAAAGATTTAAATTCAGTTGTCCGTGTTTTAATTCTCATGGCATTTAATCTAACAGTGCAGATAAATTGCTCATTCACTCACTCACTCCTGAAGCACTTTTAGATGGTTATATTTTTAGATGATTCTGTCTCTAGATTCTCTCCCAACCTCAATATCCTTGTTCATGACATCTCTAATGGTTCCTCTATGTCTCCAAGAAACATCAAAATCTTGGCCCCAGAGCTTAATCTATCATTTTAGATAATGTCACTCAGTATCATGATTTTAAATTTATATCTGCTGCCACTGCTAAGTCACTTTAGTCGTGCCCGACTCTGTGCGACCCCATAGATGGCAGCCCACCAGGCTCCCACGCCCCTGAGATTCTCCAGGCAAGAACACTGGAGTGCGTTGCCGTTTCCTTCTCCAATGCATGAAAGTGAAAAGTGAAAGTGAAGTCACTCAGTTGTGTCCGACTCTTTGCGACCCCATGGACAGCAGCTTACCAGGCTCCTCCATTCACTGGGATTTTCCAGGCAAGAGGACTGGAGTGGGGTGCCATTGCCTTCTCTGAAATCTATATCTACTGATTCCTAAATCTATATCAAGTCAACACTTTGCCCTTGAACCCCAGGCTCAAATATATAACTGTCTACTCAACCATTACTTCTAAGGCACACTGAAAATCAAATTCCTGAACACCTTTTCTTCTCAAAGAAACAAAAATCAAAACATAATACTAATTATCTTGCTGTCCTCCTGACATCTCACTAAATTGAATATTCATCCTCCTCACTGCCCAGGCTAAAACCTAGCAGTCATTCTTGACTCTTCTTTTGCTCTCATACTCTAGATCTCATCTGTGCACTAAACTTGTGGATGATACCATCAAAATATATCCAGAACTTCACTATTTGTTAGCATCTGCCCCTTACCTACCGACCAAGTATCATTTCTAGCCCACATTCTCTTCTCCACAAAGGGGCCAGAGTGATGCTTAATGTAAGTCTAATCACATGACTCCAAGTGTTCCCCATCTCACTCAGAGTAAGTCATCAGAGCAGCCTACAGGACCCTGTGCAACAGTCCCTGTGTCCTCCCTGCCCTTATCCTTTCTCACTCGCCTTAGATCACTCAGCTCCAGCTTCTTTAGGCTCCTCTGTCCTTTCCCAAACCAGACATCTGCCAGCGAGGCTCCTTCCCCAGTGTGTTTCTCTCTGGAACATGCTACCCTCTGTCCCAGATACTACCCCTCAGCTACCTCCCTTCTCTAAGCTTCTCCAACTGCTTTACATAAAACAACCAAGGCAGGAGACATGAGTTTGATCCCTGGGTCGGGAAGATGCCCTGGAGAAGAATATGGCAATCCACTCCAGTATTCTTGCCTGGGAGATCCGATGGACAGAGGAGCGTGGCGGGCTACAGTCCATGGGCTCACAAAAGTGTTGGACACGACTAAGCAACTGAACAGCAACAAACCAAGGCACACTCTCTCGTCTTTTAGTCTTGCTTTATTTTTCTCTACGTAGCACTTAACTCCATTAGACTTAAATGTTTACTTGCTTATACACGCATGGTACCTCTCCCCAGAGGAAAATGCACTGTTTGAGGAAATACACTTTGTTTATTCATAGCTGTGCCTTCACCCTCTCAAAGAGACTTGCCACCCAGTGTTCAATACATCCTTCAAACGATCATGAATAAATGGTTCCTCTTGTTACTCTTATAGGAGTTCTAGAAATAAGACTCAATGTGAAGAATCCAATAGCGTAAAAAGGAAGGCAGCAGTGTAAGCACTTCTAAAAGTAGCTTGTTGATTTAGAATCAAAGTAACATATTATATGTCACCATAGATTTGGACTCTGAGTCATAGACTGTTAAACTTGGGAGGCAGCTGTGCTGGACTAGAAAGAAAGTTAACTGGGAGTCAGGTGATGATGGCCCCAGTGCTGGCAGTGCCACTGACCTACTGCATGACCTCAGACAGACAGGTTTAGCCCCATGGGCTCTCCCCGTTCATCCAAATAAAGAACAGTTCACCTCAAATCTCTATGGTTTTGTAGTTTGATATGAAATTCAACTAGCACTTGTTCTTTCAGAATTCATGTACAGAAGACTGTCCACTGTTGTCAACTCCACTTGCAAGTTAGGAAAGAAGTCACATTTGAAATTGCATTCCTTTTCTGAAATAAAAAAGTGTTACATAATTAACATCTAAAGTGGGAGATAGAGGCTTCTTCCTCTCCATGCACCACTGTGGATGCTGGATACCATCAACCACAGCATAGAAGGAACAAGTGTTCAGGATGCTAAATTCTTCCAGAAACACACACACACACATATACATATATGCACCACGTGAAATTCACACATGGAAAATAGCTTTCAATTTTCCTTCAAATACGCTCATTTCCCATTCTTGATATGAAGTCTCATATAAGCATAAAACACATTTCCCATAAATAATCGAGATGACCTTTAAAAATACAACCCTCTATTCCCTAGCATGCAATTACTCAAAGATCAAAGCCAGTTTACTCCTCTGCATTAACATTTCTGTGATCAGATATAATGTGGGCACCCTGATTCTCTGTGTCAAGGGATTGTCTCACAAGTGACTTGCATGGTGGAAGCTCAGGCACTGAACTCGGCTCTGACACTGTCTGCTTTGAGGCTGACTCCACCTTGGTGGTGTCACAAGTCAATGTGCTCTTTAGCTGCTTTCCTCCGCAACATAACAGGGTAATTGCACCTGATGGAACAATAAATCTCAATTTCCCTGTCCCATCAGTTGAATCTTTCAATTTTGTAGGATCCTTCTATTTACTAACTCCCCTCGGCATTACACATCATTCCTGAATAAGTACACAAGTTAAATGCCCACTTCTACATTAAAGTCACAGGGAAGCCGTGGCAGTTCTTTAATTTGACTTCCTAGATCTGTTCCCTGGGGACACAAGAGAAAGCTGGATGTTGTTCCTGGACTGAATATATGAAGAGGTCATCCTTCCCCTCGCTCAGGCTCTGTGAGCTCCAGGAAGCACAACTTCATTGTACCAAGGAATAGGCATCTCTTTGTCCTCCCAAGCACCCTTGATGCTACCACCTTGCACGTTCCAAAATCTGAGACATCTTTGCCCAATGAAAGGCATCATGAACTTTTCACCCAAAAAAGTCATCGACCGTGAATGGCATTCCTTTGTGCTCCAGAAAATCTAAGTATAGGAAGAGGGCAGAAAAGAATATGGTAAAAAAAAAAGAAATGGGGGACACAACACTATGCAAATGACATGAACTATGTCCCAGGACATTAAATCAAAAACTAGACTTCATTTTCCCATAGAAATAAAAGCAAAGGATTGCTGGGTGGCATCAAGCTACTCACTGCAATAGTTTAACTTCATTATAAATCAAGTGCCTTCATGCTAAAAAGCATTGTCTAGCTCCTTGTTGCCATCAGGATGCTTTGGAACTCTACATAAAGCACAGAGCACACCTCATGATCTGTCTACTTCAGCTCTTCTCAGAAACATCCTCCCTGTCTACATATTATTAACAATCTAAAAGTATTTACATCTCCATAAATAGACAGAGGTTTATAGAGCCATCTTCATGGTTCCCCTGAAGACGTCCACATTGTGATTCCTGGCACCTCTGAAAGCATGATTTAGGCAAAAGAGACTTTGCTCATATGATTAAGATTAAAGATCTTGAAATGGAGAGGTTATCCTGGATTATCCAGGTGGCCCTAATCTAATCACAGGACTTCTTAACAGCAGAGAATCCTTCTGAGCTGTAGTCAGAGGGAGACACGACTAGAGAACAATGGTCAAAGTGGAGCAATGTTGCTGGCGTTGAAAGGAACCGGAAATTCCTTTTGAGATAAGTAGCCTAGGTTTATTTGCCTTATTTTACAAAAAATATTGCAATGCTAGACTTGCTTTATTTGATTTCTTATTATGCTCTATCTTGAATTAGGATGTTATTCTTCAGTCTCCAAGTCGTGTCTGACTCTTTGCGACCGACCCTATGGACTACAGCACATCACCAGTTGTAACACAGGGGGTTTCTTTAATTTAAAAGTTGTGCAGAGTGTCAAATGGGGAGAAGGAGTTCTGTTAAGATTCTGATAAAGTAAGATTGCCTTTGAAGTACCTTGGTCACATTAACACCAAAATAACATCCTTTTTCTTTCACCATAGAAATACCTTGTCAGTATAACTACATCATCAGATATCTACATGCAGTTCAGGAAAGCCTCATGATCAAAGTGATGTAAATACAGCAACAAAAGTCACAAATATTATGTTCTGCATAAGAAGCAATGAGAATTTAGCACTGATGCTTAAATGTACACCGATCTTGAGCCCCCATGTGTTTCATCAACTTCCAAGGTAGGAATGATAAACTAATGAAAAGACAACTTGACTGGTAATTATAAGTCTTAGTTTCTAAATTCTTGACCTTCTAAATATTAACTGTAACCTGAAGTCAGTCATATGACACTGTTCTTAGTTATAGTAAGTGCAACATACATGAGGCAGTGCTTTGGAAAAGAATGCCCAACAAGCCTGTGATACTGGTCCTTGCAGGGAGCAGAATTGTTCACATTAGCTAAGAGCTGTCTTGGCTTGAGTATCCTTGCACTGAGATAAGAGTGAAGCCAACCCAAGTGTTTGCTAGAATAAATGCGACCACTGACGAGATGTGGCCTGGCTTCCCCTCCAGAGGCAAACAACTAGATGACAAGGTCAACAGAAGATGGTATGAGAGGGAAAGAGACTGGACTGGCCACACCCCAAATGCAGAGAATTTTTGCATGTTTTCCAACAGAACTCTTTTGGCACCATCTCAGCAGAGTTTAATTATATCTCTATGAGGATATAATAAATTGAATTATTTTCCCATTAATGTATCTGCCCAAAATTACCAGAAAGAGACAGAGAAAATGATAAGGACCTCGGTGTTCTGATTTCTAGTCCAGATCTATTCCTACCATAAAAGGTCAGCTCCCTGTCTGGAAAAGTTATTTGATCTAAATCTCAATGTGCAAATAATTCTGATTTATTTTAAAAGTCTTTCTTAGAAGAGGTCAAATCTTTTCTCAGTACTATCTCAGAGTTCTATTGTGCTGGAGATAGGAGTAAGGGCTTTGGAACCATGCAGCCCACCTGTAATTCCCACTTATACAGTCATGGACTATGTGAATTTGGGAAACTTATTTAACCACCCTCAGGCCTCAGGATTCTCGTCTGTTCAGCTGAGATACTATGAGTTCCACCTCTTAAGTATAAACATGAAACAAGATAACATACACAAAATATTTCGCAGTGACCTTGGCAAATAATAGGAACTTTCAGTTCAGTTCAGTCGCTCAGTCGTGTCCGACTCTTTGCGACCCTATGAATCGCAGCACGCCATAGGAACTTAGGCCACACCAACTTGACCATTATGTCTTCAGATAGTAAAGATCACAGCTCCACAGAGTGCTCAATGCATGGGTGGTGTACATATCTGTTATATGTACAAGGTGTGTGCATATGTATAAAACTGTAAGGATGTGTGTTGCACATGTATATGTCTTGTTTGTGTAATTATATGTGTGCATGTATGTTGCCTAAGTGTAGGTGTGTATATGATGCATTTGTAGAAATTTGTGAGTATAGGGGTATAAGAGGTAAAAGTGAATGTGTGTATGCTTCTGTGCATGGGAGGTTGGGAAAGTTATGAAAGTGATGAAGGAAAAACTAGAGATGGGAAGAAACTAGTTCAAAAATAAAAATACAAAGGCCTTGATAGATAACAGCTTTAGAAACATATATCCTGTGTTTGTTTAAAAAAAAAGCAGACAAGTACTTAGCTATCTTATAGCACAATAGTGATACATCTTTAGATTAAGTTTACAAATCTATCCTCACATTCTAAGGTCTTACCTTCTCAGAAGATGCTGAACAGGGAACGAGCATAGCTGTGTAAGCCTGTGCTCATATTTCCTTCCCATGTCAGGAAAGGCTGTGAAGTGGTCATAATTTTTAATGAAGAAGCTCATTCCCACACAGAGAAAAGGAAATGCGTGGTGGTGGAGGCTTTTGTGCTCCTCAGTCTCAAGTAAACTATATATGTATTGGGCTTATCAGTCTTTTCTGCATCTCAGATGCTGTACTTGGAGATGATGAGATAAAGCACAATGCTACAGCCTTCAGCATTAAGCCAGGCCACTGCAATTAAGCAGAATTGTCTGGTAATCAGGCTCTGAGCTACAAAAGATACATAAACTACATAAAATTACTTTTAAAAACCACTGTTTGCAGGTCTCTGAGCTATCAGTCAAGTCAATATCCTCTAATCTCTTCTGGTGGTGTTTATGGCATTCAGAAAAAAAAAAAAAAAAACAAAAAAAGATTTGGAAAGGTAGAAACACCACAGTGAGGTCCCATCAATTTCTTTCTTTCTTGGATTTTCAAAAAATAATATGGAGCTTTAATATGCGAGGGGAGACAGTGTATTTTAGTACTGCTGTATCACATGCTCCAAGTTTAAAAAAAAATGAAATCAGTAATGAATAAAACAACACAAAGACTTCACTTAAACTATCTACCAACATCCAGCTTAAATGGGACACTGTATTGGAACACCTCATAACTATTTTCATAGATTTAAAGCCTCTAAATGCATTAAGTATATCCCAGGAATGATGGTGGTGCCTGTTTTTATCAGAATATTAAGTTTATGGTTTTCTTTTCCTGCCATTCGTGTGGAAGTCTTAGTTTCTTCTCAGTTAGGTCTCACCCCTAGCACTAAGCACCTGTTAGTGACTATTTAGATGGACCCACAGTACTGCGGCATCTCAGGGCCACCTGGCCCCCGCATGCACCACTTCCTAGTGGAGGCCATTCTCTACAAACTAACCTGTGAGAGGACTGTGCAGCAGCACTGTGAACGCGCACAACTGTCCCCAGCCCGAGACTTGCTGTCCTCCCCTTTAAGACCAAAAGACTTCGTCCAGAAGACTTCCGAGAATCTACCCAACACTGCAGTGCTGGAGAGTGGAAAGGTGAAATGCACAGCCCTTCACAAAGGGTTCCGCCGTCAACACCATCTGTGCCCCTCCTGGGGTCCACCTTCACCTTCTTCCTACTTTTGAGATCCAAATCAAATCTGTCTTGATAGTTTTAGGACAAGAGACACAGTGACTGGCAGTTTCTATATTCACAGCCCTTCTCTTTTCTGCCTTTGCCCTCCTTCTTCACTGATTATCCCCTCATTTGAGGCAGTAATAGAAGGCAGGAGTCTAATGAAATGTTTGAACCCAATTTACCACCACGTGGACAAAAAGTACATGCATGTGCACTAAGTTGTTTCAGTCGTGTCTGACTCTTTGTGACGCTATGGACTGTAGCCCACCAGGCTGCTCTGTCCATGGGATTCTCCTGGCAAGAATACTGGAGTGGGTTGCCATGCCCTCCTCCAGGAGGGGATCTTCCTGACCGAGGGACTGAACCTGTGTCTCTCAGGTCTCCTGCACTGGCAGACGGATTCTTTACCACTCTAACCACCTGGGAAGCCTGGACAAAAGTGAATAAGCACTTAATGCCTATATGGTGATAACTTCCAATTCACCAGGTCAAGCTCCCTGTACCCATAAAACATGACACTTCAAAACATCTACCAAAGGAGGTCATGAAAGCAAGTAGAGAACATTAGAATTCATCCTTTTGTGATCTGAGGTAGGATAGGTTATGAGTCTTCCTCAAAGAATGAAGAACCCATGGAATAATTTCTAATAGAACCTGAGGGGACCTAGAGTTCAAATCCTTTGTAAACTGAAGTGCTAGCATAAGAGAATGGAAGTAGCTTGTCTGCAAAAAAAAAATCTTACAGCAAGTCAGGGCCAAAATTAAGATGAGAACCTGCACACTCTACCCATGGCAGCACACTGCCTCCATCATCTGGATTTTGTATTCTTTCATGGGCTTAGCTTTGAGCCACATAAACTTACAATGGGATCGGTGGGAGAATGATGTGACTGACCCCAAATGGGCAGTGGATTGGTTCCCTCATTAATCCCACCCTGGGAAGCAAAATGATCAAGGTCTTTCCTGAGGGCTCCAAGGATGTGAAGAATTAGCCCAGTGCAATGGGACTGGTTTTCCTATTAGATATGGAGATGCCTCAGGACAGCATCTGGAGAAAGAGGATGATGCTCAGCAAAGATCCAACTCCCAACTTTGTTATTTTAGCCAGATCTGTTTTACTTTGGGCTTCCCTGGTGGCACAGAGGTTAAAGCGTCTGCCTGCAATGTGGGAGACCTGGGTTCGATCCCTGGGTCAGGAAGATCCCATGGAGAAGGAAATGGCAACCCACTCCAGTATTCTTGCCTGGAGAAACCCACGGATGGAGGAGCTCGGTGGTCTACAGTCCACGGGTCACAAAGAGTCGGACACGACTGAGCGACTTCACTTTTCAGTTCAAACTTCAGAGTTCATTTGAAGGGAGATCACACTATGGAGGACCACTGACTGACCATGGATAGAAGCAATGAGTTTAGTTTCCTTTTCATGAGAATTAAGGCAAGGCATTTCACATTTTTGGACCTCAATTTCATCTTTTATTAGATGAATTAACAACCCACATGTGGTAAATTGTCAAAAAGACACTGTATGGTAAGTGTGATTTTTATGCAATGAAGCACTTCCAAACCATGAATGTTACTACGTGACGCTGCTACAGAGAGGCCCAGCAGTTTTATAAAGGAGGGATATGAGAAAAAAGTCGGACCCTAGCAGTTCGAGTGACTTACAACTGGTGTAATTTTACCCCCATGTGACACGGAACTTTCTAGGCCCCATCCTGACAGTTTTTAGATGAGTCACTGGCAATGAGGTATCTGCACTGAGGACAGACAGACAGAGGGGTCACAGAGAAATGTAACACTGTGTGTGTGTGTCTGCTGTGGCCGAGATTCCTGGTCTGAGTCAATACTGTCTATAAGACAGACGGGAAGACAGAAGGAAAGAATGCATCTGCAGAAACATTTATCTGCCTTTCTTTCCAAGTTTATGTCATGACATTTGCCCTACACACCCTCACTTCCAACCGAGCTAAACTGTTTCCAGTTCCTTAGTAAATCTACATAAGGCCTCTCTGGAAAGCCTCCTCTGATCTCTCAAGGAGGGGACTAGAGCACCTTCCTCTATGAATCCATAAAGTGTTGCTCATTCCATTTGCCATCTATCCCTGCTGTCTGTTCACAAATCTGTTTCCTATGTTGGAAGGCCTTTGTGGGCTGGGAAGCACTAGGAACTGTGGTCCCTCTGATTTTTAAACTGCAACATCTTGTATTCAGTAAGGACCTAATATATGTTGGTTGAAAAAAAGAGATGAGACTGATTTGATAAATGAACAAGTTTTTAAAACAGATACAAACTAATACATAATTAGCTATAGTTTTCTCAATTTGGGGTTTAGACTTTGGTAAAAATTTGAAGGTAGGAACCAATTCCAATATAGGATTTTGTTCACTGGATAGGCCAACAGGCAGAACACCAAGCAGCTGAACTTTTGTGGGACAAGAATAGATGTCCCTCAGTTTCTTTAGTTTTCAAGTAATATCACGTATTTTCCATTTTCTATTCTGATCTGTCTCTTCTTACTCAGCTATTCTTCCCAGCCTACCCCAGACTCCCATGTCTCATTAAATTAAATATAAAATCATCATGACCACTACACACTCTGGATGGAACCAGCGGAATGTTATTTCTTTTTTGGCGGGGGGTGGGGGGCGGCAGGGCGGGGGCGGTTTCCTAGCATGGGCAACTGGAGCACCTAGGGACAGGCTCAGATCTATTACTTTCAAAGGCAATACTTGCCCGCTTGTGATTCCTCTGTATTAATATTGCTTCTTCATTCTTTTCAAGGTAGACAGATGGTGATGGGGATGGGAAAGGTGTGAGTAAGAGGATGGTGTGGGCAAGGTTTGGAGATATAGATAAAACAGGGACATAATCAAGTTAGAGAGGTTAAAGTATGGGTTCCAAAACTAGATAACCTTGATCTCAATATGAATTCTGCCGTTTATGAACTGGTTTGACCTTGGGAAACTTACTTAACATCTCTGTGCCTTGGCTTTCTGATTTGTCAGAATGAAAATAATGACTACATCATGAAGTTATAGGATAAATTAAATGAACTTTAAGAGAACTACAGAACTTACAACATGTCTGGCACTTAGTAAGTACTCAACAACGGAACTCAATGAAATATAACACAGGCCATTACAATCTGATAGGATAAAGTATGACATGATATAGTACAAAAGATACAATACAGCGCTATACTAATGTGCTATGCTATCATTGCACAGTACAGTGATAGATTCTATTTTCCAAAGATGGCCACAATATCTCTTGCACATATATTATTGTCGAACCTTCCATAACCCCATTAAAAGGTGGAGTCTACGTCCCTTGCCCTTGAACTGGGTGAGTCTTTGTGACCATCTCAGCCAACAGTGTACAATGGAAGTAACATTATATGTAATTTCTTAAACTAGGTCTTAAAAATGCATGCATTTCCACCTTGTTCTCTTGGGCTAGTCCCTCTTGCTACTCAGCCGCCACATTATAAGGAAGCCCAAGTAATCTGTGGAGGCATGAGCACTGGGAGAAGCCATGATTGCCAAGGGATAGCACTAGCCAAGCTCTCAGCACCAACCTGCTGACCAACAACCATGTGTCTTGAAAATGGACGCTCCACATTCAAGTCAAGCCACCGGGCATGTTTCATAGAATAGAGATAAGCCATCTACCCAAAGTGCAGATTCATGAGCAAAATAAGCCACAGTGTATTTGGGAGTAGTTCAACATGTGCCAATCAATGTCTGACACAAATCTAGAAACAGGTAAAATTATTTGTATTTGTATGAACTGATAGTCATCTTTTTTGACAAAATGGAATGCTTGTTTTGCTTCAAACTACACACCATCAGTTTCAATAAAAACAATTTTTTAAAAATAAAATGCTGTTCTAAGTTGTAAAAATTTCCACAAACAAGTTTCAATGCATTTATCGTGTGTGCTAAGTCACTTCAGTCACGTCTGACTCTCTGTAACTCTATGGACTGTGGCCTGCCAGTCTCATCTGTTCATGGGATTCTCCAGGGAGGAATACTGAGTGGGTTGCCATGCCCGCCTCCAGGGGATCTTCTCAACCCAGGGATCAAACCCATGTCTCTTATGTCTCCTGCATTGGCAGGTGCGTTCTTTACCATTAGTGCCACCTGGGAAGCCCCAATGTGTGTATCAGACATAAATAAACATACAAGATAAACAAAAGCTCCATGTTACCAACTGAATAACCATCTTAAGGAAGAAAATCAATCAAGGTAACACAGCTGCTGCTGCTGCTGCTGCTGCTGCTAAGTCGCTTCAGTCGTGTCCGACTCTGTGCAACCCCAGAGACGGCAGCCCACCAGGCTCTCCTGTGCCTGGGATTCTCCAGGCAAGAACACTGGAGTGGGTTGCCATTTCCTTCTCCAATGCTTGAAAGTGAAAAGTGAAAGTGAAGTCGCTCAGTCGTGTCCGACTCTTAGCGACCCCATGGACTACAGCCCACCAGGCTCCTCCATCCATGGGATTTTCCAGGCAAGAGTGCTGGAGTGGGGTGCCATTGCCTTCTCCAAACACAGCTACTCAGCCACTCAGAGGCAAATTGAATGAGGCAAATTGAAAGTCACAAAGTCAAATCTTTTTATGCCAAATCCAGATCTGTGTCAGAGGGGTTTGAGGACTTTGATCCAACTGATTCGGCTACAATCTCTGTGGCCTGAGCAAGGCTCTCTGTGAATCATGAAGTCCTTGAGAAAATGAGGTGTTTAGATAAAAAGAACTCTAAATCCCCACCCGGCTTTAACTTCCTCCTCCACCTGTTAGAGCCTTCCATTATTGTGTATTCTTTCCAGGCTGGATTCTTTTCTTGGTATCCCACTTGCCTCCTTGTCCCTGACTCACACATCTACCAGATTCCACAAACAAATTCACGTTTGTATTAAATTCCTTATTTAGGTATCAGATGTCTTATTTCATCCCCTTCTACGGTAGGTAGGGTTCTTAGATGGTTCTCTGTGATCCCTGCCTCCTGTATTCACAGCCTTGTGTAAACTCCTCACCCTGAGTGTGGTCTGATCCTAGTCACCTAATTCTAACCAACAGAATATGGTATACGTGATGGGATATCACCTCCACCATTAGGTTTCACATGATAAAGACTGACATCTGGTGAGCACATATCTCTTGGCTTCTCAGCTTCCATGGTTTGATATACTGAGTTACCAGGCTAGAGAGCTGCACAAGAGCTGAAGCCAGTCCCCTGCTAACAGTCATCTAGAAACTGAGACCCTCTGTTCAACAAGCCAGGTGACACTGAACTGTTGACAACAACCACACAGGCTTGGAAGCTGATCATTCCCCAGGTGAGCCTTCAGATGAGACTGTAGACTCAGTTGATATCCTGATTGCAGATTTGTGAGAAACTGTGAACAGATAGTCCAACTAAGCTGTGCACAGATTTTTGACCCACAAAAAAATGTAAAAAGGTGTGTTATTTTTTAATTAATTACCTTCTTTTATTTTTATTTATTTATTTATTTATTTTTTTGCTGCACTAGATCATCCCTGCAGCATGCAGGCTTCTCTTGTTGCAGAGCATGGGCTCTAGAGTGCACAGCCTCTCTAGTTTTGAAGCACAGGTTTTAGTTGCTCCTCAGCATGTGGGATCTTAGTTCCCTGAGCAGGGATCAAACTCAAGCCCCCTTCACTGGAAGGTATATTCTTAACCACTGGACCACCAGGGAAGTCCCATGTGTGGTGTTTTCAAGCTGCTAGGTTTTTAAGTGATCGATTGCACAGCAATACAGAATATTTTTTACTATCATTAATAATACGGTCTCAAAGAGTCGGACACGACTGAGCGACTGAACTGAACTGAACTGAACTGAACTGAATAATACGGAAGATCCTCCAAATATCACTGAAGGGAAAAACTCACTAAAAACATGACAGCCTTGTCTCCATCCCCACCACCCAACATCTCTATCTCAGGAGATCCAAAACAGGACACAGTGTCATTACATTTTCAACCATAGCAACAGAGTAACAGCCCCAAGAAACCCAATCATACCCTGAAGGAAAGGTATGGAGGAGTTATACTGCACCGGATACAAACAGCACTTGGGCCTGAGATACGAAAAGGAAAATATCTTATTAGAACAGATCCAGGTCAATGTGGATACTCTGTTCAGAGTTTCTCAAGGAGGTGAAGAACATGATTTAAAAGGTGCCTTATAATTTTAATGCCATAGACACTGTGAGTGGAAGGAATGAGTAAGATCTGGCCTCATTTACAAATGGGGACCTGAGGCTCAGAAACAGAAACAGACTTACACAACTTGTTAATTGCAGAACTGGGAGAAAAACCCATTTCTGCTTGTTCAACTCAGTTCTGCTTCCAATGCAAATGCAAAAAAAAAAAATCATTTCAAGCAAAATAGTAACTCACTTATGTCATAATTAATTTATTTCATTCTTAATAAATGTGACTTGCAGCATATGTTAAATGAAAGGATACTAGGGGAAAAATTATTAGGTCGTGCATATGAGTGTGACCACATCTCACATATGTGTAAGTATTCAGATGTATAAGCAGCTAAATGGCAATTCTAATTGCATATTCTTTAGGAGCATATTAGCAGAGAAATCAACGTAGGAAGGAAATAAAAAAATTCCATGCAAAAGGCGACAGGTTTATAATGTACTACTTCCTCCCCAAATAAGTTAGAAAAGTCAATATTTGCCCTAGATGAGCGGAAGAATGAGGTTCCCATCATAAAATATATTATGTTCAACATGATGTTGCATCTGATAACTAGGATGAGTGAAAAATATTTGTATAGTACTTCGTAATTTACAGAGTACTTTAATGCACAGTATGTCATTTACTTCTCACGAAACCATATATGTTAAGCAGAGGAGGTATTCACATCAAGGATGAAGCAAATGAGGTTCAGAGAGATAAAGCAACTAAAATTCCTGCTTCCTAATATGGAAGAGCTGGAATTGTATGCTCATTTTCTAAATCTACATGCTTAGTCTAAGAATTAGAGATGCAAATCATTCTCAATTAAAGACAGAAAGCTTCCAGATTCTGTCAATTTACTGTGTAACCAGGAGAAAATACTTCTCTGACTCTGGGTTTCCTCCCCTAGAAAATACCATTAGACTGGTGCCCACTGTTGACATCAGAGCAAGTCTTCAGAGAATACAACTGTAGAGGTAAGACAAAGGAGGGAAAGGCTCCTGCTCATAAAACATTCGATTGACAAGCAGCTGTAAAGAGTTCTCAAAGTGGGGCCCCAGCGTCAGCAACATCTGAGAACTTCTTAGAAATACAAATTCTTGAGCCTTACTGCAGACATCCTGCAACAGAAATCAGAGAGCAGAGACCAGCATCCTTCCCAACAAATCTGCCAGGACAGCCAGAAGAAAAGTAACTTGACTATAGTTGTTTCCGCTTTAGTGAGAATAAATTATACCAATAGTTCAATTCTAGGCTTATTAAATCATGACAAGTTCATAATCTATGAGTCATGATTTTTGTTTTTAGAGTGAACTTTATTCAGTTATCAGAGGAATTACCCTGTGATCCACAGAAATAGATGTCAATGATTCATGCATATGTCAGACAAAAGGTTATTGCTCTAGTTTTGGCCTTAGAATCCACACATTGGAAGACGCTAAAATAACCGAAGGAACTGGACAAAGGCACAGGAACAGCTAGACGCACAGTGTGGCATATTATAAGAATGAAGACCAATTTATGTGAGATAGATGATCTGTTCAGACAGTTGTATGGTGGTCACAGACGAGATTTATGGATCCATCTTTTTTTTTTTTAACATAAAAGCAACAATTTGGACAGTTTTAAAATAAGGATTAGCATTTAATTCCCAATAATAAGATCTGCTACTGCAAATGGTGCTGAGCTGTGTGCTGTGTGCTGTGTACTGTGCTTAGTTGCTCAGTCATGTCAGCCTCTTCAACTCAATGGATCACAGCCTGTCAGGCTCCTCTGTCCATGGGGATTCTCCAGGCAAGAATATTGATGTTGGATTGCCATGCCCTCCTCCAGGGATCTTCTCAACCCAGGAATCGAACCCGGATCTCCCACAATGCAGACAGATTCTTTACCATCTGAGCAAATGGTGCTAACTATATACTGAACACTGTTTTATGTGCTTACACATGGCAATTCATTTATTTCTCATTATAATCCTAAGAGGTAGATACTCTAATTATCTCCATTACAGAGATAAAAACTGTGGCACAAAAAGCTGAAGTGATCTATCCCAGGTCACAAGGAAAGTGGTAGACTTAGGATTTGAACTCAAGTCAGTCTAGTCGCAAAATCTATTATTTTAATCACCGCCAATAAGAGTGCATTCTAAATAATCTTAAATGCTACCAGGTTGTTTGCAAAACGTCCTGAACACCATGAACCTAAGTTCACATTATCCTGAAAAACGTGAACTTGGCCCTTCAATTTGCAGACATTTTCCTCTGGTTACACATAATGACTCCTAGCAACTCCAAATGAGTAGTACAGAAACACTTCTACAGTGAAATAATTAAAGGACAGAAAGAAAAATAAATATATACGTATTTTCTTCTTTTACACAGGTCAAAAGCCATACCAATTCAAGCTAACAACACCATAAGAGATTACCTCATTTCTCAAGTACAGTTTATAAAAATTGAAACAGACTCAGAAACAGGTAGCATACCCACTGGACACCTTGGCTGATCATGGAAATAATGGACCTCTTGCTGTTGTTGATCCGTTGCTAAGTCGTGTATGACTCTATGAGAACCCAGGCTCCTCCATCCTCCACTATTTCCTGGAGTTTGCTCAAACTCATGTCCTTGAGTTGATGATGCTATCCAGCCATCCCATCCTCTGCTGCTCCCTTCTCCTGCCCTCAATCCTTCCTAGTATCAGAGACCTCTCAAGACATCTTACATAATTATTTTTAAATGTCCAACTAAGTTGTTACACTTGCTTGTTTTCACGAGATGGCATATTTTTGCAAGGTTAAGGGAGGGGTCTCTTTCTATCCTCACTCTGTTCATCTATACCTCTTATCAGTGTTCACCAGAGTTCTGTTGATATTTATAAACACAATCTCCCAAGGTCATTAAGGTTCTTTTTTAAATCTGTTTTATTTTAATTTAATTTTTTTTTTTTAAGCTCTGGGCTTTCATGTATGCAATGGTGTCTCTCCAGTCATGATGCACAGGCTTAATTGCCCTGAGGCATGTGAAATTTTAGCTTCTTGACCAAGGATCCAATTTGTGTCCCCTGCTTTGGAAGGCAAATTCTTAACCACTGGACCATCCAGGAAGTCCCCATCAAAAATTCTTCTCAGTAACAGTTCTAAAAAATCACATATCTCTACTAGTTGTTATAGCAAGCAGCACAAAACCTTTATTGAGGCTGAGTAGTTTGCCTTAGGCACAGAAATAGTCAATATGGGGGCCTGGGGTAGGAACAAAGTCTGTCTTTACTTCTAAGTTTTACATCAAGGAACAGAAAACTCCAAGCCCTGTGACCAAGAATGAGAAAACCACAAAATCTTAGTATCTTTCAAATCGATTCTCCCATCTGTTGCCTGAGTTATTTTCCCAGAGTTATTGCCAAAACTCACTTGTGATGATGGTGGTGGTGGCGACAGCGACGGCAATAACAGTGTTATTATGTGCAAACTAGCGTATTCACACATTGCACACACACCCAGCATTACATGTGGCCCTTATGTAAACGCGGAGACGTATTATTAACTCAGGTTAATAACTGAGGTTTTAGAGCATTTAAAAATTCACTTAGAAAATGCCAGAGAATCATTTCAACTGCCTCCAGTGAAAGCAAATAAGCAATCTTCCGAGGAAGCCTACATTGAACCTCAACTGTCCTTACTGTTAGAAAGGTACTGACTTCAAAATATTAGTTTTTGTTATGCTCCCTGGATCTACATGGAAGTCTGGTCCTACCTGCAGTGACTCCTATCCAAGTAAGGATAGGAGTCCCAGGCAGCTTCCACGACATCCATGCTGAGTTATATCTCTTCCGGCAGCACCCTGTATTTGCTTCTTCCTTAGGATGTATACTCTGTGCCTTAATTGTCAGTTTGCGTTCTCCCAATAGACTATGAGCTTCTTTAAAGTGCAGACCATGGGTAGTTTTATCTCCGTATTACAGGCACATTGCTGGATACAGAGCTCTTTTTTTTTTAAGTGAGATATAATTCACATACCACTAAGTCTACTCTTCAAAAATGTACAGTGACCACTGGTATATTCAAGAAATTGTGAAATGTTGTTGTTCATTTGCTCAGTCATGTCTTATTCTTTGCGACCCCATGGACTATAGCATGCCCACTGGGCTTCCCTGTCCTTCACCATCTCCCAGAGCTTGCTCAAATTCACGTCCAATGAGTCAGTGATGCCATCCAACCATCTCATCCTCTGTCGTCCCCTTCTCCTCCTGCCTTTAATCTTTCCCTACATCAGGTTCTTTTCTAATGAGTCAGCTCTTTGCATCAGGTAGCCAAAGTATTGGAGCTTCAGCTTCAGCATCATCCTTCTAACGAATATTCAGGACTGATTCCCTTTAGGATGGACTGGTTGGATCTCTTTGCAGTCCAAGGGACTCTCAAGAGTGTTCTCCAACACCACAATTCAAAAGCCATCAATTCTTTGGCGCTCAGCTATCTTTATAGTCCAACTCTCACACCCATATATGACTACTGGAAAACTCGTTGCTTTGGCGAGAAGGACCTCTGTTGGGAAGGTAATGTCTCTGCTTTTTAATATGCTATCTAGGTTGGTCATAGCTTTTCTTCCAAGGAGCAAACATCTTTTAATTTCATGGCTACAATGACCATCTACAGTAATTTTGGAGCCCAAGAAAACAAAGCCTGTGATTGTTTCCATTTTTTCCCCATCTATTTACCATGAAGTGATGGAATTGGATGTCATGATCTTCGTTTTTGGAATGTTGAGCTTTAAGTCAGCGTTTTCTCTCTGCTCTTTCACGTTTATCAAGAGTCTCTTTAGTTCCTCTTTGTTTTCTGCCATAAGGGTGGTGCCATCTGCATATATGAGGCTATTGATATTTCTCCCAGCAATCTTGATTCCAGCTTGTGCTTCATCCAGCCAGGCCTTTCTCATGATGCATATAAGTTAAATAGGTAGGATGACAAAATACAGCCTTGACGTACTCCCTTCCCGAGTTTGAACCAGTCTGTTGGGCATTTAAGGAATATTTAAGGAATTGTGAACTGAATATCACTAATTGCTGACTATTTGATCATTCCCAAAATAATCAGACTGTCCCCACAGGAGGTGGTGATTTAGTCTCAAAGTCATTTCTGACTCTTGCAACCCCGTGGACTATAGCCCACCAGGCTCCACTGTCCACTGGATTTCCCAATCTGGAAAGCAGGGTGGGCTGAAGTTGGCCCCAGTCCAGCGTGCCTGTAATTTGGGAACCAGGTGTGAAGCATTTTTGTTCCAGCTTGTTCCCCGGCATCTACAGAAGCCTCACGCACCTCACTTGAGGCAGCAGCACTCGGTAGGAAACAGATGTACAGGTAGCGGTGGAAGGACGTGTCACAGCTGGGTTACGGACATTACAAAACAAAAGAACACACCTCCTCCACACACAAGTGAGAGCTGGGCTTGGGAGACAGGGGAAAGAGTACTTCACAGCCTCAGTGTAAGGTGTGACTCCCAAGTACACTAATTACTCTGATACTCATTTGTGGTTTTTAAAGATGTGTCTCATTACTTTAAGGAAATGGCGCCCCACTCCAGTATTCTTGCCTGGAGAACCCCATGGACAGAGGAGCTTGGGGGCCTCAGTCCATGGGGTCACAAAGAGTCCTTTGTGTGATTTTCTTCTCCAGGGTATCTTCCTTACCCAGGGATTGAACCCATGGCTCCTGTACTGCAGGAAGCCTCCTGCAAACTGTAAAATGAACATCGCTTTCTAGTTGCAGGTTATTTTGATCATTCCCCAAAGACCTACTGTTGCCATTTTCCCCCTTCTCAGTCACTGGAGACCACCAATCTTTCTAAATCTATAGATCAGCCTAGTCATATAAATGGAATCATGTTACATGAAATCTTTTGTGACTGGTTTCTTCATATAGCATAGTTTTCAAGATTTATATGTGTTTTGGCATGAATCAGTATTTCATTCTAATTTATGATTAAATCATATTTAACTGTTTGGATGGATATACTACACTTGTTTATTCATTCTTCAATTGATTGATGTTTAAATTGTTTCCATTTTCTGGCTATTATGAATAATGCTGCCATGCACATTCATTGACAGGCTTTGGGTAGATAAATGTTTTAATTCTCTTGGATATATACTTAGGAACAAAGTTGTTTGATCGTATGATAACTTTAAGTCTAATCTTTTGAGGAACTGCTAGGCTTTTTTCAAAGTGGCTGTGCCACTTTACAACTAGCCAGCAATGTATGACAACTCCAATTTCACTACATCTTTTTTTTTTTATATGTTTCTGTCTCTTGTATTATAACCATCTTAGTGTGGGTGATATTGTATCTCACTGTAGTTTTGATTTGATTATTTCCTGGATGACTAATAACATCTTTTCCTATGATATTAGCTTCTAGTATATCTTTGGAGAAATGTCTATCAAGATCATTTGTCCATTTTTAAATTAGATTATTTGTCTTCTTACTGATTATAAGAGTCTTCATATAGTCTAGATACAAATCTATCAGATGTATGATATCCAAGTGAATTCTCCCAGTCCATGGGTTGCTATTCACTTCCACGATAGTGTCATTTTAAGCACAAAAGTAGTAAATTTTGAAAAGTCTAAGGAATCAGGTTTTTTTGTTTGTTTGTTTTGTTTTTAAAGCTATTAGTACTTTTGGTCTGGGCTTCCCCAGTGGCTCAGTGGTAAAGAATGCACCTGGAGTACAGGAGATGCAGCTTCAATCCCTGGGTCAGAAAGATCCCTTGGTGAAGGAAATGGCAATCTACTCCAGTGCTTTTGCCTGGGAAATCCCATGGACAGAGGAGCCTGGTGAGCTACAGTCCATAGGGTTGCAAAGAGTAGGACATGACTGAGCAACTGCGCGCATGTACACAGACACACACACACACACACACACACACACACACACACTGGTCATTTAGAAAACAAAACATCACTCTCTGTTGGTTGGGTAGCAGAGGGAGCCAAGAGGATTCCTTATTGCACTACTAGCAGTATCTGAGAAATAACATTTTCCAGTATTTTTATATAAGTAGTATAATATCAAGATGATACAATCTCAAAACAGTCAAGTTATTAAAATACCTTGAGTAATGGGCTTATTTTGTGTAATGGGCTTACATGTCTGACGACTAATACTTGAAGCTTTCTGAAACACATTTCTTAAACTAATATTCATCTCTTTAACTCACTTTAATTCATATAGTTTACTTATACCAGCAGAATGTTACTGTTATGGATCCATTGTTTATCATCGATATAAGCAATCTATTAGAATTAAATGATCACTTTAAAATGTCTTAAGTTTACTTATTTTTAAGGATGTTCATAGGCACATACAGATAGAAAGCTTGTTTCCATTTAAAAAGTACAAGTTAGTTAGGTTAAGACAATCAGTTTTAAAAATGGCTTACAATTGGCACACACATAATGTTTCAAATATCAGATCAGGAGGTATCAGAACTAATGTGGTAAAGGAAGGAGGAGATGAATCATTGAGGCTCAAACAAAAGAGTCATATGATAATTCTGCAGAAATTTTGCTATTTTTTTTCTGAATAAAAAGAAGCATACATCAGCTCATCCGTCAAGTACCTTTTTGTCTTCTATCATTGAATCTGAAGAACTTATCATATTGATCTTTGAATTAGGAAACACTGAGTAACATAATGGTCCTTTATTTTTATCAGTTACTTAGAGGATACAGAAAACAGTTTTATATCATCATAATAAGAAGAAAAGAGTTATAGTATTGAATTATAATCCCAGAAAACATCATCTTTTCAGCCAAGTGCATTGCCTTCAAGTGATACAAGGCAGTGCAGAGATAAAGTGAGAAATTTTAGATGAATCAGTAGCTGCCATTAAGTTGTCCATATATACCTCACTTGCCTCAGTTGTACTATTTTTTACTGCTACAAATACCTGCTGTTACTTATGGAGAAATCAGAAAGCAGTTGCAACTATGTTATGCAATAACTCAACGCCAATTCCAAAGTGGGTTTTCTAGCAGACTTCTAGAATGTGAATTCTTACATCCTTATTGGATTTGATGACAATATTTACTTATTTACTCAGCAAATATGAATTCATATGGCTCTTGTTTGCAGGGAACAAAAAGATAATCTTCCCTCAAGGGCTATATAGTCAGGTATTTAACACAATTATTTATCAGCTGCACAAGCTTCAGGCATTGTGTGTACACTTTTAGACCATCTATAAGGTATAATCTGTGAAGTACAATTATTGGAATTTTAACTTTACATTTGAGCAATTTGTGATTCAGAGTCGCAAAACATAATCCAATTCTCTTCTGAGGTCTTGAACCCCAATATGATAGCACAGCAAGTTTGGACTCAGGACCTCAGAGAGGTCAAATTCTCAGAGACAAATTCTAAAATTCACAAGTGGCCCCATGTGCACGTACATGAAAAGTATACCTACTGGCTCAACAGCAGTAAGTACCCAATTGGTATCTTTCATTTCAACAAATGTCCAGTTCACAGTTTTATGTAAACTGGAAATATGTATGTTCAAATAACAAAATATACCAAATTAAACTTTCATATCTGTAGTTAATGTATTCACTGAAAGATGACATATGACTTTCCTGGTAATTCTTCCACAGTATGAAAGGAAACTTAGCAGTTATCTTCCAACACGGTATTTTTGTGGAGAAGACAGACCAGTTACTCACCATGACAAATGGTGATATGTAGGATTAGTATTAATCGCCTCCAATCTTCTGTTCAAAGAGACTACCTTTATCATCATTATGCTTTAGTTTAGCTATAAGGCATACAAAGGAAATGGGTGTTGAAACGCACAAAAATGTGAAAATACCTTATCTGAGATTCGGCTCCTGCTCTTAAAACACAACATTCCCATGCATTTGCCATGGTAAAATCTAATCATCTTGAGTAAAAAACATAGACAAATTTGTATTTTATTGTTCATTTGCTTTTAAATAAATTTTTAAAAAAGATAAAGGAATAAAGGGAACCATGGGATCTGAGACTAAGGCTACCACCAAAATAGATATTTAAACAATGGGAGAGAAGGAAAGAAATAAGGAAAGCAGTCCTGACAAGAAAGCTCTTTAATTTTGCAACTGTGATGTGTGCTTCCGCATGGACACAGAGCTAATTATTTCCACTAAGATCGTGTTATAAAATGGAGTAGCTCAACAGGCAGCTTTGTGAGCTTCTTTTTAAACCAATGTCTAGATGGAGTGACTCAGTGTAATGTAACACAATCATCTCTGAGCCAAGATCTTGCAAACAAATCACAGCTAAAATCTACCCCAGGGACCATGGCCAGGACACCAGAGAAGGCTTCCTCTTCCCTCCCTGGGCTCCAGTAGAGCTGGCTTCTCCTGGATACTTCACAGCACAGCTGCCTTGCTTCCCTTCCTCCTATTTCACTGCTGGGACCTAACCCACATCACACACTCAGAGCACACTCTTACACTGGGGCAAGTCAAATGGGCATTTTGGGGAAGAAGTTTTGGAGAGGTGCAACCCAAGGGAAATCTTCAACATAAAGTTCCACATGAAAATGTTACATTTTCTTGGCACTCAAAATTGAAAAGCTAACTTTATTATGCTTGTCACATAAGACACAAATACAAATATCAGCTTCTTTAAAAGGAAGAGGTATAAATGTTATTGAGATACAATTATATACAATCTAAAAATTAATTGCCTGTCATCAAAATCATGGCATGCAACTCTGAGTCAGCTAACCACTCCTCCACCCCCACCTCATTGTTACTTAACTGTTGAGGTTTCCTGGCAGGTACAGACTAATTCAAAATACCCCAGATCTACTAAATATGGGAACTGCAAAGAATTAGATCCTCTTTTCTTTTAAAATAGTGTTTTGCCCCTATTACTTTACTGGACTCCATTTGGCAACTTACATATGAGGTTTCTATTATATTTCAGCTTTGACAATAGCTTTCAAAGAAAGCTATTAGTAAGCAGACATTACAGATACATGGACAAGTCAGGTGTTTTTTTTTGTTTGTTTGGTTGGTTGGTTGGTTGGTTGTTTTAAGCAAATTGTGTTCTTATTGTTTAGTTGCTAAGTCCTGTCTGACTCTTTGAGATCCCGTGAACTGTAGCCCACCAGACTGCTCTGTCCATGGGATTTCTCAGGCAAGAATACTGGTGGGGGTGGCCATTTCCTTCTAGAGGGGCTCTTCCCCACCCATGTGCCCTGCTTGGCAGGTTGATTTTTTACCACTGAGCCACCTGGGAAGCCCAATCAAATCATGCTACGCATGTAACGTTTTTCCCAGAGGAATATGGGAAGAGGAAAATGACACTATACATACCTCTTCTCTTTTTCAACAGGATAAGACCCAGTTCCTATCTCCATTTCCAAGAAGCCAAACAAAGCAACACCCAAGTCTTATTCTGCAGGAATATTCTCCATCTTAGCACACAGCATTACCATGTCGCAACTCTCATCCCCCAGTAGCACACATGTTTGGGTTGCAACAAATAGTATGGAATATTAAAAATTTAATTGTTAATTTCCCCTACGGCTGCTCATGGCTTTTGCAAGCTAGAACAAGGAGCACAGAAAATAGAAGCTCCACGGCACATAAGACTCCACCCTGATTTCACGGCCAGCAAGTCCTGAGGCCACATGAATTACAAAGAAAAGCCTTCCATGCAACACGGACACACCTGAAATAATTTCTCAGGTTGCCTCATAAATTATTGCTCTATGAAAGGAATGCAGTGTGGGAGCACTGGGATTGAAACTCAAGATATGTTCATGTGACCAAACAGCAACCATGTACTCAGTTTCCAAAGAAACTAAGAAATTGTAATAATTTTAAAATGTTTTAAATAGGAAAGATAAATATATCATTGATAGAGCAGTAGCATTCAGGAAAGACAAACCCCAAACCTTCAAAGACCTGAAGTTACAAACAAGCTCCAACACAAGCTAACCATCTGAAAACAAAACAGGAAGGATTAGAACTTCCCTGGCAGGCCAGTAGTTCAGTTCAGTAAGTTTAGTCGCTCAGTTGTGTCCAACTCTCTGCGACCCCAAGGACTGCTGCACGCCAGGCTTCCCTATTCATCACCAACTCCCAGAGCTTGCTCAAACTCATGTCCATTAACTCGGTGATGCCAACCATGTGAAGTCAAGTGGGCCTTAGGAAGCATCACTACAAACAAAGCTAGTGGAGGTGATGGAATTCCAGTTGAGCTATTTCAAATCCTGAAAGATGATGCTGTGAAAGTGCTACACACAGTATGTCAGCAAATTTGGAAAACTCAGCAGTGGCCACAGGACTGGAAAGGGTCAGTTTTCATTCCAATCCCAAAGAAAGGCAATGCCAAATAATGCTCAAACTACCACATAATTGCAGTCATCTCACACGATAGTAATGCTTAAAATCCTTCAAGCCAGGCTTCAGCAATACATGAACCGTGAACTTCCAGATGTCCGAGCTGGTTTTAGAAAAGGCAGAGGAACCAGAGATCCAATTGCCAACATCCGCTGGATCATTGAAAAAGCAAGAGAGTTCCAGAAAAACATCTATTTCTGCTTTATTGACTATGTCGAAGCCTTTGACTGTGTGGATCAAAATAAACTGTGGAAAATTCTTCAAGAGATGGGAATACCAGACCACTTGACCTGCCTCTTGAGAAACCTGTATGCAGGTCAGAAAGCAACAGTTAGAACTGGACATGGAACAGCAGACTGGTTCCAAATAGGGAAAGGAGTACGTCAAGGCTGTATATTGTCACCCTCCTTATTTAACTTATGTGCAGAGTACATCATGAGAAATGCTGGGCTGTAGGAAGCACAAGCTGGAATCAAGATTGCTGGGAGAAATATCAATAACCTCAGATATGCAGATGACACCACCCTTATGGCAGAAAGTGAAGAACTAAAGAGCCTCTTGATGAAAGTGAAAGAGGAGAGTGAAAATGCTGGCTTAAAGCTAAGATCATGGCATCTGGTCCCAACACTTCATGGGAAATAGCTGGGGAAACAGTAGAAACAGTGGCTGACTTTATTTTTCTGGGCTCCAAAATCACTGCAGATGGTGATTGCAGCCATGAAATTAAAAGACCCTTACTCCTTGGAAGGAAAGTTATGACCAGACTAGACTGCTAAAAGCAGAGACATTACTTTGTCAACAAAGGTCCGTCTAGTCAAGGCTACGGTTTTTCCAGTAGTCATGTATGGATGTGAGAGTTAGACTATAACGAAAGCTGAGCACCAAAGAACTGATGCTTTTGAACTAGGATGTTGGAGAAGACTCTAGAGAGTCCGTTGGACTGCAAGGAGATCCAACCAGTCCATCCTAAAGGAGATCAGTCCTGGGTGTTCATTAAAGGGACTGATGTTGAAGCTGAACCTCCAATACTTTGGCCACCTGATGTGAAGAGCTGACTCATTTTTTTTTTTGTTTGTTTTGTTTTGTTTTCATTTCTTTTTTTTTTTTAATTTTTTAATTTTTTTTTATTTTTAAAATTTTAAAATCTTTAATTCTTACATGTGTTCCCAAACATGAACCCCCCTCCCACCTCCCTCCCCACAACATCTCTCTGGGTCATCCCCATGCACCAGCCCCAAGCATGCTGTACCCTACGTCAGATATGGACTGGCGATTCAATTCTTACATGACAGTATACATGTTAGCATGCCATTCTCCCAAATCATCCCACCCTCTCCCTCTCCCTCTGAGTCCAAAAGTCCGTTATACACATCTGCGTCTTTTTTCCTGTCTTGCATACAGGGTCGTCATTGCCATCTTCCTAAATTCCATATATATGTGTTAGTATACTGTATTGGTGTTTTTCTTTCTGGCTTACTTCACTCTGTATAATCGGCTCCAGTTTCATCCATCTCATCAGAACTGATTCAAATGAATTCTTTTTAACGGCTGAGTAATACTCCATTGTGTATATGTACCACTGCTTTCTTATCCATTCATCTGCTGATGGACATCTAGGTTGTTTCCATGTCCTGGCTATTATAAACAGTGCTGCGATGAACATTGGGGTACATGTGTCTCTTTCAATTCTGGTTTCCTCAGTGTGTATGCCCAGCAGTGGGATTGCTGGGTCATAAGGTAGTTCTATTTGCAATTTTTTAAGGAATCTCCACACTGTTCTCCATAGTGGCTGTACTAGTTTGCATTCCCACCAACAGTGTAGGAGGGTTCCCTTTTCTCCACACCCCTCTCCAGCATTTATTGCTTGCAGATTTTTGGATCGCAGCCATTCTGACTGGTGTGAAGTGGTACCTCATTGTGGTTTTGATTTGCATTTCTCTAATAATGAGTGATGTTGAGCATCTTTTCATGTGTTTGTTAGCCATCTGTATGTCTTCTTTGGAGAAATGTCTAATTAGTTCTTTGGCCCATTTTTTGATTGGGTCGTTTATTTTTCTGGAATTGAGCTGCATAAGTTGCTTGTATATTTTTGAGATTAGTTGTTTGTCAGTTGCTTCATTTGCTATTATTTTCTCCCATTCAGAAGGCTGTCTTTTCACCTTGCTTATATTTTCCTTTGTTGTGCAGAAGCTTTTAATTTTAATTAGATCCCATTTGTTTATTTCTGCTTTTATTTCCAGTATTCTGGGAGGTGGATCATAGAGGATCCTGCTGTGATCTATGTCTGAGAGTGTTTTGCCTATGTTCTCCTCTAGGAGTTTTATAGTTTCTGATCTTACATTTAGATCTTTAATCCATTTTGAGTTTATTTTTGTGTACAGTGTTAGAAAGTGATCTAGTTTCATTCTTTTACAAGTGGTTGACCAGTTTTCCCAGCACCACTTGTTAAAGAGATTGTCTTTACTCCACACACATATGGACACCTTATCTTTGACAAAGGAGGCAAGAATATACAGTGGAGCTGACTCATTTTAAAAGACCCTGATGCTGGGAAAGATTGAGGGCAGGAGAAGAAGGGGACAACAGAGGATGGGATGGTTGGATGGCATCACCGACTCAATGGACATGGATTTGGGTGGACTACGGGTGCTGGTGATGGACAGGGAATCCTGCCGTGCTGCAATTCATGGGGTCACAAAGAGTCGGACACGACTGAGCAACTGAACTGAACTGAACCGATGCCATCCAACCATCTCATCCTCTGTTGTTCCCTTCTCCTCCTGCCCTCAATCTTTCCCAGCATTAGGGTCTTTTCCAATGAGTCACCTCTTCACATCAGGTGGCCAAAGTATTGGAGATTCAGCATCAGTCCTTCCAATGAATATTCAGGACTGATTTCCTTTAGGACTGACTGGTTTAATCTCCTTCTGTAAGATTCTATATACCTCAGAGCCAAAAACTCAAAACATAAAACAGAAGCAACACTGTAATAAATTCAGTAGACTTTAAAAATGGTCCACATCCAAAAAGAAAAAAAATGAAAAATAGGAAAGACTGCGTGGACCACTGCTCAAAGTCAACATCTTATTTCTTGGGAGTACAACAATATGGTTTCTCTGCAAAAGAGGAAAACTGTAGTTACCATGCACATATTAGAAATATAGAAAAGAAGGCTCAGACTGGTGATGTGGACAATTCACACAACTGGAGCTCTTTTTACAGAGGTGATCACAGGGAATTGAGAAGACAGTGCTCTTCTTATTGGCAAGCTTGGGAACCTAGGTTTTATTTAAAAAAAATTTTTTTTAATATAACTTTATTTATTTTAATTGGAAGCTAATTACTTTACACTATTTTATTGGTTTTGCCATACATTAACATGAATCCGCCACAGGTGTACATGCGTTCCCCATCCTGAACACCCCTGCCACCTCCCTCCCCGTACCATCCCTCTGGGTCATCCCAGTGCACCAGCCCCAAGCATCCTGTATCCTGCATTGAACCTGGACTGGCGATTCGTTTCTTATATGATATTATACATGTTTCAATGCCATTCTCCCAAATTATCCCACCCTCTCCCTTTTCCGCAGCGTCCAAAAGACTGTTCTATACATCTGTGTCTCTTTTGCTGTCTCGCATACAGGGTTATCGTTACCATCTTTCTAAATCCCATATATATGCATTAGTATACTGTATTGGTGTTTTTCTTTCTGGCTTACTTCACTCTGTGTAATAGGCTGTCCAATCCTATCCTTATCCCTGGAATTGCTCCAAATGTTTTCATACTATCCTAAATGAAGACAGAGAAATTGTATTTGACCAATTCCAAAGAAACTTGATTCAAAAATACTAAATCTTTAGTTACAATTAATATAAAATACCTGAAATTTCCTCCAAGTTGCCTAGGTACCAGTCCCTGCCCTACCAAACTCAGTGCAGGGAAGAAAAGTCAGCTTTGTACCAGGAATTAGAAAGCCAGCGCTCTAGGCATGGTTTTGCTAAGAGAAGGGAAAGGAAATCATAAGTCCATGGATTTATCCTTTGTATTCTAAGAAATCAAGAGAATTTCAAGGTGACCGTAAGTACACTTCCTAGGAGTCTAATCTGTGCTTTCATTAATAGCAGAATGCCAGATGGGTGGGGTCTATATTCATCCTAATTCAAAAAATATATATAATCATAAATATTCAATTTCCCTTTAAGTTATGTCTTATTTTGTTTACTCCTTCATGTTTCCCAGCCATGTTTTAGAGGAAGTGCCACAAAAGAGAGGCATTTTAGAATAGACTTATTGAAACACTAAAGGGAACCAGTATGTCCCTTGGTTGCTCTTAGTATCCACACATAACCATTACCTCTTAGTTCAGGAAAAAGAAAAAAAAAATCATTGATTCTACCTCTAATGAGTCTCACTGAGCAATATTCTTCCTCTCTCTAGACGAAAACTAGAGTTTGGCTAAATGACCTCTAAACTGTGATACTCTAAGATCATACTGAGTCTGCAGTTCAACCCACAACCATCTCAGAACTTCTCACATCTGTTCTTCTAAAACTACTCCCTAACACACACTTTTTATCATGATTAGAAAGTTTAGTACTAAACACTATGGTAGTTTAATCACATTACTCTGTGCAATGGCTGGCATAGATGTGTTAATACATTTTAAAATCATCTGTAAACGTTCAAAAGGTGTTACCCCTAAACCCACTCTAACCAGAAATATCATTGCTACCCACCCCCCAAATTTCTCCTTTTACTGTAAGAGTCCTTGGGTATCAAGAAGGATATTTACGTATTAATTAGAGCATGGGATTCCATCTGCTGTTCGCTTTGTACTTCACATACCCCATGTCATAAATGAGCTACTCTAGTCTTTCAAAAAGGCACTCATTCTCTTTCAACATCCCATGACTTACGTATTTCTGTTATTCTCTCGTTTGAATTCCATGCCCTTCCCAAATATGCAGCCAAAGGAACTCAAATTCTACCTGCTGAGGGCAGTCTTCCCTGACACTTCCCTAGAAAAGTATAAAATATAAAGTTGATATTCCTATTTTTGATTTCCCAACAATTTCAACATCCAGTGAGTCACACAATAACTTCAGGTAGCACATCCAACAAGCCCTTCTTTTGTGCCCCACTGAACTGTTTATGCATCTGGTCTCTTCTGTAAGACCAGAAATTCCTCTAAAGCAAGAAAATGTGGATTCTAACCTCTATATTTCCAATGCCTAACCCACTATGGGATCTCAACAAATGTTGGCTGAATGAATGAAAATGTGGAATGAAGCATATCTCCCAAATAAAAACTATGGATAAAAAAGTGAATAGAAATAAACCTGGGAAATATGACAGTAGAAATTGCTCCTTTGGTAAAAGGAAGAAAATGCCCCCATAAAATCTATTTTCAGATATTTTCAGAGTTGTTAAGTAAACAGAGCAACTTTGGACCTCTTACTGTACAAACATTCTACCTATATGATTTTATCCTCTACCCATGAGTCAATGCAGCCTTGCAAAGTGATTCAGGAAAGGTGGGTTCAGTAAAGCACACAACACATGATTGAATAGTGAAAACTCACAGACCTACTAGCCTACTTTAAGTTGTCAGTGATTTAACAGGTTTTGCAATGAGCTTTGGATCAAAAATGGAAACATCAAAGTTGGCCATTAACAGTCTACATTTTGAGGACCGTTCAAGTACCTTTTAATTACAACACGACACAGTCTACTGCAGACACCATCTTCTCCTGGCACATATTTTTAATATTTTAAGGGTGTGATTATTATTCTCACAGTATATAATTATGTTAACCAATAAATACTAATGTATCTAATTCAGTTCCACCAGAGTAAAAATAATTCAGAAGAATGAGCTGTTTCTCCCACTTCACTTTTGCTTTCGTAAATTAGAATAAAGAAGTTAGAATGGATTGCTGTTTAACTTCTGAATGGAACAGACACATGAAAAGTAGAATTCTCAACCTGTTCTACTTGAGTTACCGTTAATAACTTTTTTAATTTTTAACTTTCATACAGTTTTTAAAGGTAACTTTCCATTTACAGTTATTATGAAATATTAGCTACATTTCCTGTGTTGTGCAGCATATCCTTGAGCCTATCTTATAACCAATAGCTTGTACCTCTCACTTAGAAAGATGCAAGAGGTCTCTGAAATGTTCTCCAGCTAGCCTTGCTTACTCCTACGTTTCTAAATGTTGTTTGATGTTAAGCATGTTTCCAGTTCCACCCAAGCAAATACCTCAAGCCCACTTTACACAATGGCAAGGCCACTGACGTTGCCACTGGACTCATCCATTTTGTGCATAAATACATATATATGTCTTCTCTTTTTTAAATAGGACTTTTGCTTAATCTTGTTTTTTCCTCCTAAATTCTCATACCCTAATATATACTGGGGAGATTCAGATTAGAGGTTTTCCTTAACATAGCCTACATTCTTTAAGACTGTCTACACATGCCTCCAATTCACCTCTGCATTTTAATAGGTTTATTCAGCAGCCACATTTTGTTTGCGCAATCTCACTGTGCATACAAACTCATAATCACTGATATTTGAACAGTGCTTTACTAATTATAAAGTACTTTCACATCTCTTCACACTAGAGTGAAACAAAGCTATCTCAACTCTGAGACATAGATGCTTGTGGATGAGGAAACTAAGACTTGGTAGGTAAGTGGCTTGTCTGAGGACACATGACTACAATGTGAGCACAGCTGGACCTTGAAATTAGATCTGTGTTTGATTTTCAAGTTCTAGATCATATTGAGATTTTTCTCTGAATGTTTTTCTTTTTATAAAAAAGCCATACTCAAGAGACACTGATCAATCACATGAGAAACAGTATCTTCTTTCCTATGTTCCTTCTCCAGGATGAACTATAGATTTTCTCTGCTTGGAAGCCTTCAACTATCCCCCATTCTTTATAAGACAAGCCAAAATCTTCATCTGGCACTCAAACATGTCCATAGGCTGTGAGCAGGAGAACTTCTAGGCTTGTAGTCCACTTGAAGCTTTCAGTGGCCTCGTCTGCAACCTCTAGGCAGCTTGCAGTTCTCTGAATGCACCCTGGACCTTCCTTCCTTGTGGCTCAGGTTGCTTTCCCCTCTCGCCTCCAACATCACCACCCCTCCATCCCTCAGCAAAACATGCGAGTATTTGGAATAACCTTTTCAGATGTTGCCACCTTTAAAAGAATATCTCAGTCTTTTCCTTGCTCTTTGATATATCTGCCACTGTTGAACTTATTATGGGCTCCTGAAAGAGGACCATTTGGTCCTATTTTTCTTCCTTTTAACCACCCTCTTTCCTTCTTCTATAGCTCCCCTAAAAGACCACAGCAGGTGCCACCTGTCTGCAGCTCAGCACGTGTTTATAGAAACAAAGCACATTTTCACCACCGACAGGCCACGTGAAGCCAACAGTGATGGCAGCTAAGGAAGAACTCAGCACTAGTATGTGTTGCCTTGTGCCCCCACATAACTGACAGTCCCATTACAGGTCTAGAAAAGGCAGTTGGAGCACGTCTAATGAGGAAAGCACCTTACTCAGCACTGTGCTGAAATGACTGGCAGCAGAGAAGCAGGGCTGGTTTTTTATTTGTGAAAGGAATCACTGTGAATATTGCAGATGCTACTGGAGAGCTGGAGGGCTGAAGGTCAAGCAGACGTAACACGGTGACAACAGTTTGGGTCCAAGGTCTGTATGAAGAGTACAGCTGGCTGCCTTACAGGGCTCAGAAGCTCTGAAATTGATTTACCATTCCTTTCTCGAGTCTGGAGGGAGGCATGGAATGACCACCAGCAGTGCAAGGTCAGCTTCCGAAATGCAGAGAATAAATAAAGGTGAAGAAAAATAGCCACCCTCCAAAGGAAGCCAGGGGATGCAAAGAAGAACTAATAACAAGACACCACTTGCATTAGAAAAAAAAAATTGGAGGTTCAAGAGGGAGGGGACATATGTATACCTATGGTTGATTCATGTTGATATTTGACAGAAAACAACAAAATTCCGTAAAGCAATTATCCTTCAGTTTAAAAAAAATAGATTAAAAAGAAAAATACATTAATTGCTGTACCAAATGCTACTACAACTGGGGAGAAATTGATATATTCAAACTGTTGGTACTAATATAAGCTACTCAGTATCCATGGAAAGAAAAATAAGAAATAGTCATAATCCCCAATGTAGAAATCCCACTGTGAGTCAGGTAAATAGCTCCAAAGAAAATATACCTGAACATGTCCTATGCAGCATTACTTACAACAACTGAAAAAGGAAGGTGTCTCAATGTGTTTGATGTAAGGAACTTCTTAGAAAAGATGTAGTTTTCACCCTGACTTTAAGACAGCCATGCTAAACCATTTCTCTGAAGATTCTACTAACATATAACAAAATATCCACCAAGGCTAAGCCAGAAAAGGAGCAGGGCAATGGCATAAGAAGATTTAACTTATAAATGGGTAGAATGCTGTGGTGCTATTTTAGAGAAAATACTAATCAAACCAGTTAAAGAAATTTCTGTTGACAGACACATGTAGATATTAAAAAGATAACTTAGACCATAGACACTGAGAAAATCAAAAAAGAAAGAAGGGCTATAAGAAGCAGCTTGTGCTTTCAGGTAATTGCAGATTATCTGTGGCTAATATTCACAGCGAGCTCTTACCTGCGGGGGCCGAGGCTTGTAGGGGGAGCTGCACTCCAGGTCAGCCAAGATGCTAGTCAGTGAGTCAATCTCAGCATCCAGGCTGGAGCGTCTCTCCTCAAGGGTCTTGCCTCCAGGATTTCCCTGCAAGAAGCAACATATTGACATTAAAAGTGGAAATTTCCGGTTTCCATCCGTTTCAGTCTGGGTTCAAATTTCTCAAGTACAAAGTGACTTTGTCTAAGCTTTTTACCACTTCATATATTTAGCTTTTATAAAATTTTTGAGGTAGGCTGGAGTATTTGACAAATAAGACAACTGGAATATATGAGAAGATTTTCCCAAAGTCATACTCTTATTTACAGGATCTTTTCTTTGATGCATATGCAAGTTAAAGGAAGTAACTGCCTCCATACCTGCCCTCAAGGAGTAGATCCAGCCAGAGAGGTGATACAAATTCTGTGTTCGGAAACCACAGTACAGCACTTCCCTGGTGCTGCAGTGGTTAAGAATCCACCTGCCAATGCAGGGGACACGGGTTCAACCCCTGATCCAGGAAGACCCCACGTGCCACAGGGCAACTAAGCCCATGGCCCACAAGCTTGCATGCCCATGCTCCGCAACAAGAGAAGCCACGCGGCCAGAAGCCTGAGCACCATGACAAACGTGAGTAGCCCCAGCTTGCCACAGCTGGAGAGTAGCCCCTGTTCACCTCAACAAGAGAATGCCCACTTGCAGCAACAAAGACCCAGCTCAGCCAAAAATTTTAAAAAAAGAAAAGAAAAGAAGCCACCATATAAAAGGATGGGATTTTAGTTGAAGCAGGAAAAGGCAAGGAGAGACTTCAAGTCCAGGAAGAGCAACCGGTGAGGGATCAGTGGATTAGGTGTGTCTGTGTCAAAGAGAGATATCCTAAATGATGAACTAGAGTAAGACTGCCCAGGGTGTAGCCAAGGGGCTGGAGAAGAAGCATGTGGCAATGACCAGTGATCATGAAGCACAGGATCTATGAATTTCATGTCAATGCTCCATGTTAGCAGGAGCACTGACTACTGCTTGTATTCAGAATCCACGAGAAGTGAGCAGAGGGCAGTAACACCACCATAAGGGCCTGCACAGGAAGCGGGAACAGGCTTGGGAAAAACAAGAAGTTTGCCTAGAGTTTAAGGCAAGGAAATAAAGAGTGAAAGTGAAAGTTGCTCAGTCTTGTCTGACTCTTTGTAACCCCATGGACTATAGCCTGCACCAGGCTTCTCTGTCCATGGAATTTTCCAGGCAAGAGTACTGGAGTGGGTTGCCATTTCCTTCTCCAGGGGATCTTCTGACCCAGGGATCAAACCCAGGTCTTCCACCTTGCAGGCAGGCTCTTTACCCTCTGACCCACCAGGGAAGATAAAGAGTGAAATACAAAGGAAATAAACGGGTAGCCCTAGCACAGAGTTGGACACGACTGAAGTGACTTAGCAGCAGCAGCAGCAGGATTTGGAAACAGGGTGACCTGAAATAATCTTTTAAGATAATAATGTAATAATGATCATAGACATGTGATGGGAATGTCTCTTAAGACTCCGTCGAGAAATCAAAGTGAATGTGCAGTAAGGCCCATTAGGAATGAAATAATAAGAAGTTAGTGTAATTGAATCAACTCTACAGAACGTGTCTAAGGAAGTTAAATATCAGTATAGTGCCTTGAAGTGTTTAGAAGAAAAAGCCAAGAAACCAGAGTATCCTCAGCAACAACAAAAATTAGGGTGACCTGACAAGATAGTGCTTAAATCTTATAATTATCTAAGTAAATTTATCTTTATGAATCTGACACAATGACAGCAGACTGGTATGTCCTATTAAGACCACTAGTTTCTTTTCTCCTAGTAGCTTGCTCCCCAAACCACCTTCCCTGAGTCCTTAAACTTATTTAATTCTCTGTATAAAACAGCTCAAATGAGATCGAGTGTATTAGTCAGTTTCTTGTGAATTTAGCCAGCAAGAGTTAATCTTTCAAGACCTGATCTATCTGTTTAGATCAGATCTATCTCCATCTGTTTATGTCATCTTTGATTTCCTTCATTTGTGTCTTATAATTTTCTGTATACAGTTCTTTAGTATCCTTTTGTAAGTTTATTCCTAGATATTTTATTCTTTTGTTGCAAGGGTGAATGGGATTGATTCCTTAATTTCTCTTCCTGATTTTTCACTGTTAGTATATAGAAATGCAAGTGATTTCTGTGTATTGATTTTATATCCTGCAACTTTGCTAAATTCACTGATTAGCTCTAGTAATTCTCTGATACTATCTTTAGGGTTTTCTATGTACAGAATCATGTCATCTGCAAACAGTGAGAGCTTCACTTCTTCTTTCCTGATCTGGATGCCTTCTATTTCTTTTTCTTCTCTAATGGCTGTAGCTAGGGCTTCCAGAATTATGTTGAATAATAGTGGTGAAAATGGACACCCTTTCTTGTCTTGTTCCTGATCTTAGGGGGAATGCTTTCAGTTTTTCACCATTGAGAATAATGTTAGATGTAGGCTTATCATATATGGCCTTTACTACGTTGAGGTTGATTCCGTCTATGCCCATTTTTAAAAAAAGTTTCAATCATAAATAGGTGCTGAATGTTATCAAAGCCTTTTTCTGCATCTATTGAGATTATCATATGGTTTTTATCTTTCAATTTGTTAATATGGTGTATCACATTGATTGATTTGCATATATTGAAGAATCCTTGCATCCCTGGAATAAACCCAACTTGATCATGGCGTATGAGCTTATTGCTGAATTCTGTTTGCTAAACTTTTGTTGAGGATTTTTGCATCTATGTTCACCGGTCATACTGGCCTGTAGTTTTCTTTTTTGTGTCCTCTTTGTCTGGTTTTGGTATCAGGGTGATGTTGGCCTCACAGAATGAGTTTAGAAATGTTCCTTCTTCTGCAAATTTTTGAGTTTTAGGAGGATAGGCATTAGCTCTTCTATAAATGTTTGATAGAATTCTCCTGTGAAGCCATCTGGTCCTGGGCTTTTGTTTTTGGGAAGATTTTTTATCACAGCTTCAATTTCAGTGCTTGTTATTGGGTTGTTCATACTATCTATTTCTTCCTGGTTCAGTGTTGGAAGGTTGAACTTTTCCAAGAATCTGTCCATTTCGTTCAGGTTATCCATTTTATTGCCATATAGTTGTTTATAATAGTCTCTTATAATCCTTTGTATTTCTGCATTGTCTGTTGTAAACTCTCCTTTCTCATTTCTGATTTTGTTGATTTGATACTTCTCTTTTTTTTTCTTGACGAGTCTGGCTAAAGGTTTGTCAATTTTATCTTCTCAAAGAGCCAGCTTTTAGTTTTTACTATTTTAGTTTTTTACTATTGTTTCTTTCTTTTCTTTTTCATTTACTTCTGCTCAGATCTTTATGATTTCTTTCCTTCTACTAATTTTTGGGGGTTTTTGTCCTTCTTTTTACAGTTGTTTTAGGTGTAAAGTTAGGTTGTCTATTCAATGTTTTTCTTGTTTCTCAAGGTAGGACTCTATTACTATTAAACTTTCCTCTTAGAACTGCTTTTGCTGCATCCCATAGGTTTTGAGTTGTCGTGTTTCCATTGTCATTTGTTTCTAGAAATTTCTTGATTTCCCTTTTGATTTCTTCAGTAACCTGTTGGTTATTTAGGAACTTATTGTTTAATCTCCATGTGTTTCTTTTTCTTAAAGTTTTTTTCAGTAATTGATATCTAGTCTCACAAGTTTGTGGTCGGAGAAGATGCTTGATATGATTTCAATTTTCTTAAGTTTACTGAGGTTTAATTCGTGACCCAAGATGTGGTCTATCCTGGAGAATATTCTATGTGCACTTGATAAGAAGGTGTATGAATTCTTCTGCATCTGGATGGAATGTCTTGAAGATATCAATGATATCCATCTCATCCAATGTATCATTTAAGACGTGTGTTTCCTTCTTAATTTTCTGGTTTGATGATCTGTCCATTGATATGAATGGGGTGTTAAAGTCTCCTACTATTATTGTGTTACTGTCAATTTCTCCTTTTCTGTCTGTTAGTGCTTATCCTACGTATTGAGGTGCTCCAACGTAGGGTCCGTAGATATTTACAATTGTTATGCTTTCCTCTTGGATTGATCCCATGATCTTTATGCGGCGTCCTTCCTTATCTCTTATAATATTCTTTATTTTAAGGTCTATTTTGTCTGATATGCCAAAGCCTTTGACTGTGTGGATCACAATAAACTGTGGAAAATTCTGAAAAAGATGGGAATACCAGACCACCTGACCTACCTCTTGAGAAATCTATATGCAGGTCAGGAAGTAACAGTTAGAACTGGACATGGAACAACAGACTGGTTCCAAATAGGAAAAGGAGTATGTCAAGGCTGTGTATTGTCACCCTGCTTATTTAACTCCTCTGCAGAGTACATCATGAGAAACGCAGGGCTGGAAGAAGCACAAGCTGGAATCAAGACTGATGGGAGAAATATCAATAACCTCAGATATGCAGATGACACCACCCTTATGGCAGAAAGTGAAGAGGAACTAAAAAGCCTCTTGATGAAAGTTTAAGAGGAGAGTGAAAAAGTTGGCTTAAAGCTCAACATTCAGAAAATGAAGATCATGGCATCTGGTCCCATCACTTCATGGGAAATAGATGGGGAAACAGTGGAAACAGTGTCAGACTTTATTTTGGGGGGATCCAAAATCACTGCAGATGGTGACTGCAGCCATGAAATTAAAAGACGCTTACTCCTTGGAAGAAAAGTTATGACCAACCTAGATAGCATATTCAAAAGCAGAGACATTACTTTGCCAACAAAGGTCCGTCTAGTCAGGCTATGGTTTTTCCTGTGGTCATGTATGGATGTGAGAGTTGGACTGTGAAGAAGGCTGAGCACTGAAGAATTGATGCTTTTGAACTGTGGTATTGGAGAAGACTCTTGAGAGTCCCTTGGACTGCAATGAGATCCAACCAGTCCATTCTGAAGGAGATCAGCCCTGGGATTTCTTTGGAAGGAATGATGCTAAAGCTGAAGCTCCACTACTTTGGCCACCTCATGTGAAGAGTTGACTCACTGAAAAGACTCTGATGCTGGGAGGGATTGGGCGTAGGAGAAGGGGACGACAGAGGATGAGATGGCTGGATGGCATCACTGACTCAATGGACGCAAGTCTGAGTGAACTCCGGGAGTTGGTGATGGACAGGGAGGCCTGGCGTGCTGTGATTCATGGGGTCGCAAAGAGTCGGACATGACTGAGCAACTGAACTGAACTGAACTGTCTGATATGAGGATTGCTACTCCAGCTTTCTTTTGCTTCCCATTTGCATGGAATATATTTTTCCGTCCTCTCACTTTCAGTCTATATGTGTCTTTAGGTCTGAAGTGGGTTTCTTATAGACAGCATATATATGGGTCTTGTTTGCCAGTCTGTGTCTTTTTGTTGGAGCATTTAATCTATTTATATTTAAAGTAATTATTGATATGCATGTTCCTATTGCCATTTTCTTAATAATTTGGGGTTGGTTTTGTAGATCTTTTTCTTCTTTTGTATTTTTTGGCTATATAAGTACCTTTTGGACATGACTGAGTGACTTACAACAACAACATTTGTTTCAAAGCTGGTTTGGTGGTACTGAATTCTCTTAACTTTTGCTTTTCTGAAAAGCTTTTTATTTCTCCATCAATTTTGAATGAGATCCTTTCTGGGTACAGTAATATAGGTTGTAGATTTTTTTCCCTTTCAGAATTTTAAAAGTATCCTTCCATTCCTTTCTGGCCTGCAAAGTTTCTGCTGAAAGATCAGCTGTTAAATATATGGGGTTTCCCTTGTATATTACTTGTTGCTTTTCCCTTGCTGCTTTCACTATTCTTTCTTTCTGTTTAGTCTTTGTTAGTTTGATTAGTATGTGTCTGGGCATGTTTCTCCTTGCGTTTACCCTGTATGGGACTCTTTGCACCTCCTGGACTTGATTGACTATTTCCTTTTCCATGATGGGGAAATTTTCAACTATAATCTCTTCAAAAATTTTCTCATACTAACTATGGGTACTTTTTAATCAGAAAATCTAAAACAATCTTTTAATCATCTTCTCATTCTGAATATATTTGTATGATCCGTCTGAAAGTAGTGTTAGTTGCTCAGACCCCATGGACTATAACCAGCATCCATGGAATTCCCCAGACAAGAATTCTGGAGTGGGTAACCATTCCCTTCTCCAAGGGATCTTCCAAACCCAGGGATCAAACCTGGGTCTCCTGCATTATAGGAAGATTCTTTACCATCTGAGCCATCAAGGAAGCCCCATGACCCCTCTATGGCAGTCTATACCTTCAATCTGTTTTGTTTACATTTCTCATAATATCCATCACCACCTAACATTAACTTTTACGCATGTTTCTCTTGTGCTTTCCCAGACAGCTCAATGGGTAACAAATCTGCTTGCAATGCAAGAGACACAGGAGATGTGGGATTGATCCCTGGGTCAGGCAAATCCCCTGGGAAAGGAAATGGCAACACACTTCAGTATTCTTGCCTGAAAGCTCCCATAGGCAGAGGGATCTGGTGAGTTACAGTCCAAAGGGTCACAAAGAGTCTAGCATCAGTCTCCCTAAGAGAATGTACACTTCATGAGGACAAGGAATTTGTTTCCCTCCTCGTCATTTCTCCAGAATCTTGCTCAGCATCTGATCTATGTATGTGTTCAATATATAATTGGAGTAAATCAATGAATAAGTAATGGCAGACTCTGCCATAGGTCCAGCCAGTAAACTTTCCTGTATCAGCATCTTTTGAGTCAAATCAGCTAGAAGCACAGCAGGATCAATGAATATGAAAGGAAGCAAAAGGTGACTGCACACACAGGATGACTGTGTGTGCACACCTGTGTGTGTTTGTGTTTTTCACATCTTAGGACCCGGACTGGAAGGTCCTTCTTGTGAAAAGTGAGACTTTCCTTAGCCCCCTTGCTATAGCCAGAAAAAGGCAAACACTGTAATGACAGGTTGTTTACGTTTTCTCAGTGTCTGAATCTCCAGTGTGACCCAACTCTCTAAGGCCAGTGCGTCTCTGTCCTAGGACCAGATGTTTTCAAGGAGTGAATCCCTCTATCAGAGGTGATCTCATCTTCACCTCATTGAGTAACTATGAAATACTGTAGTATTATTAAGACAGCAGTCTCTTAAAATTTTAAATTCATGTGAACATCCTGGCAATGGATTCTGGTACAAGTAAAGGCAGGACATTACTGTTATGGAAGGCAACTGAGAACTGTGTGAACTTGATTCTCTTATATGCAGCTAAAAAACAGTATTATTAACATGAAATTCGATCACTGTATTTCCATAAACTCATGGACAGCACAAAATATTGACATGGGAGGTGGGTTGGAGCCTAGTTAAATTCTCCCTTGGGCCACAGTATCCTCATCTATAAAAGTAGGAGAAGATCACCTGCCTGACCTAAGCCAGAGGGACATTACAAGACTCAGATAAGAAAATGGATGGGAAAAACACTCTTTAAATTGTAAAGTACTATAATTATAATGATTTTTCATAACTAGCAATAATTATAGCAGCCAGTAACCATAAATTAATATGAATAATATAGTTATTGCTAATTATTCTTCTTCTTAAAGGCAGCATCATTCATTAAGTATTCCCTTGGGGTATCAGCAAAGAGACAGGACTTAATCAGGTCTTCAGCATCTGTACTTTACTGTAGCAGATGGCATGGCAACTGCCCACACCTTAAGTACTGGATACCATGGAGTCTCAAAAGTTGCAGAATTATGCTGAGCAATGCAATGAAATGAGTAATTACAGTGTCCAACCAGCCTGAGCACGTAAGATTCATTCTCTCTTCCCTCTGAATTGGGACTACTCCCCATTGTCAGTTTCTCATTTCTCATGACGCCACAGAACACTATCCAGACTAAAGCTGTGAGGTTTTTCACCTAAGACTCCCCTCGCTGCCCCACCCGGCCTTCTGATAGAGCTCTGATCCTATACTGCAATCGCCATTACGGACTAGGATAGGCTTCTTTCTCACTGCCGATTCTCTACTTAATGTCTCAGTTCAAATAACTGAAGTCCTGCACAAGTCCCACAACCAGACCTTCCTTGGTGCTTCGTCTACCACCACAGCACCTTTAGACCCAGAAACTACTTCATTACTCTCAACATTTAACACTAAGCACTAAGACACAGTTCTATAACCCGCTAATGGAATCCTACTCGCTTACCTACATGTCTTCTCCTTAACTCCCTGTCACTGTAGCCTTACCAGTCACCTGATGGTTGAATGACCTGCCCAAGGCCAAGTAACAATAAAGAGGAGTCTCCTGCCTCTTTGCCTAATGCTTTTTCTAGATACCGCAAGGCCACCTATAAAGTGGTCACTTTAATAATAACGATTCTTACATTCTTCAACAACAGAGAAATTCCACTGTCTTAGGCCAGGTTCTGCCAAAAACAAAGCTTGAGACAAAAGCTGGGTGCAGGTCATTGGTTTGGGGAATCAACTCCCCCTCACACACACACACACACAAAAAAACAGTCCTGAATGACTGAAAATTTTAAGAAAAAAAGGAGGAAAAGCCATTTCAAAGGTGCATAATTGAACTAGTCACCAATATGGACACCTAGGGCTACATTATCCTGGGAGCACTCTAAGGAGCTCCATGAAATAAGCCTCAGATTTTCCCTCCTAGAGAAGGAAAGAATATTTAGCCTCTGACTCTAGTTCTCCATTGGGTTAGAATCATCTAGAGTGTTACAAACTTGCTCCTACCTGTCCAAAGAAGCACACTGATATAAGGAAAGTCCCAGGACAGAAAGTGAGAGAGAGGTTTTGCAGCTGAGGCAAGGGACGGCCAGGTTATACGTATGAAGAGGTGGTGGTTAGCCTCTGAAGATAGGATGAGAGGAGGAGAGATAGGGTACGATGACTATGACTTTTTACTAACAGCTATAAAACTCACATGAACAAGCCATTTTTGGATATTATTTTCTGTAAGATACTTAACTTCATTAATTCAACAAATATGTATATGATATTAATAAAAGCTCACCAAATCACAATAGGAGCTTATTATAATTGAGAAAATCATAATTCTTAGTTCCAAGTAGAACTACAGGGTGATGACTCTCTCACTATAAGTACACAGAAATATGTTTTAAAATAGAGTCCAGAACCAAAATGCATAGCATGTGAAGCCATATGGGTCACTACCCTACAGGTGCTAGATAAAGAAGCTCCAGCAGTCGAGTCATGAAAGAGCTTTCATTTATATTTATTCATATACTTATGCTTTACATACAATCGTTTTTATAAAAAAAAAAAAACTCATAGAAAAGTTGAACAAGTAGTAACATGAACTCCATACACACAGCCTTTACCCAGATACCCAGATTCAAAACTGGCCAATATTTTGCCTCTCTCTCTCCAATAACAAATATAGCTGCTTTCTTGTTATTGTAGTTTAACTGTTTGAAAGAAGGTGCAGAAACTTCCCTTCCATTTGCTTTAGCTTAACATGTCCGAGGAACTAATCTTTCAATACCATTCTCAGACCCACATTTCATCAAAATGCTCACATTTGATCAGAAGTCCCACCATGCCCTTTTACTGATTGCTATTCACTGCCATCCAGAACTTAATCAAAGATCATACATTTAAGTGATGTGTCTTTTTATTCTCTTTTAATTTAGAACAGGTCCCAGCTTATGTTTGTCTTTCATGAAACTGATTTTGCGTAAAGAATTCTGGCCAGGCGACTTGTAAAAAGTTGATCAATCTGGCTTTGTCTGATGATCAGATTCAGATTACACGAGTTTGTCAGGAATATTCTGTGCATGATGCTATACCCTTCCATTGCGTTACATCAGGAAGTTCATGATGCCATTTGGCCTTTTAGTGATGACAAGTTTGATGACGTGGTTAAGGTACTGTCTACCAGATTTCTTCACTGCAAAAGTGCCTTCTTCCCTTTTAAATCAATATATGATCTGTGAAGTGACATTTTGAGACTCTGCTAATATTCTGCTCATCACAAACCTTTCATCCAACGATTTTAGCATTTACAGAGGATCCTTGCCAGAATGGATTACTGCATTGGTAATTGCACAATGGTGAAAGCATCCATTATCAGTGAACAAAACAAATGGATCCTGCTTAGCATAACAACAATTTATTTCGTAAGTACTCATTTCTTTTTTCAGGTAGGGAGCAGGACTAACTACAAGGTCCCCTGCTATTAGGAAAAAAAAAAAAAAAAACCTCAGGAACCTAATGATCAAATCAACATTATTAAAGAGAGAGTTCTCTTTCAGGCTGTTAAGAAGAACAAAGGATCAGAGAATACTCTAGTTGATTAAGAACTGCTCTCTGCCCTAGGAAGTTTACATCCTAGAATTAGAGTCAATACACAGTGTCACACCCAAGCATGCATGAGCTGACCTACTCCTCAGCAACCTCCAGAATCTCTGACTTAGCCAAACAATCACACTGACACATCACAGAAAGGGGATCTGAGGAGTCAAGATCTGCATGTGACTGCTCAAAATAACCAGGGAGAAAACTTGGTGCTGGAGGCCCTAAATCTGAGATATTTACATTGTGAATCTCATGGAACTCGCTGGGGCAGACCCCATGTGCAACACCAAGGGACTCCCAACCACTATTCATTCCTGGACTTCCCTTTGTGATTCATTAGGGGAAAAAAAATCTCTCCCTGATAGCTTAGGATAATAAAACCATGTGATTCTAGGGAAACATAGGAGGCAAGTAGCATAAAACAATATATTCCATTTAACACAACTTTGATTTTCTTTTCAGTGGTATTGAGTATTAATAATACAATGGGCATTTCACTTCATTTTTGTTTTATTTTATGGCCAGTAAGGTTCATTATACACTTATTTCTAACATTAATGTTAAAAAGATACTGGTTGGTGACAAGAGGGATAGAAGAAAAGTTGTATTATCTCTAAGCAACAAAACAGAGCATTTATCACTTACCCATCACCTGCCTCTTGAGAAATCTATATGCAGGTCAGGAAGCAACAGTTAGAACTGGACATGGAACAACAGACTGGTTCCAAATAGGAAAAGGAGTATGTCAAGGCTGTATATTGTCACCCTGCTTATTTAACTTCTCTGCAGAGTACATCATGAGAAACGCTGGACTGAAAGAAACACAAGCTGGTATCAAGATTGCCAGGAGAAATATCAAGCACCTCAGATATGCAGATGACATTATCCTTACGGCAGAAAGTGAAGAGGAACTAAAAAGCCTCTTGATGAAAGTGAAAGTGGAGAGTGAAAAAGTTGGCTTAAAGCTCAACATTCAAAAAACGAAGATCATGGCATCCGGTCCCATCACTTCGTGGGAAATAGATGGCGAAACAGTGGAAACAGTGTCAGACTTTATTTTGGGGGGATCCAAAATCACTGCAGATGGTGACTGCAGCCATGAAATTAAAAGACGCTTACTCCTTGGAAGAAAAGTTATGACCAACCTAGATAGCATATTGAAAAGCAGAGACATTACTTTGCCGACTAAGGTCCGTCTAGTCAAGGCTATGGTTTTCCTAGTAGTCATGTATGGATGTGAGAGTTGGACTGTGAAGAAAGCTGAGCGCCGAAGAATTGATGCTTTTGAAGTGTGGTGTTGGAGAAGACTCTTGAGAGTCCCTTGGACTGCAAGGAGATCCAACCAGTTCATTCTGAAGGAGATCAGCCCTGGGATTTCTTTGGAAGGAATGATGCTAAAGCTGAAATTCCAGTACTTTGGCCACCTCATGCGAAGAGTTGACTCATTGGAAAAGACTTTGATGCTGGGAGGGATTGGGGGCAGGAGGAGAAGGGGATGACAGAGGATGAGATGGCTGAACAGCATCACTGACTTGATGGACGTATATCTGAGTGAACTCTGGGAGTTGGTGATGGACAGGGAGGCCTGGCATGCTGCGATTCATGAGGTCGCAAAGAGTTGGACACGACTGAGCGACTGAACTGAACTGAACTGATCATCTTTCTATCTTTGAGGAAGCTAAAAATAAATTAGTGAATTTCTTTGTGATCATTTTTATTAAATTTTATCCTAAAAGCATCCTTAATAAGAAACAAAAGCAGTGATAAAGGCTCTGGAGTCAGAATGGACAGGTTTGAAACGTACAACTGCCACTTACCAGTTTTGTGACATTAAGCAATTTCCCTGAGGTCTCTGGGTCTCAATTTCTCATGGAGTTGTTGTAAGGATTAAAAGAGTTCATACATGTCAAGTATTGTTCACATCTTAAGTATTCAATAAACAACAGCTATTCAAGTACTACCTTGATCATAGTCTCATTGGCTCACATGGTGAATCAACTGAGTTTTTAACTTTTAAAAGCATTTTGATTCAAAATAAAAATCAGCTGCTAGGGACTTCAATGAGATGGGGTGCCTATGCTTCTTAACATGTACTGGTGCTGGAAATTAACAGTGAAGAATATAATTCTGGATTAGTGGTTCTCAAACATTAGCCTGTATAGAACAACCCAGAGAGCTTGATAAAACACAGATTACTGGTGACTCGAGAGTTCCGGATTCTGTATATCTTGGGTGAGGACCAAGAACTTACACTTCTAACAAGTTCTTCCCAAGTGCCACTGATGGTGCTGATGTGAGGACTGCATTTTGAGAACTACAGCATATTTCCAACACAATGAACATTTGAAAGAGCAAAGAGTGTGTATTTTATATGGCTAATGTTGCATGCAAATATCTATAGCCAATCCAAATTATGAGTAAGAGAAATCTGGATCAAAATAAAATGAAAACAGTGGCATAGCTTCTTAATAGAATCCCACATCAGTTCACTTCAGTAGCTCAGTCATGTCCGACTCTGCAAACCCATGAACTACAGCATGCCAGCCCTCCCTGTCCATCACCAACTCCCAGAGTTTACCCAAACTCATGTCCATTGAGTTGGTTATGCCATCCAACTATCTCATCCTCTGTTGTCCCCTTCTCCTACTGCCTTCGATTTTTCCCAGCATCAGGGTCTTTTCCAATGAGTCAGTTCTTTGCATCAGGTGGCCAAAGCATTTGGAGTTTCACCTTTAACATTACTCCTTTCAATGAACAGTCAGGACTGATCTCCCTTAGGATGGACTCGTTGGATCTCCTTGCAGTCCAAGGGACTCTTCAAGAGTCTTCTCCAACACCACAATTCAAGAGCATCAATTCTTCGGTGCTCAGCTGTTTTTATAGTCCAATTATCACATCCATACATGACTATTGGAAAAACCACACCCTTTTGTTGGACATTTGTTGGCAAAGTAATGTCTCTGCTTTTTAGTATGTTGTCTGCTGCTGCTGCTGCTAAGTCACTTCAGTCGTATCCGACTCTGTGCGACCCCATAGACGTCAGCCCACCAGGCGCCCCCATCCCTGGGATTCTTCAGGCAAGAACACTGGAGTGGGTTGCCATTTCCTTCTCCAATGCATGAAAGTGAAAAGTGAAAGTGAAGTTGCTCAGTCATGTCCGACCCTCAGCAACCCCATGGACCGCAGCCTACCAGGTTCCTCCATCCATAGGATTTTCCAGGCAAGAGTACTGGAGTGGGTTGCCATTGCCTTCTCCAAATACGTTATCTAGGTTGGTCATAACTTTCCTTTCAAGGAGTAAGTGTCTTTTAATATCATAGCTACAGTCACCATCTGTACTGATTGTAGAGTGACCACCCTCTCACAAAATAGTCTGCCACTGTTTCCACTGTTTCCCCATCTATTTGCCATAAAGTAATGGGACCAGATGCCATGATCTTCGTTTTCTGAATGTTGAGCTTTAAGTCAACTTTTTCACTCTCCTCTTTCACTTTCATTAGAGGCTTTTTAATTTTTCACTTTCTGCCATAAGGGTGGTGTCATCCTCATATTTGAGGTTACTGATATTTCTCCTGGCAATCTTGATTCCAGCTTGTGCTTCAATGAGCCCAGCATTTCTCATGATGTACTATGCATATAAGTTAAATAAGCACAGTGACAATATACAGCTTTGACGCACTCCTTTCCCTATTTGGAACCAGTCTGTTGTTCCATGTCCAGTTCTAACTGTTGCTTCCTGACCTGCATACAGAATTCTCAAGAGGCAGGTCAGGTTGTCTGGTATTCCCATCTCTTTCAGAATTTTCCACAGTAACGAGTGATGCACACGGTCAAAGGCTTTGGTATAGTCAATAAACCAGAAATAGATGATTTTCTGGAACTCTCTTGCTTTTTTCATGATCCAATGGATGTTGGCAATTGAGCTCTGGTTCCTCTGCCTTTTCCAAAACCAGCTTGAACATCTGGAAGTTCACAGTTCACACATAGTTGAAGCCTGGTTTGGAGAATTTTGAGTATTTCTTTATTAGTGTGTGAGATGAGTGCAATTGTGCGGTAGTTTGAGCATTCTTTGGCATTGCCTTTCTTAGGGATTGGAATGAAAACTGACCTTTTCCAGCCCTGTGGCCACTGCTGAGTTTTCCAAATTTGCTGGCATATTGCAGGAGCACTTTCACAGCATCATCTTTTAGGACTTGGAATAGTTCAACTGGAGTTCCATCACCTCCACTAGTTTTGTTCCTAGTGATGCTTCCTAAGGCCCACTTGACTTCACATTCCAGGATGTCTGGCTCTAGGTGAGTAATCACACCATCATGATTATCTGGGTCATGAAGACCTTTTTTGAATAGTTTTTCTGTGTATTCTTGCCACCCCCTTCTTAATATCTTCTGCTTCTGTTAGGTCCATACCATTTCTGTCCTTTATTGACCCCATCTTTGCAAGAAATGTTCCCTTGGTACTCTCATTATCTTGAAGAGATCTCTAGTCTTTCCCATTCTATTGTTTTCCTCTATTTCTTTGCACTGATCACTGAGGAAGGCTTTCTTATCTCTCCTTGCTATTCTCTGGAACTCTGCATTCAAACGGGTATATCGTTCCTTTTCTCCTTTGCTTTTTGCTTCTCTTCTTTTCTCAGCTATTTGTAAGGCCTCCTCAGACAGCCATTCTGCTTTTTTGCATTTCTTTTTCTTGAAGATAGTCTTGATCCCTGTCTCCTGTACAATGTCATGAACCTCCATCCATAGTTCATCAGGCACTCTGTTTATCAGATCTAGTCCCTTAAATATATTTCTCACCTCCACTGTATAATTGTTAGGGATTTGATTTAGGTCATATCTGAATGGTCTAGTGGTTTTCCATTCAGCAGAAAATATGACCTATTTTATCTAATAAAAATGTTACATTATTGAATTTGTCAGAAAATGTAGGAAGAGAAAAGAAATGCTTTACCTCATGGTTGTGCATTCTTCTTCACATTCACTAAGCTGAAGAAGTTACATTTCCAAAAGCCCATCTATCTTCTCGTATATACTCTCTTTCAGGAAGTCATCATCGGTAACTTAGCTTATATAACTGACTCTTCTCTGTCTAATTCTTTCTGATAGCAATGTTCATAGGGTAAGTCATTGTTGGTTCATGTGAATGTCTCTTCTGCACTGCTCTAGGAGATCACTGTACTAAGTAGCAAGCAGTCTAAGAAAAGCATGATCTCCAACCTCAAGGAGGTTACAGTCTACCAGAAAATACGACTTTCACATTTGCCTAGTGATATCAAATATACCGTGTTCTCTAGGACTCTGTAAAACCACATGGAAAAGACAGAGATTTAAACAGCAACAACAAAATCCTTCCCTAAGAAGCTTATTATCCAGTGACTGATAGAAATACAATCCAACTTTTCTAATGTGCAAAACTAGGGTAAAACTTGAGTCTCATTTTTATGTAAGAAGAGTCATCTACCCTACAGGTTAAGGACAGGGGGGAAAAGGTGCCATAAAAAGCCTTTTTCTGGTGCAAACACTTAACATTTGAAACAGAGACAACCTCTTCACAATTCAAAGAAGAATAATAGCTTGGCAACTGAGAGTATGGCAATGAATAGACAGAAAGTAAGGTAACAACAGGGACCAAAGAGGTTTTCATGGTTCTAGTATACTTGAAGCAAAAAATATCAAGATAAAGCCTCAGCACAAGGCTTCACACCTGCCTCAATTTTTTCCTCTCTATTCCCTTTCATCTCATCTTCCTCAGTCCTAGCACACTCACTCAACATTGATAATGTCTGGTCAACCCATATTTCTTTAGAGGAAACAGTATTGACATTAGCTGCTGTTGCCAAAGAGCCATGTTCTGGACCATGAGACTACCTCCCAACATTATGACCCACAGAAGCAAGGCTGGACAGCCTGTCCACAAGCAGGCTGGCGATCTAACCTTTGGCCTGTGGCAAAAAGATAAGTGAGGCAATAAACCTCCTTCTAACCAAGCAACATGTGACAAAACTGCCATGAGGATGAACTGCAGTTATGATAAACACAAAGGATCATGTTTGTGGCTAATAATCAGAACATATAAGAAGCTGAGATGCAATTATCAGAGAGAGCGGATGAATGGGCATGCAAATAATAAAAACATGAAGGACCAGAGGGAGAATGGAAGGGAAGAAGAAAAGGAGAGAGATATGGCCCCAAGCCTGAGCCTTCCAGGGCCAGATCTCATCCACCTGGATCCTAATGACGAACTCTTTATATGGAATACTCCAGCGGCCTCGATCCCACCGTCAGCCTTACTGAAGCAGCCACCATGAGCTCACTCACAAGGATGACAGTAAGGGGCAGGTCTGCTTGTGTGACACCAGCAGGCCGTCACTTTTCCTTTCTGAAACTCAATTTTCACTTCTGTAAAATGAAGGGTATGAACCTTCCAGGTCCTCTTTTATTTTTTTGTAAGCTCTCACATTGCATGAGTCTAAAATGACGTTTCATAGCTTGCGTGCCACTATCTTCACTGACTACTTGCAGTCAGACCCAAATTCACCAGAGTTAGGCCCACTCACACTGTAAGTCAACTGAGATGTAAGAAAGGACAGGGAGGTGGAAAAAGTTTTCTGTGGATGAGTAAAGCCCCTTTGTTCACTGCTCTTTTCAGATAAGAAGGTGAAACATATACACAATCAAAAAGAAGCAAGCAAATGAACAACAGCAGCAACAACAACCCAAAAAAACCTTGTCATTGTATTATCTGTTCATGGAGTTATTTCTACTGAATTCTAATCTTTATAAAATAAAGGTAATATTGAGAATGTACTCTTTTACTAGTCCCTTAAAATTAAAATAAAGGTCAATATGTATGACAAGAGCTATATAAGAACATAGAAAAATACTTACAGTACCTACCCATTGATAATAAGATTAATTATTTGGCAGTAAAAGAGACATTTGGCAGGCTTTTTATAAGCAGCAGAACCCTATGGCAAAATGAAATCACACAACAAAACCCATTATTTAAAACAGATTAAAAACAGAGCTGCTCTGGTTCAAGTACAAGCAGAGAAGTGCAGCGCTCCACCCACCGGGTTTTTCCCATTGCCTCCAGTGATGTCTCCTGAAGCAGTTCTACAAAAGTTGGAAAATCACCACCGCAGATTTTCTGGGCAAGCTAGAGAGGAATAAGTGGGATTCTCCGAGGAGCCACCTTGCCAATCAGTCCACACACATAGTTGAGTGAACACTACACCAAGCTGCCTTCTCGGTACTTTCTGTGTACACACACATATGTGTGCATGTATAAAAAGGAGATACATCCACTTGAAACAACTATAAAGGTATCATCATAGAGTATCATGGAAACTTTCCCAAGAATGCTTTGCCTAATACAATAAACACAAAATAATACAAGTAGGAGAGGTTTTAAAAGGTAGAGAAAATACAAGATTTATTCACCATTGCGTGCATGCTAAGCCACTGCTTCAGTCACGTCTGACTCTTTGAGACCTATGGACTATAGGCCGCTAGGCTCCTCTGCCCATGGGATTCTCCAGGGAAGAATGCAAGAGTGGGTTACCATGTCTTTCTCCAGGAGATCTTCTTGAATGAGGGATCAAACCTTCATCTCTTAAGACTCTTTGATTGTCAGGAGGGTTCATTACCACTAGTGCCACCTGGGATTTGCCATTAAGGAAACAATATTTGAGGGTGGAGGGGAAAGAAGAACAATTATCATTCAAACTTGTGAAAAAAATGTATGTGTGCTCAGTAGCTCAATAGTATCCAACTCTTTGTGACCCCAGGGACTATAGCCCACCAGCTTCCTTTCTCCAGGGAATTCTTCCAGGCAAGAATAGTGGAGTGGGTTGCCATTCCAACTCCAATGAGACAAATAGACAGATGAAATACCTTTTGTCCCTGTTGCAGCATGCAGTAGATCAAAGATTATGCCAGATATTTATATTATTAATTTTGTTTTAAAATCTCATGGAAGATAATTTTGCATTTGGGTACAATGCAAATGCATTGGAACAGTGAGTTACAGCATGATAAATTCCAGAAGCTAGTTTCTCCCATTCCCCAACAATGCAACAGAAATAACCAGAGGTAAATATCACACCCTCTTCCAACAACACAAGAGAAGACTCTACACATGGACATCAACAGATGGTCAACACCAAAATCAGATTGATTATATTCCTTGCAGCCAAAGATGGAGAAGCTCTATATAGTCAGCAAAAACAACACTGGGAGCTGCCTGTGGCTCAGATCATGAACTCCTTATTGCCAAATTCAGACTTAAAGAAAGTAGGGAAAATCACAAGATCATTCAGGTATAACGTAAATCAAATCCTTAATGAGTATACAGTGGAAGTGAGAAATAGATTTAAGGGATGAGATCTGATAAACAGAATGCCTGATGAACTATGGATGGAGGTTAATGACATTGTACAGGAGACGGATCAAGACCATTCCCAAGAAAATGAAATGCAGAAAGGCAAAATGGCTATCTGAGGAGGCCTTACAAATAGCTGTGAAAAGAGCAAAAGCAAAGGAGAAAAGGAAAGATATACCCATTTGAATGCAGAGTTCCAGAGAATAGAAAGGAGAGATAAGAAAGCCTTCCTTAGTGATCAGTGCAAAGAAATAGAGGAAAACAATAAAATGGGAAAGACTAGAGATCTCTTCAAGATAATGAGACTACCAAGGGAACATTTCTTGCAAAGATGGGCTCAATAAAGGACAAAAATAGTATGGACCTAACAGAAGCAGAAGATATTCAGAAGAGGTAGCAAGAATACACAGAAGAACTATTCAAAATAGATCCTCATGACCCAGATAATCACGATGGTGTGATCACTCACCTAGAGCCAGACATCTTGGAATGTGAAGTCAAGTGGGCCTTAGGAAGCATCACTACAAACAAAACTAGTGGAGGTGATGGAATTCCACTTGAGCTATTTGAAATCCTAAAAGATGATGCTTTCAAAGTACTGCACTCAATATGCCAGCAAATTTGGAAAACTCAGCAGTGGCCACAGGGCTGGAAAAGGTCAGTTTTCATTCCAAACCCTAAGAAGTGAGTGAAGTGAAGTTCCTCAGGCATGTCTGACTCTTTGCGACCCCATGGACTGTAGCCTATCAGGTTCCTCTTTCCATGGGATTTTCCAGGCAAGAATACTGGAGTGAGTTGCCATTTCCTTCTCCAAGAGATCTTCCTGACCCAGGGATTGAATCCAGGTCTTCCCCATTGTAGGCAGGCACTTTACCATCTGAGCCACCAGGGAAGTCCCTAAGAAAGGCAATGCCAAAGAATGCTCAAGCACTGCACTCATCTCACACAATAGTAAAGTAATGCTCAAAATTCTCCAAGCCAGGCTTCAGCAATATGTCAACTGTGAACTTCCAGATGTTCAAGCTGGATTTAGAAAAGGCAGACAAATGAGAGATCAAATTGCCAACATCTGCTGGATCATTGAAAAACCAAGAGAGTTCCAGAAAAACATCTATCTCTGCTTTATTGACTATTCCAAAGCCTTTGACTGTGTGGGTCACAATAAACTGTGGAAAATTCTGAAACAGATGAAAATACCAGACCACCTGACCTGCCTAATGAGAAATCTGTATGCAGGTCAGGAAGCAACAGTTAGAATTGGACATGGAACAACAGACTGGTTCTAAATAGGGAAAGGAGTACGCCATGGCTGTATATTGTCACTCTGCTTATTTAACTTATATGCAGAGTGTACTATGCAAAATGCCAGGCTGGATGAAGCACAAGCTGGAATCAAGATTGCCAGGAGAAATATCAATAAACTCAGATATGCAGAAGACACCACCCTTATGGCAGAAAGTGAAGAAGAACTAAACAGCCTCTTGATGAAAGTGAAAGAGGAGAGTGAAAAAGTTGGCTTAAAGCTCAACATTTAGAAAATGAAGATCATGGCATCTAGTCCCATCACTTCATGGCAAATAGATGGGGAAACAGTGACAGACTCTATTTTGGGGGGCTCCAAAATCACTGCAGATGATGACTGCAGCCATGACATTAAAAGACACTTACTCCTTGGAAGAAACGTTATGACCAACCTAGTTCAGTTCAGTTCAGTTGAGGAGCTCAGTAGTGTCCGACTCTTTGCGACCCCATGAATCCCAGCATATTAAAAAGCAGAGACATTACTTTGCCACCAAATGCCCATTTAGTCAAGGCTATGGTTTTTCCAGTAGTCATGTATGGATGTGAGAGTTGGACTATAAAGAAAGCTGAGTGCTTAAAAATTGATGCATTTGAACTGTGGTGTTGGAGAAGACTCTGAGAGTCCCTTGGACTGCAAGGAGATCCAACGAATCCATCCTAAAGGAAATAATTCCTGAATATTCATTGGAAGGATTGATGTTGAAGGTGAAACTCCAATACTTTGGCCACCTGATGCGAAGAACTAAGTCATTTGAAAAGACCTTGATGCTGGGAAAGATTGAAGGTGCGAGGAAAAAGAGACGACAGAGGATGAGATGGTTGTTTGGCATCACAGACTCAATGGACATGAGTTTGAGTAAACTCCAGGAGTTTGTGATGGACAGGGACGCCTGACATGCTGCAGTCCATTGGGTTTCAAAGAGTTGGACAAGACTAAATGACTGAACTGAACTATCTAAATAGTTAGAAATGTGATGTTAATTTTATATATTGGTTCATCATCCTTACAGCTTTTATCCTTGAGTTCTTTCAAGACTCCTCAAAACATTGCCAAAATTGAAAACCAAGGAAAGTGTTCAGCTCCTGTGTCAAGCATTCCATGTCAAGTGGGCAAAGCTATAAAGCCAAGGGCTTGTCGTCGAAGCAGATAAGAGGGGTGAGAAATTCCTTTAAACTTTCCTGACTCTATGTGCTAAACACTATAAGTCAGGTCTTCCAAATAAAGGACATTTGGGAAATTGTGATAGATTATAGATGATTAGCATAGAAAAAGTAACTTAGGCTCATGTAATATTAGAATTCAAAGGGGAATTTAAGCAGTTATTCCTACATTTTCCCTTAAAGACAATAAAATGCCTCCAAAGAAATGATTTAGATGTTGGGGATAGTACTTCAGTGAAGGGACTGAAATCAATCTAAAACCTGAGTACCTTATACTGTGAAACATCTTTTCTAAAGAAAATATTGTTATGCATTGTTTCAAGTGTTCCTCTTAGGAACCTATGAAACATTCTGAAAGTTAGTCTGGTCCCACCTTCCAGATGAGGAAACTCGGGACGAGAGGAGCACAGGCACTGTCCAAGGACTTCCAGTGTCACTGGTGGGACAGGATCAACAAAACTAAGCAAAGAGGAGAGTCCATCCTCCAAGCACTGGAGAACGCAATATGGACACACAGATCCAACCAGTGCTACAGAAATTCCTAGTAGAGAAACATCAGAATGGATGGAGACACTTATAGACACTGGAGACAGGAAGAACCTCAGCCAGGACCTATTAGGATACCATAATCAAACCAAAAAGGAAACAAAGAACCAGAAAGCCAAGTGATTTGCTACTAGTCAAACAATCAAGTGATAAGGATGGGGCAGGGAGATCTGAATCAACGCTGCCTGGTTCCAGTCCTCCCACTCAGAACTCACTGTCAAGTCAATGAAGACACTATTGCAAGTTTCTCCTAAGAAGCTTTTAAGTGCCCTAATGTCAGAAGTTGATTGAATACTGAGAAACATTGACCCAGAAAAGTAACACATTACCCACCCAGTGCAACCACAGAAATCCCTTTAGTGAATCAGGAGGTACATGTGTAGACAAGGAGAACAGAGAAACAACAAACCAGATACTTTGTCTCAGTTCCGTCTTAATTCAGGAGGGTGACCCTGGGCAAATTGCCTCCCCTTTCTAAGCTTGTGTTTTCTCAACATCAAAATGATGGGTATAGATTTGATCTTCATTTTCTCTTTTATCGAGAAGTTCTGTTATTGTAACACATTCATATAAATACAACCTTCCTAACATTACAAGTGTTTTAAAGTTTTTCATTGTTGTTGGTTTTTTCCCATAGAGCCACTTACTGGAACCAAATTACTCTGTTTCTATTTAGTGTGAGTGCACTTCAAGAGCTGAAAATACAGAAGATATGGGGCAGATACTAACAAGATACAATTTAAAACATTCGTTTCAAAAATAGGGTTACTGATAACAACTTCAGAAAGGAAGTTGCATTCAGCTGTACTGTTGTCACAGTCGCGAGCTGACTAATGGAAATGGAAAAAGACAGGTGAGAATGACAACACCTTAGCCAGCAGGCAGAAGGGGAAAAGATGAAACACGCATCAAGTCTTATCTCAGAGGCTTAGAATGGAAAAGTTATGGGGGAAATTACCTAAAATGGCAGGAATCGTGTTTTCTAACAACCAAAGATACATCAATTCTCTAACGATTATTTAGGATCTGTTCATCACTTTCTCTCAGTCAAACTCCCTGTTCGAAGAGGAACCAGCAGCATTGCTGGCCAGTTACCCAGTCCACTGTACACAGCCTGGGACGTAGTTACCACTGGGAACACGTGAAAAGAGAATCACAGCTCCCTCTACACTGCCATTATCAACAGAGAACTGCCTAAGTTTAGAAAAGCACTTTTATAAATATTATCTCATTCAATTCTCCCAGCAATCCTAAAGAAGAGCAGATATTATTCCTATTTTACAAAAAATAAAAAACGATACTGAAAGTCAGAGAAAAACAGTTTTCTAAGTCACTCAGGCAGAAAAAAAAAAAAAAAAAAAAAGAATTAGGGACCCAAACATTTAGCCCCAGAGCTCTAACTCTTGCACTTTCCATGACACCAGGCTGGAAATGTTAAAAGAGAAAGGCCATCCCTTTAAACATGAAACAGAGATTCTAGGGGCCTATTAGGTTACCATGAATAAGGTCACAGCTGCAGCTACAGGGAAAAACCAAGCTCCAGTCCTCTCTCTCGCTTTCTGTCTCCCCATTTAGCACGGTTTTCATGCAGTTTTCAATAAATATTTATCAACTATTCAATACACACTGATATGAATGACAGGACTGAAAAACAGAAAAGAAAATCATTGGTTCTCTGCCTTCCAAATGCCTATAGCTGCATTAAGGAGTTAGTATGTCCACAAATCACCATATTATAGACCAAACTACAGGCAGGTAAGTATTAAAGTACGTGAAACACAAGATGCTAAAGCAAACAACAGAAAGAAAATGCAGTGAAAATTGAGCAGATCTTAGATGCAGAAAAATTATCTAAGACATTTACCATGCAAGTATAAAGATATATAGGAGGAACACTGCAAAGCAATGTGTACCAGCATTTGGCAGATACAAGTGTTCTTTAAGATAAAAATAGAGGAGGGTCAGACTCAGAGGGTCAGCTGTGGTCACATTATGCAGGTGTGCAAACCAAGGCACAGAAGAAGCTTGGCTGGTATCCAGCGTACAGCTATCCAAAGAATAAACACAGTCCTCATGACGGAAAGAGAGAGTGGGCAGGGTAATTGTATCTTGGGACTTAGTCCTGATGTGGGAACAAACACATGGTATGAATCACATATATTTTAGGCTGTGCACAGACAATTTACATTAATGCTGGTCCCAAGAGGAACTCTTACTTTCATGAAAAGTTTGCCATTGATAAAAAGTGAGTACGGGACTACAGAAGAAAGTCAAATTCACTTTAATAAGGAATGAATGTGAGTCCACAAGACAACAAATATTTCTGTCTTCTACCTCGAGAATACAAATTAACAAGTGCTATGAAAAGCCAGTTATTACAACCAGATAGAAGCTAAAAAAGTCAAAGGAGGCAAAGATGATTCTATCTGAAGGCTTGTGGTTCTCATTTCCACTGAAGCCTTCCTCCATGCTACGATTTGGCTCACGTCTCTTTTCAGGCTTTCCTGAGAAATGTTTCCTTTCCATAGAATATTCAGAGTCAAACAATCATCAAATGGTTATTACTATTTGCTTAGCAATGGTTCAATACTTAGCCTATGTTGAAGAACCATGACAAATAACAGAGAAATAATGAAAAACTGAATTTGTCATTTCTACCATTCCTGCCCTCCTCTTGCCTGTTGCACTGTGAACTTTTTTCTTTCTGATAGATTCCATTTAAAACAGCTGCCAAGGATCTGACCCCAACTGCAGTTCAAAGTGGAATCCAGGCCCTAACCTGGATTTCAGTCAAACGGGTTTAAAGTACTGAGATAGCTCACCAACTCACATCCCCTCATGGTTTTTAGTTCCCACCAGTGAAATAGAAGAAGACTATGAATCCCACAGGCATACTTTAAATACCAGGTGGGCTAAGGTCTCAGGAGCCACGCATCCTGTAGGTTGCTAGGGGTACAGTGGGTCTTCCATCAGGGTGGCTCATAGCATCTTTGGAGATAAGTGGATTGCAGGATTTTACTAAAGAAGTGGTAGAGATGCTACAGATACTAAATCACAAGTCTCTGTCTCAGGAAGAGGCCAGATTTTGGTGGCAAAAGACAGAAACTACAAGAAGAAAAAGGCTGAGGTTCTGAAGGGACATGGAACCTCCTCTGAGGACAAAAGCACCTCAGATGCCCATTAAAAAGGAAAACCTTTAGGGCCCATCACAGATTTACCAAATCTGAACCTTTGGGAGCAGGGCCTCTTGATCTGCATTTAACAAAGAACTTTGCAACCCCTACCCCTAAGTTAGAGATCTGTTGGCCTAGAATCTGGCCATCAGGTGAAAATGCAAATGTTGACAATATCTAGAATGATTAAATTAAAATCCCACAACTTGGAACACACTGATGGAGAACGCTTTACTAATGTATTCTAACCCAATTCCCGGGCACAGGCAAACAACATCTCTCTCCTTTGATAGCTCCTATTCTCACCAACAGTGCCAACAGAGCAAATACAACCCGCTTCACTTGTCCTCCTCTGTGGAAATGGCATTAGCATTTACCACCTCAAAGGGTGAGCTTTCATTTACCAGTGTTTATACAAGACTTTCGAGTGTCCTGATAAATCAATTAACAGTTCAGTACAGTTCAGTTCAGTCACTCAGTCAAGTCCAACTCTGCGAACCCATGGACTGCAGCATGCCAGGCCTCCCTGCCCATCACCAACTCCCGGAGTTTACTCAAACTCATGTCCATTGAGTCAGTGATGCCATCCAACCATCTCATCCTCTGTCGTCCCCTTCTTCTCCCACCCTCAATCTTTCCCAGCATCAGGGTCTCTGCAAATGAGTCAGCTCTTAGCATCAAGTGGCCAAATATTGGAGTTGCAGCTTCATCATCAGTCCTTCCAATGAACATTCTGGACTGATTTCCTTTAGGATGGATTGGATGGATCTCATTGCTGTCCAAGGGACTCTCAAGAGTCTTCTCCAACACCACAGTTCAAAAGCATCAATTCTTCGGTGCTCAATTTTCTTTAAAGTCCAACTCTCACATCCATACATGACCAGAGGAAAAACCATAGCCTTGACTAAATGGGCCTTTGTTGGCAAAGTAATGTCTCTGCTTTTTAATATGCTGTCTAGATTGGTCATAACTTTTCTTCCAAGGAGCAAGCATCTTTTAATTTCATGGCTATAGCCACCATCTGTAGTGATTTTGGAGCTTCCAAAAATAAAGTCTGCCACTGTTTCCACTGTTTCCCCCATCTATTCGCCATGAAGTGCTGGGACCAGATGGCATGATCTTCGTTTTCTGAGTGTTGAGCTTTAAGCCAACTTTTTCACTCTCCTCCTTCACTTTCATCAGGAGGCTCTTTAGTTCTTCTTCACTTTCTTCCATAAGGGTGGTGTCATCTGCATATCTGAGGTTATTGATAGTTCTCCTGGCAATCTTGATTCCAGGTTGTGTTTCATCCAGTCCAGCATTTCTCATGATGTACTCTGAATATACGTTAAATAAGCACAGTGACAATATACAGCCTTGACATACTTCTTTCCCAATTTGGAACCAATCTGTTGTTCCATGTCCAATTCTAACTGTTTCTTCCTGACCTGCATACAGGTTTCTCAGGAGGCAGGTAAGGTGGTCTGGTATTCCCATCTCTTTCAGAATTTTCCACAGTTTCTGGTGATGCACACGGTCAAAGGCTTTGGTATAGTCAATAAAGCAGAAGTAGACATTTTTCTGGAATTCTTGCTTTTTCGATGAGCCAACAGATGTTAGCAATTTGATCTCTGGTTCCCCTGCCTTTACTAAATCCAGCTTGAACATCTGGAAGTTCATAGTTCACGTATTGCTGAAGCCTGGCTTGGAGAATTTTGACCACTACTTTGCTGGCATGTGAGAGGAGTGCAATTGTGTGGTAGTTTGAGCATTCTTTGGCATTTCCTTTCTTAGGGACTGGAATGAAAACGGACCTTTTCCAGTTCTGTGGCCACTGCTGAGTTTTATAAACTTGCTGGTATATTGAGTATAGCACTTTCACAGCATCATCTTTCAGGACTTGAAATAGCTCAACAGGGATTCCATCACCTCCACTAGCTTTGTTTGTAGTGATGCTTCCTAAGGCCCACTTGACTTCGCATTCTAGGATGCCTGGTTCTCGGTGAGTGATCACACCATCATGATTAGCTGGGTCGTAAAGATCTTTTTTGTATAGTTCTTCTGTGTACACTTGCCACTTCTTCTTAGTATCTTCTGTTTCTCTTAGGTCTATCCATACCATTTCTGTCCTTTATTGTGCTTGTCTTTGCATGAAATGTTCCCTTGGTATCTCTAATTTTCTTGAAGAGATCTCTAGTCTTTCCCATTCTGTTGTTTTCCTCTATTTCTTTGCATTGATCACTGAGGAAGGCATTCTTATCTCTCCTTGCTATTCTTTGGAACTCTGCATTCAAATCAACTACAAGTTGGCATTATTCATACCACCCTGTTGAAGCTTAATACATATTCGATTAAAAAACAATGACAACAATACTGCAATATCCACAAATTAGCATTCATTATAGTGATGTATTATTCTTACGCTACTGTCAGAATTTTATCTGAGCAGAGCTGTTTCTGTCTGGAGACTGTAGTCTCTCTCATTAATGAGGGGTAGTATTTGCTCAGTGGTATCCACGTTTCCTCTAGTAAAGTTCACATTACACTTGCCTCAGAGTTCTGATTTTTTAAAGGAATTTCCTATTTGGCAAACATTAGGATAGGAAGCAAATCTCTTTTCTGAAAAAAAATCAGGATCCCGCAAACATATTGGACCCTTCCATGTCCTCTCTTCTCAAATAGCTCTGGACTCTAGCCCCTCTTCACCATGCTCATGACCATCACCCCAATTCAGGCTCTGGTCTGCTTTGCTAGACTCGCAGTCAGCTCCAAGCCATCCTGCTATGGCCACTTCTGACCAGTCAAGGCTTGCTATATTATAGAAATCCATCTAATAGAGACAAGGTAATTTTATTCTCTTTCATAAAGTTCTTTATCATTCCCTAATGGTACCTAGTATTGTCTCAGATTAGGAAAATTCCCAAACTGCCACAAAAACAACTAAAGAGAGGTAATTCACTTACTATAATTTGGTAAGTGGCTGTAAGGCACACAGGGAAAGCAGACAGAGAGGCACTCAGGCAGAAGGAACTGCTTAAGCAAAGGGCTGTAACAGTAGGTGTCTCTTTATCTACGTAGTTGGGAGTTCAGCTATCTGCAGGGTAGCAGGCCAAGACTCCACTGATGGAGGGGTCTCCCTCCCCTCCCCCGCCTTCTCTGCCCTGGCTCTCAGGTACCCAGGCATATTTTGCCTGCCTTGGTTTTGCTGACTCCACTCTCCTCCTCTCCATGAGCCTTTGACTTGCATAGTTGAGGTTGAGGAATCTGTGCCTAGTGGGTTTGAGGTTTCATCAAGAGAAAAAGAAGGAACTAATGTGACTGCACTGAGGAACTATTTTCACTACAAAAAATTCCCATGTTTTTTTTTTCTCCTTTTTTGAAATGGCACTAAGGAAACACAAGCCAGACTACCATGAACAGGGCTGTACTTTCCAAACAGTAGCAAGGACTAAAAATAGAAAAGCTTGATTTGCTCAAGATGTATATAACTTCCTCTCCCATTTCCTTCCCCTACCACACTGAGCCAGTGCACAGAAGCATACTTAATGGACCCTCTGAGTGTTTGCAACAGCATCAAAATGGTGATAAGCCCATGTGTAACACATACTCCATAGACGTTTCCAGAAAATCCTTATTGCCAAGTCAAAGAATGATCCAATCAATCCACAAATATCAACCAAGTGTTCCTCAATGAGATGAAAACTATGAGTGACATGGGGATATGAGCAGAAATCCAGACTTCAGACAGTTTCCAAAAGGGAAATAAACAAGAGGATACTGGATAACTTTCAAATCTGTGAGTCCAGAAACCCCACTTGGGATGGGGGTCGAGGCCACCTCTCTTAACTGTGTCACCTTGGGCATCAGTCTAAGAAATCTGAGTGTCCCTTTCCTCATCACAGAGAAGACTATGGATTTTGATCTTTTCAAAGATGAGGCTCTACAAATTATGATGTTAACTGATTTCTACAGGTCTCTCCCATGTCATGGTTTGATTCTGGCTCTATGATATAGAGTTTGGAGACACATAATATAATCAGTCTACAAACAGGCCATATATTCACTGGCAGGAAAATGAAACATAATTAACTGATTTATCCAGTTAGTAACTGATTAACTGTTCATCAGTTAACATAATTAACTGATTCACTGTAGCATTTACTGATAAGCAATAGACCAGAGCTTCCTGGCATTAAACCCTAGGTTAATATTACTAGAGCTTCCTGGCATTAAACCCTAGGTTAACATTGCTACACTACACCACCCAGTCACTAGAGTCATGATGCAAAGAAGGGACAGACTGGGATGAGCTGGCAGTATCAGAAGGTATGGATTGGGCTTTTAAAAAATAGGGAGGCTGTCTGATCAGCTGAGAGATGAGGTGCTTCAGGTCGCAAGAAAGACACAATGAAAATTAGCATGGGGAACTGACACTAAGACCACCAGGCTCACAAGGGCAAAGACAGAAAGAGCACAGAGATAAGGTGTACTTTAAAGGATAAAGTAGGTCTTGGAGTATCCTAAAGGATATCAGTCCTGAGTGTTCATTGGAAGGACTGATGTTGAAGCTGAAACTCCAATACTTTGGCCACCTGATGCAAAGAGCTGACTCACTGGAAAAGACTGTGATGCTGGGAAAGATTGAGGGCAGGAGGGAGGAGAAGGGGACGACAGAGGATGAGATGGTTGGATGGCATCACTGACTCAATGGACATGCGTTTGGGTAAACTCCGGGAGTTGGTGATGGACAGGGAGGCCTGGCGTGCTGTAGTCCATGGGGTTGCAAAGAGTTGGACATGACTGAGGGACTGAACTGAACTGGAGTACTCCAAAAGTCAACCAAGAGAGGAAATTTCATGGGGCAGTCAAAAAAAAAAAAGCCATAAGAGAAAATAACATTTCTCAAAGACTAATTGGTTAGGGAAATGTTGCTAGAAGGGAGAAGAAACACAAAGCAATGAGTCCATTGTGATATGGAGAAGGATGAGCTAGGACAAGGAAAATAAAGAGACTAGAGCAAATCTGAGAGTCATTTTGAACCATATATATATATATATATATATAAGCTATTGGTGACAAATATATGTAAAAAGCAAGACATTTCAGCAATGACCACAATGTTTAGAGTTTGGAAAACAAAATATGGTGGTACTTCCAACAGAAATGGAGGTTTTGGGAGAAGACACAAGTGGAATTTTTGGACCCATTGAATGCGCAAGTGTTCCATTTGGAAAGATTTTCTATGCATAAATGGCACAAGTTGTCAAAGAAAGGCATAGCGCCGAGTCATAACCAGTCCGAGTCCCTCAAAGTTGACTCTGTGAGAGACGTGACTGAAGACAAGTCAAAAGGGAGAACACTGAGTGGGGACCTAGACAATGTGGGACAGAGAAAAAGAAAAAGGGAGTTCCACAAGACAAAAGGGACGGTTGCAGATCTAGCAAAGGAACCAAGGAGATTCTTTTTCATGAAAATTGAAGGAGGAAGCAAGGAGATTCAGATCTTCCAGAATGTTCCTTGCCTGGTAGAAGTAAAAAGAACTTATCAGCAAATTAATAATCATTAGGGGATTTGGAAGGGGGTGGGTAGAGGGTGGCAGCTGAATATGAGAGCCATTTCAATAGAGTTGACATGACCTACGTTCATGGTAGGACTGTAACTTAAATCTTGGAGAGACACACGGCAGAGGTGAGGGGATAGAGCCTCATTTGCTAAACCTGTAAGTATGGAAATACTTCTCTGCAGTAGTTGCCATGTCCCTAAATTTCTATTCCCACCAGGGTAACAGAAAAGAAATACTAACGTGACACTGTATGGCTTTCAATGAGCTAAAAGGAAATGAAAACAACCCAACAGGCACATGTCAATGTACATTATGACTTGATAATAAAAATTACCAAGTTCCCTGAATGTGTGTTCCCTGAATGAAGAGTGAAATACTCTTCCAGTTGCTGTATCTTTTATTTAATTGCTTGATCATCTCTCAATAGAATATCTGAGTCCGAGCCAGTCAGGTCCCCTATTCTGTTCTGACACAAACCTCGGGTGCACATTTCAGTGCAGTGAACTATGGCTTAGATCCTTACCTCTCTGTTCAGGAGACAGTGTGCCATTCTCCTTTCAATAGATATTCAGTTCAGCTCAGTTCAGTTCAGTCGCTCAGTCGTGTCCAACTCTTTGCGACCCCATGAATTGCAGCATGCCAGGCCTCCCTGTCCATCATCAACTCCCAGAGTTCACTCAGACTCACGTCCATCGAGTCAGCCATGCCATCCAGCCATCTCATCCTCGGTCATCCCCTTCTCCTCCTGCCCCCAATCCCTCCCAGCATCAGAGTCTTTTCCAATGAGTCAACTCTTCGCATGAGGTGGCCAAAGTACTGGGGTTCAGCTTTAGCATCATTCCTTCCAAAGAAATCCCAGGGCTGATCTCCTTTAGAATGGACTGGTTGGATCTCCTTGCAGTCCAAGGGACTCTCAAGAGTCTTCTCCAACACCACACTTCAAAAGCATCAATTCTTTGGTGCTCAGCCTTCTTCACAGTCCAACTCTCACATAAATACATGACCACTGGAAAAACCATAGCCTTGACTAGATGGACCTTAGTCGGCAAAGTAATGTCTCTGCTTTTCAATATACTATCTAGGTTGGTCATAACTTTTCTTCCAAGGAGTAAGCGTCTATTAATTTCATGGCTGCAATCACCATCTGCAGTGATTTTGGAGCCCCAAAAAATAAAGTCTGACACTGTTTCCACTGTTTCGCCATCTATTTCCCATGAAGTGATGGGACCGGATGCCATGATCTTCATTTTTTGAATGTTGAGCTTTAGGCCAACTTTTTGACTCACCACTTTCACTTTCATCAAGAGGCTTTTTAGTTCCTCTTCCCTTTCTGCCATAAGGGTGGTGTCATCTGCATATCTGAGGTGCTTGATATTTCTCCTGGCAATCTTGATACCAGCTTGTGTTTCTTCCAGTCCAGCGTTTCTCATGATGTACTCTGCATAGAAGTTAAATAAGCAGGGTGACAATACACAGCCTTGACATACTCCTTTTCCTATTTGGAACCAGTCTGTTGTTCCATGTCCAGTTCTAACTGCTGCTTCCTGACCTGCATACAGATTTCTCAAGAGGCAGGTCAGGTGGTCTGGTATTCCCATCTCTTTCAGAATTTTCCATAGTTTGTTGTCATCCACACAGTCAAAGGCTTTGGCATAGTCAATAAAGCAGAAAGAGATGTTTTTTTGGAACTCTCTTGCTTTTCCAATGATCCAGCAGATGTTGGCAATTTGATCTCTGGTTCCCCTGCCTTTACTAAATCCAGCTTGAACATCAGTAAGTTCACGGATCACGTATTGCTGAAGCTTGGCTTGGAGAATTTTGAGCATTACTTTACTAGCATGTGAGATGAGTGCAATTGTGCATTGCAATTGTGTTTGAGCATTCTTTGGCATTACCTTTCTTTGGAATTGGAATGAAAACTGACCTCTTCCAGTCCTATGGCCACTGCTGAGTTTTCCAAATTTGCTGGCATATTGACTACAGCACATTCATAGCATTATCTTTCAGGATTTGAAACAGCTCAACTGGAATTCCATCACCTCCACTAGCTTTGTTCATAGCGATGCTTTCCAAGGCCCACTTGACTTCACACTCCAGGATGTCTGGCTCTAGGTGAGTGATCACACCATCATGATTATCTGGGTCATGAAGATCTTTTTTGTACAGTTCTTCTGTGTATTCTTGCCACCTCTTCTTAATATCTTCTGCTTCTGTTAGGTCCATACCATTTCTGTCCTTTATAGACCCCATCTTTGCATGAAATGTTCCCTTGGTATCTCTAATTTTCTTGAAGAGGTCTCTAGTCTTTCCCATTCTGTTCTTTTCCTCTATTTCTTTGCATTGATCGCTGAAGAAGGCTTTCTTATCTCTTCTTGCTATTCTCTGGAACTCTGCATTCAGATGCTTATGTCCTTCCTTTTCTCCTTTTCTTTTCACCTCTTTTCTTTTCACAGCTATTTGTAAGGCCTCCCCAAACAGCCATTTTGCTTTTTTGCATTTCTTTTTCATGGGGATGGTCTTGATCCCTGTCTTCTGTACAATGTCACGAACCTCATTCCATAGTTCATCAGGCACTCTATCTATCAGATCTAGGCCCTTAAATCTATTTCTCACTTTCACTGTATAATCATAAGGGATTTGATTTAGCTCATACCTGAATGATCTAGTGGTTTTCCCTACTTTCTTCAATTTGAGTCTGGATTTGGCAATAAGCAGGTCATGATCTGAGCCAAAGTCAGCTCCTGGTCTTTTTTTTTTTGTTGAGTGTATAGAGCTTCTCCATCTTTGGCTGCAAAGAATATAATCAATCTGATTTCGGTGTTGATCATCTGGTGATGTCCATGGGTAGAGTCTTCTCTTGTGTTGTTGGAAGAGGGTGTTTGCTCTGACCAGTGCATTTTCTTGGCAAAACTCTATTAGTCTTTGCCCTGCTTCATTCCACATCCCAAGGCCAAATTTGCCTATTACTCCAGGTGTTTCTTGACTTTGTACTTTTGCATTCCAGTCCCCTATAATGAAAAGGACATCTTTTTTGGGTGTTAGTTCTAAAAGGTCTTGTAGGTCTTCATAAAACCATTCAACTTCAGCTTCTTCAGCATTACTGGTTGGAGCACAGACTTGGATAACTGTGATACTGAATGGTTTGCCTTGGAGATGAACAGAGATCATTCTGTCATTTTTGAGATTGCATCCAAGTACTGCATTTCGGACTCTTCTGTTGACCATGATGGCTACTCCATTTCTTCTGAGGGATTCCTGCCCGCAGTAGTAGATATAATGGTCATCTGAGTTAAATTCACCCATTCCAGTCCATTTTAGTTCACTGATTCCTAGAATGTTGACGTTCACTCCTGCCATCTCTTGTTTATTACACATCCAATATATCATTGAAGGACATTCTACTAGCCATCGCTCTAGATGTATAATTTCTAACAGAGTTAAAGCTCAAGGATGTTTAAATAATGTTAGGAAAACAGATATTTTTAATTACTTACTGATTTAGAAAGCATTATCAAGTGAGTTATTTTCATCTGGCTTTCAAAAAAAAAAGAAAAAACAAACAGAATATGAGAGACCGAGAGTTATCATTACTAGTAATGTGAATGAAAAAAATGAGATTTGGCTCTTAGAGATGATCTGCCCCAAATCCCAAGTTACACATCATCTGGATCTGCCATCTACAGGTCAAAAGAGTAGGTAGTTTTTAGGATAGGCACAGATTCCCTTAAGCACTACAGGGAACGAAACAACTATTGAGAAAGGAGGGGGTGTTTGAGCTCTTGCTCCATCTCTTTAAAATATATATTTTATTTTATTTTTAGCAGATGATGCTGGGGGTGGAGTTTTATAAACCAAATACTTTACCTCCAATAAAGTTGCTGTTGTTGTTAAGTCACTGAGTCTATCCAACTCATTCAGACCCCATGGACTGTAGCCCACCAGGCTCTTCTATGCATGGGATTTCCCAGGCCAGAATACTGGAGTGGGTTGCCATTTCCTTCTCCGGGTGATCTTCCTGACCCAGCAATCAAACCATGTCTCTTGCATTGGCAGGCAGATTCTTTACCAATGGACCACCTGGGAAGTCCTTAGATTTCTTACAAAGTGAAACCTCTCTTTCTTGTGTCTCCTTTACCACTTTTTTTTTTTTAACTACCACAGAAACATTGTTTACACCAAGTACCACCAATTTTACTTTTTTCTACAGTAATACAAATTGACATCTTTCCTGAAGTTTATTGGCAAAATAAATATAAGAACAATAAAAAAATTTGGAAAGTATTCCATTTTAAAGGTCTACAAGCAGCTTTCCTATATTTTAATGTCAAAGTATGATCTTCAATCTGTAAAGATACAGTTTTAAAAAGGTTGAAGACAATACTGCAAGAGAAGATTCTACAAACGAACTCAAAAGAACACAGGCTAACAATTAATGTTCTAAGAGGAACATGACAATTTGTGTTCTGTGTCCTTCATTGAAAAACAATATAAAGGAAGAATAACAATAAAGCAGTGATGCCAAAAGAGAAAGAAATGGATTGGCATGATTCAGAAGAATGTAGGGTCACAACCCTGCCCAAGACACTTGATACCTCGGAAACCTGAAATATTACTTAATTCTCTGAGCCTCAGTCCCTTTCCTGGCACAAGGCAGACAATCATCCCTACCCTTCCCCTTTGTAAGTTATTTTAAAGGTTCAAGTTAGATAAATTATATGAAAGTCCTTCATTAAAAATAAAACTCAATGTCAATTTTGGAATTTATCAAATTTACAGAGTAGGAGCCTTGGACAGGTCAAACTCACAGAAGTCGATGAAAAAATAATGATAATTATAACTTAACCCCTTAAGGATTCATGTAAGTATTGCATACAATACCAAATGTTTAGTTTTAAATAGCTGACTTTTGAATCTCCAAATCAGCTATGCACAGAAACTCTCCCTAAAACATCGGCACTTCAAAAACAAAATATGAGTTAATGCCCTTGGTTTTTGGTTTTGGCATCCTCCATTCCCACTTTTACCCCTTCTTTCAGATCAAGTTGTTTTGTGCTCATGTTGAATGGATTATGTAAATTACAAAGGAACTAAAGGATTTGTGAGCCCAATAGGGCTTCCTTACCAAATCCATGGATAAGAAGTACATGGTACAATTGGTGAGGGGATTGTAAGGCAATATGCTAAGAGGAAGATGTACTTATTTCCACTAAAGAATCACAGTGAAAGCTATCTTGGTGGCCCCTGGCCAACGGCCATGAACACATACTGTTGGTGACTTTGGCTGGTTTTTGAGAATTTAAAATGATCTGCCTTCTCTCATTTGCTGGGAACTGATACTAAGCCAAGAGGCTTAAGAGTTCCCAAAATGCATTTTGTTTTTGTTTTTATCCATTTAAAAATAAATCATTGCTTCCATGACACTTGTCATGAAATCTAAACAAGCTGCCTCAATTCTTTGAGCCTTAATGTTTTTGTATTTGGTAAGTTATATGTTTGTTATTCTTACTTGTGAAGATCAAATTCAATAATATAAAGTATTTTGTAGTTTGTAAACAACTATGAAGTTATAAAGAGCTAATTTTTTTTTTACTAAAGAGATGAATTTTAGAGTTATAAGAGATCTAAGGTTATTTAACACAATCATTCATTTTGAAGAAAGAGCTTGTGGGAACATTTAGTAAAATGCCTTAAAATCCCCAAACACTTAAGAGCAAGTGATGGCATCATTAGTGAACCTTAGGGAGGTATAGTACAAACCAAAGGACAGCAATAACTATGCCAGAACTCAGCACAGAGGCCAGTTAGCCTAGAACATAGTCTAATAGTAACCACATCATTGGGAAACACTTACTAAGCCCTATGCTATGTCAGGTTCCTATGATATTCTCTATGTAATGTCACAAAAAGCCAAAGAGGTAAGCACAACAATAATTTCTATTTTACAGATAAGCAGACAATGGCAAAAATGGTTAAACAGCATGATCATAGTCACATAACTAGCGAGCGGGGAGTTAAGTCAGGTACTCTGGATCAGCACTCAGTGTTCACGATCATACCATGTTTTCCTTGAAGCTTTACTTGGTCCAAATGATGCAGTCAGGGAGGGTTTTCCTGGCATCCTCAAAGGCAGCAGGGTGAGTCTGAGACAAATAGCAAAAGGTAGCAATATCTGATCTGACTTCAAACTGCCATGATAAAAAGGGGTGAGGGTGTAGGGGAACCTCTTGGGAAAGGAAGTTTAGGATACATGATGAAAGCTAGACAAAACAGCAGTGAAATCACTTAATGACTTCATTCTTTCTAATAAAAGGTACTTTGCCACAACCCCTGACACTTCTGGTGACATAGTCATTGAAAGGCAGGAATGCGGAAATAGTGAGAGGGGAAACTGAGAACCCAAGCAGAGACCACCCCACAGAAGGGCTGTCCACAGCTTGTTGCTGCCCATATTGGATATAATGTACAACATGTATAATAGGGGTATTGCTACCTGCCATTGGACCTTTAGAACTAATAAACAGCCTTGATGCTTGCTGTTCTCTCTTGGCATGTGTCTCTAAGGGAAACCCACTCCTTGTCCTGCCTCCCCTAATTACACACACAGAGTCACAACTGGTGCACAAACCCTATGGCTACCCTGACATTTAAAGGACTATGTGCTTCCAGTCTAGATAAAAGATAAAGTCTGAAGCTAGCTAGGTCTACCAGAACAGGGGATTCAGAGCCACTCCCAAGCACATTTTATCCCTAAATTCAGGTGCAAGTAGCATTTATAATTTGAGAATACATCATCACCACAAAAATTAAAAATAAAGAAAGGATGCAAGCAATAAGGATTCTTCCATATGGCAGAACTATTGAAAAAGAAAACCGATATGAAGAACAGAAAAAAAATCCAAAACTATAAAATAGAGTCACAAGAAAATCTCCCTTAGCTAAATAAGAATTTGACTCCTCATATCAGATTCAATGAATACTAAGTAGAAATACTAGGGTGAGGGTGAGGGAAGCTGTACCTAGAAATATTGAAGTGAAATTGTTGAATCCCACAAATACAACTTACAGACAAACAATAAACGCTACTAAACTGGAAAAAGAAACAGACTTACATCAGATTTCTCATCTGCAACAATAAAGACTAAATGACACAAAGCAATAATACAGAAATCTTTGTTGAACATTGAGGTAAAGGAACTTGGAGCCTAGAATTCTACTTGAAGCCAAACATTTACTTAACTATGAAACTGAAAGAAAAAAGGCTTCAGAAAATTTATCGCCCATGCAGCTTTTCAAAAAAAAAAAAATGATAAAGTATAAGAAGAAGAAATTAAAAAAGAAAAAGGATGATGAATTCAAGAAAAAAAAAGGAAAAAAGAAACAATGCAAATAACAAAAGCAATAGTCTATTAATAATGCAGTGGTACAATTTAAAGTGACAAATGATTCTCCTAAAAGAGGTGTTATAAAGTTTAAAACTTGCAACACGTTCTCCAAACATCTAACAGTAATTTAAATGAGAAAGTGCTCAAACTTCTTATAGCCCCTATGTTGGGGGTGGGGCATATATGCATATCATAAGTTTTCCTTGATACAGAAACATGTTTGAAAACATTTAATCCATGTTAATGTTATTTGATTTATTTACATTACTAGAAGAAGAAAAAACTTGTTCTACTTTTTAGATGTAGAAAAGACAAATATACTTCAGCTTTGAAGGAATCACCAAGATTCTTGATGGGAAAGACAAAATGGGTTAAAAATCTCTACTGACTCAGAAAGAACCAACTGAAGTTTCACTTAATTTGGGCAAAGGAAATTTTCTGAAATATGCAAACATTGTAAATGACTCTCTATAAAGGCACTGAGGAGCTAAAGTAAATCTAACCTCATTGGTTATCTCAATACACAACAGAACTGACCGCAAACAGTTCCCCCGCAAAATTTTTCTTGTCCATTGATCAGCCAACCTCTCACTGCTGAATGCACGCATGTGTCCTGGCTTATTTCAAGGGAGCAGCAGCAGCGGAAATGGAGATGCTAGGGGTAAATGAGTGTGTGTGTACACATACTCTACTACTGATCCTAGGGAAAGCGTTTACCTTTTTAGATTCTTCAGAAAAACAAGAAAGAGAAACTATGGCATTCCATGAAAAGGGTCAAATTACTCGAGTGAAATACTGGAATACTCCCCATCGACTCTCATTTGCTACTTTCAAAGAAGTTTTTATAAGTCTAGACACCAAAAATATCTCTGTTTTCTCATCTGAATACCCAATCAGAGGATGATTCAGAGCGAAAGGAAAACAGAAAAACTTCTGACATTTGCTTCTAGAAAGTCATACCAATCTGAGCCTGTAGCATACCTCAAGAACCCACCAGCCCTGCTAAACATCCACTGACCTACATGTGGTAGACCTTAAAAGGAGGAGGCACTCCCAAATCAAGCTGCTGCTGCTGCTGCTGTTGCCAGGGTCACAAACAATCCCACAAATCAACTAGGGCCCAAAGGAACAAGACAAAGGGCCAGGAATAAATAAGCATCTTAGTCACTCCTCTGGTATCTTTCCATGGATCAAGATATCTTATATCCTCACTACACAGGAAGGATGAGCACCTCAGAGTGGATTAAAGCTTTTGCTGACCATTTTGGTTTTGCTCTGGCAATTCTGCATCTCTACTGTTAATTTTTATAGGTGGGATCTCCTTTTACACCCAGACTCTTCCTTCCTCACCCAACTTCCAAGCAGCAGAAGGGATGCCTCTTGTGGTAAGGTATGTCCAAATCATATAAAGTAAGTAAGACCTGCTGCTTATTTCTGTGAACTCATGAATGAATGTGCCCCCAGCTGGGGGCCTGTGTTCTCTATGTCAACAAGTAAAATCCCGTCATTCCATACTTATGATCGTGATAGTACTAGTCTAAGGGTTACAAGACACCCCGTTAGTGTGTGTGTGTGTGTGTGTGCGCGCGCGTCCACTCTTTGCAGTCCCATGAACTGTAGCCCTTCAGGTTGCCCTGTCCATGGAATTTCCTCAGCCAAGAATACTGGAGCAGGTTGCCGTTTGCTCCTCCAGGAGATCTTTCCGATCCAGGGATCGAACTCGAGTCTCCTGAATTGGCAGATGGATTCCTTATCACTATGCCACCTGGAAAGCCCTCAGTGCCAGTTTATTTTATGATAAATGAAATATATAAAATTGGTAAGTAGATAAATGACTACAATCCACTGCTTTCCCTCTATATTATGAGCTTTGAAATTATTTTCACAAGAGTTGGAGTGAGTTGGCTTACAAACTTTTGGACACTGACTTTAAGGTAAGATCATAAAGCATTTCAGAAATTTCTTCAGAAACATACTTACAGATGAAGAGTACAGACCTAGGATTGCCAAGGAAGTTGGGAGGAGGGTGGGGAAGGAGGTATTCAGAGTTTGTGATTAGCAGATGCAAACTATTATATACAGAATGGATAAATAAAGTATTACTGTATAGCACAGGGAACTATATTCAATATTCTGTGATAAGCTATAATGGAAAATAATATGAAAAAGAATGTCTATATATACACACACATATATAAAAATAACTGAATCACTTTGCTGTACAGAAGAAATTAACACAATATTATAGCTCAACAATACTTCAATAAAATAAATTTTTAAAATAATTAAAATTATTTTTTAAAAAAAGAAGCTTCTCTTCTTCCTTCTCTTTTCAACAAACTCTGGGCATTTCCCACAAGTTCAGTGAACAGCTCACATGACAATGTTTTCACTCTCTCCTCAGAAAAGTGACCTCTTTCAGGAGTTTTATGGATCACCCTCTTGAGACAGACACCACTTATTTCTCTCCTGGTCTGACAGTTCCTTTGAATGTGCATCATTTTCTAAGAGGGTAGGAAGAAAATTGGTGTGAGGAAGTCATAAAGGAAGAAATTTCAGTTCAGTAACAGAAGACACTTTCAATACTTGGAGTAACAAGCAATGGATAAAACAGTCTGTTTTCTGAGCTGGAGGGGCTGGAGTTACCCTAGCAAAGGTAGCCATCTTGCCTGAATGAATGGAAAAGGCGATGGGAACTGGAAGGGTAAAAACCCTACATAACAGGCCCATAAAAGCAAGCCACGGTCTAGGTCACAGAGAGAGACAGGGTGAGGAGTTGTCAGCTGTCATGAAGAAAAGCCAAGTAAAGATGTCACAAAAAGAGGAAGTTAAATATCAGGTATGCATGTGTGCTGAGTCACGTCCGACTCTTTGCAACCCCATGGACTATAGCCTGCCACACTCATCTGTCCATGGAATTTTCCAGGCAACAATACTGGAGTGGGTTGCCATTTCTTCCTCTAGGGGATATTCTAGACCCAAGGATCAAGCCCACATCTCTTGTGTCTCTTGCATTGGCAGGTGGATTCTTTATAACTACACCAGCTGGCAAGCCCCAGAAATGTCAGGCACCTGAACTCAAAGCCATCAGGTATCAGCAGGTAAGTCCCTGAGGAGCTAAAGGAAGTCTCCCACAAGGGCAATACGTTTTGTCTGATGGTATGCTAAAAGCACCACTTGGCATCCAGGAACAGACCTGGTGATGTCAACATTATATTTAAAATAATAACAAACACCTGCAATGATTTCAGAATATTCTTTAAAATACTCTGAATTCTTATTCTCGTTACTTTATTACCTAAAAATCCATTCCACCATCTGAAAATTAAGATGCTAATTAACCATCAAAGTTCAATTAAATTGAAATTGTTTCCAAGAATCCTTCCTGCATGTCTCTAGTCAATTTATTTCCCCCACCCTGTACCACAACATAAGACTTGGATTGTGCTTCTGATCAAAGCATGATGACTAAGTAATAATTTACCATTAAACATCTTAATTTAGAAGTTGAGTATAAATGCATCTCCCAAGTTTGAATCAGAGGTTGTAACTCATTCATCCCTTAGCCATCAAAATTGCCTCAGCTGTAACAGTTACCCATTGGGGAGTCTGGGGGGGGGGGGTGGCGGGAATTAGGAGATTCAAACAACAGAAAGGCACTCAAGTTATGATCTCTAATTCCCTTGCAAGTCTGAAATTCTATCACATATTCTCTTTTTAAAACTACTCTAAACAACACTCTACACCTGCCCATTGAATAGCTAAAATAGAAAGTAATTATCAACTGTGGCATCAAACCAAACAAAGCTAACAGTCCCAAGGTTGAGACTCAGGACGTTAGACCAATGATGCCAAGCCCTACGCCCTTGTGTTTATGTCTGACATATAGAAGGTATTCAGTTTATCATGAATGAATGAAAAAAAAACAAATGAAGGAAGTGTCTACTAAATGGTCACCCAAGGCTTACAGGCCCTGAGATCCAACTGATTCTTACATAAAAAAGAAAATCTCTCACTGACTTTCCAAGATTCATCTTTTCCCATAAAATGAGAACTCTTAAAACAAGAATTCTTGACACTAAATATTCACCTTTTGCAAAGGGGAAAAAAAAAATGACAGCCTTATATCAGAAATCTGGAGAGAAGAAAAATGCCAATCTCACCTAGCCTTTCCAAACAAAAGCATGTTACCCGTTCTTCTTAACCTCAGATCCTTGAGAGGCCCAAAGCAAAATCATGTCCTCAATCAGCGGAAGGGCAGATCAGGAGACAAGATTTCTCAAAAGAGATCTGCCAGAAACTACAGGAACCACATCTTCTTGGATCTCAGTTTCCCCGTTTGCAAAGAGAGGGAAGTAATTTATTCCCCCAATACTTGAAAAGGCTGTAAGCAGATGCCTGGCGCCAGGGTTGGACCCAACGATCTCTTAGGTCCCTTTCAGCTCTGAAAATCTTATAATTCTTATAGTCACACTTAGTAGAGATACTTTTGGCTCTGACTTGAAAATTTGGCTGGAAACATAAACAGACTTCTACACAAAAACACACATTTACCAGCTATAATTTCAACTTGGCAACAGGAGTTTTCACCATTGGCCGAGAGAAAAAAGTGCAAAATTTTCTCTGGTGATTACATTACTCTAAGCTCCACTGTAGCTCAAGTATGAAGTTGGGGCAAATATGGCCAGAGTGGGGCCAAGCCTCTTATCACATCACACACTACCACACAAGGAAAGGACACGCCTGCCTTCTTTCGAGCTTGCCGATAATCTTCCACATATTCAAGAACAACATGCCTCTCTCACCAGATCTGCCCTTTTCCACTTGACAAACTCTGTTTTATTTTCTATCCTTCTTCCTTCTGTCTTACAGAGAATATAAGCCAACATGGCAACAGGCTCTTTGTTTATTTCTTTCTTTTTCAAAAACAAAGTCACAGCTTGGATATAGTTAGCAGGAAAAGATCCATATAGAAAAAGGCTTTTGTAATTTATGAAAGCCCCATGTTCAAACTTTTCTTAACGAAACCCTTTGACAAACCTTATTATTATTATTCCTGCATTTGTTATTTTTATATTGTGATCATTTTTAACATCTGTACAATCATTATAATTAGTACTTTCTAATCCTTCTATATTTCATTCAATTATTAGAGACAGAGATACAGTCATCTTATTTTTAATTAAGAGGAAAAGGGCCGTAGGGTGACCCACTCAAGATCATGGGACAAGAATAAGCTGCCCAAATAGTATCAAATACAGGTCTTCTGTCACAAAGTCAAGCAAACTTCAGAACTCAAGACTTTAAATGCTGACAAAATAGTTTCATAATTATTCAAGAGAGAATATAAGCTAAATAAAGCGTTAAAGTGTTTAACTGTGTAAGTAAAAGAATATGCAAAGAATAGCTCTTGGTAACACATAAATTTCATAAGGGTAGAACCCTGTCTTTTTTTTTTTTTTTTGCTATAGAATCCCTAGTGTTATAAAGGTATGCACATAGCACCCAGAAATTTTTCTTGAATGAATGAATTATATCTACCTTTGGTTCCCCCAGAATGAAATTTAGGAGAAAGTCATATAATGAACGGAACTAGTTAGGCAGTTACTTTCTATGGCTTTTCCTCTTTACAATTTATTCTGAGAAACCTTAAACATATACAAAGGCAGAACAAATAATGAATTAAATCTCCCTGCACTCAACAATTATCAATTCATAACTAATATTTTCTCACCTGCATTTGAACTCAGTGGCTCCCTATTCTTATGATTTGTCTTTTTCTTGGAGCACAGTTGATCTACACTGGTGTGTTAGTTTCGGTTGTAGAGCAAGTGCATCAGTATACATATAAATATATCTAGCATCCCAATAGTATTGTAGTGAATATGGTTAGCCATATACATATACAGTATACAAATACATATATTTTTAGAGTCTTTTGATTTTAAAGCAAATGCTAGGCACTATTCCATTTCACTCACCAATCTTGCTGACATTTCTCTAAAAAATAAGGAATTTTTTCCTTTATACATCTGTAGTAACATCACCATCCCTAAAAATAGGACATAAATACTATATGACATTATTATTTACTTTCCTTCCTGAGATAACTGGAGTTTAACTGCTTAAACAGTGGCAGTTGGTCACCAGTAGCCCTATGTGATCACAGGCTAACTTTCAGTGTCGCTTCTGACTCCAAATCTGGGTCACTATGCAGGGCTGGAGCATAATACTTCCAAGCAGTCAATTCACACTATATGCATTCCTGACCTCATTCAGAAGAGAAAACTCTAAGGACTGTTGCTGTTGCTTTTGCTAGAAAGATGTTGCTGACCAATTAGTACCCACAGTAACCAACAGAACCTTAAAATACCAGTCTTACTCATTTAGAAAGAAAATGTCAGTGGATATACAGAACAAAAGCAATAAAAAAGCATGGTTGTGTGTCCCCAGGATAACAAGAAAAAGTGAAATTCTCAGATGGCGTTCCTGAAGAATGGCTTTCAGTTTCAAAATAAAATTAGTAGGTAAAAGGATTTCCAGGGCTTCAGTGTAAAACCTGCAGAACTCTGAGAAGCTTGAGCTGGGCAGTTGGCATTAATGTGCCTTAGTGCTTTGTGAGATATCAAGCTGTTTGTAGGCTCTGGATAAGTGTTTATTTGCCACAGAAACAATGTCAGAATTCATGATTCCTAGCATTACTCACAAACATGACTTCAACCACAGATCTTACCTGTCCCCTGAAAGCACCATCATCAAGGGGCGGGGGAGGAGGGAAGTTTCCGGAGCCTGATGGAAGAACACTGGAATCATCCAGAGGTGGAGGTGGGGGTGGAAGAAAATCACCTACAGGAAAGAAATACACATGAAGTTAACATGGGTGCAATTTTCCAGAACTCTTTGTTCAAAACAGACAGTACGCAACTTATGACGGTTCCACCTGTAAGTACTTGACTTTGCCATGGTGCAAAACCAACAGGCATTCAATAGAAAGTTTACTTTGAATTTTGGTCTATTTTGGGCTAGGCATATGCAGTACAGTACAGTTGGTATTCTAGGCAGGGCAGCAAACAGCTCCCAGTCAGCCAGGTGGGGGCCAGGGTGAACAACCAATACACTTACAGCCATTCTGTACCCTCATAACCATTGTGTTTTTCACTTTCAGTACAGTGTCCAATAAATGACCTAACACACTCAACATTTTATTATAAAATAGGCTTTGTGTTAAATGATTTTGTCCAAACATAGGCTAAATGTAAATGTTCTGGGCATGCTGAAGGTAGGTGAGGCTAAGCTGTGATGTTTGTTTGGTAGGTTAGGTGCATTAAATGCATGTTCCACTTAACAATATTTTCAATTTAGAGTGGGCTTTTCAGGATGTAAGTCCATCATAATTAGAGGAAGATTTGTATTAGCTGGTATCTGACTGCTTTGTGATTGGCTTTGACACATAACTTTTTGTCCTACATAGCAATTATTCCCTATCTTACTTCTCCTCAGTTTAATCAGCAGCCTTAACTCAGAATGATGACCAGATGTAACACACAGAAGTGATGTGAAGCTGGAGTAGAAGGATCAAGTACATTCAGCCAGGCGCTCGGGCTGGTGGAATACTGAAGTGTGTGAGATGTATTGTTTGTTCTCACTACATTTTCAGTCAACTAGAGGAGGAAAAGAATGTATAAATAGGTAAGATAATACAAGATGAAATTTATTAAGAATCTACAGGCAAGCTCTTTTGGAATTTAAGATAAAGGAAAGTGCAGTTGGAGGAACAAGGAAGCTATACTGGCCAGATGGCTCAGTAGTAAAGAATCCACTTGCCAGTGCAGGAGATGAAGGAGACGTGGGTTCAATCCCTGGGCTGGAAATATCCCCTGGAGCAGGAAATGGCAACCCACTCCAGTATTCTTGCCTGGAAAATTCCATGGACAGAGGAGTCTGACAGGCTATAATCCATGGGAATGCAAAAGAGTCAGTCACAACTGAATGCTCACACACACATGCACACACAAAAGGGACTTCCCTGGCAGTCCAGTGATTAAGACTTTGCACTTCCAATGCAGGAGGTGCAAGTACAAGTCCTGGTCCCAGAACTAAGATCTCACATGCCACGTGGCACTATATATATATATATATAGTCAATGAACAGTATGATGTACAGCATAAGTTCATGCTAGGCAGAAAGAAAGGAAAATAAAAGTATAAAGGTTAGAAAAAATTAGGGCTTAGAAAATAAAGAGCAAATGATAATATAGCATGAAGACAGGAATGTAAATAACATTGTGCTGTGCTGCCCTTAGTCGCTCAGTTGTGTCCAACTCTTTGTTACCCCATGGACTGTAACCCATCAAGCTCCTCTGTCCATGGGGATTCTCCAGGGAAAAACACTGGAGTGGATTGCTATGCTCTCCTCCAGGGGATTTTCCCAACCCAGGGATCAAACCCAGGTCTCCTGCATTGTAGGCAGATTGTTTTACCATCTGAGCCACCAGGGAAGTTCAAGAATATTGGAGTAGGTAGTTTATCCCTTCTCCATTGGAACTTCCAGACTTAGGAATTTAACCAGGGTCTCCTGCATTGCAGGTGGATTCTTTACCAGCTAAGCAATCAGGGAAGCCTGTAAATAACAGAAGTAAGTCATAAAAATTGGAGCAATATGAAAATAAGCTTTTAAGTGTGTTCCACATCTGACTAAGAGTTTGAACTTTATCATGCATGAAGTAAGGATCCATTAAGGATTTCTGAGAAGAAAACACTTCTAAGAATGTGATTTACTAAAGACTAATCTTAAAGTGTGTGCAGGACAGATTGAGAGAAACTGCAATAAGAAACATCAAATTTGGAGATCTATATACTAACCAGGCTTTAGGATACTAGGAAATCCAACATCGCTATGGGTTAATAGTATAGAATCTTTTTAAATACTTTTTGCAAGAAATTATATTAAAAAAAGAAAACTTACATTTTCTAAAAAAAAAAATTATTTACATGTCCTTTTCCTTATAAAAATGACCTTTTTGAATGTTGGGGAACTGTTTCTCTTCAACGGATAAACAGCTTTTCCTTGCATTTCAGCTGTTTAACACTCAGTGATAGACGATAGTTCCTACCACTCAATGAGTCACTGTTGGATAGTACTAACACATCACAACTTGGGTCTTTAGAAAAAGAAAAATCTATATCTCACAGTGGAAGGATGGTGACATGGACTGGTTGTCTTGATACACCTTTGAGACTGTTCACTTGAGCTCCATCTATCTTATAAATAATAGTCTTACATAGAAAACAGATTTGCGGTTGCCATGAGGGAGGGAGCGGTGGGAGAGAGAGGGGTTGGGAGTTTAGGACTGGCAGATGCAAACCATTATATATGGAATGGATAGTAATCAAGGTCCTACCGTATAGCACAGGGAAATATATTCAAAATCCTGTGATAAACCACAATGGAAAAGAATATGAAAAAGAAGGCACATATATGTATAACTGAATCACTGTGCTATACTGCATAAATGAACACGTAAATCAACTATACTTCAATGAAATAATTTTTTAAAAAGTAACAGTCTTAGAGTTGGAAGAGTAGCTAACAGCTGTCAAGTCTATCTACCACCGTATTCAGGCAACCAAGATGTCAAACACACTGTCTTTAGAGTACTCTGATTTGGGGGCTCTCACTATGCACCAGGCACTGTGCTAAGATTTTCCTAAGCTACCTCTTATTTCCAAAACAACTATCTAAGTTGATGATTTTGAGACTTTAGAGCTCACTAGTATCTCTGGAAGGGCTGCTTAAAACACAGATTGCTGGGTTCCATCCCTGGAAATTCGGACTCAGTAGATCTGAGTCAGGGTCTGATCATTTGCATTCTGAATAAATCCCCAAGTGATGCTAGCGCTACTAGTCCTGGGACCACACTTGGAGAACTACTGCATTAAACAAAGGGTCAAATTATCTCTACTTAGACCCTACAGAATTGAGCTCAGTGGCATGTCTTATAGAAGCATCTGCACTTCTCTTAACTGCCTGAGTGTACACATGTGGAGATATAATTTGTCTGTATCCTTATTAAAATTATATGTCTCAGAAACCTTTATTAACCCCATCCAATAGTTCTATATTTGGCTAGATGTTAGAATCACCTAGGAATCTTACCTTAAAATGCTGATGCCCAAACTCTATCTCATACCAGTGCACTCGGGATCTCGGGGATGGGGAATGGAAATGGGAAGGGGGGGTCAGATACCCATATTCCTTTAAAACCCAGATAATTCTAATACGTAGTCAGGACTGAGAAAGAAACTCTTTGGCCTTCATGCAGCCAGACAGTGCCCTAAGAGAAATATTTAACACCTGTCAAGTAAAAAGAATTGTCACCAAGATACCTTCCACCATTAAAAAATCATCACATATGAGACTAAAGCCCACAGTAAAGTTTTGAGTGATCAGTAAAGAAGTCCAAGCTGATGGAGACCTGACGACCAAATTCTATTTCACAGCTTAATTTTCAGATTCAGTGTTTTATCTGGACCTATATCTTCTTCATACGCAATTTAAAAGAGGATTTCTGAGCACCTTATTTCTGTCAGAGGAATTAAATATAGTGAGGCACAGGTTGATGAGATTCTGGGAGAGTGAAAAGGAACCAAAACAGAAAACAGAATTTGTTTGTGTAAAGAATTATCTTGTAAACAACATAAATCCAGACCATGTATTCCAGGCAAGATTAGGCAGACTGTTAAAGCCATAGTGATAACCTCATAATAATTTTCTTCTTATTTTGATGAGTTATTAAGTTAGACCAAAATTTCCCATTTTCCAAGCTCAATTATCAGAGCTTCCCATTATGTTCTTTAAAGTGGAGCTCACAGTTTAAAAGGATGTGTTTGTCAGTGTTTAGTTGCTAAATTGTATCCGATTGTTTTGCAATCCCATGGACTACAGACTGCCATGCTCCTCTGTCCATGGGATTTCTCAGGCAAGAATTCTGGATTGGGTTGCCATTTCCTCCTCCAAGGGATCTTCCAGACCTAGGCATCAAACCTGCATCTCCTGTGGGTCTTACATCGGCAGATTCTTTGCCACTAAGCCACCAAAAGGATGTGGAGGAATGGAAAAATGTCTAGAAAACAGATATACACATGACAAAGGGATAGAAAAGGGATCTTTTGAAGGGAAGCATAACTAGCTAAGATCACTGGAATGAAAAACTCCTAGTAACTATTTTAAAACAGACTTAGAACTCATGTGTATTCTGACTTGAGGTTCACTCACCATTTTAACAGGTAAGTCAACAAAAGGAAACTCCTCTAAATTGCAGTAAGAATAATTTTGGCTTAAGAGAAAAGACACAATATCCATGTATAAGGAAGATGGCAAATGAACAGAAACAAATATATGTAAACAAATGTAGGGGGATCCTTTCCTTTCCAGTAGATTTCTTCAAACAAAGAAAGAGCATTTGGCTGACATGCTTGGGGCCAGAGGTAGTAGAGGTGGTGGTGATCCTCTTAGAGAAAAGCAGCTGGACAGAACCCGCTGCAAGCACCTTCCAACCAGCAATGCTAAGCTGTCGACCTTCACATCAATGCATGCCCTGTCCTCTGGGCTTGCTGGGGAATTCAAGTGTACTCCCAGACTCTGTGAATTACAGGGGCATTGAATAAATCAAACAAGCAAGTCAAAAGGGAAAAAAAGGACACACATTAGGCAAATGGAAAAGGCATGGTACATAAAACCTAAGAAAGAAACATGTGGTTTTATAAGAAGCAGAGTAGTCATAGACACATTTCTATAAACCCTGGTCCCCTCCTTACCCTGTTCCTCACCATCCAAAGCCTAGCCAGTCTGCAAAATACATCATCCCTCAGTTACCAGATAAAATGGTTTAGTGAAATACATAGCTGGAAATGGATCCTCAGAATTCCTTGGAGAGAAGCAAGGAAAGATCTAGTTTAAAATGTTCCACGTCATCCCAACTCACTCAGCTAATATTCAAAAGGCTTTTACTTTGTGCTAGATGAAGCACCACGAGGCAGTTAAAGGGTGACTGTGGTTCACAAAATATTGTATCCCTGACTCCCAAACAGTACTTTATGCCAGTTTACATCAGAGAACAGCCTGTTGTGAATACCATTAACTGGAAAACAGTGAGGAAAAACTCCCCGAAAGCCAGCTCTGTTTATTTTCTCAAGCTACCCTTTCTAGTCTAGGGGTAAAAAAGGCAGTGGCGCTGAGAACCACATGTGGCTCCTTCGTAGTAGCTGAGTTTCACCCACTGTAGTTACTCTAGTAACATGGCTCAGGCATGTGTAAACAAAAATTGCTTAGCCCTAGGTAATACAAAGTCCCCCATTAGGGGAGAAACGAACACGAATTTACTGACAAAGAAGATGGTGCATTACTGGTTATATGTGATTCTAGTGCAAAAGCACAAGGGAGTAATTAAACTCAGATCGTCAATTAAGTCTCAATTAATTTACCATGGTTAGCAACGGCAACAAAAGCAAGCATCATTCTCTTTCTTCATGATCCAAATATCCATGTAAACATACATATACACACACACCTACAGGTTCAGATAACAGCCCCTTTTGTGCCTCTTACACAAATGTCAAAATATCTATAACACTTGATTGCATTTGTGTTTATGGTCATTCTCTCCCAGTTAGAACTGAAACTTCTAAAAAAACAAAGCCTTCTCATAATGTATCTCTATATCCTCACCACCTGGCATAAGTTTGCTGCTGCTGCTAAGTCACTTCAGTCGTGTCCAACTCTGTGCGACCCCATAGATGGCAGCCCACCAGGCTCCCCTGTCCCTGGGATTCTCCAGGCAAGAACACTGGAGTGGGTTGCCATTTCCTTCTCCAATGCGTGAAAGTGGAGTCGCTCAGTCGTGTCCAACTCTTAGGGACCCCATGGACTGTAGCCTACCAGGCTCCTCCATCCATGGGACTTTCCAGGCAAGAATACTGGAGTGGGGTGCCATTGGCGTAAGTTTAGGGCCATATTATCCATCAGTAAACATAGGTTCAAAAACTAAAAAAACTAAAAAGTCATTTTAATCACTCAATTGATGTTTAAAAACAAAATGACCTGATATCTTAGATGCTTTTCAAACATCAATGTTCACATCACAAAAAAGATCTAGTTAAATGTAGGCTTTGACTCAGCAGGTCTGTGGTGAGGCTTGAGATTCTGCATTTCTAACATGCTCCCAAGAGATTCTGATGTAGATTCATGGACCACACATGGAGGAGCATGGCTCTAGGGTTCTTCCAGCTAGCAGATGTTGGCTCCCTAACTTTCTTAAATGGAGACTTTCTGGTTAAGGAAAACCTAACTTTAAGGCAAGTAAAATTACTTAGGAGCTCCTCAGATTAAGAATTTAAATTATGAGTACATAAGAGATTGGGCTGGAACACACGCACAGAGAATAAAAATAACTATGGTGACCAAATAATAAGCTTCAAGTAAAGACAGTTACTCTTTTCCATTAATAGTAACTAACAGAGAAAGGAAATATGTTCCAAAGAAAATAGCAAGGCTTAAAATGCACACTCCAGCGCTAACCTTTACTTTGGAAAAGGTAATATACTACCATCTCATGTTCAGTTTTCCTCACCTATTAAGTGAAGAAAACATTTAATAACATCTGCTTCACAGTGTCACTCTACAGATCAAATCAGTTAAAACTGAGATTCTGAACTATTTTGATTACAACCCAGAGTAAAGAAATAACCTTTGATGTGATGATGCAAAACTCCTATCTGGAGATATATAAATAAGTACATATATATCTGAAACAACGGTTTCATGAAATCATACCTATTGCATGTAAGGCACTTGGACATTTTCTGTTTATTTATTTCAAAGGTGTGGTTTATAACCCACTAAAGCGCGACTGTGACCCACGAAAGGGCCTCAACTCACAGTTTGGACATTGCTAAGCTAAACTGCATGTAAGTCACATGAACAATGCGTATGTGATAGTGGTGACTTGTACATTTACACACGATAGATGACACTTTCATTTTCTTTTTACTTATACACAAAAGAGCCGCTGAGTCTAAACTTGCCCACTCATTAGAGGGGACCAAGTCTGAGAAGATAAAGCTTTCTGAGCAAGGTTGAGTGAAGAGAACAAGTGAGAAGATAAAATAAATGTGACCGGAGTGAAAAAATCTCTGTGAGATGATTGAGTTATGTCACAGGTAACATTCTCCTCATAAATAACAGGCAATTTATTATGAAACCAAGCAGTTGAAGAATCTACTTACAATTTTACCCTCAAATCCATCTTCAATTTGCATTTAAACATGTACTACCTAGAAAACTCTACGAGAAAGCACACTGAATAAAATATTTTAAAAATCAAGTATTAAGGTCTAGGACAGCAAACCTTTATTGTGTGATAGTATATATAATATATATACAGATTTGCCTATTTTATCATGGAGAATCTTTTAAGTAGATTCCCAAGAAATTGTTAGCAGCAAGTTGTCTCTAGGATGCTCAATTTTGTAACTGGGGAACAAGTGTGCAAGAAAAACTCATTTTTCATTATACAAATTTTTAACCTGTTGTTTTACCCACTTATTTTAAAATAATACATATACACAATTCAGAAAAGAACAGTCAGTACCTGGAAACGTGCCACCTGCAAATGTGGAGCTGCGTAAGTTTTTAAAAACCATCAGGAAAATATTGGGCTATGTACAGCAGAGATCACAAAACCGCTGAGGGTCCCATTTAAGGCATCACGTACCAGTCTTCTCAATCTATTCACTACCCATTGGTTCTAACTGAAAATATGAAAGAAAGAGCCCTGGTTTACTCAATGTGTGGTTCCTACTAGAGATAGGCTAAATCTTTGGCTTATTCCCAGAGCCAGAGCCTGGAGAAGGCAATGGCACCCCACTCCAGTACTCTTGCCTGGAAAATCCCATGGACGGAGGAGCCTGGTAGGCTGCAGTCCATGGGGTTGCTAAGAGTCGGACACAACTGAGCGACTTCACTTTCACTTTTCACTTTCATGCATTAGAGAAGGAAATGGTAACCCGCTCCAATGTTCTTGCCTGGAAAATCTCAGGGACGGGGGAGCCTGGTGGGCTGCCATCTATGGGGTCGCACAGAGTCGGACACGACTGAAGCAACTTAGCAGTAGCAGCAGCAGCAGCAGCAGACCCATAGCCTAAGCACCATCTCAGTGTGAGCACAGATCTCTGTCCTGGATTAAGCATTCATGGAGCTACTAATAAAGCAGTTCCTGAATTTCCACTTTGTTCTTGTTCCTTAAGCGTGCAGCCCCTTTGAGAACTCACTGGCAGAAGTGATAATTATCAGGGCAAGGCTGGGCATCCCTGGTTCCCTGTCCTCATTGTCATCAAAATAGCAACAACACCGCCCCCCTTAAATGACACATCTTCATCTGTAAATGAGACGATATGTGACTTCAACCAAGTAGCTTCAGTTCTCTAGTTCTCAAATCAGACAGTTTTGGAGTTCAGGCTTTTATTATATATAATTATACATTAGGAGAGTATCCTTTCTACTTTTCCTCTATTTTTACTATCTGCTCCTTAACATAGAAAAGCAAATTGTTGATCCTGATAGTACTTAATTTTCTAAGTCATATAATTTAAATGAAAGGACTAAGATCAAAAAGAGCAAGGAAACACAATATTGGTATAAGAGAGTATAAGAAATTCAGCACTTGTGTATGCTACTTATATATAAATAAGAGTATTAGAGATAAAACTTTCTCAAGAAAATTTGGCAACAGGTATCAAAAAGCCTTAAAAATATTCATACACTTTGATGTAGCAATACCAATTATAATAAATTATTCTACTAAAGAAATGACTAAAGGGTATACAGGGAAGCATGTTAAAGAAACTTAACCACAGTGAAATATGATGGAAATGATGAGACTATTCATCAATAAAGTATGGGTTAAAAAAATCAACTGCAATCACACATTGGAAAATGGCGTGGTCATCAAAAATAATGATGTTGATCTAGATCTAACATTTATTTAGACATTGATGGGTGCCTTCTATGTGCCAGACATTAGACACCGGAAGGAAATCTCAAACAAACAAACAAGTAAACACAAAGAGCTGCACTCATGGAATGTATACACTATCAGAAGACCCCTTAAAAATAAATTACATAAAACATACTTAGTATCAAATCTTGATAAGTGCTTTATAGATATACAGGGCAACCAAGGGGAAAGGGAATGCTAGGGTGATGATGGAAAGTCACAGTTTTAAAGAAGATAATTGGAAAATGCTTCATGGAGGTGATATTTGAACAATGACTTAAATCTAGCGAAGGTGTGAGTCATGGAGTATCTAGAAAAGAACATGAATACATGTTTCTGATATATTACCTTGTGAGGAAAAAAGTGGGCTACTAAGTAGGGTTTATAATATGGCATTATTTCTGTGTAAACAATCTGTATATGCTAACAATTGTTATCTATAACTCATGTGGTGACAAGGGTTATTTTTCAATGCCTTTTCCTTTTGGTTTGTTATACAATAAATGTGAATTACAGGCATGCATTTTTTAAAAATCAAAAGGAAGATACTTTGAGATGAATTGCAGAATCTACTTAAGCCAGGGTTTAATTTTAATGCATCACTATATTTACCCAAGCCAAAATGTAATGTCTCCGTCATGCTTCTAAATAACTTAGCTTGAAATGCTCTTTGAGATTCTGAAATTAAAAGCAGGAAGAATCATTATCCTAAAGTAGATGAAGTCTCCCTGATTTTCAAATGGACAGTTTCACTCTACATCTAGCTAAAACAGAATCCTTAGGTCTTCACTGAGTTCAATAGGCCTCATGCTTGACCACAAAAAAATACTCTGTAAAAAGGTGAAACACCTTAGTGCATCATATCTAAGTATGTTGTGTTTCTCTATCACATAGTGGTTTCCAACTGTTGAAAAACAAATTCACTTTCTTAGTCAAAAAACACGGAATGATTTTCAAATAATATGAAATTAGGAGGCCACTCTGGTTCTGCAAATGGACTAAAACCAAACAGAATTTTTGAATCCACCAAGTGTCAGTTGTCTTACAAAAAGACAGTAATTTCCACCAAAACAACAGACCACACCATATACTTTTGGTTTCCAAAGATGGGCACTCAAAATAAACAGGGCAATGATTTAAGCTTGAGGCATCAATCTTCTACCAACTACTGAGGTCCCCGCAGCCCCCTATAACAAAAAGTGAAATTCTTTCAGATAAAAATGAAATAAAAATTAAAAATTCATGTTGTGGGCACAGCATGAGACAACAGTCAAGAGAAGCGAAAAATCTTAACCACTGAAAAAGAAGCTGGCAAACAAATATCAATGTGCTGAGAGGCTATTCCAAAAATACCCCTTATCCTTAGAGATGGGACATGGCCCTGTGGCAGCCATTGAGGCCAAACGCTTACCTTCTCTCCAAAGATGGTGATGGAGTTGGAGGGAGTACGGTTTCAAATAAAAACACTTTAAATAGCTCATTTAAAACTACTTCACCACTGCTATATCTGGATAGACTGACACATCCTTACTCCCAGTGACAACATACTGCTTCTTCCTGATTCAGCCCTTTTGTAGCCCATACTCTGCTCTCCATTATTTAACTGCATACCTACTGGTTTCTCCTACAAGACTAAAAGCACCTTGAAGGCAGGCTCTCTGTTTTAGAGAACATAAGGAGATCAAACCCATCAATCCTAAAGGAAATCAACCCTGACTATTCATTGAAAGGACTGGTACTAAAGCTGAAGCTCCAATACTTTGGCCACCTGATGTGAAGAGTCAACTCACTGGAAAAGACGCACATGCTGGGAAAAATTGAGCGCAGGCGAAGGGGATGACAGAGGATAAGATGGGTTGGATGGCATCATTGACTCAACGGACAGGAGTCTGAGCAAACTCCGGGAGACAGTGAAGGACAAGGAAGCCGGGCATGCTGCAGTTCAGGGAGTCACAAAGAGTCGGACACAACTTAGTGACTGAACAAAATCAACAGAGCACACAATAGATGCCTGATAAATAATAGTATCACTATTATAAATAACTATTACAAATCTATATTATACTAAACTGAACTGAACTCTGAAAGAATGAACATAGGTATTTCTACCATAGACCACTTTGCCCCTTTCCAGTTACTGATGCAAGGGCAATGCACTATAATATTGTTGGTTCTGCATGATGCTCATAGCATGACATTTAATAACATCAGTCTGAAAGTAGCCACCTAGTTTTACTATTGTTGTCATTGTTTTTACACATTAACTTACTCAGAGCATGTCTAACGTACTCAGAGCATGTCGTCAAAATACAGACCCTGAGTCCCTCATCCCTAAGTCACCGCACAGTTATGGGGACATGCAAGCCTCAAGAAACATTGCAACCAAGTGTACTGTACTTGATCTTTCTTCTGTAATAAAACTCCTGGAGACAGGTCTCAACAGTATTTACATCTCATAAGGTACCTAGAAACTCCTTCAAACTCTCCAGGAGTGTTGGAAGGTCAGGTTTCTGCCCATAAAGGAGGAACAGGGAAATGAAGAACTAGAAGAAGCAAGGTCACATGGATAGAAACTCGAAAGGGTAGTGCCTGAGGTATGGAAACAGCTCTGATTTTAAGGAAAGTGTCCAGCAGCATCTCACGGAGCACTTTCTTTCACTACATCTAGTGAGGTCCCACTCTACTGTTCTTAGATCAGCCGCTTTGGGGTTGGAAGCCAGACCAAGTATCTTGGCACACTCCCCACACGACTGTGACATGCAGCCTGGCTAAGAGTCACTGACCTTCATGAAAAACAATGTAAGACTGAGAAGCTATCCTGAAAGACAAGGCAACTAACTGCAACTTGTGGTTCTAGATGCGATCCTAAACCAGAAAAGGAATCTTAATAAGAGAGCTGATAAAATCTGAATAAAGTCTGTATATTAGGAAGAAGTATTGTCTCTGTGTGTTAATTACCTGATTTTGGTAGTGCAGTATGATTATGAAAGATATCAACATGTGGGGAAACTGGAAAAAGGCAAAGTAAGAATCCTTTATGCTATTTTTCAACATTTGTGTAAAGTCTGGGATCATTTCAAAGAAAAAAGGAAAAATTTATTTTACAATTTAAGAAAAAAAATAAGAAAAATGACTTTTTAAGAAAAAAGGTCTAGACCAATAATTTTATTTTATAGATGGAGAAATTTCAACCTATATGGTAAAGGGAACCACACATAAAGTGTAAAACCATACCAAGAAACCCAATGTGACCCCATACCTCCTAACTTCTGACTGAGGTCCCATTTACCACAACAGGTGGCAAATTCAGTGTGAGAAACAGAATCTGTTTGAGAATGAGGAGGAACCCTGCCCAGCCCCTACAAATTCAGAAGACTATGAAGAAGAGGGGAGATTCTTACTATTTAGGACACTTGGATTAGATGATTGGAAACAAGTGAAATCTTCAATAACATCCACGCTAAAGGAAGCACGGATAGACTGGGAATCCTAGTTTAAGGATCCGCACCAATGAAATCCCATCATGCTTCCTGGGTCCCACTGTGCGAGCCCATTCCCCTGCCTCAGGAGACTCCCTGAGGATAAGAAGGGCTGTCTGATACCAGGGGCCTCCTGTGATTTCTCCAGTCTTCATCTTTTATGCACAAATGACTTCAAATTCTTCTCACTGAGAAATTCTTGTTACTATTTATATAAAATGATGCCAACCATTACTCACTCTCCTTCGACCCTGCTATTTTATCGAAACTGAGGCTTAGTAAATGCATAAATGCTTTAAAAATAATCAAATAGAGACACTCATTTCATTTCAAGGTGGCTGTTTTTTGGCATGTTTTTTTTTTTTTTTCCAAAAGAATACTGAAGCTGACAGGTACTTGCTCTAAAAATTTACTTCGCCACCTGCTAGCTGAAATATTGCTTTCATGGATTTATATTGTATTAAAAGGTCACTGGCTGTTTAAGTCTTAAACAGTTTTAATCATTCTAAAAGTCTCTTAACAGTAAGAAAAGGAAACTCAGAACAAACAGCAGCAGGGACTCTAATTAAAAGGGCCAATTCATCTAATTTTATTTGGGGTTAATTATTCAGGATTCATTCTTTGATGTGTAAGGAATAGCAATTAGTAATTTTAGTGATTTGAGAATCATTGGAGGTGTAATCAGTTAAAATGAGTGAGTGTTTACAACACAAGGTGGTGAATTAGTCTCTCTCAGCTGGAGAACAGGAACATTAGGCTCCAAGAGATCAAGGCTAAGAACTGCAGACCCTAGTAATAACAGTTACTTCAAAATAAAACACATGTCAACAGCATCCAGTGTTCTCTTTCCTCTGAGCAAAGGCGATGCACAGAAGCTTCATGGAATTACCTTTACCAGATCTCCACCTTTGCTTCTCTTGGCAACCATGTCCCTTAATTTGGCTCTTGACACCATGCTAACAGTGAATACATTACATGAAAAAAAGCCAATTCTAAATGAACATACCATTTATCAGCAATATAATACCTACAATAACCATGCCATTCGTTATCTGTATCCACATCAGTATCTGTAACTGATGGTGGTGGATCCCCATCTGAACCTCTAGCTCAGTGCTCAAAATTGAATTCAGATACCCTAACCCACAGACATGCTCAGCTCCCCTTGTGTACTCTATTTTTCTATTTATTTCAGTACAATTCCCCCAATCACAAAGGTTAGGAGAAATCCTATTTTCTTTTTATTCCCTCATTCATTCACACTGACTATAACAAACCATATTAAATGATTTCAAAACTTTCAAATTCATTTACTGCTCTGCAGTTCTACTGCCACCAAAATACTTAATGACTAGTTACCTCATATTTAAACTTATGAAACAATTGAAATGGTTTCCATTCTTCCCAATCTATTCCTTTCCAACTAATCACATACACTGGTACCAGATTGAAAACTTCCATTGGCCGCCAAATAACCAAAACAATCTTTGAGGGAGAGGGAGGACAAAGTTGGAGATTCTCTCTTCCTGGATTCAAAACTCACCAAAAAGTCACAGTAACCAAAAGAGTATGAAACAGGCATAAGGCCAGACATAAAGACCAAAGAAACAGAATAGAGAGGCAAGAAATGAACCCTCACATACATGACCAACTGAGTCAATGGCAACTTTGCTAGGTTTTAGAGGATGGTTTAGGAATTCTAGAGACTTGGTAAGACCCCTGCTCCAGGCTTCCCATGATCGGACAGGATTTCATACCGCACAGGCAGAATCTTTAAACAAGACAGGCCTCTTAGGAGGAAATGGAGAGCAACTTGAAAGTTAGCTCCACCTTATACCTTCTTAGAGTGCTCTGGTGAGTATGAATCGTATGCATTCTTTGAGATCACTGCTGCTAGCAGAAGCGATGCAAATCCTGTACTTCAGAACAGTGGCTTTCACTCAGCTACACACCCAGTCATCCATCCAACTACCTTCCTTGACTCATGCCTTTGGTCATGCCCTTGTAGCCACCAAGACCTCCCTCTTCATTTTGAAGCCCAAGCTATTCTTGGAGGCCTGGTTCACCTTCCAAGTGGTGACCTTGGCTAACCCCAATAGCTAGACCCCATGGCTACTCCGAATAAAAGCACCTTCCAAACTCCTACTCTATGAAGCCTTTCGACAGCATGTTCACGATGCATCTTGTTGAGAATACAGGGACCATTTGCCTGCACTGTGTGTTCCTTGAGGGCATACATCACCTATGATTCATCACTTGAGCCCAAAAGTACCTCTTCCCACGCTTCAGAGAGTTGAGATAGAGAAGAGTTAAGAAAATATTTGCAGAGTGGGTATATGCATGAATTCTCAACAACCACAGGTTGAATCCTAGCCAAATTAAATTATCCTTTGAAGGGAGAATCTGAGTAGTTATCAATCTCAAAATAAGTGTATATATGTGTAAGGAAGAGAGAAAGAGTGGGAGAGAGGCATTGGAGTGTAACTAAAACAATAGCAAAATGAAGCCCTAGCAGCGAAATAAACAAATACTGGGTTCTCTCTGGAATGTTTAGAAATCTTGGAAAGGAACCACAAAAAGAGCCCTGAGGTGGCACTAACTTGGCACATCAAGTGCTTCTGCGACTGATTAACCCGACATTTCCTTGGGTTTGGGAGTATTACTAGGTCACTTTTATTATGGACAAACTGTTCTTGAACTATTTGTAAGACATAAACAAGCTATTGTGATGAATCAATCAAACAGGTCAGTTTTGTCCTGAAAACCATGTGAGATAGCCAAGGCAAAACAACAGTCACCACCCCAACCAGGCAGTCAGACCAACAAGAACATCCCCAGACCCCAGTGCCTTTTGCTTAGTTTTGGATGGGTTCTTTTTGCCCCACGTTGACCTATAAACCCCCACACTTAAATGGGCAAGTCTTGCATCATGAGCTTCAAAAGGCCTCCAAAGCCTATTAGATTCTGTAAAATCTATTAGATTCATGAACTTACATTTTTTTAAAAATTAGAATAGAGAATTCAAAAAGTAATCTCCTGAAAAGTCAAGTTTGTCTCTAGGGAGGCACTCCAAGAAAAAGCTCACTCTTTGTATTTCATTCACTCTGCTTTCTTCACTTCCTCAGATTAGGAAGTCATGTGAGAGGAGACAGTCCCAATGCAAAGTTTGGTGACGTGTTCTGGGCAGGAGTTCAGGTACCTTGTTATTTTAGCAGACCTGGACTGGCTGCCCAAAAACATAATTTAGCTAAGTGCGGATCTTGCCCCTCTTCCTGCTTCATTTGGCCAGCTGCCTCGGAAGGTCTTTCATTCCAGAGGGCAATGGATTTATGGCTCCTTTCAGTTCTCCAACAGTAGTTCCACTTCTTTGAGTTTCAAGTTCAGTGAGCTCAGTCTTGGCATTCAAGATGCTCCTTATGTCTCATCCTTAAGAGTGCTTGCCCTGGGTCTCTTTGCCGAGGACATGGTGGCCGTTCCCTTCCTGGCACTCAAATCAGCAATATCATGCTGCTTCTTATAAATAGACTCATCCCATTACTCAAGTTACTTCTCTAAGTCCTACTGGCACTTTCATGGCTTAACTGGTACTAATGGTACAACTTTATAAACTCACAAAATCATCACATCAGAAAGGAATTAGAAAGGAGGTTCTGCTAGTCTACGGGTCAGCAAACAATGGCCAAATCCAAACTGTCTCCTGTTTTGTAAATAAAGTTTTATTGGAATACAGCTACACTCATGAATTCATTTTTCATCTATGACTGCTTCTGTGCTCTGTTGGTAGAACTGAGCAGCTGGAACAAAGACCTTACAGCCAGGGAAACCTAAAACATTTCCATCTTCAGTTCAGTTCAGTTGCTCAGTCGTGTCCGACTCTTTGTGACTCCATGAATCGCAGCACGCCAGGCCTCCCTGTCCATCACCAACTCCCGGAGTTCACTCAGACTCACATCCTTCGAGTCAGTGATGCCATCCAGCCATCTCATCCTCGGTCGTCCCCTTCTCCTCCTGCCCCCAATCCCTCCCAGCATCAGAGTCTTTTCCAGTGAGTCAACTCTTCACATGAGGTGGCCAAAGTATTGGAATTTCAGCTTTAGCATCATTCCTTCCAAAGAAATCCCAGGGCTGATCTCCTTCAGAATGGACTGGTTGGATCTCCTTGCAGTCCAAAGGACTCTCAAGAGTCTTCTCCAACACCACATTCAAAAGCATCAATTCTTCGGCGCTCAGCCTCCTTCACAGTCCAACTCTCACATCCATACATGACCACAGGAAAAACCATAGCCTTGGCTAGACGGACCTTAGCTTCTAGCCCTTGAACTCATTTTACGGATGAGATTAAGAATCAGGAAGGTTAAAACAGTGTTCCTAAGGAGTAAGCAAATTTTTCAAAGCACGATATTTAGAGCAGTGCTGGGCATATGGCATATACACATTCAGTAAATACGAGATCTCTCCAGTTTGACAAGAAATTTCATTCCTTTAATGTATTATAGTGTTCAGTGTTTTGTTTTTGTTTTTTAATTACAACATTGTAGCCTTTGAGAAATTCACTGTCTGGAGGACTGAACAAATTTTTAAACAGATAATACCAACATAACATTGCATCAGTTTTCTATTGGTATTGCAAAAATCTACCACGAACAGTCCTTTAAATTTAACACAAATGGAACACCATAGAATTCTATAAAAAAGAAGGCTGTCATGAGCCTCACTGGGCTAAAATCAAGTTTCAGCTGTGTCGCACTCCTGTTGGAGTCTCCAGGGAACCCATTTCCTTGCTTTTCTAGCATTTAGAGGCCACCACCACTCCTTGGCTTATGGTTCCCTTCCTCCATGTTCAAAGCCAGAAAAGGGTATTGAAATCTTTCTCAAATTACATCATTCCAAAGACTTCTTCTATCTCTTATCATTCATTTCTACAGATCTTCGTGATCAACTCCATCTGCAACTTTTATTCTCCTCTGCCATGCAACTGGACGTATTCACAGGCTCCAGAGATTAGGACATGGACATCTTTGGGGCCATTATTGTGTTAACTGCAGTTATCATAAAGAAGGGAAGCATGTACACAGTGCTATAAACCTCAAAGAACAGTTTATCAGCATAGGGACACAAGGGTAGGCAAGAGTTAAAACTCTTTCATGGTACAAATTTTCTGGACTTTCCCAAAATTTTCTGAAAATATCATCCTATTTCACCATATTTTAAATTTAAAATATCTATTTTTCAACTGTTTGAGTTTGTTTCATACACACAGTTCTTTTCTTTTGGCAACCATCATCTTGATATCACAATTTAAGAAAAGAAATGCTATTAGACATTAGTTTGATGACCTTTAAGAAGTAAGTTGGGGTTAGAATTGCATACTTTCCTTGTTGGATTGCTTTTCTAAGGTCAATTGTGCAGATAAGAAAACTCAGACAGACAAGGAACCTGCCCACACAGACTCCATCTAAAATCTAGAGAAAGTTCCTTCATATCTCTGACTCACATAAATAGAATTAAAAAATGTTAGGGCAGTGTTTCTATGATGATTTACATGGCAGTGCTTTAAAAACAGTGGGGGGAGTGATAAAATCTAGTACTTTGAGAAAAATAAATGTAATGATTTAGCAAATGATGGAGCTATACATTTTACTTTACATTTTAGTTCTTTAGACAAAAGTATAACTGAGACTAAAAGACATAAAAATATGTGCCTTTACTGTTATTAAGACTTAGGAAAAAACTATGTTTGCTTAGAAAAAATGTAAGAATGTCACAGAAACATTAATAAAGGTCTATCAACACTGTGTAACTCTATTTACAAATCATAAGGCATAGCAATGAAGACCAAAGAGAAAGTCCTTGGTGTGAGCGACAAGTAACTGGAAGTGTTCAAGTAGAGGCAAGGAGACCACTTGATGTGCACATTATAAAGCTGATCTAAGCTTTTTTAACCCAAGAGACCCAGTATGCGACCTTTAAAGGTTCCTGACTTAAAGCACAAGAGTCAATTGATAGCAATAAGAGACTTAGCCTTTTTTGTTTTCTTTTAATGGATATAGTCAGAAAATGTACTGTGGGACTTCCCAGGTAGTGCTGGTGGTAAAGAACATGCCTGCCAATGCAGGAGGCGTAAGAGATGCGGGTTCAATCCCTGGGGTGGGAAGACCCCCTGGAAAAGGGAGTAGCAACTCACTCCAGTATTCTTGTCTGGAGAATTCCATAGACAGAGGAGCCTAGAAGATTATGGTCCATGGGGTTGCAAAAAGTCAGACATGACTTAGCAGGCCACACTACAACAATTTTCTCAAACACAAGTAGGTGCTTACGAAGTACATGACATGAAATAATTCTCTAAGCAAGATCAAGGGAAAAGCAACGTGTAATGTAGAGATATTCTCTAATCTGACCCTGAGTCCCATGTCTTGCTGTCTCACTGAAAATGAAAGCTGTTTGTATTCAGATTTTCCCCCAGAGTTATATTTTATTCACTATAAGGCCATAATTTGTCAGAGGACAAATGAGTGGTCACCTAAGCAACATGAACAGGAGTAGCTAGGCTGTCAATTCTTGCAAATTGAGGCCACAAGAATCCATAAACTTGCTGCAATACATAAAAATCTGGTACAAAGCTTAGAAACATGTGAGAACTTTCTGACCTGGCCCTTGTTAACTAAGATGGAGGTGATGCAACAATATTTCTTAAATTAAGGTGTACACATTTCCACCCTTTACAATAAAACCAAGTAAAATACCAAATTACCAAGACGGAAAATTCCCACCGTAAACAACCGGAGCTACCGAGAAGAGAAAAACAGGACATTCAGTCATAGGAGCTCAATGCCCTCCTGTTAGGAGAAAATACACACACATTCCCACGCAGAACCTTTTCCTTGTGAATAGAGCTCAAGGTGCAGGAAATAGTTTGATAGAGACATTATATTACTTAGACAAAACTCAACTAGATTATCTGTTGGTTTATTAGATTAAGGCTTTAGGCACATTGTTCTTCTCTAAGAGCTCCTGACATGAGCCAACACACACATTCTTTGGAATGAAGGCTTTTGTGAGAGAATTTTATGGTACTTAAGCTCTTGAAAAGACTTGTGAAGCCTTCACACCAGAGGATTAAACCCAATCTTTGGGGCTACCACATTAGGAGGGTCCAGTTCACTTCACACAGCCTTAACTAGGACATGTGAGCCTTCTTGGACATAACACCGAAGAGTTCCAACTCATTTATTGCGGGATTTCTCATGTGAACCCCCATCCCCTCATCTTAGTCACAATTCAAACAGCAGATCCTGAGTGCTGCTGGATGAAATTGAAAGCAAAGTACTCTAGAAATAGAATTCTACTAGGTTTCATTTCTACCTGTCCTAAAGGGGAATATACTCTTGGTTTTATTCTTATTTAAATTCCAGTCAGGGACATTCTTAAAATAATTAATAAATTCCCAGCACATATTGCATCACATATTCTAATTCCATACTTGACTGTAAATAAAAGCTCATGGATTAAAGATCATCACATCCACTTGGGTTCTAGTTTGATTTCATTGCTTTGTTTTCAATAGTAGGGCTTTTTCAGCCTCAAATTGGGTCTAAAATTAGACCAATTTGTGGAATTAAAAGAGTAGCATTTTAAGCTTCCTTAATCTTTAAAGGTGGGATTCCTTGGTGGCTCAGACAGTAAAGAATACACTTGCCAAGGATTCAGTCCCTAGGTTCAGGAAGATCCCCTGGAGTAGGAAATGCAACCTACTCCAGTATTCTTGCCGGGAGAACTCCGCAGATAGAGGAGCCTAGCAGGCTACAGTCCATGAGGTCGTAAACAGTCAGATATGACCGAGCGACTAACACTTTCGCTTTTCTCAGTTTCAACATTTAAAAGACTCAGAATGACTGTTCATCCCAAACCATCAGCGTTATAAATGTAAGAAGAAGATATATTTCTAGAAGCAGAAAGACCTTAACATTTTATTCAAACATCTACAGCCTTTGCGTCTCTAGTATTTAAGGTGTTAGATTGTAAAGTGCCTCTTAATACTCTCAGTTATAAATCAAGTATAGTAAGTATTTATTTATCCTTACAGTCAATGATTTCTATATCTTGCTGATTACAGCCTATGAAATAATTTGAAATTACGACACCTCGCTGTTTCATCAATCATTAACGAAAAGGCTCTTTTGACTAAGACTTACAGAAACCCACAAAGTATACCCTAATACCTGTTCTTCCTTTACCTTAATCGTTTTATCTATAGAACCATGTATATCAACACAGTGCAACAGAAATGTCTACAGGTTCAGAAATGCTCTACATTAGGTCACTACTCACCAAGTGTGGCTCTTGAGTACTTGAAATGTGACTAGTGATTGAGAGACTAAATTTTTTAAATTTTATTTAAGTTTAATTAATTTACATTCAAATGCAGATCTGCAGCTTCTACACTGGACCACACATATCTCATCATATTTTATTTATAATTTTTCTCCCTACCCCAACTCCAAACTTCTTCAGGAAAAGCAATAAATCCAAGATTTTAATAGCAAATAATTTAGACCACATAAATATTTTAGATTAAGAACTGGAAACATAAACATGCACCTGTGTTTCCATTTATTTAAATAGAGCAATAAGTTTTGGGAAGATGAATTATGTCTTACTTTGTCTCAGAAGTTCAAACCCAACACTATGTCAAGCATGATTACAATTGGAAACCTGTCAACGGGAAGAGTCTTCTCAGTATCCACTGGTATCAAAAGAAGAAAGCAGCCCAGGAGTCAGTGCTGTCATGGGCTTGCTTGAAGACAGAAGGCAGGAGGAGAAGGGGACAATAGAGGATGAGATGGTTGGATGGCATCACCAACTCGATGGACGTGAATTTGAGCAAGGTCCAGGAGTTGGTGATGGACAGGGAAGCCTGGTGTGCTGCACTTCACTGGGTCGCAAAGAGTCGGACACAACTGAATTGAACTGAACCTGTTTTCTCTCCCAACCACTTAAGATTTAAAACTGTCATCCAGTAATGTCCCTATGTTGTGCCTCTAAAGCTAAGCTGTCCTTGAGAAAGTAGAGGTATAGGGAAAACAAAAGACTGTCTTTTCTAATCTCCTCCTCCATAAAACAGTAGCCACTCATATACATATACCACAGCCACAAGATCAATAAATACCTTTCAAAAGAGACTTCCAAACATGTTCTTCATGGCTGAGAGAAATCTTTTAGACACAACTACTATCAATGAAAATTTACAGCAGCAATTAAATTATATGATATCTGGGAATAGCTTCAAAATAATCTTGGGTAAAGGAAAGAAAAGGGTATATAGATGAAACAAGACTGGCCTAAGCCAAATCATTGGCAAAGACAGAGAATATATTCATGAAGGCTTATTGCAATATTCTGCTACTTTTGCATATGTTTGAATTTTTCCATAGGAAAATGTTTTTAAAAATGAAAAATACATATTTTTAGAGGTTATAATAGCAACCCTCACTATCCTAAAAGTTAAGAAAGGTAGTGAAACATAACTATGCTCACCTCATTTTTTAGTTAAATGTGCTGCCCTCATCTATTTTTTACAAAATAAAGTAGACAACTCTTCAGGATCAAGAAAAAACCCGTCTTCAAGCTAGTCTCAGCCAGTATGTTTAATGTTTCATGCAACATGCAAGGACCTCAAATCCTTGCTGAATCTTTTATACACATAGCCAATTTACCCCATATCTAGTTCCCCTTCAATTACCTCTTCAGATGTTTGGAAAGGTGCCTAGTGGATGCAAAACTAATAGTACCACTAGGTTCATACTTACTGGAAACTGTTTGCAGTGGAGCTCTAACTTGTGAATGCCTGAGGTAACTGTGCAAGCACAGTATTTGCATTTGCCTAAGGGAATGAACTAAAAATATAATATCTACTGCTCCATATATCAGCTCATAGTTTAATCCCAATAGATCACAAATTATATCAATAATACCATTATTATGTGTATAGCATCAATACAGTGATCTCAGAGAATGAAGGAAACACTACCAAATTTAAAATCTTAAATCACCCCCTTAAGGACTGCAAGTGTTGGGAGAAATGGCACTTAAACAACTTGATTCCAAATATGGGAGCATTTCATGTGTTTGGACCCATCATAGTAAACAGCTGGTATTTCGGTGACAGCGGGAACCTCTAGGTAAATTCTAGCATTTTAATGGCTTTTCTTCTCTTTAAAAAACAAGCAAGAACTGAAATTAAATTGGCACCCAAATGTCCCCAGGATTCCTGTCCATTTTTCCTGTGCGCTAGGAACTTTTGAAAATTACATCATTTAAGTGTACAGCAAGATGGGTGAGCGGGCGGGTTACAGATCAGGCAAAGCTCTGAACGCCACGGCACCTACCTCTTACCTTACTGAAATATCTCTTCTCCCGGCTCACCCAGGAATAGCACTGTCCAAAGTCAAAGACTTTAGCACACTCTAAGGAACACTGCCCCAATTTTTAACAGGACCAAATACTGGGGAAGATTCACTCCACAGCGACAATTCATATTTATGTTCCCAGGGAAAACTGAATGCTTCTTTCTAATGGTTCTCAAATGATTCACTTACGGGTGTGGAATTCGGTGACTCCTGAGTACACTTCTGATTTGGATACCAAAAGGCAGTGCTAGCGCTTTCAGAGTAAATGTAAATAATAGAGCTGCTTAATTTTCTGCAAGGAGCATGGCCAGCTCTGGCTAGTTACCTCCTGCCCTTTCCTCAAAGGATTCAGGGACAAATGATGGCAGTATCCTCTACATAAGCAACCTGCAAAGTAACTAGAGACCATTATCATGTCACTTCATGCACTTTCTTCCTTGGAGTTAGCTCTTTTTCTCATAAATCACAGACATTTCCCAAGCCCCAGCTCTGTTGCTTTAGCTTACTTATTTCCTCAAGGCACTCACTTTCTTCTTAATCTCAGAAGCTAACTTTACCTCTGTCATCAGTGGCCAAAAGAAATGCCATGTTTCTTTGAAATATCATGAAATATTTCCATTTCTTTAACCACATCAACCAATCCCTACCCTGACTTCCATATATCAAACTTCATTCAGAATTAACCAACTGCTCAAGTCCAGCACAAATGTCATATGCTCCAGTAAGCTTTTGCTGATTTTTTTCATTCAAATTCATTTCTGTATTCATTGCATGCTCATAGTAGATGAAGGTGTAATCCTTAAAGCATTATCACTTTCTACCTTACAATTGCATCCACACTTGTAAGCTCCTTGCTGATGGAAACCATGATTGATTTATATGACCCTCCCCATAGCAGTTTCTCAGATATGCTTGACCATCATTCAGGAAAAGAAATGCATTTCACAGAGATCCAGCACAGCCTAAGTATTGATACATGTGCGTGTGTATACCCACACGCCCACCAAACACACACAACTGAAACAAAAATTTCCCAAACTGAAACAAAAATTTCCCAAACAACACTTACCCTCGCTACATGTGAATTGTCCATTTTTGCTGGTGATATCACAGCCCACTAATTTGATTCATGACCTACTGATTGGTTGCGGCCCATTTTGGTAACACAGTATGTAGTATAGGGTTTCTTACACAGTGTCAAAAAATGCCAAATGAATGCATGGTCTGCTAACAAAAACAGATTTATTTTTTTCACCACCGTATTTGTCAACTATAGTTTCCTTTGTTCCCTTAACAAAAAGAATCCCTGCAAAATGTTGGATAAAACTAACAATTATCAGGAATATGTAAAACCTAGTCTTCTGTTTCAAGGAAATCATAGTCTCCTGAGTGTGTATAGATTTCATTTTATACAAACTACATAAAAGAACTTAGAGGAAGCTGACAATATCAGGTCAGTTTTTCCCTTCTCCCTCCTTGTCTATGGCATCTTAGTAGCACTTTGCTCAACATCAAACATTATTATTAATAATGGTCTTCAGATTTCATCAGGCTCTCACCTAAAAAGCTTATGTATTTAAAAGTAAAGTAAAAGTAAAGGTCGTTCAGTCATGTCTGACTCTTTGCGACCCCATGGACTGTAGCCTACCAGGTTCCTCCACCCATGGGATTTTCCAGGCAAGAATACTGGAGTGGGGTGCCATTTCCTCCTCCAGGAGATCTTCCCAACCCAGGGATTGAGCCCAAGTCTGCGTTGTAGGCAGACACTTTACCCTCTGAGCCACTGGGGAAGTCGGTGTATGTAAACCACCCTAAAACCAACCAGCCTAATGAAGCAACACCTATGTTATCGAGTAAACCACCTTCTACTCTGTCTTGCCCTAGAACTATGATTCTATTCTACCTCAGCTCTTGCAAAGACAAACATAAAAACAGGGTATTAACAATCTGTGTAATCTCGCTTGTATAACAGATACTTTTCCCCATGTTCACTGGTAAGAAAAGTTATTTTTCCAGTAGTGTACTGTGAATAACTTCTAGAAAATAAGACAGCTCATTCTTGTATATAATAACTAAAAATGACTGTTGTTTTCAAATAATACAAATAAAGATTTTTATGGCTGAATTAATTGCAGGTGGGAAACATTTATTCATCTTAAATTTCATCATCCCACAACTGAGAAATCTTTGAAAATATTAAAGTCTTGAAGCACAAATCAATGAGACATGTTAATTTTCCATTGGGAAATGTTACTGAGAAATATGATAACCCATAATTCTCAAACATTATTAGCTGAGAATGTCAGTGGCCTTAGGCCTCAGTTTTGAGCCCCTGGTCACCTGCAGCTTTGCAGAGCAGTGAGGAGCACAGGCTGTGATATGAAGCCAGACTCCTGGGTTGGTATTATGGCTATCACATGCTGGCTGCATAACCTTGGACAAGTTACTCAACCTCTCTCTCCCTCACTTCCTTATATGTAAAATACATATGAGAGGCCAGTGAGATGATTTGCCTTAAAGAATTTCTATGATAACTAAATTAAATGAACATCCAAATACGGAACACAGTGGCTGGAACACACTAAGCATGCAAATAAAGGTGGAAATTACTCCAGGACCCTGCCCTCAACTGCATTACGAAAGGCAGGACTACATGAAGAGGAAGGACTGGGCACAGTGGAAAGAAGTTTTCCTTGATTTGTGAATTAGAAACTCCACAGCTCTACTTGTTCTACTTGTGAACTGTAGTTATGTAAACTGAGTCTTGTCTCCTCATCTGTAGTATGCTAAGAAACAAAAAAGAAGTACCATAAAATTTAACAGAAACTCAAAGGAAATGAAAATAGCTTTCAGCTAAGGAATCAGAAGAGGCTTCATAGAGAAGGTACTGCTTGACATAGATTGTAGAATAGACATGTGAAAGCAGAAATACTGAAAAGTGTATTCCAGACAGATGGAACCATTTGCATGAAGACATGAGGCAGGAAAGCATGGCAAGTTTTCAGAGAACAGCACATGGTCCAATCGAGCCGGCACCAGGGGCATAAAGGGAAGCAGTTGGAGCTGAGGTTCAGCAAGCAGATCCCATCAGCAAGGGGCCATAGATTCCTGGCTGGATTGGAACTTACCGCCATAAACACGTGGATACAATAAGGGTTGTAATAGGCCATTAAGAGGGTCAGGTCAATAATGTGGAAGCAAGGGTTCAACGTGCAGAGTGGTCAGAGGCTCGGGCTCTGGAGAGAAGTAGTTCCAGAATCCAGAAAGCAACTGCCAAAGAATGGAGGTGAGTGATGCTATGGAAGGGCAGAGATGATGGGGGTGTACAACAAGTGGATCTCAACACCTGAGGAAAAATACAGGGTCAAAGGGAAATGACAGAGCAGTGCAGTGCCATACACAGATGCCCGCAGAGGAGCAGAGTTAAAGAACCCATGAAGGGCAGTCCACCTAAGAGGCATCTTAAACAGCCAACTGCAGTCTCCTTCCTGCAGGCTACCGAACACAAATGAGGACCTTATCCAGGGACAGTATGTGAGCGGACTTAATGTCAGAGGTGAGTCTGAACCTAGAGATTCTAGGATCAAGAATAGAATTGGGGCTGAGGGGGTACTTGGAGAAAAGAGATGTAGGAGCTATAAAGAATGAATAAGATGTGAGAAAAACAAGGATTTTTTTCATAGGACATAAACTAACACCATCAAATAGACAGGACAAAGCAAAACTAGGGTACGGCCTCTCCCGCGTGAAATTGAGCATTTACATTACGTAGTATGTCTACTTCATCCCTTAGAAAATGAAGCAAAGGCCAATAACAAAGTCTCCCCTCAACATCAGCCATATTTCATTCCCAACAGTGATGGTAGAGGGCAAAAGTGGTAGGCGTAAATCATTAAATTAACAGGAGTGAAAAATTGTTTTAAAAAATGTTTTGTTGTTGTTTTCCATTTACATCACATGTCAGTGAAAGGAAAAAGAGACTCCATCACTCCTGGACAAAAATAAATAAAAAAATAAACTCAAAGAACCATTAAGGGTTTTGCACGACTATATTAACTCCTGAGCAGACGGGAGCCTGACTTTGTCCTGTAGTGAGTGTGGTCTTCGTGGAGACAAGAAGAAACAAGAGGTATGGAGTTTGGTGAACTATAGGATCAGAGCCCAAAGGCTATCTGTCTTTTTAGCAACTCTGCACAAACAGACTATGTGCCGTTGAACAATACATAATACACAGCTGGGCTTACGGCAAAAGAAGAAAAGTTAGAAATGACAGTTGCTGATAACAGCAAGAAAACTAACGTTAAGAATACATCTCCTCATGATACTAAGATTTCACATTTTATAGGTCCCTGATGAAGAAAGTCTCAGACAAACTGTCCTATCTTCTGGCAAAGCTAAAAGAAGTTAAGAGAGATCTGAAACCAAAGCATTAAAAAACAAGCAAAAGATGATTTGAACATGGACTGTTTGGATTAGAGAAAAATCAAGGGAGATGAGTACAGGACAGAACCATTGGCCTGCCTTTCCAGGTTCACCTCATTCACCCAGCTGTGCTGTATTCACTGCCATATTCTGCACTATGGTAAGCATTCAACAAAAACGTGTTAAATAAATGAATAAAAGCCTTCAAAACAACACTTGCTTTTCCCCTCACTGAAGATAGCAGATTCCTTCTTGCCTCTGGGTCCCTGAACAGATTATTCTTTCTGAATATTCTTTTTCAGCCCTCACCTTATAACTTTCCTGACATACAGAACCCCTATAACTTGCATCAAATAAGCATAAGTGCATTAGCCACCCCATTATATACCAGAACTACTCCTGCTTCCTCTTCATATCACTGGCCATGGTTCATGTTGGGATGAGTGCTTGATTAACAGCTATGCCCCCAACTAAACTACAGGCTCCAAGAAACCACCGGTTATGTCGATTTTGCTCACAGTTGGGTTCCCAAATACCTGAAAAAGTTACTAACAGGTGGTTGTCACTCAATAAATTTTGGAAGAATGAGGGAATAAAATAAGGACACCTCGGTAACATCAGCAGCACAGTCTCCCTTGATAATGCCAACTTCCTCAAAGACTCTGTTCCCACCCACAAGCCCTGCTGTCAATGTGGCTCTCATGACCACAGTCCTAGAGATCTCTCTGACCAGAAATGGACACTTCACCATTGTGAAACAAAATTTGACACCCCAGTAATTTTGAGAGGATGAGTCAGCTTGTCATATATAGAACAGAAGCAGAAGCTGGAAGTTACCACTTTACACCCATCATATTAGTACAAAGTATAAAGTCACATGATTCTATGTATTGGAGAAAACAAGAATCCTAATGTTTTACTGGGAGAATTGAACCCTGGTGCAGCCTAGAAATTGGCCTAACCTAGTGAAACTCGGTATAAAAATGTCCCTGTATATGAGACAGCAAAAGAGACACAGATGTATAGAACAGTCTTTTGGACTCTGTGGGACAGGGCGAGGGTAGGATGATTTGGGAGAATGGCATTGAAACATGTATAATATCATATGTGAAATGAACTGCCAGTCTAGGTTCGATGCATGATACTGGATGCTTGGGGCTGGTGCACTGAGATGACCCAGAGGGATGGTACGGGGAGGGAGGTGGGTGGGGGGTTTAGGATGGGGAACATGTGTATACCTGTGGCAGATTCATGTTGATGTGGGGCAAAACCAATACAATATTGTAAAGTAATTAACCTCCAATTAAAAAAAATAAATTTATATTTTAAAAAATTAAAAAAATATATACTAGGATCAAGCAAGCTACTCCTAGCCACAAAGCTGAGCAAAGATCTGCCAATCCTCGAGAACACTTATACAAAGATGTTAATCACAGGTCACAGGCTTGTGGGTGCAGAGAGCTGGAGGTAGCCTTGAGGTATATGGATGGAAAATATTTGAGGAAAATGAATCTATGAAATGCAGCAGAAACACTGTCTGGAATGCCCTACCCTGTCAAAAGCAATAAACCTCCTTGAGGGGCAGCAGTGTATAAATATATCTTTAAAAGAAAATGCTGAGACTTCTCCGGGGAACCAGAGGTTAAGAATCTGCCTTCCAATGCAAGGGACATGGTGTTGATCCCTGGTCAGGGAACTAAGATCTCGTATGTCTTGAGACACCTAAGCCTGTGTGCCGCAACTAGAAGAGGCAGCGCGTCACAACTAAACGTCCATGTGCTGCAGTGAAGACCCAGCTGAAAAGCAAATAAATAAACAAAACAAAACAAGAAAGACAAAAACAAAACAACAACAACAACAACCAAAAAAAACAGAAAGAGAAAAAAAAAAGACAATGGTGATCTTACAGATAAATGCAAATTAATATAATTATTTAATCCATTAGTCACAGTGGAGCAGTAGTTCCAATTCTGGGGGCAAGAGTGAGTATCAGTGATACTGCAAGGGTCCTAACCATTATATGCTAATTGAGTGTTATTTATGTACACAATTAATTATACCTCACACGTACTTGTCCAGTTTTGAAATATAGACTTTTTTTTTCTTATCTCAGGCTAAAAAAATTAATACCAATATTTTAGAGGTATTCAAACTAAACAGTCTAATCCATAAGAATAATGTCTGATAAAACTTAAATCCTTTACAAATCTTATCCATCTATCAGTATTATTAATACAGTTAATAAAAATACTACTTTTAATTTAGGGAGCACAAACAGACTACACTAAGCCACAATGGCAGCAAAGAAGAAAAGAAATAGGACCAGGTCTACCACAAAGTATCACAGTTTCTGGGCATAACAGCAACCTATTCACAGGCAGATATGCAGTCAGACTACGTGGGGTTTGAATCTTGGCTCTGCTACTAACTTGCCATCCACATGCCCTTGGGAAAGGTACCTTCCCTGTGCTCAACTTTCTAATCTATAAAACAGGTAAGATAATGATTGTCTCTGCATCACAGAGCTTATTGCAAGAATTACTGGAGTTAACACATGTAAAGGACTTGGAACAGAGTTAGCAAGTGGGGAATAGATAATAAACATTAGGCATTACTAGGTAAATTAAAATATTAGGTGCTTCTAAACATTCAGGCATATATAAGGACTATTCCAAACACATTAAAGCAGGGATCTATGGGGTACAAGGGAAATGGGAATGAGGACGAAGGATGAGGGAGAAAAAAAAAAAAAAAAGACAAAAATAAGAAAGAGTTCTTCAAGGACAAATAACAAAAATTTACCATCTTTCGAGTCATATAGTTAACTCAGTCTCCAGGAGGAAAGAGCAGAGATGTACATGGACTCATGAGATGGAGGTGCAATAAAGCGAAAGTACTGAAACTCTAGTTTCCAAGGACCCCAGAGCACCTGGGGGTCCCACTTTCACGGCTTTCGACTTCTCTTGAATTTCCAACATATAGCTAACTAGCATTCACTTGGCTAGCATGAGTTAGTTTCTATTTCTTGTTACGTTATAGTATTTGACTGGGAAAATCCCTTCAGTGGAAAAGAGATCAGACTTGCTCTGTGTCAACTCAGAAGGCAAAAGGCTTAAGAAGGCAGAATCCAATATAAGAGATATATTTTCAGCATATGATTCACCCAACAAACAAACAGGCTCCAGGGAGTCATGAAACACTTATCACCTTGGCTGTATGAGCATTAATCCAGGGTGCAAGTTCAGAATGGGAGGCTGAACTAGTTAATTTCCAAGGTTTTTCCGGACTGCATGATTCTAGGACTCACTAAGATCTTTATGAACAGAAAAAGAGCCTCCAGTATACTAAGAAATGAGGAGGGGATGGCAACCCACTCCAGTATTCTTGCCTGGGAAATCCCATGAACAGAGGAGTCTAGCAGACTACAGTCCATAGGGTCACAAAAGAGTCAGACATAATTGAAGCAGCTGAGCACCAGCACAAGCACCATAGTAAGGACTGAGCACCATACCAAAATGCATTTGTGATACAAATGTTAGAGGAGATTCTGTGGCCTTACAGGCTGAAGTGCTTCCTCCCACATGCCATGCATGTTTCACATGTAAGATTTTTCCATGGTTTGTCACCTAAGTCTCAGTGACCATCCTATGCAAAACTGATAGACATCACCCTTGTGATCTGGCCACACATTTAGTCCTATCTCATTTTCTGCCATGAATGTTAGGCCTGTCTCATTTCCAAATCAAATAATACTTATTAAGTATCTATCCTGTATCAGTTTTTACATGTGTCCAGGAAATCGCCTAAAGCCCAGGAAGAAGGGAATGCTATCATCATTATAAAGACAGGAGAAAAGACAGCTCAGAGGAAACCAAGTTTGTCCAAGTTCCTTGACCTCATAAAGCTAGAATCAGAACTTGAACCCAAGATATTTATCAACAAATATGATAGCTTTACAATATGCCACAAATATATCTTACGACCACATTTCACATTTTGAAGTATCAAGCCGTAAAGTTAAATCTTATGACCCTCTCCTTGGGAATCTAGACACACTCAGTTATTCAGATTCCCCTTACTTCCTGAGTCAACCACCTACAACCTCTCCCTGTTAATGACACTGACAAGCTGGACCACTGTCCACTGTCCCATCTACTCTCCTGCGTGGAGACTTGGAATTCTTCCCATCACCCAGGAATGGAGGAGACAGCCTGGCTCACCAACGACAGTCAATGGTGATAAATGCAGTAGAAGCATTGCCAACCGTAAATCAGGAGACAGATGTTCTTACTACTCCTCAGTCAGACTGCTGTGGGAACCTGGACATGCCATATTTCTCCCCGTAAAATCAGATGAACTCGAGAGTTTTTCAAACGTGACTTCTCAGAATCATATGAGAATTCTTCATAAAGTACTAACGCACAGGCCCACTGCAGGCCAATTAAATCAGAAGCTCTGGAGGGGAAAGTTCTGGCACCTGTAGCTCATGAAAGCCCTGATCCTGACTAAGGTATAGCCAGGGTTGACAGCACAGATGATCTAAGTTTTTCCCTAAGCTTCCCAAGGTTCCTGACCCCAAAGGATCAAACAGTTAGACTACTCAGGCCACACCACCACTTCAGGCTTTCTGAAGTTTCCATGCTTTCACACCTCAGAAAGCCTCTTTCTGGCCAACCACAAAGAAGAGACACCACCTTGTCTTCAACAGTCGGCAGCATCTGCAGTTTAGACAAGAACTGTGAAAACAGCAGTTCAGCAATTCTATGGTAAGTAGGACATGTTTAGAAAGCTTACAAATGAGAATAAGAGCTGAAAGGGATATGGAGGAAATGGGAAAATGAGAAATAGAAACTGTCCAGTCCTATTCTGGAGTACCTCAAGGCTGTATATTGTCACCCTGCTTATTTAACTTATATGCAGAGTACATTATACAAAATGCCAGGCTGGATGAAGCACAAGCTGGAATCAAGCTTCCTGGAATATCAATAACCTCAGATACACAGATAACAGCACACAGATGACAGAAAGTGAAGAACTAAAGAGCCTCTTGATGAAAGTGAGAGAAGAGAGTGAAAAAGTTGGCTTAAAACTCAACATTCAAAAACTAAGATCTTGGCATCTGGTCCCATCACTTCATGGCAAATAGATGGGGAGACAATGGAAACAGTGACAGACTATTTTCTTAGGCTCCAAAATCACTGTCGATGGTGACTGTAGCCATGATATTAAAAGACGCTTGCTCCTTGGAAGAAAAGCTATGAACAACTTAAGACAGCATATTAAAAAGCAGAGACATTACTTTGCTGACAAAGGTCTATCTCTTCAAAGCTATGGTTTTTCCAGTAGTCATGTATGGATGTGAGAGCTGGACTATGAAGAAAGCTGAGTGCCAAAGAATTGATGCTTCTGAACTGTGATGCTGGAGAAGACTCTTGAGAGTCCCTTGGACTGCAAGGAGCTCAAACAAGTCCATTCTAAAGGAAATCAACCCTGACTATTCATTGGAAAGGCTGATGCTGCAGCTGAAACTCCAATACTTTGGCCACCTGATGCAAAGAATTGACTTACTGGAAAAGACCCTGATGGTGGGAAAGATTGAAGGCAGGAGGAGAAGAGGATGACAGAGGATGAGATGGTTGGATGGTATCACTGACTCGATTGACATGAGTTTAAGCAAGCTCTGGGAGTTTGTAATGGACAGGGAAGTCTGGGGTGCTGCAGTCCGTGGGGTTGCAAAGAGTCAGACACGAATGAATGACTGAACTGAACTGATTCTGAAGCACTCCTACCTCATTGCCATTTTGAAAATATATGTTTTAGTAAGGAAAGAATTTTTTATATAGATTTATTTGGCTTTGTTGGGCCTTAGTTATGGTACATGGAATCTTTGATCTCGACTGCAGCATGCGGGATCTTCAGTCGCAGCAAGTGAAGACTTTAGCTGCGGTTTGTGCGATCCCAGTTCCCCAACCAGGGATCAAACCTGGGCCCCTTGCATTGGGAATGTGGAGTCTTTGCCACTGGCCCACCAGGAAAGTCCCAGAAAAGGATTTTTCTGTGAAGAAGGAGAAGGTGAGCTGGACTTGGACACTACAAGAAATACAAGGTACCAAGTGAAGCTCACAAGCTTCAGGATAAGCTTTGTATTTTCATCAGTCAGTAAAAAATAAGGAAAACTCAGGAAAAATTATCATAGAAAAGTAGAATGAGTCTAGATTATTAGAGAAACAAATAAGGGACAACAAAAAACAACAAGAGAACCCACAAAAGCTTTCACATATGCACTGTAAAAGCAGTCACTTGGAGTGAATGACAGAGAGGTTCAATGTCACCCACATTAACCAACAGGTCACAAAGAAGCTTTTACAAAGAAAGAGCTGAAATGATCTATGGTCCATTTCATGAAGTGTTGACCCTGATAGCCACTGGCACAGAGTGTGGAGAGTGGCAGAAAGAGATACATTTCAGGAAAACCAAAAGCCAAACACCACCTGCTACTTTCACTGGTTCAAAAAGGCCAGGTGAGATTTGAGTAGAGAAGGAAGCCAAACCTGCAGGCTCACTTCAAATGATGAGATGATCCCAGTCTACTTACTAAAGAAAGCTGATTCTAGTCATTTCAGTGGTGTCCCACAAGTCATTACAAGGTAAGTATTGTGGACAGGACTCTCCTGAGATTATTAAGCACAAAACACACGTGCAAGCCCACTACCTTCCTGCAGAGTATGAGAAAGTTGTTTTTACTGAAAACTGAAAGCATTTTTTTTCCCGGGGCGGGGGAGTCCCAAATCACTATAGATGGTGACTGTAGCCATGAAATTAAAAGACATTTGCTCCTTGGAAAAAAAATTATGACCAACCTAGACAGCATATTAAAAAGCAGAGACATCACTTTGCAAACAGAGGTCCATCTAGTCAAAGCTATGGTTTTTCCAGTAGTCATGTATGGATGTGAGAGTTAGACTGTAAAGAAAGCTGAGCACCGATGAATTGATGCTTTTGAACTGTAGTGTTGGAGTTTGAGAGTCCCTTGGATGGCAATGAGATCCATCCAATCCATCCTAAAGGAAATCAGTCCTGGGTGTTCATTGGAAGGACTGATGTTGAAGCTGAAACTCCAATACTTTGGCCACCTGATGCTAAGAGCTGACTCATTTGAAAAGACCCTGATGCTGGGAAAGACTGAAGGCGGGAGGAGAAGGGGATGGCAGAGGATGAGATCGTTGGATGGCATCACCGACACAATGAATATGAATTTGAGTAAACTCCAGGAGTTGCTGCATTCCCTGGGGTGGCAAAGAGTTGGACACAACTGAGTGACTGAACTGAACTGAACTGAAAGCTTTAGGTACACAAGTGGCAGGCAATGCCACTCTCCACTAGATGGGACATGTGCTTTTTGCATGCTAAGCTGCTTCAGTCACATCCAACTATTTGTGACCCTATGGACTGTGGCTCGCCAGGCTCCTCTGTCCATAGGATTCTCCAGGCAAGAATACTGGAGTGGATTGGCATTTCCTCCTCCAACGGATCTTCCTGACCCAGAGACAGAACCTGCGTCTCCTGCGGCATCTGCACTGCAGGAAGACTCTTTACCACTGAGCCACTGAGGAAGCCTTAGGGATGATGTGACTGGAGGCAAATTTTGACATCTATTCTATATCACAAATGACTAGGGAATTCTTTACCTTCTCACACTGATTTGTAACACACTGATGTGAATGTGTGTGTGTGTGTGTGTGGGATAGAGATTGTTACCCCTTGAGCCATCATACAGTTATTTCTTTATAATCTATTCTGCTCCTTTTTATAGTGTAAACTCCAGGAAGGAGAGGACTTTGCTCATTGCTTAGTCCCAGTTCTAAAGCAGCACTGGAACATGATAAGTTTTCTTATCACGTTTGAAAGAAGACTAAATATATAAATTATCAAATGAGTGTCTTTTGTCTTCTCTATCATGAATTTATGCTTGGATCTTTTCTTTCACAAAGCCCCAAGAACAATCTCGTTCAGGTAAAACATGCTTTCCTACTTAATACGTAATCAGAGAAACAGACACAACTTTTTGTTTTCAAGTTGAGGATTGAGATGTATAGCTAAAGTTATAAGATGATTTCATCCATAATGGTGCCTTAATGTCTCAAAATGTACCTCTCTTCCACTTGGTTTTCATAATACTCATGCAGAGATACAAACTCAAACACATTTAGATACAGTGGATTATCTGTATTAATTTGAAGAAGCAAACAGCCCAATCATATCTATGCTGTACAGGCCAAAAATGTGTCATCCTGGTAGTCTAAAATACTGAAATCTTTTAGTTGTTCTTTTCAAAAGAAGTGAAAAACGTCTGAATTTCCAAAGATGAAATTTCCATGTTGGAACATCTTAATGAAGAAAAGAAAAACACAGGTTCTTAACAGGTCTGAGACATATTTAAAGGTGCATTTGAAAATTATATGCTGTATTTGCACAGGGAAGAATCTCTGCTTCAAGTACTTTCTTTATACACATGCTCACAAAATTAAGGGCACACCATCCTTTGCTGAATGAGTGCTTACTAGAAATGCTGGTGTGAGCCATTTCCTTTTGTTCCCTGGAGTAAAAGCTAAGCCTTGGGGGGGAAAAAATAATAATACTTTGTTAATGAATCATCTTAAGCTGGCAAACTTAAAGCTGAAGTCAGTAAGATTGATAAATTAAGGTTCTGATGGCAACAAGACTCTTTTCCTGTCATGCACATGGTAGCGCTATAACAGGAACACTTGTTTCCATCTTAAGGATCAGGGAAGATTGATACAACGGTGAGATTCGGCATTGCTAATTAGGAATGTCAGCAAAAGAAGGTCTGACGCTGTCTGTGCTGCTGAAGTCAAAATAGCAGAGAAAGGTACATAAGACTCATGTTCCCGTTTTCTCCTTAGCCAGGGGGTGAAAAAATAACAGCCCTTCACACTCATTCAGCACTTGCAATTTACAATTCACTTCTGCACACAAATACCATTTGAACTGTATTGAACATCCAAAGCATACTGTTTACATCCATTTAATAAATCAGGAAACTGGGTTCAGTAGGATAAGTGGTCTCTCCCATGTCACAGAGACTGCAAGTGATAAAGCCAGGCTTTCAAGGCAGGCCAGTACTTCATTTCTATATACAAGGCTGCACTGAATGACAGCACTGGCAAGAACCTGCCTTCTACTCTTTCACTTTGCTTACCTTATTTTAAAAATCAAACAAGGGTTGCCATTTCTGTTGTTGGGACAGTGGTAAATGAATGAACTTGTAAATGCAGACCCAGTATGGAAATAACTTCTACTTTTAGCCATTATTATATGTTCTCTGTGTATAAGTGTGTTGGTCATAAAAGCACAGATAAATTCATGGGTCATAAAAGTGTGGAAAGTCAAGTTCAAGTAGTGAAAGTCCTGAGAGGACAGATTATAAACATGCTCTCATGACTTGTCCAGCAGCCACTATGCTGCTTTGAAACAGAAAGGAAAACAAAATGTGTCTTTCTTAGAATGCATTTTGCTATCCCCCAAATGATTTACAAATAGACACATAAACCCCTGCAGTATGTTCTTAAGCGAGGAGGCCGTGGAGCAAAGAGAGCTCCTCTGGGTTATCCAGTACTCTGAGTTTTGTAAGACCAGGTGACATCCTCAGGACAAAACATCTCAGTCTGACATACAACAGGGATAAACACTAGAGCAGTCTGCATATAAAGGGGTGTGGGGGGTATATATATATATATATATATATATATATGTTGTGCTGTGCTTAGTCACTCAGTCCTGTCTGACTCTTTGTGACTCCATGGACTATACAGCCCTCTAGGCTCCTCTGTACATGCTGACTGTCCAGGCAAAAATACTGGAGTGGGTTGTCATGCCTTCCTCCAGGCGATCTTCCCAACCCAGGGATAGAACCCAGGTCTCCCTCTTTGCAGGCAGATTCTTTACCATCTGAGCCATCAGGGAAGCCTAAGAACATTGGAATAGGTAGCCTATCCCTTCTCCAAGGGATCTTCCCAACCCGGGAATCGAACAGGGGTCTCCCACATTGCAGGCAGATTCTTTACCAGCTGAGCTACCAGGGAAGTGCATGTATGCATGTGCGTGTGTGTGTATGTGTGTGTGTGTGTGTATAATGAATGTATTCACAGAGCTTGAGTCTTAAGTTTGGGAAACTCTCCACAATGAAAGTATGAACTGAAGCCATAGCCACAAACAGTCTAAGCAAGAAAAGCCAAAGAAACCAACTTTAGGAAGCACCTCCCTTGGGCCCATGCTACAGGTTATAGAAAGTGTGTGCTGCCCAGGCTGCCCATCTGTTTCACACTAATATATGAACAATCTAAGGGTCAGGTTCTGACAAGAATAACAAAAGGAAGGAAGAATAAGGGAGAATGTGCCATGGATCATTAAGAGAAGGGTTAAAGAAACACAGTAATTGGTGGAGAAGGAGAAAGGACAATGAACACATTTCACATTGCAGAGTCACTCTAAGCCCTGACATCAGTGCTCACAATTCCCACGTTCCTCCATTATGATCTGGTGATTCATCCCCATGATCCATTCACTAAATAGATGGTTCCTTCCTAACATTGTTCTCATTCATGGAAACAATCTACTTTCCAAGATCCAGATGACATACATCTCCAGGAAGCCTTGCCCAATGTCCTGATCAAAAGTAATATCTTATTTCTCTATGCAGTTCCCAACAGGCTTTGGCCAGAGCCCTGCTAGAATTCATTTCACATATTTTAAATGCCCTCCCACCAATAAATTATTAGTTTTTGAGGTTGGAAATCATGTCTTGTCTCCGTATAAACTGCTAAACATCTGTGTCAGTGGTTGGAACAGAGGTTTTTAGTAATATTTTATTTTATTAAGTTGAATTCAAATACTTAAAAGGCTCACTGCAGCACTAATGTTCTGGACTTAGGAAGCATGTATTCTCTCACTTAATCATTTATCAATTCATTCATTAAACAGTTACTTACTATGCCCCTATTGCCTGTCACCTATTGTGTTTAGATCCCTAAGATACAATGATGCCCCCCTTGGAGTTTACAGTTGAGTCTGGGCAGTGATCAAATAATTATGAAATTAGAACTATGTTGAGTACTGCAATGGAAACATTTGGCAGGATTTGAAAACATCCATTCAACTCTAACACTGAAACGTCCAGGGGTCAGTTATCAAAACAGACAGAGGCAACTGTGATGAAAATAAGAAAAGGACTGCGAAGGCCGCTGCTGCTGCTAAGTCACTTCAGTCGCATCCGACTCTGTGCCGACCCCAGAGACGGCAGCCCACCAGGCTCCCACACTCCTGGGATTCTCCAGGCAAGAACACTGGAGCGGGTTGCCATTTCCTTCTCCAATGCGTGAAAGTGAAAAGTGAAAGTGAAGTCACTCAGTCGTATCTTCGTGACCCCATGTCCTGCAGCCTACCAGGCTCCTCTGTCCATGGGATTTTCCAGGCAAGAGTACTGGAGTGGGGTGCCATCTCCTTCTCCAACGAAGGCCCCTAAATGATGACAAATACATCTTCACTGCAGTTTTATTAGGAACTTAAGCAATATTACAAAAGAAGAAGTAAGTGTTCAGCTTCAGCCTGCATCCATATTCTGATATATTCTGATACACGACATGGCAGAAGACTATACCTGCCTCACGGCTTTGAAAATCTGGGTTCAGCCTTGCTCCAGAACGCACTAGGTGCAGACTCTGAACTTCTCCATCTGTAAAGTGGAGACCATAATCTCTGCTGTGGTAACGACACAGTGTTGATGTGTAAGGATTCAATGACAGTGGAGTATAAACACATTTTGTACAGTGCATATTGTGTGTACACAGAAATATGTCAACCCAAAAGTCTGATATATAAAGCCATATGAAATATATACATATATTCATATATATACACACTTAAATTCATATATATATTATGTATATAGTTGGGTTTTGCATTATGTGACACACTTTTTCCAACACAGCAACCTTTCAGTCACTCTGTTGTTCTTCTTTACAATACACTTTCTCTGCCAGCAGGAGTGGGAGAAGGAGGTAAGAGGATATCAAAGTCTCTGCCTGACTCCTCTGCTCATAGCCAGAATAAACAAAGGACAAAGGACCAAAGACCTGAGTCAAACCCCAGAGATCAAGCTGCACTGCTGGATGAGGGTACCAATGAACATACTCTGTTGTTAAACTGTTGTCAGCAATAAGTATCTGGAGAAATTCAGAGATCTTACTGATACCATGAATTGACATCAAGGGGAAACAGTAGCATATTTTACCTAATGTTTTGTCACCAATCATACAAAAATAAGAAATGTATACCATTGAAACAGCATATTTATATCTAGTTTCCTATATAAAGAAGGCTGACATAAAATCCTAGATGGCAAGTCTCTTCTCCATCAATCATAAAGAACTGCAAGAAAATCCTAGAAGGAAATGCTAGCACTTCATAAGCAGCAGTAGAATCATTTACTAATGATAATGTTTAGTAAATGGTTACCAAATGTCAGACACTATTAAAAGAACTTTCAGTACAAGACCCAAACTTCACAACAACCTAGGAAGTAGGGATATTGGTAAATAAACTCTTTTTTACAGAAAAAACAATGAGACTCAGAGAAGTTCACTCATTTGCCTAAAGATCACACAGCCAGCATTGACCAAACATACTAAACATCACCATTTATCTGGCATTGTTCCAAGAGACCAGGAGAGGTGGGGGAGGACAAAGGTCAAAAGGCAGACATCCTTGATCCACACTGCTTCTACCTAAAGAATCTACAGCAAAGCTAGGACATGAACATAAATTACTATAGTCCAAGGTAAAAAATTCTAAGTACCACAAGAAATGCACAGTTGAGCTCCATCTTGCTGTTTATAGGTACTCTCGGCGGAAGTAGGGGGTTCATATGCAGTAGATGGGGATGAATTCCAGGCCAAAAAAATTACAGAATTAATGTGACTAAATTTATTCTTGACAACATTACAAATGTCTGGGGCTTGATTCCTTTAGAATAACCCTACAGGCTTCCAAAGTGACACATTGGTAAAGATTCTGCCTGCCAATGCAGGAGACACAGGTTCAATTCCTTGGTCAGGAGGATCCCCTAGAGGAGGAAACAGTAACCCACTCCAATATTCTTGCCTGAAAAATTCCATGGACAAAGGAGCCTGGTGGGTTACAGTCCGTGGGGTAAGAGCATGACTCGAACGAGCAACTGGGCACGCGTGCACGCGTGGGCTACGTATTCTCTGAGTTCGCCTCCTGGGGTAATTCAGTAACACAGCTCACAGTATGTAGATTGGAAGCTTCCTGAGAACAGGTGCTGCCTGTACTGTATCCTCCTGCCCAGGATGGTGTTGAGTACACAGTGGTGCTCAAGAAATATGGATCTAGGTTTCAAATGAATTAATGTGTTCTTAATAATTAAACAGCAAATTAATGAATACAGAAGCACAAAGTCAGGTGTACACTGTTAAGAAATATAGACCACACTGGAGTTCATGAACTCAAGTTCCCTGAGTGCTAAAGCCCCTGTCCCCAGGTGTAACTTTGCAAACACGAGTGTCAAGGGACTTTTGCTAGACAGCAGGTGGGAGTTTTCTTAACCAAGAGACCAACCACACTGGTGACCCACCTGGTCAGTGATTTGAAGAATACCAAGAAGCAAAATGAATTCTTATTTTATTCCCCATCAGGGCAGGAAGCACAGAGTGAACCACAAAAGCTGTATTATCTAGAACTTTCTTGAGAGCTATAAAGTAACTCATTTGCAGAAGTCGTTGATTTTGTACACAGGGACTGTTTGGTGAGATTGAGGAAGCGAATGATGGTTGACTTCCTGGAGTGAGTCATGGCTGTAACCCCCTTTGAGAGTATTAATAGAACAGGGGGAAAATTTCCAGGAAACATCAATTACCACAACCACCAAAATAGAAAAGTTGGCTGATGACTTAATCACTAAACTTTTGGGGAGACTACCCCCTTTCTTTATCAGAAAAAGATAACAATAAATCAAACTAACACATTTTGAAACTTGCTAACATCATTTTTTTTTGTCGTTTGCAGAGTTATCTTTTAATCCTACACTAAGATTCTGCTTTAGCAAAATGACCATGCATACTCTGGGCTGATTACAGTTAAACCAAGGTTCTCAAGTCAAGACTTAGATCTCAAAGAAATAGACAAATGCACTGGATGATTCATTCATCCATTCATCCCTCCCTTCGAACCTTAAATTAATAGGTATTTAATGGGCATCTACTATTATGTTCCAGACTCATACTCCCTAGGATACAAAAACTAAAGAAAAAAGATGATAACTATAATAAATGTCTTGATCTCTGCTCACTCTATTGGCTAAATCTCCTCACATTGTTTTTAGGCTGTATCAGGATTAGGGCTAAGAGATTAGTTATGTTTTACAGCCTCAGAAAATGCTGGGAATCTTAGGTCAATCTAATAGGTTTCAAAACCTAAGCATTTTAGTCCCACTCTAAAGGCATGACATATCTTCCTTCATAGCTTTATTATTTCATAACTTGTGTGACTTAGAGCCAGTTAGTCTATACCTCTGTGCTTCAGTTTTCATATCTAACAAATGAAAATAAATAGCAGCACTGTTTCATAAATGATGGGGATTAAATGAGCATATATACATATATAATTAGGAGCGTGTGTGTGTGTGTGTGTGTGTGTGTGTGTGTGTATACATTTGGAATGGAATCTGGAACATAACACCCCAGAAAATTTTACTATTATTGTCATTATTATTATCACCCCCACTTAGTACAAGAGAGGGGTTTTTCGTTACTCTTCCCAGTAAGAGAACCAGTTGCACAGCTCTAACCCGGGTCATATATGCAGACTGATCTCTGTCAGCTCACTCACTTACAATCCACCACTATGCTCTGTCATCCTTACTATAGTGAAACCACACACTCCAGTCCAAAAAAATATTCTGCCCCAGCACTCCAGTTGGGCCACCTCTCTCTCAACTGTGGCTGATTTGCTTCCATTGCCTATTTAAATACAATAAGTGTGATGAAGGAAATAGACTGCCCATCCCATCCTCATCCACCTCAAACACATAAGAATCTTCTCAGCTAACCAGTTCCAAGCATCTGTTCTGCCCCCCCAAGTATTTCACCACAGCTGTTATACAATGCTTCCGGCAGAATGGAATTTAATTAAAAGGATATTTTGGCAAGAACCAGTAATAAGCTGGTCATAAACATTAATTCAATATGCTATCTCCTTTAAAAGTTGTAGCCATGAATATCTTCATCGTGTTCTCTACAAGAAAACACTGGAAATAAGACATGTGATTGGCAAAATGGCAATATTTGAATAAATTCTAGTGTATCACCTTCAAGGACTATTGTGTGTGTGTATGTGTGTGTGTGTGTGTGTGTGTGCGTGTCTTTAGTCACTAAGTGTGTCTGACTCTTTGTGATGCCATAGACTGTAGCCCTCCAGGCTCCTCTGTCCATGGAATTCTCCAGGCAAGAAGACTGGAAGAGGTTGCCATTTCCTTCTCCAGGGGATCTTCCCAACCCAGGGATCAAACCTGTGTCTCTTGCACGGCAGATGGATTCTTTACCACTTGAGCCATCATCGAGGCCCAAAGACTGTAATACCACTGTAAAATATGATGAGGAAAATTCTTATAACATTAAATGAAAAAATAATGAAAAAATTATCTCTCCTGATTGCACATTATAAAAACCATAGAACCACATCACTGGAGACAAAATCAGTACACAGAAAATAGGGTTGATGTGTTAGGGTGGCAGGATTGTGGATGCGGATTTTTTAATGATTTAATTTTCTTATTCTTACAAAAAGCACTTGCTCACATTTTAAAATTTCTATCAATAATATTTAAATTTACCTAAAAGTCCACAAAGAAAAAGATATCTTAAGAAGGATTTATACAATTGAAATACATTAGGAAACTTCAAGTACATAACAAAGCATCCTTATAGCAGGAACTTCTCCTTCTGAAGGATACACAAGTACTTCTAAATTTAAATCCAGGCAGTACTTAGCACATCTCTCAAATGCAGGCGCTTTGGGAGGGAAGCTCTCATAACCCCCCAGATCCATTCAGGCCTGAAGCCCACAGAGGCAGCAACATGCCCAAGTCTCATTCATCAGCTGCCTCAAGTGCCATTTAGGAAGGGTGCTCACAACCAAGAGCACCATCTTAATTTCTAATCATTATCACGTGAATGGCTGTGTAAATGGCTGCATGAGACTCCCTACATCCTTAGCTCACGCTATTGCTCTAGGCTCCAGGCTGGAAGGCTGCCGGAGTCTTCTCCTTTCCCTGCCTTGGATCATTCCTTCTACACCTGGGAGACCAGACCTTCCCACTGGCCTTAGTGCCTCATACTCCATCACAGCCATGCATCTCTACTCCTGCTGACCACCCTGTGCACCCCCACTCTGCCTGCCCACCCCCACCACCCTACTCCCCATCCCGCACCCTGCAGCCAATCTGTAACTATCCAACCAACAGAACCCATTTACTTTTGACTATAAACATATACTAAAAACATACACTCTTTCTCCAAAACAGGACTAAAAACATATATTCTTCCTCAAAATTCCTACTGAACTTAAAGTCTGGATTATTTTCCTAACTGGCTCATTATTTCTTTTATTTTTTTTTTTAATCTCACCGAAAGCACTTTCGAGCCTTTCAAATATAAATCCCAGGTCTTAAGTTTTTGTCTTTTTTTCCCCCCCAAGGCGGTTAATACTACTGGACAAATATTGAGGGCCTTAGTAAATAAGTGCTTAAAGAATATTAATTACACACAGAAGAAATTGCCAATAAAGAGGAGTTATTTGTGAAATGCACACCTACTTCTCAAGTAATATGAGCACCGTACAATGAATGCTATGGTCAGAACAGGGGATCTGGAGAGGAATAAATCTGTGAAGTCCTATGTTAAACACCTCAAATAGGGAACTGAAGACCTGTCTCTGTGCACTGACCTCTGGAACACTAGGAACTTCAATTCTCTCAGCCTCAGTTTCCTCATCTAAAATTAAAAGTGTTCAAGTAGATTATCTGAATTGTACATCAGCAGTGACCTCCCATGATCCATCTAACCTCCCTTTGCCCAGGAGTCAGGAGCCCTATTATTCTGTTTTGGTACCACGACTTTTTAGGTGAGTGATACTAGATGACATCACTTCTAGATACTTCAGTTTAGGCACCTACAAAATGGGAAGAATATCCCGTCATTTACCTATCAAAGAAGAGTACTGAAGATCATATACAACAGCAGCTGTGAGTGTGTGCTTGGAATGTAAAACACCACATAATAATATTAAGGAATTTTACTTAGTCCTGTTGTTAGTATTAGATTTGCACCAGAGGAAGTAAAATCCATGGAATGGTTGTTCTAGAAGAGGCCAATGGAGAGAAAGCAGGTAAACGAATATCAAGAAAGCAATATGACTTTCTCTCTCGTTACACCAATAAGAAAACATTAGAGATTTAGATGACTGAGTAAGATATGTGAGTGTGTGGGGCTTCCCCAAGGAAAAGCACAAAATGGAAACAAAATTACAGAGTCCTCAAATTCATTCTGGTTTCTGCATTTACTTTCCTTCACTGACTTACCGGCTTCACTGGTGGCTCAGTCAGTAAAGAATCCGCCTGCCAATGCAGGAGACTCAGGTTTGGTCTCTGGGCCGGGAAGATCCCCTGGAGAAGCAAATGGCAACCCACTCCAGTATTGTTGCTTGGGAAATCCCATGGACCAAGGAGCCTGGAGGGCTACAGTCCATGGGGTCCCAAGAGTCTGACACAACTTAGCAACTAAACCACTACCACTGACTTAACCAAACCAGACTTGTTCAGAAAGTGACATCACGGAGAATATTATTTTCAATATTCCCAATAGTGCAGGGTTATTTCCATGGTTTATAAACTACTAAAAGATCAGCTCAAACTAGATAAGATTCTGCCTAAACGGAAAAATTTCTTTAAAAAATAAGATAAAGAAAAATATTCAAGCATTATTTGTTCTGAAAAAAATCACAGGTATTAATTTCTATTTCCTTATTTACTTTCCTCACTCCCAGGGGAGAAAAACACCTTGTGTTTATATAAGCATGTGTCTCTTAGCAGTAGGGAGTACCATACAGATATTATTTAATCAAACTTCACCTTATCACTATGCAATGGGAAATGGGTCATTATTAAGGGGTAATGGTAAATGGGAAGAAAAAATGTCATAAAATATAGAAAATTTCAGGGTGGGGTTGAGGGGTGGGAATCTGCCCACAATACTGGGTTCATGACACTGTTAGTTTAAAGAGGTCAAAAGACCTAACTCAGAGGGGGCGAGTAAGATGCCTTTCTTCCATTATTCACAACCTTAAGCCCACCTGGATGTCTTGCTATCATCAGTCTCCTCACGTCTGAATCTCCTTCCCCCCTCCAAAAGCTTCCTTTCCTATACTAATGCAGCCTTCAACCTTTACCCTCCCAGTTGGATTAACTTATCCTTTCTTGGGAAATTTTATATTTTAATCCTACCCTAACTGCAGTGTGTAATAACTTGTTTCTTCTTCCTTTGTTTGCTGCATCACACGGCTTGCGGGATGTCAGTCTCCCTGCCAGGAATCAGACCAAGGCCATGGCAGTGAGAGTCCAGGGCCCTATCACTGGGCCACTAGGCCACCAGGGAACTCGTGCCTTTTTTCAAACTTAATTGTGCCCACGTCTTACTCCTATCCTGTACCGAGATATCTGAAGTGAAAAACCAGGATTCAGTCTCTTGTGTACATCACTTCCTAGCACAGAGCTTTAAATTCAGGAAGAATGGAGTCTGTCATTGTTCTTTCTCTCGAACTGAATCTTACAGATAAATTGATTCAACTGGATGATTTCTGGGGTCCCTTCCAGCTGGAATTCAAAGATGTTACAGTCAGAAGGAATTTATGACATTATCTAATGCAACCCCATCACTAAACAAGGAGCCCCAAGTGAGGAAAGAATGTGCCCAGTGGGACCAAGTCTCCTGAGTCCAGTCCAGTGCTTCCTGGCCACACTATGGCACCCGGGCCAAGAGGAATCACCTCAGGCTCATTTCCCTAAATTTCAAGCCATGATCTTAGGATGCATCTACATGACAGATGACAAAAAAAAATATTTAGCTGAAACAACCGTCACTCAGAACATCACAATGCTGGCCAAGGACTCTTCCCATGGCTGAACTTGCTGTTTGGAATCATTTTAAATTCAATTAAAACAGAAGGCAAATGCTGGCCCTAGACTACTGTCTTGCAGACTGTACCAACTAGCTCATTAATGGATCATAGAGTCAATTTACTAGATCCCCAAAGGTATTTTGAAAACCTGAAATAGAATAGAAAACATCAACATGTATAAAGTGACAGAATGTTGTGTGGAGTGAAATTTTGTTCACATCTTTATATATATATATATCTATATGTGTATAATTAGCAAGGCAAAATTTATTTATAACTGCCATTTGTGTCGGGAAAAAAGTTTGGAAGCCACAACCTTGAACCAAAGTCTGTAGTGATAAATATTAACAGCTATAGAGCTGACGTACATAGTCAAAGTTATGGTTTTTCCAGCAGTCATGTATGGATGTGAAAGTCGGACAGTAAAGAAGGCTGAGTGCCGAAGAACTAATGCTTTCTTTCAAACTGTGGTGCTGGAGAAGACTCTTGAGAGTCCCTTGGACAGCAAGGAGATCAAACCAGTCAATCCTAAAGGAAATCAATCCTAAATATTCATTGGAAGGACTGATGCTGAAACTGAAGCTCCAATACTTTGGCCACATGACATAAAGAGCCCATTCATTTGAAAAGACTCTGATTCTGGGAAAAATTGAGGGCAGGAGGAGAAAGGGACAACCGAGGATGAGATGGTTGGATGGCATCACCAACTCAGTGAACATGAGTTTGAGCAAACTCTGGGAGCTGGTAAAGGACAGAGAAGCCTGATGTGCTGCAGTCCATGGGTGGCAAAGAGTCAGACACCACTTGGTGACTGGCAGCAACAGAGCTAACTGCTACACAGTTAACAAGCAGGGCAGGCAAAAACAGATCTTAGAAAACTAATGATACCACCTCTAGCCTTTGCATTCCTATTCCTCGGGGAGTATTCCAGCATTTCCAACCTCAACTGGAAAAACTGAGGACAGTGAAATAAATTATACCACCTTTCTCCCCAGAATCCTCTCACACTTGGGACCACCAAGTTCCTGTTTTAGGAGACAAAGATTCTTGGGTCCCTGCCACTCTTTGCCTCTTTCTCCCTCTTTCTGAGATAAGTTTCAAAATACAAATTACCACAAGAGAGAGGAAGGAAGGCCAACAAAGAAAAGTTTCTGTTTCAGATATTTGTTTCTTTATTTATTTCTTACTTTCCTTTTTCTTAAAAAAAAGAGAGAGAGAGAGAGAGAGACCCAAGCCAGCCTATAGGAGCTGCCACGTAGGAATCATGTTCCTGGGCAATTTCAACAGACTTTCAGACTATTTTTCTACTTCCCTGGCTGGATGGCTGGGTTTGAGTAATTTTCTCTTTCTCCTGGGGTTGGTTGCTAAGAGACACTCTATTACTTCTCTTTCTTTTATGACCCGATTACTGTGATCAGCAAAGACGGCATGCAGACAACATCCTGACATGGCTTATACAAGATGGCTGGGCCTGGTTATAAAACAATGGACTCTCTTTAACCCTCTCATAACCATTGGACCAAGATTTTCAAAGCCCCTTTTTACAGAGGTCTAAGGATCTTCCCATCTTCCTTTAAATGGTAGTCATGATGGATCAACTGTATCCATCATTACAGCAGCCAATATTGACTTATATTTCCATGACACTTCCTTTTTTAATATACTTTTTTTTTTTAAATTTCACAAGTAAGTAAATGAACCAAAAAACACTCTGGGTTCATTTCTAGCCTGAAAAAAGACAAAGCTGAAAGGAAACTCTTAAACAGCTTCTTAGTCAAAGTCCTCCAGTCCACCCTTCTTTTTCTGGAATACACAGCCAAAGTAAAGTTCCCACCTTGTTTATCTCTAATCCTACACAGCTTTTGGGACACCTTAAACGTCCTGAAGTGAAGTCGCTCAGTCGTGTCTAACTCTTTGCAACCCCGTGGACCGTAGCCTACCAGCTCCTTCGTCCATGGGATTTTCCAGGCAAGAGTACTGGAGTGGGGTGCCACTGCCTTCTCCAGAGGATCTTCCCGACCCAGGGATCAAACCTGGGTCTCTCGCATTGTAGGCAGATGCTTTACCATCTGAGCCACAAGGGAAGCCCTTCAGTGCTTTTATTTCAGTAGAAAGAAAACAAAATGGTTACAGGTTGTTTTATAATGGCTCTTGATGCCCTCAAAACAGACTAGGATTTAAAAAACAAAAAAAGTAACAAAGGTTCTGAATCTTTATCCAGTATATCTTCTCTAGTTTATGTTTCCTTTATACAACCTTGAAAAATTAGGCTGCGAGCCATTCATTCATTCTCTTCTCCTCACTCTGAAGTTAACTTAGAAGAACTTTTAACACTCTTCTTGCCACAAGGCCAAATTCATCTCTTGTATATCTCCATATACATCATGGCTCCCAGACCCTCTCTTTATATATCTCCTGAGAGTTAACCTTTATCTTAGAACTTCATGCGTTCAGTTTAAGGCTCCAGTTTCTGTTAAAGGTAAAAATCCTTCTGGCAAGATTTTACTTTGGCATACTCTCAAAGCTGTAGACCTCTTTCTTTTTGATAGCTAGTGAGCTACTGGATATGAATATATAGATATAGGTAGATATGGGTATATATCTGTATCTCAATGTGAGTACATTTAATATATCTCTTTTACAGACTTTTGGAGTTAGCATACATGAAATTTGGATTTAGAGATGGCTGGATTCAAATCAAAGATTCATTATTCATTAGCCACAAGACATCAGGCAACTTATTTACTCTCTCTTTAAGCCTCAATTTCAGTATTTAAACCCTGAAATATTAGTACCAAATTTCAAATACTACTATAAAACTTACATATCAGAGACTTGCCATACAGTAGATACAAATAGAATGCTAGCTTCCTGATGAGCTATATGTAAATAACATGGATTTATATCTCGCTCTGGGTTAGGAAGAATGCTTGAGGATATTAGCCTAGAGCGGAAGAGTTGAGAGGGCATGGGGGTAGCAGAGGAACATGCTGGGGGCAAACAGAATGGCGAGCCTATGGCCCATTTCATGGCCTTACTAAATTCATGATTTTCCATGGGAACAATTTTACTCCGTGCCTTTCAAGAGCAACCAATTCTACGCAATTTCTGTAGCTGAATCATACTTTCATACAATTTTAGAGCAGGAAGTGAAGAGATAATATTGTTCAATCTCACTGTTTTATGATTGGGAAGATCAGGCCCGGGTCGTTTAGTGATGTACACAGGCCGTAAGTGCACAGCTAAGAAGTGTCCTTTCAACTGGACCACACTTTTCTCTAGGTAGCTCTTGTCATGTACACTGGTTACCTTCTTGATTGGCTGGTACTTCCTTTCTGGTGTAGCTGAAATAAAATGTCCTTCATTCTAGCAAATTATTTGTTCTCTCCTTTCAATTGAGTATCCATACACAACTCTGCGGTTGTGTTCAGAACAAACTCAAACTTTGCAGGAAATCTTAGCTCTTAACTAGGATTCATGGTTCTTTATACTTTAGGAAAGAAATAACAGGTGCTAGTAGGGCTGAGTTTATTTCTGAAAACAGGATGTTTGAAGGGCACTTCATGAATAGTGCCTACATTTGAACTACCAGCCTGGTATTCCCTGGCATTCCCGCTGTGACTCCAGCTTTGCCCTTCCTCTACTTCAAGCAAATGCCAACTAAGGCCCTGATCTATTGCCAACAAGTGTCCTGGCAGCTGTTGGAGAGAAGGAAGTTCATTGAAAATACCCCAAATGAGCACAGATCCTAAGATCGCTCCTTCTTAAACCTTGGATTGAGACGTTTTCCAGCTAAAAGGCAGCAATACTCAGTGACAATTTCAGTCTCAGTTCAGTTCACTCGCTCAGTTGTGTCCAACTCTTTGCGACCCCATGAATCGCAGCACGCCAGGCCTCCCTGTCCATCACCAACTCCCGGAGTTCACTCAGACTCACGTCCATCCCGTCAGTGATGCCATCCAGCCATCTCATCCTCTGTCATCCCCTTCTCCTCCTGCCCCCAATCCCTCCCAGCATCAGAGTCTTTTCCAATGAGTCAACTCTTCGCATGAGGTGGCCAAAGTACTGGAGTTTCAGCTTTAGCATCATTCCTTCCAAAGAAATCCCAGGGCTGATCTCCTTCAGAATGGACTGGTTGGATCTAGAATGGACATTATTTTCATGCAGGTTAATTTTTATCAGGGATATATACAATGCGGAGCAAACTGCATGATACACACTGCTAGGAATGCTATAGGTTCACCATTTGCAAAATAGGATGCCTTCGCTGGATGGGAGGGGAGTTTGGGGGAGAATGGATACATGTGCAAGTATGTCTGAGTCCTTTCACTGTTCACCTGGAACTATGGCAACATTGTTAATCAGCTATACTCCGTATAAAATAAAAAGTTTGAAAAAAAAAAACCTTGTCTTGAAAAGGAACCATGGCTGAAGATCTCTGAAATAGTAACAATATTTCAAATCCAAAATTCCTGAGAGGAAAAAAAAAAAAGAATTATCTCATGGTTTAATGAACTGAAAGGAGAATACTGGAACAGATAAAATCTGTATACCCCTAAAAATATCCAAATTGAGATAAGGGCAGGTAGAGGGCTCAGTGTCATCAGTGATGGCATGAAGGTGTTTTCAGTTTTATCAATCTTGGCCTCATCCCTGTGGCTTTGAGCTCGAAGCCTGTGTCTGCACCTCTGGCTTCTCAGGCTGCCCCAGGATGATCTTAGAAGTTTTGGGAGATGATCCTGCCAGTATACCTCCTCTCCAGATGTCTCTAGGTGTTGAGTATCATCCTGTCTCTATTACTCCATGAGTTCTTTACATTCTAAACAAATACATGGGATAAGAAATCACAAAGGTAAGTACAACTGTGGGATGGCTGCTGCCACTTCATCCCCTAACTTATAAGTTGAGTTTTAAGAGTTATGATGTTCACAATTAACCAATGTTGTACGCAAGCTACATCCAGGTAAATTGCATGTGTAACTGCAACACACACATAACAAATCACGAGCACAGAGGGAAAGGAGCAGGTTATCCTTCGTCCTTAAGAAAAATAGAATAAAAATTGAAGAACTATAAAACAACTTGAACCCATGAACAAGGTAAACCAGGGAAAGCTATTGCAAAAAATAATTTCATGGGAAATGTTAATAATCTTGTTAGTATTCTTAGTTTTGCCTTTACTATTACTCATTCTGATCCAACTTTTCCAGTTTGTTTCCTCAAAATTTAGTCCCATGAACTCAAACTCATTTATTGAACAATGAATCCAACTTGTCCAAATCTAGCTATTTAGTCTAGTCACAGGAAAGTTCTAAATTCATTTGTTGACCTTACTACCTACCAGACCTTGCATTCTTTTCCATTTATAGTGAAGGGGAAAAGAGTATACACAAAGATATACACATGAATTTTTTAAAGTCAGTTAATAATACTGCATAGACTAGCCCTTTAAGCAAGCCAACAAACTGTGCTGAAATTGTAAAGGCAATTCTTGGTACTTGCACCTTTGTTTAAGAAAAGAATTCTCTTTGAGAATTTTGCCATTCTCCATCTGTGCTCAATAGCATTAAGTTCAATTCTGGGTCCTGACAAATGAGGCTTTTCATGATAGGTTGAATAAAATTCTTAAAAGCTTTAAAATCCCTACAACGGAACTGTTCAGTGTTAAGTAGGGGAGGAAAGATGGAGTGAGGGACAAATCACTATAAGGCTTCAAGGGCTCACACAGGGAAGAGACTTTTCTTTGCAATTCACTTGGATATAGGAAAATATTTTCTAATGCAAAAGAAACACAAGTTACTATAGATATGTTCCTACCTCTGCCACATATTAGAGCCAAAGCAAACTTAAGATTTCCTAACAGGAGGCTTCCATGGTGATCTAGCGGTTAGGAATTCATCTTGCAATGTGGGGGCACCAGTCCGACCCCTGGTCCGGGAAGATGCCACAAGGCAGTTGAGCCGGTGCACTGCAACTACTGAAGCCTGCGCTCTAGAGCCCTGCTTCACAATGGAAAAAGCCACTGCAATGAGAAGCCCTTGTACTCCAACTAGAGAAAGCCTGTGTATAGCAATAAAGACCCAGCACAGTCAAAAATAAGTAAATATTAAGAAAAAAAAAAAGCTTTCCTAAAAGGACAGATCTACAACAGGGGAACTGCTGCTGAGCACTATGCCATTCCAGGGAGCTTGAGTGATATTTTAGTTTTGTTCTTGCTATGTAGCTAAAGTTCCATATCTCCTACGAAATTTGTGCCTAGGCCTTTCAAGCTTCATTCCCTCTGCAAAAGGGACATTCTCCCACTATATTTCCACTATCTTGTTACATTTAAAACTATCAGTTTTGTATAATTTGAGCTGCCTTAATAAGCTGCATAGATATTATTTATGAGGTGAGTATTCACTGAATGCACCTCAATTGTTGTTAGGCACCGCTAATTTTATGATGACCAGCTGAGAATTCCTGCTTTTAAGGCCAAATCAGCTGCTTCAAAGGTAACTCTGAAGATGGCTCACTAGAATAAATGTTTGTTTGTTTCTCTGTTTATTCTTCACTGTTCCTTTCCCAGAGATTTGTAACTCAAATTGGTTAAGGGAGAGGTTCCATTTAATGAGAACTGAATCACAATTAGGGCAATGTGATTAGACTGTAACAGAATTTTTCCCCCCTGAGGGTACAAGCTTACAACATTCAGTACTAACGAAATTCCATGACAAGAGATTGTAAATTTGTAAGACTAAGAGATATCTTAGGCCAACTATTTTAGAATATCTGAGGGTGAAGGACAAGTCTAGGCATTTTTACAAGTTCCCCAGGTGATTTTGTATGTCGTGAGAGTACAGAACCACTGAGAGAGAGTTAAAGGCCTTTTCTGTACAGAGTAGGCTGTTTTCTATCACGTTAATAGATTTTAAGCCCAAAAGTAAAGGGAAACGATGGTAAAATGATAGTGGCATGACGTCTTCCACTTAAGCAGAGACAAAAGCACTAGGCAACAACACTGGCTGTAATAAATGAGTCTAAGTTCTAAGACAGTTTCATGAAAGAGAAAGGCCAGAACTATCAGCGATACACTGCATGCAGACAAAGGGAGACACACACGTTTTGCAAGTCCAGAGACCATTACTCTCCCAGGCTCTGCATGGAGAAGCTGTACCAAGTAAGAGGTGCACTTTAGGCTATGAGGAGTTCCTGCTCCGTTTCTTTCCATCATTTATTTATTTTTTAAACCAGAAACCCCCTACTCACCTCTTCCAAAGCTGCCATTAGCTTAATGAGATGTCTGTAACATTCGCTGGGATTCGGGGAAGACAGGCTGGAGGAACAGCTAAGCAAAATTATTATATTTTGCTAAGGGTAAATGTCTGGCTTTGGGTATTGAATACAGCTCTACTAAAGGCATAAAAGTTAATGTAAAACAAGCTCAAGGCCCCCACTAAATGTCTATGACTTCCAAGTACCATAATACACTAACACTATAACACTAAAAAACAGCCTATTTTTAGTACTTGAGTTTGTTTTTGAAAATCACCATGCCATTGAGACTTTTTTTTTTTTTCTCATACTACATCTTTTCCATCCCTTCACAATTACAAATGATTATTGACCAAGATACCCTACAGCCAAAAGCAACAGTGGTAATCAGGTTGGTAGAACCTGGGAAAAGAAGAGTCCACCTTTCCTCTGCAGCGGCTCTGAGGAAGAGAAAGGTAAATGGGGAATAGAAAGGTGAGTGCCTTGGCCAAGGCCAGAGTGAAAGCTGGCACTGGCCCCAAGAGAAAAATGCAGAAGTTCTCCCTCTCAGCCCTTATTTCAAACCACCAGCCATTCTCACTTCCCCTGCCAACAGAGTTGACTTTTGCCAGGGAGGGAAGAACTAGTTTCACAAGCAATTATCACAATAAGAAACAAGGGTGGAGTATGAAGGCATCATAACCATGGTGGATTGTTTTTTGACTCTGTGACCACTGCCAGGCTTTGAAAAGAAATTGATTTGTTCCTTCAACATTTTAATAGACCAGTTTATAATAAAAGCCAACCAGTAATTGTCATTTGCCATGATGTAGCTGAACTTTCTGTCACAATAAGAAACAAGGGTGGAGTATGAAGGCATCATAACCATGGTGGATTGTTTTTTGACTCTGTGACCACTGCCAGGCTTTGAAAAGAAATTGATTTGTTCCTTCAACATTTTAATAGACCAGTTTATAATAAAAGCCAACCAGTAATTGTCATTTGCCATGATGTAGCTGAACTTTCTGTCTCAAGGTACAAAAAACTCCTGGGGATGGAGAGAGGCAAACTTGACCCAAATAGTTAACTTTCAAAATATAAATCTGCTGTAAGAGCCACCACAAATGAACCAGGGCAGGAAAGCAGAAGGGGATTTTCTACAGCCATTAATGGCCATATTACCATTATTATCATTATATAACACAGTAGCATATGGGGAGTATTAAATGGTGTACTTTCCAAAAAGACTCCAGCCAACTGGGTTAGGCAATGGCCTCCTTGAATCAAAACCTATCGCTCCTTGAGGCTTGCATAGCTGCCTTGATTAAACACAGCAGCAGGCTCCAGTTGAAGGGACGATTCCTTTTTTTGAAGGGAGGTAGAATAGAGTAATTGCCAGATGTTTGTAATTTTAGCTATAAAAAGATGGCTGCTTTCCATTCCTGAGTATGTTGAGTCTTTTTTTTTTTTTCTTTCTACCCAAGCTATTGTGGTTCACTAAAATAGGCCACTGCACTGATGAATCATCATTCAAAACTGCAATAATGGAAGCAGCACAAATATGACATTTTAAATTCACATATAAGAGAAATAAGTAAAAATGTATGGGTAACAGTTATATGCAAGGCAACCGAAAGCATATTGCGGTATAAAGAACTCAAGAATCACCTCTTGATTACTTTCAACCTATAGGACCTGGTAGAGCCAGTTTCATCACAGAATCTGCATCTCCTCAATTATCAAATGGGAATGAATAGTCCTGTGTGGCCTCCCTCCCAGAGGAAAGAACCCGGGCCTTATCCATCTCCATACCTCGCCTTACGTATGCACTCCCCAGAGAAGATGTGAAAATAAATACGAACGTGTATCAAAACCACATATTATGACATAATCATGTATGCACATTGTCTGTTATATTGCACATTCACTGTATTTTCTAATAGAATTACTAGAACTGCCACCACCATCACCATCAAATGTTCAGTTCTCTCTTCGGACACTACCTCTCACATTTGGCAAGAAGAAAAGGAAAACCTGGCTTTTATTTAAGCAGTATTAATATAACTGGCTTTGGAGACTGGTGACCTCTTAGGCAGGGGATATTATCTTTCTTAATGAGTAAGGTAAGCATCTCTTTGAGGATCTGATGACATATGGACCCTTTCCCTGAAAAAGACATACACATGGACCAAGTTTAAATACAGTATCAGAAGACTGGCTAAATTTCAATTATGAATCCCAGAGGTGGATAGGACCCAAGATAAAATTCCTAAGCAAATTAATCAATTATTTTGTGTGATGATATAATTGACATCTCTAAAATCTCTCTGCCTCAGTGAAAAATTTGGCAAACAAAAGATTTTTAAAGTTAATAAAAATCACTGATTTACTTTATATAGTTTGCTTTTTATAACATTCACTTACATTATTATCTGCAATACTAGTTTAATATTAAGAATGCTCCTTCTTAAAGGGATACCATAAATATGAATCTTTTTCTTTTCTTCAATAGTGACATGGTTCAAGTAAATCCTCTCTCTAAGAAAGGTGTCTTTCAAATTCCAAAAAGGACATATCAACACATCATAATTCTACCAGGAATAAGACAAGCCTATTCTAAAATGTCAAATAGCAAAAGATTACCATAGGAAAAAAAGATAAAATCATGGTTATTTTTAAAAATGGCCAGTAAGAGTTATATTTAGACAATTATGATTAAAAGTCTAAGGATGAACAAACAATGGATTATCACTCCCAATGTTAATGGTCATGCTTTAATTTTAATAATAACAGCAACAATAATGCTGGCAGCTTCCAACAACCATTATTTTGCGCCAGATATTATGCTAATTTATTCACTTAATTTTGAAAATAACTCTTTGGGATATGTGTATCTCTATTTTAATGTAAGAACATATTGAAAGAGCTTAAGTAGCTACTTAAACCAGTTAGCTCAAGTTCTTAGAGAAGTAAGGACTAAAAAAAAACTTGAACCCAGATCTGATGTTAGAGTCTATGTGCCTAACCACTGCCTCCTGAGCCTCCCTTCTTTTATCCTTCCAATCCTATCCTGGCCCCAAGTAAACTCTTCTTTCTGAACCCTCTGAGAAGTTAGCCATAAAGTCACCTCACAAACAGAATTTATAGCTTTATAATGTGAGTTACCTGATTATTTTCATATGTCATGTTTCCAATGAAAATATAAACTGCTTAAGGGCTAACATGTGTTTTTACCCTTTTCCTATCTATTAGAGAGTTCCAGTGAATAAAAATGGCATAAGATGCATCTGAATTTGGCTGAGTAAGGAAACCGAAGAAGAACGCTGAGGGTGAGACATGAAGATGCAAATTCAGCCTACTGAGCTTTGGGTGGGTATATGCTGTGCCGTGTGGCGCTTAGTCGCTTAGTCATGTCTGACTCTTTGTGACCCCCCATGGACTGTAGTCTGCCAGGCTCCTCTGTCCACGGTGATTCTCCAGGCACGAATACTGGAGTGGGTAGCCTCTCGCTTCTCCAGGGGATCTTCCCAACCCAGGAATTGAACTAGGGTCTCCTGTATTGCAGGCCAATTCTTTACCAGCTGAGCTACCGGGGAAGCCCTGGGTGAGTATGTGTAACACCTTAAATGCTTGCTTGGGGCTGGTGCATGGGGATGACCCAGAGAGATGTTGTGGGGAGGGAGGTGGGAGGGGGGTTCATGTTTGGGAACGCATGTAAGAATTAAAGATTTTAAAATTTTAAAAAAAATAAAAAATTAAAATTAAAAAAAAAAAATAGTGATGTTTATAGATATACATCATCTAACTTGGAGATTTCTTTTCTAGTAAATAATTTTTACAAAGGAAGCACTTAATAAACCCAAATCATTATTATATAGGAACAAATCAATAACAAAATATCAGAAAATTTAAATGTCATTTTAATTTCATTTTAATGTCAATAAAACTACCAGTGACATCTAAGTCTAAACAAGATGACATAATTCACTGGAATTAATGGCTATTTCAAATGGTTTTTCCAAAGGCTCTCTGAAATACTGTCTTCTTGATGATAATTTACAGAGATTACCTTGGCTGTTTTATACTTTCACACACCATCTCATGCACAGGTGATGCTAAGTAATTTTCACATGTTATTTGGACAAATTCTACTTCAAACGTCTCTGGTAAAGATTAGGAAAAATAAGTGTGAGAGTTTTCTTTTAAAAACTATTCATAACATTAACACAAGATGCAAAGTAGTGCAGAGGAAAAGCTCTGGACTTGGAATTTGGAAACAAGGATTCAAATCCCACCTTTGCCCTGTGCTGGTTGGTTCACTTTGTCTAACAGACTCTGTATACTGAGGGTCATGATACCCATCTTTCACAGGGCAACAGAAAAGATCAGGTTAAGAATGAAGCTGAGTGGCCTTCAGGAGAAATAGACTAGGTAAGTCCACTAAAATGTCTCCCACATTCTTACAACAAAATTCTCCCAGAGAAATTGTATCAGTAATAGCAACAGTCAACAATGATTACGCAGTGGTTATTCTACATTACCAATGGTTTACTGAAGGGAAAACACTCAAATTTGATCAAATGTGGCTTGCCCACTTATAAGCTTCATCCTGAATCCTCTGCATCTCAGATTTTTCATTTGTCTCTGGGAACCTTAATAATAAAGGAACCATAATAATGTTAACAGAATATAGTGGTAATTAAGTGAGATATTACATGGGAAAGTGCTTCAGAAACAATTCACACACACACACATCTTTAAAGTTGCAAGTTGTAATGAATATTTCATAATAAAGTCCTTCTTGCTTCTTCCTATTTTCTCAGGATCACCCAAAAAGGAGATAAACCAGAACAACAACAACAAAGTTATAGTTGGCTCACATCTCACATTCTTAAGGATGAGTATTTGACTGGGTAAACAGACTGCTTTAACTTAGTTTGGGGAGAATTAAGAGGCAGACTTGGTTGTTGCCTCTGCCTTAGAGATGTAGAGATACCTTAGAGATATAGACATGTAGAGATGGTCTTAGCATCTCTACATATAGAAACATTTCATTCTCAAGCATGATAGGCTCTTGGAGAGAAATGGCTGGACCATTCTGGCCAGGACCACCAGCATAGTAGCTCTTGCCCAGAGTGTAATAAGACTGATATACTTTTGCTTCTTGGTATTTCCTCCCTGTAGCTAGCCACCCTTCTGGAGCTATTCCTAGAGATATGTGTCAAAGCACATGAGACGTTGAGTCTACTCAGAGTGAAGTTACTTTGCTCATATTGCAAAGCTACCAGGAGCCTCAATGCACTACCTAAGGACGTCAGCAAAGCGCTTCGAAAATTACAAGCGTCAGAAGGGATACCTTGCTCTGTGTTCACATGCCATTCCCTTTGCTTAGCATGCCATGCTGTCTGCCACCCTTTCCTGTGTGGCTAACAACTAGTTCACTCTCCAAGAGTCAGCTCAGATGTTTCCTTCCCTCTGAAGCTTTCCCAATCCCTCCACACCACATCTTTCATGTCCTTTAATTCACTTAACAGATTGCAACATCTGGTATTGCGTGTTTATCTTGACTAGCAGACAATCTATTCTGCCTGAAACCAGCAAGACACAGGAAAACATACAGAATGGATAATAAAAGATGCTGGAAGGTCAAAGCACACAGTAGGCTCAGGGTGTCATAGCTCAGGGTCCTGCCCTCCTCTGTCCCTGATGCTATTCCTAGCCATCCAATCTCTGGACACTGTAAATCTAAGGGAGGATAAAAATATCATATCATGATTTTTTTTTTCTTTTACAGCTCCTAGGGTCAATCATTGTTTCAGGGTATGATTTCTTTATATGGTATATTTGCCGAAAGGCTTAGGTGTCAGGTTTATTTTTATAATATTCATAATGAATCTATTTATAGATGATTTACATAGGCCTGTCATGACCCAAAATCAGCTAAGATTTCAGGCATTGCTACCTGAAATCATGCAAGAGCAAGTGTTTTATTATGAAGGAGTTTGGGCATTGCTGAGGCATCTAGAAGAATCTTTCTTTTTTCTTTACATATTGTTTAGTTTTGGGACACCAGTTAAAACTCCTTGGGACAACATATGCAGGAAATTGGTATTTACGATGAAAGCACAGGGGAAAAGCATAGCATTGTGAAGGAGGATCTGAGTCCCTGAATCTCTACATTGTTTACACGTCAAAGAAGCATAAGACTTCCGCAGCTACTGTCATTAAGGAGAGGATCTCTACCCACAGCACCTGGAGAAGGTTCAAGAGCATTAGAGGACTGACCCCTGAAGTTACTGAAATAAACAAATAGTTTCCAAATTTTGGTTGAGACCCAATCAGAATTACCTGACAAGTTTTATTTTGTTTTAATGTAGACTCTTGGGACCCATGCCCTGAGATTCTGATTCTGTAGGACTGATGTGAGCCCCAAAGATGGTGTTCTTTGTTTTTTCTTTTTTTTCTTTTTAATGTTCCCCAAGTCAGTCTGATGACTGGCTTGCTTTAAAAAACCATTATAACAATGATCTCCAAATGGTGCATAAAAGATGGTACTCTGAAAAGGAGAAAAAAACACTAAGAAATCTATATGTATTTATTTATATATGGTTGTTATACTTTTTATTTTAAAATATAGTTGCACAAAAAATTGTAAATACAATATAAACAGTCCCAAGAACCACTCACTCACTTTCTCCCAATGGTAACATCTGAAAAGATATAATATAATATTAAAGCCAAGAACACTGACTTTGTTTCATTACTGGTCATTTCAGTTCAGTTCAGTCGCTCAGTCATGTCCGACTCTTTGCGACCCCATGAATCGCAGCACGCCAGGCCTCCCTGTCCATCACCAACTGTTAATGAGTCCTCATTCAGTTTTCACCATATTTTAACCTGTATTCCTTTGTGTATCTTAGAGCTAAGCTATTTTAACCCATGTACAGGTTAATGTAACCACCACCGCAAGAGAGATACACAACTCTTCCACCACCAACTCCCCGTTGCTTTCTCTTAATGTGAACACCCATTCTCTGCACCAGTCCACCCCTCATCCTGTCCCCCCAACAACCATTATTAAATGACTCTCTATCTCTAGAGTTTCATCATCTCACGAATCTCTTATAAATGGAATCATATGATATATGTAATCCTTCCAGAGTGATTTTTCCTTTTTCGTTAAGCATTAATGCCCTTGAGGTGAATCCAGCTGCTGCATGTATCAGTAAATCATTCCTTCTTATTAATAAATAGATTGGATGGATGGATCAGAGTCTGTTTAAACATTTACCGACTGAAGGACATTTAAGATGTTTCCAGTCTCTTGGCATTATAAAATAAGTTATGACATTCATGTATAAGAGTTTTTGTGAACATAACTTATGTCTCTGGATTAAATACCCCTGCTGCTGCTACTGCTGCTAAGTCACTTCAGTTGTGTCCGACTCTGCGCGACCCCATAGACGGCAGCCCATCAGGCTCCCCCGTCCCTGGGATTCTCCAGGCAAGAACACCGGAGTGGGTTGCCATTTCCCTCTCCAATGCATGAAAGTGAAAAGTGGAAGTAAAGTCGCTCAGTCGTATCCGACTCCTAGCGACCCCATGGACTGCAGCCTACCAGGCTCCTCCGTCCACAGGATTTTCCAGGCCCCCAGGGTACGACAATTAAATCATATGGCTAGTATACATTTGTTGTTGTTGCTGTTTAGTTGCTAAGTCATATCCTACTCTTTGTGACCCTACGGACTATAGCATGCCAGGCTCCTCTGTCCATGGGATTCTCCAGGGAAGAATATTGGAGTGGGTTGACATTTCCTCCTCCAGGGGATCTTCTTGATCAAGCGATCAAACTCAAGCCTCCTGCATTGGCAGGTGGACTCTTTACCACTGAGCCACCAGGGAAGCCCCTTTAGTAGACATTTACTTTGGTTTAAAAAGAAAAAAAAAAAAAAAAAGCTGCAAAAAGAGTTTTCCAGACTAGTCATACTATTTTACATACAACTTCCAGCAATGTATGAGAGCTTCTCCACACCCTTATTAGCAAATGATGTGATTTTTCTTTTTAGCTGGTTTAATGGGTGCATTGTTTAGTCCACTAAGTCATGTCTGACTTTTTGCAACACCATGGGACATAGCCCACCTGGCTCCTCTGTTCATGGAATTCTTCAGGCAAGAATACTGGAGTGAGTTGCCATTTCCTTCTGTAGATGTTTATTTATTTTTATTCTTGAACAAGAAATTAAAATTTCTTCATATTTAAAATATGGAGTGAAAATTGTACTTCACATTTATATAGTTTAAAAATGAAGAAGATTAAAGAGAACTTCACCACACAGTATTGCATTATTCACAGTTTTTGGAGTCAGACTTGGATGAAAAATCTACCACCTTCTTAAGGCATTCATTTCAGCAGTTAATTAAGTGGCAAGTTATAAGATAAGAGACTTTTGTCAACAATTCATGAATTCCTTTTTGTCCTAAAACATTTAATCCATTCTGTGCACATACATTAATTCTATCACTGGAGATTATAAGCAAATCACCCCAAACCCTTCAGTGACAAAGAACTGCAATAATCATGGAAGGATCCAAGATCCAGACTCGGCTTCACCACTTACTGTTCTGTGATACTGAACAAATACCTGACCTTGCTGAGGCTTCACAACTGAGGTAGTAACACCTGCCTGTATTCAACAATTTTGATTTACTATTTACAGCATTCCTAGAGCCAAGGCCCTATACCTCCTAGAAATGTATTATGGAAGTAACTATCCTTATCTGAGAAACAAATGTGTATTCAATAATTTTTAAGATTTATTCTGTTCAAGAATTGTATAACAATATAATATTGAGGCACTAAGATCCCTATCACTAATATTAGAAGTTTATACTGTTTATCAGTATTTATGAATATTATTAATAACTGTATTTATACTGCTATACATTTATTAATCTTATGTTACTGGTATCATTAGTTAATTATTAGTAATAGTCTGTATCAAATTATGAAATGCATTTATTAAATACTATTTAATAATTTTATCAATATTAGTTAAGTCGCTCAGTCGTGTCCAACTCTTTGTGACCCCATGGATGGTAGCCCACCAGGCTCCTCCGTCCATGGGATTCTCCAGGCAAGAATACTGGAGTGGGTTGACATTTCCTTCTACAGGGGATCTTCCCAACCCAAGGATCGAACCCAGGTCTCCCATATTAGAGGCAGACACTTTAACCTCTGAATATTACTGAATATTAATCAAAGCATCTAGTTATTTTTATTATAGCAAGGAATACACTCTACAAGGGCAGAGATCAGTCTCCATTTGGCTCATTACTTCAGCTCCTAGAAGAGTGTCTGTCTGGCGCAAATTCTGCTGTAAGTAAATGATTGTTAAATGAGAATGCAAAAGTAATTCCTAGAGTTGTAAGGTATTTTATGGTTTGTTAAACATTTTCACACTCATTATAACTGATCCACAAAACCACCTCAGAAGATAATTAATATTACCAACTAGTTTTATACAGTAAGAAAACATGAAACAGAAAATTGACATGTCCAAGGTCAAGGAGTGAAACTGAGGATTGAATGTGAATACCCTGACCACCAAGTCAGCACTGAATCTTGGCTCTTTTGAGTGTCAATAAGGCCTATGCATATTTAGTAAAATCTGATTTCATGATTTCATACAAAGAATTATAAGTTCTTTTCAGGAAGATGCCATGTAAAGATCAAACAAATACAATTAGTATCTGACCCTTTAATGAATATACAGCTTATCTTTTCCCCCCGCAGTCTCTGAAAATTTAAACTCATTTACTGTACTCCACAATGAGAAATGAGGCTAAAGATGCTTGCTCTGAGCCAGAAAAGGGGCACACCAGTCAAAGTGGAGTGTTTTCAGTGAACTTGTGACTGTCCTGTTGACAGACCACAGTTTGTTATAACATTCTGAGAAGCTGTGAGTGTTCTGTGATGGCTGGCGATTTAAAAGGACTGTTAGAACTATACAAAGACGACGTTTCCCCTTTGTACCTGCAAAGTCACAGGCCAGATTCACCTTTCACACCAGGGAAGAGACTAGAGGACTCCAGAGACAGAGAGTGCAGGTTGAGCAAAAATACTCAGATACGACTTGCTCAGAGTTCACATCAGTCCTTACACATTTTCTACTACCAATTATTTCAGGAATAAAAAGTAAAAGCTTTCACTAACTGCAAAAGGAGTTCAGTTCAGTTCAGTTCAGTCACTCAGCCGTGTCCAACTCTTTGCGACCCCATGGACTGCAGCAAGCCAGGCTTACCTGTTCCTCACTAATTCCTGGAGTTTACTCAAACTCATGTCCATTGAGTCGGTGATGCCATCCAACCATCTCATCCTCTGTCATCCCCTTCTCCTCCTGCCCTCAATCTTTCCCAGCATCAGGATCTTTTCAAATGAGTCAGCTCTTCACATCAGGTGGTCAAAGTATTGGAGGTTCAGATTCAGCATCAGTCCTTCCAATGAATATTCAGGACTGATTTCCTTTAGGATGGACTGGTTGGATCTCCTTGCAGTCCAAGGGACTCTCAAGAGTCAAAGCAGCAACAAATTGGTTTATATGCACAAGATTAAAAATGGCAGAAATAATCCATTCCAAATTACTTTTTCAAATACATTGCCATAAGTGGCCATCAATTTCACTCACATTTTTGCTATCTGTTGAAAAAACAAATATGTCCTGCCTGACCAGGTTACATGACTTCACATCACTAAGGGCCAGTTCAACACCAAATAGCAATAATCAAAGACTCAGCAATTCCTAGGAACCAAGCTCCAATTTTGTCTCTTCCAATCTAAGACAGCAGAGACTTAATGGAATGAGCACATTTAAGACCTGAGTTCTGGAGCCAGTTCAGCCCCAAACTCCTGGATAATCTTGGGAAGATATTCTTTCCCCTCTCAGACTGAGTTTTCACATCTGACAAGTAAAAGAACTGCCCTAGAAAACCTTAAAACTCTTTTCTAGTTCTGCTGCTCAAAGACTTTGTGATTAAAACATGAAGAAAGGCTTGGGCAGGAAAGTGGAAAGCAAACAAGTTTGGCTGCCATTTCCATCATGGGAGACCAATTGTTTAAGATGGCATTTTGTTCTCAGTACTACATTTACCTCGGGTTAGCAACAGGCAATAACTACTCCCTCTCCACAGAATGGATTGGGAACCTCAGGTAGAATAAAACACAGAGAGATCTAGTAAAAAATTTCCAGGCTTAGGATCCTCAATGAATAGAATTTATTTCACCTATTCTGATTTGACTTTACCAGTCTAGGTAAAGCAATGTAGGCAAAGCTTGAAAACAGAGGCTTTGTTTATATTATACAGAAGCGTATAAGGTAATATACATAGGAAAGGTTTTTTTAAAAAAGCAACCATTTTGAAATTAATTTCAAAGAAAACTCATGAATAATAAAATAATGAATTCAAAATAGATGAGGCAATCTAGCCCAATCTCTAATAAATAGAACCTTCTAAAATCAACAAGAGCCCTAGATATAAAAAATGGAGCCTAGCTCTACAATTTTATCAACTATGTGATATTAATAATCACATAGTTGAACAATCACATATTATTGAACAATTATTGAATAATACCCTTTACTTTGGGTAGTTTACCACTTGGTATAATTGCAATACCATCTGTTCTATCTAACTCAGAGAGCTACAATGAGAACAGTCTTTTGAGAATTAAATAACAATGAATACGGAAGTGCTAGAAAAATTATAATGGATTGTACAAACAAAAGGAATTCTACTAAAATGATCATGTGTAATTTGTACCCTATGGATTCACTTTTTTAAAACTCTAATATAAATAATATTTTTAAAAGAAATTTCAGAAATTGGAGAAAGTCAACTCCAGACCACAAGATAACTCCAACTTTACAAACCTACAAACTTTACAAATCTTTCTGTATTATAATCTATTGTAATAAGAAACACAAAATATTATCACAGTTCATTCAGCCAAATTATTGAGAGAAAGAATTTCCAATTGCCAGAGTTAAAATAGTAAGAAAATTTCAAAATCATTTCATAAAACAATGTATTAATAAAAGAAAACCGATCATTTTCTTTGGTATCTACCAAGGATAGAAAACGCAAGATTTATACCCTGTTCTGCCATCAAAGTCTAAGGCTGTGGGAAATTTTTGCAAATTGGAAGCAGAGAGAGCCCAGATTACAAGATAAAGAACACTACTGCTAGTACTTTAAAGACCAAAAGAAAAATCATGTCACCTTATTCCCTCACCAGTCTAGAAGAGAAGGTAAAGAGATAAAACCACACATACACACCAAAATCATTCCATAAAAAAATACACAGACACTTAACATAGTAAAATTTGCAAGAAGACAAAACAATAAAAATATACATGGGCTCATAAGTATATAGTGCAAGACACAGAAAGGCATTTGGAAATGCAGGGGCATTCCAAGACACACTAGCTGTTGGGAAAAAAAAAGAAATCAATGATAAATGAGAACAATGGTAGCAAAATTACAAAACCCTAAGGCCTAAAGAGCTACTAACTGGGAAAAAAAGTACACCCCACTTTTAACTGTGCCAAAGCCCTTCAGAGAAAGTTATTAGTGGAATACCTTATAAAAGAAAATTATAACATATGGTATCACATAAATATAAATTGATGTGGAAAACATGTGGGTACTTTTTCAACTTTCACAGTCAGAATTTAAAAATGAGAAAGCAAACCCCAGAGATTACAGACATAAGACCAGGGTGAGAAATGTAATCAGTAACTAACTTCAAGGTAGCAGTGGTTAAACAAATCCTAGGTTACCAAGCGCAAGGAAAGGGGAGAGGAAGTAAAAATAACCCACCCATACAGAACCATAAACCCTGAAAAATATTTGAGAAGCCTGAATATGAACCTGGATAAGCAGGTTCACAGTGCTGTAGCTTAACTATCACTGCAAACATCACTGAGTACCTACTGTGGGTCAGGTGTCCTTCTGGATGCTGTTGCGAGTAAAGGCATGAGTAAGGCAGCCCCACCTCCAAAAGGTCTGAATCTACCAAAGGAGACAGGCCCACATACAAGTAAATCTTTTAGAAGGACAGTTGTGCAAAGGATTGTATGAGATGCATAGGGGTTACAGTACAGGGAAAGAGTCCTCACTAGAATATAATACAAGGTCCTGATAACTCTGGACTCAGGCAAAGAGGACTTGAGGTCTAGCACCAACTTGATGACAAGCAGGTCATCCATCTTCAAACAAATCACTTATACTCTCTGCACTGCAGTTTTTCATCTTGACACCAGCAAAAGGTGGGCTATGATTTCTGTTAGTTTTACACTGTCTTCATGGCTGAGGTTCTTGGAAGTCAGACTCTGAATTAAGTTATGAATGCTAAGGCTTTATGGGCAAAAAATGGAGGGTCAGGATATATAGAGGCAAAGGATAGCATGAGCTGAGCTAAAAAGACCTTGGCATCATCAACTCACCCTATAAATGAAAACTGTGTTACCTACTACCTAGGGATTCCACTAATGGTACAGAACATTCTAAATGGACCAAAAAAGAAAAAGAAAATGCATATAAACTTTAGAAAATGTATTAAAAATTAAACAAAAGTAACATGAATTATAAAAATGTTGAGGGCAACAGAAGATGCACTAACATTTAAATTAAATATAAAGGAAAGTAAATCTTACACTTCTAACAAATATCGTGTCATAAGATACAGCAGATGAAGAGACGGAGCTACATTTTAAAAAGTCTGAATATCCATGAACCTTTATCCATGTTTGCCTTTAAAATGCATATATGCAAGAGAAATCTCTTCCTTTACGTATTCAAAAAAGGTTATATTAAAAAGAAAGAGAGACTGGCAGAATTGCAAGAAAGACTCAAGACTTCAGAAATTCAATGAGACTGAGTTGCTTCGAGAGAGGATGCACGTTCCAAACTGTTTATTGCGAGAGAATTACTGAGCAGTGCACTCACCCATCCAGCCATCCGCCATCCATCCAAATATATATACACATAAGAAGATACAGACATACATTTGACCACACACAACCATTCCCACTAAAAACACAGTAGCATAATAAGAGCCAAAAGGAACATAAGGATGAGTGAGAAACCATATCTTGTTGCTTAAATGGGGAAACAAAGCTTACATTCTTATAAGGAAGTGAGGAGGTGTCACCATCATATGGGGCCCGAGTGCCACATATGCCAGGAAAAGGGGGACGAGCAGCAGAGCAGGCTGGGTGAGGACGAGAGCCTCACTTCAGAACCACAGAGAGTGTCACCTCTCATCTCTAGGTTCCCATTTTTTGATGTGAAAAAGCACTGGGTTCATAGAGTTGCAGGATAAGGCAACAGAACGACAATGAACAAGCAGAGTGCCTCACACAGACCATCCGGTCAACAGCAGCAGATTAAGGACAGCAGGAGAGCAACCAAAGAAGGAGGAATTTGACAGTCAGAATACAATGCATGCGGAAACGCAGGGAGAGATTACTTCCGATTACCTCCAATCCAGGGCGTGCCCAGACCCTGGAGAAGGTAGGGAACAAAAGGGTGGTGAGGCGGCCTGGTAAGAAAGAGCAGAGTGGAGCAAAGAGCCGCAGAGGGTCAGAGACGGAGCCAGTGTCCCTGGAGAACCAGCTGGGCAGTGAGAGGACCCCGCAAAGTGTGGTGACAAGGGTGGGGCATCTCAGCACAGACAGACTCGGCCGAGGGTCCAACTCACTAGAATTCTCAGCACTCCGAGCGAAGACATCTGAAGCGCAACCATCACCTGTTTTTCCCCTCCCTCTCACACATGCCAACATGATACAGAACCTGCCCCATCCTGACCCTCAAGTGTGCACTGACTGTCCTAACTACTAAGCCCTCCACACACCTCTGCCCCATTCTCAGTAAGAGGGACTGTCTTTATTCTCTTCATATTAGAGGGAAATCCATCCTACCTCTCCCCCAAAATGAAGAGGCAAAATAACAATCTAGACAAAATAACTAGAGAAGGGAAAAAATGTCTAAGTGCCTTATTGGGGTCACTTCAAATGGACACATCATCAGATCACTGCTTGGTCACACGTGGGACACTTGTCCGATGGCAAGAGGGAGGAGACATGGGCGGGAGGCACATTTCTACAAGACGACGGGATGGGGGTGGAGGATACTGCAACAGAAGAACACTGAGCTATGAATGAAGGGAGGAGGGCTCTAGTTTTAGCTCTGGCCAAAACCACAGTCAGATAACCCCTAACAGATTTCAATCTGTATGCCCAAAAGAAGAGCTGCCTAGGTGGTTACTAGGTGTTCTTCAACGTTTGACAGTCTCTGTACTAAGATAACCATACTACAAAATTATTTTCCCAATGCAACACTGTCCTACAAATCACTTTTATTACAGTGAACTCTCCTGTTGTAGGCAGCCACCTCGGCAATGCCCACACTCACCTTCACCACCAGGTTGCTTGTATGGATTGTACTTGGGCTTTGGCGCAACGACTGGGGCAAACTTCTTGGGTGGTTGCTGTGTGGACACTGAAATGCTGGGGGTCCCAAAGGAATGGGTGGTCTCCATCCGTGCAGACACATGGCCAAGAGGCTCAGCAGTACTTTTTGGTGGCAGCCAAGATGGGTGAGACATTGTTGAATCTAGAAGTAAAAAGAAACAGTTGCTTTTAAAGAAACACAAAAATGAAAGCAGTATAGTTCACTTAATTATTGTTCTTAATCTATACCTAATGAAATTTTGAAAACAGACTCTGAGATGATGAAAGAAGGAAGGAAGGAAGAAGGAGGAGGAGGTGGAGAGTTATGAAAAAAACTACCTTAACTGAAGGAGGAGAAAAATTGAACACTCCCCTCAACCCATCTTGAATACCTCTCTTCCAACAGTTACCTATTTTAGCGCCTAGCATTCTTGAGGTAATATATATGAACAAGAAATGGTTCCTAGCCTTAAGACGTTTCTATAGTAGGAGAATCTTACATCAGTAAGGTTGGGAAAAAAGCTTCAATTTCATTAACAATCTATTAAAATGATTACCACATCAATTAAATGATGATATTATCTAAGTGAGGCTTCCCGGTGGCTCAGACAGTAAACAATCTGCCCTCAGTGTGGGAGACCACGTTCGATCCTTGGGTCAGGAAGATCCCATGGAGAAAGGCATGGCTGGCTACCCATTCCACTGTTCTTGCCTGGAGAATCTCATGGACAGAGGAGCCTGGGCTACAGCCCATGGGATCACAAAGAGTCAGACACGACTAAGCAATCAACACATACATACATACCTATATTATCTAAGTGCGGTAGAAAACAAAGTGCTACTAGAATGCAGAAAAGGGTAAAATTACTTCTTGCAGGGAGCGGAACGAAGTTCTCATTAATGAGGTGACCTTCAGATTGAGCTCTGAATGCTGAGTAGAGGTCAGGCCTGAACAACACAGGCAACGTTGCGCGGGTAGGAAAAGTACACAGAACTTCAATTTCGTGTGGCTGGAGGGGGAAAACGGAAAAGTAGCTGGCAAAGTAACTAAAAATGTGGGATGGAACCAAAGCACCGAAAGCTTTGTGTGCAAACTTGAGGACTTTGGATTTATTCTGCAGGCATAAAGGAATCATTCAAGGTTTATTCTTGAAACAAGGGCATGACTGGTGCATGGCAGGACACTTTAAGATGATGCCTCTGGCAGAGGCAGTGCTGCTGCTCACCAAGGGGTACTTGGAAATGGGAAAGGGGCAGTGTTTGCCACAATGCCTGCGAAAGGTACTGCTGCATAATGGCCAGGGGCTACAACATTCAGCCCCTATGAGCACAGGGAAGACCCCCATAACACCCATCAGGAACTCTGCCCATCAGTGAGATCAAACCATACTGGATCTTTAGGAAGAATTCAGTTAGGAAGGGGATACGACAGCCAGCCCAGGGACGGCCCTACTCAGACTAAAACATGCTCTGAAGAGAAAACGATGTCTTGGTGTCAGGATAAACCAACCACCCCTCCAGGCAGCATGCAGGCTGGGGCTGAACCTCACATTCTCTCCCTGAGGAGGGCTCTCCAAGTCTGATTGCAAGAGCTCTCCAGCAAGGGGAGGCCCGGAAGCTTTCCTCACCCTCTCCAGCCCCAAATCCACCCTGTAATTTATTATTGGAGCTGAATTAATTCAGAGGGCTCCATGATTACCTCCAGATGTCTGTAACAACAAAGAACACTGGTGTGGGTGTGTGTGTGTGTGTGTGTGTGTGTGTGTGTGTGGGTGTGTGTGTGTGCGTGTGTGCGCAGTTGCTCAGTCGTGTCCAACTCTGTACGACCCCATGGACTGTAGCCCGCCAGGCTTCTCTGTTCACGGGATTTTTCAGGCAAGAATACTGGAGTGGGCTGCCATTTCCTCCTCTGGGGGATCTTCCCGACCCAGGGATTGAACCCTCGTTTCCTGTGTCTTCTGCCTTGACAGGCCACTAGGGAAGCAAAGAACACTGGAAACTCAGGAGAAAATGCAGGGTCAGAACGTGGTATGGCCGTGGAGAGATGAGGGTGACGGGGGGAGATGGGGCCCAGTGTGACCTGGGTGGCATTAGACTACACCAGGAGGGGTGACATGGCCTTGAGAAGCTCTGCTTCCCTCATCTAGAGTCCCGGGTACCCTTGCTCCCTGCTCTCACAGAGTTTCATGGCAACCAGTGAGATAACAGTGTTCAAGTGTTTTATATACTGTTAAATGCCATGCAAAGTGAAGAGAGGAAAATTGTTGGAGATGTAGCTCTCTGATCAAAGAGAATGACATGAGCCAATGAGGAAGCCTCAAACATAGGAATAAGGAGTCTGCTGTTACTTAAGCCTATGGTGGTGACACCTACTCTCCACTCTGGTTGCAGGGCCTTCTTTTCTCTTCCGCCCCTGTCCCTTCTGCATATGCTTTGTACACAGTTAAGTACCTCAGAAGAGTGGGGACCATATTTTATATACCCTGAAACAATCATTAAACCCCAGCACAAAACCGATACAGAAAAACAACTATGAATTTGGTTTATTCCTGGTTCTTAACACTGGCTGCACATTTTAAAGTCTATGATTTTTTTTTTTTTTTAATGCCAAAACCAAGCTCATGTCTCAGGGTTGAGAAACATTAATTTTGGCTTTATTTGTTTAACTGAGCCTCAGTGTTTTACTAAAAGGGGTTAAAGTGTCTGTTCTACTTTCAGTCAGACTAAAATGAATACAAGTGGGGAACAAGTAGGATAAAATAAAGATTTGAAGATTTTAATGCATCACACACATTTGTAATATAAATGTTATTTGTAGATTTTTTTAAATGGCTTAATATTATCCTTGCAAATTTTCTATAAATCTCAAGCTATTCCAAAATAGGAAATTTAAAAATGGGTTAATATAGGATACAGTGATTTCTAAAGCAAAGAGGCACATTTCCAAAGCAATTGCACATTGCCAATTGACTGAAGAATCCTGGCCTTTTCAGAAATTCTGTAGATATAAAGGAATAGGCAACTTCTGGGAGACTATGAAAAATGAAAATGTAAGCATCCATATGCAAACCATGCCCCCCACCATGTTTTCTGTTATCCCCAGCACCATATATTACCCTAACATTGTACTCCCCATGGAGGCAACCCCAGGGACCTCAAAGTAGTGCCAGGGTCTGGCTAAGTTTGCATAAGACCTTAACAGCATCTTCCCAAACCATTCTTCTGTATGTTAACAATGCCCCAGTAACACAATTCTCAGGATTTATAATGAAATTTAATGACCTTGAAGACTTGCTCATGCTATGTACACCATCTACAATGCTATATAGCTCCCATTATTAAGAGAGTTAATTCTTAGGTAGATTGATAAGAAGTCTGGGGTCTGTGAGGAGGAGAAAGAGGTCTGGGGCTCCTGAGGAGGAGAAAACCACAATTTTTTTTTCTACAATCCTGTATCTTCATCACATAAAACATTTGTGTGTGAGTGTGTGTGTGTGTTTTTTTCTTTAAGCCCAGAGCTAATGATTATACAACAAAACAACTCATCTTACTTTTCCTTAAACTCTGTACCAATGATTATAGAACAACAATATATCTTGCTTGAGGACATGTTGCTTTTTCTTAACAGGAAACTGCTGACTAATCTTAAGACTTATGTTGTAGGAGTGAGTCTGGTAAGACCTTTCTATTGTTAGTGCTAATCTTGTTAATTTAAGATGTATGTTGTGACAGTGGGTCTGGTAAAAGTATATAAGGCCTTGATAAAACTCAGTGGGGCACTCTTCGTCCCCCTTCTGATTCTATGTCAGAAGCTTTCTCTGTCCTTTTTATAGTTTAATGGAACTCTGCTACACAAAACCTCTTGAGTGGTCAAGACCAGTTCCTGGTCCCAAAGCGAAATCATCTTCTTTGGAGATCACAAATGCAACATCAACCACCATAAGCCATCATTACTTTCTACCAAATCTTCCACCAACCTTTTTTCTGTTTGGTTTTTTTCATCTTGACCCAGCTCCAACGTCTTTGATGCTGTGAACTTTTCCCTGCTGCTGCTGCTGCTAAGTCGCTTCACTCATGTCCAACTCTGTGTGACCCCATAGACTCCGCTGTCTCTGGGATTCTCCAGGCAAGAACACTGGAGTGGGTTGCCATTTCCTTCTCCAATGCATGAAAGTGAAAAGTGAAAGTGAAGTCACTCAGTCGTGTCCGAACGTTTCCCTAACTCCCTCCAAAAAGAGTAGCTTAATTCCTGGGCTCTTCTAGTATTTGTTTCATACTTATAACAGTCACATATACAATATTTTATCACCTGCCTATCTGCCCCAGCAATGCCTGGCCAGGAAACCCTTAGAAAAATATGTTATGCATGAATGGCTGAATGAATAAATGTTGATCTCCTTGGTTACTCATCCCTTTCTAGGATCTCTGCATCTCCCTTCTTAGCATACACTGATGTGATCATCTCTTTTTCCCCTCCCTTAACTTATATATGTAATTAATTGTGTTGATGGATGTCTTAGATTTCCAGATTGAACCAAATTTTGCTGTCCTAGGAAAAAATCCTACTCAGTCACAGTCACAATGTTTTGGTATACTGATGAATTGAATATGCTATTTTACAAACAATTTTTGTACACAAAATCATAAATATTCTCTTATGTTTCTCCTCTACTTGTTTTCAGTTCAGTTCAGTTCAGCCACTTTTTGTGACCCCATGAACCGCAGCATGCCAGGCCTCTCTGTTCATCACCAACTCTCGGAGTTTACCCAAACTCATGTCCATCAAGTCGGTGATGCCATCCAGCCATCTCATCCTCTGTTGTCCCCTTCTCCTCCTACCCCCAATTCCTCCCAGCATCAGGGTCGTTTCCAGTGAGTCAAATCTTTGCACGAGGTGGACAAAGGACTGGAGTTTCAGCTTTAGCACGAGTCCTTCCAATGAACACCCAAGACTGATCTCCTTTAGGATGGACTGGTTGGATCTCCTTGCAGTCCAAGGGACTCTCAAGAGTCTTCTCCAACACCACACTTCAAAAGCATTAATTCTTTGGTGCTCAGCCTTCCTCACAGTCCAACTCTCATATCCATACATGACCACAGGAAAAACCATAGCCTTGACTAGATGGACCTTTGTTGGCAAAGTAATGTCTCTGCTTTTTAATATGTTATCTAGGTTGGTCATAACTTTCCTTCCAAGGAGTAAGTGTCTTTTTATTTCATGGCTGCAATCACCATCTTCAGTGATTCTGGAGCCCCAAAAAATAAAGTTTGACACTGTTTCCACTGTTTCCCCATCTATTTCCCATGAAGTGATGGGACCAGTTGCCATGATCTTCGTATTCTGAATGTTGAGCTTGAAGCCAACTTTTTCACTCTCCTCTTTCACTTTCATCAAGAGGCTTTTTAGTTCCTCTTCATGTTCTGCCATAAGGGTGGTGTCATCTGCACATCTTAGGTTATTGATATTTCTCCCGGTAATCTTGATTCCAGCTTGTGCTTCTTCCAGCCCAGCGTTTCTCATGATGGACTCTGCATATAAGTTAAATAAGCAGAGTGACAATATACAGCCTTGATGTACTCCTTTCCCTATTTGGAACCAGTCTGTTGTTCCATGTCCAGTTCTAACTGCTGCTTCCTGACCTGCATATAGGTTTCTCAAGAGGCAGGTCAGGTGGTCTGGTATTCCCATCTCTTGAAGAATTTTCCACAGTTTATTGTGATCCACATAGTCAAAGTCTTTGATATAGTCAATAAAGCAGAAATGGATGTTTTTCTGGAACTCTCTTGCTTTTTCGATGATCCAGCCCATGTTGGCAATTTGATCTCTGGTTCCTCTGCCTTTTCTAAAACCAGCTTGAACACCTAGAAGTTCACGGTTCATGTATTGCTTGAAGCCTGGCTTGGAGAATTTTGAGCATTACTTTACTAACGTGTGAGATGAGTGCAATTGTGTGGTAGTTTGAGCATTCTTTGGCATTGCCTTTCTTTGGGATTGGAATGAAAACTGACCTTTTCCAGTCCTGTGGCCACTGCTGAGTTTTCCAAATTTGCTGGCATACTGAGTGCAGCACTTTCACAGCATCATCTTTCAGGATTTGAAATAGCTCAACTGGAAGTCCATCACCTTCACTAGCTTTGTTCATAGTGATGCTTTCTAAGGCCCATTCCAGGATGTCTGGCTCTAGGTGAGTGATCACACCATCGTGATTATCTGGGTCATGAAGATCTTTTTTGTACAGTTCTTCTGTGTATTCTTGCCACCTCTTTTTAATATCTTCTGCTTCTGTTAGGTCCATACCATTTCTGTCCTTTATCGAGCCCATCTTTGCATGAAATGTTCCCTCGGTATCTCTAATTTTCTTGAAGAGATCTCTAGTCTTTCCCATTCTGTTCTTTTCCTCTATTTCTTTGCATTGATCGCTGAGGAAGGCTTTCTTATCTCTCCTTGCTATTCTTTGGATCTCTGCATTCAGATGCTTATATCTTTCCTTTTCGCCTCTGGTTTTCACTTCTCTTCTTTTCACAGCTATTAGTAAGGCCTCCTACACAGCCATTTTGCTTTTTCACTTTTCTTTTCCATGGGGAGGGTCTTGATCCCTGTCTCCTGTACAGGAAACTCTGTCCATAGTTCATCTGGCACTTGTTTTACTTATCTACTTGTTTTACTTACCATTATTTGGCTTAGATATGGGAGTTCTGTATCTTCTTCTACTGTCTGGATTAGTTTAATGGTAAGATTAAGACTATCTGATCTTCAAAGGTTTATCAGAATTCAGTGTAAATTCATCTAGATATGATACTTTCTTTAATAATAAAGCTTAATTATCTTCCCAAGAACTTCTACAATAATTGTAAAAAATTTGTACTTCTTTTGAGGTCATTTTGCAGTATTTACATCCTGATGGAAATTCATCAGTTTCTTCTAGGTTTTACGTTTGTTCCCTTTCATCCAAGATACCTCTCGATTAAAACTGATATCTCAATTACTATGTATCATTTAGATTCTGCGCATGACTTCCTACTAGTCCTTTAGGACATAATTCACATTCTCCAACCTCCAGGTGAAGCTATGTCCCCTTTCACAACACTTCCACAGCACCTGGAATACTGTCGTCGCCACACACATCACTTGTCAGTCTTCCTCTCTGCTTGCCTGTATCACAAACTAAACTCTTGAATCCTTGATAGCAGAAGTAATTATCATTCTCTAACCTCAGGGCCTAAAATATGATAGGCACTCAATAAAAATGTCTGTTAATTTAATGAATGAATAAATTTAAATTTGAGTTCCAGATAAAACAAAATCTCATCCTGTACTCATATCATTCAGATTATCATTCCACTTTCAAGGAGTTTAAAAACTACCTGAGGAAGATATATATTTTATATGTGAAAACAGAAAAAGAGCAACATCAAGATATACAAAAAGAAACGAAACACGCAAACAAACAAACAAACCAACTGGCATATGTCCCAAGATCCAGCACAGAAGTAGCCATGAGCAGGGACTCTGAAAGCTAGGTGGCTCCAAAAGATAAATGAAACAAACCAAAGGACAATGCCAGAAAATTCTGTGAGGTGGAGGAAGAAGTAAGGCATTCCTGTAGGAAGCGAGCAGACCAGCTGAACTGAAATGAGGGGCTTAGAAGATGCGGGGAGAAGATTGGCAAGGTTAAATGAGCTTTGCTTTTCAAAGGTCTTATATAGAGAAAGAAAAGGCTAGAACATTCATCTTTGGACAGGAATCTTACAGGAGCGAAAACCTGATATATATATCCATGCAGAATGGGTCCAAGGAAGGAGAAAAATACAATAGTATAGACAAAGAGTCCCTATGACCCCAGTTCTAGTCTCAGCTTTGCCAGTATGACCTTTAACGAGAGAGGATGCTCATTTGCAGAATGAATGTCTGTAAAGTCCCAATTAGCTCTAATATTCTAGAGTGCTTTCCTTCTCTGAAATCTTAATTACAGCCCTTCATTTTGATAAATGAGTTTGAGAAAACCTCACAAGTTTAGTGAACGGGCAAACTAGAACTTTTCCCTGGGGTTTCTCAGCTTCTCAGAAAGAGACCCATGGTAAACACAAAGATAAGCACTGGTGAGAGCTGGTTTTGCAGGACCAAAACTTACCTTGCTCTTACTTCCTCTGGTTCTAGATTGGTTTCACTCTAAGTACATAATCATCATGAAAGCAAGAAGTGAAAAGGAAGATCTACACAGAGGCCCTGAAAAGACACAAACAACATCAGAAAAGAGGAAAATAAGAGAAGTGGCCCTCAACTAAGCAAGATGCCTCTGCTGATGGGAGTTAAAGAGCTGGGGCTGCCTACGCACTAGACGTTCAGGAACTGTCATCAAATGCAAAGCAATTAAGAAGAACCTAGATAGGTTCACTTATTGCCACTCTGTTGCTCTTGTTCTTACTCCTCGTAACTGTTCAGAGGTTATAAGAAAGCTACAGACTGGCAATAAATAGCAGGTGTTTATTTAGGATATGCTTGTGCTCAGTCACTATGTTGTGTCCAACTCATTGTGACCCCACGGACAGTGGCCCACCAGGCTCATCTGTCCAAGGAATTTTCCAGGTAAGAATATTGGAGTGGGTTGCCATTTCCTTCTCCAGGGCATCTTCTGGACCCAGAGATCAAACCTGCATCTCCTGAGTCTCCTGCATTGGCAGACAGATTCTTTACCACTGTGCCACCAAAGAAGACCCTCTTTGAGGATGTACTATATGCCAAATTCCTACTTGCAACATATTCATCCTGACGATTATATGTGGTGGGGTTACCATTCTCCATATTTAGCAGATTAAGAAAGTAAGGCTTTATGAGTTAAATAACTTGCTCAAGGATACACAGCTAACAAATAGCCAAGCTGAAGCCTGGACACAAGTCTTGGACCCAAAATCTATGAACTTCACACCATGGTACTACCTGTCTGTTAGGAGAGAAAAGAAATCCAAAGGAAATCATCACTTAGAAACAGGAGATTTTTGCTTTATATCCATTCCTAGTTCCTGCATCCTACTTGCCAAAATGTCTTCTCCATTCTGTTCCGCCAAACCTAACTTCCATGAGCCATAGGATTACAAACTGAAAGTTTGGCCAAACTGATTAGACATAATGAAACGCGAAACGCGAACAACTGCAAAAGGCCACGTGATAACCAAGACTCTTCCTCTATGGGTGGGAACACTTAGGGCTACAGGTAAAGTGACACTTGATATTAAAAAAGTTACCAAGCCTCTCTAAAGTGAATGACATGTGAATGACAACTCATGGTCATCCACAAAAACAGACCGAACTAGTGTTTGCTCAAGTTTTGCTTCTTTTCTAACATCAATAGTGTACTCTTCGTCAAACCTTTACATAGCTCACCAAAATTTAAAAAACAACCGTCACTTGTTGTATGGTATTCTCCAATATCAAATGCTACAAGCTTAAAGAGGTGGTTTTCAAAACTGCACACTAGACTTATCTGGGAATCTTTATGTATGTATTCTGATTCAAGGGTTGGAAACAATTGACTTAGAGCATTTATATTCATCTTTAAATCATGGTGCATTTACTAAATCTTCCTTGGCAATTAACCCAAGGCCTGGCTCTTGGTCAATGTTTGCTGAATAAATGAATGACACTGAAGGAAGAGACAGGTATGAACATCACTATTTTATTGGTGGAAGAATTGAGAGACTGAAGAATTGAGAGACTGCTTTGTGACCTAAACATCAGAAGCAGTTGAGGGCTGACTTAAGTTTAGGATTCGGGTACTTAGCAACATTTTCTCCACTTAAGTGATTAAGATTCAAATAACACTTTCCTATACCTTTGGAGATTTTTAACAATCTTCCCTCTTTATATAAAAGTCAGTGCCTTCCTAGAATTTCAAAACTGCTTTCTTTTTTAACTTTTTATTTTGTATTGAGGTATAGCCAATTGACAATGTTGTGAGAGTTTCAAGTGACCAAGGAAGGGACTCAGATATACATATACATGTATCTATTCTCCCTCAAACTCCACTCCCAGCCAGGCTGCCACACTGAGCAGAGTTCTAGAACTATTAAAGTGGTACACTGTGCATCCTTCCCTAGACTACAGAGAAATATCCCTTTCTACACCTTAGTCCTCAGCTGGAAGATACCTGATCTTCTGAATTCAGACCCAGGTCCCAGTCTCAGCTATGCCACAAGCTCATAGTGCAATCTTTGCTTTCTGTGGGATCACAGTGGCTGCCTCTAAAATTGATTTGATTGGACTATTTTGTGCTGTTGTCATTTACTCACTAAGTCAGGTCCAACTCTTTGCAACTCTACTGTAGCCCACCAGACTCCTCTGTCCATGAGATTTCCAAAGCAAGAATACTGGAGTGGGTTGCATTTCTCCTCCAGGGGATCCTCCCGACCCAAGGTTCAAACCCAAATCTCCTGCATTGCAAGCAGATTCTTTACCCGCTGAGCCAGCGAGGAGGCCCAATTGGACTGGATTATTAGATGAATACAAATGACAACTCTACTCACAAACTCAAGTCTAGGGAAGATCCTAACTGTAGAACTAGCCAGAAACAAGTAAAAGTCAGGCATGGAGATTCCTAATCATCCATAATCCTCCTCTTAGCTCATCAATGAGGAATCACAGCCCTCTTTTGTTTTTCCTTCTTTCTTTTGTCACCCGTTTCCTGACTCTTCAATCCTCCCCATTGTGGGAGGGAACCTTAGATTGATCTCAGAGATTACCAAGGTATCAATCAAGATTTATTATGCACAAGCAAATAAGTACTTTAGGCAAACCTTTCCCAAACGGTGTAGGTAAGTCCCTACCAGTGTAATTACTAAGCAGATAGGTATGCCATGGCATGTGATAGAAGCGTGGGAAGACAACGTTAAAGAACAAGGCAGGCTGAAAATTGCACACAATTGTTAGTTGAACAGCAAATGTAATCACTCTTCCTCTGATGAGAGCTAGAAGGGCAAACAGGATCTGCCATGGGCTGAAAATGTCAATGCATTCACTCCACTTCTCTTTACAGGCAGCTCTGGCCCTGCACTGGCTAAGTGCCCCACTCTCTGCATGGACAGCTGGCATTACTCGGAAGGGGTGACAAGAGAACATCTCTACAGAAATGCCAAACCTTTATATAGACTATCTGAGAGACAGTTGGAAATACAGGAAAAAACATGGGACTGAGATGCAGAGGACTCGGGTAGAATTTCTAGCTCAGTCACTAATTGGCTCTGTGACTTTAGTAACCTGACCTCTTTGAACCTCAGTGTGTCTCCTTATCTTTAAGCTGAAGATGAGATGCCTGCCATCATTCCTTCTAACCCTCATGGTCTATGACTCCTCCTAGCAAGTCCACCAGTTGAGTGAGCAGAGGTTTCTTACAAACCCAGCTTCTCTCCCGTGAGTCCTCATGAGTAGGGATGGTGGAGTTAAGAGGTAGACTAGGAATCAAAAGGTTAAGTGCCAACCTGCCTGGCACAGAGTTAGTGTGAATACAAATCAGTGCTAAAGGTATAATCCCTAGAGCTGGCAATACAGATGATGGCAGGGAAAATCCATCTATGAATACATTTGCAGATGCCAGTAAACTAAGAAGCAGGAAGATGGAGAAGCATCAATCCATTCAAGTAAACATCCATCTCTGATAAAGAAGTGAGGCAGAATAGAACATACCCCACCTCACACTGTCACTCCAGATTCAGAACGTCACACAAAAAGGGAACAATCCACCCTGACAGGGAAACAATAGCGCTGGACGACCAGGCCTCGCAGGAAAAGGTAAAGGAGAGAATGGAACCACACCAGTTGCTAGCTCCTTGGTTTTTATTTGCCACAACCAGGTGACCACAGCCAAGACAGGCTATTCAGTGGCTAAGAGGTCACAGCAAGTCCCAGCTGGGAGATATCTTAGGGACCAATTTGTTCCTTCTAATTTGACAACCAAGATTTTTAAAAGCTGAGATGGCTCATGCAATGTAACACAGCAGTTAGTGCATATCAGAGATTGGATACACACCCAGTCACTCTGCTTCTAGAAAGGTTTGTAGTGGAAAAGTTTCATTAAACATTCAAGAAACTCTATTGACTTTTGGATGGTAACTAGAAAAAGTGAGTAAAAGGGAAAGAAATAGACACAGGAGCAAAGAATTTCTCTTCCGAAAGGGCACGCACGCCACTGGAAATTAGCCCTGAACTCATGACCCCAACATTGCACTTCAGATCACATTTAGTGACAATGGTTATACTTGGCTAAGTGAACAAGAAAATATGTACCCTGTCTGGATCTCAAATTCTCCAGCTCTAAAATAATAAGCAATAAGAAGATGATCTCCAAAATTCCCTCTTTCAAATCCAGAAAGATGATGCTGAAGAATATATTTGCAGGGCAGCAATGGAGAAAGAGACACAGAGAACAAACTTATGGACACAGGGAGAGGGGAGCAGAGGGTGAGATGTATGGAGAGAGTAACATGGAAACTTACATTGTGATATGTAAAATAGATAGCCAATGGGAATTTGCTGTATGTTTCAGGGAACTTAAACAGGGGCTCTGTATCAACCTAAGGGATGGGATGGGGAGGGAGATGGGAGGGAAGCTCAGAGAGAGGGAACATATGTATACCTATGGCTGATTTACGTTGAGATTTGACAGAAAACAACAAAATACTGTAACGCAATTATCCTTCAATCAAAAAAATAAATAACTTTTTTAAAAAATTCCCTCTCTCAACAACATGCTATGCTCTATCATGGTACGGCTAGTCTGTAGAGTGTGCTGTGCTTATTTTTAAAATGTGCTCTTAAGGAGATTTAAGTCTCATTCTAACAGACTTTTTTCTGTACAAGACCAAGAAAAGGGGACAATAAATACCTTGAGCTCTTTGAGTTCAGTAAGTCTATTCCTAAAAGTGGAAATCTGGCTTTACAAAGATGAGATTCTCATTGCTTGATTCATAAGCATTTAAAATCCTGATATATATCTTGTACCTTCACCAGGATGAAAAAATGACTAAGGGAAAAAATCACCAACAGCATCTCTAATGAGGCCTAGCAATCCCCTTGGTGGTTATCTGGCTGGAATCCTCTCATCCTAAACCCACTGCCAAGTGGGTAGGTCCATAAGTTAATTGCTGCTCATTGTCTGCATTCCCCTGACAGCTTGTTCAAACTTGTATTAAAACACACAAACACCACATTTTAGCCATCTATTTACAGGTCTGTTGTACCCATTAGATAGGTCAGAGACTATTACTAGACCTTGAGGGATGTTTTCACTGATTTTGATTTTTTTTAATAAGTTTGTGTTCTTCTTTATTATAAATTCACATTGATATTCCCAAAGAAAAGTATATTAAATAAGAGAGAGATAATTCTATTTAGATATCATTTAAAAAGCAGAAAAAGTTCACTTTTTCCTCAATGAATACAAACCCTCTATTGACAAATCTCAGGCCATGTTCACATGACACTACTCTTTGTGACTCTGAAGCAATGTTTGCTCAGACCACATACCCTGCCAAGAGTAAGCATAGCAACAAGACACAGAGCTAACTGCTATCCTCCAGCCTTCCAAACATTATATTGCTCACAACGCTGTCACCTGTTTGCATCCTACTGTACTGTCTGCATCCTACTATCACATTACTGCTTGTGAACTAGTTCAGAGCTTTTGCATAGAGTTTGAAGGCTATAATTTGAATTAACATTATTGAATTTAGATGATATTATTACAAATTAAGGTTTCCAAGTTAATCTTTGTTTATCTGATAATTAATGTCCATCTTAAATTTCTATGAAACCCAAGATCTACTTCATCTTAGGGTTAAAATACAAGGATATTGCTAAATTCAGTTAAGTTGCTCAGTCACTGGAAAAATAAAGGGAGGAAGAAGAGGTACAACTTTTCCTCTTCAAGGACCATAAGATACAGTTTTAAAAAACAAAGAAATTCAATACCTCACAGCTCTGAAATCATAGTTTCTGGTTAACACCAATCCAAGAGCCTGGAGAAGCATCTCAGCAATTAAAATGGCATAAAAAACAGACAGGCTTCTCTTTAGAATGTACTATAAATTCAAGTTATGTAAGAGAGGCTAGTTTTGCAATTTCACATTTAATAGCAAAACAATTGAAACCATTTTCAACCAGTGACCTTTTTCTTAAGTCATGTTGGAAGTTGTTCCACTTTTATTTCAAGATTTTGAAACAGAGACAAAATCTGTAGAAGCATCGACCAATAGCCGCTGAGTAAAAACGAGCCAGGCTGTTTCGGATCAGTTTCAGAATGACAGGGGTGAATGTTATTCCTTTTCAAATTTCTCTCGATGAGAGTGCTGGTGTTGCGCCTTCTGTATTTTTATCAATTACTGACTACCCCGCAAAAAAAAACAATGCCGTGTGTCAAAAATGCTCTAAGTTGGCTAATATTCTGGGGAAATAAAACACACACAGACACTTTAAACATATGTAAGGCAGTATCCAAGAAGCATGAAATTGTTAATGAAGTTATTTCTTCTAACGCAGAGCTGAAGCTGAAACTGAACCACCCTCTGTGAGTCTGCTTATCCACACCAATGACAAGGAACTTACTACTTCACAAGGCAGCCCCTTTCATGGCAGAAAAGTTGTAACTACTAGAAAGTTATGTTAAGGCTGAAACCGGTATTCCCCTAAGAACCACCGATCAGTCCTGCCTTTGCCTTGGAATCATAAGCTTTCTTCTACATGGCAGCCCTCCAGATACTTAAAATATCTTTTTAGTTTCCTATTTATTTTTTTCTGTGTCCCAAGTTTAGATAGTCCGATTCTTCTTTTTTTCTCCAACTAGACTTACAGCTTGAGAACAATAACATAGAATTTGAAATCTCAAACCAGCAGTTTTCAAACTTATTGTTAAGAAAAATGGGTTTCTTCACACCAAATCTTTAAGAAACCCCAAGAATAAAATAGACAAATTGATAAAGTGATTCCTCGGATTTATTTAAATCTTTGTCTTTTGACAGAACAGAATACACTTCAGTTGTGTGGGGGGGGGGGGGTGAGGGGAGGGGTTGGGTGGAGTAGGGAGGAAGAAGTATAAACCTAATTACCTCCAATAAGAACTCTGCACTGAGCCAGGTTGACAACCCTCTGCTTTAGAATATTACAGTGATTGTAGCAAATAAAGAACACAGATGGTGTCTTCCTTTATTTTCCTAGTGCCTAGTACAGAACCTGTCCCATCATTGGGGCTCAGCACGTGATTATTTTATAAAAGAGAAGGGAAAGATTTGGGAAGATGAAGAGTTAAATTCTGGTTCTGAATCATGTCAGTTCACATTTCAAACACTGTTCTCCACAATTTCTTATAATTAGGGTGACCATGCATCCAATTTGTGGTTTCCGTGTAATTATTAACAGTGCCCCTTTCACTCTCAGAAGAGCCCCAGTTTAGACAATCCCTTGTATATAGTCACTTCATTTATAATATAGTAATAATGAGAGTCAGTGAATCCAAGAGAATTCTGAACATGTTAGGATCCTCTCACAAAGGCCCTCTGGCCAAAGACCTCCCATGCTTGGAGCTTGGAGCTTATTACTGCAATTGTTAAGAGGGCAGAGCAATCAGCAGTGAGGAGAGAAGATCTTGGGGGCTACCCTGCTCCAGAAGCATGTGCTTTCCAGTAAGGAGGGAAGAAGGTACCAGAATGATCGTGCAGGAGCCGAAAAATACAAGATACAGCAGAAATCTACAAGAAGCTAGAGACTACCCCCTCACTCAGCCTCTTTCTCGTGAAGCAAAGAACATCACCTTTTCCAAGAAAATCAGATTATTGACTTCAACTAAATCTTTACTGTTACCACTCCTGTTACCACGACCATCAGTATTATGAGAAGTTTTATGTCTACTTCATTTCAAATAGCACAGCAGGTTTCCCTAACTCTGAAATTGGAACAGGAAAAATTAGGGAGTGGGCAAGAAACAGGAATAAAATGTGTCCAAATGTATTCACTAGCATACAAGAGTAAAGATGGAGGTATTATTTATCAACGTTTTACATTGGTAAACAGAGGTTACACAAAAGTTAAGGGAAATGAAGTCAAAAGAATTCAGTGCCAGCCCATAGGTTACATGTCTATTTAATTTACTTTAAATTAACTATTTTATATTGATTTCCCTTGGAAGTTTTAAATGTATATTCCACAGGAGCAGGGGAGGAGGCAAAGCATTCAAGACGGAAGGCTGACAACCCTTGCCAGAGATGGAACTCCCCCCAGACACGCTGAGCACTCACAAAATTGCAGGTCTCCTTGTCGTACTTTCCAAGATGTTTGAAACCAAAACAGTTTAGAATACTCTCCCAGCTCAGACTCTTCCCTCCTTATGGCATTTTTTCTGATAAATAGGAATTCCCCTTAGGGACTCCCTAAAATAAAACTCTTGCCTTCCCTTCTGTTATATGATTAATTACACTGACAAACAGAGATCTAATGAAACATAATTGTGAATCCATCCTCAGTTTAGTATCAACTACACACAAAGCCTTGTGGAAGATATGCCCAGAATGTGACACCAATAGCCCCGACTGTGTTGGAAATGGTGGAGAGGCATTGAGCCTTGCCATGGTGCACAGGCTGAGTCTCAGGCAAGGGATTGATTGCAAAAGAGATTCCACCAAAACATATGTACTGGCCTGAGACTTGGAAGACAACCGTAAGATGAGAGCCATGCTCTGCCACTCTGGCGGACTTTCTGCTGGAAGCACGGTCATGGATACAGGGAGTTTTCTGTATCCACATTCCCACATTCAGTCTTAAGCCTTGTGGTTATCAAGAAGCAACTGTGGCAGAGAGGGCAGCTGGACTCCAAGTTTAGGGTCCAGTTACTACTTTCTGATCGCGGTTTCTTAATCTCTGGTTCACAAGCAGTGTGCTGTATCCTTGACCACAATAGTTCCATGGGAGCCTCATGAATCTCTACTGTCTTACACATAGTAATTTTGTGTGGCTCTGAGATTTATATTGGAAGCTCAGCCAACAGACTGCTCTATATAATTCTCCCAGTGATTCTGAAGCACCTAACACCCTGCATTAAAACTTTTCTGCTTAAGATATCTAGATTGGTTTGTCTCCCAGAGGAAACTCTAACTTCTCTCACTCTACCTCCATATCCTTAAAATTCTATTTGCCAATAGACAGTAATGATGTTTCTATTAGAATTTATCAACAAGCGTGCACGTGTGCATGTTCAGTCAAGTCCGACTCTTTGCAACCCCATGGACTATAGCGCACCAAGCTCCTCTGTCCATGGGATTTTCCAGGCAAGAATACTGCAGTGGGTTGCCATTTCCTTCTCCAGGGGATCCTCCCGACCCCCTCCAGGGATCAAATCCACATCTGCTGAATTGGCAGGCAAATTCTTTACCACTGAGCCCCCTGGAAAGCCCTCATCAACAAGAGACAGGTTCAAATCAGTCACTGTGTGAAGTACGTGAAAGCCCTCGGATCTTCACTAGGGAGCAGACACGGTGCCAGCCATCTCAGAGCTCAGAGACTGGTGGGAAGAGGCTCAACGCAGCAGGGGAACTATGAACTGACATGGAACGAGGCAGCAGGGAGTCTAATCTAACCCCAGCAACCTAGCTCCCTTTTATCACTAACTGGCCACCTTTTCAAATCAAGGGGGCGAGATGGATGAAAGTCCCTTAAACTCTAACATTCCACAATTCTATGAGTCTTTGTACTTGTAAGGGAATTTACTTGGATTCAAGTCCTAACAAAACTTCCTAAATTTTCAGTTCCCTAAATCTTAAGGTCAGAACACAAAGGTCACACAACACACAAACCTCAGAGAGTTAAAATAGGAACAGGAATCAGTGACCCCCAAATATGAAGCATTGTGGCAGCCTAAATCTAGAAAACCTCAGGGAAAAATATCTAAACTCATGGTTGCAGTGGTTGTTAAGAATACCAGAGAATGAACACATTTTCTTCAGGGCCTCTGTCTTCTCTGAAAATGTCTGCCTCGCTGTCTGGAGAAAAAGGTGTGGAGGAGGTGGGAATATTTACATGTAACTGTCTTCTCTGAAAGTACTCAGACCAATAGTAAAGTGAAAGAAATATCAGGCAAATGAATATGCTTAGATCTCTCAAGAAAAGTCACCAATTTCTTTGTGTCATGGACAAGAAAATCCCTGAGACTCATGTAAGAAAAGCAGTTCTGTGGACAGGGAAAAAAATGTCAGCAGAGTCAAGGTCATGCCTTTGAGGCAGTTTTGCTGCCAGTTCTGAGGGCGGCCTCAGGCTAGGGCTTTCCAGACCTCACTGGGCCTTAGTTTCCTCATCTGTAAAACAGAAACAACAGTCTCTGCCCTGTTGGCCTCATAGGTGTTGGTGAGAATTAAGTGAAACGCTGGACACAAGAGTGTTGCATAAATAGCAGATGACACAAATATGTGAAGAACGATTATTAGAAAGGCATTTCAAAGGAAAGCTGTGAATGGTAGCTCGCAAGTTCAGGCAGCAAAAGGAAATATAAATATAGCTGAGATTTTACAATTTTATAATCTGGAGGAAGAAATGGTGATCAGAAATGCGACAAACAATGACATCCAAAAGAGAACAGAAACCAGCCCAGCTCTGTCATAATGGTCTCAGTTCCTGTACCTCACAGAGCAATGGAAAGACTGCAGGGAGGGGCAGGGCAGCCTTTGTGAGGGCCGCTCATCCATGACATGGAGACCTGGACCAAGAAAAGGCCGCCTCCACCTCAGGCATTACCATAATCTCATGGTGTGTGTTCTCTAAGAATTTCTGTGTGGCCCCTGGCAAGTGACTTTACCAGTCTCGGTCATATAGCTTGGAAAACAGAAACAACTATCATCACTCAAGAGTGAAACATAATGCTGATCATTCTTTAAAGCACAATCTGAGGGGCTCTCCTGGCGGTCCTGCGGGCAGAACTCTACTAACACAGGGGTCACGGGGTCAATCCCTGGTTGGGAACTAAGATCCTGCATGCTATGCCACATGGCACAGTCAAAAAATAAAGCACGATTGGAGGGAATGGGGCTCAAGCTCTAGGGTTTCTCAACTAGGATGAACAGAAATGCAAAGGTAGATCTCGCCCATAATTGGATTTCAAGGCCCAAAGGGCATCGGTGGGTTCAGGTAACATACAGACAATTGACTCTACCGGAGCTGAAGGCAGTAAAGCGCTGCTCAGGACCGGGAGACAAGTGGTCCTCCAAGCCTCAGTCAATTGGCAAGCAGCCAGCCTAGCACACAGGTAAGATATCAACTGACAAACAATTCGCAGGGTCTTGAGCAAAAAGTTAGAGGAAGAGTTACAATTCATGAAAGCAAAATGGCGCCCTGTTGGTCTGCATTGGTCCGAGATACCACAGGTCTCCAGGGCGTTGGGACATCGAGTGACAAGAAGATGAAATAAGTGACATAAATTAACTCCGCTTGCAATCCACTGAAGAGGAAACTCAATGGAAAACAAATATAGAAAAGAAGAAGAAAAACTCACACAGACACAACTTCAATAGTAGAGAAACGCAAATTAAAACAGCAAGGAGATACTACTTTTCACACATAGCTTGGCAAAAAAATTAAAAGACATAAAATTCACTTTGGGAACAGATGTGTGAGGAAACTGACACAATATTATGTTTCTTCTTACAAACAGATGTAGTCTCTATTTCTTTATTAAATGTGTGACTTATCTTATGGCTCCTTTGGTGCCACAGTGGCAGACTTGAGTCGTTGTGACAGAGACATTCTGGCCTCAAAGCCTAAAATATTTGCTATCTGGTCGCTTACAGAAAAATTTTGCAAACCCCAGATCTAAACTAAAAAAAGTTACTGTTTCCAATTACTAAAGATATAATCAATCTGTTCTTTCATTAAAGTTTTTTGCTAGTTCTCTTTTTTTTTTTAAACATGGCCTTTCATTCATAACAAGATCTAGTTTGATACAACTCTTTTTCATTGTTGTCACTCAGTCACACAGAGTTGTGTCTGACTCTTTGTGACCCCATGCATTGCAGCACGCCAGGCTAATGCCTACCACTTATCCCAGGCTTCCCGGGTAGTGCAGTGGTAAAGAATCCGCCTGCCAATGCAGGAGATGCAGGAGACTGGAGATGTATCCCTGGGTTGAGAAGATCCCCTGGAGGAGGAAATGGCAACCCACGCCGGTTATTCCTACCTGGAAAATCCCATGGACAGAGGAGCCTGGTGGGCTACAGTCCACAGCTGACCACACACGCGCATGCACACATCAACTGTCCCAAGGCCATTAGAACTCTCCCTTTCCAGACTGTTTTAAGATGGTCCTTTTATTGCAGTGGCTCTGTTTCTGGGCGGGTCGTTTCACCACGATGGCCATCGTCTACTCCAGCACCAGCACTCCATCACTTCAGTTATGGTTCCCTTATGATCTAGCATCTGGCCAGGCTGGTCCCTGCCCCTCATCACTCCTGTGTTTCAAATTTCTCTTAGCTATTTTGCCTGTTTATTACCAAGTCCATTTTAGAATTAAGATTCAAGAACAGTTAACTTAAAAATTGTGCTGAGATTACAGAAAATGGAGGGGAAAATAACTACTTAACAACTTTTATATTTCCATTTAGGAATAAAGTATATCTTTCATACTTTATTCAAGGGCTTTTTAAAATTTATTCAAGGGCTCCTTCATAAGACTCAAACAATTCTAGAAGTTCTTTGTACAAGTAATGCACAGTCCTGACTAAAATATTGACTCTCTGCTTTGCCGTGAATAAGTTTCCATAGATCACAAAATAATTTTCATATGCCATAAACAAAATATAACTAGACATGAGGATACATGTTTAACCTCACAATAACCAAAAAATATACTAGTACCAAGAAGACAACATATCAAATGCTGGCAGCACTGGGGAGATGCTGAACCACTCATACATTACTGCTGCAATTACAGAAGCATTCCTTGTAAAACACAAGTCATTGGTGGATCTGAATAACTATAAAATGCTAACCTCTGATCCTGAGGTCTCAACCCTCCAACGTGTTTAAGATTTTTGATGAATTAAGCTATATTTATGCATAAAATGTCATCACAGCAATATATAAAAATAATAGGGAACTCATGTACACCCGTGGCTGATTCATGTCAATGTATGGCAAAACCAATACAGTATTATAAAGCAAAATAAAGTAAAAATTAAAATTAAAAAAAATAATAGATGATATAACCACTCAATGAAATATTAAAGGGTTATAAAAATTATAATCTTTTAAGAATAGGCAGCAATACAGAAAATGCTTACCATATGATGCCATATATGATACATAGCACTATGGTAATTTTTGCTAACAGCTAAAGACTGGAAGGGAATGTACATAAATGGTAAGTTGTATTAATACCTTTATCAAGGTGGCAGAATTATGGGTGACATTTTTCCTCCTAAAGAATCTCACTTTGATGCAATGTTGCAACATTATTTACAAAATTTTTTAAAACAGGGGACCAACTTTAGGTGCCTTCTCGATCTAGAGTTTGCAATTCCTTTGATATTTAAGGTGGAAACATGAGAGTGAAGCATCTGATATGACTCTTCTAAGGCCTACAGATTCAGTCACAGGCAGAATTAGGACTAAAACCCAAGTCTTCTGACTCAAGAGGCAATATTCTTTCCTACAAAGCATTCTGTGTTGTCATTTTTCTCAAACCAACTCTGAGGTCATTTTAAAATTTTTATATTACAAATAAGTAAATGAATATAACAATGTTCAATTACCTCTCTAAAAGAATAACTGCTTTTTAAAATCCTACAAAATGCTTTGACAAACTAGAGATTGAATTAAACTTGTTTTCTAAACATGGCTATTTAGCACAGTTGCTGCTGCTAAGTCGCTTCAGTTGTGTCAGACTCTTTGCGACCCCATAGACAGCAGCCCACCGGGCTCCCTTGACCCTGGGATCCTCCAGGCAAGAACACTGGAGTGGGTTGCCATTTCCTTCTCCAATGCGTGAAAGTGAAGTTGCTCAGTCATGTCCGACTCTTCGCGACCCCATGGACTGCAGCCTACCAGGCTCGTCCGTCCGTGGGATTTGCCAGGCAAGAGTACTGGAGTGGGGTGCCATTGCCTTCTCCGATTTAGCACAGTAGAGGGTATCAAAGTATGTCTTTTCTACAAAAGCTTGCTTAGTAGAAATAATCATTTCCGCATAAAGTCATAGAGCAATTTCAGTGCTGAGTTAAGCATTAACTTGATAAAAAGGTAAATTTTGTCTTTGGATACTTCCTTTAGAACCCACAAAGTCTAAACTTGAAATATTATTACTTTAGGGGAAAAAATTCCTTCGAAATTCAAAGGCTAATGAGAACTAGTTCCTTAACTTTTCTCACTACAGCCTGACAAAAATTTGGCAGAAGAGGTATTTATATACCTGTATACACAATAGATAACCATAATTAGTTTCTAATATTCCATAACGCCCAAAGATAACATTTGGAGCCCACATGTCTTCTAATGTTCTGTAAATTTTGAGAGGTTCTAATTAGGTCCCAGCAGAGGTAATATTTGGAAAGGAACAAGGTAAAAGAAATCATAAAACAAAAGAAAGTCAAGAATAAATGGCTATTGAGGCAGAGAAACTGTGTGCATGCTCGTGTGTGGGCACACATTATGATTTAAGGATCACCTATCGAAAGCACACTTTTCAAGAAGCTGAGCAACCACCTCCAGCAACTGGTGAGATGGCTTTCTATTTCCTGATGTGCTACAGATCTCTCTCCTTAATCCCTATGGTTTTCCAAACATTGAGATACATATCAATCATCTTCATACCTTTTTTTGTTCATCTTCTGAAATTTAAAAAAAAAGGCATAAATCTTTCATTCTGCCATCATTATTCAAATCATAATAAAATTAAAAGATTGAATGTTGGAATGAGGCAAAAGCCAGGTAAAATTCTGTATAACACATAAAGAACATATGTGTCTGTGTGTATAGTTATTACTTTTAAACTTAATTTTAAAATTTTATATTATTATATAAAAGAAGAATCACCTCAGCAAGAGGAATGTGAGGGTTAAATATATAATAAAAAATGAGGATACTGGCAACTTCCTGAGAATCCCCACTCAAATTTAATCTTTCCGTCTCACATACTCCGATATAGTTTTGCACCTTAAATGTTAAAAGTATCCTAGCCCAGCTAGTACTGGAAACTTCCTGTTAACATGCTCGTCACTTCCACTAAACAAAGAGCTCCTTGAGGGCAGGAACTACACCTTAACCATGGTCTCAAGTCCTAGAGCACCTTACACAATGACTGGGTAAAAAAAAAAGTAAGTGGCAAACCATGCTAAGGAGAGGAGGAAAAAGCATAGAAAACTGAGAATAATATTTGCCCCAAAATCAATTTAAATGGCTTATATGGATCCATACCGTCAACATTCAACATGATAGAACACACAAAGTGAATTTTCCACTGACACATGGAAAAATGTCTTCTGTACCTGGTGTCATTCCTGATTATGCCTAGGAACAAATGCACCACAAAGAATGAAAAGGAGAGTGCAGTTCAAGGCAGAATAGGATGAAAGTGGGTTCAAAAATAGGATCCTAATGAAATTTTAATGTGATAAAAGTCAGTAATTTCATCTTAAAAGCTAAAAAAAAGAAAAGAAAGAAATTAAAAGGCAAGAAGATAAACAAACAGCAGTAAACCTGAGTGGAAAGTACAAAATCGGCACTGATTCAAAACCAGGACCCACACTGACCTGAACCAAATATAGATGGACCTTCTCTGGGCCTCAGTTCTCTATGAAGCAGTTGGATGCTACGTCCCTATAGGATTTAAGTGATGCTATTGGCATCATTTCTGGGGCAGAGTAAGAACATCCAGATACCAAGAGAGACCGGCCTGATGGCATGAGGACAGCATACCAGCAGAAGGTAAGACATAAGGGAGGGGACCAATAAAGTCAAAGAATAAATTTTTTATGGAGAGGTTAACATCTCACTAACACAGCAGTCCCCAACATTTTTGGTACCAGGGACCAGTTTCGTGGAAGACAATTTTTCCATGGACCTGGGGAGGGGAGGTAGGGGATGGTTTAAGGAGGATTCAAGCACATTGCATTGACTGTGCTCCTGTGAGAACCTGATGCCACTGCTGATCTGGCAGGAAGTGGAGTTCAGGTGGTAATGAGAGTGAAGAGGAACGGCTGTAAATACAGATGAAGCTTCACGGCTTGTGAAGTTTCACAGCTCACCCTGTTGCTGTGTGGCCTGGTTCCTAACAGGACAGGGACTAGCAGCAGTCTAAGGCCAGGGGCTTAGGGAACCCTGTACTAACATGCAGGGAAAACCTCTTCATAATAAATGCTACATAAAAAAGAAAGTAGAAGAAAAGAAATAAGACTAATCATCATTGTGCAATGAACATCCAGCACATATGGGTAATAATGAAGCTAATAAGGAAAAAAATTCATATAAAAAGGAAAAGTAGATATAAATGCAAAGGTGCTTAAGAGTTTACCTGGAAAGTGAAAACAAAATGAAAAAAAAATGCAATTACTGTATTATAAATGTGGGTAAAAGTGATTTCTTAAAGATTCCTTTTAAAGAGCTTTCATATCCATCACCATAGCCAAAAAGTGAACACCAACTGTGTGGCACAGATTGGGTAGGTTATTGTTAATTTCATTTTATAGACTTGGAATTTGATGTTGAGAGAAAATCAATCAATCAATCACAAATGTAAAGAATAACAAAGCCTGGACTCAAAGAAAAGCTCTGTTGATTTCTAAATAAAGTTCCACTGCATTGTGCCACCTCCATTCCAGTTTTAGTAAATATACAAGTGGCCTGGATGAACACATGTTTAAATCACAAAAGGACATTTACAGGAGATCAGGGGCTGGTAGCCAATGGCCAGGTTAGTAACAAAAGGGCTATCTAGGCAGATGGGGCTTTAGAATGAAACGAGAAAGAGGACTTTTTTCTCTCTCTAAAAGCTCCATGACCCATCACATCTGTTGCTCTGTGTTCACTGTATCCTGACAGTCCCCAACTTTAGCCCTGACATTTCTTCAAAGTATTAGTCTTGAAGATACCATAACATACTTTCAAATCGGAAAAGCTAAAGAAAAAAAAAAAAAACACACACACACCTCCCATTCTGCCCTATACCCACATAACAGGGAGCTCCCTTGAGTATGCCTATTTCAATGATTGGCACCCTCCAGTCTCCAAAGTCAGAAGTCAGGGGGCCTCCTCTGTAGGAGGGTAAGGCATTGGCTTCAGGAACTCTGCTTTCCCTCAACATTGTTTCCTGTGTGGCAGCTCCACCAACGACCTGTGGGGATGGCAAGGTGTTGACCACAGAGGACTACGAAAGCTCCCAGGTCCCCTACCATAAAACCATCCTAGGAACATTGAAACATGCAGTCACTAATGATTCGATCTCAGAGCAAGGAGGTCAGTGTGCAATAATACTTAAAGGAAGAAAGGAAGGGGAGAGAGGAACAAACAAGAGGGAGAAGAAGAAAAGGAGTCAAGAAGGGGTGCAGGCAAGATGAGAAGCAGAAGCAGAACCAAAGGTCAAAAGGGAGCATTTTGAACTTAATTTTAAAACCTGTGTTCAAGTCTCACGGTGTGATTTTGGGTTTATTTGTATCATTGTCACACATTGACAGCTATGTGTTTTTAATCACAGCTCCATACCGAACATGTTTCACTTCTCTCTGGGCTTCTTCTACACATTTATCAAAGAAGGGTCAATCAACTCCAGAATCTAAACAAGGTTAAAGAGAGGAACACAAAGGACATGCAGGGTGACCGTGCATAAGAGTGAGGAGCATGGGCTCTGGGTCAGACACTGCAGGGTCTGTCACCAACCAGCTCTGCGATCTTGGGCAAGTTGATGATTGTTGTATGATTCAGTTCAAAATCCATGAGAATGAATTGTAAAAATTTAATGATCTAAGTAGAGGAGCTCAATACCTTAGTACATGTAAGACATCTGGAGGGACACAAACTATTTAAGAATCTTACAGACATTGGGGGAATGGGGATATGCCCCCACATAAATTTAGAGAATTATGCAAACAATTTCAGGATGCTCATGGACCACTAACCCTTAGGTTAATAATCCATGAACCAGGTGCTCTCTAAGCCCAGAAACACATGATGAGTGATTTCTGTTGGGCTTTAAGACAACAAAACATTTGCCAACTACACTTGGGATACTTTAACTTTCATTTGAGTGGAAGAAATCCATCAAATTAATACAGGGAATATAGCCAAGGCCACAAATTCAAAGGAAATCAAAACAAAGTAGGACTCTACTATGGGTTGAATAGTGTTCCCTACATACATATATATATATATGTACTGAAGCTCAAACACCCAATATGATGATATTTGAAGATAGGGACTTTGGGAAGTAATTAGGTTTTGATGAGGGTGGGGGCTATGAATATGAAATTAATGCCCCTATAAGAAAAGAGACGAATGAACTTGCTCTCCCTCCCCTTTCCATGTGGGGACACAGTGAGAAGCTGGTCTTCTACAAACCAGGACATTATACCACACCAGAACCTGACCATACTGGTACCCTTATTTCAGACTTCTACCATCCAGAAACATAAATAATAATAATAAATTTCTGCTGTTTAAGCCACCCAGTCTATGATATTTTGTTATGGCAGCCCAAACTGACTAATACAGACTTTGTATCGGAAACAGCACATGACGAACTCTACAGACAAGCAAATGGGCCAGCAGACAGCGTTTCCTCATGGTGTGCTCAGTACCTAGCAGGCTTTACCATGAAAATATCACCTCATCCCAAATGTCCAAAGAACAGCATTTTTAATTATAACCTCTACAGTTCAGATGGAGACATAAATGGCAATTCAGTCCAGTGTTCTTGCCTGGAGAATCCCAGGGACGGGGGACCCTGGTGGGCTGCCGTCTATGGGGTCACACACAGTTGGACACGACTGAAGCAACTTGGCAGCAGCAGCAGCATACAGTTTAGTTCAGTCACTCAGTCGTGTCCAACTCTCTGCGACCCCATGGACTGCAGCATGCCAGGCCTCCCTGTCCATCACCAATTCCCAGAATTTACTCAAACCCATGTCCATTGAGGAGGTGATGCCATCCAACCACCTCATCTTCTGTCGTCCCCTTCTCCCACCTTCAATCTTGGCCAGCATCAGGATCTTTACAAATGAGTCAGCTCTTTGCATCAGGTGGCCAAAGTATTGGAGTTTCAGCTTCAACATCAGTCCTTCCAATGAATATTCAGGACTGATTTCCTTCAGGATGGACTGGTTGGATCTCCCTGCAGTCCAAGGGACTCTCAAGAGTCTTCTCCAACACCACAGTTCAAAAGCATCAATTCTTCACTGCTCAGCTTTCTTTATAGTTCAACTCTCACATCCATACATGACTACTGAAAAAACCATAGCCTTGACTAGATGGACCTTTGTTAGCAAAGTAATGTCTCTGCTTTTCAATATGCTGTCTAGGTTGGTCATAACTTTTCTTCCAAGGAGTAAGCATCTTTTTATTTCATGGCTGCAGTCACCATCTGCAGTGATTTTGGAGCCCCCCAAAATAAAATCTTTCACTGTTTCCAATGTTTCCCCATCTATTTGCCATGAAGTGATGGGACCAGATGCCATGATCTTAGTTTTTTGAATACTGAGCTTTATGCCAACTTTTTCACTATCCTCTTCCACTTTTATCAAGAGGCTCTTTAGTTCTTCTTCACTTTCTGCCATAAGGGTGGTGTCATCTGCCTATCTGAGGTTATTGATATTTCCCCTGGCAATCTTGATTCCAGCTTGTGCTTCATCCAGCCCAGTGTTTCTCATGATGTACTCTGCATATAAGTTAAATAAGCAGGGTGACAATATACAGCCTTGACGTACTCCTTTCCTTATTTGGAACCAGTCTGTTGTTCCATGCCCAATTCTAACTGTTTCTTCTTGACCTGCATACAGATTTCTCAAGAGGCAGGTTAGGTGGTCTGGTACTCCCATCTCTTTAAGAAGTTTCCACAGTTTCTGGTGATCCACACAGTCAAAGGCTTTGGCATAGTCAATAAAGCAGAAATAGATGTTTTTCTGGAACTCTCTTGCTTTTTCCATGATCCAGCGGATGTTGGCAATTTGATCTCTGGTTCCTCTGCCTTTTTAAAACCAGCTTGAACATCTGGAAGGTCATGGTTCACATACTGTTGAAGGCTGGCTTAGAGAATTTTGAGCATTACTTTACTGGCATGTGAGATGACTGCAATTGTGTGATAGTTTGCGCATTCTTTGGCATTGCCTTTCTTTCGGATTGGAATGAAAACTGACCTTTTCCAGTCCTGTGTCCCCTGCTGAGTTTTCCAAATTTGCTGGCATATTGAGTGCAGCACTTTCACGGCATCATTTTTTAGGGTTTGAAATAGCTCAACTGGAATTCTATCACCTCCACTAGCTTTATTTGTAGTGATGGTTCCTAATGCCCACTTGACTTCCCATTCCAGGATGTCTGGCTCTAGGTGAGTGATCATACCATCATGATTATCTGGGTCATGAAAATCTTTTTTGTACAGTTCTTCGGTGTATTCTTGCCACCTCTTTTTAGTATCTTCTGCTTCTATTAGGTCCATACAATTTCTGTCCTTTATTGAGCCCATCTTTGCATGAATTGTTCCCTTTGAATCTCTAATTTTCTTGAAGAGATCTCTAGTCTTTCCCATTCTATGGTGGTGGTTTAGTCACTAAGTCATGTCCGACTCTTGTGACCCCTTGGACTGTAGCTTGCCAGGCTCCTCTGTCCATGGGATTCTTCAGGCAAGAATACTGGAGTGGGTTGCCATTTCCTTCTCCATACCATTCTATTGTTTTCCTCTATTTTTTTGCATTGATCACTGAGGATGGCTTTCTTATCTCTCCTTGCTATTCTTTGGAACTCTGTATTCAAATGGGTATATCTTTCCTTTTCTCCTTTGCCTTTCTCTTCTCTTCTTTTCACAGCTGTTTGTAAGGTGTCCTCAAGCAGCCATTTTGCTTTTTCGCATTTCTTTTTCTTGGGGATGGACTTGATCCCTGCCTCCTGTACAATGTCACGAACTTCCGTCCATAGTTCATCAGGTACTCTACCAGATCTAATCCCATGTAATCTATTTCTCACTCCCACTGTATAATCATAAGGGATTTGATTTAGGTCATACCTGACCAACCAATCCATTCTGAAGGAGATCAGCCCTGGGATTTCTTTGGAAGGAATGATGCTAAAGCTGAAACTTCAGTACTTTGGCCACCTCATGCGAAGAGTTGACTCATTGGAAAAGACTCTGATGCTGGGAGGGATTGGGGGCAGGAGGAGAAGGGGACGACAGAGGATGAGATGGCTGGATGGCATCACTGACTCGATGGACGTGAGTCTGAGTGAACTCCAGGAGTTGGTGATGGACAGGGAGGCCTGGAGTGCTGCGATTCATGGGGTCACAAAGAGTTGGACACAACTGAGTGACTGAACTGAACTGAACTGAATGGTCTAGTGGTTTTCGCTACTTTCTTCAATTTGAGTCTGAATTTGGCAATAAGGAGTTCATGATCTGAGCCACAGGCAGCTCCCCGTGTTCTTTTTGCTGACTCTATAGAGCTTCTCCATCTTTGGCTGCAAAGAATATAATCAATCTGATTTCAATATTGACCATCTGGTGATGTCCACGTGTAGAGTCTTCTCTTGTGTTGTTGGAAGATGGTGTTTGCTATGACCAGTGCGTTCTCTTGGCAAAACTCTATATAGACTTAATTTTTTTTTACATGCTTCTAATAGTTTTAAAAACAGTTATAACATAAAAAGTCACCTGTGCTTTTTTTACTCACTTCAGCTAACAAACATAAATTTTAAGAGGCAATGAAATATGAGAAAAAATTACCTGGGAGGTGACTGTTCTTGATTTCACACCTGGCTTTCTACAACCTACCTGGGTGATCTTATAGTCTTAAATATCATTTGTCTTCATCTTTTATCTATTGAGTCATGATATATCAGCATTCTGAAAGAAATTCAAACTTACTTCTAATTTTCACAATTTACTCCAAATTATATTTCCAGCTATATTTACCATAGTATCTCTGACAGCAGGCCCTTCTCTGCAGACAGAAAATTCTACCTCAAACCTCTCAAATACAGCCCAAACTGTCTGAGGAAGTTCTTTCTCTTAGCTCATCCTAATGCATCATTTTGGGGTGAACTTCCTTCCATTCTCCAGTAATCAAAAACCTACTTATCATGCCACAGCTTGGATGGAACTGAAAAATATTACGGCAAATGAAAGAAACCAGTCACAAGACAGCCCATATTGTATGACTGCACTTATATGAAATGCTCGGACTGGGCAACTCTGTACAGCAGGAAAGGATTGACTGTCAAAAGGTACAAGGTTTCTTCTGGAAGTGATGAAAATGTTCCAAATTGATTTTGGTGATGGTTGTGCAACCCTGTGAATGTAATAAAAACCACTAAATTGTATACTTTAAAAGAGTTAATTGTATGACATATGAATTCGTTCCCAATAAAGCTACTACTTGAAAGAAAAAAGAAGAAGAAACTTGTCCATCCGACTTGGCTTTTCAATTGCTGTATAAATTTACTCTCCCCACCCTGTCAGAATTAAAATCCTTCAATTAAAGCCCCTCGACATGTCATTTGTGCCTCTGGTTAGCGTACTTCATTTTGGCTGGCAATATAATTATGTTCAGTCATTCCCATGTCGGCCTCCCCTACTAAGCTATAAGGGCTTTCAGATAAAGACAACCTGTGTCAGACCTTTCCATACCCAGGCCTCTGCTAACCATTAGGTTATTTTGCTCACATCAGAAAATCACATCCACTCTTGGCTTGGCCAATAAAGGAGGGGGCAGGATTTGAGGCCCTCTTGCCTCCTGCTCTGAAGCAGGACAGAATGCGAATGGCAGGATGAGCAGCTCCGCCTCCGCCCTTCCGCTTCTCACTTCCAACAGTCCATTAAAATACGTAACCCAAGGAAGGCACTCTGAACAGATAAATACACGCAAAAAGAAAATGATACATCTGAAATCATTTCTTACAATAAGACACTCCCAGATTCCAGCAAAAAGCTCAAGGCATTGGTATTTCAGTTTTTTCTCTACCTGTTATTTATTTTTGTGTTACTTACAACGACATGAAAAGTGTTTTTCTTACTAATTGGACTCAAAGATCTTGGGTGTACACACAAAATACAGTTAATTATTTTAACACATCTAGGAAATAGTAAGGAAAACAGAGTAGTTTTTTTTCTTAAGTCAGTTTACAACTCTAAACCAGATCATGATACACAAAAGCCCACCATTTATAGAGTGAAAGGCAAGAAAATACCCTGAAAGGAGTTTTATCATCAACCTAGTTTTTAAGATGTTCTTGCTTATCTCAGTTTCCACAGCACTTGAGCTGAGCACTGACCATTTTCTACCTTGTATGAGATGTGTCTGCCCAAGCCCACTCCCCTGTTCTCATCTTTCCCTAATTCTAACTCTTTGGGGAAACATACCTCCCAACAAACAAGGCCAAGAAAAAAAAAAAAAAAAACTGTTTAATATCCCCATCACACCCTGTACCTTTGCTCTGTGGCACCTATCATAGCCATAATTATATAATTATCTGAGAAACTATCAATGTGGTGGTTGTCACTCCTGGACCAAAAGTCCTATGTTGAGAGGGCTTGAATCGGGTATCTGCTGTTCTAGTACTTGGTCATGGTGGCACTCAAGAACTAACTGTTGATTGACAAAGTGAATCCTGCCCGTCCAAAGAACTGAAAGAAAGTGAAAGTGTTAGTCACTTAGTGGTGTCCGACTCTTTTACGACCCCATAGACTGAAGCCAGCCAGGCTCCTCTGTCCATGGGATTTCCCAGGAAAGAATACTGGAGTGGGTCACCATCCCTTTCTCCAGGGGATCTTCCTGACCCAGGGATCGAACCCCAGTCTCCTGCATTGCAGGCGGATTCTTTACCGTCTAAGCCACAAGGGAATTAGGTCTTTATAAACAAGGATTGTGTCAAACTCATTTTGGTACTGTTGTGTCTGATAGGTAGGAAATATCACATAATTCATATGTAGATGAAGGCATAAGTGAATGCCAGAGTGAGTCACTTATGGGGATTGAAAAGGTGTGTGAATGGTAAAATAAGCACACTGCATGAATTAGGAGTTAAAGGCAACCCTCCAAGAAAGCTGGTCCCAGTAAAAGGTCTTGGAACAGCATCACACAAAGATAGAAAGGCAGCCTCTGAGATGGAAGACATCTGCCATCTACAATTTATGATGATTTCCTTGGGCTGTAAGAGTCAGTTTTCTCCCAATTTCAATGGGTGTGACTCTTTCTCAGATGCAACTGGGCTACAAATCTTGGGTTACATCCAAGCAGAATCCAAGATAATCAGGTCTTAAGAAAAATAAAACAACAGCAAAGCAAAACCAGGTTGAAGCAGCTGTGAGACTCTGGTGGAAAGTCTTCCACCAGAACTCACTCTGGTAAAGGTAAGCAGCCATGAGAAAATCGGAGTGCACAAGCCGTGCGGGCTGCAACTTGTCTTGTCTCCCCTGTGGAGACTTGTCCAGAGTCACACCACAGCAACCTCAACTGGCTTTTGATGTGAAGAGGCCATCCCGTCAAACACACTTTGGGGAGAAGCCAATGGCAAGCCTCCCTAAGGGGTTCAAAGAATCTAAGTTTGGCCAGAAAACAAACGGTGCACATACCAGGGGACACTACCATGCGCCAGACCCTGCTTTGGACACTGGATATATACTTTCCAGCACCAAAAACCTGCAATCAGGATGCTGAGAATCTAACTGTGGAGTTAAAACCTAAACCACTACCAAAAACCTCAACAACTAAACGATAATCATGGAGCTGATTAGCTGAGGAGTCTGACAGCATGACATATTTGGGATCTCTGGAAAGTCCTTCAAATTCATCTAGCTGTAGTCATTCTGGGGCACCGGAGCAGAGTTTGAATCCCAGCTCCACCACTCACTTGCTGTGCAGCCTTGGGAAAGTTACTTGAGCTCTCTGTGCTTACGTGTGTCCTCATTTGTAAAACAAAAATGATGATGGCCCTAAGTTTAAATGTGAGCTCTGATTACTGATCAGTGACTGAATTGGCGAGGTTGCAAAAACAAACAAACAAAAAAAACTGCCAAGCAGAACAGAAGCACCCTTACATTCAATCAGAGTCCAAGCATTTCCTTTACAAAGAATACATCTCAGGCTCAAGAAACAAAGAAACATGCCCACTACCATGGCTGAGTAAATCACCAGCCAATCCAGGTTAGCAGCCAGGCCTGGTGATTTATAATGCTGGGAGCTATTTACCAACACACAGGTCTATGGTCAGAACTGTGAACTAATAGATGTACAAGGTGTAAAATGGTACTGAACGCAAAATCATCAGCGTGGATGTGTCTGCATTATTATCATTTATTTGATTGCTATAAACAGGTTTACACTATTTATAGGGTGCTTTACAGTTTACAAGGCCTTTTCATATCCATTATCTCTTTTGATCCACACAGTTCCAGGAATCATGATTCCCTGAGCCCTGATGAAAAGATGGGGTCAAATGAAGCTCAGAGAGGTTTTTTAGTCTCCGCAAGATCCCACAGCTAGTTAACAGAGAAGTGCAGCCCAGAACCCATATTTTCCACTATTGAGTTTAACGCCCTTGCCTTCTTCATACGCCACAGTTATGGCAAACACCAGACTACAGACTCCACAGTAGCATTTTAATAGGGAAGCCCTTCTTAAGATTGCCAACCACCAAATCTTTCTACCTAAAGGATAAAACTCAAAGGCATGAGGATTTGATTTTGCTTTTGTTACAGTTGGGCAAAGCCTCATCTCCCTTGGATCAGAGGCTTCTTTCCTGTCTTTGACACGATATAGCCTTCTGGCTGAAGACAGAGGAGGTGGAGAAAGGAGGGGGTGCAACTGTGAGAAGTGGGGAGCAGGGAGGAGGAAAGAAAGAGCCACAAGATGATGTAGAAGCGGGGAGTGGGGAGGAGGCAAGGAAGAACCACAGGATGATGTATAACTAAGCTATAGCCCTCAAGCACTTGGTGATGAGCCAGTTCTTCTCCTTATGTTGCAAACCTTAAACACCACCTTGCTGGAGTGAATATCTCAGCCTGAAACAAGGAAGATTAAAATGCGCAGCAGAACCCTGTTTTTCACACATATCTCTTCCGTTGAAGTAATTTAATTTCTCAAGTAAGTAGTATCAAAGAACTAGCCTGAAGTGGGTGAAGTTCTTTTTATTAAAAAAAGAAAGAAAGAAAGGAAAAAGGAGACAACGTAGGGACTATGGAGGGTCTTCTTACCTTGAGGGTAAAAGAGTTTCTAACTATGAGCCTTTATCCATAATTGAGGGTTTCCCACATGGCTCAGTGGTAAAAAATTTCACCTCCAGCGCACGAAACATGGGTTCAATCCTTGGGTTGGGAAGATCCTGTAGAGGAGGAAATGGCTACCTACTCCAATATCCTTGCCTGGGAAATTCCATGGACAGAGTGGCCTGGCTGGCTACAATCCATGGGGTCACATAGAACTGGACATGACTTAGGGACTAAACAACAACAACAATCTGTCATTGATGTGTGTATAATACATATCTATCTACTATCTAATCAAGATGAGCAATTAACTCCTTTCTTTTTAACAGCTGTTGTTGTTCAGGTGCTGTGTCCAACCATTTGCAACCCCATGGACTGTAGCAGAGGGTACAATAAACAAAAAGGTACTAAACTTAATTCAGTAAGTGAGAGTTCTTGACTTTAGTTCCGGTTTTGTCGCTAATTACTAAAGACACTTAGAAAGGTCACCGAAGCCTTCTGGAGCCTCTGTTTCCTCATCGGTCAAGTGCAGGCTTGGACAAGATCAACAAGGAGCCTTCCAACATTAAAAAAAAATTTTTTTAAGCTAATATCCTAAATAAGCAGGAAAAAAATGTCATGATGGTCAAGCCAACTATTTCAGAAAGTTAAAGAAAGTGTTGTTTCCCCCACAAGCCCTGGTTTTGAATGCAAGAAACATGTCAGTTTAAAAGCAGCCATATTCATGCATTTGATGGTGAGAAAGGCCCTCACCAAAAGCCATAAAGTTTTGCTTAAAAACAAGCGATTTTCAGGAATAACTCTCCAAGTTAAAGCCCTAATTCACAAAATTGGGTTTGGCTGGTATAACACTGTCCTCTTTCTGCAATTATTAGTCTCTAAAAGGGTTTTTTTGTTGTTGGTTTTTTTTTTTTTCTTTTCCTCACAACATTTCATTTGAAAAGTGTTTGATCCTGAAATAATCCTGTAATTTCTCCTATGGAGAAGGTAGGGCAAGTGGAGGTCTATAGTTTAGCCCAAATGACTTTATATTTCACACGAGATTATTACAAGACAACAGATGTGAATCTTAAGAATTTTAACAATAAAATCATGCTATCCAAAGAATGTTCCATAAAACACTAGTCTGGAAAATCATCTACAAAATGGTTCCATGATAAAATAAATTTGACAAAACTTGAATTTCACAAAACAGAAAGGAATGGTGTGGTTATTTTTTTATCTGTAGATGTTCTCAGAGTTAACCTTGCTACAGGTTCATGAAGAGTCTCCAAAATGGAGATTGCTACTGATTCCTGGGACTGCCCTGATGGCCCAGTGGTGAAGATTCCACACTCCCATGCAAGGGGCCCAGGTTCCACCATTGGTTGGGGAACTAGATCTCACATGCTACATAAGACCTGGCGCAGTTAAATAATTTATTTAATTTTTAAAAAGCAACTGATTCCCACTTGATTTGAACATTTGGAGCTAGTATCCCACGGAGGACGTTTTAGGAAATGTTGCTAACAGGCTATGACAAGGATATAGCTTTATCCCTGACAGGATCCCTACCCCTGAAAGGTAAGGTCTACAATTCAATTAGGAACTTGTGTGTTTAACTCTGTCTACACCTGATTTGATAATCGATGTAACTATAACCAACTGAAAACTTTGACAAAGTGATTTCTACTTCTTGAGGCTTTCTTAAAAATGTAGGAGCCTCATCCTAGGAGGGCTGGGTTTTCCCTATGCTACCTATACATTCTGTGATGCTAGGCAAGACTAGGGGAACTTTTTACCCTCTTTCCATCTTTACTTCCTTTCTAATTATTCACAGATTTAACACAGAATCAATTTTCCTTAAGGCAGAGAAACAATGAGAAAATAATAGGCAGAGAGAGCTAACAAAGTAATTCAGAACTGATGCTTCCTCGTCTAAGAAAAAAAAAGCCCAGTGCACACGTCAGTTTTTATCTCAGGGCCTCAGTTTTCTCACATTCAGAATGAGTTAAGCGGATTTCACAGGCTCCATCTCATGGTTCTACGGTTTTTAGGGTCACTCATCATTATCTCAGAAGGTGATCCCAAGGATGCTCTGAGCTGAGCAGTGGAAGCAACCTAGGACCAAGTGCTCGCTGTGCTGGAATGGCACCCCACAGGAAGCACTGCTCAGATGTCTCTACTACTTGCATCTACATCCAGGATGTTGGCTAAAACACCAGTCTCATTATTTTGCAACCATGCCATGTTATGTTTGGCCAGCGCACATTATGGTGCCTCATCAGGTCACTTGCTAAAAGTGACAGTAAGTTTAAAACCACTTTTACATGGCAGAGAACTGATGGAGAGCAGCCACAGTGTTGAAACACACTCACCAACCACCAGAGAGCTGCTGGCAGCATCCCGACGTATAATGACTTTCTTCTACAGGAAAGGCATTTAACTACCCACATCTATTGCCCAGCATATAATGTATTCCAGGAAATACTCTTTTCTAACCCCCACCCAGATTTATTTTTAAGGGCAAAGGATCGAGCGGTTTTAATACTGGCTCCTACCAAAAAAAGAAGAATCAAGGAGAAAAAAAGGGACACTTGACACATATGTGTATATATAACTATAGCTGTTGTTGTTGCTGTTGTTGTTCAGTCACTAATTCAGGTCCAACTCTTTGCAACCTCACTGACTGCAGCACGCCAGGCTCCTCTGTCCTCTACTATCTCCTGGAGTTTGCTCAATTTCATGTCCGCTGAGTCAGTGATACTATCTAACCATCTCATCCTCTGCCGCCCGCTTCTCCTTTTGCCTTCACTCTTTCCCAGCATCAGGGTCTTTTCCAGTGAGTTGGCTCTTCACATCAGGTAGCCAAAGTATTGGAGCTTTCGAAATACATGCAAAAGCATCTATATCTCCCCTAAATGTGATCTAAGAAAAGATAAAGAACAATCAATTGTCTTGATTATAATACCTCTATAAACATCCAAGATTTTCTGTGTTTGTCTCTCCCATTTTTCCTCTCTCATACCCTCTTTAAAAGACATTGCACCAGGGTGCTAAGACATTGCGCCAGGGTGCTGGTTCCTTCATCCATTTTTTATACAGGACCTCGGATTATGAAAGCCTCATTCACATACTCTGGCTTTCAAACTGAGGTCCCACCTGCAATAACAGCTGTCCAAAGGACCTGGATAGTGGCAAATGTGGAAAAACTAAGTGTAGTTCACACCCTTTACTTAGCCTGGGAAGTCTTTACCCCTTTTTGGTCAGGTCAAATTCTACCCAGCCTTCAGGTCCCAGATCAAACCCCTCCTCTTCCAGAAAGACTTGCGACATTTGCATTCAATCCAAACCAAAGTTAGTGTCTCTCTCCTCTAAGGACCACAGATTCCTTAACTAGACTTCTGAATATTTAGGGATACTATTCAAATACCTTAACTCTGGAGTTAAGATTGGAATTATCTCTAGTCTATCTCCAATAAGAGTCATCTGCATTAACTTTCATCAATCCCAATCTCCCCTTCAAAATACCCCTTAAGGGCAGAGACTGGGTCTTGCTGAACTCATCAAACTGAAAGATTATCAATAAAATCTATCTAAAGAAAGAATTAAGACAAGAATAAAATAATTATCTCACAGGAAAGATCCTATGAAAGACAAAGCAGCGAGGATGGAGGAAGTATCCCAGGCTAGAAGTGAAGCAAGTCCTTGTGGATGTGAACTAACAACGACCTTCACACACAGGACAGTATACTGCCTTACACAAATGCAGGCAGCCAACACTAGCTGAGCACCGGCTATGAGTCAGGTAGAGCCGTAAACATTTTCCAGGTATTAATGCCCATAATCTTCAAAGCAACCTTGGAGGTGGGTACTACCTTTTACCTCCATTCAGTAAGGGCATGAGGCAAAGGCACAGCAAAGAGCGAACACCACTTGCCCAAGCAAATAGATGAGCTAGCTTCACGCTCCAGCAAAGAGACTCCTGCTAACGTGCTTGGCCACCATGCTTTCCTGCTTCTGCAGAAGACTGAGCACATCCTGCAAAAGGGAAGAGGGAGGTGGTACTTTCTAGAACTCAGTCAAAAGAGGGACTTTTGCAAAAGGACTCAAGAAACAACAGCATACCACTACAGGAAACTTTAGGGATCAACAGCACATTCTAGATGTCACACTCACAGAAAGGTGACACTCTTGGGGTTTGAAAGGAGAAAACTAAAGCCACTTTAAAGCTGTAGCTCTAATTTACCTGACTTCCTCAAACTGGAACTTACACATTCTTTGCTAAGAGCAGTGAGGCTGAACTTTTTCCTTGCACTGTTATTTTATGAGTGAAAGAAATGGGGCTGTTACCTTGACTGACAATGTTAGAGATGCATTGTGATAACCTAGCCAGTATTCTCCTTCCAGAAAAGGCAAAAGGCCCTTTACTTTTAGCAAATGACTGGATGTGAGAAATCCAACTTAAATGATGAAGGAGAGCATCTTATGGCCAATCTAAATGATACTTAATTCTCAGATGAGGAATTCTCTAGTAAACAACCTCTTGACTCTGTACAAAACATTTTTAATTTCACACCCTGCTAATCACACAGCTGTTAAATTTCCCTTCCCATCAGTTGTAAAATAATAATAATAATAATAATGAAATAGATAATAATTGTAATAATAATTTAAGAAACAGTTGGGCCTCAAACAAAATTTGAACCCTAATAAATTTTCTCATCTGGAATTAATAATGTAGTGGATGGTGAAATTGCCTGGATTCAGTTGATATAAACTTATATTACATGATTATACGTATCAAAATGTAAGGTTCTGAACATCACAACCTTCTAACATGCAGAACACAGAATGTAAAGTCAATCTACACTGTATTCCTAGACAGACCCAGCACCTGATGTTTCATTCCAACATATTTTAACAACATCTTTCCCTTCACTGTGGCCTTATCTTCTCTCAGCCACAACAAGCACTACACATCTTTAAGTACCACCTAGACTTGGTGTTTCGGGCTTGGAGATCCAGAGCCTGGAGAGGAGAGAGAAATCAGTGTCTTCATACTACAAAAGGGTCAATCTAATCAATCAGTTCAGTTCAGTTCAGTTCAGTTGCTCAGTCCGACTCTTTGCGACCCCATGAATTGCAGCACACCAGGCCTCCCTGTCCATCACCAACTCCCAGAGTTCACTCAGACTCATAACCGTCAAGTCAGTGATGCCATCCAGCCATCTCATCCTCTGTCGTCCCCTTCTCCTCCTGCCCCCAATCCCTCCCAGCATCAGAGTCTTTTCCAATGAGTTAACTCTTCGCATGAGGTGGCCAAAGTACTGGAGTTTCAGCTTTAGCATCATTCCTTCCAAAGAAATCCCAGGGTTGATCTCCTTCAGAATGGACTGGTTGGATCTCCTTGCAGTCCAAGGGACTCTCAAGAGTCATCTCCAACACCACACTTCAAAAGCATCAATTCTTCGGCGCTCAGCCTTCTTCACAATCTAATCAATACAGGGACATTTTTTTAAGGCTATTGTTACTGCTGCAAACCAAAACAAGAGTGAAGATGGAAGGGGGTATTACAATAGTAGGAGATCAAAGCAAAGAGGTTACCCAAAGGAGTGTGATGATATGGTAGCAAGTGAGCTGACTTTGCAGGCGCTAGAGGTCAACGACAGGCAAAAAAAATGCCAGCAGGAACCGGCAAAAAGGAATATCCTATGAAGAAAGAGGGGACAAACATACTAAAGGAAACAAAATAAGCACAGTCAAATGGACCAGAATACCAGTGGTGGATCTTCAGAACGGAAGACTTGTTTCTGTGCATCAATACGTTTCCCATAACCTTGGCTATAAAATACTATGGGAAAAGCCTAAGTACTAACATATTGTCTCTCTCTCTGGCTTGCTCCAATCTAAAGTCAGTTTGCTTAAATCCTTTCAGTTCTGCAAGGCGTGCTTAAAATCCACCTCCTTCAGGAGCCCCTCCCTCACTCACGCCCACTGAAACCCTGCTCTGGGTTCCCACAGCATGCCACCTGTCCCTCCCCTTTGCCACTTAGTTTGCTTTGTCCAACAGCTAGTTATGCATGTGTCTGGGTCTCCCACTGGACTGGAAACTCCATGAAAAAAGTAAGTACACATCTAACCATATTTTTATTCTTCAGTGCCTGATTTAGGCTTTGTACTGTAGACACTTAAGGAATACATATGCTATCTTAAGAAAACCTAGAAGAGGACACTTCTTGTTTTAGGTATTTTTGCTATAGAAAACAGAAATGTAAGGATTTATAAACGTGCTCACTAGCAATCACCCTACAAACCCCTGTCAATGACAACCACTATGAATACTTCATCTCTTCTCAAGTTTACAATGAGAAGTGCAGAAAATGAACACAGTTTTCATAATCACTATCATGGCCTACCTGAAGAAAAAGTTCAATATAAATACACATTGCTTTTCCTGACCTGAGCACAAGCTTATAATTGTCAGTGTGAGAATCATTTCCAGGAACTGAAAAGAGCTTTTCTGAAATCTCAGCATCACTTAAGCCCCACCCTCTACTCCACATCTCATTAAAAACCAATAGCATTTCCTTCATGCCTCATCATTAATGATAAAGTGAATGAATCAACTTCACAAAACAAACAAAACACCAACAATAATTTACTGTGAACACTGTTGCATTTTTACTGCATTTTAAATATCCAGACTCTCAACTGATGTTTTCCATGAGTTTCTGCAGCAGGAAGAAATGGAATAATTATTTTAGAGATGAGAAAACTCAACTCTACAAGATGCAATTTGACCCTAAACACACAGCGTATAAGAAGCAATAAGAAGATGTGAATTCAGGATTTGAGAGTCTCCATCAGAATTTGTGTTCATTTATACAATTTATACAATTGTCTTTCTTATCTAAAGTGTTTAAACAGACAGAAGAAATTGATAATGTAGCCCCAGAGACTTACATAAATGAGAAGTTACCTAATTCAGATAGGGCCTCTGATGGGTTCCCTTAGAATATGAGAGAAGGAAAGAAAAAGAGAAAGGAAGAAAGAAACCACTTTGGGTGAAGACAATCAGTTAAATTTCCTGGAAAACAAGGGTCTTGAACTATACTTTAAAGGCACATTAATCAAAGCGAGCCCACAAACTGACAGTTTCAGAATCATCTCGGAGCTTATTAGAAATACAAATTCTCCCACACTGTGTTCTCAAACCTCCTGTAGTATAACCTCTGAGGGCGAGATGCTCCAGGTGATTCCAAAGAGTGACAAATTTCAAAAGTGATGCTTGAACGTTAAGGTCCAACCAGAGAAAAGGAAAAAAAAGGTAACAGGTACGTTCTGGAAAGAAATGCCTAAGTACTAACACACTCTCTCTTCCCTTAAGTGAGGTAGTTTTACACAACTCCGAATATGGTATCCGTCAAGGAGCAAACCTTCCACATTCCACTGCCTTTCAGACCAATGCAACGTGTGAGAGTGAGCTAGGTACCTGGCCCTCTCCAGGGCTGGCTCACTGACTTGAAGGGTGTTTTCTTATAAAGGCTCACAAGGCAGCCTGCTAGGGGAGGTCTCATGGTGGCAAACCATCGCCCTCAGCCACATTCCATTTCAAGAACCAGAGCTCCTTCACTTCCTGCTTCTCTCTCTTACTTTTTCAGAAGGGTTGCAGGTTCTCAAGGTTATCTTGAGCACAGCTTTCTTTCTAAATGACACATAACCATCACTACAGGCCAGAGTGCTCTGTGCAACTTCTCCTTTCACAATGGGACTTCAGGCTGCCTGAGAGCGGATCTCCTTCTCCTCTCAGATGTACCTTGGACTGTGGACACAGAGCAGCCCAGCTGGTGGGCTGGTGGTCTCCAAGAGTGTGTCTACTCACTGATGTTAACTAGGGATGCTCACAGGGAGAAACCAAGTTCCAGAGTCAACTGCAAGCCAGCTGAGTGCTGTCCCACAGGGCTTCCTGAAAGATTTAACAAGCTAATGTACATCGTCAATGCCTAAGAGGGCGCCAGAGTATGCTGCATTCTCCAGGCTTGTGGGGACCAATCTTTTCAGAGGGGTATCTCCCTGGATTAGTACTTATGGACCACACACAAGAAAGCAATGAGTCAAAGCATGATGTAGCTAAGGCAGGGGTCATCTATGTGCCTAGAGTCGACTTCCAGAGAGATGAAGATGGCAGTTACTGGTTATGCTTTTTCATCTTCCCATTCATTACCTTACTCTCCACATCCTCCTCTTCCTCCACAAGCCCCTTCCCTTCCCTGTTCCCCAGTGCACACTGTTTTGAAAAGGATCTGCTAAAACTAAACTGATCTTTTCAAAACAGTGCACTGATCATTCAGTGAACTGATGCCTTCTTTTTTTACCACCTTGTGCATCAGTGCCTCTATTCCATTGTCCATTCTATTTACTTAGAAAATATCCCCCTTTATCAAAATCCCATTCATTCAAGGCCAACCCCAAGAACCCCTTAATCCCCTCCCCTTCACCCCAATTAGAGGTGATCATTCTTTTTCTTCTCTGAATTTTCTCAACAAGTTTCTACTTTCTATTTAGATTAAAGCTATTTTGTGCTGTCTCACCTTCAGTAGTTGGTTCACCTTTCCCTAAAACTTTCAACCTACCTATCATCTTGTTTCAGCCTCATAACATGCTGGGAAGAACAGGCCAGTATAATTATGCCAATAGTACAGAGACAACATAGCATAATGATTAAGACAGCTGAAGACAGACTACCTGAGTTCAAGTCCTGAGTTTTACCTTTCATGAACTATGACCTTGGATATGTTGTGTGACATCTCTGGTTCTCAATCTTTCATTTGTGAAATGGTGGTAATAACAATACCTTCCTCAGAGGGTGGTTGTGAGGATTCAGTGAGTTAACGACGCAAAATGCTCAGAATAATGCCTAACTCAGTAAGTATTTAGTAAAACTCCCAGAGAGTTCAGAAGTGGCCAGATCAGAATTTTCCCGAGTAATATGATAGTTCCTCAATAAGGGCTATCTTTCAATATCACTCATTCATTCAGTAAATATTTACTGAGCTCATGGATGAGTCAGGAGTGACTCTAGGCAAGTGGAATCAGAGAATAAGCATGACAAGGCTCTCAATTCTGGTCCTTATGGTCCAGCAAGGAGATAAAGAAGAGAGGCGGACGTAGCCCATGGAAAAGTAAAGTAAATAAACAAGAGAGCAAACGTGTTTGGCTTGCCCTCATGTCATCCTCTCCATCCCTTGAATATGTATTTTTATATTAGTCTATTTTAACCAAGACTACACACAAAATGGGGCTTCCCTGGTGGCTCAGCGGTAAAGAATCTGCCTGAAATACAAGAGATCTGGGTTCAGTCCCTGGGTTGGGAAGATCCCCTGGAAGAGGGCATGGCAACCCACCCCCGTACCCTTGCCTAGAGAATCCCATGGACAGAGGAGCCTGGCAGGCTGCAGTCCAAATGGTCACACAGAGTCGGACACGACTGAAGTGACTCAGCAGCAGCAGCAACAACACACAAAATACTTCCTATTCCATTGAAAACTGTACTTCTAGAGTTCAACATTGGTTTAGAGCAGTTTGCCTCATCTCACCAGATCCTTCAAGGAACAAGTCAGGAATCACTCCTGGGTTTTTTCTAATTATTCTAAACACTTATTTTGGGTCATCCCTCCCCTCCTAGCCCAATAAACCCAGGTGCATCCCCAGTGGCTGATATGTGACTTAATAAAAGAACATTCTGTCTTGGCACTCACACTGTTTTTATGAATTCTGTTACCAAACGGGCATTTCACCATAAGAAAGTGTCACAACAGAATTGTAGATTTGACTATCCTCTTCCTTCACAATTTCAGATATTAGGAGAATTAAAACAATCGCATAATTTGATCCCTGAGGAAATTTGAAAATGATGCTTCTGAATGTCTAACAAAATAGACATTAACCCTCCTTCCCATTTTTAGGATGCTTTTATATCTATGAGATATATTTTTCCCGATTTGATTTTATTATGTTCACACTTAAAGGCTTTTCTAAAATCTTACTAATGTCCCTTGACCATTTGTCATTCTTTACAGTTTCTTCCTTGATTTGTAATGCACAACTTTTTATTTCCCTGCCCCATCATTCTGGGGAATATACATAGGAATATGCCCTGCATAATAGATCAAGACGGTTGTGGTTGCACATGTACGAGGTGGAAGGAGGGAGGATAAACAGTGAACTAAAATCTCAAGTCATGGGTGCCCACCCTCCTCCCCAAACTGGCTGAAATGTTCCAGTTTAAGGAATAACATTCACATCCTTGACCAGAAGCAGACAAAATACTTGCCAAAACTTTATCTTCTTTTGTCTGTACTTGCTCTAAATAATAGTTTTTGCTGATATAAAAAATCTGCTCAATTGGAAAGTAAGTTTACTAAGACCAAAATGATGCAAGGATTAAAATCAGACATAGATATGACCTCAGTTAGTGGCTCTTTCCGCAAGTCTCACAATGGAGAAGGCTTTGCCACTGTAATGACTTCCATGGAGGCTGCATGGATGCATAGGCAGAACCTAAGGCCAGATGAGTCAAGATCTGCTGGTGCAATTGCCATGTGATCTCCCAGGAAATGGGCCGCAGAACCAGAGAACGCTGACCCTAGATCACCTAGTAGAGTGGCTGCCAACAGGTGGGCAGGTTGGTTTTTCAAGCAGCAGAACCTTTTACTTAGATGAAATACTGCATGCTCAGTCACTCAGCCATGTCCGACTCTTTGTAACCCGATGGATTTCAGCCCATCAGGTTCCTCTGTCCATGGGATTCTCCAGGCAAGAATACTGGAGTGAGTTGCCATTTCCTCTTCCAAAATGAAATATTATGTACAACTAAAAACAGATCCAAGATTGGGTTGCTCGGGTAGAAGGGCCTAGATTCCTCACCACTTTCCCTGTACCCTCTCATCTCATCCACCAAGAGGTCTGGACTCCTTGAAGGCAAGCATTTAAAAATTCACTAATCTAATCTAATTTCAATCTTAACAATTCTTCAGAGGAAGTTGAGACCCAAAGATTGAGTGTGATCCATGTATCCAGAACTGGTAAGAAGCATAGCCACACTTCAGAGAGAAACCATGCTGCCTCTTCCCATATATATGGTATTTCTGTTCTAGGATTCTGTTCTTTTATTAGGATGGAAGTTGGTATAATCAATGTGCCAAGCAAAATTCAAAAATGTACCCAAGGTCAAAGAGTAAGGACATCTAAATCATACCTTGAGAAACCCAGCTTGGAAAAAAAACAAAACAGCTATTCTGTCAAGGTTTCATGTGATGGTTTTGCAGTGAAAACAACAAAATTACAGTAGGGGAATTTTTTTTTTCTTCTAGCTTCTATACATAAATGTGTCAGGCACAAAATCAAACTACTCTGAAATGATGTTAAATCCATTCATCTGTAAGTAGAGGAAAACATAGCAGCATTTGTGTGAGGTGTGGGAGACACGTAACCCAAATGTGTTCCCTGGGTTAGTAACTTGAACTTGGAATTCACTGAAAAAGTGTGAGGAGCCTACAAGAAAGAGCACCAAGCGAAAAACACTGTGAGACACGTTTGATATAATAGTCATATGATTAACAAACTGTCACATCAAACTTTCCCGCAACGTGGGAACACTCTGACACTTCATATTTTTAAAACTGACATTTTGATTCATTACTGTAAATAGCATGTTGGGTTAAATATTGTGACAAGGAACAGATCATATATATATGACTGTATATATATGTACATATATAGTCACTCTATATATTATATGTGTATATTTTTCCTAGCTGTGTAACATTTTAGAATATATGCAACCTTTTCTTACAGTGACAGTTTGAGCCAGTATGTAAACAGGCTATTGCACTACTTAACTATCCATTTTTCTTGCAAGTGGGCAGATGGATTTCTAAAGTAATTCCACAGAAAGTCTATGAAGCAGAGGGATTTCGAAAGTAATAGAATGACTTCTACAGAAACTCTGAACAAGTCTATTGACTCCAGCCAAAAAATGTTACCAAAGTTGTTTTGATTTACTGCACTTGAGTTCACAAAATCATTATCACAAACATGTACAAAACATTTCTCTTATCTTCAAGGTGCTCCCAATCTACTTAAACAAAAAGACACACACATATGCAGTTCTAAAGCAAGGCAGATTGCTTCACATATGCAAGTGCTGCTTCTTCTTCTCCTTTCCTTTATTTATGTAGTGTGTATGCGCATTGCTTATAATAAATAACATGTTTCCTAAGCCATTGTTCAGTGTAAACTGATTCAGTCAAATTAAGCAAAGTATGGGCATCAGTGGGGGCGAAAGTAATTGGGCAAGTTTGAAAGAATACTCAGATTCCCAAGCCAAGCTTCCTCACAAAGAAAATAGACAGATACTATTTGGTTTCCATATAACACCAAACCATACACTCTTCTGACTTTTCACTTTCCCTACAGCTCTAAAACAAAAGATAAGTTATCCATCCCCCTAATCATCCAAGTTTTGATTTCAATTTTCTCTGGTAATTCTGAAGTTATTATGTACTTTCAAGTATAGACAACTTTATAAAAAGACTGAGCTAATCTCACACATGCATTGCTACAGAAATAGATTCCAAGCATATTTGTTTTATGTATTCAACTTTCTCTCTGGACATTATACCAGTATTATTCAACTCATTCTCCTCCTTAAACACCTGGAATGTTAGACACAAAAGGAAACGTGATCTATATATAACAAGATATTATGCTCACTACTGATAAGCTTTGTCTCTGTACTGATATTTAAATTAGATAAGTGTGGTCTTCCAAAGCACAAACATAAAAAAGGAAGACAACTCCATATTTATGCTTTTTTTCAGAAAGGATGCCGGGTGTTATCAGCCAAATGCATCCAAATCTGATGAGAGTTAGGAAAGCATAAAGTATATCACCTTATGAATATGGCAAATATTGAAAAATATCTGCAAAACATCGATACCAAAAACCTAGACTTCAGCTACAGCATCAAAAAATTCTTGCATCCTTCATTTGTAACCAAAAACAAAGTCTAACTTTGTTCACAGCTCAATTAGTCAATTCATTTAGGGCAGAAGGCCTTTTTCCCTCATATTCTGGATGTATCCAAATGTATTAAAAGTTCAAAGAGTATTACATACCATTTCAAAGTTTATTTCAAACTAAGCAAATTAAAGAATACAGAAATGTGTTATTTTTCCCTTGGCTTACAGAGAAAAAAGTTTTTAAAAAAATCAGCCTGAGGTGGTCCAAAGCATAATAAGTCACTGTTTCAAATCCGAGAATTCATATTTACTTTTCTAAACTCTTAAGAGGTAGGTTATAACCTTAAAAGGCTGGAACCCCTCAATGGAAGGGTGAGCCACTGTCTATGGCAAAAGCACCCGTCCATAAGTACTGGGGTAAAGTAGAAGTAACATAACATTTGAAGACAGACAATCTAGAGGAAAACCAGATTCCACCAGGTACTCTTTCAGTTGGAGCAGGTCTCCCCTCTTTCATTTCTTCATTGTTAAACGAGAATAATACTTGACAGTGTACTGAGTTTCATGAAAGTTTACTAAGAAATTGCGCTGAATCTAAACTGATGAGACGATTATTCCCCCAAATCTTTATTTGGCAATGTCCACCATTTTTTAGGCTTCCTGGTGGCTTAGACGGTAAAAAATTCACCTGTAATGCAGGAGACCTGGGTTCGATCCCTGAGTTAGGAAGGTCCCCTGGAAAAGGGAATGGCTACCCACTCCATCAATTAATAAAAATGTTGAGGCCATCTAAATTCAACTAAGTTCAACTCAACAAAAATTTACTGGATGCTCATCATACGTGATTTAGGTCACTGCCAGATGTCATGACTGGAGGGAGGGAGGGTAGGAGGGATGAGAAGGGAGAAGGAAAGAGGGTCCATGTGACTCGCAGTTTCTGTCTCCTGAGATCCTGCTATAATGTGGAGAAGACAGCATTTCACATGTGAACTCTCTAAAGAATACTCAGCACTGTATAATAAAGTATCCCAAAGACGGTGGTGCTGACAGTGGCTTTTAATGGTAGTGTTTTGTGAAGTCTAATATGAGGTTAGGGAAGGGTTCGGAGCAACCGAGAACATGACCTTGTTATTCCCCTGCTTCTGTAAGCATCTATTTCTCAGTGGACCAACCTGTGGAACCTGATAGAAAAGAGTCTCTTCGAATGGGCTGAGGGGTACCTAGGGCATTTACTCTGGCCTCTGTCACCCCCACACTATTCGTAACCCTCTTTTCCTCATTCCTCTCTCTTTACTCCCTCTGCCCTTTCCTGGGGACATCGATGTCCCCAGGCCTGTCTCCTCTCCATCCACAGCCATCAAGGCTGAAAAGGGCCCTCAGGCAGGGGAAAGAGTGGCACAATCGGAACATTAGAGAATCTGGAGACCCAAGCTCCTGCCTCAGCCTTGTACCTACTTCACTCTGCAACCTTGAACAAGTCCCTTTCACTCAATAGGCTCAGTATCCTCCTCATCAAAGGATACTAGAAGATACTTAACAGCCTTTCTTGTTGCTAAAGGTTCAAAGTCTGTGTCCTGACCTACAGCTTCCAGCAGTTTCCAAGTCACAACTGGGGGCCCACCAGTTCCAGGGCTCCTGGAGGGGCTCTGACATGACCACATGAACGGTTTCTATTGTGGGGAAGGTCAGGGACTCCTTCAGAAAATAGCTGATCTAAACAGAGCCCAAGGAGTGTCATGGCAACACTGCTCGCAAGCTGCCAGAGGTAGGGGGGAAAAGCAGCCAAGATGCATGTGCAGCTGCCTCTTTTCAGAACAGCACTCAAACCTCGTTAATATCATCTTGCCTAATACCGAGCTGCATAGATCAGAAGCTATTTTTACTGTGTCTTTAGCAGATTTGTGTCCTGTCTTCCCCGCCAGCATGTTACAGTCCAGTCCAGGGGAGTCTGCCATTGGAGAGCCTGTGGGACCTGAGGCCACCCAGGGTTAATTCAGGACATAGAGAGAGCAGGGTGAAGAAGAATGAATAGGAGTGATAGAAAAATAGACTCAGTGAGGCTGGAGGCCAAGGGAGAGGCAGGTGCAAGATGTAACCAGAATAAGTACAATCCAATACTACCAACCCCTAAGTGGGAGGTAGGCAAGTCTCATCCCTCCAAAGACTCAGGGATGCATGTGTAGGGGAGAGGAGAGAGCGCTGAATCCTATCTTATACTCCAGGGAACACAGGTTTTCCCACCACAGTTCTGATCATTGTCCCTCATCAGTTACCCTTAGAACAGCTGAGAGTGTGAAGAGCCCTCTGCCCATCAGGCAAAAATCTATCCACCACCATGCACTCCTCAGTATTTACAGCAAAGGGCTTTGGTTAAATGCCCTGTTCACAACCTGTCTCCCATGTGCAGGGGGTGGGGGAATTCTCACTTATGATGACTGACTAAACCAAACGATGCGAAAGCACCTGCCATGGGCCTGTCACATAGCACATCACAGGAGACACCCGGTAAGCGTCTGCTTGCTTCCATCTGGTTCATGCGGCAGCAGCGTCACGGGTACCACCTTTACTCCCAAAGTTCTCCAGCGAAAGAAGGAACCCAGCCAACACTTGTCGAAGGGTGAACAGGAGCTCAGGCCTCAACCACCCCTCTCCTGCTTGATCAGATGAGGGTGCCACCCTCAGACACACCACTCACTGGGCAGGTACAGCAGGGTAAGCCATTTCTTCCCTGGGGCGGAGCTCAACTAAACAGTGAATTTTTAAATTCCTCTCCCACTCTGAAATTCTATAAATCTCTAAGTGTCATATCCATCTCAAAAGCAAGCACCAAGCAGAGGGGAAAGCAGTTGAAGAAAGCAATTGTGTGTTTCTTTATCAGGAATGATATATGGGCAGTGCTGTGCCAGAAGTGAAAGGGAATTCAGAGAGGCAGAATATAGTCCCTAGATTCAGAACCCTCATAATACATGTATAGGGGGTGGGAGATAAGAGGAAATATTAAAAAGTGGCAGTACAAAATAAAACAAAGTCCAATACTCACTGAGCCAAGGGGTGGAGAAAGATGGCTCCCCTAGGAGGAGAGATGTGTGCTGGTTGTTCAGGCAGGAAAGCAAAGCCCACACAGGCAAAATGGAAGAAGGAAGCATTTTATAAGAGTGGATGGTCTCCAGTGGAAGGGTCAAAAGGTGTGTAAAATGGTGAAATATCTCATTGTTTTATGTTGCAGATTATTTTAAAATTCTGTGTTTCACGCATTAAAGTCTAGATTAATAACGGTCATCCCAACCACTCATCGTTTTAATGCTCTGTGGGCCACAGAGAGAGTGATGAAGTCAGAAATAAGACACATGGGTTCTGGGCCCTGCTCCATCGCCACACTATGAGTGACCAACCTTTAGCTAAATGCTTATCTGGCTTTAGGATGGGAGACAGGGTAGGTCTTGGGAGATGGAGTAGGTCTTGGGAGATGCGGTAGCCTCAAGACCAGTTGAAGGTCTTGAGGCTTCTTGAGAACCAAATTGTTCAAAGGGTACACTCCGCAGATGAGGAGACAGAGGTCTGCCAGAAAAGAAGTGCTTTCTCTCAACTACACATTTCTGTCATCTGTGCCCAGTTCTCTGGGCAGGGATGGTATTCACCTGCTCCTGGGGACTTGCCTCAAGCTGATTCTTGCCTGCCAGAGCGTCCCTCTGAAGCCCCTGTAATATCCCATCAAAGTCCACTTGATCATCCTTCAGAGCCAATTCCAGCCCCTGCTTTTATAAGAAACCTCCTGTAGCAAGAACTCCCACATTCTCTCACTCACAAAGTCTCATCTCTGAGCCCACACATCACACTGAGTCCTGGCTGGCCCTGCATCAAGTTCATCTCCACACACCTGCCACTTCCCTCCTTCCATGTCTTAGTGAGCCACCTTACTTCACAGGTGCTAAGTAAATGCTGCTTAAGTCAGGTTAATCTGCACCTTGGTTTTCTGACTCTCAGCCAAGTACCTTCTCAAACATAGCATGCTGCCTCTAACTGTCACAAACCTGGATCACCAGAGTGGCCAAAAAGAGTTTCAGCCACCTCCCAATCCATCAAGCCATTTACCAGATCCACAAACACAGCAAGAGAGAAGAGACATAAAGAAAAGGAGAGGAGGAGCAAAGGGTACGCACTACGATGCTAAACAGCCCTGAGTGGACCTGCACTTGAATTGCCATTCTGGTTTCACAAGGAGAAGTCTGCAGTGCAGATACTCAGTAGGGGGCCCAGAGGTCTCCCAGATGGTCCTCAGTGGAGCAAGGAGGTCCAAGAATGCTATGGTAAACCGTCAGGTGAACAAAGTCTCTATACCCAACCATCAGCTGGGCAGGCCCTTTTGGGCCACTGCAGAGAAAGAGAAACATCTGGAAAGGAAGAGCATGGCAGCCCCCTGATGGTAAAGATTTTATACTGAGTGACACTCCACCAGTAATAACGGAGTGAAAACACGGCAGAAAGATTTATGAGGCAGAGCTGTGTAACTCCAGAGGCAACCTAAGGCACACATCAGATGCGAATTTTAAATAATCCCTCCAAACACACGAGGACTCAGATGCCAGCGCACGCAGGGATGGCCCCAGCCAGACAGCAAAGGCATACTGGCTCCGCCAGAATTCGTCCATTCACCAATATGCTTCCTGAAAAACACCCATATGCTTTCTTTTAGCTTCCATATGCTTTTTTAGCAAGGAAACTAAAATATTTCATTAGTTTTGAGTAATTAATAATTACTTATTTCACAATAGTCTCCCTCATTAAAAAATGAAAATAACTGATTAAGCTGCAGGATCCTGGCTTTCAACTCAAGCTTTTTTAATTTTTTTTTTTTTTTTTTTTTTAATTCTTCCCCTCTAGGAATTGAGTAATAGAGTAAAACAGCCAGCGTGGAAATACTGGCACTATGGGGAATGAAGAGTTATGGCCCACACGGCCCAGCATTCCTCTTGACTGAGGCACGGTGGTGTAATGAAAAGAACACAGACTTTAGGAGTCCAAAGCCTGGGAACCAATCCCAGTCTGACCCCTGGTGAATACTACTTCTGGGGAAATGAAGGGCGTTGAAAAGATAAAGCCTGCTGGATTCCTGCAACCCAGCCTTCCACTACTCCCAGAGAGCTGCTTGACAAGGGCCCCCTCCTGTCTCTCCAGGCATGGGGAAGGCATGCCCCAAAATACTGGTTCCAACCCTGTCAATGTCAGCAGAGGCCTATGGCCAACAGACTCAGAATTGGTCTCCAGTGGAAAAACTGCTTCGCAAACTCTAATGAGCCTAGAACTACCTGCGAAATCTTATTAAAATGCAGATTCTGAACAGGAGGTCTGGAATGGGACCTGAGGTCTGCATTTCTAAGGAGCTCCCAGGTGATGTTGACATTCCTGGTCTTCAGAACAAATTCTGAGAAGCAACAATCTGAAAAGTATCAAAATGAAGCTGGGAAGTAGAATCTGTAGAAGAATAGGATACATGTACCTGTCCCCACTCCAGTATTCTTGCCTGGAGAATCCCATGGACAGAGGAGCCTGATGGGCTACAGTCCACAGGGTCACACGGAGTCGACATGACTGAAGCGACTTAGCACATACGCACGCCTGTCTCCTTGGGCTATGATAAGGACTGTTAAGCATATGTGAGATAACACCTCAGCGTGGTGTACAGCACAATGGTATTTCACTTATCCTCACAACAGTTCTGCCAATAGGGTGTGATTTTCATTTTACAGACAACAAAACTGAGACCCAAAGAAATCAAGTTATACTTCCAAAGTTATGTAGTGAATAACACTTAATTCCCAATCCAGTGTCAAGTGGGGGCATGAGCCAGTGGAAGACAGGAAATTTAAGGCGCTGTTACTGGAGAGCACTGGTATGAAGTCTGGTTCTCGCTCTGCTATCAACCCGCTGCTGCCCCTTCTCCGGGCCTCATCTTCCCACCCAAAGGTGTTGCCTCTGACAACCTCCAAGGCCTCTTCCATGTCTAACACTAGCCTTCATTCTCAGGGCTCCCACACAGACTCACAGTGGGTCACCAGGCACTGAGATTAGCTTCACACATGTGGCAGTCATTACCTCTTGGCATGATCCAAATTCTCGCTGCTCACATCTGCATTTGTGCTGATCTGTGCACGGCCAGAAGTCTATCTCTGGTAAAAATCCCACGCTCAATATAACAGGGAGAGAACAACAAACGGATTCCCCAAAGCATTGAAATTCCAATTCAGTTGATAGCTTGCAGTGTGATCAGGGCTCTATGACTCTATAATCACCACCTCCTCCTGCATTCACTTACGAAACTGGAGACTCTCAGACCACTAACCTGATCGAAGTATGCAAGGAAAGAGAAAACGTGAGTTATTTATAATGCAGTTTAGACAACTGCCCAACTCTTCTTATCCTGCCTTAAGATACGAGAAGAGCATTTAATTAATGAATTATCATGTAAAAGATTCAGGATATATGAGCTTATCCCTCTTAAACTCCCAGAACACACATTCACTGTACTCCTCAGGGGCCCACTGATTATTTTTTACTAGGAATTTCTATAGGTTATAGAATAGTTTCATTGCCCCTATGACATTCATTGTTATCTCTTGCATGCGTGCATGCTAAGTCACTTCAGTCATGTCTGACTCTTTGTGACCCTGTGGACCCTAGCCTGCTAGGCTTCTCTGTCCATAGGATTCTCCAAGCGAGAATACTGAGTAGGTTGCCATGCCCCTCTCCAGGCGATCTTCCCAACCCAGGGATGGAACCCACATCTCTTATGTCTCCTGCATTGGCAGGCAGGTTCCTTACCACTAGCTCCACCTGGGAAGCCTGTTGTCTCTAGATGCAGTCACATATTTTCAAACAGACCTAGATTTGATTCCAGACTTTGCATTCATTTGCTATATGACATTAGGCAAACTACTCAACCTCTCTGGGCTCAGTTTCCACATATGAAAAGTGGGAAAAATATTGTTTTATTTTATGAGATTCAGTGAACTGATGTATTGAAATTGATAGCAATTAGCAGATTTTGGGTTAAACATACATTTGAGTGATAGAGTAAATAAATGAATTGAATATTAAAACATCACTCAACAGTTTGAAACATACAAATGCCCAGAGTCACACTCATAAATGAGTCCGACACTCAGAGCAAAACAAGAAGTGAATTGTGGGAGAAATCCAACAGCAAAGGAAACGTGTGTTATCAAAATGTCATCTCAGACTTCCCACACTGAAAAACATCTTTTGTTTAACCTAGAACCTAGGTATGGCCTTTAGAGAGTTTACAAACCTCATGAAATTGTAGACAACATTCTATACAGATGTGTATTTTCTAATTATTTCATAGCTTCCAAATCTTCCACAATCCTCTCCCTTACCACTAAACATACACACACAAATTAATGACTGCCTTAGGCAAGTCCCTTGACAGAGGGATCTGCCAATGGAGAGAGAAAAAGTTTACTTAATAAAACAAGGCTGAAAGATACGAGCATGCGGTTTAGAAAGTATGGGCGGTGGAAGTATTCATGATGAACACTCCAAACCAGAGAAAGGAGCTCTGAATCTAAGATTCAGCTTGGCTAAAATCTTGCTACAGGACCTTAGGCAAGTCAGAGACTCAGGATCACGATTCTGGAAACCTTTGACATGCTCTATTTCACCCTCCTCCTCCTCTTCCCATCTCACAGACGGAGAAACTGAGGTTCAGAGGCAGGAAGGTCATGCCTTCACCAAAGTCACAGAAAATAAGGTAAAGCCAGGATTTAAACCTCAGACCCAGTAAAATGATTTCTACACTATGTACATCAGTATTATGAAGTACAAGGTAAGTGTTTAGACCCAGTTGCCTCTAAGTTATCTTCCAGCTGATGGATAATTATTGCTCTCTTCTCTGGACCTGGAAATCTCATGAAAACATTAGTTTGGTTTTGGAAAAGATCATTCCAGCTGTTCCTCAGTCCCAGCCCAGTCCCACAAGAGCAGGGCAGAAAGAAGGTCTGAAAGGATGAGAGATGTTGCTATTAATCTTATGCAGCACAGCAACTGGGAACCGCAGGCCTTGACCTAGATTTCACTGTGTTGCCTATTACTCTCCTGTCCTCCTGCATATTAATCTTGCATCTGTCTGCTCTTTATTAATGTTCCCAACTATGCACAGTACACAGCCAGTTAGGAACGCATCCTATAATTCACTGGATTAGAAAAGGACAGGAGGGAACAGTGGTGATGTCAGGGTCAAGAAGAACTGCAGGGAACCACAGACTAATAACAAACACAGAGAGCAGAGGCAGCCAGAATCATCTATCCCATGCTTCACGGAATGAACGAAACAGTATGCCATCCACATATTTGAAGGGCATCTCACATCCCTGAGCTGGCAATGTGATTGGTTTTGCCTGAAAGGTAATGTCCTTTTTTTTTTTTTTTTCAGATAATGTCCTTTTAAATGTTGGGAAGAGAAAGGACATTTCACATCTAGTGATTCCTCTCCTAAAACAGCAACTAAGGAGTCAGAATTCTAGCCCAGGATCTGCCACCAACACCGTAGACAAATCAGATTCCCTCCCTGAGCCCAAAATGTCCATCTCTGAAATGAAAGGATTTGGCTAAATTGCTTTGTTTTCTTTAAGTTTTTATTATTGAAGTATAGTTGCTTTACAACGTTGTGTTACTTTCTGTTGTACAGCAAAACGAATCAGTTCTACATATACATACAGCCCCTCCGTTTTAGATATCCTTCTCACTTAGAGCAATGAGTAGAGCTCCTGTGCTGAACAGTAGGTTCTCATTAGTAATCTATTTTATACACAGTAGTGTATCTATGACAGTCCTAACCTCCCAAGTCATCCCATCCCATCTCCCCGACTTGGTATCTGTATGTCTGTTCTCTACATCTGTGTCTCCATTTCTTCTTTGCAAATAAATTCATCTGTAAAATTTTGTCTCGATTGGTTCTCAATGCGCCCTCTGTCTTTGATATTCTGACCTCTCCTTACAGGTCACTGACTCAATCCCAGAAAAGTCAAACAACAGAAGAGGAACCTCTTTATATGGCTAGTTGAGAAGTTTACCACAGCCTCTAAAACTGAGACCGAGACTATGGAGCAGAAAAACATAGAGGAGAATGGACTTTTTTGATTTCTAACTAGAAAATGAATGTTGCTAGGGGAGACACACCCAATGCATAAATGTTCAATCACTGTCCAATCTAAAACTCAAATCATTAACTGTCTTTCAGGCATGTAGAAGAATTAAGGTAAAAAAACAATTTTCACACTAGACTCTCTATGACTTTGGAAAAGTAGCAGCAGGAGGAAAAAGGAACTGACCAAGAAATAAAATCATAGCAATTACCATTAGGACATTTGACTAGAAATAACACCATGACCAACTGGTCTAACTCTACCTATTGTCAGATGCTGAAAGAGACCCCAAAGAGGGAAAATGACTTGCCCAAGATGACACAGTCAGAGCTGGGAGTACAAATAGATTTTCATGCCACCTGGTTCATAGAACATAACCCATAATGCATTACTTCACTCCTGCAAACAATGAGATTCTATTCAGGTAACTAAGAACATAATTTCACTTATAACTACTGTCTCTAACTCTACCTCAAATAACAACAGCTGATTTATTTGATTTAAGGCAGACTAGAGCTGTTTCCATCAAATTATAATAACCAATTCACTCTAGCAATAGAGACAAGTCTGTGAGAATTAATTGGGCATTATTCATCCTCGCTAATGAATCACTCCATGGAAAACAAGGATAATCAACGGTCTACCAAAGGCCAGAAGCTTGTTCTTACTCAAGTAAGATCTTCCCTGTTAAAGAACATTGGGTATCAGCTCTAAATAGTAAACAGGGTATACAGTTTCAGATTCCATGAAGTACAGCTTTAAATAGACTTGGTTTGGAAGTGGGACAGGGAACACACCGCAGTCAGTGGATCAACGTTGAAAGCCGAGAAAAACAATGATTACACTCATTAAGTGGGTACCTGTTGACACAGCTACCGTCAAGCCTAATTATTTATTTAAACTGTTATTCTTTCTTCATTACTGACACTGACATCAATTATTACCATAAGATTATTTTAAATGTTTGTAGTATGCTCTCAGAATATTTACTTCTCTATCATCCAAAGGCTATTGAGAAGTTTTTATCCTTCTTTCCTCACACCAAATCCACTTATATAATTTTAAACGATAGAGGAATAGATAGATAGATGGATAATGGATGACTGATAATAGATAGATGATAGATAATACATAGATGATAGATAAATATATACAAAATTCCTTTCTAAAGAGCAGTTTTTCATAACCTTTCCAGCCTTGCTTAAACTCTTCTTTGTACATTCAAGTGGGTTTCACTGGGGAAGCAGGGGCATAGTTAACCACTTTTCAAAAAGTATTTTATTAATATTTAACAATTTGCATTTGGAGGAAAGTTAATATAAAAACTGTAGCTACTAAATGAACAAACAGATCTCTGCCTAACAGAGCTACCGAAACTTATGCTATCACCTGTCTACAGTACATTCTTTTCTGATGTGTTATCCCTGAAAATATATGAAGTATATAAGAAAGGATTTTTTGCAGGGGCATTTTATGTACTAGAGAGGAACAAAAAGATGGGCAGGAGCCATTCCTATATTTTTGGCTACCATCTTTTTTTTTTTTTTTAGTAACTTTCTTATAGAAACGAGTATAAAATCTAAATATCACAAATGGCATATAGGCCTGATCTGCTCATAGAAGAGTTTCACAGTCTATACATTCCCTCACTGGCCTTGCTCATACATGATGTCTTCTTATTCGACATATATGATGAGTGTTAGTTTTGAAAACCATATTAATGTGACACCAAAATTTTCACTCATTTCTAAATTGCAACTCCTGCACATATGAGCCGGTACCAACAAACCTCAATTTGCTCAAAGGCCTGTGTAATTAAAATTACGTTTAAATTACTATCTATAAAATAGATAACTAATAAGGACCTACTGTATAGCACAGGGAATTCTACTCAGCACTCTGCAATGGCCTATACAGTAAGAGAATCTAAAAAAGAACAGATATATGTGTATGTATAATTTATTCACTTGGCTGTACACTTGAAACTAACAGAATATTATAAATCAACTAGACTCCAACAAACTGAAAAAAAAAAATATGTTCAAGATCATGTAAAGAAAATACCAAAGAGATAATCAAAATATTCTTCTGGAGAAATGTTTACAGAACATTAAATACTGATATCAAGTCTTCTCCCAAGGTGCTATCCTATAGGGCCTGCAGTTAGGAACACCATAGCGACTACTTCGCCTCTTTTTGGCTAAGATTTCCAGAAGATTACAGAGAACACAGCAGAGTTAGCTGGGAAGTACAGATATCAACTGGTTATCTGCAGAAGAAAACACACATCTTGCAAATTTAAACATTTTTATGCTTTCTTAAACACCTAAAACAAATTTTATGTTTTCTTATTTTTTATTTTAAACTGGTCTCCATTTTCTTGACAAACTCAAGAAGAATGAAATCTTCTGCCAAAGTTCTAATTCATTTACACTGGTTCCCCAAAAGAGTGGAATGCAGGTACCACAGGTCCTGGGTTTCAAAAGACTAACTCATTTCCTGTATTTTTCAGGGTTTTGTTGTTGTGATAGCCTTAGATTATGTCCTTTAGAGATGTTTTGGGAGCACGTAATATGGCAGAAAGTGAAGAAGAACTAAAAAGCCTCTTGATGAAAGTGAAAGTGAAGAGTGAAAAAGTTGGCTTAAAGCTCAGCATTCAGAAAACAAAGATCATGGCATCTAGTCCCATCACTTCATGAGCAATAGATGGGGAAACAGTGGAAACAGTGTCAGACTTTATTTTGGGGGCTCCAAAATCACTGCAGATGGTGACTGCAGCCATGAAATTAAAAGATGCTTACTCCTTGGAAGAAAAGTTATCACCAACCTAGATAGCATGTTGAAAAGCAGAGACATTACTTTGTCAACAAAGGTCCGTCTAGTCAAGGCTATGGTTTTTCCAGTGGTCATGTATGGATGTGAGAGTTGGACTGTGAAGAAAGCTGAGTGCCAAAGAATTGATGCTTTTGAACTCTGATGTTGGAGAAGACTCTTGAGAATCCCTTGGAATGCAAAGAGATCCAACTAGTCCATTCGGAAGGAGATCAGCCCTGGATTTTCTTTGGAAGGAATGATGCTCAAGCTGAAACTCCAATACTTTGGCCACCTCATGTGAACAGTTGACTCATTGGAAAAGACTCTGATGCTGGGAGGGATTGAGGGCAGGAGGAGAAGGGGATGACAGAGGATGAGATGGCTGGATGGCATCACTGACTCAATGGACGTGGGTCTGAATGAACTCCGGGAGTTGGTGATGGACAGGGAGGCCTGGCGTGCTGCAATTCATGGGGTCACAGAGTCGGACACGACTGAGCGACTGAACTGAACTGAAGAGGTAGTGACAGACCCGACCAGTAGTTTGACTCCTTCAGAGCCAGGTAACAGTGGCAGCATAGTGTAGTAAAAAATGCACCCCATCAATGACCAGGAAACTGGAGAAAGCTCTCCTGCTACATACTAGCTGCAGATATAAGAAGGCACTAGATAAGAACATCCTTGGACATGGCATACTCTAGACACTTCAGTACTTCCATGTTACCAGATACTTCTCTGCTTCAGGTATGAAGCTTTAAAAAGCTGGAATTAAAAGGAAATCAAATCAAGGAAACATAAAAGGGGAAGCGCTTCACCGCCTTGGCCATTTTTCGGGTTTTGGTGTTCCTGGAATGCCTTCATATTTCTTCTGTTGGGAGTGAAATCTACCTTAAACACTATTGGTTAAGGTGCCTATTAGCATTTCATAAATGTGATGACACCAAGCCCCTCTTACCTTGGACAGCTCGTTCTTAGAATGATCAGTGGACACAAGGGCCAGCAAACTGCAGTGCTAGTGTCTGTAAACAAAACAGGGAAAAGTTACACTTAGCTTGCAAGCTCTATTTATTCATTAATAATCATAAACTCTTCTATCTATACGGCAGTTTCTCGTTTCACAAAACACTTTCACATTCATTATCTCATTTCAGTCCATGTCAACCTGGTAAAGAAGCAGGAAGAGAGGAAGAGATTATTCTACCACTTTAGAGGTGAGGAAACAAAAGCTCACAGAGGATAAGGATGAGAAAGGAACCAACATCTCTATCATGGATAAATTCAAAAATGTGAATGGATATTATTTTCCTCATTTTACAGATGCAAAAACTGAAGTTCAAAAAATGTAGGTAACTTGCCCAAGACTGCACAGTACAATACATGGCAAGATGAGAGTTTGTACCCTCTGAGCTCTGCCTGCTCATCCAGTGGGCTTTCCTTTACATCCAGAATATTAGGTAGGGAAAATATGAGGACAGACAACTCATTGACTTGATCCACCAGACTTCATGAAGGAGGAAATGATATAAAACCAGTTATTTGATTGACATGAGGAAGTGGGAAAAACACATAGGATTTAGAGCCAGTCAGGATTTAGATCTGTCTACCTCTTACCAATGGCCTTAGGCAAGTTACTTAAACCCCCAAGTGTCAATTTCCTTATATGTAAATGAGACATACAATACCCACTTCCTAGCCAAAGATGAGTTAAACTTTTGGGGGGAAGATTTTCCTCCATTATTTCATATCTATAAGCATTGATGTGGTGGTCAACAAAATGGTATACAAAAATTCCTTCCTATAAGCCCATGCTTATATGATCAAAGAATAATGTTCTAAGCACACAAAAAAAGAGGGTATCTCTGGGTTGGGTATTTCCTTGATTCATGTCTCTAGTTTTAAAATACCATAGTATTTATCTGTGTCAATCTACATGACTTCACCTACCAGCATCACAAAGAACTTTTGTTCCACGTGACAAAGCCTCAGAATTGAAGAATCATGTATCCCCTCAACCCAAAAAGCAAAAGAAACTGCTTTAGGGGAAAGCCTGCAGATTTATCACAGGTCAGTCTAAAGCCTGTGCCTGTATCATGCTTCAGGTTCAGAGAAATGGAGCTTCCAATAGGAGCGCAAGAACAAGGGGTCAGTTTTAACACAGGGATAGATTTGTTGAGAAGTAAAGATCTCTCAGGACTTCCCTGGTGGCTCAGACGGTAAAGTGTCTGTCTACAATGTGGGAGACCTGGGCTCGATCCCTGGGTCAAGAAGATTCCCCGGAGAAGGAAATGGCAACCCACTCCAGTACTCTTGTCTAGAAAATCCCATGGACGGAGGAGCCTGGTGTCCATGGGGTCGCAAAGAGTCGGACATGACTGAGCAACTTCACTTCACTTTCAAAGATCTCTCTGAAGTTTTATTAATATATCCCATTTTCATATAGGGGCTTAAATCAGATGATTAGGAATACAGCACGGTTGATACTATATTCTGCAAGAAATTCTTGCCATATGCCACCAAAATAAAAAATATTAATCATCTGTAATACTATAGTTTAAGGTTTGAAAAATATTTCATGATCATGTTATCTTAAATCATCCTTGACATAATAACCCCAGTGAAACCGTATTACCCCAATTTTACTGATCAGGAAGCCAAACTTCAAACATCACATGGTTAATATGAAACATATAAAAGTTTAACCTTGTATCTTGATCCCCAAACGAGTAAGGAGGCTTCTACTACACGATGCAGCCTCCCATTTGGGAGCATTCTATTTGGAAGGAAAGGGAAAATGGCATATAACCTGTAAAAGTCTATTGTCAAGGGGCCAAGGCACATTTAGTACTGAGTCCTGCTTCACTAGCAAGTGAAAGGAGAGAGACTTCACATCTGTGGTCTAACCAGAAGGTGACACATTACTAAGCTGAGGGAGTGTTCGATGCAGGGTTACCATCAACACTTTCTCAGCTCTCCCCAGTGAAGTTTCAGAGATGCGACATCCTTGGGCAAGCTATCGAAACACAAGCCACAGAAACAATACAAGGCTGTACCACTAAATTTTCGTAAAGGGGTCTGCATCAGGAAGTTTCATCTCACACTGTAGAAGAGCTGAAACCTTCTAGCTAAGAAGTTCACCAGCCTCTTCTCACACGGTTTGAGTGGCACGTGTCCTCAGTAAGTCGAGTATTTTCTGATGCAGAGGAGTTCTCCTCCAGACCCATAAAGACATCTGAGACAAGTGACGAATCCAGTGCTAGCATCTTAGTAGTGAAGTCAGTTATCCTTGGCTGCCTCTGTGGACCTTATGACTGCTGACCCAAAACCTGGCAAGGCTGCATCTTTGTCAAATCACCCATCCCATCACTCTCAAAAAAACCCTTCTCATTTCCAGAAGCAATTTCAACAGAAACAAAAACCTTATATGATCAACCTCTAACTTATAAAACTTTAACACATTCAGTTCAGTTCAGTTCAGTCCTTCAGTCATGTCTGACTCTTTGTGACCCCATGAATCGCAGCATGCCAGGCCTCCCTGTCCATCACCAATTCCCGAAGTTCACTCAAACTCACGTCCATCGAGTCGGTGATGCCATCCAGCCATCTCATCCTCGGTCATCCCCTTCTCCTCCTGCCCCCAATCCCTCCCAGCATCAGAGTCTTTTCCAATGAGTCAACTCTTCCCATGAGGTGGCCAAAGTACTGGAGTTTCAGCTTTAGCATCATTCCTTCCAAAGAAATCCCAGGGTTGATCTCCTTCAGAATGGACTGGTTGGATCTCCTTGCAGTCCAAGGGACTCTCAAGAGTCTTCTCCAACACCACAGTTCAAAAGCATCAATTCTTCAGTGCTCAGCTTTCTTCACAGTCCAACTCTCACATCCATACATGACCACTGGAAAAACCATAGCCTTGACTAGATGGACTTTTGTTGGCAAAGTAATGTCTCTGCTTTTCAACATGATATCTAGGTTGGTCATAACTTTCCTTCCAAGGAGTAAGCATCTTTTAATTTCATGGCTGCAGTCACCATCTGCAGTGATTTTAGAGCCCCCCAAAATAAAGTCTGACACTGTTTCCACTGTTTCCATGAAGTGATGGGACCAGATGCCATGATCTTCTTAGGATCAAAGCAAAATAAGAATCAACAAACCTAGAGCTGGGGCTAGTATAAAATAATTGATCATTTCTACTGTATTTGGGGGAGAAACTGGAGAGAACAATGGAGCCAAAGCGGGGGGGGGGGGGGTGGATAAAAAGTGAATGGAAAGAAAAATGATGAAGAATAAGGAAAAAAGAAGAGAGGAATGGGAGGTCAGGAGAAATGAAGAGAGAAGAGATATAAACAGGTTTTTCCAACAACCATGGTAGCCTCTGGATCGACCACTCCACCCCTGAACAATTTTAGACAACATAACTCTAGGTGATGATCTTGACATTATGAAGAAAAATTCCAACAAACTGGCATGAGAATCACTAAGGCCAATGTGTAGATGCCCCTTAATATTTGATATTTTACAAGTGCTGTAATACAAATAAGCAGTTGACAGAGCCTTATAAAAATGCTCTAAGCAAATAAACTGAAGTAAGTCTTCAGTCCTGTAATGCCAGACGTTTATTCCAAACAAGGGGTGCTATCTTAAAAAGAACAGTAGACTGGGAATTGAGGACCTTGATTCTGGTTTTAGTGCTACAATTCCCAAACCTTTTCGATTAGAAGTTTTATGAGATATACATTTTTCTGTTTCTTTTTCTACGAATCTTGACCATTGCTATCCCTAAACCACTGTGGAAAAGCCAAACATTATTTTGTCTAGACTTTGTGCATTTCAGTAAGTTTTACGAATTGATAAAAGTGGTGGTGAAATGATAACTTATAAATTAAACAACATCATAATCTTAAACACGATTATTAGGAAGTCTGACCCCAAAAGTAAACGAAATGTGAGATCAGGCCAAAGGTATTAAATGACAAACATGGAATGTCCTCCACTTCCAACATCAAATCCCACATGAAGAACATTTTTAAATGATACCCTAAGACACTTATCAAGAATACAACGTACTCTGTGGCTTATGAACAATTTGGTTGTCTCATTAAAGTAATGTTTGCCAGTATTTAATTGCTTCCCTCCCTGATTTTAATTTCCTCAGCTGTCAGCATCTATCAAAGACACTGAGATCTTCTGACATCCTGGCTGATTGTGTTGAAATTAATCAGATTTTTAAAAAGTAAATTGCTTTGGTCTAAAGGTAATGCTCATCTTCTTCATGTGATATTTATAAGGGTTCTATCAACAGAAAACTTATAATCTAGAAATTAAATCAGAGGCTTTAGGAATCCAAAGCAAAAATGTAAGTAGCTCACAAATTTCCAGCACTGGAGTTCAGAAGACCAGTACTTTAAAAAAATCCAATCAACAAGTGTTTATTGAACACACAGCACTTAGCTGCAATCACTACTGGGTAAACGGACGTAAGGAAGACGTATAGCTTAGAGGAGGAAACGGCAACCCATTCCAGTATTCTTGCCAGGATAACCCCATGGACAGAGGAGCCTGGCGGCCTACAGCCCACGGGGTGGCAAACAATCGGACAAGATTAAACAACTGAGCATGCAAGACATGCAGCTGCCTCAGGAAGTTTAAGGAACAAGTGAAAATTAATTACTTAAGCTGAATTGACTTTGACAAAATAGTTCACAATCTGGTCACTCAAAAAGTACACTTATTGTGTTTTCAGTTGTGATCAGATATATACATTATTCTTTCACATGAATTAATGATTTTATTCTTCACCTAATCCAATGGGGTGAAATAGTTAGTAATAGTTGCAATATCTCCATTTGGCAAGTGACAAACCTGAGCCTCAGAGTGAAAAACAGACTTTTTTCCTAGATATTTGGTAATGGGCAAAGCTGGTTTCTGATCTAAATAAAATCAGACAATACAGCATGATCACTTTGAAATAAAGAGAGAAAAAATTATTTGCAAATCCTCCACACATAATTATTCAGTGCTAATTCTTGTCTAATATCTATCAGTAACAGTGTTTAAGATACTCGCTGAGGAAACCCGCAAGCTGTTCTTTAAGAAGTAAATGAAATGATAGATAAAAACTTTGTAAAGTGTCCTAGCATCATGAGATTATTTTTATGTATTTATGTCATTATTCCTACTTTGGAATATAGAAATATGCATTCATGCAGTAATTAGGTCCCAAACCTAAGGCCCCTAAACTAAACAGGAAAAAAAAAAAAGGCAAAAGTTGTACGTATGCAATTCTGGGAAGCAGAGGGGGAAAAGTCAATGATAACACACAGAACTTAGAAGGTGGCTTTATAACCAAACATAATGAAACCCTAGTATAGGTCTTATATTTCCAGAGGACTCTAAGCTTACCAAGCCTTTAAGTGTCTCTCTTGCTATAAAGCTTTTCCTGACCCAAAAGCATCTGATGAAGCAGCCTTTGTAAAGACAACCATAAAGCCTAATTTCATATATAGATCACTAAAATTGACACCGGGGCTTCCCAGGTGGCTCGGCAGTAAAAAAATGTGCCTGACAAGCAGGAGATGCAGGTTCAATCCCTGGGTTGGGGAGATCCCCTGGAGGGAAAAAAAAAAAAAGGCAACTAACTCCAGTATTCTTGCTGTGAAATCTCACGGACAGAGGAGCCTGGTGGATTATAGTCCATGGAATCGCAAGAGTGGGACACAACTGAGCAACTAAACAACAACAAAATTAACACACCGGTTTATAACTTTTCCTCGGTTGTGTGTCTTGAAGAAAAAATCCTGTCTAACTCAGTTTCATGAAACCAAACCCCAAATCCAGAATCTGATCCTTAGTAGGTACTCAAGAAAATATTCACTGAATGATTAAATGAACAAATGATAAAAGTGTTTTAAAACTTTGTAAAGTGTCCTAGCATCCTAACTCCTATAGCATTAAGCTCAATATACGCCATATAACAAGAGGTTAGTAAGTGTTGGGTGAATTTAAATTAATTGAACAGTTAATGTAAAAAAAAGTATATTGCTCAACTAAATGATTCTAGAAGCTACTGAGTGGTTCAGTGAAGAGTTAAGTAACCTGCAATGGCCCAGCCATCATTAACCCAGTACAGGGGTGAAGAAATGTTTTTCACAGTAAGAATAGTAAAGGCTGAAGACATGGATAGAAACGCAGGCAGGAGCTGAGAAAATTAATTTAGAAAAAAACAATGATTGTCCAGAAAACCATGCTAAGTGATACCAAATTAAAAAAACAAAGGAGGAAACAAATCTAAAGATAATGGGACTTCTTTTTAAGATCATAAATATAAATAAAATCGAAACAGGGGAAAATGGAGAATGAGAGAGGAGAAGGAGAGATTCTATTTTTTATTGTAATAGCATTTTTTAATTATGGAAATATGATAACACATCTACAGGAGACTTGGAAAATACAGAACAAGGTTGCATATAGTACCACTATATATTTTAATTCTTTTTAAGTAGATTAAGATTTTTAATTGGAGTTTCAATATCAAACTCTCAAAAATTAATAGAATGAATATACTGAGAAGTAGATATAGTAGATATATTGAGAAGGATATAGCGGACCTGAAAAGCACTATGAAACAACTCAACATAATTAATACTTGTACAATAGTCACACAACAGTAGGATACAAAATCTATTCAAGTTCCCATAGACTATGAAAGGAGAGATTCTTGAAATAATGATTTCTAAAAATGAAGAAAAAGTCATATGTAGGGGAAAAAATATCAAAGACAAAAGAGTTGAGATATACGTATATACACTTATATATATATATAAGCACACATCTGAAACTAACACAATACTGTAAATTAACTCTAATTCAATTAAAAAAAAAAGGAAATGAAAGTTACTCAGTAGTGTCCAACTGTTTGTAACTCTATGGACTATATAGTCCATGGAATTCTCCCAGCCAGAATACTGGAGTGGGTAGCCATTCCCTTCTCCAGGGGATCTTCCCAACCCACGGATGGAACCCAGGTCCTCCGCATTGCAGGTGGACTCTTTACCAGATGAGCCACAAGGGAAGCCCTCCCCCAAAAAGGAAAGATTTTTTAAAAGTTGATCAAGTTAAAAGAATATCTATTAAACATGCTATGTTTCAATAACTAAGCTAAGCACCTCACATATCTTAATCCTTAAAAATATTCTTAGAAGTCATTATACATCCATTTTGCATCTGAGTAAAGGAATGCTCAGAAGGAGTGAGTAACTGATGAAGTTCACACACCAAATAAGTTATGGTATTAGAATTCATATCTCAGCTTTTAGGGTCCAAAACTCACACTGTTCTCAGCATAACAAAAAAAGAGAAGTGGGATTTAAAAGGCTCTTAGAATTGGACTGCATGATGGAAATTTAAAAAGTAATATGAAATAGGGAAGGCATAAAGAATTCGAGCATCCAAACCTTTTAAGGGACCAAGATATAAGCAGTAAGAAAAAGACTGAAGAAGGAACAAAGATGGATGGGGAATAAAAAGCTATCTTCGGGTATCTAAGGATGTGTCCTGTATAAATCATAATACCTTTGAAAAATCTGCAATGCTAGAACTATTAGGGTTGAAACTATGAAAATTCAGTTTCCGAACAATGCAAAGGAGATTATTAAACATAAGCTATTCAGTAGTAGAAACAATTGCCTCACAAAGAATTAGAAGTGTTCAAGTAGAGGTTAAGTGGCCATCTGCCAGGAAAGGCATGCATGACATCCTAATGAGAGGGAGTCAGCATTAGAAGACAGGCCAGTGAAGCTCTGGGGTTTCAGAGACTTAGCTGAGAGATAAACAACAGTTCAGATCACTAGATAAAAATCTGGAGAATGCCCTTTGAAGAAGAGATCTCTGGATAAAAATAACATCCATTCAATACATCCATGAAGCTCCTATGATGCACTAAGCACAGGACAGACCCAAGCTAAAGAGGTTCCAAAAAGGAAGCAGAAAACATTGTCAAGAGATAGAACTGTTGCTAGGCAATTTTTGAGCCTAATACATGGCTAGGAAAAACCATAACTAGAAGTTCTAAAAAAGAAACAGAAAAGACTCAATGGTTTTCAGGTAACTACAGACAGGAAACAAGAGTTTTGCAGAAAGAAAAAAAGAGTTACCAAAGTCCTTGGTTTATGTCCAACTCTTTGTGACCCTATGGACTGTAGCCCTCCAGGCTCCTCTGTCCCTGGGATTCTCCAGGAAAGAATACTGGAGTGGGCTGCCACACCCTCCTCCAGTGGTATCTTCCCAACCCAGGGATTGAACCCAGGTCTCCTGCATTGCAGGTGGATTCTTTACCACTAGCACCACCAGGGGTGACATGAGGCCAAATCTGATCAGCCTTTAGGGTCATGAGAATCACGAGGGAAGAATCAGAAGGTTAGAAAACAAAGTTCTGTTCACAGAGTTCAGAGGTAAGGGAAAGTGAGCAACTGTTGGATGAGAAATAGGAAAAAATGGCATATTGCAAAAGAATATCCAACTTATTTGAAGATGAGCGAACAATACATTTGAGAGTCTGAAAACCTCTTTTTATATTTTGCCAAATTTACTCATTTTTATACACTGCAACTGCTTTCAACCCCCAACATCCCTCAAAACTATTGTAAAACAGGAGAGGAAGATATTAAAAAGAAAACTCAATATCTAGGTCTGGTTCTAGTGCCTCTCTTAGCATCCTTCATGATGATTTCAAAACCTGATGAATTTTTATGGAAGAAAACAGATCACATAAAATATTAACATAAGCAAAAGCAAAATTAAGAGTAATTTTGTTGGACAACATCCCTCCTGCATGGAGAGAGAAACTTAACAGATAATTGAAGGTTGAGTTTGGTTGGCCAAAGAGATGACTTGTTGTGATATGAAAGATAATGGTTGTTTGTATAATTTCCTTTCCTATGACTTTTAACTGATAATCTAGGTGAAGAAAGAAATGGCTGCTTCAGCACACTCACTGATTCTATTTTCCCCATAAACTGGAATTCTAAACCAGAAAATGAATAAGCACCCAACTGCTCCCTTACCTCCTCTCCATTTGGCAAAGACAAAGCATGTTCTGATTACAAACGCAGTGGTGGTAACTAATGAAATACTGAAAAGCAGAAGAGTGAGTGGTACAGAGTAGGGAAAATATGTAAAGGGTTTAATATGCAAAAACACAGAAATCTTCCTAAATATGTTCAGTAATTATATATTTTGGTATCATTGGGGGCTTCCCTGGTGGCTTAGAGGGTAAAGCATCTGCCTGCAATGCGGGAGACCTAGGTTCAATCCCTTAGTCGGGAAGATCCCCTGGAGAAGGCAATGGCACCCCACTCCAGTACTCTTGCCTGGAAAATCCCATGGACAGAGGAGCCTGGGAGGCTGCAGTCCATGGGGTCGCAAAGAGTCGGACACGACTCAGCAACTTCACTTTCGTAGCATTATATTCACAAAAGAACTTCACAAACATCTACCTTGAAATTTCTGAAACTGAAATAGTAAATCAAAAGGAAAAAGGAGTAATGTACTGAGTTCTTGTCACTAACTGGTGGGGCTGTCTTGGGTTGGTCTTCTCCAGCTCCTCTTTCTCATGAAATGCAAAGACTAGATCTTTGATTAGCCAGATTAAATCTGAATTAGATCAGTGGCTCTCAGTGTGTGATCCATAAACTTAGGAGTTAAATTCCTAAAGTAAAGGTCCTCCAGACCCTTCCAAGGGACTGAAAGTTCATTATTATGTTTTGAACCTTTTTCACTATGTATACATTTATACCACTAGTACAAAAGCAATGTGTGGGTTAAAATGATTGGAGTTTTAACATGAATCAAGGAAGTGTCACCAAACGGTACTGAAAGTCACCGTACTTTTCATTACCAAGCATCCACAGTAAAGAGGGGCTTCAAGGGGATTGCTTTACTTGATACTGCCTTTAATGAATCAAAAATCCTTAATTTTACTAAATTTCAATCCTGAGGTTTTTCTATCATCCTTGTAAGACTGACACACCTTTTTAATATTCTGTGTGAGACAGAGCAAGTATTCATGAAGCACTTCTGCTAAATTCCAAACTGTAATGGTTGTCTCCAGGAAACTCACGTGCTTGATTGTTTGAATTGAGAAATGAAGTAATGGCTCCTTGCTCGGAACACCATTTTTACTTGAAAGAACGGTCATTCAGACTTGGTCCTGTCATACATTTTCTCAAAACTAAACCAAAAAAACATCATTTCAAGAAAAATAACTAACAAGCTTTATTGCCAATGATGAAATTCAAATATTAAAGTGAAAATTAGAATTTTGAAAACCTTGATCTACTATTTATATTATACATTTGACAACTTCTTAATAACTATATTCAGGTCAGGAAGCAACAGTTAGAACTGGACATGGAACAACAGACTGGTTCCAAATAGGAAAAGGAGTACGTCAAGGCTGTATATTGTCACCCTGCTTATTTAACTTCCATGCAGAGTACATCATGAGGAACGCTGGGCTGGAAGAAGCACAAGCTGGAATCAAGATTGCCGGGAGAAATATCAATAACCTCAGATATGCAGACGACACCACCCTTATGGCAGAAAGTGAAGAAGAACTAAAGAGCCTCTTGATGAAAGTGAAGGAGGAGAGTAAAAAAGTTGACTTAAAGCTCAGCATTCAGAAAATGAAGATCATGGCATCTGGTCCCATCACTTCATGGGAAATAGATGGGGAAACAGTGGAAACAGAGTCAGACTTTATTTTGGGGGGCTAGAAAATCACTGCAGATGGTGACTGCAGCCATGAAATTAAAAGACACTTACTCCTTGGAAGGAAAGTTATGACCAACCTGGATAGCATATTCAAAAGCAGAGACATTACTTTGTCAACAAAGGTCCATCTAGTCAAGGCTATGGTTTTTCCTGTGGTCATGTATGGATGTGAGAGTTGGACTGTGAAGAAAGCTGAGCACTGAAGAATTGATTCTTCTGAACTGTGGTGTTGGAGAAGACTCTTGAGAGTCCCTTGGACTGCAAGGAGATCCAACCAGTCCATTATGAAGGAGATCAGTCCTGGGTGTTCATTGGAAGGAATGATTCTGAAGCTGAAACTCCAGTACTTTGGCCACCTCATGCGAAGAGTTGACTCATTGGAAAAGACTCTGATGCTGGGAGGGATTGGGAGCAGGAGGAGAAGGGGACGACAGAGGATGAGATGGTTGGATGGCATCACTGACTCGATGGACATGAGTCTGAGTGAACTCCAGGAGTTGGTGATGGACAGGGAGGCCTGGCGTGTTGTGATTCATGAGGTTGCAAAGAGTCAGACACAAATGAGCAACTGAACTGAACTGAACCGAAATACTTAAAATACTCTTGCTGATGAAATCAGCAGTGATATTAATGAATGTGATTATTTTAAAGTGCTAAAGAACAAAACATTTCAATATTTGGAAGATATGCACAACTCCATGAAACAAGTAATAAATGATGTTACACAATCATAGGCGAAGATCAGGAATTTAGCAAGATGATAACGATAACCCTGTATGTGAGCTCTGTATGTGAGACAACAAAAGAGACACAGATGTATAGAACAGTCTTTTGGACTCTGTGGGAGAGGGAGAGGGTGGGATGACTTGGGAGAATGACATTGAAACATGTATAATATCATATAAGAAGCGAATCGCCAGTCCAGGTTCAATGCATGATACAGGATGCTCGAGGCTGGTGCACCGGGATGACCCAGAGGGATGGTATGGGGAGCAAGGTGGGAGGGGGGTTCAGGATGGGGAACACATGTACACCTGTGGCAGACTCATGTTGAGGTATGGCAAAACCAATGCAATATTGTAAATTAGCCTCCAATTAAAATAAATAAATTTTTAAAAAAGTAAAAATAAGACCAATAGATTTTAATATAATGGATTGTTTTATAAAAAAGGTTAATTGATATGATTTCATATTTCACATTGCAATTAAACTTTAAGAAACTACCACTCATCATATATTGGTGTAGTATCAAAGAAAAAAATCCATGATTACCTCTTTTTTACTCCCTTTCTGTAAATTCTTTCAAGATTTTCCTCGAAAATTTTAATCAAAATACATATTGCAAAAAATTTAATGCAAAGATTCCAGTTGCCAATTTTTTCAGTAATTTTTCATTTATTTTGGAAAACAAACTTATTTTCATACAAATAATTTTCATTAAAATATTGGCTTTAATTTCTTTGTAATTAATTTAATTTCTGTGTAATGAACAGCATTAGCTATGACTCCCATAAATAAAAACTCATTTTTAATAGTGTAAATAGGTCCTGAGACTGAACTACTGGACTTGACGGGATTTATGTCTATTCCTCTACTGCTTCATACTAATCATCTTTGGTTCCAAACCTTCAGGGGAGATTCGTGCAACATGCTAAGTCACTTCAGTCATGTCCAACTCTATGCAACCCTATGGGATAGGGTTGAAAGGGTTTGATAGGGTTGATAGGGTATGAAAATAAAAGAAATAAAAAATTTAACATGTATATTATCAAGGACTTAAAATCAACCCCAGTTACCAAAGCATTCAGCTCCACGGAAACACAGAAGCAGAAGTATTCAGAAGCAATTGTTTGTCACTTCAAGAGCAAGAATCTGGAGAGTTCCCTGGTTGCCTAGTGTTTGGGATTCCAGGCTTTCACTGTCGTGGCCCGGGTTCAATTCTTGTTCAGGGAACTGAGATCCTATAAGCCTCAGTGCATAGTCAATAAATAAATAAACAAAATGTCATTTTGCTTTATAGAAAAGGAAATGGCAACCCACTCCAGTATTCTTGCCTAGAGAACTCTGTGGCCAGAGGAACCTGGTGGGCTGCCATTCACGAGGTCACCCAGAGTCGGACATGACTGAAGCGACTTAGCAGCAGCAGTAGCATTCTGCTTTAAAAAAATAAAAAAGAACAAGAATCTGTTTTTGACCAGGAAAGAAATCAGAGTTATAATAATGACCTAGCCACTGCATAATTCCCTAAACTATCTGTGGTCAAACGAGCAAGCAGCTCATAATCAGCATCCTTCTTAGCACTGTGGTGACAAGACACAAGGGGAGTGAAGATTCAAACCAAGTTCCTGACCAGACAAAAGAGATTTTCACTTTTCCTTTGTTTGAGCAAAAGGTCTCTTTACTCCATTTGAAACCCAAAGGAGTAAGTTTGGGGAAAAATAAGGATGCTTGTCAATCTGAGGTCAGACCAAAAGTGAAAAAAAATGTCCTAATGTTGCTAAGGATGGATTATAAGTAGAAGAGAGGAGGTCCTTGATAAGTTTTTTTCTTTCTTTCTTTCTTTTTTTTGGCTATGCCACATGGGATGCAGGATCTTCGTTTCCCAACCATGGATTGAACCCCTGCCCCATGAGTGGAAGCAGGGAGTCTTAACCACTAGACTGCCAGAGAAGTCCCTAATAAGCTTTTTGAATAAAAAATATAATCTGGAGGAATAGACGTATGCACATTTACCTACAAATTTTTATAAATGTATAAAAGAATACATTAAACTGGTTATACTGAAGAGGCCCAAATTTCATTTTTAAAGTAAAAAAAGATAGATCTTTATTTCACTTTATTTTATCATCTCTAAGTAAAACAACTTCTAGTGTCAATATCTTACTAGCCTGATAAGACTTTAACTGCTGACTTAATATAATGATGTAAGTTATGCTTCCAGAATAATGTATAGGAATGATCATGCCCCCTTAACAGCACTTGGATCTTCAATCAGGAAATTCAATTTTAGCTGCAAAACTATGTTTTGGCAAAAGTGCAATTGAACTCAGTGTACTTGTCACATTTCTAAATATACTCCGGTCACCATGACAACAAGGGAGACTGATGGATTGCTTAAAAGAGTACGGTATATTTAATTGTCAGCATTTTAAACTGACTCAGAAAAATGCTGTGTGATAGGTCTACTCACCATGGTTACTGCCGACTGAGTCCATAATAATAAAAGGTTCGTATACGTACATCAACAACGTGAGCACAAAGAATAGCAGTCAGAAGGCCCTGTATTTCCAACCAGGCCAAGCACCAAACTTAAGACTTTAAAAGACTTGTTCTCATTAAGGCACCACTCAAGGCTCTCTCTCTCTCAGGCAGGATCTGCATGTGTATCCAAAGCCACTAGAGCAAGTCCTAATCACCTTCCAATGTTTGTTCCACCTCTTAGACTAAAGATAAAGACCCAGGTAAGGTTATTTTCTCTTGGAACATAGCTGGAATAGGAAGGAGACTCTTCTGTCCTTGAATGTAGGTCTGTTCTCAAATGATGATCTTCTGGGACCCATTCATTTCCTAAATAACCATTCCCCAAGTTCCTCTCTTATGTCAGGCAACCTTCCACAGGCTGGGGATAGAGTGGCAACAGACAAGGTCCCCATGTTTAGAGAGCTGACATCCTAAGACAAGAGGAAGATAAAGAATGAGATAATTCGATTGCCCTAGAGATCAGTCCTGGGTGTTCATTGGAAGGACTGATGTTGAAGCTGAAACTCCAATACTTTGGCCACCTGATGCGAAGAGCTGACTCATTGGAAAAGACCCTGATGCTGGGAGGGATTGGGGGCAGGAGGAGAAGGGAACAACAGATGATGAGATGGTTGGATGCATCACCAACTCAATGGACATGAGTTTGGGTAAACTCCAGGAGCTGGTGATGGACAGGGAGGCCTGGCGTGCTGTGGTTCATGGAGTCACAAAGAGTCAGACACGACTGAGCGACTGAACTGAACCGAATCCATTAGAGTATACTATAAGCAATGCCTCATGTATACTAAGCACTCATCAAGTGTGGAGAAAGGTCACAAGGGGAAATCATAACAGTATAAAGACCATTTCAGAGACTCTATTGCCACTGTCAAGGTTATGAATGGTGACTTGGATTGGGTCACTGTTCTACTCATACTTTTCCACGGTACATGTTCAGTCTCTTAACCAGCTCTTGCAAAAGAGGTGGTAAGAACCATCAGAATCAGGAAACATCCCAGAGGCAGAACACACACTGGACAAGCACACATATACTCAGAGCAAAAGTGGTAGATGGTATCGAGTGGGGTTGGACACAGGCCCTGCAACAGAATAGGGAGTGTGCCCCAGGAGTCAGCAGGTCTGGGTGGGGCTTAAGATGTTTCATGTCTAGCAAGCTGAGAGGCTTGATGGTGATACTGTTGCTCAGAGAACCACACTTTGAGAACCAGGGCTCTAGGAGAGTCTGGACACAGGAACTCCAGTCGAGAAGGAGGCAATGTGAACATGTCTTAGGGTAATGATAGGTAGAATAGAGAAAAGGGAAGAATATCCCAGAGATGTAGCCCCCCAAAAAGATAATATCCAAGACTTGAAGCCAAACAATCCATGAGTACAAATAAAAAGGAAGGTGGTGGAATGGATTTCATGCTTTCTTTAATGACTTTGGTCACTCTATAGTAGTTTCCATCTTTCTAACACAAAGCACTTTCACAGCTAGTATTTCCTGTAGCCACAGTCTATCCCTATAAGATAGGGTCAAGGAAAATGATTGTGGTGATAAATAACAAAAATAACAGTAGTAAACACAATGGAAGTGAAAGTGTTAGTCATTCAGTCATGTCTGACTCTTTGCTACCCCATGGACTGTAGCCTGCCAGGCTCCACTGCCCATGGAACTCTCCAGGCAAGAATACTAGAGTGAGCTGCCATTCCCTCCTCCAGGGGATCTTCCCCACCCAGGGATCAAAACCAGGTTTCCTGCATTGCAGGCAGATTCCTTACTATGTGAGCCACCAAGGAAGCCCTTGAGAGCTTACTCTGGGCCAGGCACCTTATACCATGTGCTATATATCCTGCACTGAAAACAATCCTATTCTTGTTTCACAGAAGACAAAACTGAAACTCAGAGATATTATGCAGCTCGCCCGGAATCACTCCTGTGTCACCTGAATTCAAACACGGGAATACATCCTACAATCCATGACTGTCACCTCCATTCTGCCTACAAAGTTAAATCCATAGGAGAATCAGATGCCCATTTGGGGCATTCATCCTCAAAGTCAGGGTTCTTTTCTAATCTAAACTTCAAGACTCCAAGTAGCAAAGCTTGATCCAGGGACTCTAGTAGTATCAGAGTGAAGTGTCCAAGGTCAGGTGGCCAGTCTGGAGCAGGGTTGTGACTCATTTCATTCGCTCACAAAACAAGCATGGCTGGAGTGTTTCTGTCCTCAACTCACATTCCAGTTTCTACACACTTACTCCAGTGCTTTTCCATGCTCCAGGCTTACCTTCTCAACTGCATTCTGCTTTGCCTTCCAACATTTTCTGCCCAGAAAGTAACAGGCTCTCTACACACTAACGTATTTTGAGTGAGGATGTGAGAAAGAGGCCCCTGTTTGTGAAGATACATTGTGAACGGTAGTGGATATTGACAAAGCATCAGCAGATAAGAAAGATGAGCATAGACAGCTCCCAGCCCAGGAAGTGGGTAAGAAACGAACCACAAGATCTTCCTTCTAGTCACCCACACTGTGCTTTCCCAGGATGATTCACAGGTATGGCTCCACGGACCTGACAAAGGGGACTGTCTTCAGGAAGATGAAAGGATGTTTTTATGCCTGCTCTCTCTCTTTTTTTATTTGTTCCTTCTTGAGTAATAACTATTAATTGTGCTATGCGGGCAGTACAGAGATGAGTCTACCGGGAAACCAGCACAAATCCATCAAGTGCTTTTAGTCCAAGCTTTTTAGAAGCAATTGCTTACCGCATGTTCTCTGCTCTTTTTCTCACAGCTAGAGTTAAAGTGGATTTTACCACATCATCACCCCAATGCCCTCCTCCCCTACCTCCAAAGGAAGACGGAAGATGGTGAGTGGCTTGTCACCAGGAAAATCACAAAGACCTGTGTGAGAAAACCAATTCATTTAGTGTTTGTCAAGTCTAAGGACTGGTTCCAAAAATAAGTCCTGCACCTTTATTAACACATGACAGCCCTGTGAAGTGGATAATGTCCAATTTGAACCGATGAGGAAATTTATGCTCAGAGATGATATGTTAGTTTTCTAGAGTCTAACAACTAGAAAATAGCAAGCTAGGAAGTAAACAGGGTCTTCTGACTGCAAAGTCCGTACTTTTCCACTCATTTACCATTACCATATACGCACTTGCAAGAAATTCTGTTATCTTCCATTCTGTTCAACAGAAGAATCAAAGCTTCTAATATTCTCAAAAAATAAGGTGTATGTAACCAAAAAACCTCTTTCCGGAGGAATTTATTAGGAACAGTGAGCAAAAAAGCCATCATAGATTCTATAAGTCTCGCTGCTGACCAAGGGGCTTCCCTGGTAGGTTAAGCGGTAAGGAATCTGCCTGCAATGCAGGAGACCAGGGTCGATCCTTGGTGCACGAACATGGCCTAGAGGAAGGCATGGCAACTCACGCCAGTATTCTTGCTTGAAGAATCCCACGGACAGAGGAGCCTAGTGGGTTACAGTCCATACTGACTCCCAAAGAGTAGTCACAACTAAGCAACCAAGGCAACATGCCCTTAACTATGTCTGGATTCATGGATTAGGTGGAGTCTGAACCATGCGTAATGTAAAATCAAAAACCATGGAGGCTCCTCCTGAATTTCCCAGCACAGGGCTCAGGCCAAATAGCAACATAGCACAAAGCCTGCTCTTTCACCCAGCTCCAGGGAGTCTACTGAAGGAGGAAGACTGAGGGAATGAATGGAATGGAAGAGTGAGGGCCTGTAAGCCATGTGTTCACAGAGGCTCTGGCTTAGCATGAAGTAGAATGAAAGCTAAAAACGAGATGAAGATTTAATACAGTCCAAGCCTAAACTCATTTTTCATTATTAATTCTAGATCCTCCATAGCATGGGCAGTGATAAAAAAAGGATCAAACAAGAGGAAAAACAAGAATAATCCAGTCTTCAGGCCCTTAGATTTCATATCTGAACAAGGTGAGGATTAATTTGTGTAAGCAGCATCTTCTCCTGTCTTCCCCTCACCCAGGGGGATGGTGAGGTTAAGCATTTTGAAAAGATCCTTTATCATATGCACAGCTGACAGCAACACCTGATGAGAATGGTAATTAAATCAAGAAGTAAAATAAACACTTGGATCAATGTTCTTTATTTTTGGTGGCTGACTTAAGAAAAAGGGGTGCCTTATAAAGGTGGGTATTTCTCTCCTCCAACCATAAATATAGGGTAGCTTCCTAAGGTTTTCTCTTCTTTGAAAGTTATTTTGCCGCTCACCAAATACCAGGTTAACTACCTTCTGTGTGTTAGTTAGTATGTGGTTTGGAGGGACAGGATGGTAAAAGGGAAAGGACACCATTCCTATTTTCAAAGAGCTCAAAGTCTGGTACCTGAGGCCAAGCACAAAATGTTGTGATTTTTTTTTTTAAGTCAGCAAGTTATGTTCTCAATTATGAAAATACCAAATGTCAGATTCTTCTCCAGTCCAAGCAATCATGTAAAATGAGCCAATTCTTCTGAATCAGACTTTTTTTAATGAAAATTATGGCTCTTGAAGCTTTTCCCTTTAATGCCAACATTATTAGAACTCAGAGAACACAAGGTCAGTTCACTGTGCTTCATACTCTTCTTGGGTTCTAACCACTGTCCAATAGAAATACGATGTGAGCCACACACACAACTTAAAATTTTCTAGACATCACATTTTAAAAGAATATTAAAAAGCAACTTATTTTACAAAAAGACACAAAATGTTATTCTTTCAACATGTGGCACCAGACACATTGCAAGTGTTCAATAGCCACATGTGACTAGTGGTTGGTCATATATGACACACATCTCCCGCTTCTCCTCAATCTTCACCTCCAAGGAAATGAACAGAGTGAAACACTTGTGGGAGAAAGGTTTCAGGTTTTTACAATAGCTATTAAGATACTTGGACTCCCGCTCACCAGAACCAACTCACCCAATATTGCTAAGTATTCTCTAAGCCTTACACCTCAAGACCAAGGATTGTAAATCACTGTGATGGCAAAGTCAGAAAGAGAAAACGCTCCATCTCATATGTGAGGATGAGGAAAACCAAATAGGACCCGGATTACTACCCACAAAATAGCAGCTTAGCCACTTGACCCATTGGGATACTGATATCTCATGGAGGGCCTGAGATTTTACCCTAAAGTCTTTTGTGGCTTGAATCAAGCTTTGTTTTCCAACTCTAGTCATCAATACTTCTCTTCCCAAACCCACTGTGCATCCTCTGAGAATAAGACAGGGTAGATAAAAATTCAGTAAATGTGCAATGCATCATGGCAAGAAGGGACCGAAAAGAGAAGTAAGAAATTCTTCACCTCTTCATCACTGCTGGTTTGGGTCCCTGAATAGCGAAGATCCCATTACCTTGTCAAATGCTAAAGAGCACTCCCTCTGGCATATGTCAGCCAAGATAGGACAAAGGATGGTAATGGCTGGCATCCATTAAGCCACATCAGTCAAGGAGAAGGCTCATCTCCAGAAGACTAATGAAGTCCAAAGCTCACTCTTTCCTGCCTTCCCTAGTGTTCTCCTTTCTGTTGGAGATTTGGTTTCTGAGGTTGGGTCCCAATCCCTGAGTTATTTACTGGGTAAGAATGCAGAGAACCAGGCAGGTCCCAGGGTAGGGAATGAAAAAATGTTGTAGCAAGCCGCAACATGGGCCTCATGTCTGAATCACAGTTTCTAATTGAGCTGTGGTAGGAGTTGTGCTCTTCCATTAAAATGAAGCTGGTAGTTTAAAGACTAGTCAATGATGGTCACCATTAATGGGCCAAGGTGTCAGAGAATTAACAGTCCCAGACAAATGAGGCCAAGGTGTCAGAGAATTAACAGTCCCAGACAAATGATCTTTAGTTAAAACATAATAAAAACAAAACTGATCAACAGCAATACTAACATCCTAGTATGACCAACCTAGACAGCATATTAAAAAGCAGAGATATAACTTTGTCAACAAAGGTCCATCTAGTCAAGGCTATGGTTTTTCCAGTAGTCATGTATGAATGTGAGAGTTGGACTATAGAGAAAGCTGAGCACTGAAGAATTGATTCTTTTGAACTGTGGTGTTGGAGAAGACTCTTGAGAGTCCCTGGGACTGCAAGGAGATCCATCCTAAAGGAGATCAGTCCTGGGTGTTCATTGGAAGGACAGATGCTAAAGCTGAAACTCCAATACTTTGGCTACCTGATGCGAGGAGCTGACTTATTGGAAAAGACCCTGATGCTGGGAAAGATTGAGGGCAGGAGGAGAAGGGGACGACAGAGGATGAGATGGTTGGATGGCATCACCGACTCAGTCGACATGGGTTTGGGTGGACTCCGGGAGTTGGTGATGGACAGGGAGGCCTGGCGTACTGCAGTTCATGGGGTTGCAAAGAATTGGACACGACTGCGCAACTGAACTGAAGTAAGAGGTCATGTTAATATCATGTACTCCCGGATATGAAGCCATGAGAAAGATTCTTTTCCCAAACTCTACAAACAGAATCTAATTCAAAGAAAACATCAGAGGGAGATTCTACAGTGCAATAAGTGCCCAACACAATGAATAAGTTCCAAGGCCATAAAAAGCTGGGAAAGGCTGAGAAACGATTACAGGCAGGATACTAAGAAGACATGATGACCGAGTGCAGAGGAGTATACTGAATCGGGCTGTGGAACAGACAAAAAGTATTAGTGGAAAAACTGGGGAAGTCCAAATAAAAGGAGCAGGTCAGTTACTAACATGATCATACTTTCTTAGCTTTGATTAATACACTTTATGTGAGATATTAACATGAGTAGAAACTGGGTCAAGTGTATAAAAGAACATTCTACTCTTTTTGTAACACCCCAACAGCAACAGGTAAGCATTAATGGGGAATGAACACCCTCAGGCTGCTTCCACGCAAACGAAAAGTCCATCAAGAAAAGAGCTGACAACACTGAACTCTAAGAAAAGACATTACATAAAGTGACTTCTTGCTCTTTGTTGTTCTTATAATAAATTAAAAAACATTTCCAAAATATTTGGTGAGTTAAAAGGCTCACTGAAAGCTAGAAATTAGCTGAATTAAAAAGTTTTTAATTATAAGTAAATAAAGGAATAGAATGTGAAAGGCCAACTTGGCCAAAAAAGAACTTGATAATTGAAAAATTCACATATTTGCTAATTATTAAAAATTTTAATTTTATATTTGGATGGACATTATATAGAGAAACATCTCCCCACATCATGTTTGAAGGTTTCAAAGATTATATTGGCTCTGTTTTACTGAAAAAAAAAGTCTGTCTCCATTTGTGCTAAAAAGAAAAATAGTTTAGCAAACACATTCACAGGATGTTCAGATATTCGGTCCAGACTTTTTAGTTCCCATCCCAAGAGTCTGTAAAACTGTATAACCTAGGTTGGAAAAAATTCTTTTCAATGAATCAAGACACTTTTTTTTTTCTTTTTTTTTTTTCCTTTTTTTCCCCAAACGTCAGTTTTTCTTCAACTCAGTTGATTTGGCTCACCAAACCAATCAAAGCCTAAAACATAAGAGAAACTAATTCTACCATATTCCTTAGACAGGTAGGTAGCTAGGTTAGGTGGGTGGGTGAGTGAGTGAATGGAGGAAGGGAAGGAGGGAGGGAAGGAGGGAGAGGTGGAAAGAGAGAAAGAACAAGAAGAAAAGCTAAGACCATTTGAGTCTGGTACGTAAGCTAAAGTCCTTTATTAAAGGAAAAGGACTTTTGGAAACATTTTACTCTTTCTCAAAGCCTCAGCACTGTAACAGAAATCTCAACATATTCACTGAGAATTTTTTTTATCCCTAGTTTTAGAAAAATGTTTTCCCTTCAACAAAGATAGTGAGTGTTATAGAAACCAAGTCATGGAGCCCAACGCATTTTGGATGAGGAAACAGTGAAGCTAAAAGAAAAATGGAATTACACAAATCAGCTCTTTCCTGTCAGAACCCCACCTAAACATTCCTTCGGATATTTAACCTTGAATTAAAAAACAAGGTCCAAAACAATTTTTTTCCAAAGGCAATTGCTGTGAACAAAGTGCCATGCTAATGGCAGGATACAGAGTCTGTTCCCTGGTGACTTAGATGGTAAAGACTCTGCCCACAGTGCAGGAAACCTGGGTTCATTCCCTCGGTTGGGAAGACCCCTTGGAGAAGGGAATGGCAATCCACTCTAGTATTCTTGCCTGGAGAATTCCAAGGACAGAGGGGCTTGGCGGGCTACAGTCCATGAGGTCAAAAGTCAGACACCACTGAGCACCTAACACTTTCACTTCACTCAGAGACAAAGAGGACAAGGCCTTCCCTGGCCCTAAGGAACTCTGGAGTCCCTTCTAAACTCCTGGGGTAGGTGTAGGAGTGGGGGCATGTGGAGGGCCTTACTGAGGATGGCTCTTCCCTGGGGATGCTCCCTTCCTGGCAACCTCTCTGTTTGTGACTCCTGTCCTCTCACACTCCAGCTACACAGAGTCCAAAGCCAGTGCTGGCATTTCTCTGGTTGTCCCTCTTCATCTGTAGGTCATCTCTTCACTACCACACATCCTGAACTCAAGCCTCCAATTCTCCCACCTCTAATTTTTACTTTTCCATTGAGACTTTCAGTTCTTGGGATCATCTCTTTCCTCCCTGGGCACCATCTCCTCAAAGCAGCATTTCTTCCTGGTTCAAGGTAGAGCCTGTATCCTACTACATTTCACATCGTATTTTGGCCCTTTATCTGCCCTAACCATCCCCAATGTTGGATAAATACATCAACCTGCCTTCCCAACTCTCAAAATGAGTGATTGTATTACACTAAATATAACCTTAACAGACAAAACTATCATCAATGAAAAAGTAACTTCAACGACAACCCTCGCAATTTACAGTGTAGAGTGAACGGAACATTTGCTTACTCATTAACCTCATTTGATTCCCACCATCCTAGTAAAGGAGGCTTCCCAGGTGACTCACTGGTAAAGAATCTGCCTGCCAACGAAGGAGCCACAGGAGATGTGGGTTCAATCCCTGGGTTGGGAAGATCCCCTGGAGTAGGAAATGGCAACCCACTCCAGTTTTCTTGCCTGGGAAATCTCATGGACAGAGAAGCCACGTGGGCTACAGTCCCTGGGGGTCACAAAAGAGTCAGACACGACTGAGCAACTAAACAACACCAAATGTTATCCTAGTAAAGAGGCGTAAGAGAATTGGATGCCCATTTAACAGAGTAGAAGTGTTAATTGCAGAGATGAGACGTAACCTCTACTAATGGCTCCCAGGAAATTTTTGGCACTGCTAAAACTGGGACCCAACTCTCCTTATATGTGGCTCAGGGTGCTTTCTATCACCTCACACACTCAAGGTTCTAGGATTCCCTGCACAACAAATTACACACCAGGATGGTGAGGACAAATCTTAACCTTCACCAGAATTAGAACAGAATTTTTTGTTGATTTAGAAGTGGGGGGGGAACCTCAAACAAAAAACTTCTCCAAATGATTCTGGTAGAGACGATTAGCAGAAATATCTTGCAAAGAACGTGGGTGTCCTGGAAGACTCATCGTCGTCATCATTATAATTTCTAATCAGGCTGTGTGGGCAGGTGTCCATGCACAGAAACACCATTGGCACCCAGATTAGAAGTTTCATCAGGAGACTAGAAACTAAGTTTGCAATTCTTAGACCTTGGAGCCTGAATCACAGCTTTCCCCTCTAGGATCAGCAAATAAACAGTCTCTACCTAGCAAGGATTGTTGGGCCTGCCGAGGGAGGTCATCAAATATCAGGACCATCAACAAGGACAGACTGGTACAAAGTACAGAAGGCTTCCAGGGAGCCTGGAAATACCACTAAATGCAGAGACAGAAGGCAGGAGTTGTAGTCCCACGTTGTGCCTCTAATTCACTGAGCAACTTTGAATGAATCATTTGCCTTCTTTGCATTTTTGTTTTCATTCTCATCTGACAATTGAGTTTTTTAACTTAAACTATGGTTTTCAAATGAGACATAGGAGGAGGTCAGGAGGGAAGGCAGCCAACAGTAGGGTTTTGGGCTTCCCCTGGCTCTGTGCCCTCCCCCTACTACAGCAGGTCTGTTTTTATCATTTTACATCCTGGACTCGGGCCTGTCTGTAAGATTTAGCTTGAGCAAAGGGACCAAGTCCACAAAAATCATGGGCATGATCTCTGATAGTTCATCAGCTCTCACATTTGGATTCTGCTCAAATATATTTTCTCTGAGCTAATTTTTACAAAAATCTTTTTACTCAGGTTTATTTTATTCAGGGAAAATTACATTGGTAGGCTTTAAAAATAAATCTACTAATAATATTCTCTGAAAATGGAATGGGAAGCATGTCTAATACTTTCTTATGCCTCCACATTAGTAGACACCAAGAGAGAATGTCCAAAGATTGCAGAGATGAACTATAGCAATAGGAGAGAACTGGCTGTAAATTTCATAATTATTTCGTAGGGTTATTTATACATTCAAAAATGTTTCTTAAGCATTTGTTATGTGAGAGGCACTATGGCAGGTTCAAAAAGAATAAAAAACCTCCTATCCTCATGAGGTTTAAATTATAATTGGTTCTTGCATTATAGAAACCTGTACACAGCAAAATAACTAAATCAAAATCCCAGGTACGGATAGGGGAAGGAACAGTTAGGGAGTTTGGGATAGACATGTACACACTGCTGTATTTAAAATGAGTAACGAACAAGGACCTACTGTATAGCACACAGAACTCTGCTCAGTGTTATGTGGCAGCCTGGATGGGAGGAGAGTTTGGGAGAGGATGGATACATGCATACATGGCTGAGTTCCTTTGCTGTTACATGGCTGAGTTCCTTCGCTGTTACGTGGCTGAGTTCCTTCGCTGTTCACCTGAGCACAACATTGTGTAACCTAATCACAACAGTGTTTTCTAATCACCTATAACTCAATACCAAAAAAAAGTTTTAAAAAAACATAAGAACTGTTTTTTGAATAAATTATGACTTTTGCTAAACTAATAAAAAAGAGGATAGTGAGCAGGGAACTGGAGGACAAAACCACAAAACTTTAAATAATAATGTGGAAATAACCATATGCAGAGAGGAAATGAAAATTATTACAAGAAATCATTTAACTCCATGCAAATCAATTAGAAATAAGTGACTTTCCTAAAATACAATTAACAAAAGTGCCAACTGAAACGATATAAATGAAAATCAGTCCAGCTACTATAGAAGAAATAAAAAATTACTTAAAAGCAAAAAAAAACCAACCCAAACAAACAAACACCACCCTCCAAACGAGGCAACAGAACAAGACAGTTTCACAGAGGAATTATTTCAAACCTTTAAGGAATATAACATCTAAACATTACTTAAACTATTTCAAAAAGGAACAAAGAAAAGCTTCCACATTATTTTCATGATGACTTAATAATGCTCAAACTTCTCCAAGCCAGGCATCAACAACTTCCAGTGTTCAAGCTGGTTTTAGGAAAGGCAGAGGAACCAGAGAACAAATCTCCAACATCCAGTGGATCATAGAAAAAGTAAAAGGGTTCAAGAAAAACATCTACTTCTGCTTTATTGACTATGCCAAAGCTTTTGACTGTGTGGATCACAACAAACTGGAAAATTCTTCAAGAGATGGGAATACCAGACGACCTTACCGCCTCCGGAGAAATTGTATACAGGTCAGCAAGCAACAGTTAGACCCAGGCATGGTACAGACAGGTTCCAAATCAGGAAAGGAGTACATCAAAGCTGTATATTATCACCCTGCTTATTTTACTTATATGCAGAGTACATCATGCGAAATGCTGGGCTGGATGAAGCACAAGCTGGAATCAAGATTGCTGGGAGAAATATCAATAACTTCAGATATGTAGATGATACTACTCTTATGGCAGAAAGTGAAGAACTAAAGAGCCTCTTGATGAAAGTGAAAGGGGAGAGTGAAAAAGTTAGCTTAAAACTCAACATTCAGAAAACGAAGATCATGGCATCTGGTCCCATCACTTCATGGCAAATAGATTGGGGAAACAATGGAAAACAGCGACAGACTTTATTTTCTTGGGCTCCAAAAACACTGCAGATGGTGACAGGAGCCATGAAATTAAAATGCACTTGCTCCTTGGAAGGAAAGTTATGACCAACGTAGACAGCATATTAAAATGCAGAGACATTACTTTGCCTTTTACAAAGGTCCATCTAGTCAAAGCTATGTTTTTCCCAGTAGTCATGTATGGATGTGAGAGTTGGACTATAAAGAAAGCTGAGCACTGAAGAATTGATGCTTGTGAACTGTGGTGTTGGAGAAGACTCTTGAGAGTCCCTTGGCCTGCAAGGAGATCCAACCACTCCATCCTGGAGGAGATCAGTCCTGAATACTCAATGGAAGGAATGATGCTGAAGCTGAAACTCCAATATTTTGGCCACCTGATGGAAAGCTGGATTCATTAGAAAAGACCCGGACACTGGGAAAGATTGAGGGCAGGAGGAGAAGAGGATGACAGAGGATGAGATGGTTGGATGGCATCACTGACTCGATGGACATGAGTTTGAGCGAACTCCGGGAGTTGGTGATGGACAGGGAAGCCTGTTATGCTACAGTTCAGGGGGTCACAAAGAGTCGGACATGACTGAGCAACTGAATTGAACAGAACTGAATATTCATAACACTAACAATAGAATCTCACTATGCAAATAGGCACACATACACAAAAACATAATTTCAAATCATCGCACTTAGGAAAACTGCAAAAATTGTTAATAAATCAAGCTCCAGATTCTAAAAACACTAAAAATAAAATAAATAGTACACAAACTATTAGCAAGTGGATATTACTCCAAAAACAGTAGCATGATTTCCTGTTTGAAAAATGCATTTGTATATTCATCAAATTTATAGGATAAAAAAGACAAAATCTCTTTTCTTAGAACAGAGAAAAGCAGACGATGTATGTTTGGTTATTTCCAAAGTTTCCAAAAATGTATTAGATAAACATTTAACAACCAGCCTCAACTTAAACAAATAAAAATAAGAAAACATTCTCAGAATAAGGATGAACAGTATTATTAGAAAAAAGCTATAAAAGTTATAAAAATTAGAAAGAGGAAGGTAAATTATTGGCAAATGATATGATTACATAACTTGAAACTACATAAAATTCAATTTTTCAACTAATGAAAGAATTGAGTAAAGTGGCTGGGTACAAAAAAGTACTGAAATCAAGAGGCTACACACACACACACACACACACACACACACACACACACACAACTAGCTAGATGGTATAAGTAATCATTTCCTTAACCAGAACAAACAGAAAATACCTAGGAAAACAAACCTAGAAGAAACATGCATGGTATACATGAAAAATTTAAATGCTCTTTGGGACAATAAAAGACTTCAACAAATGGGAAGGCATAGTATTCTAAGAACAAGAAATAACATCTTTATAATGCATAATGTACGATGTTAATGAATAAATTTAGGGCAATTCCCATGAAAATGTCAACAGGACATTATTTTTAGAACTGAACAAGTTCATTCTAAAGTTCATGGAAAAATAAACAAATAACAAAAAACAAAAACTTGGGGGAAAAGGCTTTAATGAGAGTGAAGTAGCACATTAGAAAATAAAAAATTATATAGTTACAGTAATTAATAATGATGTATGAAGTGACAGATGAATGGAACAGAAGGCCCCCCAAAATGAGGGAAATGCCTAAGTATTAAACATTCAAGCAGTGAAGCATTAAAGAATTTGATATAGAATAAAGGTGGCTTTTCAAATCAGTGTGAAAAAAGATAGACAATTCAATAAATAGCTTTTGGACAGGCGGATCTGAAAAAAATATAAAAATGAATCCCTATCTCACATCTTTTATCAAAATGTAATTTCAATGAGTTGGTGATGAAAGAGACAGAGAGAGAAAGAGAGAGCAGATGAAACAACTAGAAGGCAAACTAGAAGATTTTTAAAATAAGTAGAAAAGGCAGTTGGAAGTGTTACACAAAACCCAAAAACCATAAAACCAAAAGACAGAACTGACTATATACATATATTTAAATTTTTGATCTGCAAGTTAAAAAGACAAATGCAAAATGGCAGGGTATTGCTCCTCCTATCACAGACTAAGGGTTCAAAATGAACACTTAACTATAATAAATCAATAGGCAAGAATCCAACAACCCAATAGAAAGTGAGGCAAAGGCAGTTCAAGAAAAGGAAATACAGTGGGGATGGCCTATGTGAAATGTCCCAAATTACTAAACAATAGAAATGTAAATTAAATCCATAAGATACTGTTACAGAAATGGTCATCTGGATATATGATTACATGAAAAAGCAAGGTGGCAAATAATCTGTGTAATATGCTCCCTTTTGTGTAAATATTCCATATATACTGGGATATAAAGCAATATAAATGCATATATGTTTATCTTATCCAGTTTATTGTGTGTCCTCTAGACACAAGGAACCTGTAACAGTGTTTGCCTCTTGGTGGAGTCAAGAGATGAGACCCTAAGACAACGATTTGTCTTTCATCACATGCATTTCTGTAACTTTTTAATTGTGTACTATACTGTTGCATTGATCACTCAAATTAATTTGTAGTTTCCTTAAAGAAAGTCAGACTAACAATGCATCAATGAGAACTTCAAACGGAGGGGAAGGAAGCCTGCTAGATGACCCGCAACCTTCCAACTCTGCAACTGAATCTGGCAGAGGCAAACGAGAACAATAGAGGTGTCAGAGCTTGAACCCTAAAGCAGCTACTTAATAGGTTTGACTTTGGGGAAGTTCTTTATTCTTGCAATACCTCAGTTTCTACAGCTGCAAAACAGAAAGCTAAAATTCACACCTCATCAGAGTTGTGGTGAAAATTAAGTAAGATAACAAGTATAAAGGACTTAGCGGAAGGTCTGGAAGGATTGCATGTTCAATAAGTGTACTCTTTGCACTACAAAGATTGTTCCTGAATTAATAACAACAATAAAAATAACAATTGTTCTACTGCTGTTTTGTTCAATTCATTCAGTCCAATACCCACCCCATCCCCTGGCCTCAACTTCTCTTCTCATGGCCACTACACCCCAACTCCCCATGAAGCAAGAGTTGAATAAATAGTCACCAACTTTCAATGCTAGTCAGAATGACTGGAAAATATCCATTTCAAGGTCCTCATTTTGGTGAGAAATGAACAGAGGTTAGCTGTGGTTAAGTGGCAGCCCCAAGAGATGAACACTCAAGACTATTGACCTCCATTCCATGGATTTTCCACCACATGTCATGTGCCGGCAAGGAATGGGCCTCTTTCCCTCAACTCCACCGGCCTCTGATTTTTAAAGGATATCTGTTTTATCTCCAAAGAGCTCCCTTTCTACTCGAAAGCACACCCTTCAATCCAGCATCCCTGGTCTCTCTTTCTTCGTGAATGTGAACAGTACCAATATACACAAAGTCATCTGTGTCAAATGCCCACGCACATTAGAGGACAAAACTGCCCTTCTTACAGTGTTATAGAAGGCCAAATTGGCCAGTCCACCAGAAAAAGGAAAAAAAGAAAAAATAAAAAACAAAAAGAAATGCAGCCTCCTTCCCCTAGAACATGATGATTTAACAATATGCAGGTCAGGAAGCAACAGTTAGAACTGGACATGGAACAACAGACTGGTTCCAAATAGGAAAAGGAGTACGTCAAGGCTGTATATTGTCACCCTGCTTATTTAACTTCTATGCAGAGTACATCATGAGAAACACTGGGCTGGAAGAAGCACAACCTGGAATCAAGATTGCTGGGAAAAATATCAATCACCTCAGATATGCAGATGACACCACCCTTATGGCAGAAAGTGAAGAGGAACTAAAAAGCCTCTTGATGAAAGTGAAAGAGGAAAGTGAAAAAGTTGGCTTAAAGCTCAACATTCAGAAAACAAAGATCATGGCATCTGGTCCCATCACTTCATGGGAAATAGATGGGGAAACAGTGGAAACAGTGTCAGACTTTATTTGGGGGGGCTCCAAAATCACTGCAGATGGTGACTGCAGCCAGGAAATTAAAAGACACTTACTCCTCGGAAGAAAAGTTATGACCAACCTAGATAGCATATTCAAAAGCAGAGACATTACTTTGCCAACAAAGGTCTGTCTAGTCAAGGCTATGGTTTTTCCAGTGGTCATGTATGGATGTGAGAGTTGGACTGTGAAGAAAGCTAGTGGTCATGTATGGATGTGAGAGTTGGACTGTGAAGAAAGCTGAGCTCCAAAGAATTGATGCTTTTGAACTGTGGTGTTGGAGAAGACTCTTGAGAGTCCCTTGGACTGCAAGGAGATCCAACCAGTCCATTCTGAAGAAGATCAGCCCTGGGATTTCTTTGAAAGGAATGATGCTAAAGCTGAAACTCCAGTACTTTGGCCACCTCATGCAAAGAACTGACTCATTGGTAAAGACTCTGATGCTGGGAGGGATTGGGGGCAGGAGGAGGAGGGGACGACAGAGGATGAGATGGCTGGATGGCATCACTGACTCCACGGACGTGAGTCTGAGTGAACTCTGGGAGTTGGTGATGAACAGGGAGGCCTGGCGTGCTGCAATTCATGGGGTCGCAAAGAGTCGGACACGACTGAGCGACTGCACTGAACTGAACTGAACTGAACTTAGAGACCATGCATCTTCAGCACACTGGGGTTTGTTAGTGGTGATGGTGGTGGTGAGGTTTTTGTTTGTTTATTTCGTTTTATTTTTTCTTTCTGCGTTGGGTCTTTGAGAAAGATTCTATTATGGTTATTATCAATTCTCATTTAGAGAAATAAGGACAACGGTATTAATAATGAAACAAAAGTACTCATTTTTACTCTCTGTGGTCTATAAGGAGTTTCACATTCCACTCAGATCGGAACTCCATGTTTTACTGATGTGAAAGTGTGTGGTTTTTGCGATAGCCAAGTTCTTCTAATATTCAACTTTCTGTTGTTTCTTACTTGCAATTTACAGTAAACGAATCCCAATTTTTTCCCCTTTGTCAAAATCAGCCCATTTTCAAAACAACCAGGCCACCTAAGACATGGCAGTTTTCATGAATATCATAGCAGCCATGAGCCTATTCAGACCCAGTTTATTGCATTAAGCAATCTTAATTGTGAAACAGATTGACCGATTTGTTTCTTTGGACTTCACAGAACATAACTGTTCTGAAGAAGCACAGAAGAAAGTCCAGTCCCATCTTACTTTTCTTGGCTTTCCCCCAAAGTGCTCTCAGCCTTCACTTTTGACTACATTTGCACAGAGAAAGCAGGGGCGTATCAGTCTACAAGAGGAGAAAAACCACTGCTATCACCATTCCCTTCATCACCATCCTTACCTTGGTTATACTGCTTTATCTCGCCAAGTTCTTTCATGTGCACTTAACCATCCAATTATGCCTGGGAAATAGGGGGCGCCAAAATTACTCTCCCTCAGTTCATATTGGGGCTTCTCTGGTGGCTCTGACAGTTAAGAATCTGCCTGCAACGGGTCGGGAAAATGCCCTGAAGAAGGGAATGACAACCTATCCACTATCCTTGCCTGGAGAATTCCAAGGACAGAGGAGCCCGGCGGGCTACCGTCCATGGAGTCGCAAAGAGTCAGGCACAACTGAGAAACTAACACTTTTCCATAGTAAGACTCCTCTTCTAACTCAGCTCCACTTTTATTAGAAGAAACTTAGTCTCAGAAAGAGCAAGTGAACTGCTCAGAAGCCCACAGCAAGAACTAGCAAGAGCAGGTACTCAAGCCAAGTTTTATCTTTGGGAAACAAGAGCTCTCCCACTCTCTCTTCCACTTCCTGTTAAGAGAAGCTCAGAATCTGCCTCAATCCCTTGCCCACTGCTGGCTTTAAGCTGCTTCATCTTCATCTTGACAGGCCCTGACTCCATCAGCAAAGCTGTACTTGACAGCAGAGCTCTTTCTGTCGGGGTCGCTTTTGATGGCTGAGTGTCCAGGCCATTCCAGAAAGTAAGTATTTTCACTATCACCAGGGGCCATCTGTTGTCGGACGTGACAAGCAATTTACTTGTCATTGTTAAAATCCTAAAGTTCCAAATAAATTGTTTTTATTTAGAAACTAGTGCTCTATCAAGGTAATCCCTATGATACTATCAAGCACACTCCCAGTGACTTTCTTAAGGCGAAGAACAAGAGGCAAAGTTATAGTTAGGTCTCCAGTTATTCCATGTGACCTCAGCCTGCCTTCCCTTGATAACAGCTCATGGTATAATTATTACAGGAACATTATCTAGCATATGAGTCTGTGAGGAATAAAGGCTGAAAATTATTGCTACAGATGGTGGGGGCAGAGTGACCTATAGAAGTTGGCTTTCCTAGAAAGAGAAGACTATATGTGAATTCCCTGTAGACTAGGTAAACTTCTACCAACAATCATGAACCTGTTCTATGGACTGTTCTTTGCGTAACAAACTTTAGAATGCCCTGCTTGTAATCCCTAGCTATCTCACTAAAAAACTATACCCAAAAAGGGTAAAGTAAGAGTTATCTGTGACTCAGTTTACACTTACTTACATACACACACACAACACAAAAGGGATCCAGTTCAACACAGCACATGGGCAAAATGCCCCACAGCCTATTCGCAATGTGTCAAGACAATTTATCCTAACAATGTCTAAGAGATAAACAACAGTATTCCAAGTTTCAATGAAGTCAGCATGGCCATCACGGTTATCAGCTTTTCTCATAGAACCAAGTAAGTATTATCTGTCTTCTTCACTAGAATGTAAATACCCTGCAATGAAGGACCAATGATCCATTCAAATTAATATTTACTGAGTACCTACAATGTGTCAGACAGTAATCTAGATAGTGGGGATATAGCAAAAAACAAACAACCCAAAAACCCAATTAAATTCATGAACTCATGGAGCTGACATCCCAATAGTAAAGGCAAAATATTCACAAACAGGTAAATGAACATATAATTTTCAGAGAGTAATTAATGTTCTAAAGAAAAATAAAATAGGGTACAGAATGCTTGATGTGGAGAAAGAGGCTGTTATCTATATTGCTTCTACCTCTATCATTGATCTGGAGCTTAAAAAAAAAAAACTCACCTGTTACATATGATCTGTGTGATCCTAGGAAAGATACTTAATCTCTCTGAGCCTCAGTTTCTTAGCTATAAATTGGGATAATAATAGTAAGACTGCTGAGTCACTGGGTCACGTCCGACCCTTTGTGGCCCCAAGCAGTGTAGCCTACCATGCTCCTCTGTCCGTGGAATTTTCCAGGCAACAATACTGGAGTGGGTTGTCATTTCCTACTCCAAGGAGTCTTCCTGACCCAGGGATCAAACCAGGGTCTCTTGCATCTCCTGCATTGGCAGGTGGATTCTTTACCACTGTGCCACCTGGCAAGCCACAACAATAAGAATAGCTCGGGTTATTATAAGAATTAAATGATACATGTACAGTTAATAGAAGAGCACCTAGAACATGGAAAGGACTCAGGAAGTGTTAGCCATTACTTACTATTATATTTATTGGTTAAAAATACGCATAGAAGATGCAAACTAGAGGGCGGGAGGTCAAAGCTGGTCCTTAGATGGGTTCTGTTTGCCAGGTACAGTGTGGACTTTTCAAGCACTTTGCTGTTGTCATTATTTTCAGCCAAAGTTGATGTTACGGTGTGAGATAGTAAGTGGCATTTTTCTCCTTCCATGAGGAAGTGTCTCTTGCCATATTTTAAAATATTTGAATCAGTTGCCAACAATTGAAAACCTAAACATTTCACAGGAAAAAAAAATCTGATCATGCATTCCTATGTGCAATAACTGAGCAGTCCAGACAGCTGCCACCCTTCTCAGAGACATCCTCCTCAAGTTTTCTAAGTCCCCAACCACACCTTGCAGTTCTCTCCCCAAGATACATGCTCAGATTGTGGCTAAAGGCCAGTGGCCAGTAGCCTGTTTGCATGGCTGTCTTCCCTACAATAAAAAGGAAAACAAAGTATGTCCAGTACCTAAGATTCTAAGGTGGGAAAAGGAAAACTAGATAAAAGGGCTTTGTGTTCCAAGCAAAGGGATTGGAAGCATTTCTTTCTGGAAGTCAAGGATCTCTGCCACTGAAGTCTGTCAAAGCAATGTGTCCGCATCAAAAGCGTGACAATTTAACCTCACTGGCTCTCTCTTTTACATGATTCACCTGGCTCTGTAGGCGAATGTCGTCTCATATTCTGGGCACTGAAATAAGAGCTTGGCAAACATTAGCTCCTTTAATCCCACAACTCTGGAGAGTACTTTCCATTACGACCATTTTCAAGATGAGGAAACTGAACCTTGGAAAGGATAAGGAACAGTCTTGGGTCACATCAATAATAGATGGCCAAGTTAGGTATGGAATCAGAACCTTCTGACGTCAAAGCCGAAATTTCTTCCAACAAGTGATGTTCCCTTCACCTAGGGAGCAATTTAGTGTAATTTAACTATTAGGAAGAACAAAAACTAGATGGAAAAATTCTTGGAAAGAATACCATTAGAAAGGATAACCTCTCTCTGGTCAATGTGCTTACTGTCCATACCACGGATGACGGACATCTCTGTCTTTTCAACTTTGAGAAACCGCAGGTTACACAATGAAACCTGCTCCACTCTACCTTTCGTCCCATATAAATATAGTACTACTCTTAAATCTAAGCCAGATTGCAAAAAAAAAAAAAAAAGAAAAGAAACAAAAGAAAAACAAGAGCCATCACACTGTGTGTATGTGTGTGTGTGTTTGTATGTGTTGTGTTGACAAAAATCAAAACCAGTGGTGGCTCACTGGGTAAAGAACCTGCCTGCAATGCAGGAGACACAGGTTCAATTCCTGCATTGGAAAGATCCCCTGAAGGAGGGCACAGCAACCCACTCCAGTATTCTTGCCTGAAGAATTCCACGTACAGAGGAGCCTGGTGGGCTATAGTCCAAAGGGTCGCAAAAAGAGTCAGACAGGATGGAAGCAACTGAACAGAAAATGCAAGAGCGAGACACATCCAGTTTCATCTCAAATACTTTCTCTTTGCTAAAGCCTCCCTTGATTCACCCTGTGAATTAACCAGGCTGCAGATTTCAGTACAGGTTATTCATAGCAAAGATTTCTACATCATACTATATTTATGTGTTATATGTCAACATTCCCATCAAACTAGAATTCCCTGAGAGAGAGAACTATCTTTTATTCACTTTTCTATGATCCCCCAATCCAGCCTTACCACCAATATTAAGCACAAAGCATGGCACAAAATCAGATGCAAAATAAGAGCGAATTAAGTGAATGGGTGAAGATAAGATTGATCATTTTCTATCCATGTTTCTTTAAATAAATATATCTGGAGTGTGAGCACCTACAGACCAGGCTTTGTGAAGATGCAGAGATTAATTTTGTTAAAGCTTTGATTCAAGATGCTCACCATCTACTGGGAAAGACAAATATACATATATAATCATAATGCAGAAAAAATAAAAATTAAGTCTCCTAAGATATACAAGCAAAAAAGGTTTTGGCAGTTGAGAGAAATGTGAAAGATATGAAATTTCTCAGGAGTTTGCTATCATCTTTTAAGTGGTCAATTAAAATATATATACCCAAATAAATATGCAATTTCTTTCTCTGATAATTTACTGACATTTCTTTTTTGAAGTTGCTGACATTTAACTATCAAAAGAGCTGTTAAGAAAGGTCTCAGCTATAATAGGAAACTCAACTTTTTTTTTTTTTTAAGAAAATTTAAGAGAAAATATCTTTGTATTTTAGCAATTCTGGAAAAGTCTGACTTTCCTGACAATATAACTACACAGAAACTTGAATCAAAACATACAGGAAAGGAAAAGATGCTCAAGATATTTCAAGTCTACAATTACTTGCTGAATACATGCGACAGTGCCAGGAAATATGTTAAGCTCTCCAGGGAAACAGAGCTCAGTCTTTATTTGGGGTAACAGTGAGATACGGGTTCAAGAGAAGATATTAAGAGATAACTTGATGATTAGCAGCACTGAACAGGTATAGGCAAAAGGCTATGAGATTCAAGGGGAAGAGAAATTATGTAAATTAGGACCTTTCTAGATAACGTGGCATGGCACTGTAACAAGAAAATTAAATTGAATAATTTGATATTTGCATTACACTCCTGGTTCTGCCAGTAATTGGGTGATAGAACTTGAGCAAGAAATTGTCTATGTTTTAGTTGTTTCCCCCATCATTAAAGAGACATATGGCCCTCCCAGTGGTCATAGTCCACAAAACTGGGCATTCAATTAAAATGGCCTTCTCAGTTGAAGTTACAGCAAGAGAAAGCAAGTTCTCTACTGTGTTGCTTGAATAAATTTGCCCTCTCAGATGTCTGCCACTCAAGAATTCAAAAGCAACAAATCTAGTAGCTATGCAGAATTTGATAGTCTCACTATAATTTACATAACGGACTGAACTGCATACCATTCCATTATAAAGGCTGGAGTACTCCTACAAGATCAATAGGGGAAATATGAAGCTGGACACGCAAGCATGGTGGATATCTACCAGAGTTCCCCCTCCATTCTATGGACAGAAAGTAGAGGATAATTCTAAGTCCAGCTACCATCAGTCAATATTGGTTCTTCTGGAAAGAAAAATAAAACTTCATTTCTCATCAGAAATGATCCCAGTATACCTTTCCCATGTCAACACCCAAAAAAACTACTTCCTGGCAAACCTTTATTCATAAACAAGTATTGGCCAAACTTGCCTTACCATGAAACCTATATTATTAATAACAAGTGATTTTGATCAACAGGCAGGCCAGGGAAATCCTATTACAGATTATCTAAACTACTCAATATTCATCACAAATGTCCTGCTTCTCATCTATGTTGTGTGTTTCTTCTCCCTCCAGCGTGCTTCTCACCATCTCTGGCTGGTAACATGTATTTACCTATTCTTCAGGATCCAGTGTTAACACCACCTGATTCCAATACTCATATTTCTTGACTCCTCTCCTGGGTTATGAACTCCTAGAGATGACAAAGTGAGTCTCATCAATTCATTCATTACTTCATTTACTCAGTAAATATTTATTGAGCATCAACCATATGCCAGGCACGGTTCCAGGCATTGGTGACATAGCAACGAGCAAGACAAAGTTTGCTATTTCCTAGGCATTCTAATACCAGAGTTGGCAAACTGTGGCCCATAGGCCAAATATGGCTCACTGCATGTTTCTGTAAAACGTTTTATTTCAAACTCGGTCACACTCAGTTGTTTACGTGCTGTCTATGGGAGAGTTGAGTGTTTTACACGTTGACTGTGTAAATGAGAAGCTGCAAAAAGACCACATGGACCACAAGGATATTTACCACCTGTTCCCTTACAGAAAAGTTTGCTGGCCCCTGTTCTAGTATATCCTTCCCATATAGCAGAGTTCTGTTCATTAGTAGACAACTAATAAATGCTGTGAGAATAAAATGAAGATGGAAAGTGGGAATAAGATAGATCATGTAAGGCAGGTCCTATGACAGAGCCTCTTTTACCCAGTTTCTATCTTCATTCCTAGTAATGTCAAAACATTACTAATTAATAATTTCCAGAATGTTATTAGCAATGTTACAGTTTAGCAAGATAAAAAGAAAGGGGATAAGCTTTCAAATCTATGGAAAATTTAAGAACTGAAATAAATTTGCTGTGTCTTCAAAAGTCATGACTATTTCAGGCCCACTTGTGATCATAACATCTGGTCTAGCAAAATATATTACAATAACTGTGTTTTTCTGGCTTTCTAGAGCTTACAAAAGTTTGATGAGGGTTGTTATTATATTTCATTGGTTTGTCTGCCACCATAAGATGCACCTTGTAGATGGGAACTTCATGTCTTTTGAATCAAGCTGACTAAGAAGACTCAAGTTAAGTCAAACACAAACACACAGCTGCACATGAGGAAAACCCCATTCTGTCAAATACCAAAATCAAGTTTATAGATTTAGTCTTATATCCATATCCTCAGAACTGTCTTCTTTATTATGTCTACATGCAAACCTGTTCATCTTTCAAGAAAGAATTGAAAACTGTAGAATTTCAGAGGATGAGTTCAGTTCAGTTCAGTCGCTCAGTCGTGTCTGACTCATTGTGACCCCGTGAACAACAGCACCCCAGTCCTCCCTGTCCATCACCAACTCCCAGAGTCCACCCAGACCCATGTCCATCGAGTCAGTGATGCCATCCAACCATCTCATCCTCTGTTGTCCCCTTCTCCTCCTGCCCTCAATCTTTCCCAGCATCAGGTTCTTTTCCAATGAGTCAGCTCTTCGCATCAGGTAGCTAAAGTATTGGAGTTTCAGCTTCAACATCAGTTCTTCCAATGAACTCCCAGGACTGATCTCCTTTAGGATGGACTGGTTGAATCTCCTTGCAGTCCAAGGGACTCTCAAGAGACTTCTCCAACACCACAATTCAAAACATCAATTCTTCGATGCTCAGCTTTCTTTATAGTCCAACTCTCACATCCATACATGACCACTGGAAAAACCATAGCTTTGACTAGATGGACCTTTGTTGACAAAGTAATGTCTCTGCTTTTTAATATGCTGTCTAGGTTGGTCATAACTTTCCAACCAAGGAGTAAGCATCTTTTAATTTCACGGCTGCAATCACCATTTTGGAGCCTAGGAAAAAAACGTCAGCCACTGTTTCCACTGTTTCCCCGTCTATTGCCCATGAGGTGATGGGACTAGATTCCATGATCTTAGTTTTTTGAATGTTGAACTTTAAGCCAACTTTTTCACTCTCCTCTTTCACTTTCATCAAGAGGCTTTTTAGTTCCTTTTCACTTTCTGCCATAAGGGTGGTGTCATCTGCATATCTGAGGTTATTGATATTTCTCCCGGCAATCTTGATTCCAGCTTATGCTTCTTCCAGCCCAGCGTTTCTCATGATATACTCTACATACAAGTTAAATAAGCAGGGTGACAATATGCAGCCTTGACGTACTCCTTTTCCTATTTGGAACCAGTCTGTTGTTCCATGTTCAGTTCTAACTGTTACTTCCTGACCTGCATATAGGTTTCTCAAGAGGCAGGTCAGGTGGTCTGATATTCCCATCTCTTTCAGAATTTTCCACAGTTTATTGTGATCCACACAGTCAAAGGCTTTGGCATAGTCAATAAAGCAGAAATAGATGTTTTTCTGGAACTCTCTTGCTTTTTCGATGACCCAGCGGATGTTGGCAATTTGATATCAGGTTCCTCTGCCTTTTCTAAAACCAGCTTGAACATCTGGAAGTTCACGGTTCACATATTGGATGAGTTACTAAAAAATTTAAAAACAGACAGCTGATATATAGCTAAGGTTTTACAACTCTTCGGGACAGTGTCAATACAGTTTACTGCAAAGAATAACAGTTTGAGTCAAACAAGTCTCAATTTCAAGAAAGCTTTGCCTATTTTCCACAAAATGGGAATAATACAAGTTGCATCACTATCTGTAGAAGGTAATTAAGTGCAAAGCAGCTTTCTCAGAATCAGCAGAAAATAGGTTTCAGTAACTGTAGGTGCCTTTCTTTCCATTTTATCAAATAACAAGTGCAACATAGGTCTTCGTATCTCAAAATACCCTTGTTTGGTATATTTAAACTCCCTAAAAATGTTACAACACGTTTATTAAGCCAATAAATTTGGAAAGACATTTGCACATCTTTGACATTTAGTCCAAACTCAAGAAAATTCTGTTCTCTGAACTTACTACTCAAAAGCTGTAATATAGCTCTTGTTTAGTCTATCTCCTGGTGACTGATTTCTAGTAAAATATTAATTGAAACAATATTCCCCAAAATGCAATATACTAAGAAACTCCTGATAAACATCATAGAATAAGTAATCAGGTCAGTTTTGAACATCCCCTCTCGTTTGAAGGTGATAAAAAAAAAAGATTGAGTTCAAGTCATTTTCACTTTCTGGTTCTTATGCCCTTGGTTCCTGGGATCCTCTTTGTAAAGTGCAACAATGTTTCCATCAGAATAGTCACCATTCACTTTACAGATGGCTATGGATGATCAAATAGATGGACAAAGATGACTGATGAAGACAGAGAGAGATAAATGAGAGGGGTAGGTAAGAATGGCCAGGGGATATATGACTTGATAGATTGGATGGATAAGCAGAAAGATGGATGGGGAGGGGCATAGACCAAGAAAGGCATGGAATTCAGGCAAACGTAGATGACGAGATGCTACACAGACACACAGAATGCATAAAGAAAGGCAAAGAGATAAAGCCATGACAAAAGATCAATCTCAGGACTGAAATACTAGCAAAATTCTCTATCCAGTCCACTGCCCTTTAACTGTCCATTTTTAAAAGTATCCAGAGGTTTCTCTCTTTCACCACATCCCGGTATGTGATAGCTGTGCGTGGGTGTTCAGTGTCTTCAGCTGTGTCTGACTCTTTGTGACCCCATGGACTGTAGCCCGCCAGGCTCCCCTTTCCATGAGGATTCTCCAGGCAAGAATACTGGAGTGGGTTGCCATGCCCTCCTCCAGGGGACCTTCCCAACCCAGGGACAGCACTTGTGTCTCTTGCGACTCCTGCATTACAGGTGGATTATTTATTGTTAAGCCACCGGGAAAGCCCTGTGGTAACTGTAGTATTATATATATGCCCAGCAATGGAAAATGAATCCTTTGGGTAAAACAAATTGACCACATCCTCCTAATGAGAGAAAATAAAAATTTTTAAAGACATCAAACAACTTATCAAATATCACAAGACTACCCATATTGTGTTTCAATGTTTCTCTAATTAATATTAATTAAGAGAACTCAGCCTAACAGACTTTATTACTGTCAGAATTTTCTCTAAATTAGCTATTCCACAGGTGTAACTTTACTTTAAAACTGAGATCTTAACTAAAAGTACTACTAAACTCCAGCCCTATGCATGTTAATACAGGATGAAGTAAAATACGCCAAATTCCTCCCTACTACAAAAAACAGCGCCACAGATCCCTGCCTTATTTTTTAAGCAAGTTTTCTTCTTGATAAACAGTCAGCACTTAATAATAGAAACAATGGTCAAATATATCATAATAAATGCAAACATAGCATTCACATAATGCACTAACAAGCAGCGATTAAAATGTGTACTTTTAAAAAATGATTATTGACACAGGAAAATGCACACATTATGTAACAGAAACATATGCAACTCAACATGTTTACCATGACCATCCTTTACAGAAGAGTGGTTGTGCGTGTAAATAGGAAGACGGTTCTCTCTGGATGATGGGTTATGGGAGTTTTAATTATCTTCTTAATACTTTTTTATACTTTAAATTTCTAAAATAGGTGTCTATAACTTTTATAACTTAAAAAGAAAGGATTATTTATTTCTGTTTTAGGGAAAAGTCCAACACCTGTGCTAAGTAACAAATAGGAGAGGTTTGTTTGATTTTCCTGTTTACAGACCATTTTCATACAGATTAGTAACTCATCTGATCCATTCAACAACTCAAGAGAGATGAGTTTGAGAATCCCCACCAACAGCAAGAAGTCAAATTCATCCAGCCAAATGGGACACAGCAGACCCAGCTTAAGGTGTCTCAGTACTCTATCACTTTCTTTACAAGATCCATTCATTTATCTCAGGAAAAGAGTATTGTTTGGGAGGGGGAAAGAATTTTTTTTTTTCCAAAAGAGTTCTAATACTGTCCTGCTTTCCTCCTAACCCCAAAATGTCAACATTCTATCAAAAAAATAAAAAACTTCACATACAAGCATACCTTGGCTCCTTAACACCTCATCTCAGAGTGAGGAGAGAAATCTATTCAAGAACAACAAAACTTAAAAGCTTTTGCACAACGAAGGAAACTATAAGCAAGGTGAAAAGACAGCCTTCTGAATGGGAGAAAATAATAGCAAATAAAGCAACTGACAAAGAATTGATCTCAAAAATATACAAGCAGCTCATCCTGCTCAATTCCAGAAAAATAAATGACCCAATCAAAAAATGGGCCAAAGAACTAAACAGACATTTCTCCAAAGAAGACATACAGATGGCTAACAAACACATGAAAAGATGCTCAACATCACTCATTATCAGAGAAATGCAAATCAAAACCACAATGAGGTACCATCTCACACCAGTCAGAATGGCTGCGATCCAAAAGTCTACCAACAATAACTGCTGGAGAGTGTGTGGAGAAAAGGGAACCCTCTTACACTGTTGGTGGGAATACAAACTAGTACACCCACTATGGAGAACAGTGTGGAGAGTCTTTAAAAAACTGGAAATAGGACTGCCATATGACACAGCAATCCCACTGCTGGGCATACACACCAAGGAAACCAGAATTGAAACAGACACGTGTACCCCAATGTTCATCACAGCACTGTTTACAATAGCCAGGACATGGAAGCAACCTAGATGTCCATTGGCAGAAGAATGGATAAGAAAGTTGTGGTACATATGCACAATGGAATATTACTCAGCTATTAAAAAGAATGCATTTGAATCAGTTCTAATGAGGTAGGTAAAACTGGAGCCTATTATACAGAGTGAAGTAAGCCAGAAAGGAAAACACCAATACAGTATAATAACAAAAATATATGGAATTTAGGAAGATGGTAATGATGACCCTGTATGCGAGACAGCCAAACAGACACAGATGTAAAGAACAGACTTTTGGACTCTGTGGGAGAGGGTGAGGGTGGGATGATTTTTTTGAGAACAGCACTGAAACATGTATATTATCATATGTGAAACAGATCACTAGTCCAGGTTCAATGCATGTGATAGGGTGTTCAGGGCTGGTGCACTGGGATGACCCTGAGGGATGGGATGGGGAAGGAGGTAGAAGGGGGCGTTCAGGATGGGGAACACATGTACACCCATGGCTGATTCATGTGAATGTACGGCAAAACCACTACAGTATTGTAAAGTAATTAGCCTCCAATTAAAATAAATAAATTAGTTTACAAAAAAAAAAAAAAAAAGAAGAACAACAACAACAACAAAATGCTCCACTGTTGCTATTTTCAAAGCATATAAAGCCAATTATCCCAGCAGGGCCAGTCCAATCTATAAAGGACATGTCCAGACACAATTTTTTAAAAGACACGGTCTGACCTAGATAAAGAAATCTGAGACAAGGATTCGAAAGCTGCTTAAGACGACAGAATGCTGAGGGAGGCTTCGAGTCAGCATTGGAGAATCACCACAGCTCAAATCCTGCTGGTCTTGGAATGACTCACAGAGCCGCTGTTTTGCCTTCCTGCCCATTCATCACACAAGTTTTTTCCATTAGAATTTACTGACGAGGTGCTCCCTAGTCAGGTGGTATGATCAACCCTGCAGTCAAAATATGGAAGATATGACTGAAAAGTCACTGATTCCACATACTACACCCACAAAGTCCCAAGGAGAGTAAAATGCCGGTTGAAGGAATGCTGGTCTCCATCTCACCTCCACCAGTAAGCAAACACATCACAGTCTGTCTGTCCTGGATATTTTACTAAAGAATTAACTGATTCTGACAAAACCTGATGTGTTATTAAAGACAGATTAGTGAGATGGGGAATATATAAAGAAAAAAGGGGGCTCTGCTTAGGGCCTGGGGGCAGGAACAGACGGTGAGTTTCTATAGAAAGGCTGGAACCTATAGAGTAAGACAGAGTCTCACGACTGGCCTCATTTTTAGTGCGGATGAGCTAAAAACTCCTGACCTCAGACCCCCTGCCAAGAAAACTTCTAAAACAGAACCCATAGCACATACATGTGGAGACAACAAGAATGCTGTTGGCCAAAATAAATATAATGGGCAAAAGCCCGGGGAATAAAAGAAGTGGATGGTCAGGACACTGAGCTTCAGTTCCCTCGTAGCATCATCAGCATCCTCTCCACCTTCCTTAACTCTCTTCCCATGTCCTGAGTCTGTCCTTCCCATCCTGGAATCCATGACTTAAAAGTCTTTTTAAAAGCTTCTATTTGAAGCACTGCACAATGTAAGTAAACTGAAAACAGTACATTTCAGGATTTCTGAAAACTGGAATTACCCAAGAAGGTTTTCAAAATGGAAATGCCCACGTCCACACCTGAAGATTTAGGAATGAAGACTGGACATCTGAACCCTGGTAAAACTTCCCCAAGCGATACTGATCATAAACTCAGGTGAGAAACTACTGCTGTAGGGAGCAGTCACCAAAGGAGAACTTAGGAGAACCAATGGGAAGGAGTGCCACAGGGTACCTGGGCAAGTGCCCCCAGGAGGACCAAGCCCATAGGTAACTTGCATTCATAGCGGACCAAGGGAGAAAAGCAAAGACCAGAGAATGATCAGGGTAACAGGCAGATACCCCAAGGGAAGAGCAGTCTGTCCTGTCAAAGACCTCCAGAAAAGAGGATCCACTTAGGATCCAGATTCCCCGGTTTATCTAGGTGGATAAAGGGAAATCTGGACAGGATTCAGGTTTTGCAGGGTTGGGTTTGCAAAAGGTATTCACCTCAAGAAACCTAATTAATCAGTCTATACAATATATTCCATTTATTATCTTGAAAACAGGCAGGAGATAAGAATAGATGAGCATATACTCTGAGCATTTCTTTAAATATTGCTGAAACAACAGGATCCGGATGAACCCCGAATGGGAAGGAATTTGTCATCGGCCCCCAAATCAAAGATGTATAATCCATAATCCATCATGGCCACTAAATTTCTATGACAAATCTCTTCAGCCAAAACAAGGTAGAGTGCTTAGCTAATTACACCTCCCTGATGCCTTTGGATGTCAAAACCAAGTCCAATTCATTTGTCTTATGAGTCCCTATAAACCAATTCTATTGTTTCACTTCAAGATGAACACCCGATATTAAACAAAGGATTGACCTGGCCGATGAAACCTAGTCCAAGTGTCCTAGGATATGATCTCCATATTTGTCTATCGTTGTTTCATTTGTGAGGTAGGGGAAACAGACTTCTCTCCACAGTATAAAAAAGGAAATATACTAAGCAGTTGCCAAATAATGAAATGCCTAACTCCAATTGCTAAATTAATTAATGACTTGACATATTTAAAATCTATTGTACATTTCCTTTGTTTTCAATAAGTAACATCTAGTTTCTAACTTGTGTCATCAACCTATTCAAATCTTAATTGCATGGATCCCTTCTGCTTTTATCCAAAATTCCAAATACACAAGTTATCTGTTTAATTAGATTCTCCTACCTCTGTTATCATCATAAAAGTTAGGCCTTTACCCTGTGGATTTCCTTATCCTATGACATTCTCTGGAAAGGAGTCTGCGCGGAAAGCAAAGAATCTGACATTCACATGTGGAGTTTGAGATTTTACACTGAGAAGCGGTTGCTATTTCTGAGATGGGGGCTGATTCTGTGACTGATGGACCTTGAGTTTGAGTTATCTAAGTATGTCCTTCCATCAGTGTTTCCTGAATAAATAACCAGCATGGCTTGCTGAATTGTATCATTCTAAGCTCAGAGAACTGACCCTCACTTCACAATATATCTCAGTACTTCCTTCCAATCTACTATTGCCCCTAAAAATAAACTGTACTGTAATTTGGGTTGAGGGGCGGAAGAGGCGGCAGAACACCTCTCTTCTCCCTTGTTCCATGCCTCTTCACGTTGACCTCTCCCTACCCTGCCCTTGTCCACAGGGAAGAATGGGTGAGTTATCTAATTATTGAGTCTGGAGAAGAAACTGGCCATGGGCAACTCAGGTCCTTCCTCCCAGTCTTGGGATATATCTGACTGCAGAAAGAATACCCTCCCTACCGCAAGTACACTGAGCTGACAGGCCTATGGCTCATTCTCCAACTAGTCTTTACCTCCAGCTGCCTAACGAGGCATTACCTTCAGCTGGTTTCTAGATGAAACACAAGAACAGGAGGCAGAAGAACAAGTGGTGCTAGAGTTGATGCTTAAGAGCCAAGGAAGAGGCTAGATTCAGTCTCAATGAGCCCCCTCAAGCACTTACGCATCACCTAGCCTAACCCACACTGATGGAGAAGGCAATGGCACCCCACTCCAGTACTCCTGCCTGGAAAATCCCATGGACAGACGAGCCTGGTAGGCTGCAGTCCATGGGGTCGCGAAGAGTCAGACATGACTGAGCGACTTCACTTTCACTTTTCACTTTCATGCATTGGAAAAGGAAATGACAACCCACTACAGTGTTCTTGCCTGGAGAATCCCAGGGATGGCGGAGCCTGGTGGGGTGCCATCTATGGGGTCGCACAGAGATGGACACGACTGAAGCGACTTAGCAGCAGCAGCAGCAGCAGCAGCAGCAACCCACACTGAACATACTTGACCTTGCACGTGGTACGTCAGGGCTTCTGCCTTTACAAACACTCTTCATTCATCCTCAAACTACCTTTACAAATCCTTCCCTGGGCCAACCCTGACCCCCAGCCCAGGATCACCCAGCCTTCTCAGATGCTGCCAACCTCAGAGATCTCTCCATTCCCTGAATCCTCACTGCTCATTCTCTCTTGGTCTTTATCACTCTGGAAACATTTTTTATTTTGCCTTTTTTTAAAAAAAGTATTTACTTTTAGTTGGGGGATAATTGCTTTACAATATTGTATTGGTTTCTGCCATACATCAACATGAATCAGCCAGAGGTATACATATATCCCCAACCTCTTGAACCTCCCTCCCTTTTCCACGCCATCCTACCCTTCTCGGTTGCCACAGAGCACCAGGCCGAGCTCCCTGCAATATACAGCAACTCCTCATTAGCTACCTATTTTACAGATGGTAATGTATATATTTTAATGCTATTCTCTTAGTTCGTCCCACCTGCTCCTCCCCGCTGCTGTGTCCATAAATCTAATCTCAGACATTTTTATCTGTAAGTCAAATCCCTGGGAGAGTCTTAGTTCCTTCACTGTCAAGTCCCAATCATCTCCTCCCCACCCATCCTCTTTCAGTTCAGTTCAGTTCAGTTCAGTTCAGTCACTCAGTCGTGTCCGACTCTTTGCGACCCCATGAACCGCACCACGCCAGGCCTCCCTGTCCATCACCAACTTCTGGAGTCCACCCAAACCTATGTCCATCGAGTCAGTGATGCCATCCAACCATCTCATCCTCTGTCATCCCCTTCTCTTCCTGCCCTCAATCTTTCCTAGCATCAGGGTCTTTTCCAATGAGTCAGCTCTTCTCAACAGGTGGCTAAAGTATTGGAGTTTCAGCTTTAGCATCAGTCCTTCCAATGAACACCCAAGACTGATCTCCTTTAGGATGGACTGGTTGGATCTCCTTGTAGTCCAAGGGACTCTCAAGAGTCTTCTCCAACACCACAGTTCAAAAGCATCAATTCTTCAGTGCTCAGCTTTCTTTATAGTCCAACTCTCACATCCATACATGACTACTGGAAAAACCATAGCCTTGACTAGATGGACCTTTGTTGACAAAGTAATGTCTCTGCTTTTGAATATGCTGTCTAGGTTGGTCATAACTTTCCTTCCAAGGAGTAAGCATCTTTTAATTTCATGGCTGCAGTCACCATCTGCAGTGACTTTGGAGCCCCCCCAAATAAAGTCTGACACTGTTTCCACTGTTTCCCCATCTATTTCCCATGAGGTGATGGGACTAGATGCCATGATCTTTGTTTTCTGAATGTTGAGCTTTAAGCCAACTTTTTCACTCTCCTCTTTCACTTTCATTAAGAGGTTCTTTAGTTCTTCTTCACTTTCTGCCATAAGGGTGGTGTCATCTGCATATCTGAGGTTATTGATATTTCCCCTGGCAATCTTGATTCCAGCTTGTGCTTCCTCCAGCCCAGCGTTTCTCATGATGTACTCTGCATATAAGTTAAATAAGCAAGGTGACAATATACAGCCTTGACGTACTCCTGCTGCTGCTGCTGTTGCTAAGTCACTGCAGTTGTGTCCGACTCTGTACGACCCCATAGATGGCAGCCCACCAGGCTCCCCTGTCCCTGGGATTCTCCAGGCAAGAACACTGGAGTGGGTTGCCATTTCCTTCTCCAATGCGTGAAAGTGAAGTCGGTCAGTAAGTGTCTGACTGTTTGTGACCCCATGGACTGCAGCCTACCAGGCTCCTCCGTCCATGGGATTTTCCAGGCAAGAGTACTGGAGTGGGTTGCCATTGCCTTCTCCGTGATGTACTCCTAATGCAAGTTAACTAACATTTAGTTAGTTAGTGGAAGTCGCTCAGTCATGTCTAACTCTTGTGACCCCATGCACTGTACCCCACCAGGCCTCTCTGTCCATGGAATTCTCCAGCGAAGAATACTGGAGCAGGTACCCATGTCCGTCTTCAGGGGATCTTCCCAACCCAAGGATCAAACCCAGGTCTCCCGCATTGCTGACAGATTCTTAATCATCTGAGCCACTAGGCAAGCCCAACCAGCATTTACAGAGAACTTACTAGGTATCAGGCTATCAGGCATGAGACTAAGAGCATTATGATCATTAGCTTGTTTAATTGTCCCCAGGAAATAGGTACAGTTATCATTCTCTAGAATAAACAGGGTCTGTGCTCAAAAAGGCTCACCATGCCAAGCACATCTCACTGTGTCTGGTGTAACTATGGGAGGCTTAGAGACCTGAGGCAGAACAGCAGATGGGGATGGGAAGTGAGATTCAGGCACTAAATTCAGTTCAAAACTGAGGTTCCACCTTCACTGCCTTGCCCTTCACCTACACTTGCCCCTGGGTTTAAGGAGAAAAGAATTTTCAGTTTAAGAAAGAAAAGAAGATGGAGAAAATGAAAGTCCAGGTGGTCATTGCTCCATGAAAAATCTAATCACTCAGTATGAAAAGGCTCCTCAACCCCAATCCTTGCTCTGAAAACAGAGGTCTGGATCACTGTGGTTTTGTCACGAGATGAATAACAAGCCCCGAGGATTACTCGAATTACAAGGCCCAGACCAGATCCACTCAAATATAGCTGGAAGCTTTCTAGTAACTCTAACCGTGCATGGGGAATGAGCTGCTCAGAGAAGTGACTCACTTACTGGAATCCATGATGCCTGCATTACTCAGCTGATATTAATACACCCACTTGTTCATTAAAGTTTAATTGGAGCTCATGTGAATTGGTTTCACTGGATATTTAATCAGAGAGAAGTATTTGTGTATGAAGTGTTCACATACAAAGCTAGAAAGCACAGCTCTTCCCCAGCCCCTACATACTCCACTGGCTGCTCCTCTAATACTGTTCACACAGTAAGTTAGTCAGAGAAGGTGGTTCAGTGATCTTCCAAGAGGGGGAAAGTTGTCCATACACAAAACACAGATAAATGATAAATCCTCTGTACGGCACTAGACTCAGTTCCCCAGCTCATCAGCCACAGCCCGACGTGGGCTAGGACTCAAATGGCCAGCTCCTCAGTAAGAACTTGCTCCTTTCTGGAGTTCATTATCAAAGCTGCAGGGCTCCTTTTCTCCCTGGGCACCTGTCTCCCAGCCGTACATCTTTATTTTTTAAATGGGTGGATAAGGAAATTAACCATCATTCAACGTAATCACACATTTCTCTTGTACTGACAAGCAAACCATGAATGCAATCCCAAACGCCTATTTATACAATCAGGGCTGTCAGTACCCTGTTATTTCTTATTGGATATCTCACTAATCAACATTTCTGGAAGTATAAGTTTTTAAGGCTCCTGAAAAGACTTGCACATGAAGTTGGAGAGAAACAGATTTCTCCCAAGTCTGGTGGCTCTGGTTCTGTGATCAATTTTTCATTAGGAATGGTCACCATGGTTAAGGACATAGGACTTCTGGGCCCAAAACAAATCAAGGTGAGTTAAAAACTTGGTACTCTAGATTGATTTGCTGAAAAAACCCTCACAGATTGTAGACTGAAAGGCAATATACTGATTTTCTTATTTATCTGTTTACTTGGCTGCACCTGTGGGATCTCATTCCCTGACCAGAGATTGGACCCGGGCCCTACCTTTGGGAGTGCAGACTCTTAGCCACTGGGCCACCAGGGAAGTCCCGGCAATGTGCTGATTTTTTTAACAGCTTTATTGAGACATAATGCACACACCATACAATTCACCCATTTAAAATCTACAATTTGAGGACCTCCCTGGTGGGAGTGGTTTAGACTCTGCTTCCAATGCAGGGGGCACAGGTTCGATCCCTGGTCAGGGAACTAAGTTCCCATGTGCCGTGTGGCATGGCCAAAAGAATAAATAAAGTCTACAGTCCAGTTTTTAATATAGTCACAGAGTTGTAGAACCATTACTACATCTAATTTAAGAACATTTTCACTGCCCTCAAAGGAAACCTACACTCATTAGCAGTAACCCTCTATCTCTCACCCCATCCCTGCCAGCAATCACTAATCTGCTTTCTACCTTTACAGACTTTACGAATTGTCCTATTGTGGACTTTTCATATAAATGGAATTATAGATGTGTGGCCTATTGTGACTAGGTTCTTTCACTTACCCTAATGTTTTCAAGATGTATTTGTTTTGTACCACTACTGCATTCCTTTCTATTGCTTAATAATACTATATTTTATAGCACATTTCATTTATCTATTCAGCACTCCACCTTTTAAAAATAAAATAGAGCTACCAAAGACCAGCAAATTATGTAGCAGCGCTCAGCCTGGCAGATTATCTGCTAATCCTCTGAATGATCTGGTCACGATTACGCCATCAGACATGTAAAGTGTGTGGGGTTGTGGAAGGGGCTTCACAAATGTGGGAGGAGTTGGCAGAGCCTGCTGCCCAAGCCTTTCTAAAGTTAAGGCTCATCAGGATGACCAGTCTGCACACGGTTTCACAGTTTACAAAGCGCTCTCACTGACGTGATGTAGTTAGACGGTGGTTCCTCAAGGAAGGAGCTTCAGTGTCTGCATCTCTGATTTCCCCAAGACAACCAGCATCGCTTGGAATGCACTGAACAAACAGTACAGGCAATCACCTCTCCCTCTAACAAAGCCACTTTTTCAGTTTCTTAAGATATGACCAAGTACCTAGTAATAAGCACATATGATGTGCCAGGCACCAACATGGTGATTAATAAGATACAACACCTGCCCTACAGGGGTTTAAAATCAAGCAGAAGAGACCAAAGGAAGACACACAGGACAAGTCAGCGCCAGATGAACAGAATTAAGGTTGTGAGAGAAACCCAGAGAAAGAATCTCTAGCTCATTACATCTCACTTGCCATGCTAGAGATTTCACTTCTAACCTTGTTTATCGAGTGGGAGTTATTTACAACATGACAATCATAGACGGTATGTAGACTTTCATGGAGATGGAGAATTCATAGCTATGAGTATCCTGAAAGAGTACAAACTGATCTGTATCTGGAGTACAAATCAGAGTCAACTTTAGCACCCACATGAGTAACATCACCAGATGATGTAGACCAAAAAAACAACCATCAGAGACGGAGAGTCAGGGGGTCATCTGTCCAAACCTAAAGAGTTTCTGCCTCCTTCAAAGCAGGCATTTCAGAACACTGCCAGGAAGCAGGCAATTCACTTAGAGGTTGTCACCTAAGCAACCAGGTACCGTGACGGAAAGAACAGGCTTCCAAAACACATGTAATCTAACCCATACCCTGAATATTCAATGGTAGAACTGATGTTGAAGCTGAAGCTCCAATACTTTGGCCACCTAATGTGAAGAGCCAACTCATGGAAAAGACCCTGATGCTGGGAAAGACTGAAGGCAAGAGGAGAAGGGGATGACAGAGGATGAGATGGTTGCATGGCATTACCAACTCAATGGACATGAGTTTGAGCAAGCTCCAGGAGATGGAAGGACAGGGAAGCCTGGCATGCTGCAGTTCATGGGGTCACAAAGAGTCGGACACAGCTGAGTGACTGAACAACAACTCATACCCTGGTACATGAGGTCAAGTAATACAGCACTGAGTGTATTTGGTGCTATGTGCTTAAGAGACTCAAAGATATTTGCCAAAGAGAACTCAGTCCTCCCCACGCTCTAAGCAAGCAGAGCTGATTCCTAATCATAAAGAAGGTCAAGAGCATCTTCTAGTCTTATGTCCTATATTCTGAGAATGCAGCTGAGTTCCCAGATAAAGGCACTATGCCATCAAACGAGAAATTCAGCTCATGTTTTTGTTTCTTGGCGTGTAAGAATATATATCTTCCTTGGATCCAACTCATGGAACAGATTAGGTTTCCATGCAAACCAGAAACAACTGATACACCTAATCGCTCACAATTTCCACCAGCATGAAACCTTCTTTAATATATTCATCCAATTTGTACATCAGTACAAGTGTTCCTTTTTAAATTCCTATAGCGAGTTCATGCCTCCTGTTTCCTAATTACCTCATGCAAAAAAGGGAATTTTACCTTCACCTCTCTTGTTCATTAAAGCAAGTTTCAGGAAGTACTTTGACATTTGATTTTTTAAAAACACATGCTGATTTAACAGAAAGTTTTAGAGATTCATTGCTGCCTATACTTGGGGAGAAACAAGTGACTATCAAATCATAGCTAACTTTTTAACCAATGGAAAAAAGAAAACTAAAGGGGAGCATTTTCAGGTTTATTGCAATTGTATATAATCTTGATAGCACTTGATAAGAATGACCTCACTACACTCGAATCAGGACGATGAAGCAGAAAGCAGCCCAGAATTAAAGGGTCTGGATTTGCATCCATTGCCACTTTAAGAAAACTCATCTCATCTCTCTGAACCTCAGTTACATCATCTCTAAAAGGGAAACGAATGACAAGCTCTGCCTTGCCTACCTCACGGGGATGCCACAGGGTACACATGAGAAAATGTGTATTTCAGTGCTTCGAAAACCACAAAGCCCCGTACACAATGCGAGGTATTCACAGTGTAAGGTATTATCTTAATGTCTTTTCCTATAAAGACATTTTTAAATGACATGAACAAACACTTTTGCCTTTCTGTTTCTATTTTGAATCAGCTAAGGAAACACCCCCAAAATCAGCACCACTAATTCCAGGAAGCTTCACTCTCACACACACAAACACACACACACACACACACACACACACACACACACACAAGCTTTGTAATGATAAGTGCTGTGTAAGACAATAAGCCCAAGAAAGCATCAGCTCCTGAAGAATCTTCCATCTCTGAGCTATCCTCATGAGAACAACATTAATATTAGTGTCTTTTAATGTATTCTTGTTTTTCGAAGGCATATGAAGTATATTAGAGTATATCACCTTTCAGAAAGCAATATGCCAAAATCCCCACCCACCTCCTTTGGGTGCAGAAGAGATGGTACCAGGAGGAAGTGGCCCCAGCATATCAGTGTCTTCTGGAGAGGAGGGAAGTGGGAGCCAGTGCTGAAGACAGGATCCGGGGACGTGCAGACTGAGGGAAGACAGACCCTGCCTAGGTGACACAGAAAAAATTCCACCCCACAGGCCAGCTTTGATCAGCAAACCCAGTAGCCACATGGTGACACTCCAGGAAGCAGCTTATCAAGGATGTGGCTGTCTTTCACTCCCCACACAGGCTCTATCATCTGAAGTTTACTCTCTCAACTACCATCTACAGACAAGCAAAGATCAGGGACAGAGAAGCCAAAACTTTTCCAAGGTCACGAATGGCTGTGCTAATGCTTTCGATTCCTACGCCCCAGGCTAAACTGGCTCCTGGTCCTTGAGTGATCAGGTCAGGGTCCTAAAACAGTCATAACCCATTCACTTGGTACCTGTCTTTCGCCATTGTAGCAGGACCAAATAATGAGAGCTAACACAAAAGCGCTTGCTGTGCCAGACACCGTGAAATACACTTTACAAACGGTTTTAACTATTAAATACTAAGTTAATTTTTTAACTCATCTTTTAGCTTATTTCACTCTCACAATGACCCTAGAACATAAGTACAGTCTATAAAGATGAGGAAATTGAGGTACCAGAGAGATGAAGTTGTTTCTCTAATATTTCACAGTGGACAGTTTTAAACCCTGGTGGTTGTGGCTGTGATGGCTGTTCCTACTGGCACACACAACGCCTGGCCCTGGGTACTTCCCACACCAGATAAACATCCACCAGGAGCCAGGCACCACTGGAGGCTCTCACATATATTTTCTAATTTATTCTCACAGTGACATTGGGAGAGGGATGCTATCATCCTGAATTTAAAGAAAAACACCAAGACTCTAAGAGGTCATTTAACCAAGGTTTTGACAAACACTAAGAAGCATCTACTTCCCTGGTGGCTCAGACAGTAAAGCGTCTGTCTACAATGTGAGAGACCTGGGTTCGATCCCTGGGTTGGGAAGATTACCTGGAGAAGCAAATGGCAAGCCACGCCAGTACTCTTGCCTTGAAAATCCCATGGACGGAGCAGCTTGGTGCAGGCTACTATCCATGGGGTCGCAAAGAGTCGGGCACGACTGAGAGACTTCACTTCACAAGAAGCACCTAGGATTTGAACCCCTGTCCAATTTCAAATTTCTGCACTTTGTAAATACCCAGGTTCTGCCCCAGCTCTGATAGCAGCAAACTACACAGTCCTCTACTCATCATTAGCACTGTCTATCTAGCTACCTACTCATTAATTTTTGCCAAGCAGTGCAGCAGAAAGAACACATGTTTAGGAGACAGGAAGACCAGAGAGGTTCCATCACTTACTAGCTGTGTGACTTGGACAAGTGATTCAGACTCTCTGTGCCTCAGTTTCTTCATCTAACCAACAAGAACAATGATAATAGTACCTAACACTGCCTTGAAGATTGTGACAAAAATTAAACAAGATGATGAATGTAAAACATTATGATAGGGACCAATACATAATAAGTGCTTATACAATAAAAATAAAAATTCACTAATAATTGAGTGAGATGAAGATAAAAATGGCATAATCCAAGGACAATTTCTACCACGGTTTCAATAATATACTAGCTACTCAAAAATAAAAATGATCTTCATTTTCTGTGAATTTCCTCTATGATAGTCTTGAGTTTCACAGCCTCTCTGATCTAGTCCCTAAACCCCACAGTGGCCAGCACATGCCTTGTACATTAGAGATATTCAGAGTCAATGATCATGTGATCTTTCTCTGAACTTACCAAGGAAAGAAAGTCTAAGATGCTAAGGTAACTCCTCTGAAAGATTTGAAGCTTCAGTTGTCCATTTTCACCCCAAATGTTACCTGCAGGGTAAAAATTATTACCCACAGTTGAAGCCTAAAACACACTGAAAAGCATCAATTGACTGTTCTTATTTATTTCTGACACATTTCTCAAGAAATAAAGGAGAAAAATGATTTCTCAACCTCCATAGTTTTAAATCTTACGCCTTTCTTCTCTACCAAGATCATCACATTACTTAATAAAATCATGTATTTTGCATGGGTCTTTTGCAGATGTTAATCACAGGGCTTTCCTAGGTCTATCACTAATGGGCAAGAGAGAGGAGGTAGAAAGGGGAAGAGAGAGAGGTACAGAGAGAGAGAGAGGTTGGAAACACAAGAAATGAAGGATATTTGATATTAACAGAAAATTTACATGGCAGAACTGCTTCAACCAAGACACCAAAGGAAAAACAGCTATAAGAATGCATCATTAAATTGAGAAGAAAGAAAAAAAAAAGTGCATGTATGTACGTGTGTGTGTGTACGTGTATGTGTATATGGATGTGTGTGCATGCATGCATGAACATTTATGTAAAAGACCTAGGGCCAGACCACAGGGCAGGAAAAACAGTGCCCATCCTGGGGCTTCTGGGCAACGTGTGAAGGGTCCTGATGCTGCCAGGGCCCTGGGGGCTGGAGGACTGGATTTACAGACCAGCCCTGCCATCCAACTTTCCCATCTGGAACAAGTTGCCATTCCTCCATCTCCCACACTCAGAATGGAGCCCTTGCCAGACTGGTTTGAGAGATAAGTAACAAAAGAGATGTGAACATGTTGTGGAAACATCTGTACAAACATCAATGGGCGTTACTACCCATTTATTCCAATGCCAAGGAGAGAGACTTTTCGTCTGAGCCACTGTGCCTCACAAGTGGAATCTATTCCCATCCCAGCCTGCTTTTAGCACAGAAAGAAGGGATGTAGACAGTTTTCCAGAGAGGCAATGCTTTTTAATTTCTCTATTATTTCCAAAACAAAAAAGCAAAAACCTTCCCCCTCTTTTGTTTTTCCAAATAAAAATAAATTATAACCCTAACTTGCTAATAAATGCAGGCTGGAGCTGTCCTTAAGTAAAAGCTTTTGATAACAAATTGCCTGCACTAACTGCTATTTTACTGCTGAATTTTTTATTGTTGCTTAAGCATAGCAATTATGCTAATAAGCCTGGGAGGATGGTACATCGAATATTGAATCTGACAGATAAAATACTCAATAAAATGCTAATCTCACCTGAAAATTGGAATCAGACAGCCTTATTAGTATTTATGGATATGGCATCTTAAACATGTTTTGTTTTTTTTTTTTTCTTTTTCAGATAAGTATATATGAAATCAATGTTGTCTCCTAATACAGCCTGCCACTGCTAGGCCTCTGCGTGCTTTAAATTCGAGAAGATGGTTCCTCACTGCTTCAGCCTTCCTTCCCGATGGAGAAACAAGAGCTTATTGGTCATCTCTGCCACAGAAAGAATAGGGCAATAAAATGTGTTTCTTCCTGTACCTCCCTTTCTCTCCCCCCGCCCATCTAATCCCCTCAAAAAGGAAAGGTAAGAACTGTCTTTCTGAGCAGAAAGAGAAGGCAGATTTGACAGTAACAAGAACCATTTGTCAAACCATCTGGCTTCTCTCTTCACCTGACAGGAGGGAAGAGTGATGTGTCAGAAAGAACACGGAATTGAGGATTCAAAGAGCTGGCTTTCTTGTCTTGGGTTTTGCCATTTCCTCCATGGGAGGCCCTAACAGAAATCAGTTTCCTACATAGGGACCTTCTGGGTCCAAAGTTCAAGTCCTTATGAGAAGTGAGTCTCCATGGGGGACATAAAAAATGCGGGGCCAAAGCCCCAATGTATATGAAGAGTGAAATATTCTAAGCCAAGGTAGACACATCAAGGGAATGTGAGATTCTTGAACTTGTTACATTTACATGGTACTTCCATATTATGTATCCTCAGGATATATTTAAACTGGTTCAGGCTTAAATGCAGAGATCTCAGACACCAAATACAAACAGTAAACAAGATTGGATGGTCTACCAACTGTTTCCAGGAATTTTACTGGTTCTCTTCTTTAGGATCAATACATTAACTCTGGAAAGGAACAAAGAAGAGAAGTCAGCTTCCTATTTCAAGCAACATAAACTAATGCTGAATATCGCAATGTTATTTATGAAAAAAATCCTTTTATCCTTTATTTCCATAAGAACCACATAAGGCAGGAAAGAGAAAATTCTCTTCTCCAGAGGCTGCCATAGGTAAGAAAATTAAGAATCAGAGAGGATTTCCTCACCCAGCCAGAGTACATGGGTTCTGGGGTCAGGACAAATAGTTTTGCCTTCTGACTAATTCCAGCCTGCGACTAAGCACACACAGGTCTTCTGGATCTTGGGCCCATTGACTCACCCCAAACCCAAATACCCAAGCTATGAGTCACTGCTGGACAGGAGAGGCAGTGATCAGGAACCTCAACAGCCACAATAGCCATGCCAGTGCCTTCACCCACCACCTTCAAGGTCTCCAAAAGCTGACAGCCCTTCCAGAAGTCTCTACCTCCCCTTGTCAGTCCACAGGCATGGACAAATCTGGCTTTCATGGCATGCAGGAATGTGGCAGGTTGTGACGAAACTGGGCACAGATCCCAGGACTCAAAAATTCACTCTGGGGCCTTGCAGAATTGCTGTCCTCTATAATCCCCCGTTTCTTCCTTTGGGCCCTTTCACCTTTCCAAGACCAAAGAGATCCCTTGACCATTAGCAGAAAGGAGAAGGGAGAAAAAATGGGCTCCAAAGAGTCAGGGTTGAATACAACTTAGAATCCTCACAGCCCTTTCTTCAGCAAATCTTCATAATGCACACAAAGCTGTGGTGATTATTCTTATTATCCCCGTTTTGCAGATGAAGAAATAAAGGACTAAAACTTCATAGATTCCTCACAGATAACACAAAAGCTCAGAGATCCTGGCCCAGAGCTGGGGAAATGCCAGTACGGGTAGGTGGTCAGCCCAAGGCAAGGTAGCGCCACACAATCAGTAGAGTCTACAATCGTTAATCACAATGTTCCAAGACACACCAACTCCAAATAAGAGAAAATGCTGGCATCACTTTAATATTAGTGATCCACACCACCCAAGGGAGCTGACCAACTCATCATTTTCCCTTCTGCTTCACACAAGTAGAAATAAAATCCAAGTCCAGACACCCTTTTATCTTTATTGTACCAGGACCAACACTGCAATTTTCAAAGCAACATCACAACAAATTCATCATGTAGGGATCACTATCTTCCAATTTACAGGAGGAAAAAGCCAGGCACTAAGAAGTATATTCACTTGCCAAATTCTCAGAGGTCTCTGAAAACAGGACCAGCACTCAGATCCATGTCCCCTGTTCTTTCCACTTGATTAAGCCACCTCTGAATTGCCAGGGCTGCCACCTCTTTAGTAAACAACCTCGGCAGAAAGTCAGTTCTGAACTGAGACATCTCCCAACAGAGTAACGATTCGAGTCATACTTCGAGGAATAATTTCTGGGAAAGCAGAGGAGGTGATGCTATCAAACAGTGAAACTCAAAACTCCTACTCACTACCTACCGGGGAGGGAGCAGGAAACGGGGCCGAGGCCCCTTCCCTCCGTGCTCCCCCTGCCCATTTCTGTCACTTACAGTCATTACTAAACTTAGCACTTTAAGCAAATGAAAGATATTTCCTAGCGGCATAGCCTTGGGTAAGTCCCCAATCTCTTTTGTCCTATTACTGATACACAGTCAAGCACATACGCATACACACAGGTGCACATATACACACCTAAGGCCACCTCTTCCTTCCCTTAGTGGGATGGTGACAACAGAAAGCCCCTGTTTATTTACCCTGCACAGCCCTGCAGGAACACCCTAATTGTTCATGCAATGTCCCCGGCCTCTGCACCCAACACTCTGACCAGAACCCTCCACTACCTCCTTCCTTGGGCCTCCTAATTTCCAGCCTCCTTCTGCTAAGCCCCACTTCCCAATGCTCACCTGCCACTCTCCTCTGTTAGGTCTGGTCACTTCTACCCTGCACAAGCACTAACTTCTCTCCCCATCACCAACTGCAACATTTCCCTCACACCCGAAATCCATCTTCCTCTAAATGAAATACTGCCAGCCCTTCAACAAATGAAAGCTCTTCAAACACCCTCCACCAGAATAGCTGCATTTCTCTACATGCTCTTGATTTTGTATCCTACTAAAATCAGCACCTCTATAACTAAGTCTATTCTGTAAGTCTGGTGTCTAGAGAAAAAGGTTTTGCACCCAGAATACAGGAAGTATGGCACTACAAGGACCTTCAGTCAAACCCCCAAGGCACACTGCCCCAAACTGGAGAAGCTGCAGCAGTGGGGAGTCAGTCCCGGGATCAGACACTAAGAAACGCCACCATGCTAGGTCTTATACAAATGTTCTCTAATCTTTACAACTTAGCATGCAAGGTATATTCAATCCCCAATAAAACCCCATTTAAACCGGGACTCAGAGAGGTTTACTATTAATAACTCAGCCCCACTAGAGTTGTGTGTGTGTGTGTGTGTGTGTGTGCGTGCGCACATGCACGCACAAGCATGCTCAGTCATGTCCGACTCTTTGTGACCACATCGACTTTGTAGCCCACCAGGTTCCTCAGTCCATGGGATTTTCCAGACAAGAATACTGGAGTGGGTTGCCATTTCCTTGTCCAGGGGATCTTTCTGACCCAGGGATTGAACTTGCATCTCCTGTGTCTTCTGCATTGTAGGTGAATTCTTTACCAACTGCAGCACATACCATCCTAATTCACCAGGCTACTGAAGCTCAGGTTTATAAACAAGTCTGTACAATTTCACTGAGATTCTCTGTTATTGAGTAGGGTCTAGTGCTCTGCCAGATGCTTTGTGAAAATAATCTTGGGTAACGTACAAAACCACCCTGCCCAGTAATTCTTAGTGTCCCATTTTACAGATCTGAAAACTAAAGCCAAATGCCAAACTATGTGTCTAGCACATTTAGGACTAGAATCAGGGGTCTCAGACTTACTCTTTTTCTCTTTCTTCTGCATCACACATCTTCTTTATACCTAAAGTCTCTGTCTGTGGTGTGTTAAGCATGATGGGTTTTTCTATGCATGAGTCACTAGAAGCAACCTTCAGCAGTCCATACAGAATCTGCACTGCAAGTCAGGAAAAGGTGCTTCACAAGCAGCGATCTAGTTCAGATCCCAACAGTGATGGTGGAAGGTGGATTTCTGGAGCATGCCATGTGAGTACAGGCTGACCCTGGACTGTTCCCAAGGGTCAAAGTCACTCAGCTTCACAAATGCACACGGCTTGTCCACCATCCTTGTAGCAGGGGCAGCTGCAGTATATTGTTCAAGAAGTTTCATAATCAAACTCAGAAATCCAGAGGTCATCAAGTACACCTCCTCTTCAAAAGGAAATCTTTCCAATAGAAGGGAGGTTGATAGCTCCAAGAACTTGAAGGCTAGAAGAAGAGATGGTGCCTCTTGACCTAATCTCACTGGAATGTCACCAGCATCTTAGGCAGATATCACCTTTTCCTCTGCCTCTGGGAAAGCAGGATTAAGAAGGAGCCAGGGAAAAGTTGACAGCTGCTCTTAAAGGCTATAGGCCCCTAAATTAGTTCCCAGGAGACCTTCTAGTTCCTTGGGTTAACTGTAGGTAACCTTCCAATCCCTCAGGCCTCCTTAGTAAGTCAATTTAACACGTGTTTACAGAGTACATAAACATGCCAGCTACTGAGTTATGCTTCAAAGACTCAGAGATACGATACCTGCCTTCTGCAGATCAGAGCTCAGAAACACATATCACCCATTAAAATACAAGATGGTTTGAGAAAGAGTTTCTGAAAATACAAACCATGGGATGATAGACATAGGAGGAAACAGACCGATTCTTAATGGAAAAGCCGATGTTTCTGAGAAGGTGAAATTTGAGCTGGGTATGGAAGGATGTTGGCTTCCCTAGTGGTTCATATGGTGTAGAATCTGCCTGCAAGGCAGGAGTCGCAAGAGACACAGGTTCTATCCCTGGGTCGGTAAGATCCCCTGAAGGAGGCATGATTCTGTCCTGTAGATGGGATTCTGCCCTGTAGAATCCCAGGGACAGAGGAGCTTGGTGTGCTACAGTCCACAGGCTCTCAGACACAACTAAAGCAACTTAATACACAAGCATGCATGCTTGAATCACTGAACTTAAACCCTTTGCTGTACACCTGCAATACTGTAAGCCAATTATACTTCAATTAGAAAATATATAAATCAAACATGGCACTGCAGCTTCAAGTGACTGTTTCAATTATGAAAGTCTTGGCACTATTTTTAAAATACAAGGAATGTAAACTTCATGTGAATAATTTTTGAGTTTCTTCTTGGGAGAAAAAAAGGATGAGGGAGTAGGAAGGGGTTTGGTAAGTTGTAGAAAGCATCTCAAACTCACCCACTCCCTGCATTCTCACTCTTAAAATACATTTCAAGCTCCTCGAGTCCCTTGGACTGCAAGGAGATCCAACCAGTCCATCCTAAAGGAGATCAGTCCTGGGTGTTCATTGGTAGGACTGATGTTGAAGCTGAAACTCCAATACTTTGGCCACCTGATGTGAAGAGCTGACTCATTGGAAAAGACCCTGATGCTAGGAAAGATCGAGGGCAGGAGGAGAAGGGGACGACAGAGGAGGAGATGATTAGATGGCATCACCGACTCAGTGGACATGGGTTTGGGTGGACTCCGGGAGTTGGTGATGGACAGGGAGGCCTGGCATGGTGTGGTTCATGGGGTCGCAAAGAGTCGGACACAACTGAGCGACTAAACTGAACTGAACTGAACTACCCATGTTACTGCTGCTGCTGCTGCTGCTAAGTCGCTTCAGTCGTGTCCGACTCTGTGCAACCCCATGGACGGCAGCCCACCAGGCTCCCCCGTTCCTGGGATTCTCCAGGCAAGAACACTGGAGTGGGTTGCCATTTCCTTCTCCAATGCATGAAAGTGAAAAGTGAAAGTGAAGTCACTCAGTCATGTCCGACTCTTCGCAACCCCATGGACTGCAGCCTACCAGGCTCCTCCATCCATGGGATTTTCCAGGCAAGAGTACTGGAGTGGGGTGCCATCACCTTCTCTGACCCATGTTACTAAAAAGTGTGTATTCATTCATTGACCCATATATTAATCCACTGCCTATTTCACAATCCACTCTACATGTCTCCATAATCCATCCTACATGTGTCCACAATCCACCCTACGTCTCCATATTTTTATCCACAATATGTAAGATTTTTAAATGTTTTATTAAATACAAATGTCTCCCTGCTAAGAGTAATGAGAGCAACATTTACTGAATGTGCAAGGTGTTCTTTTAGGACCTTCACATGCATTATTTCAGAGTCTTTCTCTGTTCTGTCATCACACGTGTGCATGCATGCTCAGTCATGTCTGACTCTTTGCAACCCCATGATCTGTAGCCCACCAGGCTCCTCTGTCTACGGGATTTTCCCAGTAAGAATACCAGAGCGGGTTGCCATTTCCTACTCCAGGGGATCTTCCCGACCCAAGGATGGAACCCACATCTCCTGCGTCTCCTGCCTTGGCAGGCAGATTCTTTACCACTGAATGTGTGAAGCCCCATGTTCTATCATTACGCCCCAGTTTATAGAAGAGGGAGCTGAATTACAGAAAGTAAGCAACTTGCCTAAGGCCGTGTGGCTACTAAGCAGAAGACTGTGATTTAAACCCAAACAACCTGACTCCAAAGCCTGCCGGGCTACTACTACTGTGTGTATGACATCACTCAAATCCATCATTTGATTAACTCAAAAAGGTAAATGGCGAGGGGATCCTGTTCTGGCTCCTGGTGCACATGACTTCCTTTCAAGGGCTCTTAATCACCTGTTTAAAACAAACAAACAAAAAAAAAAAACCAGTCTAGAATTATACCAGGAATCAGGATAAAGTTAGCAGATCCTAGACTCTGGATACTGGTTTGTCGGTTTTGTTTGTTTGTTTGTTTTTTGATAAATGATTTCTATTTCCTCATCTCTCACTTCTGGCATGTCTGCTGATTTGCAGATTCCTCAGAATTACTGGCAGTTCTTCCACGGTCACCTCAGCCATTCTCCATATCCTGAGACGTAGCATGCATGGTCAACTCTGAAATCATTTGGTAGAGCTGACTGCTCTCCTGCAACATCCTTCTCCGCCGTGGACATCAATTTCTTCTTAATGACATCGATTCTACACTTTCAAGCTTGCAGATCATCCGCCTTCCCTTGACAGAGATGACTGACAGAGGCAGAAACAGTCATGCAGCTTAGTTTTCTGTCATCGGGGCCATTACATCACCCTCCCCAGGTTACAGAATGCCAGGTGTCCCCACTAAAAGACCCCCTCCCCTGGAGCCCATTCTAATCCCATCCCTGCCCAGAAAGGAACTGAAAATGAAAGGCTGTGATTGGCTGCCAATTACATCATTGCTCTACAGGCCTGACTGAACTCTTAATTAATTGAATGCCACTTTACTTCCGTACCTGACTCCACGGACAAATAAATAACCACAAAGAGAACAACATAGGGTGAAGGCAGTAATAAGCCATAGCCTCTGGCTCAGGTTAGAAAAAGGAACCATTTGCTGGGGTCACCTGTCATTAAGAAAGATTTGGTCACCAGGTGAGGACACACAGTTTTCTATATTAAATTAGAGAAGTGATTCAAAGGGGACTGGTTTCAGCTGACAAGAGCAAAGAGAAAATCAATTTCAGGTTGCCAGGACAACTAGACTTTCCCTGCAAGAATAAATTTGAAAAAGCTCTAAAATCTGACAACTAAATGTTTCCTCACATTACATCATATCCCTAAAACGTGTGTTGAACCAGTGAGATAATCAAGCCTGCTAATTACTTTCGACAACATCCATAAGATACAGGGTTGATGGTCTTGGCTCCAGTCTGGCTTTCTTCTAGCAGTCACACTCAGTACCTCAGCTTTATTGTGAATGAGGACTGTGTGCTTCTCCAAATAAATCTGAAGGTTTAACACTGTCAGGTTGTCTTTGGATCCTAAAAAAGGGCAGGTGAGCACCTTCTGAGTACACATCCCCTAACAACTGACAACCTGACCTTCAAGGACCTGCCTCAACTTGGGGCACTTGTATTATTGTGCTTAGCATTTCTCTATTACTTTACATTTGCAGAGTGCCTTCCAGTGACTGAGATTGACACCCACGTTCCCTGTCGTATAATTCCCCAACTACCCCTTCCAAAGAAGGGGTTCAAAGTCATAGACTCATACTTAACACAGTGGTGGATCTAAAGGGGCTTGGGAGACAAATGCTGTTTTACCAGAGACTGCATCCAAGACACATATAGGCAAGTGACAGCTCAAGGTCAACACAGATGGTCAACAGCCGAGTCAGGACTGGAATCCGGGTCTTTTGATAATGGCTTCTATGCAATTTCTTTAAATAGCTGCCATCATTCCACCTCTGCCTGAGAGACGCTGGGAGCTGAAGTTAAGTCCACTTGATCTCCTATTAATCCTCATGAGGCAATGACCCCAAATGGCCTTATCCCAGGAGTTCAAAGTCCTGACCCCAGATCCAATAATATCTGATGAGATGAGCCTTCTCTATGCATTTATGTTCTCAGAAGGCTGAATATCAACTTACCTCCAGGGGCTATTAAAAACAAGAACAGCTAATAAATCACTGGAAAGCACTTTGCAAATGTAAAGTAATACAGAAATGCTAAGCACCAATAATACAAGTGCCCCGAACTGAGGCAGGTCCCTGGAGAGCACGATGATTGTGCTCAACACCATCCACCAGAGGATGCAGAAGCCATGCCTCTCTCCAAACTTCATTCTCTTTCCTTAGAAAGAAAGAAAGTGAATGTGTTAGTTGCTCAGTCATGTCCAACTCTTTGCGACCTCGTAGACTATAGCCCACCAGGATCATCTGTCCATGGAATTCTCCAGGCAAGAATACTGGACTGGGTAGCCATTCTCTTCTCCAGGGCATTTTCCCAACCCAGGGGTAGAACCCAGGTCCACTGCACTGAAGGCAGATTCTTTACCATCTGAGACTGCTCCCTAATTCTCAAATATGCCTCTGGATGTTATTGTCTTATGATAGATACACGAGAAAGCACTTACTATCAATTCATATGGTCAGAGAGTTTTGCTAAGTTTGGAGAAACACCTACAGGAGATCAGAATCAAACAGATGGAAAAGTAAATGTCAAGCTGTCCCTCACTGGTGATAAACCAAGTAAACTATGAAAAACAATGAGCCCATTTGAAGGTGCTTGTCAGGGGGTTCAGCCTTAAGAGCCAATTTAGAATCTGGTGGGAGGTCAGAAGAATAAAGCGCACCCTCAAGGGCTCTGGCTGCAGGTGCCAAAGGGAGAAAGAAGTGAGGACAGGGCACTCCTTCCATTCAATACCCGGTCCTTGACTCTCATTAGCAAGGTGAGCAGAAAAGAGTAGGAGAGGGAACCAGGTGTGAGGAGAGTAACTCAGACATCAAAAGCTGGTGTCCGAGAGACATGACTTCTAACTCTGACCCTGCCAGCATATGCTTTGTGATGCTGGGCAAGTTACTTAAACCTCTCTAAGCCTCAGTTTCCTCATCTATTCAACATATATAATACTACTACCTACTGCACAGGCTGGCTATGAGGACTGTTCAGCCACTCAGCTGTGTCCGATTCTTGGCAACCCTACAGACTGTAGCCCGCCAGGTTCCTCTGTCCGTGGGATTTTCCCAGCAAGAATACTGGAGTGGGCTGCTATTTCCTCCTCCAGGGGCTGTGAGGATTGAATGAAAGGAAATATGGGGGGAATTTACCCAGTGCCCGACATTTAGCACACGTGCAATGAATGTGAGTTGTCACGCTAACCAGAGAGGCTGGAGGCTGGAAGCTAGCATGGAAAAAAAGGCAAAAAATAAAACAAAGATAGAGGTAAAGATCATAGGAACAGAGAAAAGAAGCTCAGTCTTACCAGTTCTACTTTGTATCCACTAGGGAGTTATCAGGGTCACATTCCTGAGTTTTAAATTTAGGGGTGAATGACAATAATCTAGAAATGGTCAAGCATCTGAAAACCTTGGACTTGAGTGGAAATCCAGGAACACTTGAAAATTCAAAAAAAAAAAAAAGAAGAAGAAGAAAATTCAACCACCTGGTCAATGTAGAGGTCCGTTCTTGGCATTTGAGCCATTAAAATCCAGGGCCGAGTAGTAAATGTGGCTCCAAGATTCTCATCCCAAAACAAGAAACAAATTTTAGTATTTGTAAAATGCTTCCCCCCGCCAACCCCCAGTGCATTTAACATACTTTATAGCACATATGGACACAGTTCATACTGCCAAGAGAAGTAAGAAATGGGCACGAGAACCATGAAATTGGGACTTCCCTGGCGGACCAGCAGTTAAGACTCTGTTCTTCTGCTTCAGGGTGTGTAGATTCAATCCCTGATCAAGAACTAAGATCCCACATGCTGCAGTCAAAAAAAAAAAAAAAAACAAGAACCATGAAATTAAAGAGTAGTCCCATTTATGGCAACCCACTCCAGTATCCTTGCCTGGAAAATCTCATGGACAGAGGAACCTGGTGGATTGCAGTCCATGGGGTGGCAAAGAGTCGGGCATGACTGAGCGACTAACACACCCATTAAATCAAGCCCAGATAAAGAGACATGAGACTTTGAAGAAGCGAAAGAAACTAAATTTACTGAGCTCCTATTCTGCCAAAGATGCATAAGAATTAAGAGAGGAGAGGGGCAAGGAAGCTTTTCTGGAAGAAGTCCCTTTGAGCTGATCATCTGCTGGGGCACCTAAAATTTGGGGCCACGTCCTTTCCTTCAGCAAGACTGTGACAATGCAGTGCCGCTGGATGGGGAACCAAAAGCCCCAGAACCACTAGTCTTCCTTCCCTCCAGGTTCCAATCTGCAACACGAGCAACTACCCACCACTCCACTAGGAGAGAAGCAGAAGCACAGGGAAGCTAGGGAGGGAGCTCGAAGTTGGAATCAAGCCAGTGATCAAGGCTCAGTGCACCCCCAGGTACAAAGCAAAGCAGACATAGAAAGGAGACGAAAAAAGGGATGAGAAGAAAATATGGGCTTCCTGGTAAAACAGAGTGAGAGAATAAAGGGTCAGGTTATGAAGAGAGGGACACAAGAGAAAGAGTAGGAGGAAAGGACAAAAGGAAAGAGCTGGTGTGTTGTTCGTTTGTAGTGTTTATTTCTTTAAGCATACTTCTGCCACGATATTTTTTTTTAAAATCATACTTCGGTTAAATCCTTCAGATGTTAGCTTGAGAGAACTTTGTTTTATTCTCTGACCAGCATCGAGAAGAGTTCCTGGAATATAGTAGGTGCTGAATAAATATTTACTGATTGAATGAATAATGCTCAGCTACAGTGGGTCACTGTTGCTGAGAAGAAAGAGGCTTTGAAAGTCACCAAGAAAAATAGCAAGATTCTGTTTAAACTTCGGTTCACTTGCTTTCATAGGTGGGAGGACACAGGTGAAAGCAGAGTTACTGCAAGGCTCCCAGGGCGCAGTCACCATGTGGTCACCAAATTTCAATCAGACTGACCCACACCTGAGGACAGAGGAAAGGTAGGCCATTCCCTGGATGAAACTCCTCTGAATCGGATGGTTCAAAGCCAGGATGAGCCCTGGCCATTTCACTGTCTCCTTTGGAGAAAGGTGCCATTTCCCACTGCTTGAGAATATCAATGCTCTAAAAGTAAAATAGAGGTGACTAGACTTCCCTTGTAGCTTAGTCGGTAAACAAGCTGCCTGCAATGCGGGAGACCAGGGTTCGATCCCTGGGTCAGGAAGATTCCCTAGAGAAGGAAATGGCAGTCCACTCCAGTATTCTTGCCTGGAGAATCCCATGGACAGAGGCGTCTGGCAGGCTACAGTGCACGGGTTCGCAAGAGTTGGACACGACTTAGTGACTAAACCACCACCACCACAGACTCCATAAATGAAATTAGTTGAGAAAAAGGACAGGACTAGATTTAAGCACTGAATTGAAGCCTGCCTAGAAGACTACCTGTCAATTTTCATGGTGTTCCTTCAATCATTCTCTCAACAATAACTGGAAGACTGACTTCCCAACTAGTTCAGAAAGTAGCTTTGCCCATAACGAGGAATATAACAGTGACTTGAAGATGGAAACACTAACTACAAAATGATGAAAAGAGTTAGTAGCAACCAGTTCACTCTTCCACCATAAGCTGTATCAGAAGTCTCCATAGCCTGCCAGGTCGGCACTTCTTTCTATGGCTGTGCCAAATCTCAAGAGCCTGTTATTATTTATTACACATGAAGCACTTTCCATCTGCAGAGTGCTTTGGAGTCAGGTTTTATTAGTTGCTCAGCATTCTTAAATCTAAACACAGCTAAAGTCCTACTGGAGCGGGGGCAAGCCCCATGATTTACTTACTCATCACACTTAATGGGTCCACACAATCCCTCCCAATGGCTGGACAAGTTAAGGAAGGGGCAAAGAAAACACTAAAACTGAGAAATCGAATCAATCCAGTTCTTTATTCAAGGCCCCCTGGCAGGGGGCTAAAGTGCTGGGAGTTACAGCAGGAAAAGGTACAGAAATATATATATGACACAGGTCTTGGCCTCAAGGAACTTATGGCCTAGAGCTATCTGAGAGAATCTTTATGTTTCCTTCCAATTTGAAGAGTCTAGGTTTCTACAAAAATATAAATAGGTTTCAAATACCATGCGCAGAACAAGTTCTGAAATGATCCAAAATCTAAGTAATTAAACAAATACAATTCCATCCCCCAAAATCAAATTAAAAAAAAAGAATATTTCTTTAAAAGGAAAGAAATATGAAAAATTGAATTATTTCTTCAATTTTCACCTTCCAGACTCAAGATAAGCAGCCCCAAATCATACAAGAGGAAATTTTTGAAGAAATGGTGGTCAATAATCTCTTTCAAGAGCAGACAGTCAACCCAAGGAACTTACTCTAAAAAGAAAACATAAATTTAAGAGAAGGATTCCACTCTCATAAAGCCACTTAATAGATGCATAAATTAATACTGATGGAAGTTATAAGTAATTTGGGTATTTCTCTAAACAGTAAAGATGAAAAGACCCTGATGCTGGGAAAGACTGAAGGCAGGAGGAGAAGGGGACAACAGAGGATAAGATGGTTGGATGGCATCACCGACTCAATGGACATGAGTTTGGGGACTCATGGGAGTTGGTTATGGACAGGGAGGCCGGGCGTGCTGCAGTTCATGGGGTCTCTGAGCGACTGAACTGAACTGAAAGATCAAAGTGTTTGGAGGAACTACCTTCTACTCCTATAAGAGACATGAAATAGTCAAGTACAGATAAACATATCACCTGCTAAGAATAACAGAAGATGGATGGATGGATGAGAGGGAAGATAGGCTATTCTCCACATGATTTAAAGTTTAAAGCAAGTGGTTTATGATTCACTTCTAAGGATTAGCATCTAGTAGCAAGCCTGGCACATATTAAATGTTCGATAATTTTTAGTTCTTTGCTGTCTTAAGTAAGTTAAAATATACAAGCAAGAATGAATAGTCCCAAACAAGAAATCCTGAGTTGTGTTCTCTGTCAAGTTGTCCTAGTTGATAATTCGGTTATGAAAGCGAACTGACTGTCCCATCACCCTGCTCATTACCAAGACTGATTCACCAAACATTATGGTTCATGCAATTCACAACTAATTAAAAGGCATCCTCTACCACCCTTTGATGGGGCTGCCCTGATGGCTCAGTGGTAAAGAATTGGCCTACAATGCAGGAGATGCGGGTTTGACCTCTGGGTCGGGAAGATCCCCTAGAGTAGGAATTGGCAACCCACTCTAGTATTCTTACCTGGGCAATCCATGGATAGAAGAGCCAGGCTAAACACAGTCCATGGGGGTCACAAAGAGTTGGACACAACTTAGCAACTTGAGCACGGCACCATCCACTGATGAGGGAGGTAGGTGTGTACGCGTGCGCGTGTGTGTGTGTGTGTGTGTGTGTGTGTGTGTGTATTTATCAATTTACTGGCTAGGCTGAAGCTTCATAAGTCAATATGTTTGAAGCTTCATAAGAAAGTCTAAAGCTTCGTAAGAGCACTAGACAAATCTTTGCTATACCATCTCTTTACCACGTGATACTTCAAGATTTGAGTATCAGTTTGCTCTTAAGTAAAGATATATTCTTTAGCCTGCCACTTCACCTGTGAGGATCTGATGAATACATAGGTATGGTAAGGGATTAGTCCTCTAGAAAGCCCTATAGAAACCTATGTCACATATCATACTCCCCAAAAAATTAGTCATGGCCAATAACTTATTACTGTTTATATGACTGCTCTTCCCTGTGGTTTTCTTATAATAGCACCAAGCATTTGAAGCCATTATTATGGATGATTCCAACTAAAGCAGAAGATACACTGTGCTCAGTCTCCTTAAATAGTCCCGGAGTTATTGGTAGAGTCTTTCATGGAGCCCCGGGAGCCTGATTCATTCTTCTCCTTTCTACTCCAGCCCCAGTTGGGCTTGCTGTCCTGCCGTCATGACATCCTTTTATACACACACCTACCTCAATGGCAGCAAAGGGCTCAGAGCAAGCTCAAAGTCAAGATGAAGGCCACGCATGTAAGGAAAGGCTGCTGAAGCCCTCATTTCCCAACCTAAAACCATCAGGTTCTAGGAACCAGATTGTGAAGGGAAGTGAATGTCTTACTAACAAAATTTGGTCAACATATTGACTAGCATAATGAGTGGGAGCTCACAGAGGGGTCACCTTATCTTTGTTCTTTTAAGACATTAAGGAGGTCTGGTCAGGACTCTGTGCAAGTTGATGAGCTCAGTATGACTGGGGATATGAAGTAGGAGGACCGAAGAGACAATTTGGAAATATACTCAATCCATGCTTTCAGAAGGCCCACTAGCATTTCATGATCCAGATGGAGAAATGAAAGCTTGGAGACCTGAAGCAAGCAAGCAAGCAAGAGAGAGAGAGAAGGAGGGAGGAAGAAAGGAAAGGAAGAAAAGAAAGGAAGGGGGGACAAGAAGGAAGAAATCATGCCTGGTCTCATAAAGCAGAAATGACTGGTCCTCTCTAGACCAGAATTTCTTATTTTTATTTCTTCTTAACCTTCTTAACCATCTGTGACAGGCAATTGACTCATCCAATTACTAACTGGAAAGTCAACACCTCAATTTCACATCCCTAGTTCCATTTACTATGGTGTGAGGAAGTTTCCGGAACGGTCTCCTACCAGTCCCACTTCTCTCACAGAGAAGACAGAGTCTATAAAAGAAGCAGACAACTAATAAGGCCATTACAAGGCTGCACTGGCCACGTGCACACCTGTTCCTACAGCTTTGCATTGGACACCCGAATTTCTTCTCCAACAACAAGGACAAGCAGAGGGGGAAGACCATGAGGTGCACTAAATGCAATCCCAATGGCACCCCACTCCAGTACTCTTGCCTGGAAAATCCCATGGATGGAGGAGGCTGGTAGGCTGCAGTCCATGGGGTCGCTAAGAGTCGGACATGACTGAGTGACTTTACTTTCACTTTTCACTTTCATGCATTGGAGAAGGAAATGGCAACTCACTCCAGTGTTCTTGCCTGGAGAATTCCAGGGACAGAGGAGCCTAGTGGGCTGCCGTCTATGGGGTCGCACAGAGTCAGACATGACTGAAGTGACTTAGCAGCAGTAGCAGCAGCCACCCTCAGCAGGAAGCTGTCTGCCAAGTGAAGGCCAACCATGTGTCCAAGTTATATTTAAGGAAATCACAAAGAAAAATTCAAGACCAGGGTTTTTATTTAGTCTTTTTAAGTTCAAACCACAGAAAGTATTTGGAAGAATTAGAAACTTCTTTCTGTGGGGAATTCCACAGGAACTGGAAAATCTCAGGCAAAATTAGAACCAAAGACAACAGAAATAGTAGAGATCTCAGAGATCATCAAATTCAGCTCCACCACTCTGACACTGAGCAAAACAAGCCAAAGAGTTTCACAGCTGGATGGCGGTCGGATTGGGCTGAGGACCCACATCTGCTGACTCCAAGAATAATTTCTTAGTCCTCATTCCTTGCTAGCATTGACTTCAACACTAATTCCAAATTAAACCTACATGTGACCAAAAAGAAAAGGGAAAATAAACAATTCCCTGTGGCAGATGCTTGGAACATTAGCTTCTTTCTGAAAACGTTACAGTTCATGTTCTGCAAAAGATGGAAACCAACGAGGGTCCTGTTTTGTTAGCTGTGAACGCACACTTCACAGGAACGCATTTTATGTCTGGTATTCTCCGCCGCTCCCTTGCCCTGTTTCTCTTTTGGCCATATATGGAACTCAGCTCCAATGTCTGGGTCGCAGAACTCAGGCCTCGGGTATGAAAGCAATCTGGTTTCTGTGCTGTTTGTCTTTACTGAAAATCTGATGAATCCATCTAGGAAACATTTACTAAAATGCAAAAGGCAGGGAGAATTGATTCACACTCTGAACTTGGCACACAGAAACAGATTTTTCTTTTGCTCACCCAAAGGTATGCTAACCAGATTCTGTGGAGAAAGTGACAAATTTAACAAATATAAAAGTTTCTTGCTCAAGAGCTGTGTGCATGTGTCTGTATGTGTGCAATTCATTGTGTGTCAGGGAGGAGAGGGTAGTTGTCCTAACACAGAGGTAGAAAGAAAAAATTGATGCAAAAAGCAAGACAGCACCATCAGACCAATAACAATGCATACTAGGGATTCATCTTTCCTGATATGACTTAGTCATCTCTTTATGTGGTATCTGACTCTCAAACTTTTGCAACTAGCATTTCAGAAACAGAAAATCTCTTTGAAAATGGGCATTACCTGCAATTATTATTTCAATTTAAAATGAGCATTTAGTAAGCATCTATAATTTCCAACAATATTCTTAAAAAGACTTGTGTGTGTGCTGTGCTCAGTCACTTAGTTGTGTCCAATTCTTTGTGACTTCATGGACTGTAGCCCACCAGGCTCTTCTGTCTGTGGGACTTCCCAGGCAAGAATACTGCAGTGGGTTTTCATTTCCACCTTCAGGGGATCTTCCTGACCCAGGGATCGAACCCGTGTCTCCTATGTTTCCTGCATCACAGGCAGATTTTTTACCTGCTGAACCACTTGGGAAGCCATGGACTTATACAAAGAGAATTAAATAAGCATATTCCCCAGATACATCAACTTAGAAGGACAGAAATATGGGAGCAGGAAAGAAGAGCCATTTCGAATGAGAGGGAAACCCAAGGGCCCAGGAATAGAAATGACTCGCCCAGTGGTGCATAGATCAGTAATTTCCATGTGGAGCACATAAAATCTAAAATGAAAGTAGAAGAGACTACATAAAGATTAGTTATAAGCTCCAAGAGCAGAGAGAGAGAATGGCTACCTGTTAACCCTTAACAGTATTCAGCACTCACTGCAGCATGTGGTCACCCACAAACTAGCTTTGTCATTTTCCAGAGAGTACTTTTTGTCTCCTGGTGAGGACAAGGATGGGTAGAGATCACATCCTCTATTTGAAAGGCCTCTGGAGACAGGCAGTCCTGGTTATAAGATGAGGTCCATTGATTCTGTGAAGAAGAACCTTCAGCAAGTTACTTGTCCTCTCAATATCTCCAGTGATTCATCTACAAACTGGACATGATCATTTCGACCTTATAAAGCAGCTAAAGAGTTTAAATGAGCTTTTTACAAAGTGTCTGCCTAGCAGCATTTGACACATAAATAAGCATTTCATAAACAGTAGCTGTTAACAGGATATTCATTCATAATTCTGGCTACCAGAAAAAGGAATAATTTGTTGCAATGGTATGAGTCAGGGAGCCTAAGGTTAATATCCCCAAAATTCTTCTCAACCTAACCTGAACTGTGAGCGTAACTCTGATTCTACATGTGTTACCTCGTTGAGCCTCCTTCTTGTCTATGTTATGGTGCGGTTCAAGTGAGATCTTTCCTGGAAAAAAAGCTCTTTAGATTTGTCTTGCATAATCAACTTCCTAACATTCCTATGGAGTTGGGAGTATATAGGAAATTTTTATTTAATTTCTAAAAGTAAGAAAATGTTGTGGAAAAATTAATACCTACTAGAGCTCATAAGTGAATTGGTCAAACAAACCACAGTTCGAAAGCCACCTGTAAAATAAAGGTTTACAGACAACGGGCAAAAAAAAAAAAATTGTCTTGCAATGTGAAAATGTAAAATATGGTGATAAAAGTCAGAACATTCTCTGGGAAACAGTAGAGTGTTACACAATTGTAGGTACTGCATAAGAATCAGAGGAGAGAGATGGCCCATTCTTTAATTTTCTCCCAACACTTTACTTTTCTCTTCAGCACTTTTTTTTTTTTTAAGAGTTTCCTTAAAAACAGCTTGAACGCCACGTTACTCCTCTCATAATGCTTCTGAGACAGCCTGTAAGCCTAACAATGGTACCAAGAATTCACTGAGATGACTGCTCAGTGCAGCTCAGTGAATGATAATGAGGTGCTGGCCACGCAAGGCACAGGTCCCAGCCCAGGTGTGGAAGCCTCGGGGCAGAGCAGCCCCGTGAGAACAATCACTGGAGGGGAACCAGCCACAAGGCCTTCATCACACAGGATTTCAAAGCCAGTGTGAGGAAACCAGCAAGGGTCATGTCTCCCTCTGGGCCCATCTCCTTCATCTGTACAAGTGCCACTTTCTAAACCTTGAGACATCTCCAGAGAGGCAGGCAACTTGAAGAAGCCAGAACCACGGTCACCAGGGCTACCAGAAGTCCTGCAGTGCCCCAAATACAATGGTTTTCAAAGTAGGTTCCACAGGGGCATAGAGTTCTGGACGATAAGGTGGCAGTGCATGGAAGCCTATTTCACCATTTAACAACAGCCAATGACAGCATCACCATGCAGTTATGTTTCTGTTATTTTATATATAGCTATCTTCTGCTTTTCAATAGTTTTCTTTATACCACTTTGCTTTTACGAAAGACCTACATCAGTACCAGATTTCACTAAAGAAAGCTGAAGATTTTCGCTTTACTCCATTTTTGGCTCATGAACTGTTTTATAGGAACATTGGACTTAAGAGAGAGCAGGGGAAATCTGCATTGGGATTTCCCATGAGGTTTCATGAGGGGTTTATAAAGGAAAGGTTATGAAAATACTAAGGCCCAATGAGTTCACTCTCCAAGGTCATATGGTCAGTTAATTTCCAGACCACACAGACGTTTCTTGGATGAAGACCTGAGGATGAGGGGCTAATGAAGAACAATAAGAGGGGGGTTAGAAGAGCTCCTGCAGGTACACACTAAAACTAGAGAGATCAGCTCAGCCCCCATAAAAGGTTGGAAATCTCTAGAAAGATTTGAGAAGCAAGTGTGGAGGATCATGGGAGCCATAAGGACACTTATCCCAGGTGTGGAAGTTCCTTAATGTGTCTCCTCCAGGCTCATCTCTGGGTGGTCACACCCAGGTGAGCCACCCTGGAAGAAAGCTCTTCCAGCCTGGCGATGGAGTCTTGAAGGAGAAGGGCGAAGCCGGGAAAGGAGCACACACACTTTTTTCTGGCTCTTCAGACTGCGCTCTGGACGCTCAGGCTAAAGTCCCTCCTGGGCGCCAGTGGACTTCAGCTTCACATTCCTCCGCCTTTCCAGGGGCCAAATAGGAATAAGCGGATCCACGTCAGCCCAAGAGGAGTCTGGCGAAATCACAGGGAGGACTCTCCAATCTGCTTAGTAACGGCAACAGAAAGTGCTAAATAAGTGAGTCAAGAAATATTTCTGGAAGAGCTATTCAACTGGAATGCTTGGAGAGCCACCCGCATTGCAATAACTCGACCTGTCCTCATCTTTTAGAACACCCATGAGCCCGGGGTTTAAAAAAGGACTTCCCGGCTCCAGGGGCAGCCAAATAAATAAATAAACACATAGAAAGCTCTCGGTGGCTGATTGAAGTTATTAGGGAGAAAGTTATGTTCTCAATAAGTCTGTGCTTTCTCCCTCTCCCTCTCATTTCACATCTTTTTCCCCAACCACTTTCGGGAGTGAGCAGTTTGTCATGTTTCCAAGGGAAGCGACGCAGTCTCCTGCGCGGCAGATCCATCTAAAAACATATCATCTGTCTCTGCGGCAGAAAGCCCAGTTGGAAGAAGCAAGTTCTGTGCGTTCAACTAGAAAACACTTCTTGTTCTCGCTGTCAAAATAATTCTGTATTAAACTTCTGGGATATGTGACTAATGTGCTTGGAACCTTTTGGAGCGACTGGTTTATTTATTTTAGGGAGGGGAGGGCTGCTGCTGCTGCTGCTGGGAGTGGGGAGAGAGAAGAGGAGGGAGGAGAGAAAGAAGAGAAAAGGAGGAGGAAAACGGGTGGGGAACCTTGAAGAGTGCCCAGGGTCTGCTCAGAGACCTCAGGTTGGCTCCCAGGAGCTGGCCTTGCCACACTTCATCATTACAAGCAGACAAGGCCCCAGGCCAAGCAGGAAGAGGAGAGAAAAGACACAGAAAGATAGCCAGCGCACACTTCCCAGAGTGAAGGTTGCCTCACAGTTCCTAAAAAGACTTGGAAAATTAAGAAGTGGAAGCGAAACAAAACACACACACGCACCAGAGCAATCCTATCACAACTTTTTCTAAAACTCATAACCACTCTCTACTGCTTACAGTGAGGAAAAAATAATAATAAAAGCCCCAAACATACCATGGAGCTGAGGGGTGGGGAGGTGGGGTATAGCACTTCTGTGACTTGGCACAAATGCCTCACCTCCGCAGCTTGCCGCTCTCCGTCTTTCTAGGTCTTCCCAGGCCTCTGCTGTTCCCTTTGTCTTGAAGACGCAGATCTAGCTTCCTTGTTTACTGAAGTCATATCCATATTTCAAGACTTTCAACACCACACCCTCCAGTGAAGCCTTCCCCAGCAGCAGCAAACAGAACCCTCTGCCCTTCTCTGCATCATTGATCAGTTTACAGCCAGCCTCCAGCTGATTATCAGTTGTCAACACACCAACCTACCCATCCCCTGACCCACCCTCCATCCCCAGAAGCCAGTCCCCCATAGCACACACATACACACACACCTGAGCCCTTCCAGTCAGAAGTCCAGTGTTCCTATCTCCCTCTCCCATGTAGTTTGATATGTGCATACACCAAGCATTCAGTCAATGTCGGCCCACCACTGAAACTCCATGCCTTCCACAGCAAAGCATCCTTAGCAGTAAACTCCAGAGACAAAAAAAAAAAAAAAAACCAGCTAAAAACCTTCAGAGAAAGGAATTTGCTCATGTTAAACCTCTAGAGTCAGCACTTGAAAACGGCCCTGCTGCCTTCTCAAACCTGCTGTGTGGTCAGAGTCTCCTCTCCGGCCTTTAGTCAGAGAGGGGTAGAAGTTGGGAAAATGAAAGGAGGAGAGGGGTGGCAGGAGGGGATGCCTGAAGTAGGAAATAGACCAGGTAAACAAATCTAAAATGCATCATTTTCATCACTGTATATTGAAACTGTTTCCTTTGTGTTTTGTCTCAATTTTCCCCTAGCTTCTCACCCTGTAATGTGTTTAAAAAAAGGAAAGAGGACAGATGTTTGGAAGTGAGGAACAGGGATGGGGCAGTGACCGGGACAATGGCAAAAGAGAGAGTGGGCTGTCTACTTGCTGCTGGTTGGCCTGGCCAGGCCTCCCCACTAAACTTTCTCTCCAGGGAGCTATTTGGCAAAGAGAGCCTCAGAAAAGAGTTTTCACTTTCCTTCCCCAAACTCCACCTTCCTCCACCACCTCATTTTAAAAATCAGTTCCAACCTCCTAAAGAGGGAAAGGAAAAGTGAGACCCAATTCACTTCACATTTTATACCACTTAAGGAAAACCATTTCTTGGAGCAACTGCTTTACAGTTCAAACAATAACCTACTCTCTCATCCTGTTTCTCTTTGCATCTGCAGCTTTATTCTCCTTCCTGTTTCCAGCTTGGAGGTGGTTCTTGGCCCTCAAAACCAGCCTCAACCTTCTTCTCATTCAAAGTCTCTTCTCTCTCTCTTTGTTTCTCTCCCTCTCTCTCATGCACACACAGCATTGTTTCTATTTTCTTAACTTTATTAGAAGGTAATAAAAATATCCACAAAGAGTAAGTCTTTATTCATTATTTATTCAATTTAAATATAGCTTAATAAGCATCCTGAGGCTTCTGAGGTGACGTCGGTAGCAAAGAACCCACCTGCTAACGCAGGAGACATAAGAGATGCGGGTTCAATCCCTGGGTCGGGAAGATCCTCTGGAGCAGGGCATGGCAACCCACTCCAGTTATTCTTGCCTGGAGAAATCACCATGGATAGAGGAGCCTAGCAGACTACAGTCCATGGGATCTCAAAGAGTCAGACACGACTAAAGTGACTCAGCACTCAACCATACAATAAGCACCCTGCTCTCCAAGAGCTAATATTCTGGTGTGTGAAGTTGTTCAGTCATGTCCGACTCTTTGCGACCCTGTGGACTGTAGCCCGCCAGGCTCCTCTGTCCATGGGATTCTCCAGGCAAGAATACTGGAGTGGGTTGCCATTTCCTTCTCCAGAATATTCTAGTAGTGGAGATCAAACTAGCTCACCAGAAAAAGAAATGCAATATCAATGGCCAAATGTCACAGCAGTGGCAAATGTAATGAACTTCCCCCCACCTGAGGAACCATGTAAACCTTCCTAGAAAATGCACCTGGCACACAATAGACACTCTATAAAAAATTTTGCTAAAGGGATGAAGAATACACGAATGAGTGAAGAAGAAATGGCTAAAGATACATTTGAGCCTGGCCTTAAAAGGATGATTAAGATTTGGACAGGCAGAAATGAGAGGGCTAGTGTGTTAAAAATGAGGGCCACAGTTGCACAGAGGCAGAAAAATGAGGGGACCGTATCACGAATGACCAGAAGTCTAGTGCAAAAGGGAAATGCTATCAATGGAGGAACTAGAAAAGTATCCATTTAATAAACGAAGAAAGCACTCTCCACACCATGAATTAGGACCCAGTCACTGGTTCACCTTTACAAATCCTAACTCATTTACTCATCAGAACAATCTTACTCCCGTTTACACTTGAGGAAAGTGAAACATAGATTCAGTAATGTGCTGAGGTCAGAGTGCTAATTAATGGTGGAACAGCCTGGCTGCCAAGGCTGGTTCTTAACCACTACATTATTACAGCTCCATAGTATATCAGTATCAAGGATAGATCACACAGGTTCAATCCCTGGTCAGGGAACTAGAGCCCACATGCCACAACTAAGATCCGGCGCAGCCCAATAATCAAATAAATATTTCCCTATGGCTGATTCATGTTGATGTTTGAGAGAAACCAACACAATTCTGTAAAGCAATCATCTTCTGATTTAAAATTGTTTAAAAAATGGAAAAAAAAAAAAAGGATAGATCACAGAGGGCCTTAAATGTCAAACAGGAGTCCATGCTTTGTTCTGTATGAAAAAGGAAACAACTAAATGATTGGGGAGTTAGAATAATAGGTCACATTGAGAGAGAATGAATAATCTGCATTCATGTATAAGACTTACTGGCGCTCACGAATGAATTACAGACTAAGATGAACCCATCCCAACAGCAACCCCTGCCCCCGCCCCAGCCAGTCACACTCATTCATCACTGTTTCATTGTTAGGGGTACAGTTTAACAGGATGTGCAGTCAGTTTTTTCTGTGTACACTCAGACCCTGAAATTTGACTGAAAAAGTCTATTCCCATCTGGTTTCTGAACCCAGGGTTCTGAGGAGCCTGCCGTGGAAGCTGCAGTCAGCAGTGAATGGCCTCTTGGTCCAGCCTGAACACTCCAAGAGGCAGCCTTGTACATGCTCTGAATAGTCACAAAAATAGCTCCTCAAAAGGACTCAGGAAAAAAAATGGACTATTTAGAACTGATTGATGTGCTTTTCCTTTTCTCTCTCCACCCCTGCTTCCATGACTTAGTAAGGAGGTATCACTGACAAGGAGAGAGAGCACTGGACAGGAATTCAGGAGACGTGGGCTGAAGGGTCGGTTGCCACTTTTCTTTTTTAAACAATCTTGGACAAGTTCCAGGCCTCAGTTTTTCTATCTGTAAAATGAGAGGTTGATTCTCAACAATAGTGACTGTTCCTCTTTTTGTGTATGTGTGTGTGCATGTATATATATATATATACACATATGTGTGTGTGTGTGTGTGTGTGTATGAGGGTAGCAGGTGTCCAAACAGATGAAAGCACATTTTGGTTGAAATACAGTATTCTTTTAATCACAAATGCTTTAAAAATGTTATATAGAGTGAGCTGAGAACTAGATTGTGGAAGGTGGGTTCAGGTCAAAAGAGCTGGGGTCACATAGTCACACTTCCACAAATAAAATGTCACTGTTACCTATGAAGTGTGAGATTATAGGTGGTTTTCATTTTCTTTTTATACTTCTATACTCTAAATTTGCAACATGAGCATATATTACCTTTACCAGAAGAACTACTTTTAATATTAATTTAATTATTAATTTTAATAATAAACAGAATTATAATTGCAGGGACTATCAGGAGAGTCCAGAAGCTCACTAACAAGTGAGTGCAGTCTTTCAATTTTCATAAATGAAGACCAGAACAGTGACTGTCATCACTGCCTCTGTGTCTGCCCACTCACTGACCCACCGCAGCACATGGGGGCTTCTGGGTGTGTGGGCTTCGGCCAGGCTCAGCCGGAAGTATAGGAGCAGCATCTCCACCTCTTGTTAATCCCTGCAGACAGCTCAATGGCAGCCCCATTCTAAATGCTGTCATTTAGAGTGATATCACTCTTATGTGGAATCTAATTTTAAAAAATACAAATAAACTTATTTACAAAACAGAAACAGACTTTTACAGATATGGAAAACAAACCTATGGTTACCAAAGGGGAAACATGGTGGGGAAGGATAAACCAGATGCTTGGGATGAACACCCATACACACGCTGCTAATGCAAGACAGATCAGCAGCAAGGACCTGCTGTACAGCACAGGGAAGTCTACTCAACGTACTGTGATAATTTATATCAGAAAAGAATCTGAAAAAGAATACATGCGTTATGTATAACTGAATCATTTTGCTATACACCTGAAACTAACACAACATTGTAAATCAACTATATCAATAAATTTTATTGATTTGTAAATCAACTAAATTGTTCAACATTGTAAATCAACATGTAAATCAGCTAAATCAATAAAATGTAAGAGCTTTAGGCTATGGTTTTTCCAGTGATCATGTATGGACGTGAGAGTTGGACTGTGAAGAAAGCTGAGTGCCAAAGAATTGATGCTTTTGAACTGTGGTGCTGGAGAAGACTCTTGAGAGTCCCTTGGACTGCAAGGAGATCCAACCAGTCCATTCTGAAGGAGATCAGCCCTGGGATTTCTTTAGAAGGAATGATGCTGAAGCTGAAACTCCAGTACTTTGGCCACCTCATGCAAAGAGCTGACTCACTGGAAAAGATTCTGATGCTGGGCGGGATTGGGGGCAGGAGGAGAAGGGGATGACAGAGGATGAGATGGCTGGATGACATCACTGACTCGATGGTCGTGAGTTTGAGTGAACTCGGGGAGTTGGTGATGGACAGGGAGGCCTGGTGTGCTGCGATTCATGGGGTTGCAAAGAGTCGGACATGACTGAGTGACTGAAACGAACTGAACTGAAGAGCTTTAAGTAAAAAAATACATGCTTAGTCAACAAGCTCTCAATTAACAAAAGACCTTGCTTAGAACTACTATAGGAAGAAGACTAATAATATCCAATTATATCTAAAGAACTTTTTAAAATCTTGGAGCCACTAGAAAGGGAGGAGGGTCATTTTAAAAGACATGTAAACAACTGCCACCATAAACAAGCCGGGCTCTTCTTTCACCGAGTTTAAACATGAGCCTTCCTCACCAATGAGCCTGCAGGGGATATTCTGTAACTAGGTCACCGGATTTCACTCTATCACAGTGGACCTCTCCCAAATGCTCACCAAAGCTACCAACATCTCATGAGATTAATTTTGGACAACGGCTGAGTTGAACTAAAAGTAACACACTTATTCAAAAACCATTCAGGGAATGTTTCCAATGTTCTTGGCACAGCAGGAGACACCAAAATTAAGAGGCTGCCCCACCCTCCGGAAGCTTTCAGAGGGGAAGAACTACACACCCGCATAAATGATAGCTCAAGGTGCAATGTAGTAAGTTCTAAAAGTGTCCCCACTCAGAGCAGTGTGGGGTTCTAGGAAAGAAAAGGTTATTTCTAGCCACTGGGATGAGGGACAGAGCTAATGTTCCAGCGGGACAAAAAGGGAACAAAGGCAGCGATCGGGCAGATCCTGGTCCAGGGTACAGTTCACCTGGCTGGAGCCCAGGGACAGAGAAGAGTGGCCTTGATTCTAGAGTGAAACACTGGAGTCAGACGATGGAGACAACCCTAAGTTCCACGCTGACAGTCTGGCTGCACTTCCCCTAGAAAGAGATGGGGCCCTCTGTGCGCACAGTGATCCTCTCCACTGAAGCCATTTCTTGTCAGTGTAGCAGTAAATTCAATCAGTAAACAAAAAGTTTACTTTTCAAAGATGGAGAAGGACAGGGAAGTCTGGCGTGCTGCAGTCCATGGGGTACTAAACTGAGCACCTGAACAACAACAAAGTCAGATGCAACTGAGCGATCGAACAACAAACAAAAAGTCAAGAAACTATAAACATATCCAAGCCAGTGTAAATAAGCCACCACAGGCTCAAAAGGAAAATCGCTGGAAGGTGAATACCCCACAACTAAAAAACACAACTCCTTCAACACTGAAAATCTGGAGAAGGGGTTGGGAAGGTTAGGAGGGAAGGTGGCAAAGTCATGGCTCTGTCTTTTGGCTGTTCCTAGTGATCCAATCCAAAGTGACTCATTCCCATGCCCTATGGCTGCCAATTTCAGCATCTGTGTCCATTCCTGCAACATCCTCTTCAAAGTCTTAAACTCCTCAAAAAGGCATGAATGCTTTGGATGAGTAGATTCAATCTCTCAATGGAATGATAACATCATGAGATTGAGGGTTCACTTAAGTCAGAGGAAAATACACCACATCAACAAAAGTGTGAAGAGAGGGTTTTTCTACCCTTAAAGCCTTGATTTGGCTGGATAATAGAATCCTCTGCAGTACTAACTTTTTATTTTTTTTCAAATGCTGATAGCCAGGGCCCCACCCAGCCGATTTAAATCAGAATGTCTAGAGGGGGTACCCAGGCATGGTTAGAATTAAAACCCCAGGTGATTTTAATGTAGAGTGAGGATTGAGAGTCCGTGCTAGAAGTTTGGACAAAATGCTCAAAGGAAAGCAAGGCAGTGAATAAATGGAAAGAACTGACTGGCTGTTCAGCTCAACAACACAGTAATTGTCAAGGCCCCCTCCCTTTAGTTGCAGAGTCTAGAGTGAACTGTTTATGGTAAGGGCAGGGGGTCAGCTTTCCCTGGGCCTGTCAGCAGATGGCTTGGGAGGGTCATCAGCATCTTCTGTTCAACAAAAGTGTGCCTCCTACATCGGAACACAAGTCAAGGACACCTGGGCAGCAGGCACCAGCGCTGGCTCAGGCACAGTCCTTCCCCCACTGTAACAGGACAGGAGGAAGCAGGAGCCTGCAAATGTCAGTTTCCAGCCTTCAGTCCCAGGGCAGTGTGGAAGTGGAAGTAGGGCACAGGCTTTGCAGTTAGGTAAATGCTGGTTTTGCCACTTTCTTCGTGAGCTTAAGCAAGTCCTTTCATCTCTTTGAGTCTATGTTTCCTTATCTGTAGAGTGGGAATTAGACTAAAAGTGTAAATGTCTTTTTTTCTCCTAAGGTTAAGAATAACATACGTTTGCAGCAACATGAATGGACCTAGAGATTATCATACTGAGTGAAGTAAGCCAGACAGAGATAGAGAAATATCATATGATATTGCTTATATGTATAATCTTATTTTTTTTTAATGTCACAAATGAACTTGTTTACAAAACAGACCCACAGACACAGAAAACAAACTTATGGTTACCAAAGAGGAAAAGGGTAAGGGGCTAAATTAGGAGTTTGGGATGAACATTTATACAGTACTAGGTGGCTCAGACGGTAAAGAATCCGCCTGCAATGCAGAGACCTGAGTTCAGTCCCTGAATTGAGAAGATCCCCTGGAGAAGGGAATGGCTACCCACTCCAGTATTCTTGCTTGGAGAATTCCATGGACAGAGAAACGTGGCAGGCTACAGTCTATGGGGTCCCAAAGAGCTGGACATAACTGAGCAACTAACGCAACAACAATATATAAGATAAATAACCCACAAGGACCTATACATACCACAGAGAACTATACTCAATATTTTGTAATAACATATAAGGTAAAAGAATATGAAAAACAACATATATATGTATATATACACACACACATATATATATGTATAGCTGAATCACTTTGCTGTATACCTGAAACTAACACAACATTGTAAATCAACTATACTCCAATAAAAAATAAAATAAAAATACTGAAAAAAAAAGAATGATGTGTGTACATAGTCTGGTATTTACTAGATGCTCACTAAATGACAGTGAATGTTATTATTATCATTATTGAGCAAATAAACTGACCTGAAATTATCTCCAAAACTGCATTCCATGATCACACCATGAACTGAAGACAAAAATAAGAAATCTATGTGGCAGACAACCAATTTCAGCTCATAAACCAGGAAGAAGTATCATTTACACTTCCAGTGTCAACTAAAAATCAGCCTGCTTAAACCTAGAGGTAGTTTATTTCCCTCAGTCATGGTGGTGGTGGTGGTATTTCAGTTGCTAAGTCATGTCTGACTCTTGCGATCCCATGGACTGTAGCCCATCAGGATCCTCTGTCCATGGGATTTTCTAGGCAAGAATACTGGAGTGGTGTGCCATTTCCTTCTCCAGGGGATCTTCCCCGACCCAGGGATCAAACCCAGGTCTCCTGCACTGCAGGCAGATTCTTTACCGAATGAGCTTAACAGGGAAGCTCCCTCAGCCATACCTGTTAGCAAATACAAACTGGTTTGGATTCCAACAGTCATTATGATCCGTCTTTCCTCTGTTCAGCCCTTATCACACAAAGACAAAGCTGAAAGGTCTGGAGAAGACAAGACCATCAGGCTCATGGGGACACAAAGCGTGTAAGGAGCACGTCTGTCCTCGAGCAGGTGGTCAATCTTCATTAAACCTAGAAGTCACTGATTTCAGAACAGAACTATAAACATACTCTGATTAAGTTTACCAACACTTCTTTTTTTTTTTAATATAAATTTATTTGGTAACGATAACCCTGTATGCGAGACAGCAAAAGAGACACAGATGTACTAACACTTATTAGACAGGTTGTATGGAAATTTAATGCCTTACTCTGTGTAAGGAGCTGTGCCAGAAACAGCTCCAAAACCAGGACTAAAAGACAGGTGTGGGGGATGCCAAGCACTGGGACAGAGAAAAGGTCCAATGTTCAGGCTCTCCTACCACCTGGTATCCTCTGACAACGAATGCCCTTCACTTCTCTAAGCCATGGCTTCCCTCTCTTAAATGAGGAACTGACTTCCTTAAGGATCACGGGGAGAATTATTAGATGATAATCATTGAAATCATTTGTAAACAAATTAATGGTAGATAAATGTGAGGAATCTGTTCCAATCTGGCCTACTTGCTGTCTCCTGGTACAAACGCATAAAAATCTACCGATAGAAGATTTGTATCCGTTACACACTTGGGTCAAATGCTAAATTGCTGAGTGTTAAAATCAATATTAAGCCAAAGCCAAGACTGAAATCTATTAGCATCATCATCTAGATTTCCTTGATACACGAATAAATACAAAATTTCTCTGTGTTTAAGATAATTTATCAGGGATTTGTTACATGATTGTGGAGGTTTTTCTGACCATGAAATGTTGAAGGGACAAAGCTGGCAATCTACTTCTAACTTATCTTTAAAAAAAACTAAACAATTCTTATAGGACTTTTCTAGAAAGATTCATGGCCTTAAGTAAAATTAAATACTGAAACTTAAAAGTGAAAGAAAGAAAGTGAAGTCGCTCAGTCGTGTCCAACTCTTTTCCACCCAAAGACAGTAGCCTACCAGGCTCCTCTGTCCATGGAATTTTCCAGGCAAGAGTACTGGAGTGGGTTGCCATTTCCTTCTCAGGGAATCTTCCCAACCCAGGGATGGAACCTGCGTCTCCCGCATTGTAGACTTGACCATCTGAGCCACCTGGGAAGCACTTAAAAACAGTTTCTTAAAAATAGTGACTCTTTTTAATTATGAATGCATTCACTAACCAATTCTATAATGATTAGAATTATAATTTAATCTCATAATAATGCCTCTTAAAATTTATATTTTTATAAACATTTATTAGCTAAGAAAAAATACAATGTTCTTCCCAAAGGTATCTAGCTAATGTACTCTATTAATAAAGATTTCACAAATCTAACACTAGCATTTACTATCAACTTATTTCCCTAATTGCTTAACTATTCAAAAGTTTTTAATAGTTTCCACAATCACAGTTAAATATTATTATATTTTGCTCTTATAATAAATATTTTAATATTTCAGTGGATTTGTATAATTTCAGGGTATAAAACACCTTTAGAAGACTTTTTACTACAAATCATATGTAAAAGATTCACCTATATTTGAAAGTAACAATCTAGAAATTAATTTTATAGATATTAAGTGGAAAGTCATATCTGTATATAAACAACAAAACTGAAATACATGTTTGTTCATATTACAAATGGTTTTATGCTGATATAATAACAACAAATGTTATGTTAGTTATTCGCAAACACAGAGATGCCCATAATGTTAATAAAGTCGACAACTGGCTATCTTACCATTCCATGGGCTGAAGCAGAGAGCTAACCCAAAGAGCATCTTTACAACAAATACTAAAGCAAAATCCAAAGTTAGTGCATCCTTTAAGGCAAATGAGTTGCCTACTTCTAAAAGGGCACCTCTAGATTTTTAGTATCCTAACACAGAAACACGACATGGGGCAAAAACAAGAATTTTCAATACTATGTATCAAAAGACTGCCCTGAATCAGATACTATATTAAGATATCTAGAAGAACTCACAGTTCAGCACAGGAGACAAACATGTACACAACAACCAGCACTGTGTTCGCAGAGGTCTGGCACACAGTGTGTATGGTGCAGGGTGGAAGGTTAGGAAAACCTTCACAAATAGGACTTTCAAGCCCCACATGGAGGCTGCATGCCTCAAATCTATGAACAAGCTCAGAGAAACAGTGATGCTCTAGAATCACGTGTTGGTTGGCAGGTTGGACAAGAACAGTCACAAATTTCATGGTTTTTCAGACATAGTTTCGAGTTTCATTTCCATGACCTGGGAAAGTAACATAAAATATCTGAGCCTCAGTTCCCTTATCTGTAAAATGGGGTAACATTTGAGTGGGTGCTAGAAAGACTTATGAGGTGTCTACTGGAAGTATCTAACAGAGTCCCCAGCTGGATACAGCATTCTGCACCCGTTTTGCTCCCTCCCTTCCCAGTATCAATTCACACATTCAGTACATGAGCTCAGACAAATGGTTCTATGACATGGGTTCTTAGCCTTGTTGCTGAAACAACCAAGATGTTTCCACAACTCCATCAAGGCCGAGGGAACTTTCCCAAGAAGCCAATAGGAATAACACTTAAATAAGTCACTCAAACATTTTATAACCTCCCTGGCATGGAGTGGGAGTGAGTTGGGACGCAAGGATTGACCTGTGTTTAACTAGCACTACGCAAAGAAGATGGGGCTTCCCAGGTGACACAGCGGTAAAGAATCTGCCTGCCAATGCAGGAGATTCAGGAAACATGAGTTCGATCCCTGGGTCAGGAAGACCCCCTGCAGGAGGAAACGGAAACCCATTCCAGTATTCTTGCCTGGAAAATTCCAAGGACAGAGGAGCCTGGTGGGCTACAGTCCATAGGGTCACAAAGAGTCAAATGCGATTGAGCAAGCACAAACACACACAGAAGAGACAGACACCACACTGTGACTCAGGAGTACGGCTGATAAAGACAAAGCCTCCTATATTAATATCTAAATATTTAGGTATCAAGTTCTGTTAGAAGTCCTGTTGGGAGGTTACACTCCAGGAACTCAACTCGTTAACAGTTGCCCTGGGCAATTTATAATCTTTCATCTACACATGCCACATCTTCAATGGGAGGAGAGGCAGTAAGGGAATTCTATCCACTGTGTTTGGTGGGCACAAGCTTTTTGGAGCCCCAGAGAGGAAGATGCTCATGGAGCAGCAAATATTCTCCTTTAGATCCTTCAGTTTGCTCCGATTATTCCTTCCCCATGCAATGCCTCTGACAACCAATCCCATTCCTAAAGCATCTGAGGCAGAACACAGGAGATGGCAAGCCAATTAATGCAAAGTTCTTGCTCCCAGGCATGTATGGAAGTGAAACTGAGTTGATCCTGAGCTGCCTCGTGGATCTGATTAATGTAATTTCCTCTCCATCCTACTACTGAAACTCTGATTCACTATTAAAGAGACACAGATGTATAGAACAGTCTTTGGGACTCTGTGGGAGAGGGAGAGGGTGGGATGACTTGAGAGAATGGCACTGAAACATGTATAATATCATATATGAAACAAATCACCAGTCCAGGTTCAATGCATGATACAGGATGCTTGGGGCTGGTGCACTGGGATGACCCAGAGGTATGGTATGGGGAGGGAGGTGGGAGGGGGGTTCAGGATGGGGAACACGTGTATACCCGTGGTGGATTCATGTTGATATATGGCAAAACCAATACAATATTGTAATTAGCCTCCAATTAAAATAAATAAATTTATATTAAAAAAATAAAATAAAGGTAAATTATCCATTAAAAAAATAAATAAAGCTCTCCTGTGTGATTCAGATAAAAATAATCAAGATTGAGAAAAATAAATAAATAAATAAAGGGGGTAGGAGGTTCCAGGTCTAAAATGATGAGGACCAGATACAAAGTGTGCTGACCACAAAATACATTGAAGCCCTGTCTCATAACTGGCAGACACTGTCAATTCACCAGAGATAACACCTACTGAACTGGTACAGCCTTACTGAACCTGTCCTGCCCTTATAAGGGCAGCTACATCAGTCTTGGCTCTCACCTGCTTTTGTAGTTTTGGAACACATCATGCGTAGAGTTTAACTTCTTAAGAACAAGCGGGTAGTCCCAATTCTGATTTAATGTCTAGTCACAGAAATTCATGATGTATTTCCTGGGCAAAAACCATGTGCACAGATGGGCCTGAGCTAATCCCTGGAAGTACAAAGGTGAATCGAGATACAGCCACTGACTCGTGCAGCACAATCATTTCCCTGGTAGGCACTAAGTAAAGGTTAACTGTGCAGTGTTGCAATACATAACTATTATTAATGTTAATGTTAAAGATACAGGACATATTTAACAGTGGAGGACTGGTTTAAAGAGCAAGCCACAGAACCACAATCAACAGTCTGTATACACACACATGCACACATACAGGATAGAACAGTATTCACCATGATGTATTTCGAGATAGTAGGATTACAGGCAACCCAGATTTTGTTCCTCATACTTTCCTGTTTTCCAAATTTTCTACAGTGAAAATTAATTACTTGTATATTCAAAACGAGCACAAACATAATGTTGAAAATAAAGAAAGCACGCTAATAGCTCAGAATTCTGTGCTCCCAAAGAGCTCCTGTTTTAAACCTGGATATTTGCCACCTCAGCCCCTCACGCAGAAGATGCATGTGTACATGTGCGCATGCATGTGCACAGAGGTACCTAAGTACACATTTACGGTTGATACCGACCAATCCAAAATAACCAGGGATCTGCTGTACAATCCCTGGCGGAGATGAGGGGTGCAGGGAAGACTGGACAAACTCCAAAAGACAGGTGGTCATCTTTCAGAGCAGCTGAATCTGGAGCACATCAGAGCGGTCTCTGTTCAGAACTATTCAAACTTAAAATGCATGAGACAGAGAAAACCAACAGTGGTTTCCAGGATGAGTCCCAAGCTGAAATCGCAGAAGTGCAGAGCTCCTGAGCCCAGACATTTCCTTCTTAACTAGCTGTTTCTAGTTAAGGTGTTTAATATCTAGGTTTAATACAGGAGCTCTTTGGGAGCTCAGAATTCTGAGCTATTAGTGTGCTTTATTTTCAACATTATGTTGGTGCTCATTTTGAATATACAAGTAATTAATTTTCACTGTAGAAAATTTGGAAAACACAGAAAAGTACAAGGAACAATTCTATGTGCCTGTTCCTGGGTGACAAGCAGCAATGATTAAATCATTTATGTAATAATGATTCATGATTAAGCTTTACACCTCTACAGAAGCCAGGAAGTTATACACAAAATTCTTTGCAAACATGTTTATCTGATTGCTAGGACTAAGAAGAAAGAAACTGCCTCTTAAAACATACTGTTCAAAGGGGAACCAAACCAGAAACACTGTAGCAAGGTCAATGAGAGCAGACAAGTTCAAGCTCAGAAATATTAAATGAACACCTAGGATACTCCAGGCATTGTAGGTATCTGCACCACAGTAATGAATGATGCCTTCACAGAAGTTAACTTCTTCCGAAGCTAAATTCTTCTAATTTAGAAGGAAGCAATAAAACCAAAAAGTCATGGGGAATCCTGGTATCATATGATATAATATTGCAGCCCTAATATTCTTGACTGTGCACATCTAAGTATTAAGCTACTAATAGGTGTAAAGTATTGGAAGGAGGGGGGCAGATATTTGTCCCTGATTTAAAGAAATTTGACAAATTCATACTAAGAGCTCTGAGAAGCCATAGAGCAAAGAAATGTGTCTTAATCTGCATAGGCTGGCATTTCTCAAATGTTTGACCACAAAAATGCCCCTTTTCATTGAATATCTATCCACAGATCAAAGAAGGCTAACATTTAGCATAACTCAGTTTGCAAAATGCACATTAATGACTGTGCCATCAATATTAAATTCTCATCAGATGAGTTCTTTTAAAAAAGATGGGAGTTTATTATATGTTCTATAAAAATTAACAAAAAACTTTTAAATCTGATTCTTGAAGGTACGAAATTTATTTATTTGGATTTTTTCCTTCTCTAAAATCAAGGGAAATGAGACTTTGGTATATTTCCCAGCTTGCTGGAGAAATATGGAACTGTAAAGCCAGTCCCCCAAAACCCCGAGATCTCTGGGGATCCCTTCTCACCCCATGCGGCTATGGGCTACGAGCAGAGGTGTCACTGAAGCATGGGCAGTTGGCAGAAGAGGGCATAGTGAGCAGTCAGCGTGTGGCCAGTGCTAAAGACAATAGGAACAGAGGCACAGGTGTTCACAAAAAAGTGTGCAGCCAGCTTCTCATCATCTATTTCAGGGAGGAGGACTGGTTACAGATCACTGAGAAGAAGAGAGCACAGATAAAGCCTAAACCCTATTTTGTTTTAAATATCTTTTCTGTTAAATACATTAATCAATTTGACAAGAAAAATGGATGAGAGAAGTTGACTTATAAAAAAGTCAAGCATTCTGCATTGAAAGTGAGAAGATTTAGGTTCTAATCTTGTCTCAACCTTCAGCCAGAATCTCTAAATTGTCCTCTAATCACCCTCTTCCCCATCATTCCCTCTCCTTCGTATCTAGTCATGGTATAAGTGAAAAAGTAACCATCGATCTCAAATCACAGAGACAAAGAATTGTTTAATTAAACGGTACTGGGATGCTGGATAGTCATTTGGATAAAGATAAAATTAGAGCCATTCATCACATCATATATAAGAATAAACTGCACATGAATCAGACATCTAAATGTGAAAAGAGAAACTATACAGGAACTGGAAGATAACACGAGTATAAACATGGTGTCAGAAACACTTCCTAACTACGATCAAAGAACAGAAGCAATTTTTACAAAAGATTGTTAAATTTGTCTATGTAAATGTAAAAGTCTCTTTTCATGACAAAAAAGACAAACACTGCAAACAAAGTCAAACAACAAATTGGGAGAAAATATTTATAATATATTTCATAAATTAAGGGCTAATTTACAGAGATTTCTTGAGGAAAAGCAAGACCAAAATTCAAATTTAAAAAATGGGCAAATGATATGAACAGATAATTCATAAAAAATAGAACTTATAAAATTAACAAATGTGGTCTTTAAACACATGAAAAGATGTTCAGCTTCACTCATAAGAAGACATATGCAAATTTAAACTAAACTGAGATATCATTTCTCACCCATCACTTTGGCAGCAATTCAAAAGCTTGACAATACATTCTGTGGTTGAGGATGCTGGTGGGACACCCCCAGGGAGAGGAATATGGCACTACCTACATAACAAGACATCTGCCCTTGACCCAGCATTCCCACTTCTAAGAATGTAGCTTGAAGATAAGCCTCCAGTGTTATGAAAGTAAATATGCATAATATTATTCACTGCAGGAAACTGCTCTACCACCAGAGCATAGAAGATCAGTTGTATAAAAGAGACAGAGAGACAGGGAGAGATATAAGGAAGGAAAGAAAAGCATAAAGATGGGTAAAGCCAGGAAGGAAAGAGAGAGAAGGGGGGAAAGAGAGACAGAAGGGCAGACAGAAGAAAAGAAAGAAGTTCTAAAGAAAGGAGGGAGAAGAGAGGAAGAAGGAAGAAAAAGATTTTTAAAAAGCCAAGTACCTAGGAGCATATGTGTGTGTGCATATTACCTTTTGTGTAAAAAAGAAAAAGAAATACAAGAGACACAAGGAAGATACCAAGGAAGCAATGAGGCTGGTTGGGTAAGAGAGTAGAAGAAATATTGGAGTATAGTTTTTTGTTTAGTTCTGACAACTGAAGCATGTTAATATTTTACATATTCAAAAAATTAAATGAAATCAACAAGACAAGGGTGAGAAGGAAGGAAACTGAAACCCAAAGTCAATCGAAACAACTGAATCCAAACACATTTCAAATGAACAACATGCTGACACTGAGGGGTTGGGGGAAAGGATCATAAAGAGAAAAGAACTAATCCAGGTAACTCCTGAATATAGTATTTGACAGTATATCCTCAGTCTTGGACAGGGCTAAAGTTAGGGCAGAGGATCACAAACAAACTCTGAACTCTTTTTAGCAGGTTTGTGTTGTGTCATGATGACGGTAAAAATAAAATCATTATTATTATTTGTATATACACATAAGGATAGACATCCATTTAGCACAGGTATGTATATATTTAAGTGCTTTATATATACACGCGTGTGCCTATAAAGCTTTTATGTGTAATATTCCCCAGCTCTGGCTATTGAGTGGGCTTAGGACTCAAAGCAGCACAGTACCCATAAGAACATGCAACACTCAAATATTGTCCCCAACACCTGAAAAGAACCAGGACATAGTGAAGAAATAGTTGATTTTAGAGCTCAGACAGAGAAGATACAAGATCAAACTAGAATATCCTTTTATCCTAGCAGGTAAATAAGTGCTAATCACAAAGATAGGGACATATCACAAGGACACAGGAGTCAGCTCACAGGGACAATTTAATCATCACAACAATTACATACTACTATGAATTATACTGCATATTGTCTGTATATAGGCTGGATTCTCTACTAGCGGAGGAAAATGCTGTCAAGTGTATAACTGGCAAATTGACAAAACAGGAAGACAAAACAGTAGATTAAAATATTACATCAGGGTTATGTGTATTAAAATGGATAACTATAATGTGAATATGAAGAGATGATCCTTATTATTAGGAAATACACACTGTACTTAGTCACAGGAGGCCATGATGTATCATGATAAAAGCAACCTCCTCTCAAGCACTGTAGAAAACATACTATAAAAAACATCTATGTAAATGCATGTGTGCATATGTATATGTATATATGTACACACACATAAGAAGATGGGGAAAATACAAATAGCATGAAATGTTACCAATACATGAAACTGATAAAAGCATATAGGTATTGTACCACTTGACTCAACAATTCCACTCCTGGATATATGACTGAAGAAAACAAAAACACCAGCTCAAAAAGTTACATGCACGCCTGTGTTCATAACAGCATTATTTACAATAGGCACGATATGGAGGTAACCTTATAATGAATGGATAAAGAAGATATGGTACCTGTATACAATAGAATACTACTCAGTCATAAAAAAATAAATGAAATTTTGCCACTTGAAAGAACATGGATGAACCTGGAGGGTATTATGCTTAGTGAAATGAATCAGAGAGAAAAAATGTACTGTATGATATCACTTATATGTGGAATCTAAAAAATAAAACATACTAGTGACTATAACAAAACAGAAACAGACACAGACAGATACAGAGAACAAATTAACAGTTTCCAGTGGAGAGGGAGAAGTAGAAAGGGTAAGATACAGGTATGGGATTAAGAGGCACAAACTTCTGTGTATAAATAAATAAGCTACATGAATATACTGCACAGTACAGGGAATATAGCCAATATTTTAAATAACTATAAATTAAGTATAACCTCTAAAAACTGTGGATCGCTATGTTGTACACTTGTAACTTACACAATATTGTACAACTATACCTCAATAAGAAATCATTTTAAAAAAATTTAAAAGCACGTGGGTATTGTTTCGACTATTCATTTTATGTTTGAAATCATTTGCAATAAAAAATTGAATAAAAATAACCATGGAGAAAGAGAAGGTGGGGGGAATGTAGCAATTAAGAAGTAGCTATCTGTGACACCCTAGAGGGGTAGATGGGGTGGGAGGTAGGGTGAAGGTTCAAGAGGGAAGGGACGTATGCATAACATGGCTGATTCATGTTGATATATGGCAGAAACCAACACAATATTGTAAAGCAATTACCCTCCACTTAAAAATAAATAATATTTCTTAAAGTTGCTCTATTTTCTAATAGGATTTGAAAATAATTAATAAATTAAGCCCAAACTACATCATTCCATGTAATATTTATGTGTCCATATGTTTCATAGATACATAAAGAATGTTGCATATTTTAATTTCTTAACATGGAAAATTATCCTATAATTTCTTCTTTTAAAACTCCTGGAGTAAACAATTCCTAACACGTCCAAGGCCACAGTGTCTATGTAACCAGGGCTATAATTACAAGATTTACAGGTCAGTTGAAGCCTCTGAAATTCCAGTTCACCACATTTGCAATCTGAGTACTATTTTCCTTCTAGAAAGAACAAGTTTAGAGTTGGAAGATGAGCTATATCTAACATGATAATAGCTAGTACCAATTTTTTTTAATCTATCAGCACTGGCCGTTGAGGTTGAAAGTGAAAGTGAAGTCACTCAGTCGTGTCCGACTCTTTGCCACCCCATGGACTGTAGCCTACCAGGCTCCTCCGTCCGTGGGATTCTCCAGGCAAGAATATTGGAGTGGGTTGCCATTTCCTTCTCCAGGAGATCTTTCCAACCCAGGGAGTGAACCCGGGTCTCCTGCATTGCAGGCAGATGTTTTACCATCTGAGCCACCAGGGAAGCTCTGCAAGGAAAGCCTTTGAGATTAACTATCACCAAATGCACAAGCTTGGGGGTGGTGGGGGGCAAGAAGCACTCTTTTGGTCCAAACATAGATTAGCCCACATGCACTACTTTCCACTACACACCTGAACTTCCCAACAGAAGGAAAAAATAGTGAATCAGGCCTTGAAGTTTCCTTCCTGGATAAGTTTGAGAGGGGAAAAAATAAAAAAGATACAAAGGTTAGACATTATGAGGTCAAGAACCATCAAACAAACAGAAGATGATGTTTAAACAGAAACAGGTAAAATATCTGGGAAGGCAACAGAACTCTCAGCTCTTTGATTCCGAAACAGCCTAAGTAGGCTGGAAAAAAAAAAAATATATATATATATATATATATATATATATATATAAATAATCAAAAATTATACTGCAGCTGAATACTAGGTATTGTTCCTTTCCAAAAGCATTAAAATATAAAGGTCAGTTAGCTTAAATGGTATTTTATTGCACACACTTTAAAAAGAACTTGAACAATTAAAGCAATGAAATATATTCCTTGCTATCATTTTAAACGTTCTCAGAAGCATAAAAGAAGGCACATACCACAAAAAATGTTAACCCCTTCTCTCCCTTTATTTCAAGGCCTCACAGAACTTATGAGCCTTTTCATCAGAGTTTCCAGTGGTTTCATGTAGTTTGGGTGAAATTCTGGGTTATCTAGTCATTTCACTTAGGTGTCAGGGTCACAACCGCCCAGAATATGGCCCATGGAGAGGGGTTATTACCACGATACCACCAAAGACACAGGTCAAAGATCAAGACTACCTCAGTGGGCCTCCCAGGAGCTCTAAAATAAGACCAAAGCTCACACACTCTAATTGAGGTGAGCAACTTAGGGACAGGGCATCTTTTTCTTAATTCCTCCAGAGGTTTTAATAGGGTAGGTGGGCTTGCAAACCACTGGAATGGAAGACTGCAAACTCCTCTGTAGCTGTTAAGCTCTAGGAAAAGCTTCAACCATCTCCTTCCTGCCTTATAGGATCCTCAGATGGACCCTGTCAGCATTCTATTATTTCTCTCCCTGGTTCAGTTCCCGTAAAAATAAAATGGTGAAAATGACAAGCCATTTCCACCAGACTAGAGGGGGAAAAGATGATCGATTTTAAGGTGTTTTGCATACATGAGTATCAGGTTCTATCGATTTCCTTACATGTAAAAGGGTTCATTAACTTTTCAAAGGCATTGCTCTCCCAACAAACAGTCTATAAACTGTCTACGCCTCTAAAAATATCCTCCACTGTTTTGTTTTGTTTTTTTCCCCGCCCTCAAGTCCCTGGAAACTAGAACCTTGGGCAGGGTACTTGATCACAGGATCATAGATCAGCGTCTTTCTAGAAGTTCCCTGGAAAGCCCCCCACTTTCACGCAGAAAAGATGTTATTATCCCATTTCACAGATAGGTCAAGTGAAGCTCAGAGAGCAAGTGACTTGAGTTTAGTCACACTCAGGTCCTCACACTCCACATCGACATGCCTCTCTGATTTCTGAAGGTCAGAAAGTCCAGCCCTTACATATAGGATAACTATAGCTCTTATTCTAGCTCATCCAGGTGACAAGACAACCAGAGTCCCCTCGCCAGGCCTTGTCCACTAACCTCTAGTAAAGGAAGCTGAGACTCAAAACCGCTCATCTGAGGTCATAAAATGAAAGAAAAGCCTCAGATGTCAATAAATTGTTGTTTGCTGTAACTTGATGGATTAGTCAGGCTTTCAAGGTGGCGCTAGTGGTAAAGAACCTGTTCATCAATGCAGGAGACCCAAGGGACTAGGGTTTGATCCCTGGGTCAGGAAGATGCCCTGGAGAAGGGCATGGCAACCCACTCCACTATTCTTGCCTGGAGAATCCCATGGACCCAGGAACCTAGTGGGCTGCAGTCCATGGGGTCACAAAGATTCAGACATGACTGAAGCAACTTTGCATGCATGCATGCAATGGATTAGTAACTTTGAGCAAGATATTCAGTGCAAGAGGGAAAGAAGACCCGATAGTTACATTTCAGAATATAAGCATGGGCAGAGAATGTTAATCACAAACAAATTAGTGCAAGGAAATGCAGGGTGTTTGCTTCTGAGGCACCTATAAGTTACTGAGGCTAATGATTACATGCGTTTATGGGTCATCATTCCACGTAAAGGTCAGAAAAATGAGTAGATGCCTAGAAATATCTGTTCCCCAAACTCTTAGGTACCATGAGTTATACGTAAATGGGGGGAAAAAAAGTCATGGAGATCTTCTGAATCTCATTTTAGAGATCAAGAAATGACAAGGGATAAAGAATCATACTCAGATGACTAAACGATTAAGAAGCAGATACAACATGCAAGTTGTATCTCAGTCATTTCTCCTTTAAAGAGAAATATTCTATGGTATTGGCCAATAAATGGAAAATTCTGAATATATATTTCTACAATTACAGTCAAGAAATGGAAATCTTTCTGTTTCCCTAACACACTATGATTTCATGGACAAAGGAAAACAGTAAGGGTAGCTTGATATATTTACCATGATTTGATTTTTTTTTTTAATTAAGCAGGGCACAGGCAAAAGCAGAGTTGTTTTGACCTATAAAAAAATGTGAGGGTTGGAGAAGGAAACAAGCTTTACTATTTGATTATCAAATTTATTTTGCCATCTTCATTGTATGGGAGGCATTAGCACACAGGCTGCATCCTAAGAGAAGGTGAAAGGCTTGGTAGCCCAAGACCTCATTCTCGTGGCCCACTTTTTTGTCAGCTCGAGAGTGACAGGAAGTATTTTTCACAGAGCTAGAATAAATAATTTCACAATTTGTATGGAAATACAAAAAAACCTCGAATAGCCAAAGCAATCTTGAGAAAGAATGGAACTGGAGGAACCAACCTGCCTGACTTCAATCTCTACTACAAAGCCACAGCCATCAAGACAGTATGGTACTGGCACAAAGACAGAAATATAGATCAATGGAACAAATAGAAAGCCCAGAGATAAATCCACACACCTATGGACACCTTATCTTTGACAAAGGAGGCAAGAATATACAATGGAGTAAAGACAATCTCTTTAACAAGTGGTGCTGGGAAAACTGGTCAACCATTTGTAAAAGAATGAAACTAGAACACTTTCTAACACCATATACAAAAATAAACTCAAAATGGATTAAAGATCTAAACGTAAGACCAGAAACTGTAAAACTCCTAGAGGAGAACATAGGCAAAACACTCTCCGACATACATCACAGCAGGATCCTCTATGACCCACCTCCCAGAATACTGGAAATAAAAGCAAAAATAAACAAATGGGACCTAATTAAACTCAAAAGCTTCTGCACAACAAAGGAAACTATAAGCAAGGTGAAAAGACAGCCTTCTGAATGGGAGAAAATAATAGCAAATAAAGCAACTGACAAACAACTAATCTCAAAAATATACAAGCAACTCCTGCAGCTCAATTCCAGAAAAAATAAATGGCTCAATCAAAAAATGGGCCAAAGAACTAAATACACATTTCTCCAAAGAAGACATACAGATGGCTAACAAACACATGAAAGGATACTCAACATCACTCATTATCGGAGAAATGCAAATCAAAACCACAATGAGGTACCATTTCACGCCAGTCAGAATGGCTGCGATCCAACAGTCTACCAACAATAACTGCTGGAGAGGGTGTGGAGCAAAGGGAATCCTCTTACACTGTTGGTGGGAATGCAAACTAGTACAGCCACTATGGAAAACAGTGTGGAGATTCCTTGAAAAACTGGAAATAGAACTGCCTTATGACCCAGCAGTCTCACTGTTGGGCATACACACCAAGGAAACCAAAATTCAAAGAGACACGTGTATCCCAATGTTCATCGCAGCACTGTTTATAATAGCCAGGACATGGAAGCAACCTAGATGTCCATCAGCAGATGAATGGATAAGAAAGCTGTGGTACATATACACAATGGAGTATTACTCAGCCATTAAAAAGAATACATTTGAATCAGTTCTAATGAGGTGGATGAAACTGGAGCCTATTACACAGAGTGAAGTAAGCCTGAAAGAAAAACACCAATACAGTATACTAACGCATATATATGGAATTTAGAAAGATGGTAATGATAACCCTGTATGCGAGACAGCAAAAGAGACACAGATGTATAGAACAGGCTTTGGACTCTGTGGGAGAGGGAGAGGGTGGGATGATTTGGGAGAATGGCATTGAAACATGTATAATATCATATATGAAACAAATCACCAGTCCAGGTTCGATGCCTGACACTGGATGCTTGGGGCTGGTGCACTGGGAAGACCCAGAGGGATGGTACAGGGAGGGAGGAGGGAGGGGGTTCAGGATGGGGAACACATGTATACCTGTGGCGGATTCATGTTGATGTATGGCAAAACCAATACAATATTGTAAAGCAAAAAAAAGAGTAACAGGATACAAGAGTGCAAGGATCATACCAAAAGGATACATTAATTAACTGTGCATTGCAAAGACAGATAGTAAGAAATTCAGAAACAAAGGAAGAGAAAAAGAAACCATTTCACAACATTTTGTCCACAAGTTTCTCGAAAAGCCTCTCCAGACCCTGCCTTCTGCAATCCCAGCCCATGTCCTCTGAGATTTAAAATGCCCCCAAAGCACAGTTTTTCTAGCAGCCTCCAACAGCAAAGGTGGGAGAGGACTGCCAATTTCTTGTGAATCCTGAAGATTTCCTTTATGAGTCATGGGAAACTGAAATAACTTGGGGGGCGGGGATGACTTTTTTGAAAGAAACACAGTTTTAAATCAGTTCCCACTAATTTGTTCTGCTGTGTGGTATAAGTCTTGAACACAGGAAAAGTTAAGTTTCTAGAGTTGATGCAAAAATGGGAGTTTTTGTTAGGTTCTGTCAATTGTCACCGTGGCATTTCTTATTAGGACTTTTCTTACTGTCATCTTTTTGTGAAATTAATTATAGTTTGATCAGTGTAGGAGCTATTTTGAATCCATAGGACTTTCCTCACCAGATTGTTTTGGCATTTTAAAGTCACTCACATTCAGGGCCTAAACAATATGGCAAGTATCTCTTTTTCTCTCTCCTTTATATTCAAATTCTAAACAAAGGAACCATCTGCTCTCTCTCTGAAAACATCAGCCCTTGTTTTCATTTTTCTGTTAATAATAATGCTTCAAACTTATAGCATGTCTTTTTCCAACTTGCTTATTAAAGCATTTTGTAGATATTGCCTCACTTATTTTCAACATCACCCCGCCCCTGATTAACTGGAGGGTAAAGGGAAACGTTTGCCAATTTTTAGTTAGATAAGTGATTATTGGATGTTTGATGAGTTCTATACAAATGACCACAGGTGAATCTCAGAAGGAACGTGGCCAACACCTAGCTCAGCTCTGACTCTTCCATGTGTAAAAGGGAGACCCAGAAAGGAGAAGCCACTCAGTGAGCTATTTATATACTTGGCCCTCTACCGCACCCCTGCCCCCCCCAGCCCCGACTGTAAGCAGCCAAGGTAAGAACTGTGTCTTACACATTTTTGTGTCTCAGGTACATGATGTGTAAAAAGTGCTCATTTGAATATTTCTTGAATAAATGAAAATTTTGAGGGTAGTTCCACAGGTGGTTGCGGCAGAGCCGGGGTCAGAGCTCAGCTCACGCATCCTCTTACTCAGTGTGCTGTTAAAAATACACACCAAATAGACCCAAATGCAAAACAAATCAGAGACAATACCAAAGCGGGTAGGCAGGGTACATAAGATGCAGGCCTGTGTCTAGACTCAAGAAGCTGGTTGAACAAAATCAGTAAGCATCACAGAGTTTGGCCAATGGCCATGCTCAGACATAACCCACGTTAAGGCTGACTCCCCAAACGCTCTCCGCTTCTTCTGTGCTCCGAGCAGTTGGGGATGTGGATGTAGCGGAACTAGCCCTTAGACATGACCAAACTGGAAGAAATGATGTATCTTAATGCCAAAGGACAGCATGTCTCTATAACACCCCTGAGCCCAAAACGAGAGCATCCTCCACCCTGAGATTTCCCCGCATCACTCAGTGTAACCCAAGAGAGCTCAGCCTGGGAATCATGAAAGCCACCAGCCCAGAGTTTTCCAACGAGCAGAGAGGTCACTGAAATCAAAACCTTTTTTCCATGTGCCTCACTGGAAATCTGCGACTCATTTGGCACATTTTTCTTCTTTTCAGAACGCCCCATTCCCCACTGCTACTCCTTGAAGCTAAAGGGAAAATAAATTGTTTTTAGAAAAGCAAGTTAACTGTGGGATTCTGTCATCCAAATGCCTTCTACACTAGTAATTCTAACAAAGTCAGCAACTCCCTGAAGAGTCTTCAAAAATAGATTGTCTGTGTAGATGAGAAAGCTAGACATCCAAAAGAGAGAAGGAAAAATACCTTCTTTAAGTAAAAGAAAAAAGAAGTCATATAGCCAAAGAGAATTCAAGTATATTATAACGTGGTCTCACATTAAATGAATTCGTTTCAGACATGAACAGGAAACAAATCAGTGACAAAATGCAAACAAATCAGCATACAGGAGCTGTCAAACAATTAGGATTTGTTTGAAGGGGGTGGGGGGTGGGCACAGTGGTGCGGAGGGGAGAGAAAGACACAGGAATAAGGATGGAGTCACTTCAACCCGCAACACGCTGTGTCTGACACGGACACAGAGGCTGCGGGCGGTGTCTGGGATCGTCCAGCACGTGGTAGGAAGCATTTATATCAAGCCATGCAGTATCAGCAGGGGAATAAGACAGCAAGTACTTCAGGGCAGACAGCTGCAGAGAGGGCCCCTGCACAGAGCAGACACAGCAGGCTGAATGCATTCGTATACCAGTCCTTCCCTCACTCACCGCGCTCGGCTTCTGGACGCCTTCAGGGTCAAGGCTGTCCCCAGAACCATGTATCAGTCCTGCAGCCACTACCCGTGGACTCGCTCTCAGCACGTTCCTGACAAGTTTGCCCTTTTCATACATATGGACCTTTCTGCTCTTAGGCCACCTCCAAAAATATCACCTTGGACTTTGCATACATCCCCGGTAATCCAGCATCTTAACATTTAACTTGAATGTTAAAGTGAAAAGAATAAAGGATCCACCTAATGTTATTTAACTAGCCTTCATCTCCAAACCTAAGTTTTTCAGGGGATCACTTGGAAGCTGGCCACTGGGGAGGTCAGTTAAGTATTCATCTGATGTCTGGTTAGGTATCTGTCATGTCGGCAAGAACAGAGAAGACCTCAGCATGCAGCTCTCACAGACCTTGACAATCATCTCCTGCCAAAATCATGTCTGAGAAAAGAACCCCCAAGACGGCAGATGCTTCCTCTCACATGAGCAGCACTCCTGGCTAACCAATAAATACAACTTGATAGTGGTGACTGGTACTTTTTCCAATAAAAGTGTCTCTCAGAGGATATCGCTGGTTTGATACTCTAACTACTCAGTTCAAGTTAGATAATTGGGAGCAAGGCTCTCAGTCACGCTGGCTATCAGTGTCTCTTTTCCTACAAAATAAAGCAGCTCAATTCAGTAAGCTCAGACTTCCTCTGTCTCACAAATCCTGTGCCTCACTGCTACTGCCAAGTGTCTACCCTCTCCCTCTGAGTTTGTTCATCTCCTCTCTCTTTCTCACATACACACAAGCTCACCCCAAGATCCCTCTTATCCAGTCCACAATCTTGTTATTTAGGCAAGCTACAAGCAGTTCCTCCACAATCCCCATCACTGTTTCTCTGCTTAAGATCTGACACCAAAAGGATTTTTTAGCTAGTTTATAAGAGACACAAACATGGGGCACATGAACCCCATTTACACACAGACCTCACCTTGAGATGAGATCCTCAGAGGGGCTCCAGCAGTCTCTTCATTCCCCGGCCACAGAGGCAGCCACCTGCCGGGATTCCAGTCCGATCTCTAGCCTTTACTCTCTGACACCTTAAACAAGTCATTCTACCTCTCTGGGCCTCAGTTTCTCTAACTGTAAAGTAAGGCATTTGGAATAAAAGGAATGCCAAAGTCTCTATCAATTCTGACATCCTTCCCTAGAGCTATGAAATTTCATTAGCCATCAAAGCAAACGTCCTCCAAAGCCCTGTCTCTGGTACTGGTGTTGACTTGGGGCTCCCAGGTAAATGGAGATAACTCTTTGCATGATCTTGCACAGTAAGTAATAATAGCGCATCAATAGGAGCAAATACTTCTAATTTGTGTTTGTTTGTTTATTTCCAAGCTAAAGAAGTTGCAGGCACCACCTGCCAATGGCCTTTGGAGTCTCCATGATGCCTTTTTTATTTTTTTTAACAATGGGTCAGAAGTTCAGAAACCAAAAAGGTGAAAGTGGAAATCACACAGAAATGATATGGAGCCTGAAAAATTGAAAAAATAATTTAGGATAAATAATACCACATCTCTCTTTTAAAAAAAAATTAAACAATAATGAGAGTAAGCAGAGGCACTATAAAGTAAAAATAAAATCGAACACAGAAAAGACTGATTTGCCTAGGATTCCTCTCAGCCATGTAATGAGCACGAATAGCAAAGACCGTATAATACTCATGTTTCTATTTGTTGCCCTCAACTGACATGGTTGGTCGTTTGTTTTGTTTTAAATAAAATGGGGAAGCAACAAATATATTAAATCCATCTGCAGAAAACCCATATTTGCATGTGGAAAACAAATAAGTGGGTGCCTGAATGGGTGATTAGGCATGCAATTGCCCATCTGCACCCGGGGCCCCAGCCTCCCTGCAGGTGCGCCTGACACAGGAGCAGACTCGGAAAGGCAGGTCCTCCACCATGGAGAGCGACAGGAGGGAAACTGTGCCCTCCGCAAATGGACCTGTTCTGAGCTGGCCCTCCTACCCCCCACCCCATAGGGTCCCGGTTCTCCAGTCACTGTCCCTGTATCTTACAGCTGAAAACCAGAAATAAGTTTTGCCATGCTTTGCTTAGATTTCTGCGGATTCTTTAAACCACAAAGGCAATCTTTTTTTCTGAGCATCTTCGATATGTTCCTAATAAATATTTGTTGTTGCATCTATCTTTATAAGAGTGGGTGACCCCCTCTCCTGTACTCTTCACCTGGATCATTCTACTCCAGTCACACTGGCCTCACTTGTCAGCCTCAGGGCCTTGGCAACTGCTTTCTTTAGGCTTGAAACACTCTTCCCCCTCTGGTCTCCAGCTTACTAACTCATAGACTTCAGGCCTTGCTCCTGTGCACTCGTATCAGCAAGACCTTCTTAGATCAATGAATTTAAATCTGTGTTATGGCCACCCTCTGTGCCCTTAAGCTGCCTTATTTTCCTTCTGAAAACAGATCACAACCTAAATATTATCTATTTACTCATTGATGGTTGTCTGGTTCCATTCAAACAGGTTTGTCTGATTTGGTTCACGGTTCTATTCCGTGCACCAGGAACAGTCTAGCACATAGTAGGTGCTAAACACCCAGCTGTTATGTTCACGAGTCATCACAATAATCTGCAAATCACTACTCTGGGCACCATGAGTGCTGTTATGGAAAAAGACAAGATCTATGCTCTTAGGAGGCTTCTACAACCTAGTGGAGAAGGAAATCTGGAAATCTGTTTATACAGCAGAGCAAAGTGACATGAATGCTCCACTGAAGGTATAAACAAAGCACTCAGATGACACAGAAAAAGCAAGCTCTTGACACTGGAGCAGGGAGTGGGCGGGGAACAGACTGAAGGAGACCAACAGAGCTGAATTCTCTGGAAGTATCTTAAAAGGAAGCACAGAAATCATCCTCAAAAATACATTCAGCACAAACAAGTACTAAGACATCTTCAGTTAGCCTCCTTTCCTTCATCAATAATGCTAAGTGAAATAAAAGATTGCCCAAGATAAGTCAGCATTTCTGTGTGCCAAGACCATGGAGAAAAGAAGAATCACTTTCCTCCATAAAGTCTTCACTTTAAAATGGAAATTATTTAATTTGCACACAAATGCACACAAAACATCTCTTCAGAAAATTCCAGGACGACCTTAAAGGGTATCCAGTCTAACATCTTACTTCCCCTGAGAGGACCCATTGGTATCAGCTTCTATCTAAATACCCTCAGAGATAGGGAACCCATAACCCAGAAATGGCCCATGCCACTGCAGTCTGCTGTTAATACTAAAACACACTCACTCACACTGTCTTTGTGTTACTTCCACCCAATGCTCCCAGAACTCCTTCTGGGGTCACAAAGAGGGAGTTTGTATTCCCTTCTGGGGCAGAGGCCCCTCTGTTCCCTCCTTCTCCACCCCTTTCTCTCTTCTCCACACTAACCATCTCCCGTTCTTTGTTTCATCCCTCAAAGGCTCTGATTTCTGGTGCCATCAGCCATCTTAAACTGCACCCTTCCCTTCCCTCCATCTCTCACTGTTTCAGGACTTTTTTTTTCTTTTTCTTTTTCTTTTTTTGGAGCTGACCTACTGCTCAAGCAATTTAGCATTCTTTGGAGAGCTGAGCATTTTGTCTGGAGTTGGGGAGAGGGGCACAGGGGATCCAAAAGAACATTGGTAAGTAACTCTGTGAGCCCTGACCCAGAAAGACCCTGGCAGAGTACCCTAACTTTCCCACCTTGACCTAGAAATGCTATCTTTAATATAAATTAGAAAGCTGAAGCATCTGACCTCACTCCACCCCAAGGGCATTCAGAATCTGGGGAGTCTTGTACCTCTGGTAAACCATGGGCCCCTAGTCTTGTTGGTCCCAGCTGACCAGCCTGCATTAGAATGTAGTTTTTAGCCATCTCTACACCTGAGAACTGGATTGCTTGTGTGACCTTGGTGAGACACTTAAAGTCAACAAATCAAAGCATCTCAGAAGGTAAAGGGAAAAGAGAGCTCTAAATCATCCAGTCCAAAAATCGCCCAGCAATCTCTTGTGCACCTCGCCGTGCCCTTCCCCATCCTCAGTCATGGCAGACACTGCTAAATGATCATGGTCAGATACAACTTCAGAATCCTTCTCCACATAGCACCTCAAACAGCCACTACAAATCCACCATGCGGCCACATAAAATCCAAGCTACTCATTCTTCAGATGAGGAAAACTGGAGCTCAAAGATGGGCTAGGACCTCCCTGTGTATCAGGCTCAGGAAAAGAACCAGAACTACAAAGGTCCCATCCCCATATTCCTGAGTCCTTTGTCCTCCTCAAACTCTGATACTCTATCAGTGCTCCTTGGAGTGGGGATGGGGAGCTTGCTGTTGTATTAATACAGATAAAGAAAGGGTTTCCCGATAGGAGGCAGAAGGTTCAGAGAAGGCTTGAAGGAAGAGGGGCATTTGAGCAGACCTGTAAGAACCAGTAAGCTCTATTTGCCTTTAGCCAAAAAAAAATTCAGGATTGGAAAAGCATTTCTTGTAGCAAGCACAGCATAAGCAAAGGAATGGGGAGGACCATGGTGTGATGAGAGGCGGCTATGGGCTCCTGAGAGAGTGGGAGCCAAAACAGAGGCCACGAAGAGCAATAGGGGAGGAGAACAAAGATGAAGACAAGACAAGATTAGAAGAGTCAACCAGAGTCTTTGTGGAGTTTCCAATGCTGATTTTTTTTTTAATTGACTTAAAGGCCTTAAGACTTACAAATAGAAAAACAAAGAAAGGATTAGAGGGAAAGTAAAAGAATCCATCTCCATTCTCAATGGGGAAAAAAAAAAGCTTTGCCCTAAACTGTATTACAGGAACACTTTCATTATGTAAAAGCCTATTTTGTTTTCATGTCATTCTTAGATTACATCATAGAGTGGCTGCAGCCGTCTCGTACCGTATTATGAATAAATCACCAGCTTAATCATAGAATGAGCCAGGGCCGTAGATTTAAAAGGAAAATATTAGATCATTTTTAATAACTGATATAACTCAAGCCAGTTGCCATTGAAGCAGGGGGAGGTGATGTCATCCTAAAGAAGTCCAAAGAGGAACTAGAGAGGGTCAGCCCTGGGCAGGTCCCAGAGAAGCTTCCATTTACAAAGGAAGAGGTGGCTGATGCATTCTCTGGACTGAATGATCTTTTCATGAAAACCAACACTGGCTTCTCAATAGACCATCCTCATGAAACACAATGTACAAATAGCTTGTTCCCAAAACGACTGTATTTCCAAAGACCAGAAAACATGGAACATATTATGATGTCTGTATTTATGTCTTGGGAGCCATTGAGCAAAATTATAAATGTTAAAGCTTTTAGTTATTAGAAAAAGATGGAAGCTGGGGTGACATAAAGAAATGCCACAGGTCTGACCCAAGCCAAGAGGACAAGACAAAGTAAGGACACTGAGACGACGGCCTGAGAGAGAAAAGAACTGGAGCGGCTTCTAGCAGTCACACACTATTAAGGGGATTGGAAAGGAACATTTAATGGGCACCAACTATGCACTAAATATCATGCACAGTTGGCACTTTAAACACACATGCTGCTTTGTGAGCCCAGACAAATCTAAAAGGCAGGTGCTACTAGCACTGTCATTTTCAGATATGGAAAGCAGTTTGAAAATGATTGAATGATGTAAGTAAGATTATGCATCTAATACACGAGAGTCTCCTGACTCCAAATTCCACTTTACCTAATTGTCCCACTGTAAATGCTTTTGAACTGTGGTGTTGCAGAAGACTCTTGAGCATCCCTTGGACTGCAAGGAGGTCCAACCAGTCCATCCTAAAGAAGATCAGTCCTGGGTGTTCATTGGAAGAACTGATGCTAAAGCTGAAACTCCAATACTTTAGCCACCTCATGCAAAGAGTTGACTCATCGGAAAAGACCCTGATGCTGGGAGGGATTTGGGGCAGGAGGAGAAGGGGACGACAGAGGATGAGATGGCTGGATGGCATCACGGACTCGATGGACGTGAGTCTGGGTGAACTCCGGGAGTTGGTGATGGACAGGGAGGCCTGGCCTGCTGCAATTCATGGGGTCGCAAACAGTTGGACACGACTGAGCGACTGAACTGAACTGAAACTATTTCCTATTATGGACTTGCAATGAAAATTAAACAACTGATAAGAAACACTTTGAAAGTACCAAAGTATTAAAAAAAATATTGAAAGCCAAAAGGGATCATGGAGTGGGGAAAAGTACTGACACTCTGGCCAGTGACAGTCTCAATGACTACAGATGGCCTTCCATATTTTGGCTGCAGGGCTACTAATGAGCTTGACCAACATTTCTATTAATCTTTTAGGAACGCTAAGGTGGGCTCTAAGGGAACCTGTCAACTTCTATGAAATTTACTGCTGAGCTTGGTTTTATAAAAAAGACTATTTTGGTGAGGGGAGGAGACAGATGCTCTGGAAAAGGGTTTTCTGCCAGACAGAAAGTATTGGCTGAGGTTTTCTGTCTGATCCTGTCAGTCTCACAGCAATGCTGTGTATCGGTTCACTGTTCTTATTACAAATGTTATTCATAACTGCAGAGACACACTGTCTGACCCAAGTAATACTGATTTATGCAACTTTTCAGGACATGGCGTGACTCAGCAGGAGATGCAGACCCTGAAATTTACCTAAACAGACAACAAGCCTCCAAATTTTGACCTATTTTCCCCAATTTCTTTCTGGAACAGGACAGAGGGTGCAAAAAGCAGAGAAAGCACACCTAAACGTTGTATGGACTGATTTGGAGCGGAGACTGTGTGGAGAGGTGGAGGGGACATACTGGGCCAGAGTCAGAGGTGCCTTAGATGTCCCTCCCATGGCTAGCCCTGGCTCCTTGGAAGGGACGTCCTGTCTCTGGATCTTGGCATCTCATCTGCACAGCAAAGAGCTCAATCAAGAACTTGCAAACATTTCCACCAAAGCAGCACCAACGGCTAAAGAAGGCAAAGATGCAGAGGTATAGGAGGAGGGCATTAATTAAAAACTTGTGTTCTTCCTCTGACAACTCATGCCAGTTTTGCGCTCTGTGCAATTACATATCAATGCTTATATTCAGATTTTAAATGGAATTCTCCTCCAAGTCTTCAAATAAAATTGATCTACAGAGGTGCACTGAGTATACGTATCTTAGCACATGCAGTAAGCTTGGGTGTCTGTTACAGGCAGCCCCCCAGGAGACCCCCTGTAGCTGCACCTCCTGCTCTTCAGACCCCTTTGCAGTCCCTCCTCTTGACCACGGGCTGGATGTAGTGACTTGCTTCTAATAAGGAGAATGAGGCAGAGGATATGGAGTGTCACTTCCAGGACTGGGTAAGGCTGTGGCAGATCGGAAGGATTCTGTCCTGCTCACCTGCCTTAAAGGAAGACAGTTGCCATGTTGGGAACTGCCCATGGGAAGAGAAAGGAACTGAGGCTCCCAAGCCAATAATCCACAGGGAACTGGATCCTGCCAATGATGTGACCGAGTGTGGTGGTGGGTCCTCCCAGGCAGAGCCTTGAGATGAGACTGCAACCTCAGGGCAGACCTGAAGGCACCCATCTAAGCTGTTCCCAGATTCCTGACTCACAGAAACTGTGAGATAATCAATGTTTCTTGTTTGAAAGTGCTAAATTTGGGGTAATTTGTTAAGTAGCAATAGATAAGGAAGACAGCACCCCAATCTGAGAGGTCCAGAGGTGGATTATTTTGAAACCTCTTACCAATGCCACCATTTTTCTTGAGGCTAGGCAACAGAGCAGAAGAGATCTGCTATCAGGAACTCTTGAAAGGCACCCCTGTCCCCTGGAATGTAGAGACGCTTGCTAGCTTGGGAACATACACCTGGCATGCTCCGATCACCCAAAGATGACCATGGAAATAATATCAGTGCAGCTCAAAACCAACATGATGCATTTGACAGCAGTCAACTGGTGAAAAATGAGCCAGAGACTGAAGCACCTGTGGAAGGTGTCAGACTCCTCACCTACCCAGCCATTATCTGCTATCAGCCACACCACCCTCAGACCCCATCCAGACCTAGTGACCCAGATGACAGCTCCATGGTTCACGGAGAAGTTCTGAAGACAGACCTCCTCCTTCTGGAAACCTTCCCCAACGTTCCCAGTTCCTTCCATTCCCCGATCCTTTCATCTAAGCCCCTTGAAAGCTGAGTCTTTAACTTATTTACCTTGATTTCCCAAGCACCTAACATGAGACTGGAAACATATCTGGTGATCAATAAACGTGTGTTATAAACAATATTTTTCTAAAGTGTATTTTACTTTTATGTAGGTCTTTCTCTCCAACTAGATTATGAGCTTCTCAAGGTTAGGACTACAGCTCATTTACTGTGATGTCCTAAAGACTCTGAGTTTCACTGATTTCCAGACAAGCACTGGGATCAGGGTACAGAGCAAACACATGCTCTGTGAACCAGGAGTAAATATTTGGCAGCAGTCTACCCAGGACTCATGGGGCCCTCCATCCATTGGCCATCAGACCCCTTCTACAACACAGTAGCCCACTGAGAGAGAACATGAGAACCCCTGACATACTAGGGCTCTGCCCAAGAAAGAGTAAAAGTGTATCCACTGGGCTGAGGTCAGGAAATAGAAGAATGTGGAATTAGGAGGAAGGAAGCAAGACAGAGAGAGAGAAAGCTTCCACCTTCTACTTTCACAGATAGCAAATACCTCTGACAACACATTCCTGAGTTACAGAATCACAGAACCTCAGGAGGCCAGACAAGTCCCTGCTCAGACTCAACAAATCCTTTTGTAACTTTTGAAGCAGTAACATGAAAGTTGGCTACGCAGATGTTCACATATGCCGGAAACTACTTCACCAACCGACTGGAGGGAGCCAAGACCTTCACCTCTGACGGAAGTGACCAATCCTTTGCTTCCGGCAGAGACTAATACCTGATTCTCCTGAGGACCAAAGAGGAAATATTAAAACTGAGAGCCCTTAGCTACCATCATCAACTGTATGCTAGTATCAACAGAGGGAAATAATTTCCTTCCTGACTCCCACTGGGTAAGTCACGCCTAGAGCAGAAGGTGTGATTATCTAATCAAACAAAGCAAGTCCCAAACGGGCAGACTATAGCTTCTAGGGGATGTCTCAAAGCACTGAGACTTCCTCAGTCTTCAAATCTACCTCCCTGCATCTCCCACTGCCTAGAGCAAAAACAAATAGAAAAGGAATCATGACGTACGACTTCATCTCAACTTCAACCATCATCAATGAGCCAGGTCCCAGATCTAGCTGCTTTCTAAGACTGGGGACAAATTACTGCCCGTCCAGGCCTGGGGATGCTGGGGGTGCAGAGCGGGAAGGAAGGGCACACATTGTGCGTATATATGATGGACCAGGAAGAGTACAGGGGCCTGCACATTACACTGTGTTATGTTTCTTTATATTTAAGATCAGTAATTTTCTTTATAGTCACTATCTTATTTTGCTTTATACTCCTTGTATTTAAGCAAAAGAAGAAAGCAACTGTAATGACCCATCATGTAAGGCTCACACTTTACAGTTTCCCAAACAGACTGGCATCTATCAACAAACACGCTCTAAACAAACATGAGAGGTGAGCAGGAAATGATTATTATTATTTCTAATTCTCCAATCAGGGAAATGAAGGTGGAGGGATATTGTTTTCTAGGTTTGCACATCTAATAACTGACAGGCCGTCTGCTATCCCACCCCACCATACTCACTGTACTCACAGACTTCTTAAGCCATACCGGTCCCAAAAGCCTATTTCTGTCCAGTCATTTGTTTCATTCTCATAAAACCATGCAGTTCAGCCGCATCTGTGCTAGAATTCCTGAAGCTTTCCAACAGAGAACTAGCCGGTGCCTGAACACCCTCAGGAAAAGGGACAGTCACTACCTTTAGATTTAGTCTTTCTATCCGTGAAAATGCACCGTGCACCTACCAGATGCCAGAGATCCCACTAGCCTCTGGGCTACACGCATGCGCAGGAGATACTGTCCCTCTTCTGACCACGTTTTATATTCTTAGACGCCACTGTTATGTGTGCTGTGCATCCTGCCTTTTCTGGATCCATTCCAGTAAGAGTGGGACATCATTTCCGGTCCTCTCAGCACCACGGTGTGAAGAGGCCAGCTGGCCAGTGTCCGTTTCAGAGGAGGAGGCAAGGACTAAAGTCCACCAGCCTAGGAGAGTTCTGACAGGAGGGTAAAATAAGGTCCATGGCCACCTGCAAATGCTGGTCCTCTCTCTGCATCCTAACAGCACCCAGATATTCTCTCGAGGGACCACCTCTGCTCCACCATTTAGCTGCCATGAGTTTCCAGGTGACAGCGGGCAGCCAGTTCCCAACCGTGAGGGGAAACAGCCTGTGGATGAAGCTGACGCACACACAAGACGGCAGAGCAAGGAGCATGTCAGAGAAGCAGAGCCCGGGCCTGTCACACTGAGCCTGAGGGCCACCCGACCTCGGGACTCGCCGGCTTCCGCCAGTCAGCCACCCAACTGCCCTCTCTGTACCACCGTCTGAGGCTGCATCAGTGTTGTGGGCGACAAAACCACTGTTGGCTCATAATTTGCTTATGGACAACAGACCCTCCTGAGTTTCTTCCAACTCGCTCCTGGTAATGCACTCTCTCCCATTCTGCCATGACACACTAGAACTTTTGTTTGAACCCAAGTACAAGGCTTCATATTCATCACAACTGAATTTGAAGCACAGGAAAAACTCAGACACTGGAGCAGAGAACAAAGATTTACATCTGATGCTCAGAGTGTCTGCTTGGGGAGAAACATTCCAGACCATGTTTGAAATGTTACAGACATGTTGAAGAGTCCAAGCAGTGGTTTCCAGCCTTTCATCTTATGTAGATCCATAGGCGCAAAGAAAGCCAGCCGGGTGTTCTTTCAAGATACATTGATTAAGAAAAGAAAGAGGGACCAAACGTAACTATAAACTCAGCCTCACTTTTAAACGGAGTTAGGTTTTACTGATCACAGTAGAATCCTCTCCCTTTTGAAAAACTAAGCCATAAACATGGCAAGACATACTATTTATTCAGCAAAAAGCCAGAGGTTTAGGGACTGGCCCTGGGAATGAGAGTACAGATTTAGAATTCTAAATAGAAGTCCTGCCCACAATCCCTCAGCTGTTTTCCTCAGATTCTTCCACAGCTCAGGATATCCCACATCATCGATTCTTCTCTAGAATATGTTCTACCTGCTATAAACACAGAGGAATTCCAAAACACAAGGGAAAGTTTACCTTACCTGCTCACCATTCCCATTTAATCTGAGGATTAATACTCAGATCCCCGTGGAGATGCTGCAGGCCCTTTAGGACAGGTACACACCCTTGTCTAAGGAAATTTAGCCTTTCCCACCACAAAGGGTTCATGTGAAAATACAAGATCACAGAAGAAGCCCCCTGCACAGGGGTGAGCAACAGCCACTTAAAACTACTACTTCCTTTCCTCACAAACACCCATAACACTGTTCACTGACTCTTTCTCGTGGTTCAATTTCAAGAATGCTCCCCTCCACACCAAAGGAGAAAGAAGGAAGCAGTGCAGTTATTGGCAACCTAAAATCATAATTACTCCAAATTTCCTTCCAATTTCTCTTCCTGCCACCTTCCAAAGGCTGAGTTCTGCCTTAGCTTCGCCGTCCATTTTATTAGCATTATTATATCTTGACATTCATTGTCCATCATCAATAAAATCCACTCAAGAAAAGAAAGAAGAATATTTTTGTTCTTCTTAGTTCTTCAACCCTAGTTACCAGTGCCCATGATTTAAATGGAAACTGATTTTTAAATTTCATTAAAATATGCATATTGATTATAAAAGGAAAAAGTTCTCTTTTTTGCACAGAACTCACCAGCTGAGGAAAAATATCTTCCCTCCGATGAATGCCCTGTAGAACAATGGCAAAAGCACTGAACTGGAATCAGGTGACTGGATTCGGTCCTCCGCTCTGTTTCCGCAATGATCTCACCTGTAGAAATGGACAAGGAGCTTAATTATGAATCCCTAGGATCTCCAGCCAGTCCATTCTGAAGGAGATCAGCCCTGGGTGTTCTTTGGAAGGAATGATGCTAAAGCTGAAACTCCAGTACTTTGGCCACCTCATGGGAAGAGTTGACTCATTGGAAAAGACTCTGATGCTGGGAGGGACTGGGGGCAGGAGGAGAAGGGGCGACAGAGGATGAGATGGCTGGATGGCATCACCGACTCGATGGACATGAGTTTGAGTGAGCTCCAGGAGTTGGCGATGGACAGGGAGCCCTGGCATTCTGCAATTAATGGGGTCGCAAAGAGTCGGACACGACTGAGAGACTGAACTGAACTGAACTGAGGATCTTACTAGCTGTAGAACTTCCCCAAGCTTATGAGCTTGCTGGGTAAACCATACTGGAAATGACACCAGGCTTGAAACCCACAAATTCAGTGGCTGATCTCTGTACCTCCTAAGCCACCAGTCAGCTCCTGGCACTTCTGTTTCACTAATATGTCTCAGAATGATGAAGAAAGAGAATGCTGGTACCCCAATGTTCATACCTCAGCTTTGGGGGGAAGTGGTGGAATAGCTTCATCATAATATCAAAAATGAAAGAGATAGATCAATTAGATACATTTTAGCAAGAAAAAATTAACAGCAAAATCTGAACTACAATAAATAAAAAGAGAAAAAATGAGTTTGGAGACAAATTTCTAACTATGGGACCCAGTGGCTGCTGTGAACCTTAGTTTCATTGCCTAAAAAATGACAGTCAATGGGCAGTAGAGGGCTGGACAATCTTGATGCTTCCTGGTAAGTCCTCATGACTTTATTTCATTAAGAACTAGTCCTGTTTTGTCAAGAATCCTGCAATATATATTCCCACAGACAAGTGTTCTAGGGTAGCAGATTGTTATAAAATGTAGATTCAGGGGAAAACTACACACCAGAAAAAGGACTACTCCCATTTTCACTGTTCTCATTGTAAACATTATTGAGCCAATCACACAGTCACTTTGTGAATATGATCTCATTCAATCTTCAAATACCTATACAAGCTCAAAGTTGAGAGGGACCTTAAAAACAACCCACTTCAACCCTTCCAACTGACAGGAGGAGAAACTGGGGACCAGAGCGGGGAGGTGGCCACCCAAAAGCACAGTGAAAGGTAGGCAGCCCAAGGCTCCACTTTGGGGCCTGCTCCCCTGGACTGACACTTTAACAGAAGAAATGACTGACATTCGCTGGCCAGAGAGACCTGCCCTCAGGCACACAATCAGCTTTGAAGGATAACCAGGACTTACACACCCAGACCTCAGAACACCTGTTTAAAGCTCTTGCATACAGCCCGATAGCAAAAAAAAAAAAAAAACTAAGTTGAGAAAATGGAGTATCATCAAGGTAAGTCCAGCAAAGCAATGCATTTCCTAATGGTCTTCGTGGGCACTCGAATTGTCAAAGCCCCTGAGGGATGGAGCACGAGGAGGCCAACACTGGTCCTGGGGACAGTGCAATCTAATAAAAACAAAAAGCTCCCAACTCCAAGCCCCAGGAAACCTAAGCCTCTCCTTGCAGAGGGAGACATCAATCAGAACAGTTTCAACAACAACAGCAAAGGGCAGCTGACTTCCCCAGATTTTCAAACTTTGCTGAAAGGTAAATCTCTCCACCATGGCCCTGGGGCAATGTCTCAGGCGCTGGCTACCTTCTCTCCAGGCACAAATGAATGTGGCCCCCCTTTTCCATCGTCAACTTCTCTTTCAATAATTTTTTTCTTCCTTTCCATAAAGAGAACAAGCAGTTTCGCAAAAGAACCGCTGTGAAATGACTGAAGTTCTCCTGCAAACAAACCATTAGCAGAGTTCAAATGCAATTTAAATTACCAGTTGTTAAAGTGCTCCTCAATTTCTTCCTAAGTTTCCAAGGAGAATTACATACTATACACTATATAATTGGTTGTTTTCTATTTTTTAACATCCATTTACCCCCCGATTTTATATTTCAGAAGTGTCTATAAAAGCATCCCTTTAAAAAATTATACATTGTGGAATAGATTAAACCTAAAGATTGAAAAGTATCAGAGAAAACAGCTGCAGGATTACGCAGCTCAGCAGAAATTGATGGTTTTGACACCACAAGACATGCAGAGTTTCAAAATCTTAAGAATCACCTGATGGTGTCCTCACTGTTTACAGATGAAGACACTGAAGCCCCAAAGGAAAGGAAGGCTTGGCCCAAGTTTTCTCACTGGTCAGTGACAGATTCCAGGTGAGAACTCCCTACTTCCCAGCCCAGTGCTGTCACTTCCTACCACCATATGTTGAAGGAGATGATGGGAAATGGTCAACGAATTTAATTTCCACCTGTAATTTTTTTCTTAAAGAAAATATGAAGTCATCTTCAAATACACTACTGACCTCAAAAGTGGAGCTGGCCCATGGCAAGCATCTTCCCAAAAGGGAGAAAGAGAAGTAGAGCCTGACGGATGAATCAAAGGAGCTTCAAGTGAGCAGCCTCCTGGCAGGAAAAGTCAAGACCCTCTTCTAGATTCACTAAATTAGTTATGGGACACCAGACTGCAAAATCCCACTGCTTTATCTGGCCCAGAACTTGTGGAATGAGAGGATAAAGGCAGATCTTGTCATATCTGTAAATGGAAAGGATTTTAGAGCCCATCACAAGGACAGGGCAAACTTCAAGGCTTTGATATTGGACATGTGTATTCAGCCTCCCTGAGCTCAAGCTTTCCTGTCTGCAAAATGGGTCTAATAAACCTACCCATCAAGGTGTATGCAACCATTTCTTGGGATTCCATACCCAGCATGCAAAGCACAGAGTCTACACACACTACGCCTTAACCAATGTTCATCCTCATCTTCCAGAGTCTATCTACAACTTCTCAAAGCCTATGATTCTGTGGCTCTAATTTACTAGAACTACAACTGAGTCTTATAAGCCATGTATGCTTCCTAAGTCTGTTAGATGCTGTGTGTCCCCTGACTATAAATTCATTTATTTTGTCATCCAAAAATAAAACATATACCTGAAAACATAAATATCCAAACGTTTTCCACCAAAAGCAAACTCTTTGGAACAGTTTTGAAGATGGCCTTCAAATTCAGTTGATGAGCCAGACAGTAGCAAAAACCTCAGTTTAATGCCCAAGACCTCATTTAAACTGTCCATCAGCCCTATAAGAAAGATTTCCTATTGTCCACTGAGGAAACTAAGGGTCAAGAAGTCAGGCAACTGTCCAAGATTTGGGGGCTAGTAAATGGTAAAGCTGGAATTTGCCCTCAGGTCTTCAAAAGTCAAGCTCCATGACCTGAGTTTTATTATTTTGCAGTTAAAACTATACTATGGACAGCTATTCTGCTAGAGGCAAAAATATACCTGGGAAAAATAATCCGCTATGTTCACATTTTAAGGAGCTTTGGGATAAAAAACAAAGTCTGAACTTTTAAACTGAAAAGTGTTCACCTTAAAAGCAAGGAGATCTTTCTTGAATGCCACCTCGCTGTTATTATTATTTTTTAATTGAAGTAGAATGGCACCCCACTCCAGTACTCTTGCCTGGAAAATCCCATGGACGGAGGAGCCTGGTAGGCTGCAGTCCATGGAGTCGCTGAGAGTTGGACGTGACTCAGTGACTTCTGGACAGAGGAGCCTGGTAGGCTGCAGTCCATGGGGTCGCTAAGAGTCGGACACGACTGAGCGACTTCACTTTCACTTTTCACTTTTATGCATTGGAGAAGGAAATGGCAACCCACTCCAGTGTTCTTGCCTGGAGAGTCCCAGAGACAGAGGAGCCTGGTGAGCTGCCATCTATGGGATCGCACAGAGTCGGACACAACTGAAGAAACTTAGCAGCAGCAGCAGAGTTGATTTACAATGTTGTGTTAATTTCTGCTGTACAGCGAAGTGATTTAGATATATACCTACATACATATGTGTGTGTAGTCTTTTTCATATTCTTTTCCAGTATGTTTTATCACAAGACGTTAAATATAGTTCCCTATGCTATGCAGTAGAACTTTCTTGCTTATCCATTCTCTGTACAATAGCTTGCATCTGCTAATTCCAAGTTTCCAGTCCATCCCGCCTCCACCTCCCCTTCCTCTTGGTAGCCACAAGTCCGTTGTCTACGTCTCTGAGTCTGTTTCTGTTTTGTAGGTAAGTTCATCCGTGTCATATTTTAGATTCCACATGCAAGTGGTATCCTAAGATATCTGTCTTTCTCTTTCTGATTTACGTCACTTAGTATAATAATCTCTAGGTCCAGCCATGTTGCTGCAAACGGCATTATTTCCCTCCTTTTCATGGCTGAGCAGTATTTTATTGTACATATATACATCATCTTCTTTACTCACTCGTCCGTTCACTGACATTTAGATAGCTACTGTGCCATAGCTATCACAAAGAGTGCCTCTATGAACACAGGGATCATGCAACTTTTAGAATTCTATCTTTGTCCAAACACACACCCACAACATTATACTTCTGTCCAAACATGATTTCTGGATCATATGGAGAAAAGGGAACCCTCCTACATTTTGGTGCAAATGTAAATTGGAAAGCCACGATGGAGAACAGTATGGAGGTTCCTCAAAAAAACAAAAACAGAGTCGCCATATGATCTTGCTGCTGTTCTTACATGAAATAAAAAGTTCAGAGCCCTAAGAAGACAACTGCCAGCTATGCGGGAAGCAGGCCAGAGAAAGGTTAAGAGTCAGCTGATACCAGAGTGACTCCAAAACAGAATTTAAATGTCTGAGCTCTTGATGAAACAAATCGCAGGTAATCCTAGACTGAGCTTCTGAACACACACCCCCACCCCCACTCCCGGCACAACCGTGAACTGCCACAACGTTAGACGCCCTGCGCTCAGAGGTGCACAAAGCAGACGTCCACTAGCACCTCCTGCCCTGCAGGCTCTGTGTATGGGCCCTGCAGAGGTGGGTGCTAAGCTGGACCTGCCTTGAGCTCGCAGAGGGGTTACAGAGGACACACTCCCCCATGACAAGACGGTAGGAAGAGTGTGCAAAGCACCAGTACATGCGGGTGTGCTTTGCAAGGTCAGGAAGAGCCCTGCTGATGATGACTTCTAATCTGAGCCTGAACACACAAGACGATTTCCACGTATGAGGAGGTGGGGAGTCAGCCCAGGGAACACGATGTGCTAAGGCCTTGAGGAGAGAAGCTCAGGGTGTTCTCGGGGAAAGTGACTAATCTGGAGAGGCCAGTGGCAGAAAACACGGAGGGAAGTGGTGGGACATGAGGCTGGAAAGGAATGTTGTGGCCAGAACATGGAAGACCTTGTGTCTCAGGCTCCTGATGCTCATGGCTATTGCATTTTGAAAAATGACACAAGAGGAAGTGAAATGGTAGAGCTATTGGAACCGAATCCCCTCCATGGTCAGCTTCCAGACAGAGCACAGCTAGGAGGGTCTGAAGAAAAGCTTCCTGGGGCAGGACCGCTTCTCTGCGGTCCCGCTCAGAGACATCAGAGGAGCGGGTGGCTCTTAGTGTTGCCCCAAACCCACACCTCCATCAACCCTTTCCTCTAGTCCAGAATGCTCAGCCATGGAAGACCCAGAAAAAAAACGGGTCTCATGCTCCAAAGAGGATTTCCACTCTGCCTTCAGGGAAATGACAAAGCTGTCCAATTTGATGAATCAGAAGAACATAGGCTAAACGCAAGCTCAAGCCTCTTTCCTGTCACTCAAGAAGCAGAAGCCAGAAGTCTATCCAGCATGTACTGTGTGTGCAAGAAGCACCACATCATAGAGCTCCCAGCCAGTCCTAGAACCACATTACCGGGGCCTACATATGAGCCTGAACTGACACTATTGGGATGTTGCATGGAATCCTTTCCCTTAAAGGGGACTTTGTGGCAGGTCCCATAAGGCAAAGGCACAGGCAAGGTGTAATTCCCTTCCTGCCCTTAAATAGCTCCCAGTCTAGAAAGACTGCATGATGGTGGTTGCCATAGGAGAAGCACAGATAACAACACAAATCCTCCAAACAACACTGTAGGTTGCTGTGATTATTTGTACAGACTTGACAGATGAGGAAACTTATCAGCTTAACTGATCTAACAGATCACACAGCTAGGAAGCATCACAGCAAGATTCAAATCCAGATCGTATGCTTGTAAGCATCACATGGCTATACTTTACTGCCTCAGAGCCCACTGAGTTGTGAGTCAGCAAAACAAAGAACAAAGAGACCAATTCTGGGGGAGTGCAGATTGCAGGAAGTGGGCAGTGATCAGAGGTTACTTCACTCAGAAGGTGAAGTATCCACTCAGAAGGCGGTATGTGTGCAGAAGTTTATAGGAGGAGCAGGAAGTCCTAGGGATGGAAGATGGGAGAGGTCACCGCAAGCCATTAGTTATGGCAGAAGGTGACGAGATGAGTGATTGGGAGAATCATGGTTGTTCACACTGAGCATGTACTGCTGTCTGATTATGGGTACCTGGGGTAGAAGTTTGCACTTAAATGCCGAAAATACTAGGAAAATGTTATGAATAACAAAATAAGTGAATTTAAAGTCGGGACATACAGCTGAGTATACAAGGAAAACAATAAATGCTTCAAAGCAGGACTGTTGTGTGGTCTCAGCTTTCCTTGGGATTCTGTGCTTCAAAGCTAAGGCCACGCGTTAACCTTTCAAGACCTGAGCCAGGCGCAGGAATAATGGGCCTTCAGGTCCTTTCACGTCAATGTATAGAAGGACACCAGACCCTCTGGAGGTTAGGACTTCTATACCTATCGCATGGATTCTGACCTTTTAGAGAAGAGCCTCTACAATCACTAAATGAATTTCAGGCCCTCACTGGAACAAAGTAACCCCAGTCCCAGCCTCAGCTGGTAAAAAGAGCACGGAAAACAGGATAGAAGATACAGAATCAAAAAACCTTATACCTGATGTTTCGATTCTCCACTGATAACTATGGAATCCTGAGCAAGTCACTTCCTTTTAACAAAGGCAAGTTCTCATTCATAAAATGGAAATGACCATACTTATTAATACACAGGTAGTGAGCATCAACAAGGGATCTGTGAGATTAAATATAAGGACATGTGTTTCTACATGTGAGGTGACATGTTGAGAAGAGGTGCTCCCCTGAAAACCACCACGTTGATAGGAATAGTACAAAAACTGCCCAATTCTCCTGGTGAGGTGTCTAAATCTGGACTTGTCAACAATTTTCTCCCCATAGAAAATTGAGCTGTATTCCCCAGGCAAGTCATTACATCTTTTTGTGCCAAATTGTTTTCATCTTTTAAATGACCCAGTAATCCCACTTTGGGCAATATACATAAGGGAATAATCCAAAAGGAAAAAAGAAAGCAGTTTGTTCAGAGATGTTATTCATAGTGCTATTTCTAGCTCTTTATATATCCCTCTATTATAGCACTTATCTCACTGCGCTGTAATTATCCACTCCCAAACGCCTCCAAATTATCTCTGAATCCATCCCCAGCACCTAGCACAATGCCTGGCATACAGTAAGAACTCAATAAATGTTTGGTGACTAAATGAATGGGTAATATGAGAGAAATTTTCAAAGAAATTGAAGTGAGCAAAAACAAAACATTGTTTTTAAGAGACGTTGTTAAAAAAAAAGTTTACCAAAAAAAAAATTTTTTTTAAGCCCTGATAACTATAGACTGCAAACTATTTGAAGAGTTTGTGACAGTTCAGGAATGAATTTCAGATGATTCTGTCTATGATCTCTGAGCATCTCCAGGCTTAGGCAGAGTGCAGTATAAGATCACCATGAGACATGTACTAAGTCATTTGTGCCTAGTGGATTCCCTGTGTGACTCAGCCTCTACTGACTACATCACCTAACTTCTCTGAGGCCAGTTTCTCCACTGAAAACTGGAGTATTTACAGGAAAGCCCAGCCCATTAAAAGGAATTACAGGGAAGAGGCAAGGGCCAGCAAGTGTGAATTCAAATGCAAATAAAAGAAAAGGGCCGGGGGTGCCCATGGACGAGGGTCCCCAAGGCAAAGTAGGGCTTTGAAGCACCAGGTCTTCCGGGCGGCCACCAAGCCTTCTAAATCCATCTGACAGGGCAGCTGAAGACGCCTCACCACAGAGTTTATAGAAGGCAGTAGTCTCTGCAAGAACAGAGCACACATCAAAGGAAAACACTATGTTAAATATGGCCCATAAAGTCAACATCACTCTGGATGTTCCCTATTCATGATGGGAAAGAATGCTTTATTGCAAATACCCAGAGAGAGCAAAGGAAGCAGCGTGTCCTGCCGGGCTCACTGTGGAGCTCGCTGTGCTGTGGAGCTCCCGCAGCCCTCAGCCAGGAAGTCAGAGGCAGGAAGCCACTGCCCTCCAGTCCTTGGCCAGAAGCTCCAGGCTAGACATCAAAGCAGAGAGTACTCAGAACATCCTAGTCCAAGCCAGCTGCCAGGCTGTGAATCCCTACTGTGCCTCCGTGGGGGTCTCTCAGATTCCTGCCATTTGACATTCCTGCCAACTTGACATTTCTCTGGAGGAGACTGGTCTTGACATCCTGGAGACGATCCCTCAGAAGCATGTCCTGAGCAAATCTGCTCGCTTCTCTGTGGTCCCACTCGGACCACCCTAATCGCTGTGACCCTGGGCTGTTGCTTGCTTCTACTCCTGGCAATGCACTTCCCCCATGGCAGCTAGAGTGATGCTGGTAAATGTAAGTCCGATGCCTTCCAGCACTCGACTCAGGTCCAAGCCCCTTCTCGAGCTCACTGACACATCCCAGCCCCTGCCTCCCTCTCATGCCTTGCTTCCCCCACTGCAGCTCACCCTTCTGGCACACTGGGCTCCTCTGTTCCTCAAATACAAACTCATTCCCACTCCATGGACCTGGTATTGGCCCTGCCCTCTGCCTATGCTTTACCCCCTGACTTGCCCATGGCTGGCTCCCCAGCATTCAGAGCTCATCTTAAACATCATCCCCTCCTCCACTCCCTCACAGGCAGGGCATCCTCCGTGAACCCTCCTCAGCGTTACTTATCATTCTCTGCTGTTTACATGTTCATTTATCATCTGCCTCCTCCACATATCTCTCTAGAATGTAAGTTCCAAGGGATCTTTGTTTTGTGTCTTTTTCTTCATTCAAACCCAGTACTGGATCCATGCCCAGAACAGTATGAGGCACATAAGTGGGAACCCTATAAAGATTTAATACAATTTGATGACTGTAGATGAGTGCATGCCACAGATGACAGAAGCCTTAAAGGCCGCGTAGAGGCAGAGGTCGACTCTGAGGCTAACATCCTGGGTCACTGATGCTTGCGCTTAGGAGATACAGGAGTTTAGGCGAACTTTCCCACTTCTCTAGCCCTTATTCTTCTCAAGTGAAAAGGGCACAACTGCACCTGCCTTGTGGGAGTACTGGGAGAACAAAAGGAGATAAACCATGTGGAGTGCCTTGAGCAGAAGAAACCTTTGCTGTCATCAACTGCAGCCCCATCTTCCAGGAAGGAAAACTGAGATTCAGAAAGGTGCATGCATCTTTGCCCAAGTTAGACACTGAATCAGCAGCAGAGTCAGGAGAGAAGATCCCACCTTTAGTGTCTTTCCATAAAAATAACAAAAATATCTGACAACATGTCACTCATTTATATATTCTGCCTTGTTCCAGAAAGAATCTGAACTACTTGACAAAAGACGTACATAGCTCAGGATTTCTTTTTTAAGTAATAAAACTGGGAAGGGAGATGGAAAAATAAAGTGAAGGAAAAGGACAAGGGTTACAAAAGATAAGGGCCATATGTTTCATACCATTTGCTAGAGGTAGGCTTCACACGTGGCTCTGAGTTACCCAGAGGCCAATATAAACCAGAGGAAAATATCTGTGTACATATGGTCCCTGGGAATACTTGGTTACTGAAATGTCACAACACTATGTGAGAAGGTATTGCCATCCGGGAGAGAATCACCCTGGTTTTTCATATTCTTGTCATTTGAATTCTACTAACTGTTTCCTCCTGGTCACATGCACTCTGAAGCCACATGACCTGGGTTCAAATCCCAGCTCCACTACTGCCTGAGTGATGCTGGGCAACTTACTTATTAAACCCTCAAAGTCTCAGGTTCTTCCACTGTAAAACGAAGGTAAGAAATAATACCTACATGGATAAATGAAATGTGCTGTATATATACAACTTATTACTGTTCAGCCATAAAAAGGAAGGCTATTATGACACACGCTACAATATGAATGAATCCTGAAGATATTACACTGCGTGAAATAAGCCAGTCACGAAAGGACAAATACTGTACAATTCCACTTCTGCAAAGATACCTAGAGAAGTCAAATCCACGGAGACAAAGAACAGAAGGATGATTGTCAGAGCTGGGGGAGGGGAGAATGAAAAGTAAATGTTTAATGGATACAAAGTTTCAGTCCACAAGATAAAAAGCATTCTGGAGACTGACTGACCAACGTATGACTGTACTGAACACTACTGAGCTGTGCACTTAAAAATGGTCAAGACAGTAAAAACGGTTATGTGTATTCTACCAAGATCAAAAGCAATTAAAAAATTAGTACCAACTCAATCACTTGGCTGTACAGTAGAAATTAACACAACATTGTAAAACAACTATACTTCAATGAGATGAATTTTTTTAAAAATAAATAAATACACACCAAAAAACAGTACCTACTCACAGGTAGCTATTGTGGAGAACCAGCGTAGGTCAGGTGCTCAGCCTGGTGCTCGGCACCCAGAGAGCAGTCAGTGCACTTCAGTTCTCCCTGTTTGGAGGGATAGTATTCCCATTGGTACTATCAACCCTAACTCCTCAGGGCCCAGCGACATCACAAAAGGAAAACATCCCAAGCCATCAGGCTTCAGGGTAGCTTCCTCCCACCTGGTGAACAGAGCCTACAAACCAGGCCCATGCACAAGCGGGAAGGAGGAAACAGGGTGCCTGCGTGTTCCTGGGAGTCCCAGGCCAGGCCCCACCTCCCCAGTGCTTCAGAGGAACTTAGAGAACTGCTTCCCTTCCTTTTCTCACTGACCACACAGACTCAGGTCTCAGAGCACTCTCTCCTCTCTATCATGATCTGCCACCTAATGCCACCGACATCAAAGTGCTTCTCCAAAGCACACCTTGAACATCTTTCCTGCGTTAGAGGAGGGCCCCCAAGCTGATCAGAAACTAATCTGACTGCAAAGAGCTACTCTTTATGGCTCTGTAGCATCTGGGGGACGGTAACAGGGTGGGGCCCTCTTGGTCTCTGCCAAATGCCGCCGTCACATCAAAGAAAGCTAAAGAAGCTTTTGTGCGTGTGCGCGTGTGTGTCTAAAATCTACTGAGAGTCGGCACTCACCTGCAGTGGGGAATTACACTCTAAAATTCTTGCAGCTTCAAGAATACTCGTAGAGGCTAAAATGGAAAGCCCTGATCAGTTTCTTTCAAGGCCTGTGCAGAATTTCAGTGCCACAGAAGAAACTGAAATAAAGGTGTTCGCTATTCAGTTCCTCCTCTTGGACAAGCTATCATCCTCTTTCAGGAAAAAGAGAGGTGCAGGCAACAAAGCAGGTCAGAAGAAAGCGCTCACATTCAAACAATATTCACATGTCTGAAAGCAGAGACAGGTAAGTAGAAATCAAAGAAGGAAAAAAAAAAAGTGAACTTTTTAAAACCAACTAAGACAGGCCTCTAAGTCTATGTCACAGGATTAAAAGAGATCTGACCTGGGAGAACTTGATTCCAGTTGTCAATTTCTCACAAATGAAATCAGTAAGTGTGGGCACCTCTAGCATCTTGAGTTCTAATTTCCTCATCTGCAAAATGGGCATCTTCTCTGCCTCTGCCTAAGGGGCAGCTTCAGTGCAGTGGAAGAAGAACTGAGAGTGAAAAGATCTGTATTCTAATCTCCCTAACCAGCCATGTACTTGTGAGGCAGGTGAGCCCCTGGGCCTCCCCTGCCCACCAGCAGCCTGTAAAATGAAGCAGATCACTAAAATCGGTCCTAAGACGCCTTGCAGCTCTGACAGTCCATCACATTTACACGGTGTCCCGCACACCAGGCATCTTCTGCAGACTGGATGGCACGGCAGTGCTCTACAGCAACCTTTTGCGCACTCTGAAGTCCAACCATAACTCTGCTTCTTCAAGATAAAATTAGCCCTCCCCAAAGGTTCACAAACATCCCCTCCGGCCTGTTGTTCTCGTCTCAGCTGTCGGACAACGACAGCACTCCCAAATTATCCTTCTCCCCAGCTTAACCTAGGCCTCAGGTAGAAGGTACAGCTGTCTAATTTTTAATATATGAATAGAATTTCTCCTCAGAGTGCATCTCTAGATCCCACTATGAGAAGTATTCCCCTGGGGAAGCACCCGTCCACACCCCAAATGAAAGCAGCCACGCTCCCAGCAGCGTCCCATCACCGCCCAAACCAGCCAGCCCTCAGACTCTGATCCCCGGGTCTGAGGGCAGAGATGCCACTGGCTCTGGCAGGACTGATGTACTCACGCGCCGTCGGGCCCCACAGGCAGCCGGCCCTCCACTGGCACTCACTCTCTCTCACACACCCTGAGTCCCACTGCAAGGAGGTGGTCCCCAGGCCCGAGCGGAAGGACTGAAACACTCTCTCCTTGGCTCCCAGAACAAGGGGCAAAGGAATGGAGGGGGAGGGGTGGGGGGAGGGGGCGACTTTGTTTCTGGAAACAAGAATTCAAATCCTGCTTCTCCTAAACCCTGAGTCACCTCCTTCCCTTCCAATAGATCAGTGTGGTGGGTAAACATTTCCATATATGGAGAAGCAGCCTGGAGGATGTCAGAAAAATCACCCTTCTCGCCTTTGGCACTTGAAGAACTTGCCCCACTAAAGACAGAATTCCTTACTGGGAGTGAATGATTAACCCCCAAAGAAGTAGTCTTAGCTGTTCCATAGGCTCTCCTGTTACAGGAAAAAGGCTCTCCTGCCAGGACAGGGAAGTGGCTGAGTTGAAAGGCTTTAAGTTCATCTCAGGAATGGGGCCACCTAGAATACAAGTACATTTATGAAGTTAATGTATTAATTTGCGTGAGGGGGAGTTGTTGGCAGTGGGGGGAGGTTTGCATCTGAGGAGATCATCAGAAACACAGCTTGCAGCTCTTTCGATGGCAGGTGAGGCCCCTAACAACCCTTACACCCCAATTCCTAACTCCCTTGGGCCGAGAGTCCTCTTGGGAACTTAGTTTTGCATGAGTTCTTCATAGAACAAAGACACCAGGCAAGAAGACACAGGAAAAAAACTAGACTTCCAGGAGAACACTGGGGGAGAGGAACAGAAGGGTGACATGCCCAGTTTAATGTGTAAGAGTAATTCCCTTGGTTTGTAAGAGTAATTCCAATCCAAGGTCCTGAAAATTATCCAATGACTAAATTGGGCCAGTGAAGTCAATTAGGGATGAATCTGATCTGAAATGACTCCAGACTGAATTAGGAGAAAAGAAAGAAAGATGAGATGCTGGGGAAATGGCAGTATGGGGAAGTTGGGGTCTGCTCAGAGAAGGAATCCATGTCTCGACTTCCCAGGGGTTCTACTCCTTAGCATGATCTTGTCCTACTGTTGGCTGTAAAGACTTTCTGTAAGTCAGATGAGCCATTGCTCAGAATCATTACCCACTTACTGACTTTGGGGCCTTCAGTATGGGGCTGCTTGTACTCATATCCAGGCAACCGTCAAGCAATAAACAGCACTGGCCAGGGAACGAGAGGACCCAAGCCTCACACCCAGATCCTTCCCACTTTGCACAAATTCACTCTCCTGCACTGTATATTCTCTCACCTACAAACTGAATAGACATCCCAAAATTGTCCAACTATGTCAGATCTAAAAGCAGCTTCTACGAGCCTATCGAAATAATCCTGACGTTTATTTTGATGACTTGCTTTCTATTTTTGTAAGCATGTCCAAGTACCTGAAAAAATGGCAAATATTTCTTATTTATTGCATATTTAATGAATGAACACAAATATAAGTGATAAGTAAATGAAGTAAGTTAACAGGATCGGAAAACCTGCCACATGTCAGAACCAGAACTTAGCATAGAATTCTTGCCACTGCAATACTGCCAGGAGGGCCCAGAAGTAGGCCTGAAGAGGGTCAGGAGATGTCCCTCACTTGTAACTGAGACTAAACCAACCATTAGACTTGGTGGTTCTGCAGAAAGACTGTCATCTTTTCAGGAGCTCGGAGTTCCTGCCAATATCCCAACAGGAACATTTCAGCAGAGGAAAGAGACATCCCATGGAAAATATTAATAGCTGCCCAAGAATGGCCTGAGAAATTCTGAAAACCAGGGAGCAAGAGGCAGCCACCAGGATAGGAATGAAACCCCGAATGAAAGGTCTGTAGCTGCCCTCCATTCTTCTAGTAGCATTTGCAGATGGGTTTCCATATTCACAAAGCAACCCTTCATTCTTCAATGTAGATGTGTCTTTCTTCCTCTTTACCCCTGAGAACCACTGGCTCTGGGATCTTAGGTGAAGAAAAGACCATAAAGACCACTGAGCCCAGTGTCTCTCCTATTTATCGACCCCTCCCAAGGCATCCCTGAGGTCTCCAGTGAGGTGGAGATCAGTATCTTCTGCAGCTGTAAATTCCATCTTTCCAGCAGAGAGTTCTTCTTTATATGGAAATAAACATGATTCCCGGGTCTTCAAACTCCGGCTCCTTATTCTGCCTCTTAGAACCATACAAACAACCTGTGCCTATGTCTGTCTCATAGGCTTGGAATTTTTGTAATTGAATATAGACTTGGAAACAAAGCTATCCAAGATCTCTTCAATCCCCTGGGCTGCCTCCTGACCATATCACACCACTAACTCCTAATGTATTTGTTGCCAACTTGAGAGCCATCTTTTCTGGGTTTTTCCAATAAGTGTTAATGCGAAGCAGCCCATTCTGCATGAGAAAAGAGAGAACACAGACTTTAAGGTCAGTTCCTCATCCACCTCAATGCCATCAGCCACACCACATTTCCACCCTTTGTGGACAAAGCTCAGGAATGCAGATCCTGTCCCCAGCTCCCCGCTCCTGCTCTCCAGTCTGGCCGACCTAAAACTGTCTCCAGGATACAGGACTGTTCCAAGGAACACTGAGAGCAAGCTCTGTAAGAAAAGAGGACCTTGCCAACACCAGCGCTCTCAGGATAACAAAGCGGCCTGCAGGCAGGGCACCAGGGCCAATGTGCTGATCACAGGGCTGGGAGCTCGTGATCCCTGACAACCGCCAACACCATTTTAAACCTCAGTGTCCTTACAAAATAGGGGGGAAAATGCTCTTTTCTGCCATTGTTCTGACGTGGCACTCTTTGAATTCAAGCTACTTGTGATAATGATGCCTCACATTATCACAGGCTTTACTGTTTAGTAAGTGCTTTTCCAAACAGTCTCATTTCATCATTACTGACAACTATCCCTGGAGGATTATACCCATTGTATTGATACGAAAAGTGAGGCTAAGTAAGATGCAAGCATATTCCAAAGGTCACACCAACAGCAAGTAGTGAAAAGGATGTTCATTTGAATCAGACTATCTATAATTACAGTTCCAAATTCTTCTACATACAAAAAGTACGACTTCTGGCCAACTGCTTAACTTTTCTAAACCTCAGTTTAGAGGCTGAAAATTAGGGATGAAAATAGCCTCTCTGTCTACCACTCAAAGCAGTAATCAGGATCAAATGAGATAATATGAGCAAAACCCTCTGGAAAACGCATATGCGTTACCAAAGTGTACAGGATTATTGTGATTACTTGTCAATGACTGTGCATTCCACTATAAACACAAAAAAGCAATGAGGTCATTCTCAAGACAAAGACACAGCAAGGCTCTGGGAATTGAAGGGAAATGATTCGATGTCCTTTCAGGGTTCTCTCTATACACTACTCACTTATGCAGTTCAAACTCAGCAGCAACTGTCAGATTTTCAGCCGCCACATCACAAACATCTACAGGACAGCTCAAGACAAACTCACCCCTTTCGGCTACAAGCAAATGCCGGGGCAAAAGGAGGTGATAGAGATGGGCACTAGGAAGACCCCAACCCCCATTCAGAGCCTCAGTTTCGAAAACGTGACCTGCGATGTTTTCTTTGGAGAAGTTGTTAGAAACACAGGCTGCAGTCTCTCCTCAACAAAACCATGGGGAAATAAACGTATGGTACGGAGCTATTTACCAGACAGCACTAAGGAAGCTCCCAAGCATGAATTAATCAAGAGTACAGGATATTTCAAGTTTCAGATTCCGAAGGAAATCTCCAGCCCATTAAACCTCTGGCCCAGTTCACAGAGGCTCAGCCCGGTATGCTGGCAGCCCAGGCTGCAGAGAAGCCCATTTCCATTCCAGAGGTCCCGCTGCAAGTCACCGGGGCCAGAGGGCATGCAAGAGGCTCTGAGAGGACAGGTGGGGGCCTGGCTACCTTGAGGCCTTCCCCAAAGTCATCAGGATTCTATTCCATTCCTGCAAAGATCCAAGTCATGCACATCATTTATGGAGGGGCCAGATCGTCCCCAGAAATCCATTCCCAAGGCTGATGCACACACAGCTCAATAATTGTTTTCTGGATTTGCATTTTATCATCTGCTTCTGTGTGACTAATGTTGGAGGAAGGCACTCGGTTAATTTGTTGCATAGATGTGTGATTCCTACCATGAGCATGTGCCTGCATCTTCAGGGATGCTACAACAAGGGACTCTGAGATGCAGACAAGCTCAAGGAGCTTACAAGCATGGAAGAGAAAGGCTAACCATAATACAGGCCAAGATACTTAAGCAGGGTCCCCCTCGATGGGAGGGACAGATATCTGGGCCAACTACTAAAAGCAGGGAGGACAGGAAAAGGGGGAGGTCAGAGATGTACCTCCTTGATAAGCAGCTCTACATTTTTACCAGTGAGACAGGCAATACCTGGTATATCAGGGAAGAAAGAGCTCAAATTAGAAAACCTTGAAGATAATCTATTTAGGGCCTGTGTTCTCAGAAGCAAGGTATTTAAATTTTGCTAAGCCTCAGTTTTCTCATCTATAAAATAGGAAATAATATTTTTACCCACTTAATAAGGTTTTTATGAGAATTCACACATAAGTGGCTTAGCAGAGTACAACAATAAATCCTATGTTATGATCACTACATCTATAAACATATCTATGTCCACAGATAAAAAAAAATATATCTATGTGCACAAGCAGCACTGCATCCAGGGCAAAAAAAGATGTTCGACAAGCGGCAGAAGTCCATCTCTTTCCTTCCTTGCTCTCATGAACATCTCAACCAACACAAACAGTAGGAAAAAAGATGTTCGACAAGCGGCAGAAGTCCATCTCTTTCCTTCCTTGCTCTCATGAACATCTCAACCTACACAAACAGTATGATGACAACAAAGGGCTAAAGGGAGGAACATAGTTCTTGTCCCAAATTCCCTGCACCTCATCTCTGAAAATATTAACATCTTGTCTCTGGGAACTTTGAAACTCCCGGCCATCTCAGGCCTCCAAGGATGTCAACTAAGATATCCAGGTTGGAAAAGCTGAGTTTGGGAAACCGCTGACCCGGATCATTGGCATAGGACAAAGTAGCAGACTTGGCATCCTAGCACCTGGCTTCCACACTGACCAGCTGGGTGACCTGAGAAATCCCACCTACTCTCTGAGCCTCAATTTCCTTATTTGTAAAGTAAGGATGAGAACAATCCCACCTTCTACCTCCTCATGATGCTATATAGAACCAGGGAATTAATGCGTGTGAAAACTCTTGACAGGTTCACAGCTCTAAATTTATACAACTATTATCATTTTTATTATAACCTAAAATAAAAAGCTGAGCCACTGAAAAAAATAACTTAGAATGCCCCCCCAAACTTAGGAATCATCCCACCTTGAGGTCCCTGCTCCAACTACAAAATTCCCTATCTCTCACCTGAGTTTTGCCCCAGGTTCCCTGAACATCATGAAGGTGCTGCCAAGTAAACCCCCAAATTCATCATGACTTTCCCAGGTGACCCCTCACCAGTGCTCTGAACTGCACAAAAAATAATGTCCAATTTCCCTCAGGCCAGCACTCAAGGCCTCCTGCATGGGCCCCCAACCCATCTTGCCAATCACATCTCCCATGATATTGCCATTGAGGATACCAGGCAAGAGTACGCCCCCAGTTCCTCCCAACTCTATGATTTAGCCATGCTTCCCTCTAGACCTGTGCCTGCAAATCTAAGTGCAAGCTCTCTTGACTGTAACATGGGGAAGAGGAGCCCCAGGAGTGTTCTGTGATCAGGGTGTAGGCAGCAGTGTCTTCACTGCCCCATCCTTTCTCTTAAAGATGGTCCCACCAATTACGGGTCCATTTGAGAATCCCTTGGACTGCAAGGAGATCCAACCAGTCCATTCTGAAGATCAACCCTGGGATTTCTTTGGAAGGAATGATGCTAAAGCTGAAACTCCAATACTTTGGCTACCTCATGTGAAGAGCTGACTCATCGGAAAAGACTCTGATGCTGGGAGGGATTTGGGGCAGGAGGAGAAGGGGCGACAGAGGATGAGATGGCTGAATGGCATCACTGACTCGATGGACGTGAGTCTGAGTGAACTCCGGGAGTTGGTGATGGACAGGGAGGGCTGGTGTGCTGCGATTCATGGGGTCACAAAGAGTCGGACATGACTGAGCGACTGAACTGAACTGAACTGAACACATCACAGAAATATTTCTGTGTTTCTTTGCAGTCAACAAAGCTTTTCACATGCCACACCTTTTTAAACACTTAATGTAAGATATGACCATGACACCCATTTTATAAATGAGGAACCTGAGTCCAGAATATAGTCAGTAGCTAAGCTGATGGCCAAGCACAGGTTAGCACCAGAGTCCATACACACTACACTCTCCCGCAGGAGATGAATGCAATTGAAACCCTGCTATAAAAAGTGCCGACCTCCCAGCCAGCTCACTGCATGGCCCTGGGAACATCGCTTTCCTACTTGGAGCTTCAAAATGAGGGCTCTGAGGTCATCCCACATATCTGCACACCCCTTTCTCTCTCCCCTTCATCAGATTTCAGAAATGCAGCCTTAGAGGGGAATTGACAAGGGTAACATCTTATGTCTTTGGTCAGTTCAGTCCAAAGCTTTCCCTCCCAAACTCCCATGCCTATCACACAAGAAGGAACAGGGACTGATCTCAGTGTCAATAAGACACCAGGACTCTACAGGACGGCTCAGGGAGCGCCGTGTGGTAGCATCACCACACAGACAGCAGGCTGCTCCCAAAAACAACTGTAGTCATGGTCACAGTGCGTGAACCTTGTCAGTAGATTGCTGGCTTGATTGGCGATTTTTAATAAGCTCAAGATGCACAAGCATTAATGTGGACTGCACAGTATGCATCTTACATGGCCTATAGGCTTCACGAGGGAGGGCAGTGGAAGAACCCCTCTTTCCTTCAAGATTCTGAAGACTCTAGCTTCTCTCTTTAGCATGGGCAACTACAACTGCTGCCTGACCACAGCACTTGCGTCTGAATCCACATCCAGACTTCTGGGTAGCACGCCGCCATCGCTGTGTGTTTTCCTAAAGCTCAAATGCTGGCTGCCTGGCTCTCCCAGGACCACAGGATCCTAGGTCTGGCAAAACTCAAGGAGCAACTGGTCCAACTCCTGTGCACAACTTGCATGGCACATTTGCTCATTCAAAAGCATCACTGGTATCTCTTTAATCCACAGCAATAAGATGAAGCTAGGTTTCTGCTCTTGAGAACCCTGCACCAATAGCTTCGATGGTTTCTCAGTGGCCACAGAATAAGTCCAAATGCCTTATCTAATACCTCAAGCTTCTCAATAACGCAGATTCAACCTTCTCTTTCCACCACAAACTCCCTCCCGATGCCACTTGGCACATACTCTTCGCCTTATTCAGACTGAGTTCTTAGCTTCTGTTGCCTAGGCTTCACCTGCTACCCTTTTCCATGCCAATATCAAATATAGATAGCCTACACATCCTTCAAGGCCTACTGGTAGTCCTCAGCTGGAACGAGATCAGTCTTTGAAGAAAGGCAATGCAGTCATTCCCACAGTGTCTCATGTATTACGGAACATCTCTGGCCCTGATCACTAAAGCACAATGGTGGTCTGGCCTCCAGCACTGACGCAACACAAAACGCTGCACCACGTCCACAAAGCCCCTCACGTGGTGTACTGCCCCCGTCAGCCTGCATGCAGCCTCCCGCGCTTCTCAGTCCAGCCAGGAGGCTCTCTTCTCTGGCTGCTCAGCCTGCTATCCAGGACATGGATCATGGCCTTCCTCGTGCTGTTCTCACTGTGCACTCGACAAATTCTCTTTCCAGGGAGGGCTCCCAATGGGAGAATCTGTGACTTATCTCTGCCCACAGTGCCAAATCTAGCACAGCACCAGGCTCCCAGTAAGTGTTTAATAAACATTTATGCACAAATTATGTAAACAAGACAACTGTCCAGGGCATTCCTCTCAGGAGGAGATTAAAATGAGCTGGAAAATTACAAATCAACCACTGATGTCAATACTAAGGAGAACTCATTTCAGACACTGGACAAATGACCTGTTTTGAGGGATATTAAGTATATCAGGTATATTAATGCTATTTATTTAATTTAAATACACAAAATATTAAGTAAAACACTCTATCGGTTATATTATAGTATTAAAATTAGTTGTATGTATTAAATATTGGGGGATAATAACCCTGGGTATTTTGAAATGACCGTCAGTAGTTAATATACTTTCTCAATTGGCTCCAAGTTCCCTTACCCCCTCTGAAGGGCCTTCCTGTGCCACAGAAAAAGACAGCTAAAAACTACATTTCCCACACTCCCTTGAAACTAGTAGATTAGATTCCTGGAATAAGATGTACTTATGTGAGACTTAGAAGGGAGAGAGGCTAAATTCTCCTACTGCTATTTCTTCTGGCAAGCAACACCCCGGAATCATGAGTCAAAATGTCATTCCACTTGATAATGGAGTACTGCCAATAAGCATGAGGCTATTGAGAAAAGTAACAGCAGTCTCCGTAGGGGCTTCCTAATTCCATCTTCCTTCTCCCTGGATTGTGACTATGGAATAAATTCTTAAATTCCATTGCTTCTGGCTCCCACTGTTCCAACCATTCCAACAATTCTGTTAGCATCTCTTTCCGTGAATTAATCCCTTTCCATTTAAAGTATGTGAAATGTCCTTCCTGCACTTAAGCCTGATACACGCAAGAAGGGGGGAAAAAATAGATCAATTAATTGACCATCCACTTATCTATTTCTGATCTGCTCAAGATCTATGTCTGTCTATACCTAGTCCTTCTCTTTTGCCTCTGTGAAGGGGAAAAAAACAACTCACTTCAGTGCGATGAGCTAAACAGACCAAACGGAAATAAGCAGCAGGTGTCATTAACTAGCTTAGGATCAAGAGAAACTCCACTGATATAAAATGAAGCACGTTTATAGCACAATTACTGACTCTTCCCTGAGAACTCTTCGGCTTGACCTCTTTGTTTTCCAGATCTGCCGCTGAATCCTTCTGTACCTCAAAGGCATACCGGCTACACACCTGGCCATCTGCTCTGGCAGCCCCAGGGAGGAGGCCTCCAGAAAGGTCCGTTCCTGTCCTTGCTTCCTTATTTGTCAAATGTACGTGCATGCTCAGTCACTCAGTCGTGTCTGACTTTTGTGACCCCGTGGACTGTAGCCTGCCAGGCTCCTCTGTCCATGGGATTCTCCAGGCAAGAAAACTAGAGCGGTTTGCCACTTTCTTCTCCAGAGGATCTCCCTGACCCAGGGATGGAACCCTTGCCTCCTACATTGGCAGGCAGATTCATTCACTGAACCACCTGGGTTCTCCAGGGATAGCAACAGTACCTTCCTCACAGTTTGTTTAGAGGATCGGTGGATCACTATGAAAAATGGGCTACAAGAGTGACTGGCACACAATGACTGCTTACTAAAAATCACCTAGAATGCAACCTAGGGGCAATCTTAGGGCACAGGTCTAAGCCCTGTTTTACAAATGGGGAGACTGAGACTCAGATTCGATAACTCTCCCAAGGTCAGGCGGCTAATAAGTGAGGGGTGGGGGCAGAATCCAAACCCTGCTGCATGGCCTCCCACCAAATCCACAGCTCTGCACCTCAGCGTCCTGCTTCCTAATGTGCATACCTAACGGACAAAGGTACTAAACGGGAAAAGGAAAAACAGTCCAGACATAACGGGGCTGTACCTTGGGAGCTCTCTGGGTATCAGAGGATGATAAAGCCAATGTCATAAGCCCTGCCCTTCAGCACAGTCAGCTCCTGTGGGTAAAATTAGCTCAGCTCTGCTCCAGTGCTGCCTGGAGCCCTGAGGCAAAACTCACCCTAGGCATAGCACGACCTCACCTGACCCTCACTCCCAGGAAGGGTCCCTCAGGCACCTCATTAGGGCCTGGAATGACTCATTTTGCTGCTTGCAGCTCTGGTCGTTGAGGTCACCTCTCTGCTCTCCAGAAAGGCAGCTTCAAAGGAGAAGTAAAGATTAAACTTCAAGCAACCTTCCTACATTCCTTTCCTCCTGGGTAGATCATGAGCAAAGATGGGGTGCCGGTTTGCCATGCTGGCCCTGCCCAGGGGGAAGGAGGTTCTGCTGAGTTCTAGAGTCCAACTCAGGACCAAAGACAGACACTGGGCCAGATGGACTCCCGAGACTACACTCCTTAGTTTACCCTGGTGATGATGGCCCTGGTCGGGGAGGGGGTCAGTCCATATTCCTTTGTGCTATAGAATGGAGCACAGTGATGATGACCACCAGGGTGTCCTCTGCATCCTCCCAACCCAATGCCACCAGACCTGACGGTGGAGCTCAAATGCCACTTCTCCTGAGGCCTTCCCTACCCTCATCCCTACCTACCTTGAATTGTCATCCAATTTCCACAATGCCTTATCTCTACCCTTTTTTATCTGGCATTTATTTGTTCAACAAATATCACTTGCACACTTATTTTGGACTTGAGGGTACAGAAACGGAAAGGAAAATAACCTTTGCCCTCAAGGAAAGGCAACCAACTGCAACAAATAGCAAAGATTGGGAAAGTGGGACTATCAGAAGTCAGAGGTACATTCCAAGCAGAGGTGATATCAGAGCAAAGTCTTCAAAGGAACCTGTGAGCTATCCAGATAAGGTGGGAGAGGAGCGGTATTTTGACAAGGAAACTTAACATAGTGTTAAGTTGTGGAAGCTGTAGAGAATCCCCTGTATATTCCAGGAGCACAGGATCGGTCTCTGAGATGAGTAAGATAAGGATGAAAAGAGGCTGGGACCCAATTCCCAGTAGTCTTCTATCTTATGCAAGAGTTTTGGATTTTCACCCTCAACGAGGGTGAATTTTAATCCTTTAAAGGATTTCAAAACAGAGATTTGGTATGAATGGATGTGTATGTTTTTCGAAAATCACTTTAGAAGAACAGAGAATGGAATGGTTTGTTGAGTATTACTGAAACCCGGCAGAAGAGATGCCGAGAGTCTGAACTGAAGCAGGGCAGCAAAAGTGGAGTGGGTAGGCAGGGTGTACTTACCTCTGGTAGTTAAATATAGGGTTTCCTTGATGGCACAGTGGTAAAGAACAAGCCTGCCAGCGCAGGAGACGCAGGTTTGATCCCTGGACTGGGAAGATTCCCTGGAAAAGGAAATGGCAACACACTCCAGTATTCTTGCCTGGGAAATCCCAGGGATGGAGGTGCCTGGCAGGCTACAGTTCATGGGGTTGCAAGAGAGTCGGACATGACTGAGCGACTGAACAACAAGTGGGTGAGTATGATGAGTTACCGTGGTTGATGCAGGAAGGTCTGAGGATGAATAGATACATAGCTGAAGTAAGGGGAGGAAGCATCCAGAATGAGTCCCAATTTCCAGGCTTGACTGACTGAGTAGACAGACATTGCTATCATTCAGCAAGGTAATAATGCTATCAGTAAGAGACCAATCAGAACATTCAAAAGTCTGGGATGCAGGAGGTCCAAATCCAATATAACCCCCTAGGGGTCATAAGCACACAAACATAGAAGGAAGCTGAAGACAAAGCTCTGCCTGTGAGTGGGAACAAGGGCCAGCAAAGAAACCGTGAGGACAGATGGAGATGCAGGGCAAGAATGAAGTAAGTACGATCAAGAATGACCATACCACAGAAGCAAGACCAGAGCAGTGCTAACAAGAAATGAACTTAGCCCCACAGACCTGGACGAGAGCTGCTTAGGTCAGACTGAAATGGGCTAAGACGCCAAAAGAAGGAGAGACAACTGTGAAGACAGAGAAGCAAAGAAGAGGCATGGCAGGTTGTCAGAGAAGGGTGAGTGAGTGGATGTCTCACTTCTCCCACTAGGCAATACGCCTGAGAACAGTGCTGCCCAGGAGATGTATAATGAAAGCCACAAATGCAGTTTGTTACTTTCCAGCAGCCACCTTTCTAAAAAGCCAAGAAGGAACAGGCAAAAACAATGTTGATAATATATTGTATTTAATCCAATATACCCATATTCATTTCATAAATAATGAACATAAGATATATTAATAAGATGTGTGTGTGTGCTAAGTCGCTTCAGTCATGTCCGACTCTTTGCAACCCCATGGACAGTAGCCCACCAAGCCCCTCTGTCCGTGGGATTTTCCAGACAAGAATATTAGAGTGCGTTGCCATGTCCTCTTTCAGGGGATCCTCCCGACCCAGGGGTCAAACCTGCGTCTCTTCTGTCTCCTGCACTGCAGGCAGGTTTTTAAATACTAGTGCCACCTAAGAGGCCATCAATAAGATGGTTTACTTTTTTAATATACTAAACCTTTGAAATCTGGTATTTTATACTTATATCACACCTCAGTTTGAACTGGACCACATTTTAAATCCTCAGTGGTACATGTCATTCTGTTTCAACCAGTCAGAACTCAGCATGGAAGCTGACATATTGTATTTTTTTAAATATGATAAAATGAATGGACAGGTGATAGATGGAAGGACAGATGGATGGACTGTCATACCACTGAGAAAACTTAGTGAAGTCTCCATGGTTCTTTACCTTTATCAACAGCACTTGAAGCATATTATGTCTGGGGCCTTGGGATAGCTTAATATTAATATAAACAGCATACCTTCCATTGCTTCTAAACCTCCTCTCTTCCTGGGAAATTCAAAAACACTGTCAGTCTCTCTAATTTTCTTAGAGCAAAACAACTCTGTCAAACACGGATCGGTAGACCTACCACGCACATGTATCTCAAGCAGGTTACCTTCCCTCTTTGAGCCTGTTTTCTCCATCATAAAAATACAACACCAACTATATATATCTCATACACTCATTGGAAACGCAAAACAGCAAAACACTAAAGCACTACACAGAAGCAAGGTAGTCCAAGAAGTTTCCCTGTATTATAAATACATAACCATAAGCACTTAACATTTTATAAACTCCAGTCATGCCTGCATGCACATGGAAAAAATTAACTGCATGGCTACATTAACATTAGTATTTTAACTTCCAACACCACTAGTCTTCCCTTCTCCCTTCAAAAACCACAGAAGATGTGGTCATCAGCCTTAAGTAGAGATTTAAAAGTGCAAGGGCAGGACTAGAGTAGAGTAGAGATTTAAAAGTGCATGGGAAACAGTATGGTTGAGGGCTCCAAGGCCCTTCTACAGACAGGACACAGAAAACATTTGCATTAGACTGACCACTTAAATTTAACAGTTAAAAGTCTCCACCCAACTTCCAAGAGCAGAACGGTAATAAGTATTTGGTTCCATTCAGCTTTTTGAGCATGAGACACAGAAATACTGGGGAGATTTGAAAAGGTGTGAAGTGGAAATGAAGATTTCTTAGGGGCACAACTGCCAAATGGAGAGAAAAAAATTAAGATGATCAGTTTGCTTCTTTAGTTGACCAGGGTCACCATCCCCAAACCTGAATTAAAAAAAAAAAAAAACTTCCTTCAAAATTCTGCAAATACCTGACCAAGAATGAGGGCCACTCACAGACCCCAGACATGAAGGAGCTCCTCTTACCATCCAGCACCTAATTTTAGTGGCAAAGAAACAATAAGAAAAAGACAAAGTGGACGTCTCTGGATGGAGAAGAGGGAGCGGACAAAAGGGTGGAGAGAGGGTTACCGATGGGATCACTCTGCGTGAGTGACACCGGGGAGCCTTAAACTCTGTTGGTCAGGATCCAAATCTTTTGTTGTCTCCCTGATTTGTTTAAAAGCCGAATAAAAAATTACCCACTGACTGACCAAGCCAGATAAAACTACTGGCTCACAGGTTGCAGAGTATTATACGAGGAAAAATGTTTAAATACATAAACTTAGCTGTAAATGCCATCTAATCTAAACTCTGTTCTACTAGCAAAAGACAAATCTTTGTTCTATTTGGTATTTCTCAGCCACACATTTTCCACAGCCAGTAAAGTTCTTCTGCAAACCAGCCATCACAGCCCGTCTCCACCCGGCCACACATGTGAACCTTTCTGTGCTGACCACACAGCAGAAGTGCCCCCACCTGCTGGGTTTAAAGAAAAGCCAGAACACAGTAGTACAGCCTGACCATAGAGGATAGGGCCATTTATAAAATGGTGCTGTTGTTGTCAATTAACAAACGCTTGTTATGTACCAGGCAACTTTCCAAGCATGTTACCAGTATGAACCCATATAACCTTTCCAACAAGCCCTGTGAAATAAGTACTGTCATCATTATTCCCATTTTACAGACAAGAAGACTGAGGCAAAGGCAGACACAGAGGTGCACAGTGGCGGAGCTGGGAACTAAGTCTAGGCCATTTGGCTCAATGCCTGGGCTCTTCCCCTCCACCCAGTGCTGCCCTCAGTTGTGTCTATTTGTCCTCCTTGCTTTATTGTTGGGGGAGGCGTCCCAACACTGACAGAGAGGAAGAAATATGAAGGACACATGACCAACACATTCTCTCTCTAAAGTCAAGCAACAAGAGAGGCCAAACCTTAAGCAGGTACCAAGGTCCTGATTTGCTCTGAGAAAGCCCTGTCACAAGACTGGGAATATGCAGTGTCCATGAGATCAGCACACTACCTGTCACCTTCAGGAGGAGGTCTCAGGAGAGGGGAAGACAAGTCAGAGTCCCAGGGATGACAGACGAGCCAGACTGAAGCATCACCCCCGAGACAGTCGGGCTGAGGAGACTAGAAGGCACGAGCCAGGTTCCCTGTTCCCCGAGCTCTGCCAGTGCTTGGAGCGGGAACTCCGATCCCCATTCTGCTGATGAGAACACTGATGCCTCCAGTTTTGTTACAACTTACAAGAAAACCCACCTGTTCCTTGCAGATGTGACTATAGCTCATGGGAGACAGCAGTGACAGTGTAGGGGTGGACGACTCAGGCTCTGCCGTCAGACAAATTCGAGTTCAAATCCTGTTCCTCCCACTGTATGATGCTGTGCAAGTTACATGCTGAGTTCTGACTTCTTAATCCACAAAGTGGAGAAGGATAAAAATCCCTCCCTCCTGGGAGATTAGAGGCAATGCTTGCAAAAGGCCTACGCCTGGCCCAAGTCAGTGACTACCGTCCTCCCTGCTTATCTGCTGTTTCAGTTACCCAAGGTCAATGTGGCTCAAAAAATTGTAAACGGAAAATCCCAGAAATAAACAATTCATAGGTTTTAAATTGAGGGTCATGCTGGGAAGCATGATGAAATCTCAGGCCACTTCGCTCAGTCATCCCTTGAAGAGTGTGAATCAACCCTTCGTTCAGCATATCCTGCTGCTTAGTCACTTAGTAGCTGGCTCAGTTATCAGATCTACTGTCTCAGTATCAGCGTTTGTGTTCAAGGCATCCTTCTTTTATATAATAACGACCCAAAGCGCAAAAGTAGTGATGCTTGCAATTCAGATCTACCCAAAACAATCTGTAAAGTGAAAAGGTGAAATGTTCTCCACGTAATAAAAAATAACCATTGTATGGTGAGATCACTAAGATCTACAGAAAGAATAAATCTTCTATACATGAAATTGTGAAGAAGGCAAATGAAACCCATGGTAGTTTAGCTGCCGCAACTCAAACTACAAAAGTTATCACTACAGTGCGTGATAAGTTCTTAGTTAAGATGGAAAAGGCATTAAATTTATATGACAAAATGTTTTGGAAGAGACTGCATTCACGTCACTTTTATTGCAATGTATTGTTATAACTGTTCTATTTTATTATCGTTGTTCATCTTTTATTGGCCTAATTTATAAATTAAACTTTATCGTAGATGAAGTTTACACATACAGATACAGATATAGATATATGTATATACAGGGAAAAACACAGCACTATCCATGGTTTCAGGCATCTACTGGGGCCTTGGAACATAATGCCTACAGATAAGGAGGAACCACTGCACCTGAAATAAACATAAAAACTACCTGACACACCCGCGCCCCTGTATCTTTGCCCTCCTCTTGTGCGAAGGATAAAACAGACGTGCTGCCCATCCCCCTTTCTTCCCGGCTCTTTCAATGGCACTTCTATGCTCACAGTCACCTGGCCCAAAATCTCTTAAGTCCCTCAACCATCCAGTCATGTCCTCTGCTGTTCTACACACTAGTGTTCTTACCCATGTGCTCCCTTTTTTTCTAGAAAGCTTTTTGGCCAAAATCCTATTCATATTACAAAACCCAACTCATGCATCACTGACTCCGCGAAATCTTTCTAATCATCCTTCCTCTGTGCTTCGTGTGAGCATCAGTTATTACACTGATGACAGTGAAAGATAACTGGATAACCACATGCAGAGCTGATATTCACCAGTACACAAAGATATGGCAACACAGATTGCTAAAATATTTAAATATGTCATTTCTGTTTCCTGACCCCCAAATGTCCTCATCCCACCTCAGCTTTCCTGATCCCTCTTTTAGGACCCCTTGAATCTCATCGTGGTCCAGCAACAAAAAGGTTCCCCATGGCAGAGCTGGCGTCCCTTCAGTACACATACTGAATTATACCCATATAAATTCAGTTCAGCTCAGTCGCTCAGTCGTGTCCGACTCTTTGCAACCCCATGGACTGCAGCACGCCAGGCCTCCCTGTCCATCACTAACTCCCAGAGTTTACTTAAACCCATGTCCATTGAGTCAGTGATGCGATCCAACCACCTCATCCTCTGTTGCCCCCTTCTCCTCCCGCCTTCAGTGTTTCCCAGCATCAGGGTCTTTTCTAATGAGTCAGCTCTTTGCATCAGGTGGACAAAGAATTGGATTTTCAGCTTCAACATCAGTCCTTCCAATGAATATTCAGGACCGATCTCCTTAGGATGGACTGGTTGGATCTCCTTGCAGTCCAAGGGACTCTCAAGAGTCTTCTGCAACACCACAAATCAAAAGCATCAATTTTTCGGCACTCAGCCTTTGTTCTAGTCCAACTCTCACATATAAATTACACACATATAAATATCACCCCTACCTATAAAGATGAATTACTGCTGAACTAAATGATGATTTACATAGTTTTTGGAACAAGACCTGTAAGGAAGCCCCTGAGGGTCAGAAGCACAGGATTCCCCAGCATCCACAACACTCCCCACAGGGCAAACTCCTCACAAACTCTGAAGTGATTTACAATGTCTCCAACAGCCTTCCCTACTCAGCCAGGACTTTGCGCATAGCAGATCTTCCTTAAGTCCTGCAGCCCAACAGCCCTGCAGAGTGCAGCTCTGGAGTTAGACTCAGTTTTACTCTCACCTCCCCCAAGCTGCCCGATCCATCTCCCAACCCCAGCTGCTCGCCCTCAGTCCGCCTCATCCCCCATGACTCAAGGCCAGCCCTCTGCTCCACTCCAATGATCCCTTGATTCTGACGAATCCAATCCACACCCTCCTGAGACTGCACGAGGGGCCTCATTCTTGACCTGCCTCTAGGAATGAAAAAAGGACCAAAGGGCCCACAATTCCTCAAAGTACACGAGGGCAGTGAATAAACAGAAGAACTTACCCCTTTAAAAGTTAACTGTTCATCTTTAACTTTTAAAAAGTTAAAAGCTGTTGCAAACAGTTCCTTACATTTTTATAACCTATTAGGGCTTTAAAAACCTTTCACATCCAATTGATTCACTTCCTCCTCCCTCACCATCCAGCGAAGCAGAAAGAACAGGGATTACTTTCTCCGATATTAGCGATGGGAGGTGATTTTGCCACGTAACACAGCTGAGTCACAGGGGCCAGGACTGAATTCTAACCTCAAGAATCTCAATCCCCAGAGCCCTCTGGCTTCCTTGGGTAAGTGTGTCTCTTTAATGCATGCTTATGGACTAGGATACAAAAAACAACATACGACTCTGTCACTCACTGTATCCTAATGCTGCTGGATTCTCCTGCGTAGCACTTTCTACTTCCTGAAAGCATGGGTCTATTTTTCTTGTCTGCTGTCTGTCCCAACCCCCTAGACTGCAAGCAAGATGAGGCCATGAAGCTTGCCTCTTTTGTCACCATACCCCAGCACCTAGAACAGAGCAAGGCACACTTGACTGCGAAAAGAAAAGAGGATTTGGACCCTCCCACCAACATTTGTGTGTGTGTTTGGGGGTGGGGGGACGACTCTCAGACTGATTCTTTGTGATGCTATGAACCGTAGCCTACAAGGCTCCTCTGTCCATGGAATTCTCCAGGCAAGAATTCTGGAGTGGGTTGCCATTCCCTTCTCCAGGGGATCTTCCCGACCCAGGGATGGAACCTGCATCTCCTGCGTCTCCTGCATTGGAAGGCAGACTCTTTACCACTAGGGCCACCTCTCCAAGCCTCAGTCTCTTCACCCTTAAAATACAAATGATGACACCTATTCCCAAGTGTGTTGAGGGGAGGAGTTTTTAAAAAAGAATAGTTGCCAGTGCTCCACACAAGATAAGCTGTCAATAAACATTGGGTCTCCTTGCTAGTGGTCACCAGCTGTGCTTCCTTCATCCCACCCACCCCAAATGTCTCTCTCTCCTGTCAATCACCCCCATCTCCTGCAGCCCTAGAGCCACAAACCTGCCCTTCTCCACCTCTGAGCATAAGATCCTTCCTGTGACTGGTGTCTACAAGGGGGACCCAGGCTGAGCTCACAGCTGCAAACGACCACATCTTCATGTCTGCCAAGCTTTGACCTACTTCCCAGCCAAACCAAAGCAGGTGTTGCTGCTAGTGATTCAGCAGGGACTTTTTTTCCCCCAAGTCATCTTGAACATAGAACATAACACAGAATCACGGACTCACAGAACTCAGAGTTGAAAGGCCTACAAAGCCCAGCCCGTCAAATGCAACTCTCTTAATCAATAGACGTGGAATCTGTGTTTTAGAGAATGGAAATATCTTAGCCAAGAACAAACCCCCCAAGTTCCCCAGAATCAGTTATAACAGCATGGCTCCAGTTATATTCTAAAAATGGACCCTGACTTGCCCACCACTTTCCCTCATCTCAGAAAAGATTCTTTGTGTCTCAGAGCTTAAGTTCTTGCTGATTCCATCCCAAGCAAATGTATTCTCCATTATTAAATATTCTGCATCTCTGTAGATGATGGAAAATTTCTCTACTTTCCAGCCCCATGAACTACAGTTTACACACTTGGAAATAAAATTGAAAACATTTTAAATAAGGGAGGATATAAGAAAAAACCAACAGACTAGAAGAGGAAGTATAGAATACAAACTTGGTTCTGCCACTAACCACATGTACGACCTTGACTGAGTCCATCTTCCCTCTGAGTCCCCTTTTTCTCATATTAAAATGGAATTGCTGGAGCAGATCCTCTCCAAGCTGTGATATTTTGAATCTATTTGTCTCATCATCACCTTCAATATAATATTATCACCCACTATCCAAAATAATTAGACTGTGACTCATTAAGCCCAGAATTTTTTCATAGTGCAACTGAGTATATGTCCTTTAGCATGTGATCAATATTGTCAATGAATCGTAAAGCTTTTCAAAAACAAGGGTCCCATTTTTATGTACACAGACTTTGTAAACCTGTAAATTGCTGCCAAATGATGAAGTTTTAGAGTAATGCATGCTGTAGGGCGACAATAAAACAGTGAGTTTCATCAATACATCGAAATTCAGGTTTCCTGTGACTGTGGATTTCTTCACAGTAGCTCCGTTATTCTAACAATCCTGCCATTCTTCAAATCCCTTCCTTATAAACTTTGTTAAGAAGTAGTTGCAGACCTTACAGGATATTCTCAATGGGAGCACCTCTTTAATTTGGGGATGGATTCTGATCTTTCCAACAGTTACTGAGAGATAATGAGCAAATTGCTGGTGATCAGGCTGCATGATACTTGCACAAGAAAAATTATCACAGGAAGCTTCACAGGCACAAGCCATAGCACCATAGCTGACCCCAGAAGATTCAAAGAGGGAGATATGATACTCAGTTGGTTTCTAGGCAGTATCACATTTGCAATATATTGCACTAAGACCATGGCATCTGGTCCCATCACTTCATGGGAAATAGATGGGGAAACAGTGGAAACAGTGGCTGACTTTATTTTGGGGGGCTCCAGAATCACTGCAGATGGTGATTGCAGCCCTGAAATTAAAAGATGCTTACTTCTTGGAAGGAAAGTTATGACCAATCTAGATAGCATATTGAAAAGCAGAGACATTACTTTGCCAACAAAGGTCCGTCTAGTCAAGGCTATGGTTTTTCCAGTAGTCATGTATGGATGTGAGAGTTGGACTATGAAGAAAGCTGAGTGCCAAAGAATTTATGCTTTTGAACTGTAGTGTTGGAGAAGACTCTTGAAAGTCCCTTGGACTGCAAGGAGCTCCAACCAGTCCATTGTAAAGGAGATCAGTCCTGGGTGTTCATTGGAAGGACTGATGCTAAAGCTGAAACTCCAATACTTTGGCCACCTCATGAGAAAAGTTGACTCATTGGAAAAGACTTGATGTGAGAGGGATTGGGGGCAGGAGAAGAAGGGGACGACAGAGGATGAGATGGCTGGATGGCATCATCGACTCGATGGACATGGGTTTGGGTGAACTCCGGGAGTTGGTGATGGACAGGCCTGGCGTGCTGCAATTCATGGGATCACAGAGTTAGACATGACTGAGCTACTGAACTGAACTGAACTGAACTCTTCTTAGAGCTGCCAAGAAAATTCAACGTGCCAATTCAGAGGTGGTCCTTCTCTCCTGCTTTCTATTGCTCTTTTCCCCCAAAAAAGAAAAATAAAGTTTCTTAATAAATTCCAGGTGGTCCCTATTAGAACCCAACACAAGCACAGTTACTATAATATGGCCTCAAGGACAATGACACAAGTTTCCCAGTTTTCTTTCCCTGCTAAGAACACACACACACACACACACACACAAATAGTGAAAAAGGCCTTGTGCTTTAAAACGTTCATAACAGTGGTATTCAGAAGAATAGATAATTGACAATAATCCATGTCCAAAAACATTTAAATGACTAAATTTAAAAATAGTACTTCTACTCAATGGAATATAAGTGGCCATTAAACATATAAGAATTATAAAATAACCTCAAAATGTTTATGAATATTCATTGGAGAAAAGAAAATAGCAAGCAAACTGCCGAGTAAGAGGAAGTATAAGAAAGTACTGGTAGATAATATTTTAATAATATACTTTCTTTTGAAAAATGATGATGACTAACAGCTAATGGCATGACTCAGGACGTCTCCATGTCAGCCTGGAAATATCTGAAGCTATGATAAAGACATAGGGGTTTAAATAGAAGGCAATCAGAAACTCCAGAAAAAAAGAAAAAAAAAGACTGCATGAGAAATCATGACACAAATTTGGAGAAACCAGTCCAAAAGAAAAGAAAAAGTTGACGGAACTTTAAGAAGAAATGTAGAATAGACTCCAAGTAGCCAGGAGAATGGTTAGAAAGAGGGAAGATACATAGGATACGGTAAAAAACACTTAATTACTTGATTTTCTTCTCCCAATCAAAAGGATACTACCACAAAATCCAAGAATATTAACAAGAAAAAAAAAGCAAGAGGCTCCATGTGGAAATAAAACAAACTGGGATGATTTTCAACAAGTAGAGGGGAATTAGAAGGATCTACTAGATTCTGATGCTAAGGGAAAGTTCAGTCCCCTATGAGTGGCTTAAAGGTGGTGACCTCAGAAGCCTAGAAAAGGAAATGAAACCACAGTACATGACTTAGCCCTGTATTGAGCAATATTTACCTAGAAATCAGAATGCAAATGCTGTTGTTTTCAGCTTTTGAAATCGACCCACAGACAAAGCACAGAAGATTCAGTTATGGTTCAAAATTATAAAAGTGCATGTAGACATGTACACATTTATAAAAGCTGGAGATGCAAAAATCACATAAAACGTAACAAGTTGTAAAAGTGGGAGAGGAAAGGTACAGAGAAACCTCAGCATCTTCATCTTACAAAACGGTGGGTGAAGCGATCCTACCAAAAGTTGATATGGCAAGGAATGGAGATGTATGCACATCATATAAATTCATAAACAAAACCAACCCAGAGAGAGCAGAAAAAAGTGATCCAACTGTCAAAACTTAGGAAGGGGGACAGGAAGTGTCCGTGTGTATATGAGCTAGTCCTTCCTACCATAAAAGCCAATAGGCACAACTAAAATGAATAACTTAAAACCTAAAGATATAAGCATACTATTTAAAGACATAACAATAAACACCAGAAGAATTAAAAAATAAAAATGATTACAGATGGAGAAGGGATTATGGTTGAGAGAGATGGGAGAAGAAATTCTTCTTAGTTTTGGGGGTTTTTTAAAATAAATATTTCTGAGGTATTTTACTCTATTTTTACTATGAGCATTTATTTGAATATCTTTAAAATTTTTTTTAAATAAGAATACATGTATATATATGGCTAAGTCCCTTTGCTGTCCACCTAAAACTATCACAACATTGTTAATCAGCTATACTCCAATATAAAATAAAGTATTTTTTAAATGGTAAAAACATATATATTTCAAAGGAAAAAGGAATTGCTCAGAGGTCCTAGAGGTCAAATGTGGAGGATATATCTTGGCAAAATCATTATGAAGGGACATTCTTGGGGAGATACTTAATACACAACCAGTCCCCTTTTAAGGTACCTTTGTGCTAGGATGCCCAGCTGTCCCTGACTCTTTGCAACCCTTTGGACTGGAGCCTGCTAGACTTCTCTGTCTATGGGATTTTTCAGGCCAGAATTCTGCAGTGGGCTGCCATCTCCTCCTCCAGGGGACCTTCCCAATCCAGGGATCAAACCCAAGTTTCCTCTGTCTCCTGAACTGCAGGTGGATTCTTTACCCACTGATCCATCAGCGAAGGCCCTTTAAGCCACTATGCCGTTTTAAAAACCCCTTTCCCTGCTCTCCCCAAACTCTCTGTCTCCTAACATCCTCCTATAAAATTTTAGACACTGTATGCCCCTCTTTCTTCACTGGCTTCAAAATAAAAAGCAGACCCCAGTGAAAACTTGAAAACATAAAGAATCCCTGAGGAAACCCCAAAATCAACAGACAGCTCAGGCTGCGCAGTCCTGTGGCCTAGAAGCGCACCAGGGCCTGGCGGTTGGAGCTATAATTAGCTGCTTCTGGGCAGACAACAAGAACTCCTGTTCCCTGGAAAGGAGGTAATTAAAGGAGGCAGATTTCAGCCGGAGGTGGTAAGTCTCAAGGAACTGTGGCTCCAGGCAATCCCAGCCTGCACCCTGAATGAGGAAATAGGAACCCTCAGGCCTGACACTCCATTCCTAAACCATTTTTCCTTCTCTCTAGTTTCTAAGGCCAGGGAAGTACCAGCCATCAGCCTGATCAGTTCTCTTTTTTTGGTCACTTAAGACCCATTCACTGGGCACCCCCTATGTACCAGGCATGTGCTCAATACTACGGCAAGGGCATAGATGAGTCAGACCTGAACCTTGACCTCAGGGAGCCGACAGGGCAGCTGAGCGCAAACAGAACTCAGAGCACCCAGCACTCCTGACAGACTTTTTCTCCAACTCCTGCAACCACCCGGCAGAATAAAATGCTTTCCCCCTGTTTTACAGTTGAAGAATCCGGAGCTCAGGGAAAAGATACCACCTTCCCAAGGTCATGGAGTTGTGGAATAACTGGGCTTAGACTCATAACCAGGCTTCTCTAGCTCTAAAACCCAAAACCTTTTCTCCCTATGCCATTAAAAAAAAAAACAAAAAGGAAAAGAAAGCACCTTTACAAACAAGGCTAAGAAGATAGGCCAGGGACCATGTGCGATCCTTTCTCAGAGCTCAGCGCGACACTCATGGATTTCCGTTTTTAGGGATTTCCAAAACATCATACTACACCTGTGCTGCTGTTTAATGGCTCCCTCTCATACCGTCCAGCACCTTAGCTGTCACCATCTCAGTGTTTAGAGCCTTTAGGAACGAGGGCCCTGGCTCAGCATTTCTCTCTCAAGGTTTTGCACTCCACAGGGTCCTTGCTTTCAGTAGGAAAGGATCACACAGCATGATCCACCAAAAACCCCGAAGTCTGAGCTTCATCGCCACGAGCCTGAGGGAGTCAGCGGCTCTGGCTTAACGTCCTTGTCTTGCATCTCAGCATCTGTCCACCTGAGACCCTCTAAACACAGCCAGGCTCCTTGGGAGAGTGGCCCAGGAGAGCAGATCTGCCTGGCACATGCTGAGGCCTGCCTTCTGCAGTGCTGGGTCCATCTGCTAATTTGCCCTGCATATCCACCCAGAACTGTCCCCATAAACAAGGGTGATGTCAACTTTCCTCTGTTTGGGAAAGAGAAGGGGCACGGGAGATGGGAGGCTTCACATAGGACTGAATCATGACCTTGTCATGAAACAAAGATTTAAGATCCAGCTCTTACCTACTGTATGCATCAGTTTCCACACTGACTGTGGCAACTCCATGATGTGGGGATGCTGCTTTGCTATTCTGTACAAAAAAGAAACCTTGAGTTTGGTGTTCAACTGAAAAAAAAAATAATGTAGCCTGAGGATTGTTCTCCCTACATCATATCTACTGACCAGCTCCTGTTACTCCAACCCTTCTTGGAGACACATGGTCATGTTGGCCCTTTATTTGGACATCTAAAATCTGAACTAAGGCCAGTACTGAGATTAACTACTTAAATATAGCTGAGTCTTGCATGCTTTGGCCCATATTTGTAAATTTGCAGTGTTCACCCGGCCACCAGCTACCCAAATACTTTCATGAGAATCTTCCATGAATTCTCAATACTTTCCAGTCTATGAATTTTAAGAGAACTTTCTTGGCATTCTCTCATTCATCCTTAATGGTCTTATACTGCAACAGGAGGTAAGATAACTTCCATTGGGCATAAGTATATGAAGGCAGATGAGGGAAGCCCCTCATGCATACCTCTGGCAAAAATGTACTGAGCAATTAATTCATGTAATCTCTATGCTGTGATTGTGCCTGCATACAGAGTTGAAAACACATGGAGGCTGCCCTCAAAGTATTCAGGCCTCACAGAAGCCCAAGGACAAGCAAATTATTAAACAAGTATTGGCACAACAGAAATCACGCTATCCACTCCTGATTCCCAGCCTCCTCACGGGCAGCAATGCACATCTTCCATGAGTCAGTATCCCTGGACCACTCTAACAGATGCTAAAACTTACACTTCAATTCTCCCAGCTGGAAGTGGTGGGAGGAAGATAAAGCACCTGATAGGTTAGCAATACACAATGGAATCTATTTCATGCTGAAGAGAAGAGTAAAAAATAGAGAGGAAAAGGAACTTTTCCAAGAGCTGCTTCAACTTTCAATTACTAGAAGGTACCAGACAGAGAGACCAAAGTACTGGGAACTTCCCAATTCCTTCTGGCTCCACAAGCCAAGGACAAGAGCAAGGAGAGCAAAGAGTTGTAAGACCCTGACAACCCTCAAGATCACCCCTCATCCACACCTTTACCTACACAGCTTCCTCCTCTTAACAGGTCCCTGCCCTACCTCTCCTTCCAGATTATCCCTGTTCATCCTTAGAGGTGGGCTTTGCTTGCTCCAGCCACAGTGGCCACACATCAAATGCTAATGGAATTAGATAAGGCACCCCTGCTGTTACTCCACTACTTGGCCAAATAATTGTTTAACAGATCCCTGTAACTTTCAGAAGAAGCCCAAGAGACTGACTCTACAATTTCTTATCATCCCAGGCCCTCCACACCAGGGCCTGACCTGCCTTCCCACCACATGGTCAGTGAGCTCCATCTGAAGGAGTCTAAGCATCCTTAAGAGCCCACTACAGGTCCAATACTGTAGAAGCACAATTCCCTGATCACAGAACTCATCCCTTCTTCCGGGCCCACAAGGCACACTCTTGTCCACTTTCCCCACACTGTCTGCTCTTGGATAGTTTATCTTTTCATGGGAGCAAGTCCTCTTATCCCTACCAGGTGGGAAGCTCCCTATAGGCAGGTCCTTACATCCCGGACACCCCAGGACACTCATGGCGCATCCAGGCACTGAGAAGTTACTCCAGCATAGCTCTCACGGCTGGAAGGAGGCCATACAAAATCAACACTTCACTGCTTTTCAGTGCTCAATCCATACGTTTTCACCTAATGTACTTTTTACTGTATTCTGACTGGATCCTCCAATTAGATTTACAACATCTTGGCCAGTCGAATTCCCAGCTGACAGTCTCCCACCAAGAGGCACAGTATCTCCCCTTGAATGCCTCCAAGGACCTCATTTTGGGATACCTTTTACTGTGTGTTCTTAAATATTGAGTTCAATGTATCTCCATGGGCTTCCGGTTGAATCCCTAGGAGCGGCAGGTGAGAAGGGCAAGCACAGGACAAGCTGGGGAAGCAGTGTCACATGACAACTAAGAGTATGGACTTTGAAATCAAGCAGAACTGCATTCGCCTCCCAGCCTGCCACTTAGGGGAAGGCATCAAACCCTAGGCTTCTCATGGCTGCTAAAGAAGAAAAGAACTATAATTCAGGCAGAGTGCCCGGCTCAGTGAGCACTCGATAAAGGGCAGCGGTCATGGTAATTAGTTCTATTCTGGTTCCCATTCTGGCCCACGGCATAATCAGAGTGCTAATCACACCCTTGACCTCTTGGTGATGCCTGTCCACCCTTCCATAGGAGATCTTTGCAAAGCCTCAGTCAGCATCCCGTTCTGTTTGCTGCTGGCTGGCAGGACTGGAAGCCAGGGCTGACCAGATTTCCCATTAAAACCTTGGCACTGGGAGGACAGTGGAGAGTCAGGGGGAACATAGATTCTTGAGTTTCTGCCTTGAAGGGTGCTGTCCACCCTCCATTCTGGAGAATGAAGGACATCAGATGCTGCAGCAGCTACCTGGGCCACTTGGATCAGGGATCTTGGATACAGCTCCCTGATCACAGTCCCAAATGACAGCACCAGGAAGGAGGGCAAAGGTGGGGATGAAAGAGCAGCATGTGACCATGTCTGTCCTCCACATCCAGGCTACTGACCCACTTGCCACCCTGGGACACATCTGCCTCAAGCACTGGCGGCGAGGTGCCACCTATTCACCAGGCTTACTTCCCACCCATCACTGCAGGTTGGCAGCAGCTCAGGGGCTGCATCCTCAGGCAGAAAACACTGAATCCAGTCCTGGCTTCGGACCAAACTCTAGGTAGCCCCGGAGTCTCGGTGATCTCTCTGAGCCTCACTTTCCTCATCTGCACAACTGAATACTGACTTAAACTGTTGGTTTGTTCCCCAGGATGCCTGGCAAACACACTTAGGGAATTTTCTCTAAGTAGTCAGGACTGGCTAGCTCTTGGGAATTCTGATTGAGGACTGGGGTGAGAGCTGGGCACACATATGTTTTTAAAATACTCTGCTGATTCTGAAGATTAAGAATCACTGGCCTTTGTGGGAAGGGACAAACTAGGGGTATGGGATGAGCAGATTATTGTTATTCTTGCTGTTGTTTACTTGCTCAGTCGTGACCGACTCTTTGCTACCCCGTGGACTGTGGCCTGCCAGGCTCCTCTATGCATGGGATTTCCCAGACAGGAATACTGGAGCGAGTTGCCATTTCCTATTCCAGGGGATCTTCCTGACCCAGGGATTGAACCCATATCTCCTGCACTGGCAGGCAGATTCCTTACCACTGCACCACCTGGGACGCCCGGATTAACAGATACAATCTACTCTATACAAAATGGGCTTCCCTGGTACCAGCTAGTAAAGAATCCACCTGCAATGCGAGAGACCTGGGCTCGATCCCTGGGTTGGGAAGATCCCCTGGAGAAGGGAAAGGCTACCTACTCCAGTATTCTGGCCTGGAGGATTCCATGGACTGTATAGTCCATGGGGTCACAAAGAGTTGGACATGACTGAGCGACTTTCACTTTCATATAAAATGGATAACAAGGATTTACTGTACAGGGAATTACACCCATTACCTTGCAATAACCTAAATGGAATATAATCTGCAAAAATACTGAATCACTATGCTATACACCTGAAACTAACATAATATTATAAATCAACTACAATTCAATTTTTAAAAAAGGAATTCAAAGGGGAAAAAAAGGAAGACTCGTCAACCTTAAAGATCCCTTTCCTCTCTTGCTGAGATCATCATGCTTCACCCCTGGGAAAATATGTATAAAGACCCTGGCACAGGGCCTGGCACACAACAGGCACTAATTAAAGGCTCACTCCTTCCACCAACACATCCTCTCCCAGCCAAGGCAAGATGGCAGCTGTGAAACAAACTGTGTAGGCCAACCAGATCAGTCTGAATCAGCACAGACACATGGGCCACCACTAGGAGGTTCCTACCCGTGGGAAGAATGGGGAAGGGGTACCTGTAAATAAACGCAAGCCCTGAAGAGTGGCGGTAAGCACTAGAGTGATGCTTCCCCAACCTGACTGTGCACACACATCACTTAAGAGGAATTTAACAAGTGGAACTTGTTAAGATGCAGATTCTGGAGTGGGGCTGACAGTCTCCATCTTTAACAAGTCCCAGGTAATATTGATGTGACCGACCCAAGAAACAAATCTCGAATACCAATGCTCTGAACACAGGTATTAACCAGGGTAAACTGGCACACAAACTTGCTGAGCATCAGTTAAGCACCACTCTGCACTGTGCTGGGGTTGGCAAGACAGAGATGAATAAGACGTGGAAAAGAGAAATCTCAGCAAGCATTCACATTTAAACATGCTTTAAATTCTACATCTGAGGCAGAGCCAGGGTATCATGGGCATTCCAGCAAGAAGTCATTAATAACACCTGGGCAGCATGAAACAGAAAACCATAAGGAGAATGAGCAGGTACCTACCTTATGGAGGGAACAATACAAAATATCAATAGGACATTCAGCATGGTGCCACAACGGAGGTTAGAACTGCAATGGTTCTAGCCAGTAAAGGTTTTTATATCTTTTAGGGGGAAAAAGGAGGAGTGGGCGGAGAAGATGTGGCAGAGCATGTGAGGCTTGCAAAGCCTGAAATAGTCACTCACTATCCAGCTCTTTACCGAAACATGCCTGCCGATACCCGGGCTAGAAAGAGAGATGCGCAATACACAGATTTCACACCGGTATTGCAAGTGGCTGCAGGTAGTTTTTTTTGTTTTGTTTTGTTTTGTTTTTTCTTCTTTGTACTTTTCCTTAGGTTCCTAACTTTCTTCAGTTACCATGAATTATTTTGAAATTAGGGGTGAAAAAAGTCCTTGCACTTTCCATGTACTAAGTAATATATCTGAGAAAGTAATCAGAAGCGCAGAAAAAAAATTTAGTAAAGAGGATGTTCATCACAGTGCTATTTACAATGATGAAAAATTGGACATTCAAATGTCAGCTACCGAAGAAAAGATTAAAAATTATGGTATATTCTTATGATGGAATAATGTCCATCATAAGTCATCAAAAATTCTATGTATGAAGAATTCCCAGTGCCATGAGAAGGTGCCAGTACTCCACTGTTTGGTGAAATGGTAATGTACAAAACTGTACATACCATAAGATGTCAAGTCAGCAAAATGCAACAAAAAGTAATGAAAAGAACTATTTAAGAATATTAGAAACAAAGAGCGTTTGTATCTAAACTGTGGATTTATGAGTGAGTCTCATTTCCTCCTTTATTTGGTTCTATATATTTGAAATACATTATTATGAGCATGTGCTGCTCTTAGAGCAATACTTAGAAAATCTGGTTTTGTTTTATTCTTTCACAGTTCTTCCTGAGAGATTGAGAAGAGGTTCGAGAGATGGAGACATCTGTGCTACCTTTTGAGGGATGCACAGGTGTTCACCAAATAGAAACAAAGGGCCCAGGGCCAAGAAGAAAGGACATGAAAAGTCACAGGCGTGCAAGAGAATAACACACTCGTGGTAGTTTCAGCTATAGAATGTGACTAACAGGGGTTGGCCCGAGACACTTCTAGAATTGAGGTAAGGTCGGATGGATGGCAGGGTGGAGGTGTGCCCAGGAAAGGATTTTACCCACAGGCCAAGACAGACAATAAGCAAGAAGGCAGAGGCCAGCTGGAAAACAGGAGGGGAGCTGCCTGCTCTAAAACAGAGGGGACGATCACAAAGAACAGGCAGAGCAGGGAGAGATCTGGCAGGTGAGAGTCTTCCGCTCAGTGCCACTCACGACACGATTCTCCTTCATTCCTAACGCGGCTGTGCTGTGTGTGTCTTTACACTTGGAAATAAAATTAGTTGGGAAATCAAACCAACATATTCTTATTGTCCCAGGCATTGCCAGAGGCCATTCTGACTTCCTCCTAAAAGAAGACCCAATGAACACTCTGTGTGGCTTCACAAGTTACTTCTGAGTAAGGCATAGATGCCGGGCAAAGGAAAAGATGCCATTCTGTCCAGCGGACCCAAGGCAGGAGGCTAAGTGGACAAGGATAAAAAGGAAGAAAGCCTCACGGGAGGGAACAAGGAAGATGAGGTAAGCAGGGCCAAGAAGAGCTGGTCCCCTCTTCAGCCAGAAGTCATGATCTTGGAGAAAGAGAAGAGGCTGCAGAGAGGCTGTGCTCAAGTCCTGCTCAAGGCTGGCTTCCCAGCAGGATGAGAAACAGGGTTCCAGGAAACGCGAAGGAACGGTGCTGGCAGGAGACACTCAGACCCGCTCACAAGGGCTTTAAATGGAAACACGAGAGCAAGGGAGGAATTTGGAAGCACAGAGCACACACTCAGCAAACAAGTGTGTCCCAGCTATGGACACCACAGAAGGGCAGGGGCTCAGGAATCACAGCGGAAGCCAGGGGAAAGAAACCAGTCTGGCCAGCCAGGCAGGAAGTGAGTTGCAAAGGTGGGATAGGAGCCTGGGAGGAGATCCACAGGGTTCCCTGGGGGCGCTGCCTGGAAGAGGTTCACAGATGAGCCAGACAGAGAGTCGTGCAAGAGGAGGCCACTGTGGAAGAGTCTGCACAGCCTTCGAGGATGGCAAATTCAAAAGCCCTGGGGGTGAGCAAGCTGCTGAGATTAAGAGAGAATGTGGAGGACTGTGGCTCTATAGAGCCTCAATGCCCTCAATATCTCATTTTCCTCTGGGGGGCCAAATATGTCTGCATGTCTGCAGGACCACTGATCTGCAGCCCTGATGAGCTCACCATCACCCTGCCGCCAGGACACCTCCTCCATGTCTCAAACACACACCCTCACAGCACTGCTCCACCTGCCACCCCAATCTGGTTTGCATGTCTGTTTCCTGTGTTGACCACAACCTTGCAGATGGCTGAAAGGGTACCTTATTCAGCTTCTCTGCCCTGTCCTGGGAATGGCAGACAGTGGACACAGAGTTGTCACATGTCCCTTGCTACACACACACACACACACACACACAATGTAAACTAAGTCTGCATGCGGTATGCTTAGTCACTCAGTCATGTCCAACTCTTTGCAACCCCATGGACTGTAGTCTGCCACACTCCTCTGTTCATGAGACTTTTCAGGCAAGAATACTGGAGTGGGCTGCCATTTCCTCCTCTGGGATTGATTCCTGACTCGGGGATTGAACCCATGCCTCCTCTGTCTCCTGCATTGCAGGTGGATTCTTCACCCACTGAGCCATCAAGGACCTGCTTCAAATTATAGCTCAGTTAAGTCAAGTGACTTGCACAAGATCACATAGCTAGTAAGTGGCTGGGACTAGAACTCAGCCCTCCTAATTCCAAGTCACATGTTTGTTCCCCTAATTCCCACTGTCTCTCAATTGTAGCACTCAGTAAGTCACCTATGCATGAGAGGGTGGGGACCACGTCCTACCCAGTTTAACAATGATTGCAACAGGCCTACCAGTCAGGGAGTGAGGGCCAGGTACAATCTCGGTGCTCTACCTGCTGCCCTAGGACGTATTACTATTCTCGTTTTCAGATGAGAAAATGAAAAAGCCATTTACTCAAGGCCAAACTTCCTGAGACCCACGCTTTCAGACTACCATGCTATAATACCACCTTAGGTTCAAGTGCAATTCCTAGTGCAGAGCTGTAGTCAAAAATGTGGATGAACTGAATAAGAAAATGTAGGATGGAGACAGCTAAATGAAAGGCCCTCAAAAATAAATTTGTGACCAAATCAGGCAAAGCTGGTAAAATCTGTCATCATCCTGTAGTAGAACTAAAAATAATAATGTTCTTGGACCTAAAAATAATATTGTTCTAGTGACAGTATGGAAATGACTTCGAGCCAGGACTCCTGATTTTGACTCCAACTTCACTCCTGGTATCTGTGTGACTCTAGACAAGTCCTCTCCACCTATCCCTGTGTGTCCTCTCCCCATCTATTGGAACTCAACAGACCAGCTGTGGGACTAGGTCAGGGGTTCTCATCAGCACTGGCACACCCATGAGCTTGTGGGAGGTACAAACTCATGATCAACGACATCAGAAGCTCTGGGATGGGGTCCAGAAAACCCTTCATGGTGACCCTAGTGCCCCTTCAAGTCTGAGAACCACTAGATTAGATGACCTCTCTGATTCTTCTAGCCCTAACCACTCTGAGAAGCTTAAGCTTCCTCAGCTCAGCCTCAGCAAGGTCCTCCCAATTTTGCCATTCTAGTTTGGATCCGACATGAACTTCACTCAGCTGGCTCTCTCATCTGGCCGTGTCTGACACCTCCTCCTGTGATTAATACAGAAGGCCCCAAGAAACAGACAGTTCACTGCACTTCTCGCCATTTACCACCTCAGCAGCATGCATCCTGTCACTATATTAAGAAAACAAGAGTAGAGACTTACCAAGGAAGCCCAACCGTGATCATCGTGGAATACTGGCACTACCTTTCAAAACACTGGGAAGAGAACCGGTCCCTGAGAAAGCAGTAAGGGATCGCCATGGACCCTGGTGCCTGTCTCAGCCCACCAGTACCTCTTTACTACCAAGCCAGCCGAAAGAATTAGAGAGCATTCGCTTTGACACAAGAAGATGAAACAAAACATTTCTTGCTTGGTTCTTCTGTGTCAAAAGAAAAAATCCATCCCAGATCAACCTAACAAGAATGAAAACATATTCCAAAGAATACTCTATTCTCCGTGTAGACTATCAACAAATGGACATTCATCACTTCATTCCTGAAGTGGCGCCTGAAAGTCTATTGTGGAATGAACGAATCAAGAAGTAGCAGGCACCTTCTCAGTGCTAATACTGAGGAGATATATAGAGATTAGCTTCCCTGGTGGCTCAGATGTTAAAGCGTCTGCCTGCAATGCGGGAGACCTGGGTTCGATCCCTGGGTCGGGAAGATCCCCTGGAGAAGGAAATGGCAACCCACTCCAGTATTCTTGCCTGGAGAATCCCATGGACGGAGGAGCCTGGAGGGCTACAGTCCACGGGGTCGCAAAGAGCTGGACATGACTGAGCGACTTCACTTTCACTTTCATAGAGATTAGCGGGTTAAATCCCTACCCTAAAGGAATTAAGTTTGAGTAGTATGAATGATGTCAAACCTGTCCATCCATCCATCCATCCATCCATTCAACAAGCATTTGCAATACGTCTGTCAGATTCTAGATAAGAATGAATGTCTAAAGAAGTTAAAGACTCCTAAATAAGATAGGGACACAGATAACTACAATAGACGGTAAAAAGTGCTCAGTGCCCTGCACTCAGTCCAGATGGAGCCCATAAGAGGAAGGGATTATTTCCTGCTTAGGACCAAGGGTGGAAATCAAGGCCTGCTTCATGGAGGAAGTGCTGGCCCTGAAGATACATTTGGATTCAAACAGGCGATGATGGTAGAGAACAGCAACCCAGACTAAGAAAATGCTGTGACAAAGCAAGAATGAGGGAAGGCAGTGGAGGTCAGCTTCTAAAAGTCAGTTGGTTACCATTCAACACAACCAAACATGGCAGGATAAAAAGGATATATGTGGAGACAGTAAAAAGATCAGTGGCTGCCAGATTTGGGGGTGAGAGGTAGGTATGAATAGGGAGACGACAGGATTTTTAAGGCAGTGAAATACGCTGTATGATATAATGATGGACACATGTCACTATGCACATGTCTAAACCCAGAGAATATACCACACTGAGAGTAAACCCTAGTGTGAACTATGGACTCCGGGTGATACTGATACACCAATGTGGGTTCACCAACTGCAACAAACAAACCACTCCGAGAGGAGATGTTGACAGCTGGGGAGGCTTTGCCTGTGTAGGGGACAGGGGGCATGTGAGAAATCTCTGTACCTCACTCTCAGTTTTGCTGTGAGTCTGAAACTACTCTTAACAAGGCTAAAATTTGAAAAATCTTTCAAGGCTATCCAAAGGTTGATTTCTCCAGGATTCTGCCTTGACTACCCTCAGCTTTTCCACTGAGCCTCCCTGCTGGAGGTGGCCTCCCTCCATCTCTCCCAACACTGAGTGCGATGCCGGACACCTCCTCACCTCCTCCCGCTTCCTGCCTCCCATGCCGTCTCAGCTACCACACCCTTATCTTCCTCCTGGGTGCCAGTGCCTGCCGCAGGCTTCACTGTACTCACTATGCCATGTCGTTACACTACTGTTTTCTGTAATTTATAAAACACATACTGCCCACGAGTTTGTATTTTTAATTCCTGTAAGAGGTTTTGGGATCCAATTTGTGCGAAAGTCAGACTGCAACATAATGTAGTATTGTATGATAAAAGCCTCCAAGAATAAAAACAGACAGTATATCCCGCTTATCAGAAACTCAAACGCTGGTTCCATTTCTGAGTACCGCAGATTTCCTTATGAATGACTGGTTTTTGTTTCACATCAATTTGTCCCCGCCTTCTTGAAATTAGTTCTAAGGGTAAAGTTTTCTAATTTTCAAGGCTTCTTTTTTTTTTTGAAATATATATTGAGAATCTACGATGTTTCAGGCTATGCTAAAAGTAAGCATCTTCGCTTACTTAACTTTCATAACGTAAATGGTAGTACTTTGTGAGTATCAATTACTGTTTGAGGTATCATTGACCACTGAACCCACTTTACAGATAAGAAAACTGAGGCATATGGTGGAAGAGCCTGGATCCAAACCCAGATCTTCCAGAGTCCCTAACTGTTGTTCACTCATTCATTAAACAACAGGGACAAGATTGGGGTATTTCCATAATCCTTTTTTTGACCCTCACTGGGCTTCCAGCTTCATCTAGGATCATCACTCCCCATTCTGGGGCCTCAGTCTCTTCCCTGGAAACAAAGAGACTGTATTGTGGTGACATTTAAGCCTTACTTTACCAGAGCTGGTTCAAACAGAAAAAGTAGGGAAGTACAAGAAAGTCAGTCCCGTCCTGCACCATTTCAACCACAGCTGCTCCAGTTTATTGGTTCAGCATTACATGTCATCAGAGGCTTTTGTGTAAAGAATTCCTCCTTAACTATTAAAAAAAAAAACTAGTAAAACCACTCTAAGGTAGCGAAATATCAACCAAGTGTAATGTGGTACCCTGAGGTGTATCCTGCAAAAAAGAAAAAAGACATTAATGGAAAAACTGGTGAAATCTAAATAGAGTCCAGTTTCATTAATAGTCATGTACCAACATCCGTTTCTGAGTTTTGACAAATGTACTACGCTAATGTGGTGGCACACTGATAAGAATCTGCCTGCCAAAGCAGGAGACACAGGAGACATGGGTTCAATCCCTGGGTGGGGGAAGATCCCCTGGAGGAGGGCAAGGCAACCCGCTCCAGTATTGTTGCCTGGAGAATCCCGTGGACCGAGGAGCCTGGCGGGCTGCAGTCCATGGGGTCTTAAAGAGTCGGACACGACTGAGCACACACACGGTATGCTAATGTAAGATGTCAAAAACGAGAGAAACTGAGTGAGGATAGATGGAAATTCTCTGTGCAATTTTTACAACTATTCTATAAAGCTAAAACTATTCCAAAACGAAAAGTTTATTTAGAAGGACAAAAAAAATTAAAAACAGAGAAGACACAAAACCTAATTCACCTGTAACATCTTCTCCAAACCACAATTATCTGACTTTATAACACATATAACAGCAGATAATATTTAATGGTTACTTGCCATGTGTCAGGCTCTGTTCTAAGCATTTCACATAGTTCATTTAATCCTCACAACAAGAAGACAGGTAATTTTCTTCTCCCCATTCTGAGGATGAGGTGACAAAAAAGTCTAAAGAGACTGGGTATTTAGGTCAAGTTAATAATGGTGGAGCCAGGACACAGTCTAGCTCCAAAACCCATGCTTTCAAATGTTATATAGATCAAAGCTTTCAAAATGCTTCTGTATTTTTCAGGTAGGCCTATATAACCAGAGAAATCCAAACAACTAATCACAAAGACCAAGAGATGAGAACTGTTTAATACAAAGAAGAAGTCAAAGGATTCACAAGGTAAATTCCTCACTTTGGAAAAGTCTTTCCTGGAGCAGAACCAAACTTGACTGCCATTTCTAATGGCAACTTCACATGTCAATGACGTCGCTGGGTCTATGCAGTGTCTTATGTGTGCTGACACGTCAACCTTGATAGTAGGCACCACCAGCCAATGTTATGGTCTCTGGTGTGCCACTTGCCAAGCTGCCTGCTGACATTTTCATCCCTAAAATGTCTGTCCAGGTAGGTGGTGAAATGAAACATGCAAGCTGCCTTTTCAAGGTCTGCAAAACAAGCTTCAGCTTTCCAAGTGATTAGTTTTCCTAGATGCTTAAGAATTCATGCCGAGACCCTAACAGTGCACTGCCCAATTCTAGAAGGCAAAAATCCTTCCTCTGCAATGAATGATGTTCCTCACTGGCTGTGGTTACCCCCAGGTGTCAAGAAGTCAAAAAGCTTCTCAGTTCCACTGTGGGCTCCCCCAGGGCAAGACTTGGTCTCATTCATTGAAGAATATTTATCCAATAAAGAAATGGTTCTAAAGAACAGTCTCCCGGAAGGATCTGCAGCTGGCAAGGACTGCCATTCCCCGATCTGCCCCACCATGGTAGCCATCTGTCTTTAGAAAGTTCCAGAGCGGACACCCTTCATGGGCAGAGCCAAGAGGGAAAAAGGAGACAGGAAGCTATCTGGCTGGGCAATAGAAGAGGAGCATTTACAGCAGGAAGTGTGTCGGCAAAGAATAGATAAGCCTGGATGGCAGAGGAGGAGGAAATACAACTAAAAAGTAAGAGGCAATATAAGGAAAACGAGTCCAGTAGAAGGCTGCACGTAGGAGAACCACACCTGCCATTGTGTGCACAGGGAAGTCTGCCCACTGCCCATATCCTCACATGGCCAGGCTTGCAGATACATGTCTCATCAAATGGTCCAGACCGACTCCAGTGAATGTTGACTTCACCGGATCAAATGCTAACACTCGACATGTTTATTTGAAAGGACTGGAAGAAGAGACCTAGCCTACCTGAGCATTTCACAGATGGGTAAACCGAGGCTCGCACAGGGGAAAACTCATGCCCAGAAACACAACCTTGAGCTCCCATTCCTGTGCCTATGCCGCCTTCCATACAGATGTGGTTAACAAGGTAGGGACTGAAGGAACCCAGCCTGCGGGCAAATCTCCCCAGTATGGAGGACCAGATCTGTAGATTATCCTCCATTCCATCCAGCAGGTTCCATCTGCTGGTTGCTCCTGGAGAGGAGAAAATTGGTAGCACTATTTTCAGTGAAGTAAAGTACTTGTCAGGAAGAACATAAAGGGTACTTGCCTCAGAGGGAGAGGATGATACAGATGGATAAGAATGAGAAATGCAGACAAGGTGACTCATCAGAAGACGGGATGCTAAGGAGAAAGGAAAGGTGGAGAAAGTGGGATGCGATGAAGCAAATGGAAACTGGACCTGCCAGATGGAGGAGGCCGAGACTCACTCTTCACAGGACAAAGATTCTGCCCCAGACACGGCATCAGGATGCCTCACAGAAGGGACCCCTCCTGCAGACGGGCAGTCGCTCAACTGAAACAAGGCCTAAAGCAGAGCATTCTGCACCACAAAGGCTGCCGCCTCTTACCTCTCCAGATTTAGGTTATTTAACAAAACTGGTCTAAGTTGGATCCATGTGCTGGGATGTCGTGATCAAATCAGCTGTGTCAGAATTTCACGGTTCTGTTCCTGAAGACTCTTTGGCAGTCCTCCGGGCCTCTCCACTGATACAAACTGTGTCTCTCTCACAAGTCCAGCTCTCTACCAGGAAAGTCTGCTTTGAATTTCACACCTTCAACCCCACCAAAAGTCTGAAATCACCCACTTTTCCTGTACATCTTTCTTACAAATTAGAACTTCCAACCCTGTATGGGTTACCAGGGTGTCTGTCTGCTAGGCTGAGATGCCAAGAGACAGGATCCAGGGCTCACAGTGGTTTTTCCCAAAGCACATTGAAAGACTAAGACCAAGAAACATTCTGAGAGGGCAAAAAAGGTTGGTGATATAGAGAGTCTAGGATCTAAGACTTTGAAAACAAACCTCTTGGAAGGTTACAATGCACATTAGTTTCCTAAAGACTCATAAAAGTCCCACAGTAAAGATACCCATTTAATTCTGCTTAACTTTTCTGGACTTTTCCAAACTTTCTTAGCTACAGGATCCTTCCTCACAGAACACTAAGGGACCTCAGTGCTTCTACAGCAGCATCTTATCCAATATTTCCACTACCGCTCCTCTCAAACTAGACTACATGTCTTCCTTAACAGCAAAGACCTTGTCCAAATCATTACGGTATCTCTGACACCCTGCAGAGTGCCTTACAAGCTGTAGGCCAAAAAATACGTGCTAAATGAAGGTACTAAATCCCATCATCTCATTTCTAAGATGAGAACATAAAACCAAATATGTCAACATGACCTCCTCCATATCTTCCCAAGTGTTCAAAAGAATGTCTTACACAGAGAATGTGCTCAACAATTCTTGAAGAATGGAACGGAACAGAAAAATTTCTCAGCTGTGCCCCAAGCCAGAAATTCCCATAACACAATAGACTCCTACCTCTTTTCCTCCTCCTTCACCCAAGTTGGGTGTCAAGCAGGTGAAAATGAAGATGACAAGTCAGAAGAAGAAAGCCATGGGAAAACCAAAGGCCCTTTGGGGTGAGAGCTAGGGAAATGGTGTTTGCAAACTGATGGGGATAAACAAGACCTGTCTGTATCTAATTTAGACTTAATAAGATAGTTTGCTGAATGTTAATTAAATACTCAGTGGTTGTTACCAACTGTGGTGATTAACTTAATTTTGAATTAAATAAGCAATAAATGCTTAACTGAAGTTCTATTAAATTTTACCCAGTAAGTGAGGAATATGAGGCTCTTAATTGACTTTAAACAAGATAGTTATGGCAAGTTGGTTGAATTTTTATTACCTGATGATAACTGCCTTATTAAAACTAAATTGACGATTTTATTCAATAGAGAAATATGTCACCTCTTCTCATTTACCACAAACATGTCCAGAAAGGTTCACAGTTGGCCTAAACAGCTTAGATGGGGTAAGTTTATCTTCTATCCCTATTTTAAAAACAAGTTTATTCATTTAAGAATGCATGTAAATATAAGGGGTAAAGGGCTGTAGGAAGATGTTAAATATGAGACTGAAGAACTGCTGCTGCTGCTGCTGCTGCTGCTGCTGCTAAGTCGCATCAGTCGTATCCGACTCTGTGCGACCCCATAGACGGCAGCCCACCAGGCTCCCCTGTCCCTGGGATTCTCCAGGCAAGAACACTGGAGTGGGTTGCCATTTCCTTCTCCAATGCATGAAAGTGAAAAGTGCAAGTGAAATCACTCAGTCGTGTCCAACTCTTCGTGACCCCATGGACTATAGCCTACCAGGCTCCTCTGTCCGTGGGATTCTCCAGGCAAAAGTACTGGAGTGGGTTGTCATTGCCTTCTCCAGACTGAAGAACTGGGTGATCATATTTTCTCAAGTGAAAACCAGGACTCTGCTTTCTCAATATAGATACAATTTGCAGGTGTTGTCTAAATATCACAATTTTGCAATCTCCAGGATGTTTCCATAGCTTAAAAGGCTACCAATACAAAACATATGAAATTACAATTATTGTTCAAATAAACAGCTGGTTCTGCTACTGAACAAGCTGAATGACTTCAGTAATTTTTTTTTCTAGATCTCAGCCACCACCTACATTACCTGAAGAGGTTGGAGTGGAGGCTACTGACTTTGTTCACTTATTTTTTTTCTCTGTGGTAGCCATAGCCCCTGGAAGAGTGCCTGCCACACAGTAGGTGCTCAAGTTTAGGTAACTCAAGACACTAAACATTTTTAGCCCTTTCATATGGAGCTTCTCCAGCCCAGATCATTTTTAAGTATTGCCATTTGACAATTCACACAAGAGGACATATAAACTCTAAACCACCTCTTAGGAAATTATTCTCAGTGATTAAAGGAAGACAAATTGCAACAATAACAAAATATAATTTCTTATTAATTTAGCAGACAAATGCAAGTTATAAAATTAAATTCTAGGGAAGACACTAAGAAACCAGTAGATTCATCCACTGTTAATGACCCTTTAAACTTGTTCAGTCTTTCTAGAGGTTGAATGGCAAGTTGTATGAAAAGTAATAGAACTATTCAGTAGTTGTGCCTATAATTCTTTTTTGAAAGAACTTAAAAGTTCTTTAGCCAGCTGATAAACATGTATTTAAGGGGAAGTGGAAGTGCCAACGAAATCACTGTCTTCAAGAAATAATTTAGAAGTAAAAGTTATCCACTGATGTTTACACTGCATGTTTTAAGTTACTGAATTGTATTATTTTAAAATTTGAAAACTATCCTGATGCCCACATATCACTTATATACCACTTACATACTGCTGTTTAGCTCCTAAGTCGTGTCCAATTCTTTTGCATGCCCACAGACTATAGCCCACCAGGCTCCTCTGTCCATGGAATTCTCCAGGAAAGAATAATGGAGTAGCTTGTCATTTCCTTCTCCAGGGGATCTTCCCTAACCAGGGATCAAACCCACAGCTCCTGCACTGTAGGTGGATATTTTACTGCTGAGCCACCACAGTAGCCCAGTGCCCACACAGGTCTGGAGTTATATAAAAGATAAAGAACAGGAAGGAAGGAAGAGCATTTCTTAGAATAATATTAAGTAGAAGGAAACACTGTACACATACAGAAAAGTAGACAAGCCCTTTCAGGGGGTCAAGATCAGAGCTATAGGTCCCTAAGAGATCTGACAGAGGTATTCAGGTAAGAATTTGGTGAGGGGGTTTTTTGGCGCTTTTTTTTTTCTTAATGAATTTGAGTAAATGTATTCTAAATGAGTTCTTTCTCATTGTCTTTTGATAACAAATTAGTGTTTAGGGGAGCTCAATTAGATTTTTATTGCTACTAAAGATATTCTTAGAATTCAAGTTGTCATTTATTACTTCATTTATATTATTCATTCACATGTTTATTCAACAAACATTTATTAAATCCTTACCACATATCAGGATCCACAACAGATTTAAGGATATCAATAGGAATAAAAGCTAGAGTCTGTCCTAGGGATCTGCATAGGCCGGGGACAGGAAGAATCTGAAATTGTGCAAACAGAAAACTAAAGCTGAAGTCAAGATTCAATATCCAGCTCATTTTGGTCCTGAGCAAGTCATTTAATTAAGAAGCCTCACATTCTTGATCAGTAAAACTTGAACAATAACAGTAACTACTTACAGGACTATGGGAAAGATTTACCTGTTATTTGTAGGAAAACACATCATAAACTGTAAAGCACTCAGGTGGTTCAATGGTAAAGAATTCGCCTGCCAATGCAAAAGACTCGAGTTTGATCCCTGGGTCAGGAAGATCCCTGAAGAAGGAAATGGCAACCGCTCTAGTATTCTTGCCTGAGAAATTTCATGGACAGAGGAGCCTGGTGGGCTACAGTCCATCAGGTCACAAAAGAGTTGGACATGACTTACTGACTCAACAACAGCAACTATAAAAATGACAACTGGCATCAACTGTATGGTGGATTTCATTTTGATCAGGATCACGCAGGCTGACTTAGGCCACTTCCCCAGGCCTGGCGCGTATTAACTTACTGGCACCCAAATGGTTATTCCCCTTGCTACTCTGCCCACCATTCTTAGTGCCTAATCACCATTTTTTTCTTTTTAATGCTCACCATAATATGTCTAGTTAATATACAGTATTACAATTTTTTTTCTTGTGGTAAGAATGTTTAAGATTTACTATCTTAGCAATTTTTATTAATTTATTTATTTTATTTGTGGTTGCACTGAGTCTTCGTTGTCGCTCAAGGCTTTCTCCAGTTGTGGCAAGCGGAGGTTACTCTTCTCTGCAGTACACGACTTCCCATTGCAGTGTCTTCTCTTGCTGCAGAGCACAGACTTCAGGCACACAGGCTTCCATGGTTGTGGCTCACAGCCTTTATAGCTCGGGCTCAGTAGTTTTAGCGCACGAGCTTAGATGCTCTGCAGCTTGTGAAAGCTTCCAGGACTGAGAATCGATCCATGTCCTCTGCATTTAGCAGGTGAATTCTTATCCCTTATACCACCAGTGAAATCCCTAATCATCCATTTTTAACTGTCTCTGCCTTTTGTCCAATTTGGCTAAAATGATCCTAAGGAGCCAAATGGACAGAGGTAAGTCAGGTAAGATTGTTAAGTATCTTTTACAAGAAGGGAAGAAAGAAAAGGAGGGAAGCTGGGAAGAAGGAAGGGCTTCAAAACAAAGTCAGAGCTAACAGACCTCAAAGGGACTTCCCTGGTGGCTCAGACAGTAAAGAATCTGCCTGCAATGTGCGAAACCCAAGTATGAACCCTGGCAACCCACTCCAGTATTCTTACCTGGAAAATCCCATGGACAGACAAGCCTGGAAGGCTGCAGTCCATGGGGTCACAAAGAGTCGGACACGACTGAGTGACTACCACTAACTAGCTGAAGATATTCCGCACCAAGTCTTCAACCAGTGCCTGATTTCCACTGTAACATCCCAATCAGTCACTGCTTGAGTATCTCCAGTGATCAAAGAGTCAGTAACTCTAGAAGGAGACGATTTCTTTCAAAATTAAGAGGTTCCAGGACTTCCCTGGTAGTCCAGTGGCAAAGACTCCAAGCTCCCCAGTGCAGGGGGCCCAGATCTGATCCCTGGTCAGGAAATTAGATCCCACATGCCACAACTAGGAGTTCACATACCGCAACTACGACTGGTGCAACCAAATAAACAAACAATTAAAAAAAAGATTTCATAGAATTAAAAAGTGACAGAGATTCTCCTCTTGACAAATGGTGATCTCAGCCACTAAGTATCTGTCACCCTTCTAAAGACACTAGGCAGAGGATGGATTACTTAGGGGGTTATCATGGAACCAGGCTGTGGACTCTTTATGTGTTATCTGCTCAGGACCTGGGGTTCCTCTTGTTTAAGTGAGGAGATTGGGTGATGTCTATTTCCACCGGTGAACTGTCCCTCATATCCACTGTCTCAACTCCTTTTCAACTCGTATCTTGGGACTAGACCATGACCACAGATCTCACCATCTCCACTACCACCACTTTTGAAAGTGAAAGTGAAAGTGTTAGTCAGTCAAGTCCAACTCTTTGTGACCCCCTGGACTGTAGCCTGCCAGGCTCCTCTGTCCATGGGATTCTCCTAGCAAGGATACTGGAGTGGGTTGCCATTTCCTCCTCTGGAGGTTCTTCCTGACCAAGGGATTGACCCTGGATCGTCTGCACTGCAGGCGGATTCTTTACCATCTGAGCTACCAAGGAAGTCCCCTTTAACCACCCCCTTGAACCATCCATAACCCATCACTTTCCTAAAACACAGACCTAAGCACCTCCTTTCCCTAGGTGATTCTCCTTTCATAGCATAGTCTTAAGTCCTCAGTCAGCAATCAAGACCTTTCTCAACCTAAGCCCATCCCTGCACCCTCATCTCCATGGCCTTTCTACTCTGCAGTCCATCCGCAGTGAATCCAATTTCCAAGGATTTGGAATTTCCAATTTCCAAGTGCCATGCACTTTGGCCTTCCACACGGCACTAGTGGTAAAGAACCAGCTTGCCAATGCAGGAGACATAAGAGACATGAGTTCAGTCCTTGGATCACAAAGATCCCCAGGAGGAGGGCATGACAACCCACTTCAGTATTTTTGCCCGGAGACTCTCATGAACAGAGGAACCTGGCGGGCCACAGGCCATGGGGTCGCAAAGAGTCAGATACCATTGAAGCAACTTAGCCCACAGTACGGCACATGCGCTTTCTCACCTACTCATGTTATTTCTCTTGCTCGATGATCCTCTCCTCCTCTATCTCACTAGACAAATCCCCATTCATCCTCGAAGGCTCCATCAAATAACACTTTTTAATCTGTGAAGTTTCCCTGGAGTCCGTAGAGTTAGTCACCGCTCAGTTAGAGCCACCAGACATTTTCTGCAGATACTTTTACGTCCTCTCTTGACTTCTGGAGACAGGGATGGCACAGCATTCATGTTTCCATCCCCTAAATCCAGACCAGAGTTTCACTCATTCATTCACAGGTACACCTGGCATCTGGTGTGGAATGAATGAACACACAAATGCATCAAACCAATAGACAGAGGGGTCTTGAGGGTCCCATCCAGCTGTCATTTACTGGCACCTTCCTAGTCTCCAAGGGAAATTACTGCAGCCAAGAAGAGAAATCCAGTTTGGAAACCACCAGAATACAGGCAAACTGACCTGACTTTCACCTCGTTCTAAGAACAGGTCTCCTCACCCTCCAGGTCACTGCACAGTTTGCCTTTCCCACGAGTCAGGGCACACCCTGCCCTTGAGGGTAGCAACTCCCTCCTCCAGTTCCTGAAAAGGACTGGTTTTCATACCAAACAAAACAGAAGCTCCAGGTGCCAACTGTCTTTCATGTTTTTGTTTTCTTCCTGGGAATTAAACAAGAAGCATTTTCTCTGGAAATTCATTAGAAGAATAAGTATAGGTTACTCTGGTGACCTCTTGGCACAGGACTTGGTGCCACACTCGGCTTTCACACTTACAGCTACAGATCTTCATGAAGGTGGGCTACTGGATGGAAAATAATAGATTAAAAAACCCAGCTAAAATACATATTTGGGGAATTCTCTGGAGATCCCATGGTTAGGACTTCAAGCTTCTACTGCAGGGGCTCTGGGTTCAATTCATGATCAGGGAACTAAGATCCCTGGAGTTACATGGTCAAAAATAAAAAATAAATAAAACACACACTTGGGCAAAGATTCGATCTTATTTCTTAGCTATAAGCACCCAGAGCAATTTTAGCGGCCCCATGGAATCTTGGACGAAGCCTTTCTGTCCCTCAATGTTTACTTCAAGACCAAGCCCCTCCAACAAGCTGCTGCAGACCTTCCAGAGACCTGCAGTAGTCCATCCACACCACTCTCCTGGCACTTCCTTATATTCTAAACAGGTATTAGCACATTTTTATCAACCTTAATAAAGTCTAACTGCCTACAAGCTAGACTTTCCCTTCAAATATCCTCAAACTTAACCTTTATAAAACTAGTTCACTGAACAAACATTACTTGAGTACATAGCATCTCTTCTGACAAAAACATTTCTTGGCGTTTTACTTTAGGCCTACCCTTATACATACTACCTACACAACCCTACTCAGTACTAACAAGTAGGGTAACCTTCAATCAGAACACCTCTGAGAGCGAAATACTCTTACTACTACACCAGGATACAGGCATACCAGGGATGTCCTGGGAAAACCAGAAAGTATGGTCCCTCTACCTCTGAAGCAAGCACTGTTGCTACAGTCCTTTTTTACAGACAGGAAACTGGGACTAACATTAAGAGCAGGATTCCCTTAGAGTTCAACAAGTGGTCTCCTAGGAACTTCCTTGGTGGTCCAGTGGCTAAGAGTCAGCATTCCCAATGCAGGGTACCCAGGTTAGATCCCTCGTCAGGGAACTAGATCCCACGTGCTGCAAGTAAGAGTCTGCATGTCAAAACTAAACGATTCCACATGCTGTGATGAAGATCAAAGATCCTACCTGCCAAAACGAGGAACCAGTGCAGCCAAATAAATACGTTAAAACAAACAAACAATAAAACAGGCTCCCCAAAATGCCAAGGAACTGGCAGGACACATGCCCGCAACCATCTCTGAATGGGGTAGGCACCTCTCACTCCTGGAGCTCTCTGCACCATGGCAACAGAGCTGCTGGTTGATGGCCTGAGTGACTAAGGAATGCTGACTATGGCTATGTCGGGAAAACTGCCCACAGTGGGGATGGAAGGAAGCCTAAGTGAACTTCTGGATTCAGGTGAACCTGAGTGAAACAACCCTGCTCTGTCGTGCTCCCCGTGCTTCCCTGCCCCATGAAAGGTTCCCACCCAAGTGTCTGAAACAGCCCCTGAGTACCAGCGTTCCCTGTGAACTACAGGGGGCTTTGATGAGAAGACGGACAAGAGCAATGGCTGCAAGAGGAGCAGGGCACAAACCAGACCCAACAGAGGCCCAGACCCGGCCGGGCCTCGGTCTCTGTCTCTGCAAGAGGAGCTGCCGCACTTAGGCAATGGTTGGTCAGCAGGCTGGTCATGTTCCAGCTTCGCCCTGGAGAGGAACATGGACGCATAGCGCCAAACCCAGGAACCTACAGGCCCGCAACTGCTTCCACGGTAACGGACTCTTTTAACCAAAAGACTGTGGATGTGAAGCCGGCAGCAGACGGCCAAGGGGTCGCAGCAGCGATGAAGCAAGATACGGCCACGGAAAGCAGACCACCTATGCATGGACCACCATCAAGGAGAATGCCTGGGTCATCCTCAGCAGCATCTGGGATGTGATCTGAAAGAAGAAGTACTGCCCAGATGTGCAGAGAGACCGCCATCCCGCGCTGCCAAAAGTCTGTGATGGTGAAGACAAAGTGGACCTGCCCCACTAAGAGCTCCTAAGTGATCCCCTTCCACAAACCAATAGATATCAGCTCATGATACTCGTGCGTGCTCAGTTGTATCTTTGTGATCCTTTGGACTGTAACCCACCAGGCTCCTCTGTCCACGGGATTTCCTTCTTCAGGGGATCTTCCTGATCCAGGAATCCAATTGGAGTCTTCTGAGTCTCCTGCATTGCAGGAGGGTTCTTTACCTGATGAGCCATCAGGAAAGCCCCTGATTTTTCTCAAATTAAAAAAAGTTAAATAAAAATAAATTTAAAAACCGAGAGAGGCTGGGATGGTCACAATGGAGAAGAAACACTGGACAACCATTCAGTGGTGACAAACCATCTCTCTGTACAGCCTGGAAGTGCCTGTGAATGTCTGTGGCACTCACCCCACTTTGCAACCTGACATTTGTCAACAGTGGTACCTTCATGAACAAGATGTCTAAAACTGAGTAAGTCAGTACACCAAATCGCCTGTCACTTTCCCAGGGAGCACCCTCCATTAAGTAGCACAGCTAAGACTTGAACTTGCAGCCTCCCAAGTCTAAATCCCATAGTCTGCTCTAGGAGGACAAGGTGCCATTCCTGTGGACTAGACACTTCACTGGGCACCAAAAATTAGCCACATGTATCAAGAATCCACCTACCAGTGCAGGAGACAGAAGAGACTTGGGCTCAATCCCTGGGTTGGGCAGTTCCCCTGGAGTATAAAACGGCAACCCACTCCAGAATTCTTGCCTGAAAAGTTCCATGGACAGAGGAGCCTGGTACAGTCAAGGGGATCACAAAGAGTTGTTCACGACTGAGTGACTGATCATGTGCACACTTCACAGTCACATTACATACTACACAACCGTTTAGCACTGGGGTAGATCATACGATCTATAATCAAAGGTAACTGAGGCTCAGGGATGTTCTGGAACTTGCTTAAGATCACAGGGCTAATGGGTGGCTCAAACATAGGTCTTGGTTTTCCTACCCCTAAAACCAAGTTGGTGATGGTACTGCTGAAATGATAGCATCTGAAGCCCAGACCCTCAGACCCCTCTGGGGCCTCCAACCAGATTCTCAGTTGCCTTCCGAAGGCACCGACACGGCAGCTACTGTTCCTAATTAGCGCATTATGAAATAATAACAGTTTCTCACCTGAGCATACGCCTTGCTCAGGACTTTCACATCAATTATCTCCTGCTCACCAGCAAAAGTGAAGTAAGGAGCAGGACAGGAGCTTTAGCTGGGGATCTGATTCTCACACTACCACTAAAGCATCCCACCAGAGGTTCTTCACCACTGAACTTTTGCCCATGCTCTGGGAGACAAGATTGATCCTGCCGACCCATCTCTTGGATAGCAATTGGGAGCTAAGTAATAAAAACAACCATAAAACACATTCACCACATAAAAAGTGCTCCGAAGGCTGTGAAATGCTAATGGGTTCTATGAGATGGGTTGTGATGGACAGATTTAAGGCAGAAAGAAAAAAGAGCAGGATCTACCCTGTAAGGGATCTAATACTGGCAGCCTGAAAACCTTTAGGCAAGCAAAAATAAGTAGAACTAGAAAAGGAATGGGACTGCGGACGGTCACAGACAAGGAACCTTGAAGTTATCATGGAATCAGAAGCTCAGTTCTTGCAAACAAGTGACGGGCATAACTGGCAGAAAAAGAAATAAATCCCCAAACCACAAGGACACCGAAACTGAACTCTCTGAATCACTTTGTTTTCTAAGGGCAAAGAGCAAAGTTCAAGCCCAGTAACAAGGATCTCCAAGTTATATTCCCTCCCAAATTCTCCCAAGCAAAGCCCCTGGGGCTGGGAGTGGGGTGGGGGTGGAATGGGGAAGGAATGTGTCCAGCCAGGCTCAGCAAAAAGAGAATCAAAAACACCCTTGAAAGAAAGAAGACAGGAAAGAGAGTAAGGGCCACGCCCAGCTCCAGCTCAGCTGACAAGGGTGTGACTGAGCACTTCCGTGCTTTCCTTGGGGCCTCAGTTTCCTCACTGGCAAAAGGAGGAATAGGGTCCCTCTGACCATCAAGACCCCAGTCCTCACTTCTAAGGCATAAGCTGCGTGCCAGCCTGCCACTTCTGCTGCCTACAAGCTTTGGTGTCCATAACACAGTTGTTTCAGTCAAGGCTGATAAGCTGGCAAATAATTGGAAGAACAAGAATAGGAACTAAGCTCCCTGATAAGATTCCAACAGCAAACAACTTTTTCCCTCTCTGCTGACCTGATGCAGGCTCGGCATTTCCCGACCGGGAACATTTCAGCAGCCTCCTAAGCGGTGTCCCCATCTCTGGCCCTGACCTGCTGTGACTCTGCCACCAAGGTTCTCTGAAACACAGATCTGACAACACCCACCTTTGCCCAAAGAGTAACAAAAGCCCTCCTGATCCCCACCCACTACCACCACCACCACTGCCATCATCTTAAGCTCATCATCCCAGCTCTTTACCCTCTACTCCTCCCTGGCTGGGGCAGCATCAGCACAGAAGTGAAAAGTCTGCTGGCCCAGGGAAACCCTCGATTATGATCCCACTGAGGCCCGGTGAAAGTGAGTTCTGAGTGAAAATCTGACGAAGAACCCTGACGATGGTGATTCTGTGAAACAAAATTCATATTTCATGGCAAGAGAAATGTAAACATAGAAATTCTTCTCTGCCCTTTGGCCTTCTCTCCCCTCCATGTGCACTATGCTTCTGCACTGTGCCTCAACCAGACCTCCCCCATTGGCAGGAATACCTGCTCAACCGTAAAGAGCAACATTCTCCTAGCACCAAGGAGACAACTCCTTACAAGATAACATTCCTCCTTGATCTGGTAAGGTTTCACATGACCCACCAGGACGATGCTTAGATCTGGATTAACTGTCGATAATACATCATGTGACGTACAGCCCTCTGTCTCAAAAAACTTAGAAAACTGAGCCTTGATTTCTAATTGGAGAAGGAAATGGCAACCCACTCCAGTATTGTTGCCTGGAGAATTCCGTGGACAGAGGATTTCTAACAGGCAAAATAGTTCTCAGAACTTTCTGAGATGCTCTTTCAAGTTATAATCGTCAAATTTGGCTCAAATAAAATTTTCCAATCCTTTCTTAGATCGACTGATTAATTTTTCATCCACAATTTGCACTTTTCCTTCTGTGGAAAAAGAAGAAAGTAGTGAAGAGGCTGTAGATCAGGGAAAGGTTCAAAACTCGGCCATTTCACTTAGGGGTTATGTAACCTTACTTACGGCTTCCCTAGTGGCTCACTGGTAAAGAATCAGCTAATGCAAGAGACGCAGAAAAAGCAAGTTCAATCCAGGGTTGAACTCTCCAGGCTGAACTTCTCCAGGGTTGGGAAGATCCCCTAGAAAAGGAAACAGCAACTCCCTCCAATATTCTTGCCTGGGAAACCCTACGGACAGAGGAGCCTGGTGGTCTACTGTCCATGGGGTCGCAAGAGTCAGACACGACTTAGCAACTAAACAACAACAAATCTTATTTGACCACACTCACTTACTCATCTGCAAAATGAGATTGATAATCATCAAACCTACTTTGATGAATCGGTATGAGAATTATGTAAGTATACAGTAAGTAGGCAAAAATTTTATATATTATTATTAAGACAGATCAAAAATCACGTGTTTTCTAGCCTCAGTTCTGTGGTTTACCAGTTTCCAAGCATGAACCCCATTAACCCATGGCCGGCCACCTACCCTATTTGTAGAAAGTCAGGAGAGGTGAAGTCCTCATCAATTTATCAGTGTCCTTTCCCATTTCTGTGACTTGCCTTAAGAAGCCACCGCCGTTTTCTTCCACACATCTAAGCCCTCTACAACAGACTCCCACATCACACTTCCGTTTCTTCGTCCCTTTTCCACCTCTGCGTCACGCACGCCTTTAAGACCGTGAATGTCCACCCAGATAAGAGCTTTGTGCATGCACCACAACTCTGCCTACCTTTTCCTCACCTCTCCCAACTCACTTCTTCCATCTGGGTGCAGCCTTCCAATGCTGGATTCCAAGAAAAGTCCCCACCCATCAATGCACAAGCTGAGCTAGGAGTCCTGAATACTGCCGCGGGTCAAAGCCTCAGCTCCACTCAGCGGTAGTAGTAAAAGCCACTCAGTCGTGTCCAGCTCTCTATGATCCCATGATCCCATGGGCTGTAGCCTGCCAGGCTTCTCTGTCCACAGAATTTCCCAAGTAAGAATACTGGAATGGTGTGCCATTCCCCTCTCCAGGGGATCTTCCTGACCCAAGGATCGAACCTGGGTCTCCTGCATTACAGGTAGATTCTTTACCATCTGAGCCACCAGGAAGCCCACCAGCTCCATTCAACCAGTTACTAAATGTGTTACTCTTCTTCCTGTGGTTACCATCCCAATACCTAATCCCACAGATGCTTCCAGAGCCCTTAACGGGCCTTGTTTTCATGAGAATGTCTAGAGAACCCCATAATGGCCCCTACAACCCACAAGATAAATTTACATCTGCTTACCAAAAAAATGAAAGTCCTCCCATTTCTCCATTTCCCACCACTCCGTTCCTGCTGGCCATTCATACTTAGGCCTTCTTTCCTACATCTGTTAGCATACACCTAACAGGTTCATCTCTATCTGTCTTTTTTCCACTTAGGCAACTCCTGCTGCTGCTGTGGCTAGTCGTGTCCAACTCTGTGCGACCCCATAGACCCTAAAGGCTCTCTTTAGGTACCACTCCTTCTGGTAGCTTCCCTGAGGTTGAACTACTTCAGTGCAACCAAAACATACCCCTAGTACAGTACCACACACTCACTCACACACGCACACACACAGGTGCTCCCCCAGAACAGGGACCGACCATGTCCTCCTAATCTTTGTATTCATAGGGCCAGCCAGTTCCTGCTTCACAGCAGGTAGGCTCCAGAACCCATGTGCCTCACCCATTGCTCCTCTCCTTTCAGTGTAAAAATAGCAGCGCGCTCCATCCTCTGTTTTTATTATGTTACCTGGCATCTTCTATCCCCCTGCCCATTTTCTATTTAATGCATTAAATCTCTGGGCTAACAGAGCCTCCCAGTCATTGTGAGTTACATTCTGCCCTTGGTCAAAACCCCCCAAAATAGTTCTGAAATTAAATTCAATCTGACTCTTCCTATTCCCAATTAACCCATGCTAGTTCCACTGCAGGGTAGTCACATGTTAACACCCAGAGTCAAAGTTCTGGGCTGTTATTTTGAGTTCATTTCTAATTAACTGGATGACCTCAGACAAGAGAAAAAATTGAGATAACAGGGTCACCAGGCCCACTTCTCAGGGGATTTTTGAGATTCAAATGGAATATTTGACGGGAAACTTTTATAAAGTGCACAGCACTGTACATTCATAAAGGATATGATTAACAAATTTTATCAGCTCTAAGCTGTCAATGGTAAAATACACCGTTATCAACTTAGGACGATGATCTGCTCAACTATGATACATCTGTGATTATAAGACAACCCAATGTCACTGATATAAAATGTGAAAAAGTATATTTTTTCTGATGAAATACAAGGTATCTGTCTCAATAAAATAAAGAATCTGCCATAAAATTTTCACATTTGCCAATGGCATGTAGTAAGCAGTAATATATGTGGAGTAAATGAGCAAACACTCACTGATAATTCTTAGGCCAGATTATTGCCTCTCTCACTGGAATGGGCGGCAGAGGATTACCCAGTGCCAGTTCCTCCCTTCTAGCACATGTCCCAGCCTGCTCAAAACCCTCAAATGATGACTTCAAGTCATATCCATGCCTGGCACTTTTAAGGACCTTCATAATGAAGCCTCCTCTCCCATCAACCACTGTCTGGAACTGACTGTTCACTGGAATATGTCCTGCCAAGAAGGGTCCTACTCTGTCAGTCCCAATCATAGTAACCAGCTCAATAGCAGTTTCTCCTCCTGCCAATCCTCGAAGCCAGGTCCAGGCCCACCCACTGTGTAGGAGCACGACACTGCGTGGCTGCCTGACCCAAGGGCACCCTCACTGTCCAGACAGCTAACCCCAATTACATATTTCTTACCTAGAATCTATACTCCAGATTCTAAAGCCTGGGTGCTGAGGTTGGAAGTCTGCCTTGCAACCTTTTGACTGACCCTGGTGCAGACAAAGACCCTAAAGGAAGAAGGCTGGTCATGGGATACAAAGAACCCTACTGAGAGTTCTGGCCTCCCACCAGCTACCAAACTTTACTGTAGACTTTAGTACTGGCACTCACCTTCTCTGAGCCTTTATTTATATTTCCCTATCTGTAAGAGCAAGGGGTGGTGAGGAAGGAGGGGAGGGGAGTTGGAGGGAAGAGGGTGTTAGCTGCTTTTTCCCTTTCCACTTAAAGGCTTTCTTAAAATGCTCTTGTGTTCAAAGAGGTAGGCCATTAAGTCACTAAACACCTTAGTGAAAATGAGGTTTATTGGGAAGCAAGGAATTTAGAAAGGGGGGTAGGAGACAGAAAGATAGAGGGGATTGGATACAAAGTTAAATGAGTCTGGTACTAGAAAAGAAGTTCAAAGGTGAAGCTAAATTTTTGCATTTTGTGTTCATGGTGAGCAGGCAGTGGATCACTGAGAAGGGAAAGGAAGCCAGAAACATCCTTCAGCTCCACCAGCACCCCAAAATCCCAAAGACACCCTTCTGTCCAAGTGCACTCAAGCACAGTTCCACTGATTATCCCATTTTATGTGCCCACGCTGCCCCACGCCGTGCCCCCAGCACAGTAACAGTTACAGCTTCATCTCCACTCTCCACACTTGAGTCTTCTCTGCCTCTGCAGTTCCCTCCGGCTCATGCCCTCATTCCTTGTCCCTAGTTACTAACTTCAGAAAAACCCTTCATCCTTCAAAAGCCTCCTATCCCTCATGAAGGACCAGACCAAACTCCTGTCTCCAAGCCCCGCCCCGCGCCTTTTCCCCTGGACTTAGCACCTTCTGTCTGGGGTCAGGTTTGGTTCTTTGGTTGACTGAACGCTTCCTGAGGGCAGAGTCTAGGCCCTAAACGCCTCTGGATCCAATAACCCAGCACAGGGCGGCACACAGCGAGTGCTGGAGAACTGCTTGGAGAAAAGGAACCAGGAGTCGGGAGCCATTTATTTTAGTTACGGCTCTGCCTCTAGTGAGCGACTTTGGGGAGACTCAGCTCTCTAGGCCTCAGTTGCCCCAGCTGGGAAATGGGGGAGCTTGATGCCTGGGTTCCTAGGCCAATTCCCCAGTGACAACTGTGATTCCGCGAAAGCGCAGAGCTGCTGGGTGTGGCCCCGCCCCCTGGGAGTCCTGAAAAGCCCGGGCAGGGGGCGCGCAGGGAAGGCCTCCAAGCCCGCCCAGCCCCCGGTCGAGGCTTCCCAAAAAACTCGGGGTCCCCCTCCCCCACGCGTGCACCCCGTGCTCGCGCCGCGGCCAGCACTTCCGCACCGCGGGCCCTGCGGCCCGGGCCGGACGCGCGCTGGGTGCCCTGCGCCCGGCTCTCCTGCCACCCCGGAGGCGCTCTTGCCGGGGAGGGCTGGGGGTTCCCGAGGCGCCCGCGGGCGGAGGGTGAGGGGAAGGAAGGAGGATTTGCAACAATACCTCGGGGAGGAGGCGGCCGGGGCAGCGGCGGCGGCGGCGGCGGCTGGAGGCGGAGGCAGCAGCGAAGGAGGAGGTGCCGGGCACTCCCCCTCCCATTGTCCCCAGCCCCGGCCAGGCCCGGCCCCGCGCCCCGCACCGCGCCCCGCGCCCCGGGCCGCGCAGCCAGCCCTTACCTTGCAGCGACCGGCTCTCCCCCGCTCGCTAAAGCTACTTATCCCGGGAAAGCTCGCGCGGGGCCCGGGAGCGAACCCACAGACAAAAAGTGAAACTTCGGCAAGGCTGGAGCGGCTGCTGGTTGGTGCCTTTCCCCCTCCTTCCTCCCACCGTCCCCACCCCCTCCCCTCGGTCTCCCGTGCGGTGCCCTGAGAGCTGGAGGCTGACGTCAGGGGCCTGAATTCCTGACTTTGCCTGCACGCATTTGTCCATGTAAGGTATGGGAAGGCGGGTGCCCGCGGGGCCGCGGCGCTCGCCGCCGGGGGAGGGGGCGCCCACCTCGGGGCCCGTGGCCCGGCCCCAAGGTGGGTGCATCGAGGGCGGTGGATTTCCTGGGAGGAAGAGAAGACGCGGGGAACGCGGGGAGCTTGCAGTGGAGGAAGGGAAAGAGGGAGGTGTGGGGCCTTTGCCTGCCCTGGAGGAAGAGGAAGGAGACGTGGAAGGAGGAAGCGGCCGGGGCGAGGGACTACTGAAAAAAATGAGGGAACCTGCGTCCACTGGTAGGGCGCCAGACTAGGGAGTTGAGTCTGGGTAGACGAGCTCTGCGGCGGAATCCCCCTGCGAGATCTCGCTCGTGAGCCCCGCCCCGGATTCCCAGCAAGGTTCAAACGTACTGGATGTCGGAACTGGCCCCGACCAACTTCCAGCCCGTCCACTTCACACGGGAAATCTGAAGCTCTCGGAAGAGAAACGACTCGTGCAAGGTCATGCCCGCCACAGATCCCGGTGCGGGAGCCGGATGCTCAGTCTCCCAGCTATGTTCCTGTCTGCAGGCAGGGGCCCGACTCCCTCCTTCCCGCGGACCAGTCAGCGGGCTGGATGTCAGAGGGCAACGCGGACCACCCTGGGAAGAGATTCGGAGCTTCCCCGGGCCCCGTACGCGGTCAGTTCCTGGAAGGTTCTGATTGCCAGTGAGCCCTGCATAGCCATGCTGATTAGTTGCTTCAAGGCAACTCCCTCCATCCAGTGCTCAAATAAACGAACCCCTGGAATTTACTTCACAGCCCTATCCAGAAACCCAAACTTTGTGCTTATAACTTCAAAAAAAATTACGAACTGGGTGAATTAGTTTGAATAAAGGCAAGACCGTTCTTGGAAGGTTTGTGTAGGACTTTTTGCTCCGATATTTGTAAATGTGAGCACCATGTGAGGGGCCTATAATGTGCATTAGGCATTGCCTGGAAGGCACGCCAGGGCTGGAGACTCGTTTCCTTGTACTTCTGTCCTGCTTCCTGAGGTCTAAACTAATCATTCCTCACCCCCGCACATTATAGAAGCACATTCTCCCAGGTTTATAAGGTCTTCATAAAACAAAATGTAGTCCATCGTTGATATTTGACGTAAAAAAGTCAGGCAAAATAACTTACCCAACACAAAAACAGCAAGCAACTTGAACCCACCTCTGGTGTCTAGGTCACCTGACTGATCCCATGATTTTTCCACCCAGGGAGGAGGCCCTGATCTCCTGATTCATATTAATAAACGTTGAGAGTACACCATGAGTTACTAATTCATGAAATCTCCAAAACTTGGTTCTTTTGGGATTTGGTGTGACTTCTCTTTTTTTCAAACCAAGAATTAAACAAATGCAGAAACACATATTTTTGCACTTAACCATTTATCAAGCATATTCTTTGTGCAAAGTCTTTGACTTCACACATTTCTGCTTCCAAAGTAATCTCTCTTGCTCTCAGTTTCTCATCTATTCATACAAAAATATGAAAATAGAGAAGTTCAGTAATGAAATATTTTTTCTCTTTGCAACTGGTATAGTTTGAAATAGGAAATGTGAGCTCCTATAGACATTTTGTTCTGGGGCTTAAAAAGATTATTCTCTTACACCACAATTCACTTATTCTATCCTCAACATTTCAACAAACCCACATTCTAAGTGGTACTGTTTAATATGAAAAATTCCTGGTATCACACAAAATAAGAATGGATTCACCCATTCCCCATCGGATATAACGGGACTTGACCAGCATTTCTTTTTTTTTTCCTTCCCCAGTAACCCACTTATAAAGAATAATAGGGTTCTAATGAGGATTAATAAGATTTAATAAGGTATAATTAGAGCCATTCATTTCCTTCATCATACACATTGTAAGAGTACTGTGTTAGATCCAGAAATGCTCCTAATTATGTTGAAACTGTTGTGTGAGTGTGTTGGGGAAGATCACTGTGTCACCCCTCCTGAAATATTTATGAAATGCTCAGGTGGGCCTGGTGTTAGCACAAGTATTATATAAAGTTAATCACAAAAGATAATTTCTACTCAGGAGGCACTCACCAGGAGTGTAAGAGGCAAAGTCATAAATTGGATGCTTGGAGAACTGCGTGCAATCTTGTCATCAGTGCAAACTCAAATCAAAAGCCTCGTTTTCGTGTGCTGATCTGATTTCTTTTGTATTCACACTTCTCTCAACAGCCCTATTAAAACCTGCTGCGTGCGGGGACTTGGAAAAGAAGGGAAGGCTATGTAAAGCTACAGGCACAATTCTAGAGAAATACAGGTTTACGAATTCAGAGACTAGAAAAGCACAGAATTTCAGATGGGGTGGAGGATAGGTGACCAGAGGATTGCACACTGGTGGCCTGAAGCCCTACAGATGCAGTCTCGTAGGCCCAGCAATGGCACGAAAGACTTTGAACAAGGCTAGGCTGTGGTGCCCCCATTTCCTTGCATCCAGGACCATCCCTTTCCCAGAGGCCACTGTGTAGCTCATGCCAGTCCTTTCTCTGACCTTACACATGCCTGACAAGATTCTAAGGATTTTTCATCCATATTTAACTTAACCCTCACAGAACCCTTTTGAGCTTGGCAGCGGTATTTTCTCTAGCCCAAGAAAGTAAAGGTAGCCTGCTCTTAACACAGAGCAAGTACATGGTAAGCTGTAATGCCCCTCTGAGCCCAGGCAGCCTGACTCTGCTCACCCACTGCTGAGTGACCATCTGGTCTCAGTTTGAACATTCTGTTAAGTAGGTAGAATAGGGAAATGGAATTCAAAGTGGCAGTGGCTAAAAAACAAGGAAGCTCTGAGGACCAGAGTGAAGACTTCAGGTAGAAGAAACAGCACTCCTGACTAAGCCCAATTTGCATAGGGCAGGCCCAGGTGGAGGCAAAAACATACAAAAGGAGGAGCCAACTCTCTCTCTCTTTCTCTCCCGCATGCGTGCGCTGTCTCTCTCTCTCTCCCTTTCTCTCTCTCTTTCCCTCCCCCATGCGCTCCTCCACTCTCTTCCCTTCAAGTCTTTGGGTTGGCATGCCCTCACGCTTTGAGGATGGGTTCTCCTGCTATCTTCTAAATAAAATAGAGCTGTAACACTGATTTGCCTAAGAGCTATAACACGGTTTGTCCAAGACCTGAGAGCTGTGACGCGCCAAGGGCTTTAATGTCTGTCACTCCAAATCTTTGTTGTGACGAGACAAAGAACCGAGGAACATACGCTCGCATGACAATTCCATTGTGCAGAACTCATAATCTGTCACAGCTGACCAAGAGGGTATGAAGAAGCTACTGGAGAAATAGTAAGAACAGGGGCGTTAAAGATGGAAGATTAAAAAACAACTTGGTGTGGCTTCTCCTCAGTTTAAAACCCATCGCGCCAAGCTCCTTCATGTGGTTTGCATAGCCCTTCAGGGTTATATCTGCCAGTCCTTAGCCCTCCAGCCAATTTGAGGTCGGGTGGTTTCTCAGGCACCTTAACTGACCCACTTATCTGCCTTCTACAGATTTTTCTCTCTTCTCCATACACGTGGTCACCCTTACCTAGCTTCTTTAGACTCCCCTTAAATATCACCTCTGAGACTCCTTTTTTTAAAAAAATATTATTTATTTAGGCTATACTGATCTTGGTTGCCTGGGTTGCATAGCAACCCCCTCCAAAATTCTTGCCTGGAGAAGTCCATGGACAGAGGAGCCTGGCAGGCTATGGTCCACAGTGTCGCAGAGAGTCAGACACTTCTGATGGGATTTAGCATGATCTTGGTTGCAGCACACTGGATCTTCATTCTTCCTTGCAGCATGCAGGGTCTTTAGTTGCAGCATGTGAGATCTGGTTCCCTGACCAGGGATCAAACTCAGACACCCTGCTTTGGGAGCACAGAGTCAGCCTCTGGACCACCAGGAAAGCCCCTCTGAGAGGTCATTTTGCCCCTCCCACCACCTCCAGTGGATGTGTTGCCCCTACAGGGTACATCTGTCACTCTGTGCTTAGTCCCTGTAACTGCATAATGCCATTGGTCACTTTGTCTTTCTTTGCTACTGGACTGAGAGTCTTAATGTGTCACTGAGTCTCTAACAAAGTGACCGCCTTTGTCATTGCAGGTATTCAACTGCTTTGTTTTGTTTTTTTTTTCCCTTCTTCTTGTTCCTGGTCAAAGGCAGAGGAAGATGCAGCAGGTGTAGGGCCTGGGCATTTAGATGAAACCAGATAACTTCCTCAAGAGATGGAGACTGAAGGTAAGCAGACCAGTGGGAAGAGAGAGGAAGAGTCAGAAGGACCTGCCCACCTGGAAATAGAAGCAGGATGGACAAGGGAGGGTAAAAGAAAGGAAAGTTTGTAGTCCTTTCCTTGTCCTGAAACTGGCAAGGCACTTCCTCTTTGGTCTATTTCTTTACCCACACACGCAGATTCTCAGACTTTATGCTCTCCAACATGCTCTTCAATTTGATGCTACTTTCAGCCTGCTGACTGAAGTCATCTTCCCAAAGCTTAGCATGCCACATGATAATTTGAAATATACTTGGTATATCAAACACATGAAATTCATGCTCTTCAGCTGTCCCTCCCTGGTTCTATGATGAGCTTTTCCAACTATAGATCATGCCTCCAGCCTTCCACCATTACCACCACCAACATACACACACACACACACACACACACACACACACACACACACACACGTACACAGAGCTTCCTGCACTTCCTGCCTCTGGACTTTTTCTCATTTAGTTTCCTCTTCCGGAAATACTTCCCAGGCCCACCCCAACAAATGCAGATTTTTCCTGTCCTGCCAGCATCCTCTCAAGAAACCTCTTCCCTGTTGTTCATTTCCTCCAAATCCCCTTCAAGGATATGAAAATAATTTCTCTACCTTCTGAAAAATGTACACACTGAATTGTCCCACTGCATTGTAATTTTCCCAAGTGTGTTTGATCTGTTACTGTTAATGCAACTCTTCACAGTGGGCTTCATGTCTTCATTTCTCCTCCTCAGCAGCTATGGCATCACCTAGGACTTATGACCAAATGTTATCCAATGAGTGAATTAATGAATATGTATACTTCACCTTGGCTAGAAAAGCAGTTGTTCAGTCGCTCAGTAGCGAACTGTCCAACTCTTTGCGATCCTATGGACTGCAGCATGCCATGCTTCCGTGTCTTTCACCATCTCCTGGAGTTTGCTCAAACTCATGTCCATTGAGTCCATGATGGCATCCAACTATTTCATCCTCGGTTGTCCCCTTCTCCTCCTGCCTTCAATCTTTTACCAGCATCAGGGTCTTTTCCAGTAAGTCGGATCTTCGCATCAGGTGGCCAAAGTATTGGAGCTTCAGCTTCAGCATCAATCTTTCCAATGAATATTCAGGGTTCATTTCCTTTAAGGTTACTGGTTTAATCTCCTTGCAGTCCAAGGAACTCTCAAGAGTCTTCTCCAACACCAGAATTCAAAGCATCAATTCTTCAGCACTCAGCCTTCTTTATGGTCCAACTCTCACATCCATACATCACTACTGGAAAAGCCATAGTTTTAATTATAGGGACCTTTGTCGGCAAAATAATGTCTCTTTTTTAATATGCTCTCTAGGTTTGTCCTAGCTTTTCTTCCAAGGAGCAAGCGTCTTTTAATTGCATGGCTGCGGTCACCATCCACAGTGATTTTGGAGCCCAGAAAACAAACTCTGCCACTCTTCCCACTGTTTCCCCATCTATTTGCCATGAAGTGATGGGACCAGATGCCATGATCTTGGTTTTTTGAATGTTGAGTTTTAAGCCAGCTTTTTCACTCTCCTCTTTCACTTTCATCAAGAGGTTCTTTAGTTCCTCTCTGCTTCCTGCCATAAGGTGTTATCTGCATATCTGAGGTTATTGTTATTTCTCCCAGCAATCTTGATTCCAGCTTGTACTTCATCCAGCCCAGCATTTCACATGTACTCTGCATATAAGTTAAATAAGTAGGGTGATAATATACATCCTTGATATACTCCTTCCCCAGTTTTGAACCAGTCCGTTGTTCTATGTCTGGTTCTAAGTGTTGCTTCTTGACTCAAATACAGGTTTCTCAGGAGGCAGGTAAACTGGTCTGGTAGTCCCATCTCTAACAATTTTTCACAGTTTGTTGTGATCCACAGTCAAAGGCTTTACAATTAATGTTATCTTTCTGGAAGACTGGTTGTGTTATCTTAGACCATGACTCTGCAACTGTACAAGGAGGGATGAGGGAAGGGAGAGGATTTGTCATTTGTTACATTGTTTCGTGTGCACTGTTTCAGGCTTTCTCAACATTTAACATCAATTTTATAAATTATCTAAGGATATAGTTCTGCTCTTGGAGTGCTCAGTTGTATCCAACTTTTTTCAACCCCATGGACTACAACCCTCCAGGTTCCTCTGTCCATGGCATTTTTCAGGCAAGAATACTAGAGTAGGTTGCCATTTCCTACTCTAGGAGACCTTCCTGATCCAAGGATCAAGCTTGTGGCTCTTGCATCTCCTGCATTGGCAGACAGATTCTATTACCACTGTGCCACCTTAAAGCAATGGTTGCTTTGCAACTTCATATCAAATAAATTCTTGAAAAAAAAATGCTAAAGGTCATATTTTTCCAGGAAGAACCAAGCACAAGTGACAGTTTAAATATTTGATGTGTCCTGATCAACCAGGTCAGATAAGCATCAGCCTTTTGTAAAGAGATGAAAACTTGATATGGTAAACAGTTGTGGTAGGCTTTTAGTAAATGCACCATTAAGGATAATGAAGGCATACTGCAAATGAAGGCATACTGTTTACTTTCTATTCTTCATACCTCATTGTACAGTGGGAAAAAAAAATGACCTCCATGTGAAAAAAAAAAGAATAGATTATCTGACTTCCTAAATGAATACTTAATCCTTACTGTGTGAGAAAACCCTTGGTCTTTTCTTGGGAGAAAAATGGTGTCACAGCTCTTTCTTTATTGATTTTGAGCAATCAAACCAGTGCAGACAAATGATAGTTTATATCTGCCCTCGAATTTCTGCACTATTTTACCTAGCTTTGTAGTCCAGTTTTGAAGCCAGAGGCTATCATGATTGTTTGAATTTTTATCAGATTGCAGGATCAGATTATTTGAATGCATTCTGGCCCATCCCAACTCAGCCCCTTACACAACTCAGCTGACTTTTGACCTCAGTAAGCCCAGAACAGAGGAGAGCTGTGACCATGCTTGGAAACCAATAAAACTTCAGAAGTCAGGCAGTCCAGTCAGACAGTGGGCCAGTCTGGTGGTAGAAATATTGATGGATGGAGCTTTAATCTCTGTTAGGTCCACTACCAATGCAAAGTTTCATAGAGGCTCAAACACAAAAGGAGGCAGTTTATGCCATATTTTTGTCTTAACAGGTATATAATATACACTTTGCTAACTCTACTAGACCTAGGAATAATGTTGAGAAAACTAGACACAGTGCTAGTTCTACATATTGAAAGAAAGATAGAAGTGTGTGTGTTAGATGCTCAATCATGTCCAACCCTTTGGGGCCCGTGGACTGTAATCTGCCAGGCTCCTCTGTCCATGGGATTTTCTAGGCAAGAATACTGGAGTGGGTTGTCCTTTCCTCCTCCAAGGGATCTTCCCAGCTCAGGGATCAAACCCACGTCTCCTGTGTCTCCTGCATTGCAAGCAGATTCTTTACCCACTGAACCATGGGGGAAGCCACAAAGATAAAACAAGATAGCAACTCCAAGGGAAGGAGTGGGTGAGATAGCTCGGCTAAGATTTCCCAGTACACCACTGGATGGACTGGACCTGTTACTTCAGCCAGGAGTCTCTTTTGATAGTGATGGAGTGATGGAGCAGGCAGAGATGAGCCAGGAGATATCCCCCAGGACCTGCTGGAGGAACACAAACATGGAGCACACATTTTTGTCTTCATAATACAGCAAGAGGTAAAGGATGGTGTCCCAGGGTTTGATGTCTTCAGCCTTGGTCTTGGTGGCCTCTCTGCTTCCTTTAGGAAGCTGTGTAGAGCTGTGAGACGTCGGAAGAGGGTCTGCTAATTCTGGATGATCTGGGTTTCTGGGGATATGCTTTAGGATGTAGTTTGCCCCATTTGTGTCTGCGATACACAGCCTCACCTACTCTTGGAGAATCACAGCAGATATCAAGGCTGGAGCTAGCATTTGGGCCCAACAATAGGGATTCAATTTCGATTTCTTTTTCCAACTAGTTTTAGGTGAGCAAAAAGAGGTCCATGATATATATATACACACATATATACAGCTATACCATAAAATTTACTCATTGTAAGCATACAAGTGATTTTACATAACTTTATGGAACTGTATAAACATTAGTACACTCTAATATTAGAATGGAGAAGGCAATGGCAACCCACTCCAGCACTCTTGCCTGGAAAATCCCATGGGCGGAGGAGCCTGGTAGGCTGCAGTCCATGGGGTCGCGAAGAGTCGGACACGACTGAGCGACTTCACTTTCACTTTTCACTTTCATGCATTGGAGAAGGAAATGGCAACCCGCTCCAGTGTTCTTGCCTGGAGAATCCCAGGGACGGGGAAGCCTGGTGGGCTGCTGTCTATGGGGTCGCACAGAGTCAGACATGACTGAAGCGACTTCACAGCAGAAGCAGCAGCAATATCAGAACAGTTGCATCATCCCCCAAAGAAACCTTGCACCCCTTTACAGTCATTCCCCACTTCTGCCCGTAGCATCAAACAACTACTTACCTACTTTCTGTCTCTATAATTTGCATATTCTGGACATTTCATGTAAATGGAATCATACAATGTATAGCTTTGCATTTGGCTTCTTTCGCTTAGCACAATATTTTCAAGGTTCATTTATGTTCTAGCATGTATTAATGGTTTTTGTTCTTTTTTATGGCTTAATAATAGTCTATTGGATGGATATACCACATTCTGTTTATCCATTATCAGTTGTTGAATATTTGGATTATTTCAACTTTAGGGCCATCATGAATGACACTACCATGAATGTATCATGTAAAACTCTCTGTATGGTCATGTATTTTCATTTATCTTGAGTATGCAATGTTTTAAAATGGAAAAGAAAAGGATAAATAAACAAAATGGAATCTGAAAGGATATGAACCATGGTTTTCAAAGTGATTATCATTAGGTGGTAAGAAGATTTCTTCTTCTTACTTATCTAAATTTTCATTCAATAAGCTTGTATTATTTTAACTTTTCCTGTGTGTCTGTAATAAGACAAAGCTAACAAAGCTCTTCTTATTTAAAGCAAAAAAATAAACAAATATTTGGAAACTTTCAATCCCTCTTTTGACAACTGAATCTTCTTGGGAATCCATACCAGATGGTTTATAGTGAGATATTATTTTAAAAGACTTAATGAGTTTTCTTACCCATATTTCTAACCATTAGCCCTTCACTCAACCAGTTAGCTTAAGACATTTTGTGTTAGTACATTCCCAGAGAAAGGGTGGACCTCAAATTAAATGAGACTAGATTTCTTCTACTTTGATGAATACATTTAATTTTAATTAGAAGTTTCCAATTATAGATAATTTTCAAATTTTTATTTCTCACCTTTAAGTTGTGCCCTTTTGAGTTTTATTTCTCTCCTTTGAGTTGTAAGTTTAGTAACTTATTCAGTCTTTCTTTGAGAATCCTCAGACTCAGCATGGCTCTAGATTCAACTTCCTCCATCCTCCTTACACCATACCTCCCTGCTTCTAACTACCACAGTCTCAACCCTGAATCATTCCTAACCTCCCTCTCCCCCTAACTCCTCTCTTCAATGTGTTGTCAAGTCTGACCAATTCTGCACCCCCAAATTCTCTCCTACTTGTCCCCTTCTGTGAGGTCAGGTCCTCATTGCAGGGTAGTCCCACCATTGATGCCTGTAGCATCCATGAATTCAGCCTGAAAGCAGAGTGAGGCGAGAGATAACCATAGAAATTCTGCTGTTGGTCCTCTCCACCAGGGCTCTTGTGAGCAAGAGATGTGAGATGTGAACCTGTTGTCCCCACTGAGCCTCCAGCCTTGGTCTGCCTTTCACTGTCAGTTCTCCCACATCTATGATTTTGTTGGTCAATGATAGACAATTTTATTCAGCATGATCCTTAGTTAAAAGCCAGCCACTGCTTCTGGGGCTGAACCAATAAACAGCAATTAATCCTGCTGCTGCTAAGTCACTTCAGTCGTGTCCGACTCTGTGCAATCCCAGAGACGGCAGCCCACCAGGCTCCCCCGTCCCTGGGATTCTCCGGACAAGAACACTGGAGTGGGTTGCCATTTCCTTCTCCAATGCATGAAAGTGAAAAGTGAAAGTGAAGTCACTCAGTCGTGTCCGACTCTTCGCGACCCCATGGACTGCAGCCTACCAGGCTCCATCCATGGGATTTTCCAGGCAAGAGTACTGGAGTGGGGTGCCATTGCCTTAATCCTGAAACTGAAGATAAAACAGCCTGGGTTGGGCTGCAACATGGCCCCTTCCTAAGTATTTTTCAAAGATAAATTCAAACAAAAATTTTCACTACATGCTTTCCTTTCAATCATGAACACTAACATTAGATGGGGTTCCACCGTATGGTCACTAGGAAAATTCAAAGGCTCTTTGAGTACACAATATTATCACAATCCTACCAAAAAAACAAAAAGAATAAAAATAGATATCCGTAGAGAACAGTAGATTAGCAATTCATGTTTACATCTTAAAATGATTTTTTTTAACCAAGGAAGCTTGGTGTTTTAACCTTGCATGAACCTCTCAAATTCCTAGTCTGACACAGTATTATTTCATTTGTCAGACTGACTCATGGATTACCACACTACCTTAACGCCTCACCTTTGGATCCTGATCCTTCTACCTCCAGATCACTCAGGTGGCTGCAGCTGTATAACTTGAGGTTCAAACACTTGCAGGGCAGAGAAAGCTCTAGCTATAAGATCTAGCTTCCTTTCAGCAGGAGCTGTCGTTGTTGTTATTTATGTATTTATCTATGTTTTTGGCTATGCTGTTTCTTCGTTACTGTGTGTGGGCTATCTCTAGTTACAGTGAGCGGAGACTACTCTTTGTTGTAGTACGTGGACTTCTCATTGTGGTAGCTTCTTTTGTTGTGGAGCACAGGCTCTAGGCACAGGGCCTCAGTAGTTGTGATTCATAGGCTTAGTTGCCCCGTGGAATGTGGAATCTTCCTAGACTGCAGATCAAACTCATGTCCCCTGCTTTGGACTGTGGATTCTTAACCACTAGACCATCAGGGAAGTCCTCAGCAGGCTTTTTTTTTTTTTTTTTTGTATATATATGTAAGTTTTCTCTGTACTCACAACATATGTTTTAGTAAACAGACAGGGAAAGAATCAGAACCCTTCAGGTTTTCCTTAGCAGAAAGGTAAGCAGTGTGAATGTTTTCTGGTGGCACTTGCAAATTCTGAGTAGGACAGGTCACAGTTTTTAGGTCTCTTGTACTGTGTATTGATGAAGCACTCAACCACATAACTGATGGCCGGGAGAATGCCCAGGAGAACAATGAAGAGACTTAGATTCCAGTCCCAACTCTGTTAATGATAAATAGTGAATGTGAAAGCACCCTGCAAACTATAAACACCGTGCAAATGTATGAAACAGTTAGTGTTGGTTTCCATGATTCCTAGAACTACTTTTCTTGTCTCCACTCACCGAACCTTTTCAACACTGTTCTCAAAATTAGCCTCCAGTGTTCTCTCATGGTCTAGTGAAAGTGAAAGTCGCTCAGTTGTGTCCGACTATTTGCAACCCCATGGACTATATAGTGCATGGAATTCTCTGGGCCAGAATACTTGCCTTTCCCTTCTCCAGGGGATCTTCCCAATCCAGGCATCAAACCCAGGTATCCCACATTTGCAGGCAGATTCTTTACCAACTGAGCTATGGGGGAAGCCCGATGTGACTCTTAATTTGTCAACCTATTGATAACAATAGATCTACTAAACCACAATCTGACCCAAATGCAGTATATATTGAGCCTTGATTTCCCCAAATAGAATGTAGATAAGAAGACTTTCTAGGGGGTCAAGCTCTTAGATGGAGGGTGACTGAGTTCAGTTCTGTTGTTCAATCATGTCTGACTCTTTGCGACTCCATGGACTGCAGCATGCCAAGCTTCCCTGTCCATCACCAACTCCCAGAGCTTGCCCAAACTCATGTCCGTTGAGCCGGTGATGCCATCCAACCATCTCATCCTCTGTCGTCCCCTTCTCCTCCCACCTTCAATCTTTCCCAGCATCAGGGTCTTTTCTAATGAGTCAGTTCTTCCCAACAGGTGGTCAAATTATTGGAACTTCAACTTCAGCATCAGTCCTTCTAATGAATAGTCAGGGTTGATTTCTGTTACAATTAACTGGTTTGATCTCCTTGCAGCCCAAGGGACTGTCAAAAGTCTTCTCCAACACCACAGTCCAAAAGCATCAATTCTTCAGTGCTCAGCTTTCTTTATAGTCCAACTCTCACATCCATACCTGACTACTGGAAAAACCCTAGCTTTGACTATACGGACCTTTGTTGGTAATGTCTCTGCTTTTTAATATGCTTTCTAGGTTTGTCATAGCTTTTCTTCCAAAGAGCAAGTGTCTTTTAATTTCATGGCTGCAGTCACCATCTGCAGTGATTTTGGAGCCCAAGAAAATAAAGTCTGTCACTGTTCCCATTGTTTCCCCATCTATTTCCCATGAAGTGATGGAGGGTGAGTGGAGAATGACTGAACTGATGTCTAAATGTTCTAAGTGCTTTTCTTAAAGAAAAAAAAAAAAAAGTGGCTGCTGCAATGGGATGATGGTGAGTCACCAATTAAATTCTTAAAGCACAGGGCTTTCAGATTTTATTCCTACCTCTGATTACAATGAGAGGATTATGCTTGATCACCAAGACAGAGGTAGAAAAACAGATGTTTCCTTCTGTTTTATAAAGACTAATTATTACAGTTCAGAAAGTGTCAAAATTGCAGTGTTTCCCATTGCATGTTCCACACTTAATCCAAAGGGAAGTAGGATTCATTGGGGGTAAAAATAAAGAGAATCAAAAATCCTGGACAGTTTCTCTAATCCTATTGCTAACCCCCTGCTTATAGTTTGATTATGAGATGATACCCTTTCATACTCAATTTGTTCTTCCAGAGAATGAGTGTAATGCTAGAAGTTCTCCCTGACCCAGCACCTTCTGGCTTAACTCAAAGTCTATAAAACCACAGTTAATGACCTGGCAAAGGGTGTTGCTAGCTAAATAAAGTGATCATATGTCCCACTAGCCCCAGACAATCCCAACACAATACCTCTTATCTCCAGGTAATTACTAATACCACTGCCTTTCTCTCTCAAAACTGGCCCAACTGATAATCCAGTCATGAATTTCATCCTAATAAGCTGTATGTAAGTACTTTATGCAAAGAAGAGAGTCATTGTATTTTCAAGTGCTATGCATGTGCTTTTGTTGACCATGATGGCTACTCCATTTCTTCTAAGGGATTCCTGCCCACAGTAGTAGATATAATGGTCATCTCAGTTAAATTCACCTATCCCAGTACATTTTAGTTCACTGATTCCTAGAATGTCGACTTTCACTCTTGCCATCTCCTGTTTGACCACTTCCAATTTGCGTTGATTCATGGACCTAAAATTCCAGGTTCCTATGCAATATTGCTCTTTACAGCATCGGATCTTGCTTCTATCACAAGTCACATCCACAGCTGGGTATTGTTTTTGCTTTGCCTCCATCCCTTCATTCTTTCTGGAGTTTTTTCTCCACTGATCTCCAGTAGCATATTGAGCACCTACCGACCTGGGGAGTTCCTCTTTCAGTATCCTATCATTTTGCCTTTTCATACTGTTCATTGCATTCTCAAGGCAAGAATACTGAAGTGGTTTGCCATTCCCTTCTCCAGTGGACCACATTCTGTCAGAGCTCTCCACCATGACCCGCCCGTCTTGGGTGGCCCCACACAGCATGGTTTAGTTTCATTGAGTTAGACAAGGCTGTTGTGCATGTGATTAGATTGACTAGTTTTCTGTGAGTATGGTTTCAGTGTGTCTGCCCTCTGATGCCCTCTCTCAACACTTACCGTCTTACTAGGGTTTCTCTTACTTACCACAGTAATCCAAGTCTATGCCCCAACCAGTAATGCTGAAGAAGCTGAAGTTGAACGGTTCTATGAAGACCTACAAAAACTTCTAAAACACCCAAAAAAAGATGTCCTTTTCATTATAGGGGACTGGAATGCAAAAGTAGGAAGTCAAGAAACACCTGGAGTAACAGGCAAATTTGGCCTTGAAATATGGAATAAAGCAGAGCAAAGGCTTAATAGAGGTTTGCCAAGAAAATGCACTGGTCATAGCAAACACCCTCTTCCAACAACACAAGAGAAGGCTCTACACATGGACGTCACCAGATGGCCAACACCAAAATCAGATTGATTATGTTCTTTGCAGCCAAAGATGGAGAAGCTCTATACAGTCAGCAAAAACAAGACTGAGAGCTGACTGTGGCTCAGATCATGAACTCCTTATCGCCAAATTCAGACTTAAATTGAAGAAAGTAGGGAAAACCACTAGACATTCAGGTAAGACCTAAATCAAATCCCTTATGATTATACAGTGGAAGTGAGAAATAGATTTAAGGGATTAGATCTGATAGATAGAGTGCCTGATGAACTATGGATAGAGGTTCATGACATTGTACAGGAGACAGGAATCAAAGCCATCCCCATGGAAAAGAAATGCAAAAAAGCAAAATGGCTGTCCAGGGAGGCCTTGCAAATAGCTGTGAAAAGAAGAGACGCGAAAAGCAAAGGAGAAAAGGAAAGATATAGGCATCTGAATGCAGAGTTCCAAAGAACAGCAAGGAGAGATAAGAAAGGCTTCCTCAGAGATCAATGCAAAGAAATAGAGGAAAAGAACAGAATGGGAAAGACTAGAGATCTCTTCAAGAAAATTAGAGATACCAAGGGAATATTTCATGCAAAGATGGGCTCGATAAAGGACAGAAATGGTATGGACCTAACAGAAGCAGAAGATATTAAGAAGAGGTGGCAAGAATACACAGAAGAACTGTACAAAAAACACCTTCACAACCCAGATAATCACGATGGTGTGATCGCTCACCTAGAGCCATACATTCTGGAATGTGAAGTCAAGTGGGCTTTAGGAAGCATCACTACAAACAAAGCTAGTGGAGGTGATGGCATTCAAATCCTGAAAGATGATGCTGTGAAAGTGTTACACTCAATATGCCAGCGAATGTGGAAAACTCAGCAGTGGCCACAGGACTGGAAAAGGTCAGTTTTCATTCCAATCCCAAAGAAAGGCAATGCCAAAGAATGCTCAAACTACTGCACAATTGCACTCATCTCACATACTAGCAAAGTAATGCTCAAAATTCTCCAAGCCAGGCTTCAGCAATACGTGAACCGTGAACTTCCAGATGTTCAAGCTGGTTTTAGAAAAGGCAGAAGAACCAGAGATCAAATTGCCAACATCCATTGGATCATAGAAAAAGCAACAGAGTTCCAGAAAAATATCTATTTCTGCTTTATTGACTATGCCAAAGCTTTTGACTGTGTGGATCACAATAAACTGGAAAATTCTGAAAGAGATGGGAATACCAGACCACCTGACCACCTCTTGAGAAACCTATATGCAGGTCATGAAGCAACAGTTAGAACTGGACATGGAACAACAGACTGGTTCCAAATGGGAAAAGGAGTACGTTAAGGCTGTTTATTGTCACCCTACTTATTTAACTTATATGCAGAGCACATCATTGGAAACACTGGACTGGAAGAAGCACAAGGTGGAATCAAGATCGCCGGGAGAAATATCAATAACCTCAGATAGGCAGATGACACCACCCTTATGGCAGAAAGTGAAGAGGAACTAAAAAGTCTGTTGATGAAAGTGAAAGAGGAGAGTGAAAAAGTTGGCTTAAAACTCAACATTCAGAAAACAAAGATCATGGCATCTGGTCTCATCCCTTCATGGGAAATAGATGGGGAAACAGTGGAAACAGTGTCAGACTTTATTTTGGGGGGCTCCAAATCACTGCAGATGGTGATTGCGGCCATGAAATTAAAAGACGCTTACTCCTTGGAAGGAAAGTTATGACCAACCTAGATAGCATATTCAAAAGCAGAGACATTACTTTGCCAACAAAGGTCCGTCTAGTCAAGGTTATGGTTTTTCCAGTAGTCATGTATGGATGTGAGAGTTGGACTATGAAGAAAGCTGAGCACCGAAGAATTGATGCTTTTGAACTGTGGTGTTGGAGAAGACTCTTAGAGTCCCTTGGACTGCAAGGAGATCCAACCAGTCCATTCTAAAGGAGATCAGTGCTGGGTGTTCTTTGGAAGGACTGATGCTAAAGCTGAAACTCCAATGCTTTGGCCACCTCATGCAAAGAGTTGACTCATTGGAAAAGACCCTGATACTGTGAGGGATTAGGGGCAGGAGGAAAAGAGGATGACAGAGGATGAGATGGCTGGATAGTATCACTGACTCGATGGACATGAGTTTGAGTGAACTCTAGGAGTTGCTGATGGACAGGGAGGCCTGGGGTGCCGCAATTCATGGGATCGCAAAGAGTCAGACACGACCACGTGACTGAACTGAACTGATGCATGTTCAGGGTTGGGGAGGAATTACTTATAATTATTCTTATATTCTTTCACAAATGTTTTCAGGTACCTCCTACAAGACAGGCACTTGACTAAATGAATACTAGGGATACAACAGAGAATGACATACCAAGGGGTTTGCTGGTTAGTCGGGGTTATAAATAGATACACACATACAATTACTAGAGAGAGTGATTTGTGTTAAGATAATGGTGTGTCTCAGAGTGTCATGAGAGCCTATGGGAGGGGCACCTGGGTCTTGGGGAGAGAGGGAGGGCAGAGATTTGTTGAAAGAAACAATTGATTAGATGATACACAAGAGAAGGACAAGGAAAAGTACTCTGGGCAAAGGATATAGCACAAATGAAGATTGTGAAGTCATGGTAGGATCAAAGAGGTAAAACCAGTTCATCATAGATTGAGCGTAGAATGTGGGGAGAATAAGAAAAGAAGAGCTTATGAGGGAGAAAGCAGTAAAGCTAGAAAAATCTGGACCAAGATGGAGAGGGGATGCAATTCAGAGAAAGGAACACGGAGAGGCATTATCACGTGGTAGAACAGCCAGCAATCTATCCTGGTCGATGACTTCATCCAAAGTTCATGGAGAAGTTTTGAGCAAGAGATGGGCTGCCCAGTGTTATGCTCAGGTGAATGGTTCTGAGCAGAAGCACTGAGAGTATGTGAGCTTGGCTCCTGTTTCTGGTCCCTCTTAGCCAGACTCATCACTCAAGTGGGTCAACTTACATGCATATACAGGTGTGTAGACTTTAGAAATCACTTAATCCCATCCTCCTCTGCTTTAATAGATAAGGAAACTGTTCCTATGGGAAGATCTGTACCTGATAGTGTCCTAGGTAGTTACCTTTTTCCCCATCAGAACTGTATTTCTACTTTCTCAGAGCTATGAAACCCCAGACTCAATCAACAGACCTGTACAGAATGAAAACCCAAAGACACCAGAAATTGGGCGAAAAATAGAGTATGACGTGGCTTTCTCTGAAAATGGGTTCCACTTGGACCCAAGTGGATAGAGAGGAGTCAAGGATTTATTGTGTTATAAGAGGACTCCGGGAATTGGTGATGGACAGGGAGGCCTGGCATGCTGAGGCTCATGGGGTCGCAAAGAGTCAGACATGACTGAGCGACTGAACTGAAAAGCAGATGACCACTCATTTAAGGAATGGAAACCAGGGGACATCCCTGGCGTCCAGTGGTTAAGAATCCACCTTGCAATGCATGGCACGCAGGTACCATCCCTGGTTGGAGAACTAAGATCCCACAAGCCACGGAGCCGCTAAGCCCACACAGTCTGGCAACTACTGAGCCTGGGTACTCCAGAGTGCATGCTCTCTGAGGAACACTGTCAGGATCACTCATTACCAAACAGATGGGTCGAAGCATCTCCAAAAACAGAAAAAGTTCGGTGATCTCTTGTAGCAGTGTCTGGGTCAAAGTTCCCTTTTATCCCTTTCCTTGTGACATTTTATCTTTTTGAGACTAATGCTGTCATTGAACACAAATTTCTCTTCCAGGACCCATCACTCAAGTAAGGCTTAACATTATTGAGAAAAAGAGTTAAGTATGATTAAATCCTTCTCCAAGGGATCTTCCTAACCCAGGAAATGAACTCAGGTCTCCTGCATTGCAGGCAGATTCTTTACAAATTGAGCTACCAGGGAAGCCCAAAATAATGTTAAAAGAAATCAGAACACTTTTTTCTGTTAAAAAATACATATATTGGAAGGAAATAAAGCAAATTATTAAATAATAAAATTTATTTCTTTCTAAATCTCTGTCGTTTTTAAGTTTTCTTGAATAAACTGATTGTCATAGATTATAAAAATGCATTTAAAAATAAGTATTTTCTGACATGAGAAGATCTAACCCAGGAAGCAAATCATAACTTATATAGGAAATTTTCCTTTCCAGCATTTTCTCTCACTGTCCCCTTCCTGCTCTCTGTTCTAACAAACCTACCTCATACTCTGTCACCTTAGAGTCTTTGCTCACTGGGAAATCCGCATCTCCTCGTCTACCAAAAGTGTCTGTGGAGACAAATCCTATGGTCCTGCAAAGTCAGTTGAGATGACACCTTGTCTATGAAAACCTCCATGATAATTAGAACCATTGGTATTCTAACTGCCTTCAACTGCTTGTATGTCTCTTCAGGTCTTTCCTGCTTTACATCTCATGTTACTAAAAGTAATAGTATTAGCAGTAATAATGTAATGCCTTTGCTATACTATGAACTCATCAAGGCCTTTAGGAATTTTGAAAATACCTTGATTACAGTAAACAGAAGTGGTTGGTAAATAAGTGAATTTGTCCTAGGATTTGAGTCAGATCTAAAAGACTGGAAAATTGTGCCGTGTCTTCTTTTTTTCCCTTTTTCCAGCTGTGTAGCATTGCTTTGAATTTGGTTAGTATAGCAACTAAGTGGTTTTAGTAACAGTCGCTTTTTAGGCTTGACAGATAGAAAAACACAAGAGAATGCTTGTTTCTTTTTTAAAAACACCAAAAGAACATGTTGTGTCTTTCTTTATTTAGAACAACTTACTATCCTGCCTTGGGCAACTAGCTTCCTGGGTTCCAGAGGAACTGTTGGCTCTAAAATTAGAAGAAATGAGTTTGGATTAAGAGCTCTCTAACGCCCCTTCCAAATCTAACCTTCTATGATCCTGAAAATGATGATAAAGCCAAGTCTGACTTTTAGAGACTTCGATTGTTGTGTTCTAAATATTATGTCAAAGCACCATAACTATTAATAATGTTTAGCATTTACAAGAATGTGCAGCCTGATTCTTTCTTGATTCTCCTGATCTAGTCTCTGCTTTAGTATTTTTTTCTTTCTAGAAGAACCTAAAGTCAAAAGCTTCTTCTCTGTTTGGCTTCTCAAGTGCAGACACGCCTTGTGCAGACACGCCTTCTGCAGCTACAGCCATCCCCAGTTAACCTGTCTCCTCGCCACAAGGGCATGAGCCCCCATGACTCAGCAATCCCAGGCTCTGGAAGAGTCCATCATCACGACAAACCATCAGCCATTAGCTTTCTTGCACAGTAGTTCTGAATGAGGCAAGTACAACTTTCTTTTCAATATAAATCTCCAGATCCAATTAAGTGGCCAACTTTTAATTCTTCCCATGGGAATTTTATTGATAATCTATTAAGTACATAGTTATGCCTTATAAACTGTGGATGATATGTAACACATAATTTACCATAACACAAATAAGTAACATTTATTTCCAGTTTTACCATTTACAGGTGGTTTCCACATGTATGTGTGCCATATTGTCTCTTAGAATTCATATCAATGATTGTTGGGTTGATTTTCAAATGTGTTTTCATTAAGAAGAGAGGCCTGTTTCCCACACTTTGTTATGGTCAACACAGAGTGGAGTCCAATCATCAACACTTCCAGGTCAACAGAGATGGATGGGGATGTTCTATTTTGTTCATTCAACCTGAGATGATCACTCAGTATATACATATAACAACTGCCCAAGTTCAAATCGAAATTTTCTTTCTCCTAAATCTTCCTAGATTTCCACCTCTCCTCCGAGAAGTATCTCATCCCTTTTCTGAATACCCATAGCACTTTTCCTATATCTCATCAATCATATTTTTATTATTTAAAAAAAATTATGACACTTTCCCTCCTCGTTCATATCTCATTTCCTCTACTACTCTAGACCCATTGAACCAGAGTCTAAGGGGCATCTGCAGTTATAAAAAGCCTTATGGTCCATATGTGGTGCCAGGGCCACCTGTGTGAAAGGCAGAAATCATACATGTAAGTCACGTGTCCCTCAAGGGACAGTAGACCCAGCAGTGAAGAAACCAGGTGCTGGTGTGCCAGGCCACCCAGACTCACAGCCCAGCTCTGATACTTACAAGTTAGGCCTTGGGCAATCACTCAACCAATGTGAACTTAATGCGTGAATGAGGAGACAGTAATAATAGAACATATTGTTCCCCTATGGCAACCTGTGCCCAGGAGCTGCTTCCTAATTAAATGTTACAAAAATATACATACTGGGACTTCCCCAGTGGTCCAGTGGCTAAGACTCCATGTTCCCAACACCGGGGATCTGGCTTTGATCTCTAGTCAGGGAAATAGATCCCACATGCCCCAACTAAAGATTGTACCTGCTGCAACTGAGACCTGATTCGGCCAAATAAATAAATTAAATAAATAAAAATAAATGTAAAAAAAAAAAACCCATAAAGATACAATTTCATTACTGTGAAGCACAACCACATGCATAGACTTTTATCACTTATTTCTCAAGGGACTTAGAGGACTAATTGATTTAGATTCATAAACTGGAGCCCTCTGTGATCCTTACAAAGCCTATATACTAATGTTGCTTAGTCCCTAAGTTGTCATGCCCAACTTTTAGCAACCCATGCACTGCAGCATGGCAGGCCTCCCTATCTCTCACCATCTCCTGGAGTTTGCCCAAGTTCATGTCCATTGCATCAGCGATGTCATCCAGCCATCTCATCCTCTGACACCCTCTTCTGTGACCCTTACAAAGCCTATACAATAATGTTGTTGTCTTTTAGTCCCTAAATTGTCGTGTCTGACTCTTTTGAGACCCCATGGATTGTAGCCCGCTAGCCTGGCATGCTGCGATTCATGGGGTTGCAGAGTCAGACATGTCTGAGCGACTGAACTGAACTGAACTGAACTGAGGCTCCTCTGTGCATGGAATTTCCCAGGCAAGAATACTGGATGAAGTACATGCATTATTTTATTTTTATGTTTTTACAATAATTGACCACTTTTTTCTCTCGGTGGGAAAGTTCATTCAGGAACACGTAATTGTTGTCAGTGAGCAGCAAGCACTGGGCATTCATAAAGACTTCACTGATTCAGTCACGTTGTGGGTTGAGAGTCCCTGAGCAGAGGAACTTTCATGGTTTATTTCTCAGTGACGTGTGACAAACTGGAGCCTTAACAGAAGCCTCAGGTGACTGAGACCAGAGGGTGCACAGACCAGACCTGAGGATGCCATGGGCAGGAGATTAGGCTTTACGTTAACACAGACGGGTGAAGGATTCAGATTTATCTTTACTTTTCCTACAACTTGTATATTTTGGTCCCCAAACTGGGTTTTTCATATGCTACACCTTGTTTAATTATCAGGGAGTAAGACAACCAAGGGCAGTATCTTTGAGCAAAAATCAGCGTTAGCTAGGGCAATAGTTCTTTGCAAAGATGGCCACAGTAATCTCTTTGCTATGTGACTCTGCTATTTCTCCCACAAAGAGGTGGAGTCTACTTATCCATCCTTTGATTTTAGGCTGGCCTGGTGACTTGGCCTGATAAAAGAATACGGCGGCAGTAATATTTTGCAGCTTCTGAGCCTGGACTTCAAGAAGCCTTGTCGCTTCGGCCCTTATCCTCTCTGCAGTGTGTACAACTTCACACTGCGTGGGAATAAGCCTGAACTGGTTTGCTAAATGCTGTAGGCACACAACCTAGCTAAAAGCACACATCATTGTGGACAAGTATACTTCAGTAAACATTTTAAAAATATAAATAAAATTCCCAAATTTAAAAATAAGAAGAACAGATTCAGCAACTACAAACGTGTGTAAAGACACTTATATAGCCCAAACAGCTCATTCACAGACAGAAAGGAACGTGAGTTCTTAAACTCAGATTCCCAGACATCTTTTCCATGGACCCTACTCCTTGGTTATCTCCATCTTCTACAAGGGAGAGACGGGGTTTCAGAAACTTGCTTGAGATCATTTAGACTGAGCAAGGCTCTAACCGGAGGTTTACTGAATCTAAATCCGGATCGTTCACCCTTGCCAGTGATGTTTGGGAACTGGTAACTCTGTTGAGTTAAACCTCAACCACAGGAAAATTACACACGACAGGCATGTCATTGCCCATTTACCGTTACTGTAAAGTAAGGTTCAGGATTAATTTTTAACAAGTGAAATCGCCTATGTTTTAACATTCTTTTAGAAACTCTTGCACTCAAATGTTAGAAAAACAATGGCTTTCTTTCTTCAGCAACCCCCAGAAAAGGAATGAATTCGCCCTTGTCGTTCCAGAGGTACAGAAGTTAGACTCAAAAGTTGGACATGGCCGGAGGTAGACTGTAGCTTATACATCTTTAATGTTCCTGTTGTTGTTGCTGTTAACCTAATTTCTGTCACAAAATTGGCACCTCCTGTCCTAAGGTTTCCAGAATCTCACAGATGGGACTCCAGGACTGGTCAAGAGGCTGTGGTAAGAAAAAAAAAAAAAAAAAAAAAAACAGAGGCTGTGTCATCTGACATCCCAGATGTCTATAAAGAGGTTTATAAAAGCTGAGGTCCTTGGACTTAAGTGAGGATTACTGCTTTCACTGAATCTGAAAAATCTTGTCCCCAAAGAGAAGACCTGTTGTATTTGTTCCCCAAACATTTGTTCCTTTAAAACTCTTTTAGAACATAAAGAAGACTTTTTTTGATTAGGTAATCTGGCAACTGCAATCACCCCCCCTTCATACGCGCACATTACAGTACCAAAGATATCATGGTACGGTCTTTAGGGGTCTCGAATATCCTTGGCCAATGTCTTCAGTGTTGGGGAGATGGGCTTCTACAAGAGCAAAAGCCTCCTGGTGGGTTTTGTCCATTTCAGCTTTCTCACTTATGTCAAAGTAAGAAGAAGTAAGGCGGGGGAGGGTGGGAAAGAAAGGAAGAGGTACTGGTCCTTGTGGGTATGCCAGGCACTGAGCTAAGCACTTTGCCAAAGTTGATCTTCAGTCTTCCGGACAACCAAAGCTAGTTCAATTCTCCTTACTTTGCAGACAGGTACATGGAAGCTCTGAGAGGTTAAGCTGCCTGGGCCCCATTGCTAAAAGGGGTTAGCTGGCTCTAAACCCCCCACCTCCCTCTCCCTCCACCAGCCCCCCTGGAAGTAAGTAGCTCAGTCTCTCTCTCAGAGTCCAAAAGAATCATATATCAGTATTCTTAAGCCACGTAGGCTGTGTCATACATGCATACCCTAGCCACCTCAGGAGGCCCCTGAGGAAGGGAAAACAGTGCTCCAATTCAGCAGAAAGCCCACTGGGCTGACCAAATGCCCTTCTCTGCTCTGAATTCCAGTTTGCCCACTTGTAAATAAAGGGCGTTGGACTAGTTGCTTTCTTAGGCCTTATTTCTAGCTCTTAAAGATGCCCACAGATAGAGAACAGACTTGTGTTTGTCAAGGGGAAGGAGGAGAGGGAAGGACTGTGGGAGTTTGTGATTAGCAGATGTAAACTATCATATATGGGCTTCCACAACGGCTCAGTGGTAAAGAAGCTGCCTGCAGTGTAGGAGACGCAGGAGATGCAGCTTTGATCCCTGGGTTGGGAAGATCCCCCTGGAAACTATTATATATAGAATGGTTAAACAAGGTTCTCCTGTATAGCACAGGAAACTATACTCAATATCCTGTGATAAACCATAATGGAAAAAAATATGAAAAAAGAATGTCTATATGAATGTTTAAAGTATGAGTCACTTTGTTGTAGACTGACACAACATTGTAAATCAATAGAAAAATTAAATCAAAAACTGTGCATAGAATCATTCATAGAAATGATTACCTGAGTAATGTGTTAAGGAGTTTCTTTCAATAGCAGAGAATCCCTACCTCTGTGAGTTTTATTTTAAATTTTTTTTTCATGTGCATATTTGGTGGGAGTAGAAGGTGTGAGAGTGAGGACCTTTATTTATTCCCAGGGTGTCTTTGGCATAAATAGGAACTGAGTGAGAGCTTCCCCAACACGGGAGCATCACAGACGCCTCCCCTTGAGGGTGTGAACAGAGCCCCGCTCAGCCTTTGCTGAGAAGATAGCAGCCTGCCAGGCTGGGTGGGAGGCGACAGGGAATGTGGTGGGAGACAGCTAGAAGAGCCGTGTCACAAGATGCTGGTTAGTGTGGACCCCAACTTCAGAGTGTGATGGTGGGTAAGATGCGGCTCTTCCAGCCTCTGCTTAGCTCTGAAAGGATGCGTTTGGGCAGACAGATGACCAGGGAACCTAATAAGATGGCTTGTGCATGATCATATAACTTGACTCATTGGTCATGGACTTCAGTTGTTTATGGCTAGATTTAAATGTATGCCCTTTGGACCTTCTTTCAGCCTCATAAATCATCTTGGCTATTCTAGTTCATCTTCTAAACTATGTGTCTATGAATAAACTACCTTATGGATTACCTAATCCAAGATTCCAATCCCATGGTTTCCAACCTCAGGGAAGAATAGATTTTTTGAGCAGAAGGGTGTTACTTGGGAAGGTGCAGAAAGCCTTCTGAAAAATTCCTTGAATTAGACAAAAACAGCTTTGTGGAAATTATCTGCATGTTACTGAGAATAGGGTTCACTACCCCTCACAGAAAAGACTTTGGAAACTCATTGGAAAAGACTTTGATCCTGGGAGGGATTGGGGGCAGGAGAAGAAGGGGACGACAGAGGATGAGATGGATGGATGGCATCACTGACTCGATGGGCGTGAGTCTAAGTGAACTCCGGGAGTTGGTGATGGACAGGGAGGCCTGGCGTGCTGTGATTCATGGGGTTGCAAAGAGTCGGACACGACTGAGTGACTGAACTGAACTGAACTGACCCCTCACAGACAATCAAGTTAACTGGTCTAGATTTAAGAACTCAGTCTCAGGAAGACCAGAGAAAGATACTAAGCTCAGCTCTTCCCATAGTGCTCAGCCCAAGTTCCAAGTCTTCTAGGCTGAGAACCTTTAGTGAGTCACAGCCAGGTGAGAGGCATAGCTTGAAATGGACCATAGGTCTTTAGCACTTGGAAAGCATTTTCATTAAACCTGTTAACTAGATGCTAGTCCATGCTCCTGACAAATCCAAGAATCCTTTCCAGAGCATCCCTGACCAATGGTTGTTCTTTGTTTCAACCTTTGCAGCAAACAGAAATACACTGCTTTGATGTGACAGCCCATTCTTGTACAGCAATTAGTTCCAAAGTTATACCATGATAGCATTCTCTCTATAACCGAGTAAAGGATGTCGATCATTCACTTGTATCAAGCTTTCTAGGGGAGGAACTGTCTCCTTTAGAGTCTATCAGGATTGTTGGCTACAAGAAACAGAAACAGACTCTGGCTGTGTCATGTAAAAAGGCACTATACTGAAGAGATGCTAGGGCTCACAAAAGAAAAGGGAGACTGAAGGAATGAGGCTGGGCAACAGGCAAGATCCAGTCAAGACCGTATTTCAGTAACAGTCTGGTTCATGTTTAGGTGCTCTGGCTGCCTGACCTGCAAGTGTTTCCTCGATCTATACTCATTCACTAAAAATTCCAAGTCCTAGGAGCAAGTGCGTGATTGGTCAAAGTTCAAGGCATGTGGTTTAGACTTGGAGAACATACAAAGCAGTGACCGTAAAGCCTTAATCATTGAGCTCTCCAAGTATATCCACATGGCTTACTTCTTTGTACCCTAATTATGCCCTATACAGACTAAATGCCCACTGCCTGTCTCTGGCAGAGAAACACAGTACTCCTTCAGGAGGGTATTTTAGAAATGGAAAGAAATGAATTTTGTCATCAAATCCAGTTGTACCTTTCAGCTTGTTAATGCCAAGTATAACTTTACACTTCTATACCTGCACTAAAACACACCAGTATCACTTAATGAACTTTTTTAATTGACTCTCTAAATTAGTAGCGCAATCAGGCTCCTCATTTGATTCATGCCCAGAAATCTGCAGACAGGCTGAAAGGAAAAATGTGAATCACAGTTTAAATAGATGCTTTTCAACTACTTTGTAAGACAAACAGATGTATTAATTAGCACATACTTTAGGGCATGTTTTATACTTGAAAGGAGAAAGGAGAACAGGGTATCATCTCACCAGAGGCAATAAGAAAGATTTGCGCTGTGATCCCAGAAACAAAATGGCATCTTGTTTTCAGAAATGCCTATTTCTGAGAACAATGAATTCAGGGGCTTAAAGTAGGGCTCTGGGGGCCTGAACAGACCAGAGAAGTGATCTCTGGATTTATGGAACAAGGAGGCTCTTGTCTAAGAGATATAGAAGAAGCAGACCACAGCCTTAGTAATGCGGGGGAAAGCCTTTTAACATAGATACAGATGAGGAAATCCAGTAGTCACAGAGCTAAGTAACACAATTGTGCTCTTATATGCCCAGAACTTACACGTAGGAAGAGGGTAGAGGCAAAATTCTGGGTGGACGTGATATTATGCTAAGTGTATTTGAAATGGTAGAGACAATGAAATCCCTACCTTGCAAGAGATTTGAAGGGGTCACAGGGACATAGACATGAACTTAGTATAGCATGTTTTTTATCGTGGTAAATTCTTTTTTTTTTTTTTAATTGAAAGCTGAGGCCAACACTTTTTCTTAAAATGATTATAATTGTGATTCTTTGTTGCTTTGAGTTTCTTTGGCATCCATCTCCACCCACCTCGGGTCATTGTTTAAGGCTCCTTGCAGTTCAGGAAGAATGCTTGGCATATAAGAGCTCTAGTTTGGGAAGGATTTGGAAGCCACATCTAGGGGCTTAGAAAGAGGATTGTGATTGATTAGCCATGTCTGGCATAGGCATTGGAGCAGTAAGTGGCTGCATATGTTATCTCTCAGCCAGAAGATACCTACATCTAGGACCTTTAAGTGTTACTCACAGTGAGAGCTTCAGTTGGAAAATAAAATGGAGATGGACTGGGACTTCCCTGGTTGTCCAGTAGTTAAGAATCTGCCTGTCAGTGTATAGGACACGGATTTGATCCCTGGTCAAGGAAGATTCCACATGCCATGGGGCAACTAAGCCTGAGCACGACAACTGCTTAGCCTGCCTGCTCTAAAGCCTGTGCAACAAGGGAAGCCACCATAATGAGAAACGGGCATCCTGCATCTAGAGAGCAGCCTCCACTTGCCGCAAATAGAGAAAGCCCAGGTGCAGCAGTGAAGATCTAGTGCAGCCAAAATTAAATAAATAAATTAAAAACAATTAAAAAAGAAGAAGAAGAAAAGATAGAGATAGACCAAGGAGATGGTCAGCTTCTCTGGGCTCTTGAAATTCTCTCTTTGCCCAGACTGCATATTTCTGGTATGGGTGGCAGAATGCTGCTTGATGGAAAAGAAACAGGATATTCTGAAGCTTCTGTGCATCTGATCATCCATATGTCCTGCTCACCTCTAGGCTCTTGTATCTACATTGTTTTTTAGCACGAGGAAGTAAATGATTTGTAAAAGGTCATTGCGTGCGTCCGTGCTTAGTCACTTCAGTCTTTGTGATTCCGTGGACCGTAGCCCCCTAGGCTCCTCTGCCCATTGGATTTTTCAGGCAAGAATACTGGAGTGGGTTGCCATACCCTCCTCCAGGGGATTTCCTGACCCAGGGATCAAACCCATGTCTCCTGTGTCTCCTGCATTGCAGGCAGATACTTTACCTTGGAGCCATCAGGGAAGCTCAAAAGAATATTAAGAGAATGCAAAAGGTATAGGAGGGTCATTGCCTACCCTTCCATATAGATAGCTTTTTACCCTCTAGGCAGTTTCCTAGAAAAATTATGATTATCATGTTTGAAAAATCATGTTTATCTCTCATTTTGAGTAACAGTTCAAGGTCCTGGATGCAGATCTCTTTTGGCTGAGAGACAACACATGCAGCAAGTGAAACTGCGCAGACGAGGTTGCGGTATGCCCTGGATTTCCGAATGCAGGCTGAGGGATCCCGGTGCATTGACTGATGACCATGTACGATGCTTGTTCTGGGTATAGCTTCCTGGGTCCTTCTTTAGAACAAGTGAATCAAAATCCTAGGCTTGAAAAGTTTCCACAATGATTCTGTTGTCAAGTGAGGATTGGAGCGCACAGTTTCTGACGGCTGAATCATAGTCCAAAAGTGTCTGAAAAAGGTGAACTAAACAGATAAAATGTCAGAGACAAACATAAATTCCTCAATTTTACAGTAATAAGAGCTGGAGAAACCTAGACTGACAACCGCATGTGTAATAAATTTGCCGTATTTCATTTTCTGTGAACTCAGGATGAAAAGGTTCTGAGACTCAGCCTCCCAAATAGCTGTGGCGGTGTTAGGCTAAATGCATATGCACGTCATATCCAGAGCAAGGAAGGGGGTCTCCCTTTCCTAGTCTGTACTCTTAGAACACAACTGGATTATATTCTTGATTTAATAGTAGTAATTGTTATTTTCAATAGTAATATCCAGTAGCAGTAATGATTTTTTTTTTAAATGAAGCACTTAATCATTTACAAGCTTTCTGTGTCCAACATTCATTTACCCAACATAAAAACTTCAGTTCAGCTGTGTGGATGGAATATAGCCCACTGATAGATGTACAATTCAAACAGTTTTGGGGAATTTACAGAACAGAGGGGGCTTCCCAGGAGGCTCATTGGTAAAAGAAAAAAATCCACCTGCCAATGCAGAAGACACAGGACACTCGGGTTCAATCCCTGGGTCGGGAAGATCCCCTCACGTAGGAAATGGCAACCAACTCTAATATTCTTGCCTGGAAAGTCTCATGGACAGAGGAGCGTGACAGGCTATAGTCCATGGGATTGCAAACAGTCAGACACGACTGAGCAACTAAGCACATATGCACAGACCAGAGGAATAATATAGCTGAAAACCATGCCATCAGAAGAACTAGAGTTTCTTATCTTGGAGAAGATGTAATAAGGCCTTGTGTATTGTCTTCCATGGCCTGGTGGGTTTCCATGGGGAGAGAGGATAGATTGCCAGGGAGATCTCAGAAGACAGATCTGATCAATGGCAGAAATTACAGGGAAGCAGATATTGACCCATGCCTTGACCCAAGACATTTTTCTGTGGTCAAAACTCTTTAAAAATGGAACAAATTGCCTCTAGGCAGAGGCTGGAAAACAGTTTACTAGGAATGCACAAGGAAGAAATTTGGCATTGTTGAGCTCTCAACAATCAGAGACCTAGAGACCTCTCAGAGGTCCTAGGAAGAACTCTGGGTTGTGAAACCCAGGCTCAGCCAATCTTCTAATGGTCACGGCTGCTGAAACAGCAGGTGTGGAGGCAAGGGTTGTGGCGGAGAATGGTGATGTTAGATGTGAGAGGCTCCCACTCTGCCCAAGTGGAGGGGAGTCTCACCTCTTGCCCTCTGACCTCTTGTGGGAGAATCTCATACCTTAAGCTGAGCTAGAGCATTGGGAGCATCCATATATCTCTTATGCTTCTCTCCTTTTCTGTTTAGTGAGCCCTAGTTTAGTCATAGAACCACAGATTCCCAGAGCTAGAGGGTACTTAGAGGTCTTTGGGTTCAACCTGGCCACATTAAAAGCGAAAAAACAGACAGTGAAATATGTGAATCACCAACACCATTAAATCTTGGAAGAGAATCTTAGGACCCTCTGGCCATGCCCCTTCATCTCCCTGTGACCTGAGAAGGGGAGTTCTTGCCCACCCTCACAGGCTGAGTGATGCATCTCAGCAGAGTGTTCTTGTTCATTCCACACATCACCTTCTGTCTCTTCCTGGGAATCCTTTCTTTCTTTCCCACTGAGGACAGTAGCCTCTGCCGTAGAATGGACAGAGGCTGGAGCTGAGCTCACAGAGCACCCACCCTATCACACCCAGTGCCATCTTCACTGCAAGCCAAGCCTCGGGAAGATGTAGAACCCTACCATGGCTGCAAGCAGGGTTCTTCAAGCATGAAGCAAAATGTCAGTGTTTTATAACCTGTAGCTCACATCACATTTGTTTAAAAACAAAACAAAACAGACTAAACATTCTTCTGGGTAATTCTACTTATTAATCTGTCCTCAGGGCAGCTTTATGTGTGTGTGTGTTGGAGACTAGAGTTAGTATTTTGAGTGGAAAATAGAATTTAGTGTAGAATAGAGTTTATCATTATAATAGTTGAGGATTTTTTAATGGACTGAGGAGAGAAACAGCATTTGGCTATTTTTTTTCTCCTTCCCTCCCTTCCTTCCTCTCTTCCTTTCCTCCTGAATTTTCTAACTCAGGGCTGCAGGTGCTCGTCAGTTGAACGAGTGTCCTCGCTTTGAAGAGCTGGTACATACCGCTCTAATTTAAGGATGCTTTATTCTGCCTTTCAGCTTCTTGGCCTGTCTAAGAGCACAACTCTAAAGAACTGGGCCATCAGACACTCTTCTTTGTGAAAGTCTATACCCAAAGCCAGTGCAAAATCCCTCTTAAGTCTGACTCTCACACTCATTTTTTCTGAAGTTATTATCTCTACAAGGTCTAGAGTTTGCAGTCACAAATACCAGAGGTTACCAAATGCCTGGCCTGTTTCAAAATTTCTATTTGTGATTGCTCACTGCTCTTTGAGAAATTTTCCTTTCTCCACTGGAATTTTCCATTGAGTACTCTACCCTAAAGGTGAATTTTTCTGGTAAGGAAATGTGAATATCCCATTTACAGATTTTCTCTTTTTAAATCATGACTGCGCTTGCCATTTATAGCGGGAAAAAATTTCCAAAATCAGAAAAACTGCCTGTCCCACATCTAATTGCCCTGGGAAGTGGCTCCTTAGGATAAGAATCAGTTTCCCCTAAGGTACTCAAGAAAGAGTTTGGAAATTAGCGATGTTACCTCCTGAGAAAATGGGATGAATGTGAGAGAGCAGGGGCACCCTTGGGATGGAAGACCTGAGCTCATCTCCTGTTTTGTCCACTCTTTATAACCTAGACTGCTGGCTCTACTGTGTATAGGCATGTGACCTTGAGCTCAAGTGACTTAACGTCTCTGTACTTCATGCGGTGATAAGGCTGCTCCAAACCTCATAGGATAGTTATGAGGAATAAATGAGTATCTAGATCTGAAGCATGGTGAGAGGGCTTCCTTGGTAACAGAAGGGCTAACGCAGAGGACTGGAGGCTAGCGTGAGTTGCCTGTGTGAGAGGCAGGACAATGAGAAGAAAAGCCGTCTGATCTGGGCTTGGCTACAGCAAAGGCAGTGGGGCCACAGGCAGCTGGGGCCCGCCAGACCTGCTCACTGACGACCTTGGGAAGATTAGGCCAACCAAGGGTGTGTCTGAAAGCTGGAATTCTCTCTTCTCAAATGAAGAAATGAAATTCACAGCTGGGAATAGAGAGAGGGATCAATTACTGTTTTAGCAATTAGACCACATAGCAAATTACCAGAATTGCAAAGAGCATTGGCCTGGAGGACAGGAGACCTCAAGTGTCTCAGCATGCTGGAAACCTGCTATTTGACAGTGACAAGTAAGTGGGCAAGTAACTCGCTCCTTCCAAGGCTCACTTTCCCCCCTGTTTTCTAATAAAACAAGTGGGGCTAGATTACTAGATTTTCTCCTCTGGTTCTGACATTCTGTGATTCTAATTTGTGAGCATTCTTTTTAGGGCTTAACAAGGAGAGAAAAGATTATGCTGAATTGCAATCTAAAAAAAAAAAAGAAAGAAAAAGGAAACCCTTCAGATCTAATAAAACCAATGCTCTCTGCACCATTTCTAGCAATCCCTGGCAAGTGTTTCATAACAGTAGCAGCTTGCTTACCCCTTATGGAATATTTGTAGAAAGAGAGGTACAGATTGTGAGCAGGAAGACACTTGAGATGTTGAATATCTTTGAATGTCTGATAAGAAAAGGGAAAGGAGGAAATGGCATTTGATGGTAATTTTATTCATTCAATAAGCATATGTCAAGTGCACACTGTGAGCCTGTGCAGCCTGCCCACGTGAATCCCACTTGGTTTGGGTCCTCAAGAAGTCACAGTTTAGTGTAGGAGACAGACATACAATAAAAAATCAACTCTATAGACTTAGTGAAAAAAGAGCTGGGGGAACTAGGAAAGACTTCACACAAGGTGATGTTGAGTTGGCCTATAAATGATGAGGAAGGTTTTGATAGCTGGAGAGTGAGGAAAGGGGACATTCCAGGCTGAGATAACGGCATGAATAAAGGATTGCAAGTGGGAAAGTCTGGGTATTTTTAGGGCACCGAGGTAGGCCGCATTGCTGAAACAGCAGCATGGGAGATCTCAGAGAAATGGCTAGAAAAGAAGGGATGTTCTTTGTTGTTTGTTTTTTAGTTGCTTTAAATGAAATTAACTTACTTACGGTTCTTAATAGAGAATTCTACCCAATATTCATTTGAGGGACAGCAAATCACTGATCAAATGCTTGGAAATATCCGTATTTAATAATCCAGCCAAGGTGTGATCTGCAAGTTTGCAGTATAGAATCCTATGGAAATCACTGATATTCTCAAGAAATGGAGATCGGTTTTCTTTCTTTGGCTTTCTATTAAGAGCAAGAAATCGATTGTGCTCAGAGTGGCCGTTTAGGGACTCAGTGATTATGGTGAGGGGACTTGGACATGTCAGTTTATATATCTGGGTCTCTCTACATGAATGACCTGCAATGAGTTCAGGGTGATTTTCAAAAAATAAAGATTATGGGGCCACATATTCAAAGCTCATTTGACCCTGTTACAAATGAACTCTATGACCTTAGGCCCATTCAACTGAACTTTTGTTGTCTCAGCTTCTTCCCCAGAAAGCAGTGACAAAGCTCTGGTGCCCTGAGTCACTGGGGAGACTCGGGGTGGGGGTGTGAGGAGCCCTAGAGTGGAAGCCAGGAGCCTAGTCTCCGAGGAGCCTAGCCTAGTGGCCCCATGCAGTCCTTAGTCTCCAGTGGCCCTGAATATAGGCAGCTCTTCTTGCTCTAAGAGTAGCAATAGCAGTGCTACCTACCTCATAGGCTTGCCTGAAAATAAAACAAGATTATGGATGAGTAATAAAACCATAATGAGACTACAAAAATTTAAGTGATGATACATGATGATTTTAAAGTTAGCTAATTTATATAACACACAATTTTTTAAAATAGTTAAAAGACAGACTTGGAGTACATTTCACCAGAATGCAAGTTTACCAGCCAAATCACATATATTTAATACAAAATTCACCTTTAATGCAACAATGAGAAAAATTTTAGGGTGGAAAATTGGAATATAAGATTTTTTTTGAAGAAATACTATTATTGTTATTGTGAAAAAATAAAAAGCAAGATGCAAAAGCACCTATTTAGGTCTAGTTTAAGACCTGGGTTGGATGGTGCTTGGAAATGGTCCCTTTGACTCATTGGAAAAGACCCTGATGCTGGGAAGGATTGAAGGTGGGAGGAGAAGGGGATGACAGAGGATGAGATGGTTGGATGGCATCACCAATTCGACGGACATGAGTTTGAGTAAGCTCTGGGAGTTGGTGATGGACAGTGCAGTCCGTGGGGTTGCAGAGTCAGACACGACCGAGTGACTGAACCGAACTGACTTAGAGATAGAGCATCATTTGCACAGAGGAGGCCAGTCCTTCAAGGAGATCCAGTCTCCCTGGTGACAGTTCTCAAGTTTGAAAGATTCTTTCTTGTGCAGAGGTTTTAGAAGTTTAGAAATTCAGAAAGGAAAGTGCCCCTGGAATTCATTCAAGCCCATTCCCCAGAGCACACAGAAATACCTTCTACAACCCAGCTCCAGGGGCTTGGATGGGTTTCTCAGCCCTCCAAGGAGAAAGCCATGGCATTATTGAGCAGTCTTAACTGAAAGAAAAGATGTGCTTCTTTCTTGGCCCAGGTTCTCTGAGACCACTGTTGACTGTGTGGTCTTAGGCCCAATTAATATTGATCTTTGGAATTTTAAGTTTACAATGCAAGGCTTACCTGCCTTAGATTTGATTACCCATCAGATACATGGAAACCCAGAATTACCTGAATTAAAAAAAATTTTTTTTAATTGGAATATAATTGCTTTATAATGCTGTATTTGTTTCTGCTGCACAACAGCATGAACCAGCTGTGTGTATACACGTATCCCTTCTCTCTTGAGCCTCTCTCCACCGCCCCCCATCCCAGCCCTCTAGGTGATCACATGGAACTGAGCTGAGCTCCCTGTGCTTTTTGGCAGCTTCCCACCAGCTAATTATTTTACACATGGTACTGTACAAATGTCATGGCTACCCTCTCAATTCGTCCCACTTTCTCCTCCATCCCTGTACACAAGTCCATTCTTTACATCTGCATCTCTGTTTTTGAGTTGCTTTTTTTTTTTTTTTCAGCTAATCATTTCCAGTTCCTTCAGGGGTTCCTTATTGCACCCTTTGCCCAATCCTTTCCTCACTTTGGGTCCTATCTCTCAATGTCTGGCTTAACTGTCTCTGCCTTCATCTCTTCTTGAGTGAGTGAGTCCTCCCACTCATGGAAGACTTTTCTTCAAGGCACTTTCTCTGACCACGCCCTGCCTTAGAAAAAAGGGCTCCTACACTCAGAGCCTGGTCATACTCTGCTATCTACCCATCTTCATTTTCTGCCTTGTCTACATATCTGTGGCTATATAATGAAAGAAAAGGTCACAATTTCTTGTTACTGACCTACATTTTGGGGAGTGTTAAAAGTTATCATTTACCTTCAGCCTGAAGAGTGTACGGCCTTCTCTATTCATCAGCCTTGACTAATTAAGTTACTGTTTACATCCATGAGGGGATGTTGGAAAAGAGGCATCGTTCCCTGACTTACTGGTAGAAGAAAATTATATGGAGTGGCTGCCGTTATGTGAGTGGTCCTGTGCTGTCGCAAGCACAAACCAGAAGACATAGGTTTCAGCAGATGGACAATCTTGGGTCTGCCGCTTAACCTTCTTGTACTTCATTTTATTTCACCTCTAGGATGTGAATAATAATATCCTCAAGACAGGGCTGTCTTGAGAATCAAATAAGGTGCTCTGTGACAGTGTCTGGCTTACTGGAGCTGCTCCATAATGTGAGATGAAGCCAAGGAGAGTAGAATTGCAATTCAATGTGACCCATTAAATTAGAGAAGTTGACATGAATGTGCAGGATTATGCCTAATTGAGGGAAAGTGAGCTTTCTGACAGAAGAAGAGTAAACAAACTGTTATATGAGAAGGGGGGATGACTGCTTAAGCTCAAAATAAATATCAGAGTGCTATACAAATACCAGGAGGTATTATGCAAAGAATGCAAAAATTGGAAATTAGCATAAGTTAATATTAATTGGCAACATGTTATTATCAAAACTCTTTGGACCTTGTTTACTGTCCTTTGTCTCAACACTATAACTGAGTAACCTTAAGCCAAACCATATATATTGGAGCTGCACTTTTCTCATGTGCAAATTCTAGATTTGCAAGATTTGTTTGAAGAAGTGATCTCTAAGATCTCATCAGCTCTAAAATTCTTAGACTCTAGCAGTTTTAACTCAGTGCAAAAATTCTTAGATTAAAAGGAAAATATATATATTTAACCACTGCATCTATGTGCAACGAGCATTGGGAAATCCTACGCAAGACCTATCTCAATACCAGCCGTCAGGCATCAGAAAGGATATTACTGTAAGGCTGGAGGTATAGGGGTGTGTGTGACAAGCTTTCTTCCATCCCCATTGAAGGCAGAGCCAAAGCAAACTCACTTTGATTGCATAAGGGAAGTCTTTCCAACTATCTGGGGTGTGTAACCCAGAAACAATTACCAAAGAGATCTTGGGAAATCTGACCTTTAAGAAGAGCAGAGCAAAGGGCTTCAGCAAATGGCTTTCTGAAAGTCTTCCTAGCCCACTGGTGCTCACACACATACATCTGTGCTTGGTTGGCTGTGAGGCATCTCCCAACTCTATATCCTGGCTTGGTTCAAGTTCTTCTCACTTTCACTCAATGTTACTAGGGAATGTGACTCAGAGCCAGATGGGGTGAGCTGGATTCCTAATTGCTCAACATTTTTTCAATAAGCAGTTAGATGACACTGTGTGTGTGGTGCTAACGTGCTTCACAGTGAGTTTCACTAGCTGCTCCTTGTAATTATTTTGAACAGTGTTTGTTGTTTCCCCATTTTTAAAGATAGAAATACTGACAGCCAGAGATATGAGGGCAAATCAAAGATGGCACTGGAATGTGTAGCCTCCCAAGCCTGAACCCTTCACTTGGTCTCCAACCATCCATGCTACTTTCCCAGGAGGACTGTCTTTAAGGAAGTCCTCTTAAATCCTACTAGATATACCCATTTAACAAATAGGGAAAATGGGTCATGAGCATCTCAAGGGTAGGAAAATGAATAATCTATATACCAGAGACCTTTAGTATGCTTATCCCAGATCTAGAAAGAGAGTGTAGAAAATCCAGCCTAATGCTGCAAACATTTGATGTCACTAGAATCACTGGATAGAGGTAAACATGGTCTTTGACCTCTTCCAAAAGTTGTGACCTGGATGCACAGGACCATGGACCTGTGGGAGTATGTCCAATATGTCCTTCCTCAAAATCCCCAGGAAAAGAATCTGTTGCGGGGTGGTATTCAGAGACCTAGTTCTAGCCCTGACAATGCCATGAACTTCTATGGGAGCCTGGGCATGTTTCTTCTGACTCTGAGCCTCAGTTTCTTTCTCTGTGCTGAGACAAGTCTGCGGATGTTGAGGGGTAGGAGTTTTGTTCAGTTTATGGGTGAACTGCTCCTTTCTGCTCTGGTGGCATCACCGTGGATGTATGAATGCCTCTGGGGCCATGTGCTGTTTGTTGCAAGATGGGTCTCACAGCCTCTGGAGGACCGCGAATACCAGGATCATCCAGGATTATCAGACATGGCCAGTACCTCCATGCCACATACAGAATGGGTATTCAGCAAGTGTCCATTATGGGAATGCATTGGGCCCAGCTGTGGGAAACAAAGGGCTGAGAAACAGCGCTTTGGACAAGACAGAAATATATCTCTCTGCATCTGTATAATAGGCCTCACAAAGATGTCCTTGTCCTAATCGCCACGATCTGTGAATATCTTAGGTCATGTGTCCACAACCTGTGAATATCTTAGGTTATGTGGCCTGGGGGAATGAGGAAGGCAACTGGAACTAAGTTTTCTAATATACTGACCTTAAGATATGGAGATTATCCTGGATTATCTAGATGTAATCCCAAGGATCTGTAATAGCAGGAGAGAAAATTGGAAGAGAGAACCAGAGTGATGGCAGCAGGATAAGGACTGGCCGTGACCCAAGAAATGTGGGCAAAATTTCCCTTAAGCTTCCAGAAAGGAGTGCACCTTGCTGACACTTTGGTCTTGCCCAGTGAGATCCCTGTCAAGACTTCTGATCTACAGAACAGAATGGGGGGAAATAGACTGTATTGTTTTAAGTCAGTAAATTTGGAGCAGATTGTCAGAGTAGCAATCAGAAACTAATACAGTCCCACGAATCAGGGAGCCAGACTCCCTCTCTCTTGTTGCGCTAATGTGACTGTCATTCTCAAGGCCACCTCAGGGACAAAGATGGCTGCTGGAGTTTCAGCAATTATATCTGCAGTCTGGTTAGAAGAAAGATGAAGAGGGGAAAGAGTTCTTCCTCTAAAAGGAGAGTTTCTGGAAGTCACACATACATCTTGGTGACTAGGACTTAGTCACTTGGGCACATCAAGTGACAGGACAGGCTGGGAAATTCAGCTGACTGATTCCGTGGCCGGTCAAAAACCAGGGCAACTTGCTGAAAAGGAGTCGCTAGATGTTTGAAAGCAACTAACAAATTCTGGCATGATAAAAACAGTCCTGTTTGCTCTCTCAAAAACCATTTTTTAAGGAAACGGGCCCTACTCTTGAAACTTGCTTCTGATGCATAGTTCTGCTCTCAAAGCACACAGGCTCTCAGGGTGTCACTTGTCTTCTAGCCCTTTCATTTTGGCCTAATGCACAGTCTCAGTCTTCCTCTCCACTAAACTGCCTTTCAGAGCTTACCACTGTCTGCCCCATCTTTATTCAGGAAGAGACTTGTCCTCTCTTGCCTGGATTCTTTCTGAAGTATTTGGCACTCTGTCGAGGTAGACAGAGTAGATATAATTACCCCCCAAAATCCCCCTACCTGAGGAAAGTGAAATGCTGGGAGGTGAAGTGACTTGCCCAGGATCCCAGCTGGTGCATGGCAGGGGAGCAGGGTTGAAAGGTGCTTGGCTGGGTGTTGGCTGCCTAATTGCACCAGAGTCCTTTTTCATTGCTAACCAGATCTCTGGGTGAGAAATAAATTTACTGATTATTTTCTGGGATAAGTTTTTTTAACTTATCCAAAATCATGGCAATGTATAACCTATTATCTGTCATATCGAGCTCCAGACAGAATAGAAAGGAGAGAAGAAGTGATGGGAAACAAGGGTGGGGTTAGCTGTAAGGTGGGCGTCTTCATTCTCAGAATGTGTGCTGACATGTTAGTGTTCCCCCAGGGGGCCTTCTCCATAAATCACTGCCCCACCCCCACCCATAGCACCAAAGTCTCTGTGTTTCCAGGCTAGAAACGTTGGGATTATATCTTGCTCCTCCCTCTCTGACCAGCTCCTTTACCTGTCCCCTCAATATGTAGTTATTGCTAGATCCTCTGGATTATAAGTCAGCAGGCTTCTTGTATCCATGCCCTTCTCATCATGCCCACTGCTGCTGTTCTTCTGGTTCACATTTCTGTGGCCCAAGGGTCTACCTCTCTCCTCTCTGTCCCTTCTTTTTTCCTGCAACACTGTCAGACTAACTTTCTAAAATGTAGCTAGTGGTTCCATCACTCAGAAAACTTCAGAGCTTTCCCCATTACTCCAGAGTATAGTCCAAACCCTGCCGTCCCCTGCTTTGCCAGCCCATGTTCACACTATGCCTTTTAAATGGAGTCCTCTATCCTTATCAACACTCAGTAGCCAAATCTTACACAGATCTTCAAAAGTGGTACAATAGGCACTTTATCTATGAGACCTTCTTTAGTATCTGTCCCCATATATTCACTGAGGGAGTGATTCCTTCTCCTCCATCATGATCTTCAAAAAAACTTTTTTCTGTCTGTAATTGTACGTTTATTTGTATAATTATTTAGCTAAAATCTACTCCCTCCATTCCTTGTATAAGTTCTATAAGGACATGCCCACCAGGCAAGGATGTGGAGAAAAGAACCCCTAATACACTAGCACATTGGTGGAATATAAACTGTTACATCCACCATGGAGAACATTATGGAGTTTCCTCAGAAAACGAAAAATAGAGCTACTGAGAGATCCAGCAGTTCCACTCCTGGATTTACTTGAAGAAAATGAAAACATTAATTTGAAAAGATATATGTATCCACTGTTCATATGTCCATAGCAGCATTACTTACAATTGACAAGATGTGGCAGCAAACTAAATGTTCTTCAACAGATGAATGGAAAAAGAAAATGTGGTATGTATACACACACACACACACACATTCAGGAATTATTCAGTTTAGTTCAGTTCCTCAGTCGTGTCCTACTCTTTGCGACCCCATGAATTGCAGCACGCCAGGCCTCCCTGTCCATCACCAACTCCCAGAGTTCGCTCTCAGACTCACGTCCATCAAGTCAATGATGCCATCCAGCCGTCTCATCCTCTGTCGTCCCCTTCTTCTCCTGCCCCCTCCCAGCATCAAAGTCTTTTCCAATGAGTCAACTCTTCGCATGAGGTGGCCAAAGTACTGGAGTTTCAGCTTTAGCATCAGTCCTTCCAAAGAAATCCCAGGGTTGATCTCCTTCAGAATGGACTGATTGGATCTCCTTGCAGTCCAAGGGACTCTCAAGAGTCTTCTCCAACACCATAGTTCAAAAGCATCAATTCTTCGGTGCTCAGCCTTCTTCACAGTCCAACTCTCACATCCATACATGACCACTGGAAAAACCATAGCCTTGACTAGACGGACCTTAGTTGGCAAAGTAATGTCTCTGCTTTTGAATATGCTATCTAACTAGAAAAAGAATGACATCTTGCAGCTTGCAACAGTATGGATGGACTTAAAGGGCACCACTCTTAGTGAAATAAGTCAGACAGAAAAAGGCAAACATGGTATGCTATCATTTATATGTGGAATCTAAAATATAAAACAAATGAACTAACAAGACAGAAATTGACTCATAAATGCAGAGAATATACTAGTGGTTATCAATGGGGAGAGGGAAAGAGGAAAGGGCAAGAAATAGGTAGGGGATTAAGAGGCACCAACTACTATGTACAGAATAAATGAGCTACAAGGATATATTGTATTTCACAGGGAATATAGCCAGTATTTTATAATACCTTTAAAGTATTATCTATAAAAATATTGAATCACTTTAATAAAAAAAGATAAGCTACCATTGTATGATCAGAGCACAGTGCTTGCAAATTATAGGTACTCCAAAAATCTTTTATGAATGAATGAGTGCATCAGTTAGGTTAGTTCCCATGGTTCCTGGTTACATCTGTATGTCTAGAATATTTATATAAATAAACATATATACTATACAGATATATAGATTTCTATAGATACAGATATATCTACCTCTGTAGATACAGGGATATCTTAACATACCACACACACACAAGTATATATATAGAGATAGACAGATTGAGGTTCTGCACATCCTACCTACCCACCAACTAATAAAATAACCAACAAAGTAATAATCAAAATCATTCTTAACCAGAAACGCAAGTGGGAAGCAATTCAGTATGTTTATTTTATTTTATTTCACTGAGCCGAGAGGCTTGTGGGATCTTAGTTCCCTGACCAGGGATCGAACCCAGGTCCTGGCAGTGAAACAGGCAAGTCCTAACCACTGGACTGCCAAGAAAGTCCCAAATTTAACATATTTTGAATAGGAATGCTTTCTCACCCCCACCTCTTCTGTGCCAGCCCCGATGAGGGCTACCACATCCACTCTCTATGTTGGGATCAAGTTATTTGCAGCCATGCCTTTAACTGTCCAACCAGACCAAACTCAACTGGACAGCATCTAACTCATCTCTGTATCTCTATCCTCCAGCATCCTGGATGCATCAGGCATACAGTAAGTGAATGACAAACCAACTAGATACACTGGAGGACTGCGTGTTACAAATTGGGAAACATTGCTTTCTTCCCTTGCCCAGAGCAAAGGAATATTTAGAAAGCCCAACCTTAGCCTCCCCAAGAGAGAGCCCTTTTGATAAAGAGAATGCTTGGTTATACAAAAAAAAAAAAAAAAAAGAAGTTTCAAAGCAAGGGCCAAGCATTTCAAAAGGCGAGCAGATGGCCCTGCAGGTAGTGTTCACTGACTAACTGGGAAGCTTTCAACTGCCCGAGCTAAAATTGGTGCTAGAGGCTAATGTCTTGCTTGTCTTGCCTCATTAGAAAGTCTTTCTCTTTCTAAGATGTGTTTCAAGAAAAGAAGAAAGAGAAATGAAGGGGAGAAAAAAGACAGCTGCCAGGTCGCCACTGGAGGGGAACAAGAGTCTAAAGATGAAGTGTGTGGTTGAAGAACGAACTGATCCGGCTCACCTTTCATCTCTTTTTATTACTACTTCACACTCTCATGTCAAGCTTCATTTCCTATTAGGATCCTTCCAGACAAAGGCGCTTGTCTTTTGTTTTTTTTTTTTGCCTCCCCTAAGCTTTCCAAAAGCATTTCTGGTCTCTTTGGCCAGGACCAGCTGAGCGGGACCATGACCTCTCTCCTGCCACTCTGAGGAAGAACGTGGAAAGCAGAGGTGAGGGCAGGTGACCTTCCTTGTAGTGGGAGTAGGGAGAGCACTGCCCACATTAGCATCACAGAGAGAGACTGAGGTTCCGCTTCCCCACGCTGGCTTCAGAGTCTGGCTCACAGCGGCAGTCTGAAGCTGATGCTGTAGGGGTGTAGGAAAGATAGGTAGAAATAGTATTGTAGTTAATTCCCCATTCTGCACACACGCATGGAGGACAGAGGGAGGGGGAGCAAAGCCACGACAAGTGACAACAAAGAGTGGGTAACCCCAGTTCCACGTCCACACACATCTGCTGAAGCAGGGCGTGGAGCTGGCTTGGGTCTGGAAGAAACTAGCTTGGGAAGAAATGTTCGTTATCAATTTTTCACAGAATGGATGAGTGAGAACTGACCCATTTGTTCAGACAAAATGCAATTGTAAAGTTGTGATATTCTTCTTTATACTTGCAACTGCTGAACAAATGCTTAATTCAGGGTTGCTTGGCTATTGGTGTGTTGATGTTAAACTCACTTTTCTCCCCTCAGGGAATAATGCTGGATTAAAAGGCAGCTCAATGCTTGCCAGAAGAATTGTGATAATCTGCTCAGGAGTGCTGGTCTCACCCTGAATTATCAAGCTCACTGGACCTCTGTGTTTTGAGTCACTGATGAGTAGAGGAGGCAATTATTTTAAATCGTGACTTGGACCCTGGCTAGTGAACACATGTAGACTGTGTCAAATTACCAATACCTGCCTCTCTTCACGGGGAGATGGCAGCGGGAGTGGTGGCAGAGCAAGAGTTTCCTTCTCAGCACACCAGGGTGCCTACCTTAGGAGAACAGACTCAGCAGCAGACTCAACTGGGCCAGGGAGGTGTACGTGCATCCACAGACACATCACCCCTCCAGCGAAGGTCCCAGAGAAGATCTCTGATGAAAGCCGGGACCATCAGAAGAACCTAAGCAACCTCTCTCCTGTCTTTGGCCATAGACCTGGCCTGAAATGATTTCCTCTTGTCTGGAGATAAGGGAAAAGAAAGAGCCCCAGTGAAAGCTCTTTTTAAAAATTATATCATGTGAAAGAAGGAATACCTTGCATTCAAGATATAGAGAGAGGATGCACATTTGGAAAGATGTACTGTCGGGCCAGCCTGATGTGCAGCTTTCTTGCATAAGGCTGTGACACCTGCAGCCAGCCCCTGCAGAGAAGCAAATGATATGAGGTGGTATACAAGCTACTTTCACTGGGCAAGAGGCCCTCCTGTCCTTGGAAGCCCTTTATCTTCAGTCCTGCCTCTGTGCCATCCCTACAGCACAGACCTTATATTCATGGTCCACTGTAGTGGCTAGAGTTCCAGCCATCACATTAACATTCCAGGCAGCAGGATGGCAGAAGAAATGGAACACACTTGTTATCGTTCAAGCAAGCTTACCAGGAACTGCTATACAACACTCCCGCCTACATTCTATTGGTCAAATTTTATTATATGGCCACCCTCAGTTGAAAGAGATTCATTCTACTGACATATTCATTTAGTGATCCTTATCTTATTTAAACAAATGAGATCAGTCTGCTAGGTAATTCGCATTCTTGCTCAAATTACCTTGCTTATGCAGGTGCACTTAGTTGTATTTAATAGTTGAATGGTATGTGTCATTGTATGGATGTACCTTTATTGAATTAATCATCTAATATTTAACTAATCTTCTACCTTTCCTTTCCCCCCAAACACAATAATTCCTGCAGTAAATATCCTTGATTATCTTTCTATTGTACTTCGTGAGCACTTTTTTTTTTTTTTTTGCTGTTTTCTGTCTAAGCCTGAGTTCTCCAAAAGTCAGAACTGAAGTAGAATTATGTTATTCTCCTTTCTTAAGGAATCTCATCTCAAGCAACATAAGTGAAAAGAGAGCAAAGCAGGGAAGGAGGGAGGGTCAATGTAAAATGATTAATGATTATTGAGCTGCTCATTACTTTCTGATACTGATTGCTCAATAAATATGATGGTACCCCAAGCAGTCTTAGAAACTGTATCTATGAACTACCCATTAATAGGGGGAGAAGAGAGGGCTTTATCTCCTGGCATCTGTCTCCCATGGGTCAAAAGTTTACTCCACAGAGTGTTGAATCTCCTACACTTCTAACTAAAACATGAAGACAAAAACTTGTAAAACTATAGGTTAGTTTATGTGATTACCCACACAAAGATTGTTTCCTATTGCTTATGCAAGGAAGTATAAAGTTTTTAGCTGCAAACTTAAGGACCTTGTTCATTAATCTGACTCCTATTGGAGTCTCCAGCATTATCTCCTCCTTTCAGTTCAGTTCAGTTCAGTTCATTTCAGTCGTTCAGTCGTGTCCAACTCTTTGCAACCCCATGAATTGCAGCACGCCAGGCCTCCCTGTCCATCACCAACTCCCGGAGTTCACTGAGACTCACGTCCGTCGAGTCCCTGATGCCATCCAACCATCTCATCCTCTGTCATCCCCTTCTCCTCCTGCCCCCAATCCCTCCCAGCATCAGAGTCTTTACCAATGAGTCAACTCTTCGCATGAGGTGGCCAAAGTACTGGAGTTTCAGCTTCAGAATCATTCCTTCCAAAGAAATCCCAGGGCTGATCTCCTTCAGAATGGACTGGTTGGATCTCCTTGCAGTCCAAGGGACTCTCAAGAGTCTTCTCCAACACCATAGTTCAAAATGCACAATTCTTTACCTTTCTTCACAGTCCAACTCTCACACCCATACATGACCACAGGAAAAACCATAGCCTTGACTAGACAGACCTTAGTCGGCAAAGTAATGTTTCTGCTTTTGAATATGCTATCCAGGTTGGTCATAACTTTCCTTCCAAGGAGTAAGCGTCTTTTAATTTCATGGCTGCAGTCACCATCTGTAGTGATTTTGGAGCCCCCCAAAATAAAGTCTGACACTGTTTCCACTGTTTCCCCATCTATTTCCCATGAAGGGATGAGACCAGATGCCATGATCTTTGTTTTCTGAGTGTTGAGCTTTAAGCCAACTTTTTCACTCTCCTCTTTCACTTTCATCAAGAGGCTTTTTAGTTCCTCTTCATTTTCTGCCATAAGGGTGGTGTCATCTGCATATCTGAGACAGGTTATTGATATTTCTCCCAGAAATCTTGATTTCAGCTTGTGCTTCATCCAGCCCAGTATTTCTCATTATGTACTCTGCATATAAGTTAAATAAGCAGGGTGACAATATACAGCCTTGACGTACTCCTTTTCCTATTTGGAACCAGTCTGTTGTTCCATGTCCAGTTCTAACTATTGCTTCCTGACCTGCATACAGGTTTCTCAAGAGGCAGGTCAGGTGGTCTGATATTCCCATCTCTTTCACAATTTTCCAGTTTATTGTGATCCACACAGTCAAAGGCTTTGGCATAGTCAATAAAGCAGAATTAGATGTTTTTCTGGAACTCTCTTGCTTTTCCCATGATCCAGCAGATGTTGGCAATTTGATCTCTGGTTCTTCTGCCTTTTCTAAAATCAGCTTGAACATCTGGAAGTTCATGGTTCACGTATTGCTGAAGCCTAGCTTGGAGAATTTTGAGCATTACTTTACTAACGTGTGAGATGAGTGCAATTGTGCGGTAGTTTGAGCATTCTTTGGCATTGCCTTTCTTTGGGATTGGAATGAAAACTGACCTTTTCCAGTCCTGCGGCCACTGCTGAGTTTTCCACATTCGCTGGCATATTGAGTGCAACACTTTCACAGCATCATCTTTCAGGATTTGAAATAGCTCAACTGGAATTCCATCACCTCCACTAGCTTTGTTTGTAGTGATGCTTTCTAAGGCCCACTTGACTTCACATTCCAGAATGTATGGCTCTAGGTGAGTGATCACACCATCCTGACTATCTGGGTTGTGAAGGTGTTTTTTGTACAGTTCTTCTGTGTATTCTTGCCACCTCTTCTTAATATCTTCTGCTTCTGTTAGGTCCATACCATTTCTGTCCTTTATCGAGCCCATCTTTGCATGAAATATTCCCTTGGTATCTCTAATTTTCTTGAAGAGATCTCTAGTCTTTCCCATTCTGTTCTTTTCCTCTATTTCTTTGCATTGATCTCTGAGGAAGCCTTTCTTATCTCTCCTTGCTGTTCTTTGGAACTCTGCATTCAGATGCCTATATCTTTCCTTTTCTCCTTTGCTTTTCGTGTCTCTTCTTTTCACAGCTATTTGCAAGGCCTCCGCGGACAGCCATTTTGCTTTTTTGCATTTCTTTTCCATGGGGATTGTCTTGATCCCTGTCTCCTGTACAATGTCATGAACCTCATTCCATAGTTCATCTGGCACTCTATCTATCAGATCTAGTCCCTTAAATCTATTTCTCACTTCCACTGTATAATCATAAGGGATTTGATTTAGGTCATACCTGAGTGGTCTAGTGGTTTTCCCTACTTTCTTCAGTGTAAGTCTGAATTTGGCAATAAGGAGTTCATGATCTGAGCCACAGTCAGCTCCCAGTCTTGTTTTTGCTGACTGTATAGAGCTTCTCCATCTTTGGCTGCGCAGAACATAATCAATCTGATTTTGGTGTTGGCCACCTGGTGATGTCCATATGTAGAGTCTTCTCTTGTGTTGTTGGAAGAGGGTGTTTGCTATGACCAGTGCGTTCTCTTGTCAAGATTCTATTAGCCTTTGCTCTGCTTCATTCCGTACTCCAAGGCCAAATTTGCCTGTTACTCCAGGTGTTTCTTGACTTCCTACTTTTGCATTCCAGTCCCCTATAATGAAAAGGACATTTTGGGGGGCTGTTAGTTCTAAAAGGTCTTGTAGGTCTTCATAGAACCGTTCAATTTCAGCTTCTTCAGCGTTACTGGTTGGGGCATAGACTTGGATTACTGTGATATTGAATGATTTGCCTGGGAAATGAACAGAGATCATTCGTCGTTTTTGAAATTGCATCTAAGTACTGCATTTCGGACTCTTTTGTTGACCATGATGGCTACTCCATTTCTTCTAAGGGATTCTTGCCCACAGTAGTAGATATAATGGTCATCTGAGTTAAATTCACCCATTCCAGTCCACTTTAGTTCGCTGATTCCTAGAATGTCGACGTTCACTCTTGCCATCCCCTGTTTGACCACTTCCAACTTGCCTTGATTCATGGACCTGACATTCCAGGTTCCTATGCGATATTGCTCTTTACAGCATCGGACCTTGCTTCTATCACCAGTCGCATCCACAGCTGGGTATTGTTTTTGCTTTGGCTCCATCCCTTCATTCTTTCTGGAGTCATTTCTCCACTGAATATCTCCTCTAGCCTCATATGTTCTAATTCCAGATAACCACTCTTGATTCGACGCTTTCCTGTTGTCACACCTTTTCTCATGCTGTTCCTGTGGATATCCAAACCCGACTTATCTTTGGAGGCCCAACACAATGAAGAAACTTAGTAAACTAGGGGGCAAGGCCTACAGTCAATGGGAAAGGAAAAGAAGGGGTCAGGGGCATCCCAAAGACATAGGGAGCTTAGTCAATAGCAAGTTTAGGGACCCCTTGCCCTATCAGACCACTTGACCTGCCTCCTGAGAAATCTGTATGTAGGTCAAGAAGCAACAGAACTGGACATGGAACAACAGAATGGTTCCAAAATCAAGAAAGGAGTATGTCAAGACTGTATATTGTCACCCTGTTCATTTAACTTATATGCAGAGTATATCATGAGAAATGCTGGGCTGGATGAAGCACAAGCTGGGATCAAGATTGCCAGGAGAAATATCAATAACCTCAGATATGCAGATGACACCACCCTTACGGCAGAAAGTGAAGAGGAACTAAAAAGCCTCTTGATGAAAGTGAAAGAGGAGAGTGAAAAAGTTGGCTTAAAGCTCAACATTCAGAAAACAAAGATCATGGCATCTGGTCCCATCACTTCATGGGAAATAGATGGGGAAACAGTGGAAACAGTGACAGACTTTATTTTTGGGGGCTCCAAAATCACTGCAGATGGTGACTGGAGCTGTGAAATTTAAAGACACTTGCTCTTTGTAAGAAAAGTTATGACCAACCTAGACAGCTTACTAAAAAGCAGAGACATTACTTTGCAACAAAGGTGTGTCCTAGTCAAAGCCATGGTTTTTCCAGTAGTCATGTATGGATGTGAGAGTTGGACTAAAAAGAAAGCTGAGTGCAGAAGAATTGATGCTTTTGAACTTTGGTGTTGGAGAAGAATCTTGAGAGTCCCGGACTGCAAGGAGATCCAACCAGTCCATCCTAAAGGAGATCAGTCCTGAAAACTCAGTGGAAGAACTGATGCTGAAGCTGAAACCCCAATACTTTGGCCACCTGATGCAAAGAACTAACTCATTGGAAAAGACCCTGATGCTGGGAAAGATTGAAATTGGGAGGAGAAGGGGACGACAGTGGATGAGATGGCTGGATGGCATCACCGACTCAATGGACATGTTTTTGAGTAAAGCGGAGGTTGGTGATGGACAGGAGGCCTGGTATGCTACAGTCCATGGGGTTGCAAAGAGTCAGAGGCAACTGAGTGACTGAACTGAACTGAACTGCCCTATCACTGGGTGCCTTAATCTCCCTACACCCTAACTATAGTGTTCTTTTATGAATTTTTGTTTTTAACACTTCCTTGGTTTTGATGCACCACTCCTTGTTGAGATCAAAGACTTCAGAACCAGGAACAGATTTAATGCTGAAAATTTATATGCAATACTTTAAGGAAAATAAAAATAATTTCTGTGAATTCTTTGATTTTTAAGGGAAACCACATGAATATATTCTCATGCTTAATTGACTATGTCACTTAAACAACTCTGGTTCTTTTTTTTTTTTTTTTTAAGATAGACCAATTCAAAAGAGGGATTTAAAAGGCTTTACAGATACGTGTGTGCTGAGCAATCAGTCACTTTTATTTTCTGGAACTTTTTTTGAGAGCACATTCAACAAATATAGCAACAATTATTTATAGATTAACTAGTATATTCTAGGCACTGCACTAGTGGTGAATAAGACAGACACTTTGCCACTAAGGGGCCTACATACTAGGTAATATAATAGACAAGTGAGTAGAAAATTAAATATAGAAAGAAAAAAGATTTTATGGGACATCGGAGAGCTAGCAAGGGAATGGGAATGTTTGACACCTGGGTAAGAGATCAGAAAAAAATAACAGGTGAAGTGAATCAGTTTAGCAGAGAGTCTCTGTCAAACATTCATTCATTTGGTTTTTTAGTCATTATTCAGCCATTCACTCTTGTTCCTTCATATGGAAGACCTTTACTGGGAGCTCTGGCAGACGCTCTTGGTTGATTAAACTCTTATTCCGAATCACTGTCCAAGCCAGAATAGCCGTTTGACCCATTTGACCCATATAACCAATAAGGTAAAGAGTAAAATTGCTTCGGGAGTGCTATGCATATTTTGATTCCCTGACATAAATACCACCATGTTCCTTTCCTCTTTATTTTTGCCGGATTATATGTATGATGGTTGTAGCTGCTGCAGTCAGAATGTATCTATGAGGGAAAAGGGCAGAAAATTTCAACTTAATAGAATTGTGATGACTTTATTGAGCCTCTCAGCTAGCACCAGCAATCATCTTCTTGTGCATATTTCATGCGAGAGAAAGAAACTTCCATTTTCTGTAGTTTGCAATTGAAAGCATTCTCAACAAAGTTGGGCATGTACTTTGGGCCAGGCCTTTTGTATGGTGATCCTTTAATAAAGTTATCTGTTGCAAACAACTTGAAAAGATGAGAGCGCACTACAAAGGATCAAGTGATAACGTCTCTTCAGTTGTGCCTCTGCAGTGAGTAAGCACTGAGATTTATAACTGGGAGATTGGGGAAAGAGTTATAAGTGTCTGGCCCCCTGTCTCAGCACCATCATATATTTCTTTAATGAAGTGTGAGACCAGAACTCCATAAATTCACATAGTAGCAGAAGCGGGCAGCAGCTCGTCAGCCGAGCTATTCAGGGAGCCCAGCATCACTTTTTGCGTATTAGAGAAGTTCACAGCTGGTTAAAAATAGGCTTGGAGAGAAGTCACTTTTAGACCACAGCTCGTTTTGGATTTCTCTGGAGCCCCATTCTGGGCCACAGTGTATTTCCTTTTTCCTTTCCTTTGAGTAAGAGCACCGAGGCGGTTCAGAGACAATAGATGTCTGGTTATCTTTAGGTCTGCAGAGCACTGAAAGCGGCACTAGAGAGAAACAACAGCAACCCCTTGGGCACAGGGAGAATTACAGCTTTTTAATAAATGCCCACACTGATTGCGCTTTCACTCCGATGGAGGCTTTAAGTCTCCAAAAGGATGCAATGAGGGAAATGCTATAAATAGCCTCTTTGATGAGGTTCAGAGCAGACAAGCAACTGATTTAAGATCACACAGCTAGTAAGGAGAAGGAGCAGGATTTGCATCAAGGTCTGATCTGGCTCCATTCGGAGCCTGTGCTCTGAGCCTCCACTCAGGCTGGTCACACGGTGTCATGTCATTTCGATCCTCAGAGCAGCCTTGTGAATTAGGCAGGGCAGGGAGATGATCCGGGTTTACAGAAGGGAAAACTGAGGACCAGAGAAGTGAAACAATTTGCAGAGGTCAACCCACCCAGGGACAGTAAAACCAGGACTTGATTTTAAGTCCTGTGAGCACAGTATAAGCTGAGAGTTCAAGCTTCTCAATTCTGAAAGAAAAGCATTCTGAATTTTGGGAAGTTGACTTCTGAAGTTCCACAGCAGGCCCTGTACCAAGGAACCAAATATCCCGAGGTTCACCTGATATATTCAGAGTCTATGGTAAATAAGTTCCTACTTTGTACCTCTGTTGAAAGATATTTGGTACTGACATTTAAAACTCCCAACATAATATTGTTTCACTCTTAATTTAACAGTCCTTCAAATAATGGGAGGGGAATGAGCTGGAAGGGAAAGACGTCTTGAATCAGGGACTGCCAATTTAGCTGATAAAGCTAGTATAATATATCTTTGAACATTTAAATTATCTTGTGACAAGGAAGCTGAGAATTAACTTGTGAGGGGGCTAGGGTAGGTATTGTACATGTGAATATTTTTTTTAACACCTGAGTTTTAAAAAATAAAAGTGGTCTGCCCACATTTTCAAGCACAGTGGTAATAAAAAGAGAACTCTGTGGAGGTAATAATACCTTGTATTTAAATACTGCTTGTCTCAAAAGAGCTCAAAGCATGCTATAATCATTTCCTTATTATGATTCTCAAAACTTCCTGGGTCAAAAAGTTACAAAGTTTATACCTTAGCCATCTGGCCTCAGTTTCCTCTTGGGGAATTTGAGGTGAAAAAGCAGGCTGGGGTCTCAGAACTCCATCAGGGCCCAAACCTTCTGCACTCTGGCCCTACCTCCCCTTACTGTCTCTCCAGACCTACTACCCTATTTGGGTTAGGTGTTTTTTTTGTTTTTTCTGGATCTGACTAGTTACTCTCATGATATTGAATCATAGAAATAATTAGAAGAGGCTCACTCCAGTGAGCTAAGACTGAACCTTCTTTCCAGGTGAGCATGCAGAAGGGTCTCTAAAGACAGAGGTTCCACTTTTATCTGCTTTTAGATAGCATTGGAGCCCTGCAGGAGATTTCATCTTTAAAGAGGATTTTTGCTGTTAAAAAATTGAAATATGCCAGTCCTGTCTAGCTCCTGCTTTTTATTGATGGAAAGACTGAGGCCCCATGCAAGGGAGTAACTTGTTTAAGGTTCCAGTCCTGCTGTTGGATGGCCCATCTGTCCTTGAACCCTTGTCTCTGGGTGTCAGTCTGGGGCTCCTCACAAGTCACCAGATTGCTTTTCCCCCAGCTTCACTTTCAGGGACGTGACCCCAGGCCCAAAAGGTACACCTGTGGCTGTGGGCTCACACCTGGGTAAGGCTTGAATGCTCCTGACAGAACAATATCTACTTCCTTTTTTAGAGTTAAAGGGATTCGTTTTACTTAGGAAGGTTAGACTAGACCATGCAGGGAAAAGCAGGGAGAATTAGCACGTGCCATTTTCACCTAGTCCCAAAATGGTTCTCCACTTCAACTAGGTCAGGAAGAAAAAGTGTAAGTACAAACATACACATATATTTAAATAGCTCCTTGCCTCCCAGTGAACTCAAAGCATATATAAACACACACGTGCATGCGTGCACACGCGCACACACACACACACACACACACATTAGTTCTGCTGGGGGAGAGGAAGGATAATTATTATCAGCTTCTTTTGTAGTGAGAAAATCAAGGCATAGAGGAGACGCATCTTGACTCAAATCATGGCCTGAATTGGCGGTGTTGGCATAAGAATGTCTGTACATTTATTGTATCCTATTGGGCTCCAGGAGCAAAGTCTGGGAAGTTGAAGACCCAAGCTGTAGACCTGTGTTGAGCTGTGACCTTGGGCAAGTCACTACTTGAGCCTCAGTTGCCCCATGTGGTAAATGGATAGAGAAGGGGTGTTGGCCGTTGTCTCTTTATGGCTCCTTTCTTTGTGCTACAAGTTGTGTGTGCAGAGGTTGAAAGAAGCAAGGGTGAGAGCAGAGCAGCCTGCCTGCATGGGCCGTGGCTGCCCCTCACTTCCCTGTCCCTGGAATTCTCATTTGTGTAAGGCGTGTAGCTTGCTTTCCACGAGCCAGTTTTGTTGGGGCCCTAGACCAAACCACGCAGCAAGGGTTGAGGCTGCCCCACAGAGGGAATCCAAGTCCCAGTGGCTGTTACATGTTATCCTTGGGCTGAAAATGAAAATAGGATGTGTTTATGTGCATGAAGGGAGGGGAGGATAGTTCAGTGGGTCATGAGTAGCAAGTAGTGTAGTGGGTCCAAACTCCAAGGCATGGAGATGCCTGTGTGGTTCTGTTGTTGTGGGCCTCGCCCGAGAAAGCCTCAAAGAGGAGGGCCAGGGGCAAGATGGGGGACTGGCTCTGTTAGAGACCCCAGAGGTACCCTGGGAGTAGTAGTAATTTTAAACTATTCTTAGCTTTCCTTTCCTTTCATTATCCCTAGAATGGTAGTTATCTTATTGAAAATCATCCCTTACACAGCTCCAAAGAAGATATATAAATAGCCAATAAACACATGAGAAGATGCTCAATATTATTAGTCAATAGGGAAATGCAAATCAAAACCACAAGGCACTACCACTTCCCACCCACTAGAATGATAAATGAAAAAAAACAAACAAAACAGAAAACAGAACCACCAAACGGAAAATAACAAGTGTTGGCGAGATTGTATAGAGATGGAACACTCATATAATGCTGGTGGGAATATAAAATGGTTCAGCTACTGCAGATAACTATTTGGAGGTTGCACCACAAGTTAAACACAAAATTTCCATATGATTCAGCAATTCCATTTCTAGGTGTATTACCTCAAACAGTTGAAAACAGGGACCTCAGACAGATACTTGTACACCCATGTCCATAGCTGCATTATTGACGATAGTCAAAAGGTGGAAATAGGGACTTCCTGGTGGTCCAGTGGTAATTCACCACGCTCCCAATGCAGGGGACCTGGGTTCCATCCCTGGTCAGGGAATTAGATCCCACAGGCTGCAAAGAAGACCCAGCACAGCCAAATAAATTAATAAATATAAATATTTTTTTAAAGGTGGAAGTAACCAAATGTCCATCAATGACTGAATGGATACATATCATGTGGGTTAGACCTACAACAGGATAGTTTTCAGTTATGAAGAGGAAAGAAGTATTGTAGCTTTGAAATCGTCCACTAGATTACATTCGCTCAGATTAAGACTAGAAATGAGGAAGAATGAGAAACACTACCCCAAAGCATCTGACAAGTCCAAGGCAAGTATACAAAATGAGGGTCTTGACTTGCTGTCCCCCTCCTCCTTTCCTACCCCTGCTTGCTCATGCATGGAGAGTGCCTGACGTGTGCTTACGATGAAGGGCTCAGCCTAATGACAAAGATCCACCCGCAATCCAATCTCCAGCCCAGCCCATCTGTGGCACTCTGCACACAGTTGCCCCTCGGCCTGGGAATACACATGCTAGCATCATGCTTTGTCCTCCACAGGAAAGAGCCGATGAAGCAAGGTCCTAGCAATAGGTTCAAGACTATGTGGGCAGGGAATTCTGGAGTCCTGGGTTCTTGGAGGGTGGTCTAGAAGCTGACCATTACTCCTGGTGCCTGTGAACTCCTCACCTGGTGGAGAGGAGAGCACATGGAGATGGGCTGAACTGGGGGCTCAACAGTGCAAAGTCCTGCTGGACTAACTGGGTACAGGGCTCAGACTACAAAGAATTAAGATGTGTTGAGCCAGGCCAGGGTGCGGCACTTTTTGTTTGTCTTTGATCATTAGCACAATCTCAGAAACTATTACTTGCCCCATATTACAGGTGAGACTCATGAAAGTGACTTATTGAGAGCCACCTGGTGAATAAGATGCAGTGATTCTAAAGACTGTGTTCTTTTCTAGGACTGTGTTTTCCCCATGGGACAACTGGAGAAGGAATTAGAACATTTTAAGGCTGCTTTCTAGACAGAGGTGGTGTATTTTGCATCAGAAGTCACACTGTGCAGCATCAGAATTCTAACTGTGCAGTTAGAGTGGGTTTTCCCCTCATGTTTGCTTAAGGATAAGGGAGAAAGAAATGGTGACCCACTCCAGTATTCTGGAGAATCCCATGGACAGAGGAGCCTGGCTACAGTCCATGGGGTCGCAAAGAGTCAGACACGACTGAGTGACTACACTACACTACTGCTCCTGCTAAGGGAGGGTCTTTTGCAGGCTCCCTCCACTGCTCTGCTCAGGGCACCCAGGGCATGTCCTGTGGCATTCCTGGCAGTTCAGGTTGACAGTCTGACAGTGCGCCGTGATATAGTCACATCTGTCCGGGACCACACAGCTGCCAGTCTAAACACTTCCACTAGCACAGCTGTGCGAAAGGTACCCGTGAGTTCCCCGGTAATCAAGGCGGGGAGGTTGCCTTGGTGTCTTTCCATTCCTCTCAGTCTCATAGGAGATTATCCGCATCACCGTCTAGAAGCCAAGTAGCCTCTGAACAGCACAAGGATATGAATTAAACCAGAGCTTTCCTTTGCTGCTTTCCTTCCTACTTAAGAAAACGTTTCCTATTCTTAACTTTGTTTGGAAACAAGGCAGTGGGCACTTGCTTCACGTGGTGAACAGGTTAAAGTGGGCTCTGATTGTCACTTTTTCAATAGAGCTGTTCACGTTTGGAAGGGTAAAAGGGCTACGTGGGAGGTAGTGAGTTCCCTCACACTGTAAATTTTTAAACAGATGACGAAAGATTTGGCAGTGGTGTGTGGAAGATTTAAGAATTAGGTGCTCTCGGAATTCCCTGGTGGTCCCCAGGTTAAGAATCTGCCTGCCAAAGCAGGGGAAATGGGTTCGATCACTGGTCCAGGATGATGCCACATGCTGTGGGGAAACTAAGCCCATGCATCACAACTACTGAAGCCCATGTGCTGCAGCTACTGAGCCCACATGCTGCAGCTACTGAGGCCACGTGCTAACTACTGAGCCCACGTGCTGCAGCTACTGAGCCCGCATACTGCAACTACTGAGCCCAGGTGCTGCAGCTACTGAAGCCCATGTGCCTGGAGTCCATGCTTTGCATCCAGGGAAGCCGCTACAGTGGGAAGCCTGCTCACCCCAATCAGAGAAAGCCGTGAGCAGCAGCAAAGACCCAGGGCAGCCATAAATAAATAAATGAATAAAAATTAAAAGCAAAAGAATTAGGTGCTCTCTTAAGTCTCTTTTAGCCTTATGACTGAATTATAATTATTCTTTATAATAGAAGAGACATTGTGCTATATACAATTAAGAGCCACAGATTGGGCCCTTATAAAGATATTACACAAAGAAGGAGTTGATTCTGGCTGGGAGAGTGGTAGGAGGCTTCACAGAAGGAGTGTCATTTGAATCTGGCCTGGAAAAATGGCTAGAATTTGATGGGAGGAACAGCAGGAGCAAACGCATGGAACCCGTGGCAACAAGCCATGAGGCCCATCGTAGAACTAAATATAAGTAGTTTATTATCTGTGCAATGTGATGTAAAATGTGGGACATATTGCTGGCTTAGTAATTTGTTAGATGAGAAGATGGAAGATCTTGAAACCTAAGACATTTTGCATTTATTCTGAAAACCATAGGAAGTTATCAGTTTATTTTTTGCTTGCTTGCTCTTTAAGCAACAGCGAAATTTTGGGGGCTTACCCAGTGTTCAGTGGTAAAGAATCCGCCTATAATGTAGGAGACACAAGCGACTTGGGTTTGACCCCTGGGTCGGGAAGATCCTCCTGAGGAGAGCATAGCAAACCACAGCAGTATTCTTGCCTGGAGATCCCATGGACAGAGGAGCCTGGAGTGCTACAGTCCATAGGGTTGCAAAAGTTGGACACAAATGAATTAACTGAGCATGCATGCACACAAACACAATAAAATAGTCATTAATGCTGTTCACTGAGTATTTCTGGGTCCACACCTTCTAGACACATGGTAGAGCTGTACTTCCCAGGCTGTTGTGGATGGGGCCATGAGATCAGTTCTACCCAGTGAGCTATGAGAGAAGATGCCCTTTGCCACCTCTAGGGAGATATGGATCTATCAGTGTGTAACCCTCTGGAGCTCTCTCTTCTCTCTTCCGCAGCCTGCAGTGTTTTACATAGCGGCTGGTTCATCGACCTGGGTCTCAAAGTGGGGATAATAATGACATAGAGCTGAATCCTCAGCTGCCAAAGATGGGCCTGCAGTGAGAGTTAGAAATAAGCCTTCATCATTTCAAGTCACTGTAATGTTGGCTGTGTCTGTTACTGTGGCAGAGCCTAACCTATCCTAACTGATGCAGGTAACAAGGTCAGGGCTGTACTTCAGGGCTTTTCTATATGCAAGCTAAATTATCTTTAGGAGAGACTGGAAAGAGGGAGAAGAGTTAGGAGAGAGGGTAGTAGGCCAACCATGAGATAATGAACCTATGAGGAGGGCAGTGGGCTGGCTGATGGAGTGGAAGCTATAGACATGATGACTTTCAAAGGTGACTCTGAAAATGGAGTGGGCGCTGGACCTGGCAAACAATTAGGTTGACCTGCAGGCAGATTTTTGACTATGTTCAGCATCCCACTCTGGTCCAACTAACAGGATTCCCTAAAAATATCCCTGGGAACTCATTGTTTTGCCCAGACAATTAATTCGTTGGCACCAGAGGCTACCCCTCCCCCAGCAGGAGGAACCGCACGCACAGTCAGCTTCCAATCAGATCTGGAAGGATTCTTCTTCTGGATAGGAGGTGCTGCCTCTGAGCCCAGTTTCCTATGATCCTCAAGGTTTGCAGGTGCTACAGAGTTAAATTTCTTAGGAAACTCATGTAAACACTGAAACTCACTGGCGTATAAAAGCCTGACAGCCTGGCATCCATACAGTCCACAGTTGCCCTCCATGCCCCCAAGTATGCTCTCAGGCACGATCTTTAAAAGGGACTGTGCAGCCATGGCAAATCGAGCTGGGTGTCCTGGCTCTGGTGTGCCTCTCCACGGAAAAGTAAGAGACTGGTCCACATGCCTTCCACTGCTGACCTGTGCTTTGTAAGTTTTCCTAATGAACTCTGTTGTGAGAACAATCCATATCCTGCTAAGAGCCCTGTTGCATGCTGCAAAACAGGTGTGCCAACAAAGGGGCTTAGCACAGCCACCACAGATACTGATTTCCTGCGTCACTCCAGAGGAGAGTGATGGAAGAGCAGGCGTGCTGATGGCTCTTCCAGGGTATCCTCTTGGCCTGGAAGGCTTTCAAGCAGAAAGATAGAGAACACTCCAAATCAGAGCGAAACACAGTGCCTAACATGAAATAACAGTCCTCCAAGATGCATATATATTCCCTTCTACCATGGTAAAGATTATTTGATTGAATTCAGCAAATCACCATTTTTTTTTTTTTTTTTTGAGAACAGAGTTCATATTGTTCAAACTGGTTAGCCCGCACATGTTTCAATTCCATCACAGAGCTCCTTGAGGAATCCTACAAGGATCACGAGGCATGGACAGCTTCCCCATGAATTGGTTTCTTGGGGCCCAGGGTATGTTTCCTGGATGATGCTTTAGTGGTAAGTAGAGCCCCAGCCCATCTCCCTACAGTCTCTGGGCCCCATCATATAACTGAAGCATGATATGTTTGTGTTAAAAATAGTAAAACCCATTCTAGTAATTTAAAATCTAGTGTGGTGTGTTTGTTTGAGTTTTTAGGTGGCTCATTGGTACAGAATGAAAACAGAAGGTAAGGGTAGTGACAGAACTTGTGTAGAATCACTATAGTAATTTCTAGGCATCTCCAAGGACTTTAAGGGGCTGATGAAAAAGATTTCTTGTAATGCTCATTGCGCTACAAAATGCAAGGATCCCTTTGCCTTTCACTCAGGGTGTCATCAGCACAGACTGTGCTGAGGTCTGTCAGTCTGAGAGAGTGGTTTAGGGCTCATGCCAGAGTTGTTGAAGAGGAAAGAGGGCAGAAGAGAGATTTTCCAGTGGTGAACAGGAGACAGCTGGAGAAGAGATAGGAGAAAGCCAGGGAGGCTGCAAGAGCCAAAGAGAAATGGCTGGGGGGTGGGGGGGTGGTGTTACCTCAGCAGGAGGTGGTGAATGTGGGGGAAGAGGGGCTGTGTGGTACCAGCAAGATTCCCTGAGAAAGAAGAGCCTGGTGGGAAAGCCAGCTTCCGTGCCAGCCAGTGTGGTTTCTGCCGGTGGGTGGGACGAACCAGAAGCCTCGTGTGTGGGATACGCCCCAGGTGGCACGTGTGAGTGAGGTTGTACCAAATGGAGTGTGTTTCTTCATGAGCACAGCGACAGCATGGCACAAGACGCTCCAAATCGGGACCCTTCAGTTCTTACCCTGATTTTTACTTTAACTCACTGCATGAAAAATGGGCGCCTTTGAGGTGTCCGACCAGGTGATGGGTATGGAGGGTCAAGGGTGATCCTGATGAGGAAGTGACTGCTGCACCTGCTGGGGCCCGTGGTTGTCTCACTCATCCTCTTGAGAGAGTGTGGTTCATGTCTCTGGGCGAATGGGCTTTCTGATACTGAATTCAGGGTTGTGTTGATTGACCCATCTTGCCACCAGCAGTGCTGGACAAGAGTGGCCTCCTACAAGCCCAAGGCCTTGGTTGCCATGTTTACACTGGGAAGAGCGATCGAGAACATATACTCTGAGGGCAGACTGGAAAGAGAGAGAATTGGAAAAATGCACAGGCCATGACCCCACTTCCAATGGTCCATCTGACAAGTCACTCTTCTCCCCCAGGGAGGGGTGCTGGGGGTCAGGGTATCCCACCTTTGTAGCTCCCTTCCCAACCCTGAAGGAGCCATCAGAATGGAGAGGAGGGAAAAGGTTTCCCCTTTTGACAGACACATGGTAGGAAAATTAATTCTAGCTTACAACTGTCTTTTTAATTCCCATGAGGAAATTAGAGGAAAATAGTCCTCTAAACTGGAGAGGAAGTGAGAGGAAAATGGTACCCAAAATATATATGGTGACATATACACCTCCATCTCAACACCTTCTAGTAGGAAAGAAATAATGAAACATTCATCAAAAGACTGCTGAAATTTATACCTGGTTTCTAATCATTAGAAAAAGATATAAATGACATTTACTAATTTCATTTAAAATGTAATAGCTTACCTTATTTGCATTTCCAGTGGTTTTTTCTTTTTCTTTTGCATATTATAAAGCTGAGCCACAAAGTTCCTCTAAACTCAAGTAGGTTGGAGCCTTGGCGTGATCAATAAAAAAAACTTGGCCACAAGTGTCCTCAAGCTACTGGAGCATAAACCTGAACGGGTATTGTGTCAGTTGCAATTTGCTCTCATTTATCCATAAGCATCCTCTCCAACTAAATATAAGTGAGTATGAAGAGCAGTTGCAGATATAGACAGGCGTCAGTGTCTCTAAAATTATTAAGAATCACTGACCTGTGAAATATCAGTATTCAAAAGTTCTGATTTCTCCCGTGAGGTACTTTTCATATCTTATTTTGATAGCTGAATGCAAATGAGCGTGAGTAAACCCTTCTTCACCTGGGTTCTTTGCATGATGGTGCAACTGTGTCTGTTTATTACAGACAATTAACAAATACATATCCCAGATTAGATTTATACAAATCAACTATTAGGTGAGTTACCAAAAAATATATTTGAAGGTGAAAACAAGCCTATCTTTAATTATAGCTCTGTTGATTCTTGGCTTTCTATAATTATTATGATTTGCAACAGTGCATGGGTCTGTTCACTGCTAACAACTCCAAACCAAGAATGGAGAGTTTGAGTCCAGGCTTTACCAGTTACTCAGGCTTGGATCTGGGGCAGTCATGTCCTCTGTCCGATCTTGGTAAAACAGGAATAAGCATCCTTTTGGCGCCTATCTTACGGGCTTGCTCAGCGGCTTAGACAACGGGATAGATGTGATAGCTCACGATGAGATTACCCAAACATGGAAGGAGGAGCGTGACTCTGCTTAGAAGAGCCCTAGCAAACCGGGGACACATCTGCTTGTGTCCTATGAGATGCACAGACACAGAGAGCTCTTCGGAAAAAATGACTTTCGCTGTTGTTGCTTTCGTCATTTTCATCATTTAGCAGCCATGACCAGATGTGATAGTAATCCCACCTCTCCCTCTTGGGTGCCTCATACATCTTGCATAGATTGAATTTGATGAGCACTGATGAAGAGCCTTCTGTGTACCAGGGACTGTTGTAGGGGATGCAGAGTTGGGTAGGAAGCCCTTCTCATCACACCCAGTGATTCTAATGGAAGACAGAGGTGCGGACAGGCTTTTGTGGCAGCACAATCTCTTTGTTGAAGGGAGTTTCATTCCCATGGGTGTGGGTTGGAGGAGTGCTCATCAGAAAAGTGGGATTTCAGCAGATCCTTCAAGGGCCTGATACAAGTGTCTGCTAGATAGCTTCCTGAAGAATGGACCAAAAAAAAAAAAAATGACTTTTAGCAGTCAGGCTGGTTGATTCCATCCCTGTGTGACAGACTTGCTGTGGTCTTCTTTCCTCTTCGTCATGGCTGATTGGCCAGGGTTAGCAGAGGACCAGTGCAGAGTGAGCACTCAGCAAATATCATGGAAGGAGTTACTGAGCAAAGTCATGCTGGGTTTTTGGAATGCAGTTGCCTGTTTCCTATGCTAAAGGGAGGGAGTGTACCTTGTTCCAAGACCTTGACCACCAGGCTACTTTCCTTCTCTCATCAGGGCACTGGAGAGGCACAACCGATCTGTGTTACAGGTTGCTGAACTGTTTGCTGCTTGGGAGGTCAGTGAAATCAACTGCTAAGTAGCAAGAATAAAGGCTTTTTCTAGAAGCATGCTGGGGATGATAATGACTATCATATGAGATTTAGGATGGGGAGTGAGTCATGTAGAGCAGCCGTCACTATTTTATACATGAGGACCAGTCTGAACACTAATACCAAAACAAAAGAAAAAGGTGATTAACAAAGGTTATTATCTATTGTGTTGAGGAACTCTTCCTAGGGCACTTTAGGAAATGACTGATGTTTAATCTGTAATTATTGGTGGAATGCTATGGGTTGAGAAAAACAAAGCTGATTGGCCCAAATGCTTAGCACAGAAAGCTCACTGGGGAATAGCAGAGGAGGGGCTGGCCAGCCTTTGAGTTATTGCCGTGCAGTTATCAAGTAGTGCTCCCTGTTTTAGCAGAGATCATGTCTGAGAAGCAGGCAGGGGCTTGCTGGCACAATGATAGAACTTTGGGGAAAGTCTCTGAAAGGTGCTTCCCTAGTAGCTCAGATGATAAAGAATCCGCCTGCCAATGCAGAAGCCTCCAGTTCGATCCCTGGGTTGGGAAGATCCCCTGGAGAAGGGAATGGCTACCCACTCCAGTATTCTTGCCTGGCGAATCCCATGGAGAGAAGAGCCTGGCGGGGTACAGCTCATGGGATCACAGACGCCTTTCACTTCTGAAAGGTGCAGACAGCAGCCAAGAGTAGCCTGGGCCTATGTCCTCACCCACCTGTGGGACTGATTTTGTCTGTTTGGGCTGTAAGTGGCTGCAAGTCTCCCTTGCATAAAGTGTGATGGATTTGTTTTGTCCTGCTTTGCTGTTGCCCTCAGGTTATGGAAGTTCAAAGTAGTGGGGGAAAAGAGAGTAAAGCCTCTCTCTGGCTGAGAAGCTGGGCCTCAGACTATGAGGAAACTGCCATTCTGGAAACAGCTGTCATGCCTGGTGGCCATCTCTCTCTTGTGTGGAGCTCCCTCAAGTCACTCTGGCATCCGTGTGCCTCAGCTTGTCCTCCGTCCTAGCACTACTTCTTGCTGTGGCCACTGACCTCTTTGCTCTATGCTTCTCTTATCTCATGGCTTCTCCTGTCTGATCTCACCCCAAGGTCTCTGAGAGTTTTCATTTCTGCACCCACTTGTCCCCACTTAACCACTGTTAGGAGAGAAGCTACGCAGCTCAGAGGATCTCTTTATCAGGACTGGCTTCATGGGTGCTCATGCTCTGCATTTCCACAGCACCTTGCACTCTGAAGACACCAGCACTGGATTTAGTTTCCTCCCCTGGAAAGACTCGCAGCAGTGTGACACCTCCACTTTACATTGTACTGTCTTTATCTGCTTGTGTGTCTGTCTTGTCTCAAAACCTCTTGGTTCCTTGAGAGCCAGAGGAGCTTTATTTTTTTCATTTCTGTGTACCTGGCATCTATCTAAGTATTCAGCATCTACTAGGTGCTCATTAAATATCTTTGGAATGAAAACAAGGGCTCATAGTTGGTGGGCGGCACAGGGATAATAACCAAAGTCTCCCATCTCTCCACCTCGGGCTTACACAACTGCACCAAATAGGCAAATGGATTTTCAGCTGATGGCAGTTTTGGAGACGTTCTTTTTTTCTTTTTCGTCTTTTGTGAAGTGGGTTCCTAAGACAGCAAAATTCCACCACTCTTCCCTGAAAGGCAGATCGTGTTCAGCTAAGCTTCGTATTTCCCACTGCACAGACACTGCTAACAGGGAGACTCAGGCTCAGAAGTTCCCAAAATGGTTTAGCATGGACCCTGCTTGGCATAGTGGCAAGCAACAGATGTGGGCAAAGAAGAAAGCACAAAGAACATTGCTATTCAGGAAGCTGAGAGGAAAAGGAAGTTTGTGGAATGCAGAGAGCTCTCCTTGTTTTCTCTCTCCAGGTTTCTTGGTTCCTGCCCCAGTTCTGTTATTTAACACTGTGTGACCTAGAGCAGGTCACTTAATCTTGATGAAATTCATCAGTAAATTTTGCTACTTCATGGACTATACAGTCCATGGAATTCTCCAGGCCAGAATACTGGAGTGGGTAGCCTTTCCATTCTCCAGGGGATCTTCTGAACCCAGAAATTGAACCCAGGTCTCCTGCATTGCAGGCGGATTCTTTAACAGCTGAGCCACCAGGGAAGCCCAAGAATACTGGAGCGGGTAGCCTATCCCTTCTCCAGTGGATCTTCTCATCCCAGGAATTGAGCTGGGGTCTCCTGCAATGCAGGCGGATTCTTTACCAACTGAGCTATCAGAGAAGCCCATAAATAAGATAGTGACATCTCAATTGCACATCTTATGATGTCTTAATAGGCTCAAATGAAAGTGTTTATGAAAAGGCTTCATAAAATTTGTAAAGCATGTTGCTCATATCATACTGCTATTCCATGTAATAACATGTCTGTTGTTCCCAGACATACTTACTATACATGTGGCTTTCCATGAAACTTCTTCACTGAATTTTGATGTCTTTCCATGAAGCTCCTTCACTGAAATTTGACTAGATTTATGATTCTAACTAAACATTTGTTCCTAAGGTAAAGAGATTTGTGGCAGTTACGAAAAATCCAGAAGTGCCTTTATTCACATGTAATATAAATGGCAGGCAGGCTTGTTGTTGCTGTTTCTGGGGAGGGCAAACGTTAGCAACTTTGGTCCTTACACCTTGCAGAAGTTGTCTGCTGCTCTGACTTCCCCTCTATCAATCCCACTTCAAATAAAGTCAAAACGTATTTACCTATGACCTTGTAGTATGTACCAGCATAAGGGATAATGTAAGATGTCCTGTCTGAAGTCTTAAGAGAAAAACCAGAAGACAATAAGAATAATTATAACCCAAGGTAGACAATAAAAGAGGTAACCTAAATGGTCTTTGACAGCTTTGAAGAGAAGAAATGACATCCCACTGGAAGGCTGAGGAATGATTCATGGAGTCTATCTCTGAATCTTGTGGTTCTTGGACCCAGTTCCTTTGATAAAAAAAAAAAAAAAAAACCCTCCAAGGTTCTTACAGAGCTTGCGAACCTGTAGAGAGAAGGCATCTGTAGGAATCTTTGTTTCTCTGAGCCTGGGAATAGCACTGTAACACTGTCTCACTCTCTGTCTGTGAGGCCCAGAGCTCTGCAGAGCTGAAGTCTGAAATGGTTGTCCTCCTAGAATCTTGATTGGGTTGCCTCTAAGCAAGCCCCTTGGCCTGTCAGTTTTCTCATCTGGAAAATGGACATAATAACACTTAACTTCAAAGCAATTTTGCAACACTTAATTAATGTTTGCAAAACTTTCTGAGATCTACAGATGAAAGACCTTGGAAAAGAATACAGCATGATTATTATATGAGAATTAATCCCTTCACCAGCCTTTGGGAGTTCTCTGTTCAATCTGTACCTTCTTTGGGGGTCACTGGTCTGCATTTCCAGGTGCAAAACATTCTTACAAGAAGAAACAAGTGGTTCTTGATTTCCTGGTCACCCCTGGGACTTTCTCAGTTCAACATCATCCCTAGACTATCACCTTCTCTCTTCTTTCTTCCTACTCTTGAGGCAAAGGCCTTACTCTTTCACACCTAGGCAGCGGTCAGCCTGGTCTCACCCTTGAGCATGGTGTGGGTGAGAAGAAGCTGATCCATTAATAAGTTTGTTAACTTCAAAGACTTGGTATTTTCTGCTTTTTGAGCTACCGAGAAAACGTTATGCCCAATCTTAGAATCAATGAGAGCTTCTGAGCCCATTGGAAAACATACCTCTCTTATACAGAATCTGATATTTTTCATCTCTTCATCCTGAAACTGAGATGAATGTTCTTGGCCTATGATCCCATAGTGAGAAGAATGAGCTCCCAAATGAAGTCTGGTGATTTCCTTTGATTTTATCATTGATTTGCTTTTCTCAGCCTTGCCTTTCTTTAGATTTCTCAACATAAAGTGAGTGTAATAATTCATCTTAAAAATTTGCCCTGAGGGGTTAATGAGATTGTGTAATTGAAAGCACTTTGTAAAATTCTAAAGGATGTGTAGACACTCACAAGTGGAATAGAGCATTAACTGATTTGTAATGCAGAAATCAATGGATACGGTCAACACTTACAGAAGTGGATCTGGCATAGAACATAAAGTCATTAAAATCATCCCCACTCTTCCTGAGTTTGCTGAAAGAATCTCCTCTACAAACTGTCTGTTGAACATCTGACCTCTGAACACCTCCAATAATGTAGCGCTTGCTCCCTATCAGGGCAGTCTATTTCATACTCGGAAACTTCTCACTGGTAGAAAGTTTTTTCTTTGGCTAAGATGATATCAGTCTCTCTGTCACTTCCAACTGCTTTGTAGTTCTGGTTCCTGCTGCTGCTGCTGCTGCTGCGTCGCTTCAGTCGTGTCCGACTCTGTGCTACCCCATAGATGGCAGCCCACCAGGCTCCCCCATCCCTGGGATTCTTCAGGCAAGAACACTGGAGTGGGTTGCCATTTCCTTCTCCAATGCGTGAAAGTGAAAAGTGAAAGTGAAGTTGCTCAGTCGTGTCCGACCCTCAGTGACCCCATGGACTGTAGCCTTCCAGGCTCCTCCGTCCATGGGATTTTCCAGGCAAGAGTACTGGAGTGGGGTGCCATTGCCTTCTCTATCTGGTTCCTGACTCCACACCAAAAAAAAAAAAAAAAAAAGAATTAAAAATCAAACCCTTCCTTGTGATTGCCCTTCAGATTTGTGAAATTAAGGATTCTGTCTCTCCTGGGCTCTCTCATCACCAACTCAAACTCCCCCGTTTCTTTTTTCTCATAGTACTCTTTACAGGCCTTTCACCATTCCAAGAGGTAGAATCTATGCTTTTCCAAAGAGATGGGGGGAGTTGAGGCTCCAGGACAAGCAGTAGGGCAGGGTGGGGACAGCTGGATCCCCATGCGCCCAGGGTCACAAGGAACAGCATGGAAAGGCCATTTTTATCACACTGACTAGAGCCAGCCAACTTAGCCCTGAGCACCGTCAGCGATTGCACACAGTTTGAGCTGAGGGAACCAATACTGTGAATGAACAAAGGCAGCGACAGCTTTGCCTATATTTCTGTGATAGAAATATAGTTTCATTCCTCCAGACCACTGTGATTCTGGAGTGTCTTTCAATAATTTTTCAGCTGCTCTGCCACTATGGAGGAACAGAACAGTTTTTAGTTTCTTCTTCAGCACTGAAGTATATCAAATTCCTCCCAAGTTCTCACACTTTATGGGTACACATGACAAAACGGAGCACGCGGGCAAACTGGAGAGTGGTTCGGTTAGGGCGCCGCCTTAAGATCTCTTCCACTGGGATTTCTAGCTCGTTCCCATACCCAGTCTGAGAGTGACAAAACTTTTGGCCTGGAACAGAAATGAGGTTGCAAAGTATCAAAAAGGAGGTGGTGCCTGAGTCACAAATCTAAGAAGAGGAGATACTGGGTGTCAGCCAGTCCAGATCAGCTCCTATGACTGATCTCCTTTCTAAAGCCAGTTAATTTCCTGGAGAAGGAAATGGCAACCCATTCCAGTACTCTTGCCTGGAGAATCCCATGGACAGAGGAGATTGCCAGGCTACAGTCTATGGGGTCACAAGAGTCAGACACGACTGAGCAACTAAACACAGCACATTTAGTTAATAGTTACTGAGCAGCTCTGACACACCAGGCACTCTTCTAGATGCTTTTACACAGTCTCTTCCCTAATGCTCCCTTTCATGGGATGAGAAAGGTGTCACAGCCTGCCAGAGTCAAGAGAGATTTGTCATCAACAGCACTGCCCTGCAATTAGTGGTCTCCTATCTTCCAAAGAAGCATGTTTCATTCATTAATCAAGAAATATCTACAGAGTCCTCAGCAATGGTTCCCAGACTCTAGATTCTTTTAAGCCTATGGACTTATTGCAAGAAAATCTCTGAATCCATATGTGTGCCCAAGGTTGTCTAGAGGCTGAAAAACACAGGCATATTTTACTCATATGTACTTGTATTTCTCAAGTGTATGTGGGCACTGTTGTGATTAATCAAATATAATTTGTAAAACCAGGCTATGAAAACCATGGTGTTTTTGTCATCATATATTTTATTAATCATTAGAATTTTAAAATTAATATACATTATATTTGGAGCAGTTTTAGTTTTACAGAATAGTCGAGTGGAAAGTACAGTGAGTTCCCATACACCCCTTTGCTCTTCCGCCAAGTTTCCCCTATTATTAACTTCTTGCATTAATGTGGTATATTTGTTATAGTTAATGAGCCAATACTGATACATTATTATTAGCTGAAGTCCATAATTTACATTAGAGTTTGCTCTTGGTGTTGTGTGTTCTGTTGGTTTTGACAAGTGTATAATGACACGTATCCACCATTACAGCATCATACAGTGTAGTTTCACTGCCCTAAAAATCCCCTGTGCTCCACCAATTCATCTCTCCTTTCCTCTCTCTCAACCACTGATTTTTTTTTTTCTACTGTATCTACAGTCTTGCCTTTTCCAGAAAGTCATGTAGCTGGAATCATACAGTATGTAGCCTTTTCAGGTTGCCTTCTCCCACTTAAGGTTCCTCTTTGTCTCTGCATGGTTTAATAGCTCAATTTTTTTATTGCTGGAAAATATTTCATTGCATGGATGTGCCATAATTTTTTTATCCATTCTCCTATTGATGGTCATCTTGGCTGCTTCCAAGTTTTAGCAACTATTTAAAAAGTTGCTGTAAATATTCATGTATAGGTTTTTACGTGGACACGTATTTTCAACTCATGTGAGAAAATATCACGGAATGTGATAGCTGAATTTTGTAGTAAAAGTATGCTTATGTTTGTAAGTCATTGCCAAGCTGTCTTCTAAAGTGGCTGTACCGACTTTTGCATTCCCACCAACAAGGAATGAGAGTTCCTGTTGCTCTAGTCTCATCAGCGTTTGATGTGCACTCAATGTTCTAGATTTGGGCCATTTTGATAGGTGTATAGTGTATCATTTTGTATAGTGTATCATTTTGTATAGTGCATCATTTTTGATCATTTTGATAGATGTATAGTGTTCTAGATTTTGGCCATTTTGATAAATGTACAGTGTATCACACTATAGTGTATAATGTATATAGTATATAGAGTTGGTGATGGACAGGGAAGCCTGGAGAGCTGCATGGGGTTGCAAAGAGTCAGACATGACTAAGCAACTGAACTGAACTGAACTGAACTGGTAGTATATCTTGTTGTACTAATTTGAAATTCCCTGTTGACATGTGTTGTTGAGCATATTTTCACGTGCTTATTTGCTATATGTATTTTTTTGTTTGGTGAGATGTTTGTTCAGATCTTTTGCCCTTTTTAAAAACTGAATTATTTGCTTTCTAATTGTTGAGTTTTAAAAGTTCCTCATGTATTCCGAATCCCATTTCTTTTTCAGGTATGTCTTTTGCAAATATTTTCTCCCAGTCCACAGTTTATCGTTTTCATTCTCTTAATAGTGTATTTGGCAGAGCAGAAGTTTTTAATTTTAATGAAGTCCAGTTTATCAACATTTTCTTTCATGAATTGTGCTTTTGGTGTTGTTTCTAAATAGTCGTTGCCAAACCCAAAGTCATCAAGATTTTCTCCTATCTTGTCTTCTTGGAGTTGTACAGTTTTGAGTTATATTTCGGTTTGTGATCTGTTTTGAGTTAACTTTTGGAAAAATGTAACATCCGTATCTACATTCACTTTTTTTTTTTCTTTTTGCATTGTGGATGGTCAGTTATTCCAGCTCCATTTGTTGAAAAGACTAGCTTTTCTCCATGGAATTGCCTTTTAGTTCCTTTGCCAAAGATCGGTTGACCATATTTGTATGAATCTATCTCTGGGCTCTCTCTTCTGTCCTAATGTCTTTTCCATTCTTTGATCAGTGCCACACTGTCTTGATTACTGTAGCTTTATAATAAACCTTGCAGTTGGGTCATGTCAGTCCTCCAACTTTGTTCTTCTTAAATATTGTGTTGATTATTCTGGATCCTTTTTTTTGCCTTTCCATATAAACTTTAGAATCATTTTGTTGGCATCACAAAATAATTTACTGGAATTAATAATCCCTTGATTGAGATTTCTTTGGCTTTCTAGATCAAGTTGGGAAGATCTGATACCTTGACAATATTGAGTTTTGTAATCCACTCATGGAATATGTTTCCATTTATTTATATCTTCTTTAATTTCTTTTCATCAGGATTCTGTGATTTTCCCCATATAGATCTTTTACACATATTGGTGAATTTATACATAAATATTTCAGTTTTAGGGGTATTCATGTAAATGGTATTATGCTATTAAAATTTGAAAGTATAACTGCTATCAAGTGGGAAGTCTGTGATATTTTTCAGGTTAAACTGTGGTCTGTATAATCCCAAAGATGAGAAAGTGCTGGCTGGCATGATGTTGGACATGAAGTAACAGAGAGTAGGGCCCTGAGCTCCTGTTGCCAGTAGGGTGTCTAATGGTGTTACAGTGCCAATGTCACGGTACACTAGAAGGAGAAATCTCATTTGCAGCTCAGACTCTAAAAATGAAATAACTTTTCTATACAAAAGAGTTTAAAACTCTTCTTCCTTGTCGCAGATCCCAGAGAGAGAAGAGGGCCCCCAAAGAGCCTGTGCAGAGGGTCCAAGTTAGAAGAATGAAGAACTGTGGCAGCAGCCCACCATTTTTTTTGTTTGGTGCTTTCACTAGCAGAGTAGATAACTCCCAATGTGCATGGGATAAAGGTAAAAATTCTTACTATTGCTTACAAGCCTGAGATGTTTTCACCTCTGGTGGTATATTCAGTCGCTAAGTCATGTCTGACTCTTGAGACCCCGTGGGCTGTTGCCCGCCAGGCTCCTCTGTCCATGGGATTTCTACTACCAGTCTCTTAAACCCTTCTCTGCTCAGCCCTCTGGACCTGCATGTCCTTTTCTTTGCCTCACTTGTTTCTGGAGTCCTTTTCATATGCTGTTTCTTTCCCTCCTTAGCCAGCTCATGTATCACTTCCCTGATCCTCCTCAACCAGTCCTCTGAAAGCACAGCTTACTTCTGAGAGTAGATCACATTGTGATTTTTCGTTTACTTATGTGATTGGCCGATTACAACACTGTAAGTTCTTTGAGGGAAGGCACTGTCTGTATTGCTCACCCTTGTGGTTCCAGCACCAAAATTGTTGAACAAATGGATGATCAATGGGATATACTGCAGAATCATAAACTGTGTATTTCTCATTTTAGAGTACAGGGACCACTCAATGAATCATTTTATTGTCCTAAAGGGCTCCTATAGGTATTATGGTACATACCAGTGGTCATGTATGGATGTGAGAGTTGGACTATAATGAAAGCTGAACACCAGAGAACTGATGTTTTGAACTGTGGTGTTGGAGAAGACAATTGAGAGTCCCTTGGACTGCAAGGAGATCCAACCAATCCATCCTAAAGGAGAGCAGTCCTGAGCGTTCATTGGAAGGACTGATGTTGAAGCTGAAACTCCAATACTATGGCCACCTGATGCGAAGAGCTGATTCATTTGAAAAAACCCTGATGTTGGGAAAGATTGAAGGCAGGAGGAGAAGGGGACAACAGAAGATGAGATGGTTAGATGGCATCGCCGACTCAACGGACATGAGTTTGGGTAAACTCTGGGATTTGGTGATGGATGGGGAGGCCTGGTGTGCTGCAGTCCATGGGATCACAAAGAGCTGGACACGACTGAGCGACTGAACTGAACTGAACACTTACCTAATATGGTTGGTTCCCCACCCAAATACTATAATCAATGTTCTGGTTTCTGCAATGGTGAAAACTTAGTCAATAATTTCCTTCACATAGTGTTGGTTAACTGAGGTTTATAGTGTTTTGGGTAACCATTAATTCAATTCTTTTAAAGTTTATTTAACAAATGTGTATAAAATGGCCATGGTCTACTGCACATTGTGAGAACCACATATGGAACCCTGCAAATACGTCTCTGCCTGAGAAGACTGCTGTGATCATAGGGGAAGGGTGTTCATCAGTCCAAGAAAACTGAACTGTCAAGGGCGGGGTTACAGCATGGCTATAAACTGTTGGCCCTGGGGTGCAGCTGCATGCTTTTTTTTTTGGCTGTACAATCTTTCTGAAGCTTTTGGGCTTGAGTGTCTTAGGCGGGTCCTGCATATTTTGTTCCGTCAATCTGCTACCACTCCCTACTGTCTCAGACCTGGCTTGGGATTTCTTGTGTTTCCATTGCTTTCCTGGTCCCTAAGTGCAATCAGTTGGTGACCCTTGCTTGAGTCCAGTCCTCTACTGGGGTCAGTGGCCTGACAGACAGAAGGACTGCTTTTCACATCCGTATTTTGTACAAGAACTGGGGGTTGGGGGGCACACAGCTGGATCACACAGGCTCTGCTGAAGAACTCATAGTCCGGTCAAAGAAGTGACATGAACATAAATGGCCAGAAAGCTCTGTTTCTGATTGTTTACAAAGGCAGCTGTGAGAAGGGCATTGACTGGAACACATGCTTTTGACCTGCATGTTTGCGGGTCTTGTTCATGGAATGGTGAAAAGGTGGGCCAAGACGAGGGCAAAGCAACCTTAAGACGGTCTCATCTGGCTTCCATCAGTGAAACAGACTGTGAGTCTCGCTATGGGTCCCTGGGTGAGTTACTTCATCTTCACTTCTTTGAGCCTCAGTTTCTATAACTATAAACTGGAGGTGACGTGAGAGGCAAGAGGGCTGTTGTGAAGTTTATAGAAAGACTGCATATGAAAACACTTAGCATGATGCTTTATACAGAAGAGACAAGCAACAATTGCTGAATCTGAATCCTGCTTCATGGGAAATTTTGTATTGAAAAAAGGGGCTTCCCTGATAGCTCCGTTGGTAAAGAATCCACCTGCAATGCAGGAGACCCCAGTTCAATTCCTGGGTTGGGTAGATCTGCTGGAGAAGGGATAGGCCACCCACTCCAGTATTCTTGGGCTTCCCTTGTGGCTCAACTGGTAAAGAAACTACCTGCAATGTGGGATACCTGGGTTTAATCCCTGGGTTAGGAAGATCTCCTGGAGAAGGGAAAGGCTACTCACTCCAGTACCCTGGCCTAGAGAATTCCATGGACTGTATAGTCTATAGAGTTGCAAAGAGTTGGACACGACTGAATGACTTTCACTTTCGCTTTCTTCTTTATAGAGACTGGTGCAGAGTATACTATGGCAACACTTGGGCCTGCCTTCCACAGGACGCCTCAGTAGGGGGCTGGGCAGTCTTCTTCCTTGCCCAGCCATTGACTGCGTAGAATGCCCAGTTCCAGCAGCAGGCCCGGCCATGTGACCTCTTCTCCCTGGCTATTCCCACTGGCAAGCCGTGAATAGCCAGAGAGATGCCCTCCATCATGCCAAGAACTTTTCCCAAGGAGCCTAGAGTGAAGAATGTTCTGTGTTTTTGCAAAGCCTGACCCTCTTCTGGAGCCAATTCTGGTGGAGATACAGGAATCTAATTGTTTACTGTTCTTCAGGTTCCCTCTGTTGGGGCCACTTAAGTGCTCCTTTAACACAATGAATGGAATTCTTCAAAGAGTCAGTATCTGACAATCTCAGCTTCCAGTGGTCACAAGAGCACCAGGAGTTTCAGGTTTACAGATTTGGACGGTGTGAGAGCAGGAAGGTGTCCCAAACTTATTTGTCCAACTCTCTCACATTACAGTGAAGTAAGCTGATGCCCAGAGACAAAGCCAGTGACAGACCTAGACCTCCTGCCTTCCAGGTCTGGGCTTCTGCCATGACACCAAGCTGCCTTCCTGTATGGAAGGAAACATTGAGCATAAATAAGCATGCGTGATTCCACCAGTGTCAGTCATCACAAGTGACAGAACAGCACGTTTCCCCCCCACCAAGAGTGTGTGCATGTAGGGGGGATTTATTGAGTTCTGTAACTGAGATAGACAGGATGATATCTGGCTTCGGCAATATTCTTGGGATCCATTTTTTCTCTCTCTATCTCTTATGTTTTCTTCTCTTTTCCTTTAAAAAAGTCAACAGAAGTTTCCAGGCCAAAATTCTTTCAGGATCAAATCATGTGTCATGGGAAAATATGAAAGTTCTCGGTGCCTGCTTTGCCAGCAAAAATCCCAAGGTTCACCTTGATTGGAGTTTTTGAACCATATGCTCTGCTGTCAGCCAATCACTGGGGCTGCAGACTGCAGTGTGCCAACTGATGTGGCTCTGGGCCATATGCTCCACCCCAGGGCTGAAGGTGGAGCCCACCCAGACCCTATGGATTGAAAGTGGGGTGCTTCCAGGGAGGGGAAATGGGGCTCCATGGCAAAAAAATGAAAAACGTCCACTACGCCACCATAGTGCATCCATGTGTGAAAATAATTATGTGATTATGTTTTAGGTACATCAAATCTTCCATCTCTTCAAGTTAGTGAGTGTTTTGCTCTCTAGCAAATAGTGCAGTGTGACAATATAAATTAATGCAGAAGAGACTGCTGCATTTCGCTGGGTGAAGTGGAATTCTCGGTTTTAGGTAATACTATATCCTACAGTTGATCAGCTAACCCATGCCTTACTCTACATGTGCTTCTATTAAGTTAAAAAAAAAATGAGACAAGCAAACAAAAAGAAATCAAAATCAACCAGTAAATATGCAAATGAAACTCAAGACCTAATCTTTCAGCTTGCTAAGAAAGTCTGATTAAACATATTTCAGCATAGAATTAGGGCTATTGTAGCTATAAAAGGGGCTTTCTCGGTACATAGAAATGTGCAACCCACCTCACTGAGCATCAGTTTATTACCCTTATAAAAGCCAGATAATGCATAACATTTGCACAGAGCTAACCATTAATACATCCCTTTCATGACAATTATTTCACAATCCTTACATACAGGAAGGTGAGGCCCAGAGATATTAAGCAACTTGCCAGGGTCACCCAGCTTGTCAGAGGTAGATTTGGAAGCCAGCCCCAAGCCCTTTAACTCCAGAGACCTTTATCTTTTGATATGTCATGTTTTCTCTGGAGCAAGTTAAGACATTTTTAAATATTAACTTTTTTTTTTGCTACTTTTCTCATTTCAAAAGAAGATATATTTAAGATGCAAATTAACATCAATTATGCATATATATATATATTTACTATCAAATTGCCCAAAAAACTAAGATGACTGATGATAACCAATCTTTAGTGAAGGCTGTAAGAAAACAGATCCTCTCCTATGGCAGCTAACAAGACTAGAGCTCCACTATGTGTTAAGTTAAAAATGAATGTAGACTAATGCACACATCATTAGATTATTTACATAAGAAACAATGTGCAAGACATATTGAGGTATTTCGACATGCACATGTAGTTAGCTGCATACAGTGAAGGGTTAAATGACACTGATAAGTACTAAGAGTAGGAGTGGGGCTGGGGGACAAGGAGGACAAGGGTGGGGAGTTAGCAGCAAATAGGGATGGGAATCATGAGGGGCAGTCAAAGGACGTCTGCTTTTAGATATTTGAACTTTTTGCAGTAAAAATAGATTCATGTTCTAGTTGTGTAGTTTAAAATATTGAGATACAAAATAACCTGAGGTTCGTACTAAAATACATTGTCATTAGAATTAAGAAATGTTTTATTGGTAGCTGTTTAGAGGGAAAAGATGCCAATCCTTTCCCCAGTTTTCTGAGAATTACAAATGCTTATCCAAAGTCTCCATTTCCTCAGTTCCAGGCAGCCTTGAACCTCTGATGAATGTGTAGATCTATAGAACTTGAATTCCAAAAGGAACTTAGGGATCACTGCTGTTCACCTGAAGGAAGGCAGGCCCCTGGGGACTAGAGTCCAGTTACCTTCCTGGTTCTTTTCCAGGTGACTCATCTGGGAGTGAGGTCAGGACCATATTCCTGGGACTCCATCTCTAGAGAGAACAGCTAATCATAAGATTCCTTCCCTGCTCTTGTATAAGGAGTAAATCAACCAGTGATTATAAAATTATCAGGGAGCTGTCAAACATGATAAAAATGTTAAAAAGTGATGCTATTGCTTTTGTTTCCATTTTTCTGAAAGATTGAAATGATTTGCCCAAGGACACGTGGCTGCAGGACAACTTTGGTGTCATAGTCCTGGTGGCGCTTTACAATAATTCTCATATCACATTGTCCAGAAATTGTGAACGTACCTGCATTTTCTTCTCAGTGAGTAGGTCTGTGAAGCCGAAGACCAGACACCAGTCTGGCTAGCATCTGTCTAGCATCCCAGGCCTTCTGGAAATGTTATGTGTGAAATATTCTGAACTCAACTTCTCCTTCTCTAAATAAAGACAGGGATCTAAATGGCTAATACTGTTTTTAGCTGCAAAGGTCTGTGATTTAGAGATAAAAGTCTTCATTTCAACAATACTCATCTTTATCCAGATGGTTCAGTTCAGTTCAGTTCAGTCGCTCAGTCGTGTCTGACTCTTTGCGACCCCATGAATTGCAGCACACCAGACCTCCCTGTCCATCACCAACTCCCGGAGTTCATTCAAACTCATGTCCATCGAGTCGGTGATGCCATCCAGCCATCTCATTCTCTGTCGTCCCCTTCTCCTCCTGCCCCCAATCCCTCCCAGCATCAGAGTCTTTTCCAATGAGTCAACTCTTCGCATGAGGTGGCCAAAGTATTGGAGTTTCAGCTTCAGCATCAGTCTTTCCAGTGAACACCCAGGACTGATCTCCTTTAGAATGGACTGGTTGGATCTCCTTGCAGTCCAAGGGACTCTCAAGAGTCTTCTCCAACACCACAGTTCAAAAGCATCAATTCTTCTGCACTCAGCTTCTTCACAGTCCAACTCTCACATCCATACATGACTACTGGAAAAACCATAACCTTGACGAGACAGACCTTTGTTGGCAAAGTAATGTCTCTGCTTTTGAATATGCTATCTAGGTTGGTCATAACTTTCCTTCCAAGGAGTAAGCATCTTTTAATTTCCTGGCTGCAATCACCATCTGCAGTGATTTTGGAGCCCCCAAAAATAAAGTCTGACACTGTTTCCACTGTTTCCCCATCTATTTCCCATGAAGTGATGGGACCAGATGCTATGATCTTAGTTTTCTGAATGTTGAGCTTTAAGCCAACTTTTTCACTCTCCTCTTTTACTTTCATCAAGAGGCTTTTTAGTTCCTCTTCCCTTTCTGCCATAAGGGTGGTGTCATCTGCATATCTGAGGTTATTGTTGAGTGAACCTAAATCCTCCAAAACTTTGGACATTTCATCTGAATGAGAAACTGAAGGACAGCTGGTCCTTTCAGGTTGGGGGAGAGAGGAGGTTTCTGCTGGGACCTGAACAGTGATGTCCTGTGGTATACATGGACTTGGAGGTAATAACAACTTGTGTTTATAGGGCCTCTTTTCCCGAGGAGCTCAAAGGGCTTCTCAGACATTATCTCATGGTTTCTCATGATCATTCCCTGGCACACCCGGCACCAACGGGTTAAGTGGTTTTCCCATAATCCTCTACTGGCAGAGTCAGGACTATGACTCAGGTCGCCAGACCTCTCATTGCATCATGCAACTTCAGGATCAAGGCCCTCATGAAGAAAGGAGACTCTACCATCAGTGTTGTAACTGTTTGAGACATCTGCTGGAGACCCCGGGGGGTGGGGGTTGGAGGGGGGCGGTGGAAAAGGCTTTTCTCTCCTCTCTTGCTCCAGCTTCATACAGTTGACAATGTATGAACTGACTATAATTTGAGCATGGGTGATTCACCCTCTGGAAGAATCTGGCAATGAATCAGAGACATCTGTGGATGCCAGTGTGTATTATGGGGGGACATTGGAAGCCTGGGTAGCCTCCAAAGCTCAGTGGGTACTGGGCTTCAGTGGTAGGACGTCAGAAACCTTAGTGGGACCATGCATTTCACTCCTTGGTTATTTCCTACCTGACATTATGAAAGCTGGGAAAAAGGACTGGACTTACAGCCAGGAGATCTGATTTTCATTCAAGTATGTATTCTGGTGCCATGCGCTACTGAGAAAAGTACTTAATCTCTCTTCAGTTTCCCCATTGATGAAAACGGATGATACCTGCCTCATCAGTTTGTTGTAAAGAACGAATAAGAGACGATGTAAGTTAGTCATGGTTTTCCAAACATTTGGGAGACTTGATAGCGCCAGGGCTAACTCTTAGATGAAACAAAGATTTGGGGAAAATTAACTTTTTATTAAAATAAGAACACATTTTTAATAAAGTAGCGAGTCAAAATTGAATGTTTTTTATTTTTAAAATTTCATTTATTTATTTATTTGAGCCACACTGCATGGCTTCCCAGGTGGCACTAGTGGTAAAGAACCCACCTGCCAAAGCAGGAGATGTAAAAGGCATGGGTTTGATCTCTGGGTTGGGGAGATCCCCTGGAGAAGGAAATGGCAACCCACTCCAGTATTCTTGCCTGGAGAATCCCAGGGACAGAGGAGCCTGGCGGGCTACAGTCCATAGGGTCGCAAAGAGTCGGACACGACTGAAGCAGCTTAGTATGCATACGCACGGCATGTGGGATCTTGTTTACCCAACCGGGAATCGAACACACAGCCCTGCACTGGAAGCAGGGAGCCCAAAGCACTGGACCACCCGGGAAGTCCTAAAATTGAATAAACTTTAAAGGTAAATTTTACTTTGTTCCCGAGGGCATGATTGATCCTCTATCTCCCCACTCTACTGGGAGGGTGGAATTCCACTGTTGCTATTAGGGATACTGGGTGGAGAAGTTTGAGAAGTGTTTGTTGAATGGTTCGTCCCTTTGATTTTCCTGAGTTATTTTCTTATATCTATTTTGGTTACTTAGATGATATTAGATCATGTTCTTGTAGCAATGACTTCACAGCTTTTTAAAAATATCATGTCCTCAGATTTTTATCAAGTGTCAGTATAATAAATGGTTGTGCGGAGAAAGAGTCTGCATCGTCTGCAAAACCACTGTTGAAGATTCAGTCTCTTCTGTTACTTAGCACCTCCTATATACGGATGCAGATGATAAAATTTCCTCAAGTTTTATAGCCAATAGTTTTTTTAAAATTTCTTTTTAATTGCAGGATAATTGCTTTACAATGTTGTGTTGGTTTCTATCATACATCAACATGAATCAGCCATAGATATACACATGCCCCCTCCCTCTTGAAGCTCCCTCCCACCCCAATAGAATTTTATTTCTTTTGAAGAATGAGTATTTGTGCTTTTGATTGCAGCACTTTTCTGGTATTACTTTAGCAGTCAGGAAGCTCAAAGCTGTTTTATCCTTATATTTAGTAAAAATTGAATCCGAGGTTCCTGACATGACCATTTCCTTTCTTTCACAGAGTGGCAAATCTGTGTATTTAGCTATCTGGTGTTTTCCTTCTCCAGGTTTTTGTTTTTTAGAAATAGGGTATCAAAGCTAAGGAAACCAGTTCCGAGATAGCTTTATTCCAGAGAAAGAGGAAGAGGAGCTAAGACCTTTAAAATACAAAATTGGAGAACAGGCAGGCTTGGGAAGAAGCCTGGGGTTGTCTGTGGGCCTTTGGAGGTGACAGAGTAGACAGCTCCAGCTGGAAAAGCATCACCACTCAGAGGCCCACTCTTCTTCCGAGCACCTTCTCACATGGATCTTTCAGAGTCCACTGTTCTGTGGCAGCCAGTCACCAACTCCTGCACTGGCAAGCCAGGTACCAGTACAAGTGAAGTTTGCTGGTCACACCCAGTCCCTACCTCCTCCTCACACTATTGCAACTCCGACTCTGCTACTCACTGGCACTATTGGGTATAGACACCCCAAAGACAGACACTTTTCAAATGTTTCCACCAGAGTATTCCTGAGGTCAGGGAAGAGTAGGGTGTGAAGGTGGAGCATAGATCACACTACCCATCCTTGGACCACGCCCATCCCTAAGAGTGTGCATCTGTTCTGGGGATGAGGGACCAGGGGAGACATCAGGGAAGGCCTGGAAGCAAACCTTGGGCCATTTACACAGACTACTTCAGGGTCCCGGGTACCCAGAGTTTGCTCTGGAAAGGGGATGTGGGCTTCAGGTACATATTTTCATGACTCCATTGACTTTTGCCCTATAAAAGCCAGAGTTAGGCCCCCTTGCAGCATGGGGCCCAGGGCAGGGGTGGTGATTGCCTCATTCTACTGTTCCCTGACAGCACTCTGCTTACAAAGACTACTGTTGTCATTGGCTTCCCTCATAGCTCAGAGGGTAAAGGATCTGCCTGCAATGCAGGAGATCCTGGATCAATTCCTGGGTTGGGGAGATGACAGTTGTCATCATAACTGACCTGCTTTATGTCCCCTTCAGTCACAGTATCTTCAAATACTGAAGATGGAAGCAATTATGGAGACCAAGTGTGTAGCTCCTTATTTTAAAGGTGGCAATCGAGGACTAGAGAGGTAACTAGCTTGCTCAAGTACATTATTTATTTTTCTAATATTTATTTATTTATTTGGCTGAATCATGTCTTTTGCAGCATGCAAACTCTTAGTTGCAGCATGTAAGGTCTAGTTCCCTGACCAGGGATCAAACCCATGCCCTCTGCATTAGGAACACAGAGTCTTATCCACTGGGCCACCAGGGAGGTCCCAGCTCAAATGCTTTCAATTGTGTTCTAAATACCTCTACCAAGGCCTCTAAGGATGGGTAAACAGAGAGGTTTATAACATTATATAAGGGTGACAGCATAGCCAGATTCATGTCTGTTTAATACATCCGAGATTAAAAATTCCTTAGAGGCTCGTGGATGAACAAGGTGTGAGAAATGAAAGGTGGGAAGAGAGAAAAATCATATCCAACTTCCACCGTCAGAAAAAGGGTTTTTCTTTTTTTCCCCCTTGGATATATTGTATTCACTCAGATGTGGTATTGCGTGGCAGAGATAAAAATTAATAGCTTTGTTTCCTGTGATCTCTTTATCAGCCAGAGTACAAGAGTGTGGTTCTCAGTAATTTTAATGGAAAAACTGAGGTCGTATTATTAGGTGATAAGGCTGTGTCAGGCGTTATTTTATTCTCTTATCTCTCTTGTTCAAGGTGAGGTGTTCTAGCCCTGATGGATGAGCTGGGCTACTGTGACTGTGATGTTTCTTGTTCCTTGATTCACGCCACCTTTTAAGATAACCGTGCAGGTGAGAGAGGACTCTGGTGTTGATTTGGAGCATGAATCCCAGGGAAGGCTGTGATGGCTGGGTTCTTTGTTGTAGGAGGCTGGGACAGGTAGCTTGAGAGCCCTGCAGACTCTGTTCCTTGGCCCAGGTCACCTACATGGCAGAAGTGTTCAAGATTCCTCCAGGAGAATTTATTTAGCCTGCACTAACTGGTGATCTCGGATGTTCCCAGCGTGATGTCTGATAGGAAGGGAAAGATGAGTCATGCTGGTTCCTGCAACCCTAGGGAAGCTCCTGCCAAAAAAAGGTTGCAAGTCTGGTCACATGGGAGGGAGGTTTAGTCACATCCTTCAGTTCTGGGCTTCTAGATCCATCCACCTAGCTGCGCTCCAGCGTGCGTCCCACCTGCCTAGCTGCGCTCCAGCGTGCGTCCCACCTGCCTAGCTGCGCTCCAGCGTGTGTCACAGTGTACGGTCATTTATTGTCTGCGGGTCTGCTTCTTCTTCTGCTAGAATGTGTATTCCTCTGGGGCAGAAACCAGAGCTTAGGCATTGTCTCTGCTCTGTCTTTAATGCCAGCTGAAATGCGATCATTGTTTGTGTACTAAATTAATGTGAGAGCCACTTCATTAATTCATCCGTTCAATCATTCATTCATTCATCATCCAATGTCTAGTTGCTGATTTCCGTTATATAACACTACCTCTAGTTAGGCTTTGTTGGATTTTAAAAAGGAGTAGCTTTGCTCTGAGTGTCAGGTGTGGCTCACAGAGGAGAACAAAGGAAACTTCTGCCCCAGCTCCTTTGCCACACCCATGGAAGTCCTAGACTCTCATCCTTTGTCAGTCTGAGCAGTGATTCGGAACTGACTGTGGACAAAATCCCTGGGGTGTTGCAAAATGAGTGCTGGCCCCCTGTGGGACAGGCTGGGTTCTGGCTGCCCCAGGTCTGCCGCTTCTTAGACAGGTGAGAGAAGACAGGTGGCTTTTCCTCTCCCAGTCTTAGTTACCTCTCCCAGGAAATGGGGAAAACATAATTTGGTCTTGCTTTCTTTACAAGGCTTTTGAAAGAGTCATGGCTGTGACTGGTAAAACTGTACTAGACAAATCAAAGGTTACTGCAAAAGGAGGCAGTTCTCTCTTAACCCTGACCTGGAACCCTTCGCATGCTGTGGATAAAAGACTGCCCTTCTTGTATGAAGAATAATTATTTCTTCCCTTTACTATGTTCTTGAGAGTCTGGAAGAGTGGCTTGGTAAGCAACGGAACCAGTCCCCAGATTGTCATCCCCTGATGGCGCCCACGTTTCACTAGAAATCCACGTGGAGCTCAACAAGACTGCATCCTCAGCAGGGGCTTTCTAGTGGGGATTTTATGGTCATTGGCTACAAAGCCAATGAAATAATGGTCATTGGCTAAAGACCCAATGAAAGTCCTCCAGGCCTGCATGACTCAGTCCCAGGAGAGGCTCATTACATGTTAAAATCAAGGGACATACTGAAGCAAGACTAGCCACAGGAAACTATCTGAGATAAAAGACAACATCTGTCAAAATACAATCGCAGACTCCTCACTCCTGCTGGGATGGAAATGAAATAATAACGGTGTCTCCTTTGAACTGGTCAGAGTCATGGAGCCCTGGGTCCTGGGAATGACTTGGCAGGAGTGATCTTGGACAAGATCTTGGAAAAGTCCTTGACCTGTTCCATTTTCCAGGCCCTTACCTGTCACATGAAGAGGCTGATTAATTCCCCAGGTCCTCACTAGCTCTGGTGTCTAGTGATTCTATGCTATCCAACTGTTTCATGATTCTCAGATACTTTGAGGTGATTGACAGGCTAGTAGCCTTTCTCTTAGGCTTCTCATGTGGCTTAGTGGCAAAGAATCCACCTGCCAGGTAGGAGACACAGGAGATTCAGGTTCTATCCCTGGGTCCGGAAGATCCCCTGGAGAAAGAAATGGCAACCAACCCAGTATTTTTGCCTAGGAAATCCCATGGACAGAGGAGCCTGGTGGGATATAGCCCATAGCATCACAAAAGAATCAGATACGACTCAATGACTAAACCACCACCACCAGCCCTCGTCTTATGATTCTCTCAGTGTGCTTCTGGTGGCCTGAGCCCCTGTGTCTACACGAGGCCCCACATAGCCATTAGCATGCCTTGGGGAACCAACAGCAGCAGCCTTTCTCCTCTAGGACCTGACCCTGCATTAGCACTCACCCCTGTTGGGTTTAAACTGAATACTGGATCAGGAGGCAGAACACAGGCTCTAGTCTAAGTCAACTGTGACTCAATCCCTTAATGCTCATCTCTGGTGAACTCTCTTTTATGAAACTTTCCCAGATTTCCATCCAGAAGATTCTGTTCCTCCCCTGATCTTCTCTAAGTTCTCTTACCAGTCTGTGTGGGTGGTTGGGCCTGGTGGAATCATCTAGCTTCCCACAGATCCCAGGAGAAGCTTGTACCTGGGAGGAGCTCAATAAACATGAATCAGCAGATTTGAGATTGAGATTTGAATTAGATAAAGATCTAGATCAACAGATACAACAAACACATTTCTATGATCTCCTTGGTGCTTAGTTAATGATTCCCAACCAGGGATCCCTGGAACTCAGAGATCTGTATAACAATGAGAGTAAGGAGGGAGTAGATAAAATTATACGGTTATAAGTGATAAACACCCAACTTATATTAGCTAAAGCAAAAAAAAAAAAAAAAGGGTGGGGGGCTTCTTGAGCACAGACTGGCTTCTGGTTTGACAATCAAGGCCCTTGAGCTGTCGTCAGCTTCCGCTCTTTGACTCTCACCTTTGCTTCCTTCTCGTGGTGTCAACATAGTTGATAGCACCCCCAGGGAGAATGAAAACCCATTTCTTCCCTAACTTTTCCGAAAGAGGGCTGGGTTTATCTCTCAGAGCTGATTGTTGGTTAACAGTCCCTGTAGCCAGAGAAGGCAATGGCACCCCACTCCAGCACTCTTGCCTGGAAAATCCCATGGATGGAGGAGCCTGGTGGGCTGCAGTCCATGGGGTCGTTAAGAGTCGCACACGACTGAGCGGCTTCACTTTCACTTTTCACTTTCATGCATTGGAGAAGGCAATGGCAACCCTCTCCAGTGATCTTGCCTGGAGAATCCCAGGGACGGGGGAGCCTGGTGGGCTGCCGTCTATGGGGTTGCACAGAGTCGGACACGACTGAAGCGACTTAGCAGCAGCAGCAGCAGCAGCCAAAGAGGAAGTGGACTTGGATTGATTTTGGTCCAAGTCCATCCTTGGAGCTGGGGGCAGTCTAGGAACTGACGTAGCAATGGGTGGGGTGGGGAAAAGGGGGTGGTGCTATAACCAGAAGAAGGGGAATTGGTGCTTATAGCAAAACCAATAAAGTATCTTTAAAATATCTTCAGCGATTCAAAAAGCCTAATAGAGACAGTCAATCTACTAATGTTAAAGTCATAGATGTTAAGACGTTATGAAATATCAGTTTAATGAAAATATCATGGTTTTTTTTTTTTTTTGGCCTTTGTCTGAAATTATATCATCTCAGTTTGAAACCATTGGAAGTCTCTTATAGACCAGAAACTCTTTGCCTCATGAAGAATGGAAAAGAAAGTTGATTTCTGTCATACCCCATTTAATAATACAGATTCAACTATAATTACTATGATTTTTTTCCTTGATACATGTGTCATTCATATTATATCATAAATGTATCTACCTGGGATTGGAGAGTTAGAATATGCTCTCAGGAAGTAAGCAATGGATAAACTCAATGGTGCTCTTTCAGCCAATAATCATTACTGTCCCACCCTACAAGTGGCTCTCAGTCAATGGGCGCATCAATTCCACTGTGAGAAATAAGAATCTTTGGCAACTTGTGTTTTCTCCCGCTGGCATCTTCTCTTGCTGCCGTATGTGTTGTGCTCTGGTCAATGCTTTGCTACAGAAGTATGAGTATTGAAGGAATATGGGGAAACAAAGTTGAGTAACTTATGATAGGAGCTTAAAATGAAAGATTCAGGAGGTTTTCAAAGAAAGTGTCCAAAGTCAAGATGTAGAAGGAATTAGGCAATTGTGGAAATCTTTTGACCTTAGGAAGGGCCTGGTGAACATATCTAAGCCCAGGAGGTAAACCCTTGTAACTGAGAAGCCACAGCAGCAAGTCATAGCTTCAGGGCATTGGAAAGAACCAATGTCCAGGAGAGTCAAAGGCTGAAAACAAGCTTTGATACTGGCCAAGCTATAGTAGTTGACCCTCTAATTTGAGGATTTACAAATGCTAAAGAAAAATTTTGTAACTTCTTTAGGTAATCATTAATATACCTTAAGGAGAGAAAAAAGAAAGTCTTTGCCTAGCATCTCTTACCTTTAAGGAACTCACTCTCTGTTTCAGTTCAGTTCAGTTCATTTCAGCTGTTCAGCTCAGTCGTGTCCGACTCTTTGCGACCCCGTGAATCGCAGCATGCCAGGCCTCCCTGTCCATCACCAACTCCCAGAGTTCACCCAAACCCATGTCCATCGAGTTGGTGATGCTATCTAGCCATCTCATTCTCTGTCATTCCCTTCTCCTCCTGCCCCCAATCCTTCCCAGCATTAGGGTCTTTCCCAATGAACCAACTCTGCATGAGGTGGCCAAAGTATTGGAATTTCAGCTTCAGCATCAGTGCTTCCAATGAACACCCAGGACTGATCTCCTTTAGAATGGACTGGTTGGATCTCCTTGCAGTCCAAGGGACTCTCAAGAGTCTTCTCCAACACCACAGTTCAAAAGCATCTATTCTTCAGCACTCAGCTTCTTCACAGTCCAACTCTCACATCCATAAATGACTACTGGAAAAACCATAACCTTGACGAGACAGACCTTTGTTGGCAAAGTAATGTCTCTGCTTTTGAATATGCTATCTAGGTTGGTCATAACTTTCCTTCCAAGGAGTAAGTGTCTTTTAATTTATGGCTGCAATCACCATCTGCAGTGATTTTGGAGCCCCCAAAAGTAAAGTCTGACACTGTTTCCACTATTTCCCCATCTATTTTCCATGAAGTGATGGGACCAGATGCCATAAATCTTAGTTTTCTGAATGTTGAGCTTTAAGCCAACTTTTTCACTCTCTTTCTCCACTTTCATCAAGAGGCTTTTTAGTTCCTCTTCCCTTTCTGCCATAAGGGTGGTGTCATCTGTATATCTGAGGTTATTGATATTTCTCCCAGCGATCTTGATTCCAGCTTGTGCTTCCTCCAGCCCAGCATTTCTCATGATGTACTCTACATATAAGTTAAATAAGCAGGGTGACAATATTCAGCCTTGACTTACTCCTTTTCCTGTTTGGAACCGGTCTGTTGTTCCATATCCAGTTCTAACTGTTGCTTCCTGACCTGCATATAGGTTTCTCAAGAGACAGGTCAGATGGTCAGGTAGTCCCATCCCTTTAAGAATTTTCTACAGTTTATTGTGATCTACACAGTCAAAGGCTTTGGCATAGTCAATAAAGCAGAAATAGATGTTTTTCTGTTTAGGTTTTGTTTTTTCTAAATAAACTCTCTGTTTAGGTTTTGTTTTTTCTGAATAGTTCAAGGTGATTAACCTGGAGCATCAACCTGGTTAGTAAACTCTAAATCTGAAGCAGGATTAGGGGTCTAGAGAGCCAGGTACTTCCTGGATATTCCTGCCTGAGGACAGTGGGTTGTGGAGGTACCATCTGAGGACCTGCAGGAGTGAAAAGGAGAACAAGTCAGAGAGCATGCTGTGGATGGTGTACAGTGGGAGGAGCTGGCAGGGAACCCCTGAATCCCTCCATGGTTCGCAATGAGCTCTGTGTTAAAAAGTGCCTGTGTTTGAGTGAAATGCTCCTATAAGCACATGGCCCAACTGGGCTATGGAGCTAGTCCAGGGCAAGGTAGGGACCCAACCTTCTCATTCAAGAGTCATAGATCTCTATTGCCTGAATCAGGAAGTGATCTTAGAGATGACACTTGCCCAGTGTCCTCATTCCACATATGGGAAATTGAGACTCAGAGAAAAGAGAATAACTTGCCTACAGCTGATGGATGTTAGCATGTTTGTTCTACCATCTAGTTGTGTCAGTATCAACTAAGAGTGCTAATTAAAATGCTGATTCTTGGGGACCAAGCCAGACCCTTAGGAAGTTAGATGCCCTGTAAGTGGGCCCAGGAACCTGCATTTTAGCAAATACCCCAGGTGATTTCTAGACACCTCAAGTCTGAGGAGCCCTAGCCTAGGGTTCCAAAACTGGTTCCCTATTGTGTCTGCAGAAAGACTCCTGACTCCACTCTGGTATGATCGCTCTCATACCAGAGCTGGTGACCCTGGGGAAAGACAGATCCAGGAGAGTGAATTGGGAAGCTGTTTCTAATTCTTTCTGCACTTTGAGAGGTACTGGTTGCCTTTTTCAGACTAGATATGAAGAAATTAGTCAAATGATTCCTGTTTGCCTGTCTTGAAATACTGTTACTTCCTAAACTGCTCTGAACATTTGACAGATTCAAAAGCTCACAAAAACTCCTATCTTTTTTTCAGTTACTATCTCCTCTGTATTCTCCAATACTGCATGTGTAACAGTTTAACAGGTTGGCATGCGTCCTTCTAGTGCATTCGCATCTCAAACAAATTGCTGGAAACTGCAAGGGATGATCTCCAAGTCTTAACTACAAGGATTAAAATGAAAAGAATCAGTTCTTTCTGTTGCTTTTACAGTGACATAGTTTTTTACTGATGGTTAAAGTAACATTTACCTCTTGCTATAAAGTGTTATGGACTGTCTTACATGTCGCTATGTGAAGACTTCTTTAATCATTTAAGCCAGATTCCTTTGGGATGTCCTAGAACCCTAGTAAGACTAGAGGTTAGTTGCTAAAATTTTAATTTTCAATTAGAAAAAGTCAGTAAATAGCTCATCAAGTTGCTAACAAAGATTAAACAAAAGAATATTTTTATTTTTTTCTTTAAAAACTCAACTTGTGGGTCTTCCCTGGTGGTCTAGTGGTTAAAACTCCACAATTTCAATCCACTCCTGGTTGGGGAACTAAGATCCCACATTCTGTGTAGCCAAAAAGTTAAATAAATAAAACAAAGCAATGGGTCTTTAAAAAAAAATAATTAAGATGAAAGAACACTCAGCTTGTATGTGTATGTTTCTTTAGGACATTTGACTGGGATAGGACAAGAATCCAATGCTGGCTCTGCTCCAAATATGCTATGTAAACTTGGACAAGTCACTGCCCTTCTCTGGTCCTCAGTTTCCCCTTTTGGAGAACAAAAGGTTCAGACAGGCGATTTCAGAAGACCTCCTCAGGACTGAAAGTTTCAGGGTAAGGTACCAAAGGGTTATGACATGTCCCACAGTGTGGGAGGGAGCAAATATGTCATGATTTCATTCCGGTCTAATCTGTTTCACATTTAGTGTAGTCCAATCTGAAGTAGGTCCTCCGTGGAACACAGATGACTCATTTCCTGTCCTAAGTGGGTCTTCTCTGAGGTGTGGAACAGATCCTGCCTTCAAACATCAAGCCAGCTAAGGGGGTCAAGTCTATGGGCCTCTGGGCAAATTCAGCAAGTTCTTTATGCCAGATTAAACCTGGTAATCAGCGCACACACACACATACATGGAAGGACATGGAAGTCTAGAAGCTAGAGATTCCTGAAAAGTGTGCTCTTCAAGTTTTTGTAATCACTATCACAATTGAAATGAAGATTAAGGTAAAATTTCTATAAGGTGTCAGATGTCTTCTGTGTAAGTGATTCTGGAGACTGGAGAAGCCGGGTATATTCACCACTTCCTCCAGGGAGTCACCCCTGACTACAGCTGGCTACTGGTTTCTTCATTTGTCTGCCTCCCCACTGAATTCAGTTTTACTTTGAGAGCTGGACCCACATCAGAAGGAACAGAATTATGCTCCTAAAGCCACAGACTTCTAACATGTTAGGGCCAAAAGGGAATTCTGAAATATCAAATCTCACTTCACCTCTATCCTTCATTCATTTATCCATTCATTCACTAACCAAGGATTTATATAATGACTGCCCTGTGATAAGCACTGTGCTAGAGCAAAATCAAGGCATAAATGCTTCCTACCCTTGTGGAACTGACATGTTGTGTGTATGGGAAGGAGCAAGTCATAGGCAAGTGACAAAGTATGTGATAATGCATGTGCTCAGTCACTTAGTCATGTTTGACTCTTTGCAACCCCATGGACTGTAGCCTGCCAGGCTCCTCTCTCCATGGGATTTTCCATGCAAGAATACTGGAGTGGGTTGCCATTTCCTCCTCCAGGGGATCAAACCTGTGTCTCCTGAAGGTCTCTTGCATTGGCAAGCAGGTTCTTTTACCACTGAGCCACCTGAGATAATTAATAGGTTGATGGAATGGAGAATTACCAGTCAGGTAGGGAGAGCTACGTTAGATAGGATAGGCAGAGAAGATAGCTGTAAGGAGGTGCCATTCAGACAGATATCTGAAGAATGAGAAGGAGCTGATCATGACAAACACTTAGGGAGGGAGAGAAAAAATAACTGGTGACGGTTGATGCTGAGGAAGAGCCAAGAGTTTAGAGACCTGGACCAGACAGAGGCATCAGAAAAGGGACTAGGATTGCTTTGGTGGGATGCAGGGCAATGGATGGTTTAAAATAAATTTTGGAGGTAGATACATGAGACTAGTTTCTAAATTGGACAAGGAGGTTGAGAGAGGAAGGAATCAAGGATGATTCCTTATCTTTTAGCTTGAGAACTGGGAAGAAGTCAACTTTTTGAGATAGAAGTTTGGGAGAACACAATACAACTTTGGCAGGAAGTCCAGGAAAACTATTTTGGGTATGAAGTGAAGTGCAGTTGCTCAGTCGTGTCCAACTCTTTGTGACCCCGTGGACTGTAGCCTACCAGGCTCCTCTGTCCATGGGATTTTCCAGGCAATAGTCCTAGAGTGGATTGCCATTTCCTTCTCCAGGCGATCTTCCCAACCCAGGGATCAAACCTGGGTCTCCCGCATTGTAGACAGACGCTTTACCGTCTGAGCCACCAGGGAAGTCCTATTTTGGGTATAGTGAGTTTGATATTCTTATTAGACATTCCAGCAAAGATGTTGGGAAGACTATTGACTCTGCTCAAAAGGCCCTCTAATTATTTCAAAGGTATTTGCCTTATCTCCTGAACTGAACCAAAATTCCCGCAAAGACAGGCATGTCCTAGACAACTCTATGTCCCTCCATAGAGTTCTAAGTGAGAAGGAAGTAACACAGCTTTGCTGTTCCCACGTTCTGGAGTTGGATGGAGCCGGTGTGCTGAATCTGCCTGTACTGGCTCACGAGAATCAGCTGCTAACATGTGGGAAACACTGAATCAGTTGTTAAGTCATCTTTGCACTTGGCTAGGGTGGGACTACTTACCTTTGGAGTTTGGCAAACTACACAAATCAAGACTTTTTTTCTTCAGAAAGCCAGGTTACGAGTACATCACGGTAAGACCCAGGGTTGCCAACTCAGATGCCCTTTGAGGAAGGGAAGTGTCATGTGTAAATGATTTGTTCAGATCTAGAAACATTTCTCTTTGCGAAATATCAAAGCATGCTGGCCCCTTGTTAGGCTGAAATTAATACCTAAGGAAATCCAGAAACTTAGAGTATAAAATATATGTTTATATAACTATAAACATGTAAATATATAAAATATAAATAAAACTATATAATTATATGTCTATATTTATTAATATACTTATATTAATAACATATTTGGGTTATCACAATACATTCAGCTCCCCCATTACTCTCCTCCATAAATATTTTTAAACTCACATGATAGACCTGATGTACATTTTCCCTGGATTCATACAGTCTGTCTCAAGATGAAGTCAAACTTTCATCTCTGATTAGGGAGAGACGCAGCAGCACCTCTATAAGAGAAGCCGCTAAGATGTCAGTTGCCACTGTAGAGATTCCAGCCCAGTGTCACCAGAACTTTTGCTTTTTCAATAGAAGCCAGAAATCTGGGTTTTAATGGGAAACTTCCCAGCTGCTAAAAAGTTGACTTAAAATTTTTAAAAAGTACTGCAGGCCAAGCAAAACACTTTTTACAGGCTTCACCAGGCCCCAGGACTGCCAGTGTACAAGTCTGTTTGAAAGTTCTTGTGCATGGTCATCCATCTGGGGGAGGAGAGAGCCCCTCCCCCACCCCCAAGATGCCAGAAATCAACTTTCCCATGAACCCTGGCATATGGCATGTAGACATCAAATTTATTTCACTAAGAAACGTTGTGTAAATGACATGTGTTGTCCTCCGGCATCCTGAAGCAAGTCATATCGGTTATGTTTATTCTTCCCCCTTAGCTACAGGCTCCTCTAGGTAAGCCCCTGGACTGCCTCTTTGTCCTCTTTGTGTGACCGCCTCCAAACTGGTCATACTGAGGACAGCAAATGGGAGCTTCTACCAAAGGAGCCTTCAGACATCTTGCCCAGTGTCCTGAAGAAACCGGCCCCCAAAGAGATGAAGTCACTTGCCTTGGGCCTAAAGAGTGAATTAGGAAAGAACAAGAATCAACCCAGGTCTCTAAGCTCCCAGGGCTAGAAAGGATGTATGGTTCTCAGGAAATAGCTGCGGAATTAATGAGCATGTGAAATAATGATAGAATCAGTGAGTGTATGAACTAGTGAACACAATCTGAAATGACCAACTAGCTTATAGAATATAGTTTATAGTAAGGATCACGTGAGGTGGGACTTGGTTTCTGTTCTTCCACTCACTATCTTGTCTTAGACATCTGATCCTTGACTTTCCTATTGATATGCTGTCTTATCTCTCAGTGTTGTTTCAAAAATCAAAAACTAATAGCAATAGTCAAAATTACTGGATGCTGTATGCCAGCCCCTGGGCTAAATGCTCCACAAGGATTTGTCAATGCTTCTGATAGTTCTATGAAGTGGACACTGTTTCTTTCTATCACCTCCATGTCATAGATGAAGAAATGGACACACAATATTATTACTAACCTGTCCAAGTTCACACAATTTGTAAATAAATGGCAGATGGGATTTGAAGCAAGACATTTTATTCTGGAATTATAACAGCAATAAAAATGTTATGAGAAATCAAAGGGCGACACAGATGTATGATCAAAATATTTCAGGAATGTGGTGTGTCTCAGCTCTTATAAAGCATGAAGCTCAGCGTTAAAGAGGCTTTTTTTTTTTTTTTTCTGTGTTTTACACTGTGGAGTTTGCATTAGAATCAAATCAAGTATTGGAATAAGTGACCTCTGGGGAAACTTTTAGAGTGATGAAAAGATCTGGCTTCTAGTCCTACAACTTCTTTGGATACCTCTAAGCAGATCCTCTCAGTTTCTCTATTCATAGTGGACTTGAACACATTAGAAGTTATTTCAGCTATGATATTCAAAGTTCCCACGGAGTATCTAATAAGAAGATAACATTAGTCAAGAGTTCTTTGGTTGCAAATTAGAGAAACCTAACTGAAATAGTCCATACCAAAGGGTGTATTTATGAACCCAGTAATAGAAAAGCCAAAGAGTGGTCTTGCTTCAGGCTTGGCTGTATCCAGGGGCTCAGATGCCATCACCGGGGTTCTTCTTTCCAGCTCTCTCCACATATGGGCAGGATAATCATCTGTAAGACTCACATTCTATCAACTAAATAAACTCAATGGGGAAAAAATAGTCATCGTGCTTAAAAGCAGAAAAGTCATGGTGAGGAATTGGATTGACTTGCTTTGGTCTCACATTCAGCCTCATTTTCATATGGTGACCTGGCCCAGGACATACATTTGCCTCTTTGTCTGTGTGGGAAGAGTCTGTCTCCATATATAGTACATGGGATGGATTTTCCACTGAATAAGAACTTTCTGTATGAGAAGAAAGAAAGAGAAAGGGTGCTGGGCAAGAGACACAGAAGTTGACTGTAAGCAGCTTCCCCTCCCACTCAAGAGGAAGACTGACAGGATAGGTATTTTGGGTCTGAACTTCCAGCTCAGAATCCCAAGCTGTCCTGATGGTCTGCAGTGCTAGAAACAAGTCATTGCTATGTATGTCTTCTGGAAAGTCTTCCTCTATCTTCGGGGAGGTTGGGGTCAGTGACATCAATGAATGTCATGGAGTCATTATTTTGCCCTACAGTTACAGTTCCTTGGAGAAATATCTACAGCAATGATAGCACAGGTAATAAATCAGGAAATAAATGATCAGGCTTTGAGCAAAGTTTTTCAGAGCTGTATTCATTTATGAGGAATCAGTCAATGAGGCAACATGACTAATGCCTCTGATTTAACTCATCACCCCCTGGTTTGTACTAGAGAAAATGGCCTGCCCCCTTTGCCTCTTTTAGCTGGTACAAGTAGTTACTGGTGCTAATCAGCAGTAGGACAAAGGAGTATAGGGCAAAGGTACAGAAAATATCCATCAGCAAGATGCAATGGATGACAAAACCTCTCCTGGACACTGACTTCTATGACACTAATGGATTGAAAAGAATTGGATCAGTGTCCTACTTGAAAACACTTACAGTCTGGACACAGCTTGTTAGAGATGGAAGAATGTTTAAATCTTACCTAATACCAGGCTTTCATTTTACAGATGAAGAAACTGAGGACCAGAGAGGGCAAATAACTCAGTCAAGGGAGTGCTGCTAAGGAATAGCTGAAACAGAACTTCGATCCAAGGCTCCTTATTCATTTTCCAAGAGCTCATCACCGCTCAGCAAGCTCCCTTTGGTTTTGCCCTCAGGACTCCAATAAACATTTTGAATTATGGAAGCTTTGCCCAGAAGGAAACTTCATTCAATTTGATCTTCACTGGAAGTGCAGGGAAGAGAAATAAGAAGTGTCTGTTGAATTCCTTCAACTTAAATATGCTCAACTAGCTTCTGAGAGCTCAAGAAAGGAAGTAATAGCTTGAGGCTCTTCAGCATTAGAAAATCAAAAGGTAATTCATGAATCTTTGAAAGGTGCAGAAGGGGTATAAGTTATGTTTACTTTCCTAAGTCTGTTTGTGTTTACTTAATATTAAAAAAAGTGCTAAAGGAGGCGTTTGGGACCTAAATTCTTTTTGAATGTGGGTCTTGATGGGTAATCTTGGCCACCTCATTTTCTCTGGGTTTTGATTTCCTCGTCTGTAAATTTAGCTGATTCTCAAGATCCTGGTCAACCTCAAGCTTCAGGGGTCTAAAAAAATGTCTATGCTTTGCTTATCATTGTTATAGGAGGAGAAGGGACTTCCTGGATAAAAGGTAGCCAGCCTAAAGCCAATCTGCCTTTACAAGTTAAGTGCTCTCTTTACTAACTTGGCGCCACAGAGCGAGCACAGAGTCAATAGCCTAGGACATGACTGTGCTTCTCTTTGCTCCATGACCTTGGTGGTGGTGGTGGTTTACTTGCTCAGTCGTGTCCAACTCTTTGTGACCCCTGGACGATAGCCTGCGAGGCTCCTCTGTCCGTGGGATTTCCCAGACAAGAATACTGGAGTGGGTTGCTATTTCTTTCTCTGGAGGATCTTCCCGACCCAGGGATGGAACCTGGGTCTCCTGTGTTATAGGTGGTCTCTTGGACTGCAGGTGGATTCTTTAATGACATGACTTTGGGCCAGCCCTTAACTTTCTCTAGGCCATTAAAAGAAAATCTCTATAATGGGATTACTGTCTTCTCCAGCTTGGCTCACAGGATTGTTTGCCTGGAGCTAAAGGATGTAGAAATGCTTTATGGTATTCAGGCTCTTTTATATGTGTGACTTAATAGTGAGTTTGCCTTTGGTTCACTAAGAACAAGTAAAAACAACCTGTAGATTTAGTCAAAGTTTCTGTGTGGCCAAGACCACACTGAGGGAACTGAAATATTTTTTCCTCAAGTTCATTTTGTTTTCTTGTTTTTCCAGTAATAGTGCAAGTTGAAACAGGATTTAATAAAATGTCCATACATCCAGTTTGCCTGGTACAGTTCTACTTGCAGTTGTCATCCTGGATGTTGCTGTTGTGTTTTTGTTGCTAAGTCATGTCCGAATCTTTCGCGACACTATAGACTATAGCCCTTCAGGCTCCTTTGTCCTTGGGATTTCCCAGGCCAGAATACTGGAGTCAGTTGCCATTTACTCCTCCTCCAGGGGAATCTTCCCAACCCAGGGACTGAATCTGCATCTCTTGTGTCTCCTGCATCGTCAGTCAGATTCTTTACCACTGAGCCACCAGGGAAGCCCCATCCTGGCACAATTATTAATAATTTTTCATATTCAGAAGTGTCTCTATTCTGGCAATAAGTTACACTGTTACCCTTAAATATCACTCTGTTCAACCACTTAATTTCATATTTTGGAAAATAGAGGCTCAGAGAAGAAAAATGACTTTCTTAATCCACCTGGAGTTTGCCCAGAACCTGGACTTGGCAAACTCTTTCTCTTTGTGCCTGGGAAGAAAGTGAAGGGGAAAGCAGGCTGAGAGGATTCTCCTTTTGTTGTCCTCCTGTTTCCTGAAGCAAGAGCAGCCCCACCTTGCTCCTGATTTCCTGGAAAGTGATCAGCAATCCTGTGGCTGCCAGTGGCCAGCAGGGAACTGGGGGATGGAGCAAGCATTTCAGAAAAAGGATTTTTCTCTTCTATATTCAGAAGAATAACCCCAAGGGGAGAACCACTGGCTATTAATAACTAGTCCTTATTTAGGTACATACATTTTTGAATTATTATTGTTCATAAAGTACATTTATGACTATAATCTTAATTAGTCTAGTTCTTACTGCTTTTGAAAGTTATCTTGGAGGCATCATTATTTTCATTTTGTAGTTCAAAAGCTGAAAACCTGCAAAGACAGTTGATTCGCTTTAGGTTTCACAGTCAGTGTTAGAGATAGGAACAGAGTTTCATTTCTTAACTCGTGACCTAAAGTTCTTTCCCCTTTTCCTTGTTTCCTGTGTTGCTACTTTAGACATCTCCCGGGAGAACTTCATTATAATAAAGTATTTTGGTGTTTGAGTAACTAAATCCCTTAGATGCAGCCCAACGCAGACCCACCTTGTACCTTGAATTTGTCCTGTGGCAAGTAGGAATGTTAGAACATGGCTCATGATTAACCATGATCTTCATTCTGTCAGCATTGTCTCTGAGAAAATGAGTATGTAGATACGGAAAAGGATATTGCATTCTGGAATAATATTTTTGTCTTTCAAATTGTTGCTAGGATCATGGGGAATAGATTCTCATCAGTCTCATAATCTGAAGGTCCTGGGTTTGAACCTCAGAGAGGGCAGGCCCTCACTTTTGGGCTTCCTTTGTACCTCAGTCAGTAGAGAATCTTCCTGCAAGGCAGGAGACCTGGGTTCGATTCCTGAGTCGGGGAGATCCCCTGGAGAAGGAAATGGCAACCCACTCTAGTATTCTTGCCTGGGAAATCCCATGGACAGAGGAGCCTGGCCGGCTACAGTTTATGGAATCGCAAGAGTCGGACACGACTTAGTGATTAAACCACCACATACAGTACCTGACAGTAGTGTGCTTACAAATCACTGACCTGATAATTTGCAGAATTTCCATTTCAGAGAGATCTGTTCTAGCAGAGACTGAAATTCTTTGTCTGGAACTTGACAAATTTCAGACCCACGAGAACTCAGCTTGACAAGCTATGCAGCTACATCCTTCCATCATTACTCAGCCCTAAGCTGGCAACAATGCTGGGCAAGTCTTCAGCATGCAAATCAGGGACCCCAGATCTATCGTGATTAGTGTGTGACTCCTGAAATGTTAGGAAAGTCACTTTTCTCTTAAGAAGTTCAGTTGCTTCAGTTGTCACGTGTTGAGATTGGATTAATCAATCCAATCTAGCTTTTATAGCCAGTGGATTCTTTTTTTCTGAGAATGCTGTGGGATCCTAGGATGTAGAAATGGTAAAACAGGTAGGGCTGAGGACTTGGAACCCCCTTCATTTAATCCACTTGTTGCCACATGACATCTGCATGGAAGATGTCAGTGTGGAAATGATGGGATAACTCCCCAAACCCCTTTTAGTCCCCAGCACTGGCATTCTAAGGACCAATAATATCTTTGATACATGTTAAACATGTGAGATGGGTTTCCCTGGTGGCTCAGTGGTAAAGAATCTGCCTGCTAATGCAAGAGATGTCGGTTTGATCCCATATTCAGGAAGATCCCCTGGAGGAGGAAATAGCAACCCACTCCAGAATTCTTACCTGGGAAATCCCATGGACAGAGGAGCATGAAGGGCTACAGTTCATGGGGTTGCAAAAGAGAAGCAAAAGACACAACTTAGCAACTAAACAACAACAAACACCCAAGGGCGTCAGTGAATCCAGGATTCAGGATCCAGAACTGGGCAGATGGGTAAGGTTATAATGGCATCACAAAGAGTAGAATTTGGAGTGAAAAGCAGCATGGTACAGTTGTTACCCTTCACAGGTGCACAGCCCTTCATAGTTCACATAGTATTTGCACATCAGTTGTCTCTTGAGGGCTTGTGAGCTCTGTGCATTTCGATATTTACACAATGACCTTCCATGAAGCGACATGAGTGTGCCTGGTACAGTGGTTGAGCTCCGGAATATAAAGAAGATCCATTTGAGCCTCAAGAAGCTCAAGCCCTGGTGAAGGAAAAGGCAGGTAAACATATCAGAGCAATTGCAAAATGGGAAGCCTCTTAGAGAGGTACATGCAAATGTTGAGGAGAGAAGAAACGATTCACTTTTCCGGGGGTGGGGAGGAAGTGGCATTGTTAGGGTGGGGTTCTGCAGGTGGAGTTCCCCGGGCCTTTAATCCAGGTCTTTCTACCTGCTAGGCTCCTGTTCAGGCTAGAGAGAAAGCCAGTAGGGGAGAGGGGAGGAGTTTGGGGAACCTGGCCCGGGGGAGCAAGCAGAGGTGAAGCTACGAAGGTAGATTTGCTGGGAAGGACTGTGAATGCAATGCAAAGAATTTGGACCCCGTGGCAATGAGATCTTCATTTTCCAGATGAGGAGCCAGGCTCACAGGTGTCCAGAGCTACCCTGAAGCCACAGGCACCAGGAAGGGACCTGTAGGGTCGGCCCAACCCAGCGCCCTGCCGCTCTTTCTGCTACCCTGTGCTGCCTCCAGCAGGCCTAAGCCGAGCAGTCCCTGCGTGGGAGAGGCCTCTGGGCTGTTTATCCGGCTAGGCTCTGTGGGGCTGGCGCTGGCAGGGAATGGAAGTGGGTGGGGTGGGGGCCGGGGAGGAGAGGAGGGGCCTGACAACAAGGGCGACATTCAAGGCCTGCGCTGGAGCCGGGCGAGGAGAATGGAAAGCTACAGTCTGTCGGAGCGTCCAGCCTTGGCAGGGCGGTCGGGGCCTTATAAGGAAATGTTGTTCTCTCTCAGCCAGTGGGGCTGGGACGGAGCCCTGTGCCCACAGGACAGAGCTGCCCTTGTGGGGGGAGCACGGGTGCCACCCGCCCCTGGGCTGTGAGCGGCTGTGAGCCGGGGCTCTCAATGGGCCACTTCTGCATGCTCAGCATTCCCTCTCAGCCCCAGTAGGCCAGCGGCCCCCATCCCCTGAACGCCCTCCCCCTCCCCGGTGCCCCAGGCTGATTGGAGGAAAGGAAAAAAACAAAACAAAACAAAGACTTGGCCAGATTTCAGACCTCGATGATGTTTGATGCCGAATTACCCTGAAAACAGGCTCAAGTCAAATTCCCTCCTGTCTCTGCAGGGGGAGGGATGTCTCTGTGCCCTATGTCCAGGGCCTGCACCCAGCCTCCTCCTAGTGACCACAGGACTCCCAGAGCTGGGCCCTGTCGTGGGCGCAGAAACACAGGAGGAGGAAGGCTGGAGCTGGTGCGAGGGAGGGCAGAGCCACGAGTGCGCTCCGAGGAGCAGGACGGCTCTTCAGGGTCCTTCCCAGTGGGCTTGGGACACTCGGGAGGGTGCAGAGGAAAAACACGGCCACCCACAAGCAAAGGAGAGGGCTCCTCAGGAGAGAGAGGTCAGCATCCATCACTGCTCCACGGCGGTGCAGTGAGGGATGATTTAAAGCACTGATCCCTAAAGGGAGCTCCCTGGACCTGGGACCGAAGCAGAAGAGATGCTTGTCTGGCCTTTTCTTGCCTATTCATAGACTCACAGGTGTATGAAACCCTGGAGCTGCCGGGAAAGAGGTCAGCCAGTCAGCTCTCCACCTAAAGCTAACTTGACAGACCTGCAGGGGGCCTGTGCTCTAGGTGACCCTGTGTGCCAGCCGTCGTGGGCCACACTAAGGGCCGAGTCATGAGAGGCACCCAGGGAACAAAATGTGAAGGAGAAAGTTACGAACCCTGAGAAAAATACAGAAAAAAGGCTCTTAGAGTTGAGAGAGGGAAATTCCTCTTGAATAGGTGATCAGAGCAGTGGACAGGAAAGGTCAGGGCAAAGAGAAGACGTTTGGGGTGAAGAGAAGATCTTTGGGGTGCAGAAAGGCTCAGAGTTCAAGAAGTGACATTCTGAAAGCTTGGAGAGTGAGGGAGATCGTTTCCAGGGGAGAGGCTGGTGTGGGCGGGCAGGAAGGATGGGGAGGCTTGGGGCTGGCTAGGTTCCTGGATGGGCATACTGGTGTGCGCAGCTGGCACTAGGGTTAGCACCAGACTTTGGAGGCCCTGAGTGTCAGAAGGAAGAAGGGACTCAAGTGACAGATAGCTGGGAGCTGCAGAAGGGTTTTGAGAGTCAGAGAGGCTGGGCATCAGGCAGTGTGATCGGGTAGCAGAGGCAGAAAGAAGCATCGTTCTCTTCACTTCAGTCAAGTCAGGGCAGTGTTCCTGCCACAGGCAGAGGCTGGCGTGGGCCATAAAGGTCTGGAGGCTTGGTTCTCCGCCTGGGCCACCCAGACCCCAGGATTTCAAGGGTTTCTGGGTTTCAGAGGTGCCCTTTGAACAAGCAGCGACCGTTCCCCTGGGAGAAGACTAGGATGGGCTGCTTTGGTTCAGTTCTCTTTCCAAAGTGAAGCTTTTGTACATAAGTGTGTTCAGATGGGCTTGAGAAACCTCATCTTCAGTCCTTTTTGTAAAGAGGTTATTAACAAGTTCCTGGGGTTGAAAGGCAAAGACACGGCGCTGACATCTCGTCTCGGAGAGCCTGTCCTTTGCTGGGCGGCCCCTATTCACAAGCCCGTGCTTATCTCGCTGCTGGTGGCAGACCAGTGGCCCCTCCGTTTTGCTCCTGTTGCTTCCTTCACTTCCTTTCAAGGCATGTCCCCACCATGACACCACCACATGGAAGAGACAAGATCCCTGTGTAAAAGAGAGCGGGACTGACTCCTTGCCCATGGGGAACACCAGAGGGGCTTGGGCAGGGCAGTGAGCTTGCTTGGTGTTTGACCCTGGGTTCTGAGGCCCACTGCTTGGAGGAACTTTAGCCTGATCCTCAGACCTGGTTCTTGCTTCATGGCCATGAGAACAGAAGCTGAGGAGCTGGTGTTGTGAAGCTCCATAGCAAACCTTGCTTCCCACCAAATTTTTCTTCCCTCTCAATGCAGACACTGACCCTTGGGGTCACAGAGTTATAGTTCCAGTCACTGAGTAACTGGCTTGCTCCCTTGCCTCTCCAGTGGGTAGGGGTCATTTTGGATTTGTATTAGATGAAGATGAATTTATCGTTTTTTCCCTTTTAAGGGAAAATGTAAGCATTTTATGGTGAGATATTTGTCTTAACTCTTAAGAGTGAATTTCAAATAATAATAGGCTCAGATGGTGGCTAAGGTCCTATTATATGACATCTTCTTGGAACCCCTTAATTTTTATCACCAACACATAAATTGTCTGCCAGTCTCAGTCTCCAGCGCAGGGAAATGTCACTGGCAAATCTCTGCTGATTTTCATTTTGTTTAATTTTACCTAACTGTTCATTCCTTATGCACCCATTTATTTGAGATGGTAATGAGTAGTTAAAAAAAAAAAAAAGCATAAATGGAATGCAGTAAAAAAGTCTCCCTCTTACCCTTTCTCCAATTTCCTCTTGTCCTCCCCCAAAGCAGCCTGTGTTACCATCTGCTTGTGTATCCTTCTCCTCTATGATGTTTTTATGGAAATCATTATCAAGGACATTTCTCGTCCAGGAGAGATAGGTTCAGATTCAGAAAGATGCAAGCTTGTTCAAACAAAATTTTCTAGGGGCAGCTGTTCTCCCCAGGTTTGCCTGCCTTGGATATTGAGCCCTAATTCTGGCTGTTGGAGAGCCCTCACCTGGGCCAGGTGTCTATGGAGCGATCCCCGATGTTCTAAAGGACTTTATCATGAAGTGCTGAGGATGCCTGAGCAGTCTCTGGAATGAGATTTAAACACCATCCTCCGCTTGATCTTGTAGAAAATAAATGGTACAGAGACTATACAATGAGTTCTGGTGCCAAATTAGCAAGTATCTGGTGAGGATCTGGGGTCCAGCTGGATAAGGCTGAGGGAAGAGTCCCTGTGGGGTTAGCATTCTCTTCTCTGGGCCAGAATTCTCTGGGTTTTTGTGGACTGATCTGGACTGAAATGCCCATCACTCGCTCTAGACCTTTACTCACCGATTGCAGAGAAATCTCAGTCTGTGTCTCCTCGCCCTGGGACTGGCGGCTCCACTCACACTGCAGTTGCTCACACACCACATGGGAGCGTCACCTTGCTCACCAAACGCATGGGAGCACCACTGGCTCGTAGCACTGCTGTTCATGGATGGTGCTGGAGCTGCATTTCTTCAGTGAGGATCGGGATTGATCAGTCCTGGCAGCTCTGGTCTCTGTGTGCTGGTTGCTGGGAAGGGTTTTAAAGCCTCTTTGGTGGGAAGACTTTCTTTCCGAGCAGAGTCCAAACTGAAAGTGGATCCTCCATTTGTAAGACAGTGACACTTCCAGTGTGGTATCATCAAACATCTCCCAAGCAACATCAGCCTGGAACATTATTTATTGTTTAACTGCTTCTTGCCCAACATTGTGTGGGTTTCACTTGCTGAAGGATCTACTCTGTGAGATAGGAGCAAGTCAACACAGACAGAACTGTAAATATCTTGATAAGAGACAGATGTATGAAATCGAACTGAGTGGGGAAAACAGATGTAGATAAACAGCTGGATAAGAACACAGGCTTGAACTTTTTGAAATACTAAGACGGTATAAAAGATAATATTAAACAAAAAGTCACCTATGGTTCTTTTATCTTTTGCAACCTTTTTTCATTTTCCACTGTCCCTTTTATCTTCTTGTCCCTGTACCATGCACATTTTTATGTAGTTGCAATCCTATCACACATACTGGTCACTGTCTGTGTTTTCCCTTAATATTATAAGCACTTGCCATATTGCTCCAATCTTTATTTTATGGCTGCAGAAATGCCATTGTGGTGATTCACAATACATTTCTTGCTTTTACCTATTGTTGCAATTTTATGTCTATAGCTGCTTAGCGTTATGGGTAATTGATAAAGAACATCTAAGGATATTTAGCTTTGTGCTTTTGTTGATTTCCTTTAGAGCAATTTAAAGGAAGAAGATGATTTGGCCAGTGTATGGATCTCCCTTATGAGGAGCAGCATTCCCTCTAGCTAACTGTGTCAGGCAGAGCTCTGAGCCTCAACACTGATCTCATTGGCTTAGTGCTCCAAGCCAGTAAATAGCATGTCACCTGGCAACTGAGAGAAGAGCAGAGGTTTACTAGGCCCTCAGGGAGACCTGTTACTGCACAGGTTCTCTACTTTTGACAGCAGAACATACATGGGTACCATTCCACGGAGCTGCCTCATTTGCAAAGGTTGTTCATTTGTGGTTACCATATAAAGGCTTCTGAGCCAACCAAGATTTGGGAGCAAAAGCAAACCAGTACTGAGATCCCTTGTACAGTGCACAGATCCTTGTAGTGCGGCTGCAGTGGTGAGGGCTGCATGGGGTGCAAAGATGCGAATCACTGTATTCTGAGTGCAAGGACACTGTGGCCCTCATCAGTGGCACTGCCCAGGGGCACAGCCCTGGGGGTCGATGTTAACTGACATCCTTGGAGATTCTTTTAAACTTGACCCCGAATTCTGATACCAAGCCTTGTGAGAGCCTCAAATCCACACCCGACTTCCATGCGTCCCGACAGTGTATGTCATCATACCTTGCTCAGCCTCCACGACCTCTTGTCAGTGTGTGCTACCCAGTTCTGCCCCACAGTCAATCAAGGAGCAAAGTCGAATGTCTCCCCTGGGCTTCACAAAAATCTACTTGCACCCAGGCCTTTGTTTTTGGTAACATCACTAAAGGTGGAGGGTTTTGGGGAGGAGTCTCATCACAGACTGGCAGCCTTTTGCTTTCCTTTTGCTTGCTCCCATCTCTCTTTGTCAACCTCAGGATCCCTGGAAACATACAGCTGATTTCCCCCCATCTTCCCAAGAGCAGTTCCCCCACATCCAGGCCATGCAGGGAAATACATGCCACCCCTACAAGCGACTCTCCTTGATAAGATTTCTCTGTCCATTTTCAGAACCATGCCCTTACAGAAAGCTAGCAAGTGGGGAGCTTCATTTGGTTTTTCTTTGTTGTTGTTTTAAAAGAGATAAAACTTCACACCATGAAGAGCTGTTTTCAGGATACTTTGAAGATATCATTTCATTCAGGTCTCCCAGCTACCCTGACATGTGATCAATTGGACAGGCATTCTTATCCTACCTTAGATGTGAGGAAGCCATGGAGAGGAGAGGGGAAAGACCTGCATTAGGCCACTCAGTTGACTATCTGATAAGCTGAAACTGGAAACCAGATCTCTCCTGGGCTCAGTGAGCGGTCCTTTTTACCATCACAGTGGCTGACTCTCTGTTTGGGTGCCTCATGGAGCTATAACTATGACACACATTGATCAGTATCCATTGACTATGCCTTCCTCTCCGTCTTTGTGCTGGTCTTCAAAGAGTGCAGAGTGAAGGACACGGGAATAAGTTATGGACTCCAGTACCAACTCTTAGTTAAAACCAGGTGTGATAGACCAAATACAGTATGTATGTACAAAGGAATATTATTCAGTCACAGAAAGGAATGTTGTGTTGATGTGTGCTACAACATGGCTACGTGTCAAAAACATGATACTGAGCGAAAGAAGCAAGACACAAAAGGCCATGTATCCTAAGATTCCATTTCCAGGAGATGTCAAAAAAAAACAAATCCACAGAGACAGGAAACTGGTGGTTGCCAGTCTGTCGGGAGGAAGAAATTGACTGCTGAATGGGTGAGAGGTTTTCTCTGGTGATGGTTGCTTTCGAACTAGATGAGAGTGAGGGTCGTACCACCCTGCGAATCTACTAAATGCCACTCAGTTGTAGACTTTGAATGGCTCATCTGATGTTAGGTGACTTTTACTTCCATTTTCAAAACGAACAAACAAAAAAAAGCCAGTAGACAAAAGCCAGGTGTGAATTTCATCTCCCTGCCTTCTGCTCTATACGTTTTTGCCTGATGCCATGTTGTGATGTTGTCTCCCTGGACAAGGAACGAAAATACAGACTCAACTCTCAATACTGTTACTTATCAGCTATGTGGTCTTGAGTAGTTCATGCCCCTCTCTGGATCTCAGCGTCCTCATCTGAAAGATAAGGACACTGACTGACTCAGATTTTACCCAAAGACCCTCCCAGGTCAGCTGCTGGGATCTGGAGGGCAGAAATGGGGATGATATTCACTGAGTGGAGGGAGGCACTCTCTGAGTTTCTTTTGAACCTTTCTCTCCTCTGCTAGTGGAGAGCAATGACTTTTAATTTCCTCTGTCCTCAGGCACCAGGGAAAGAGTCACAGAGATAACAACCTTGGCCCCTGATCTGGCTGGCACCGCCCGGGTTCCTGCCATGCTTCACTGAGCAATGTGAGCCCCTCGGTAATCCTGTTAAGCCGCTGGGGCAGTGAGTCATTTCCATACCACCCAAATGCCGTCCTGTCCCGACAAGGAGAGACTCTAGCCAGAACATTAAGACTTGACCTGCAGCAACATTTTAAGCATAAATTGGAGCTTTTAATTGGGTGGTGACTTAGAGACCCATCATGCCCAAATTAGTGTTCAGAAAAACTCAAACCGTGCTGGTTTGTTTACTTATGACCACTTTTCTGAGCTCCTATGACATCCCCGGCCCTGGGCTAAGTGTTGGGAAGGCTAAGCTATGTCTGAGCCTCTGTCTTCAAGGAATTCAAGGACCCCTGGAAGAGACAGAATTGTAAACAGGAGGGAAATATAGCAGTTCAAGGGCAGGAGAGAAAAACAGTGTAAAAGAGGAGAGGAAGCAGACCAGAGGAGAGACACATTGCTTCTGGGAGTGGAGGGAGGCTGGCGTGGAAGGGCAGGGCAGGTCTTTATGATTAGCTAGTGGGAAACTGCTGTACACAGGGAACTCAGCTCTATGATGATCTAGAGGAGTGGGATATGGAGTGGATGGGAGAGATACAAAAGGGTGGGGAAGGTATGTATACTCATAGATGATTCATATTGTTGTCCAGCAGAAATTAAGACATCATTGTAACACAATTATGCCTCAATTAGAAAATAAATAAAAAAAAGGATTTCTAAAAAAGGGAGGTCTTTGCAGATGTGCAAAGGAGACTTCCCTGGTGATTCAGACGGTAAAGCGTCTGCCTACAATACGGGAGACCCGGTTTGATCCTTGGGTTGGGAAGATTCCCTGGAGAAGGAAATGGCAACCCACTCCAGTATTCTTGCCTGGAAAATCCCATGGACAGAGGAGCCTGGTAAGCTGCAGTCCATGGGGCCGCAAAGAGTCAGACACGACTGAGCAACTTCACTTTCACTTTGCATATGTGCAGACCCCTAGGCTGGGTTTTGAGGGATGAGGTGGACTACTGTGCTCCAATGATGCTCCAAGAGAGTGTGACATTTTGAGTGGTACCTGAGCGGGGAGAAGAGTTTTGTCACTGTCTATGTTTAGAATCACCAGTGTAATAAAAAGAAGGCTAGATTTAAGTTGGTTTTATTACTGATCTTAAATTTCTACAAACAACGTACCCACTTATTGCCTAGTCTGTACCAGATTGCTCTTCTCCCCACTACTACCAGGCATACAAGGGTGGGAAGTAGCTATTCAAAACAGTGGGAACAGAATGTACCCAAAGCCCAGAAGTATGAAGCTTGAGAATGTATTAATGGAACGACAAGCAATTCAGTAGGATGAGACATGGACTATTTGGAGAAGGACAGCTGGAGAACAACAGAGAATGAAGCCTCTTTCCTTGAGGGCCCAAGTTACTGTGTTATGATGTCTGGGTTTTATCCTAGAAGGCATCAGGGAGCCATAGAGGGTTGTAAGCAGGAGCACTATGTACTTGCCTCTGTGTGTGTTTTTTAAATCACATCTGTTGTTGATGCAGCATTTGACAGTCAATAGGATAGGATGGAAATGTGGATGGAGGAAGGAGACTGGTCGGGAAGCCCTTGCTGTCATCTGGAAGAGAACATGGGCTTTATATCAAAGTTGGGTCACGGGGGGAAAAGCAGAAGATGAGCTCAAGGTATAGGCAGAAATTCAACTCCAGAGGCCTAAAGTCTAATTGGAAGTGTGGATGGGAAAATGAAGGTCTAAGTGATGACTCTGACTTCTCTTCCCATGCAAATGCCGGAGCTGGAGGGAAGTTCAGGACCACCCTCTCCACTGTTGTGGGTCAAGGAAGGCAAAGGTACTTACACTGAAGCTCTTGAGTTGGTGACCAAGTCAGTGGGATCCCCGTTTCTAAAGTCCCAGCTGCAGGACTGTCTCCCATCATGGCTGTCTCCTGCTGCCTTGATCCTGCCCTCCACAGCCCTCCGCTGGCTGAGCAGCGAACCAGACAAAGCTGTTTCCCACTGAGACACTGTCCTTAAGACAGAGTGACGCAGGAAGCCCCTCTCTTCTTTGAATCTGTCATCTCATCCCCCGAAAAAGGCCTGCAAATGTGCCCTGTTTCCATTTTTCACTCTTGCTTTCTGGTTTTTGACTTTTTATTTTGCTATAGCTCATGGCCCATTCCTCTTGCTTTACGTGAAGCTCCCTTCTCTCATTTACACTACCTGCCTGGACCCGAGGGCATCTGTGTGGCTCCTTGGATTCTCTGCCCCTAGAGCAAAGTCACCAGAGGCAGGGGTATGGATCTGTCACTGTGTCTGCTGAGCCCAGGCCTGGCTCTGACCAAGCTCGTCCAGGAGGAAACAACTTCAGGGCCTGTGATCGGTGAAGACAGGGTCCTCGGTGTGGCCCAGTCCACCTGGCCTGTTCTCTTGGGGCATAGCAGTCTCCTGGGTCAGCTGCCTTAGAGGCAGATCTCAAGGAGAGAAAGTGGCTCAGATAGACTTCTTCATGTAACCCTCTTTCTCCTCCTTCCTGCCCCTCCCTTCTCGAGTGGCAGGAGAGTCAGAACCCAAGGGAGGGTTAGGTAAGGTTTCCCAGAGGCCCTGGGACCACCCTTCCAGCCAATCCAGTCACTCCTTTGGCTTTCCTATCCTTTCGTTCCTTGGCCTCACTTGAACACTTCATACACATCATGTGTGACTCTTTGGGGCATCTTGTCCTGTGCTGGTTTAGGACTGTCTTCCTGGTGGCTCAGACGGTAAAGCGTCTGCCTGCAAAGAGGGAGACCCGGGTTCAATTCCTGGGTCGGGAAGATCCCCTGGAGAAGGAAATGGCAATCCACTCCAGCACTCTTGCCTGGAAAATCCCATGGACGGAGGAGCCTGAAAGGAGTCGGACACAACTGAGCGACTTCACTTTCACTTTCTTTCACTTTCCAGATGATGAAACTGCCTTCTTGTAACTCCCAGGGATCAGTCTTCTTAGAACATATCAGATCTGTCTTTGACAAGGCAGTCTTTGGAGTGTATGAAAAAAAAGATTTTATATTCTGTCCGACTCTTTTCTCTTCTGAAGGTTATCGCAACTCTTACATCATGTAGTTGATACTCTTAGGATATGGTGCTGCCTTAACCAAAGATTCCAGATATGGGTTAACCAACTTTTGAGACAAACGAACCAGAGACGCCAGTGGCCTAACACAAAGGAAGTGTGCTTGTCTATATGTAACCGGTCCTGGTTAGGGGCTGGTCTTCTTCCCCATGGTGATTCAGGGTCCCAAGTCCCTGCTAACCTGGATCTCCATCATTCCCTCCCTGCTGCTGGGGACAGAGGGAGAGGGTGAAGCGGGCACTCATTCCATCAGTGAGAACCATTCATATGGTCTTACCTTACACTTGCATGAACTGGGAACCACAGTCCCTGTGATCTGCTGCCCATTGGAGACAACTGGGGGGACGGGGCGTGGGGGACATCTGGAGGGCAGCAGGCCACCTTGGCCACACCTGAGTCACTCTCCTGCTTCTCACTTCTGAGCAGCCAGCTTAGGGGACATGTTCGAGGCTGAGGATGGGGCCCCCTCTTGTTTCTAATTGGTAAGCAGTGACTTCAGTTCAGCAGACACCACTTTGAAGATTTTGGCTGTATATGCACAGCACCTGTACTATAATTGACATTGTGTTCCCTTTAAATCAGTTCACTTTTTAATTTAGTTTCACCTGAATAATATACCTAGGAAATCATGGTTGAGATGTGCTAATTATACTTTTCTTAATATACTCTGAAATAAGTTTATAGTTACTCCAGTAAAAATATTTGCACATATACCACCCTCAGTATTTGCACACACATTATAGTAGTGTGCACTGCACATTTGGGGACACGCAATGATTGAGTCTGTATAAAGTTCTCCATGATCTAGCCCTAGCCTTTCTCTCTGACTCATGTTCTGCCCCTTCCCACAACTCTCTACACTCACGGGTCTTCTAGTTCCTCAAATCTGCCAAGCTTATTCTTACCTCAGGGCTTTTGGACTGGCTGCTGCCCACCAAGAGCATGCCTCCGCCTTATCTGCACATGTCTGGCTTTCTAGATATTAAGTATTTTCTCAGATGGCTCTTCCACAGAGAACCACCTAGTCTAGCTGTCTCATAGTCCACTACACCCTTCAGTGTCATTCCTCATTTCAGGCCTTTCAAAGCACTTTCAAGATCTGACATGCACTGTTTATTTATTTCTGATTTATTTACTGTTTCTCTGTGCCCAGTAACATATAAACTCTGTAACTGCAGGCATTTTTTTTTTTTCTTCTATTCTACTTACTCCACTTTCCCAGCACTTAGCACTGGGCCTGACACATAATGTGTGTGTATGTGTGTGTGTGTGTGTGTGTGTGTGTGTGTGTGTGTGTGTACGCATGCGTGCTCAGTCCTGTCTGACCCTTTGCAACTCTATGGACTGTAGCCTGCCAGGTTCCTTTGTCCATGGATTTCCCAGACAAGAATCCTGGGATATGTTGCCATTTCCTACTCCAGGGGATCTTCCCCACCCAGGGACTGAACCTGCATCTTTTGAATCTCCTGCATTGGCAGGCAGACTCTTCACCACTGGCACCACCCAGATAGCCCTTGACATATAATATATGCTCCATAAATATTTGTTATATGAGTAAAAACTGTAGAAAATAGACACATAGGTCACTAGCCAAATGAAACTGAAATACATTCTTATCAACTGCTTGGTATCCCTGATATGCATCTTATCAACTGCTAGAGAAGGCAGCTTGAAGGGGAGGCGGCCATGGGGTCTCCAGCTCCATCTCTGCAGTTTCCAGGTGCACTGGCCACCTGACTTGTTCACCCAGCCACAGAGAAAGAAGCCAGACAAGGGAGAGCTAGAGGGCCAGACCCACCCCTAGAAGGCACTTGCAGCAAGGAGGCAAGAGGTGAAGAGAGAACAGGCCAGAGATTAGCCATCTCCGCTTGGGACCCACAGGCCCTGGAGCATGGGCTCAGTAGTTGTGGTGCAGAGGCTCAGTTGTCTCCTGACATGTGGAATCTTCCTGGACCACGGATCCAACCGGTGTCCCCTGCATTGGCAGGCAGATTCTTAATCACTGGACTACCAGGGAAGTAGCGATTGACATTTTCCAAATTCCCTTCACATGGAGCATTGGACCCTGTTTATGTGCTGCCCCATGTGCCCCAGATGAAGGCATGGCATTTACTCATTTGACTGATTTTCACAAAAAGTCATTCTATGGGGTAGGAATTATCACTGCCATTTTTCAGTTGAACAAACTAGAATTAAAATGAGCTCCTCGAGACCAGAGCTACACAGCAAGTGGCAAATTAGGACAGAGCCTACCTGTTTTGTCTGCACATGCTCTTGTACTTGAATGTAAGTTTCCATCGAGAGTTACAAGAACCAGTTAACTATTTCTTTTCCTGTAAAGATGGTGTTTAGGAGGAAGAGGTGGGGTAGTTATTACTCGAAAGTGGGTTATTAAAGAGTCTCCTGAGGGGAGGCGGATGAGCTGAGATGAGAGGCTCATAGACTCTGGCTAGCTTTCACTTTCCACACATTCAAGGTCAAATGTGTACCGTTAGGACTGATGAGAGTACAGAGAACAGTGTTACCAGGTGTATTAATTCCCCAGGGCTTCCTTAACAAATCACCACAATCTGGGTGACTTAAATCAGAAACGTATTCATTCACAGTCTGGAGGTCAGACGTCTTGAATCAAGGTATCGGCGGACCCTGATTCCTTTGGAACCTCTAGGGCAAACCTCTCCCCTGCTTCTCACGGCTCCTGGTGTTGTCAGGAGTCCTTCACTTGCTGGTTTCATCTCTCTCCACTCAGTCTTCATATGGCCTTTCTCCTGTGTGTCTGCATTATCTTCCTTCGCCTTTCTCTTATAAGGACATTAGGCCATCTTTTAAGGCATTTAGGGGTAATCTCGTCTCAGTATGCTTAATTTAATTACATTTCAAAAGTAGCATTCCATCTTATTCCAAAAGTTAACATTTTTAAATTCCAGGCATCGGGACTTGGTATTTGTGTGGCCGTTATTCAACCTACTGCACTATGTAAGAGGCCACTTAGCCTGGAGACACTGGTGTGTCCTTAAATGTGTTGAAAGACAGTTCTGAGTGTTTCTTTACATGACACTATTTATCTTATCAGCTAGAGCAATGGAGGAGTAGTCTGGGCAACAAAGGTGGCCGAAGGCAATTTTCTGCCTGTTCAGCTGTGAGCTAGAAGGGGCACCAGAGGGGAATTTGTGCTGCCCCTCCCTCCCAGCCTTACTTACAGGAGATGGTCTCTCTGATAGTGACATTATTCCTCTATTGCTGGGATCATGGAGGACCCTGGACTGCTTTGCCTGTGTTTGAATTTTCAGTTGCCATCAATCACCCTGAGCCAATGTTTATATTTTGCAGGACTATCTCATGGCAAATTGTGAAGGAAAAAAATCCTCCCAATCACAAATATTTACAGTACTTGACTTCATTGCACTTTGGCCAGTGATGTTGAAATGGGTCACGTGCTGCCCTGAGGGACCCTACAGACATGCATGTTGGGAAAATTTACCAGCCATACTGTATTCTTAGGCCACTGGTGGAGAGCACAGAGGGGCTGAAAGGAAAAGAACATAGTGTGCCTGACCAAGGGCCGGATGCCATGCAAAGAAAGTCTTCACAAATCCCAACTTCCTTCTTGTGTTTATTCTTAGGTAGCTTCCTCTTAACTTTCTTCAGAGGCTTCAGCTAATTTTATAATTATCTTTTTCTTCAAGTTCCCTACCTAGTTCTCAAGTCCTTGCTTCAGAAGTCAACATCACTTCCAGTTTCTAGAAAATTGAGGCACCTCAATTCCTCCCACCCGCTTCCCCCCGACACTTGCAAACCTACCTTCAAATCCACCCTTTCCTCCTTCTCTCAGTCTTAGAGCCATTCAAAATTAGGTGCCCCACTAATATGGAGATTCAGCCTTTCTCATATCCTCCAGGTCTTTCTTCCGTTAGTTAGTACCCTCCTTTTATAAACAGCTTTGCATGGGTACTCATTTTGCTTCAGCTGTGTCTGATTCTCTGAGACCCTATGAGCCAAAGCCCACCAGGCTCCTCTGTCCATGAGATTCTCCAGGCAGTCCCACTGGAGTGGGTTGCCATGCCCTCCTCCAGGGAATCTTCCTGACCCAGGATTGAACCTGCATCTCCCGCATTGCAGGAGAGCCAGCCAGGAAGCCCAATAACAACTTTACTAAGATATAATTCACATACATAAACTCCCCTTTTGAAGTATAAAATTCAGGGTCTTCTAGTTTCCTGATAGAGTTTTGTGTTAATCCCCACTATCTTATTTTAAAATATTTTCATTATTACATAAAGAAACCCTCCACCCACTAGCAGTCTATCTTCATTCCCATTGCCATTATTTCTGTTTCTCAACTTTATTCCATGGATCTCTATGTCTAGTTTACATTAGTGCTCAGTATCTCCATTACTGTAGCTTTGTAGTAGGTTTTGAAATTGAGACCTGTGAATTCTCCAACTTTGCTATTGTTCAAAATCATTTGGTTATTCCGAGTTTTTTTACATTTCCATATGATTATTAAGATCAATGGCCAATGTTTACCAAAAATAGAGCTGGAATTTTACACTCTTTCTATAGTTTGGGGAGTGTTGCCACTTCAAAATTCAATATTTGATCCATGAACATGGGATATTTTAAAATTTAAATCTTCTTTAATTCCTTTTAAACGATGTGTCTTAGTTTTCACTGAAGAAACAAGTCTTATACTTCTTTTGAAAATTTATTCCTAAGGATTTTATTCTTTTAATATTATTGTAAATGGAATTGTTTTCTTAATTTCACTCTTAGATTTTTCATTACTAGAGTATAAAACATAATTGATTTTTATATATTGAATTTATTTCCTGCAACTTTACTGAACTTGTTATTAGTTCTGGAAATATTTTTGCAGATTACTCAGGATTTTCTATATACAAGATTAAGTCATCTGTGGCTAGAGATAGTTTTACTTCTTCCTTTTCAGTCTGGGAGTGTATTGCTTCTCTTTCTTGCCAATTGTCATGGCTAAACCTCTAACGCAATACTGACTACAAGTGGTGAGGGGATGTTCCTTATCACAGGGAGATAGCTTTCAGTCTTGGTCGGTAAATACAATGTTAGTGATGAGTTTTTACAGATGCCCTTTATCAGATTGAGAATGTTCCTTCTATTCGTAGCTCGTTGAGTGGTGTTTTTTTTTGTCTTTTTTTAAAATCAGGAAATGGTGTTGGATTTTGTTCAATACTTATCCTGTGTGTGTTGAAGTGATAAATCTTTTTGTTCTTTATTCTGTTAATATGATGCATTGAGTTTCTTGTGTTAAACCAACTCATGGTGTATAATCCTTTTTATGCCTTGCTCAGTTCTCTCTCTTGTATCTTCCATATTTTTTTTCCCACTGACTTCTTTTCTTTAGCTGTTAAACTTGCTCACATTTCTTTCATAATAACAGAGAACAAAACAAACTTACCTCATGGTCTCTATACCCTCAAACTGCTGCCTTCTCATTCTTCTTTCATTTTTATTCAAATTTTTGGAAAGGGTTATCCTCTTTCCGATTTAATATAGATTCATGACTAATCAGAATGGAAACTGCTTTCATTAAGATCAGGAAGGACTTTTAATTACCAAAGTCCTTATTTTACCAGACTTACATATCATTTTCCAGTGTCCTACTCCTTCCTCTGTGAAACTTTCATATCTCTGATTTTCTCTGCATCTTTTTTATTATGGCATCTTGCTCTTTGGGGCACTTTCCCTCCTGCTTATAAAATAAAAACATTTTTTTTTTAATAATGACTTTTCTTAAGGTTCTGTTTTTAGTTCTCATCTCACTTCATACTTTTCTGCGAAAGCTTACAGATATTCATCACTTTCACTATCATTTGCATGGGAATGAGCACTGACTTGTTACCTTCTCTCAGATCCAGCCAGATATATTCAGACACTTCCTGGACATCACCACTTGAAAGTCCAACAGTATTGTCAAATATAACAGGTCAAAACAAAACTTTGAAACCTTATCCTGCCTAACCTGTTCTTCTTCCAGCCTGAGGCAAATCTCTGGAACCAGATGAGGTGACAGTTGCTTTAGTTTACCAAGGCAGATTGGCAGTCCTGTATTTTCATGGGTGTTAGATGCTGGGTAGCAGAAGGAAAGAGTTCAGCATTTTACCTTGCCTTCAGACAGCTTTTAGTCTTAAGTAAGAGACAGGAACAGACCCAGCTGACTGTATTCCAAGGTAAGTGAAGAAGAGTTTGAGAGTAACAGAAATGAATGACAATAGATCAAAGGAGAAAGTTTGATTCTGCCTGGGAAGGTAGCAGGTGGGAGTGGGGAGACATCCTAGACAGAGATGATGATGTCTGGACTGAGACAGGAAGGTGAGTGGGATTTAGATGTGGCAGGAGGGTAAAGAATTGGCTGAGCTGTCATGAGGGATAAAGCCAGACTGTTCAGGGAGGAGCATATGGTTTGATGTGTCCGGTGGAGACCTGAGAAAAGAAGCAGGTGTCCCAGCGAGGGCCAAAACTTGAAGCATCTTGAATGTCCCCATGGAGAACTTGAGATTTTTATTCTATGGACAGGAGAGACTCATTGAAGCTGTTAAGCTGAGTAGTGTCAGGGTCTGAGCCTTATTTTAGGAACAATCAAAGGGTGCTGCACACCTAGAGTTCACACGCATTTAAAAAATTATTCCTGGGCACCTCAGAGTCAGTGACCTGGACAAGGTCCTGAGAGGGCACCTGTCCTTGTTATTGCTCTGGAAGACGTGGTTCTTATATTTAAAAATAAGAAGATAATGAAGCAGCATCAGCTTATGAAAGATTAGCTGTCTCTGCCCAGGGGTTCTTCCTGTCCACATGCGTCTGGCACTGTGTCCTGAAATGTCACAGAAATGTGTGTCACTGGGTCCTGAAGGCTGTAGAAAAATACACCTGAAACAAACAGGAACAAAAAAGACCCCAAGAAAAACCCACCAACAGCCACGCATGGCAGGTGTACAGACTCCTCCCTTCAACAGCCCTCCCCAGTCCTCCCATCCTGTATGGTTGCTGAGGTAGACACAGAACAGGAGCAAAGAGGGGACTTCCTCAGGGCATGGGACACAAAGCTCTTGTGCTTCATGGCCTGCTCCGGGGCGTCCTCTGCCCTAAAGACTCTCAGCTCTTCTCCAATAGGAAGACAGCTCTCCCGCCTCTGCTTTCACAAGACACTCTGGTATCTGTAAAGTTCTCATGGTATTTGTTCCCAGGCTACTTGAGAATCCAAGGGCAGGACTGTGTGACCGATCCCCGTATTCTCCATGACATTCAGGCTTCTCAGAGCAGTGATCCGCAAATTTGCGCAGCCAGCGGGGATGTGAAGAACAATCTTTGAAGAGTGAGAAGGAAGTATTAGAACTTCATTTATGCTTAGTTCTAATCCAAAGATAAGCAAGAAATCAAGTTTTATTATTCTTTAATATGTAGACTGACAGGCATGTGTAATGTAAAATACAAATAAATAATATGTGAGGAGTGCTCAATTTTTTTATTGCTGAGATTAAAAAATGGGACCACACTGTAAGTACTGAATTAATGATTATTGCATGAAGTAACTCTATTTGACATTGAACAGGGAACATCAATGCCAAAGAAGAAGTTGGGTCATTAATCTGATCATTTATTCCTGCCAACAAACATATATGAATATAACATAGCTACTCTTCTGTCTCAGGCAATGTGCTAGGCTCTGTGGGTTGTGTTGTTGTTCAAAGCTGAATACAATATACACACAAGTACTTTGAAGAAGTTTTAACTCCACATAGTATAATAGAATGGGAGCGAGTTTGCAGGGAAGCATATGGGGAAATGGAAACCTTCAGTGGCTCCTCAAAGACCTTTGAAATGTTCATACATTGACTCAGCAAGTCCGCTTGTAAAAATTTATCTAAAATACCATTAAAGATTTGTAGCAAATACTTAGCTACAAGAATGGTCATCACAGCATCAGTTCTAAAACTGAAAAACCAGAGACAGCCCCAACTCCCAACATCATGGGATTGCTTATATAAGTGTTATGTCCATTCAGTGGAACACAGCCCAACCATTGAAATTGATATGTAGATACATATTTCATTACACTGAAAGCTATTTATAACATTTAAAAATCAAAATGGGTTATACAGTGTTATCTAATACAGAATGATTCTGTTAATATATATGCAGAAAAAGATTCAGGTGGAGTGTGCTAAGACATATTTTTTTAAAAAATATGTATTTATTTATTGACTGCACCAGGCTTTTTTTTGTGGCATGTGGGATCTTTGATTTTCCTTGTGGCTCATGTAATCTTTAGTTGCTTGTGGGATCTATCTCCTTGATCAGGGTTCTAACCTGGGCCCCCTGCATTGGGACCATTGAGTCTTAGCCACTGGACCACTAGGGAATACCCTTGTTGTTCAGTGGCTAAGTTGTGTCCAGCTCTTTGCGACTACATGAACCGTAGATGCCAGACTTCCCTGTCCTTCACCATCTCTCAGAATTTGCTCAAACTCATGTCTGTTGAGTCGGTGATGCTATCCAACTATCTCATCCTCTGTTGCCCTCTTCTCTTCCTGCCTTCAATTTTTCCCAGCATCAGGGTCTTTTCCAGTGAGTCGGCTCTTTGCTTCAGGTGACCAAAGTATTGGAGCTATAGCTTCAGCATCAGTCCTTCCAAGGAATATTCAGGGTTGGTTTCCTTTAGGATTGACTGGTTTGATCTCCTTGTTGTCCAAGGGACCCTCAAGAGTCTTCTCCAGCACCACGATTTGGAAACATAATTTCTTCAGTGCTTTAGGAAATCCCAAATACTTTAATTTTAGTTTTTAAATCAATATACTGTAAAGTACAGTTGTATGAGTTTCAATTATGTATGAATTTGTGTAACCACCGCAATAATCAGGACAGCCAAATCTATCACTTATAACAAACAAACAAACAAAACCCTTGTGCTGCCCTTTGGAATTCACTGCAAATCTCTGGTGACCACGAATGTGTTCTCTGTTGCTATAGTTTGGCCTTTTCCAGCATGTTGTATAAGTGGGGTCACACAGCACATAATTTAGAAATAGACTTCTTCTGCTCAGTGTAATGCCTTTGCGATATGGCACTGATAGTTCCTTTCTATTGTGAGCATTATTTCATCGTATGGCTGTAACACAGTTGCTCGTTCATCTGTTAAAAAACATTAATTTCTTAAAAATAATACTTTGGGGTACTATGTAAAGAGCTTCTGTGAACATTTGTGTGCATTTTTTACCTTCTAAAGACCTACCAAACTGTTTACAGATGATTTTACGTTTACACTTTCTCACCAGCAATGTATGAGGATACCAGTTGCTCTGCATTCTTGCCACCACTTGTAATTGCCAAGTGTTTTTTTTCTTTTATCTCTTTTAGTCATTCTAAGCTGCGCAGTGGTCTCTCATTATGGTTTTTATTTTTAGTTTGTAATGGCTGATGATGTTGAACATCTCCTTATGTGTTTATTTGCCATTTGTAGATCCCCTGTGATAAAATGTCTATTCAAATCTCATGCCTATTTGAAAACAGACTGCCTGTTTTCTTTGGATGGCATTTTGACAGTTTTTTATCTAGTTTTGATATGAGTCCTTTGTCAGATGTGTGATTTGCAACTATATTCTCCAAACATTTCCTTGTCTTTTCATTTCCTTAGTATTATTTTTCATAGAGACAAAGTTTGTAATTTTTATGAAGTCTGATCAGTTTATCATTTTTTCTTTTATCTATTATGTTTTTGCGTTATAGCTAAGAAATTTTTGCCTAATCTTAGCTTATGAAGATTTTTTTCTGATTTCACTTCTAAAAGTCATAGTTTTATGTTTTATCTTTGTATCTGAGATTCATTTTAAGTTAATTTTTTCTAGAATATGTGAGGATTAGATTGAAATGGTTCATATGTTTGCATATGGATCTTCAATGATCCCAACATGATCTTGTTAGTAAGTTAGATTGCCTTTGCGTTTGTATAAAATATCAACTAGCTGTATTCATGTGAGTCTATTTACAAATGCTGTATTCTGTTCCAATGGTCTCTGTGACTCTTCTTTTTCCAAAACCACACTGTCTGATGACTTTACCATAGGTCTTGAAATCAAGATAGGGTGGGAAGAATTCTCTAATATTCTTCTTTTTTCAATTTTGTTTTGGTTATTCTAGTTCTTTTGCCTTTCTATATAAACTTTAGAATCAACTCCTTTGTATCTACAAAAAAAAAAAAAAAAAAGAAAACTTGCAACGATGTTGATTGGAATTTAATTCTAGACATCAGTTCTTAGAGAATCAGCATCTTAACTATAGTGAGTCTTCCAAGCCATGAACATAGTATATATTCCTATTTGCACTATATAAACTTTAGAATCAACTCCTTTGCATCTACCAAAAAAAAAAAGAAAACTTGCAATGATGTTGATTGGAATTTAATTCTAGACATCAGTTCTTAGAGAATCAGCATCTTAACTATAGTGAGTCTTCCAAGCCATGAACATAGTATATATTCCTATTTGCACTATATAAACTTTAGAATCAACTCCTTTGTATCTACCAAAAAAAAACTTGCAATGATGTTGGTTGGAATTTAATTCTATATATCAGTTCATAGGGAATCAACATCTTAACTATAGTGAGTCTTCCAAGCCATGAACATAGTATATATTCCTATTTGCACTTATTTACTTACTTTGATAGTGTCTTACTTTCAATAGTTATTGTTGTTTCTAATTTTAAAATTAAAAGGGCTTTCAGTAGGCAATGAACAAGGCAGATCAGAAGAGTAGAACTGGAGATTAGAGATGTCCATCATCAAAAGCTGGGAGCAGACTCAGATGCCAGTGGAGTGAGGGATTCTAGTAGTGAGATATAGCTTCTGGGGAGTATGGTGTGGAGTAGCTGTTGTTCAGAGTTAGGAAGTACCAGGGAGAGGTGGAGGTTCCAGCAGGAAGTCTGATATTGATGAGATCATGTCACATGCCAGTTCGGGGTCTGGGCATTTCAAAAGATTAGGAAGCCGGATCCTAGCTATTGGGATTCAGGAGGGGAATATTCAGTCTCTTATTGTAGTGGAGAGGGTTAGCATGGGCCTAGGACAGTAGCAAGTATTACTAGATACTAAAGCGGGAGTGAACACAGGGGGCTATAGGAGAGGAACAAGGCAGTGCTCCAAATATGGACTTGACATCACTGTGGAAGGATTGGCCAGCCCACTAAATTCTGAGTTTCTTGGGGAACTAAACTAAGGCTCCTGAAATTATACTTGACCAAGTTCTAAATTGGTCCTAGACGTTGTGCAATGCTGAGCCTGAAGGTGGAATTCAAATAGGCCCATTTGTGACGAGAGGAGGAATGTCGGGGTAGAAAGCCAGGTGGAGCAGTCCTCATTTGTTCGCTTATTCACCCAGTATTTAATACATGAAAGGCATTCTTACCTTTATCGCCGCAGTCCACAGCAATGCTGTCTACTTGTGGAATGAGCAGATAGTATGCCTACACACGCTTGAACACACCCCCTCATTCACACATGTGTGTGCTCATGCACACATGCATGGGTGGTTGCACAGGAAGAATGGCAAGCACTGGCCAAATGCCAGCTGGGAAACCCACAGTGATACTGACCCTGAGGCACTGGGAGCCCCATGGATCAGTTCACCAGGTAGCTGCTAACATCAAAGAGCACTGGGAATGTCCCAGAACTGGGACAAAGGTGACTGTAACTCTGAGGTCTTGTGATGCCAGAGAATAAGTTGATACATTTCCTTTGGACTGAAAAAATTCTAGGTGGCATTTGAATAGCTGAGCCTAAGGTCACAATGAATTGGCCAAAGAAAGGAAGAGGACATATTAAAAATATAGTACGTAGTTCTTGATTTAAATAGCAACATGAGTGGGCTTTTTTCCACCCCCCAACAGGAAAGAGGATTAGCAGCTTCTTTTCAGCATCTAGAAGCAAGAAGACAGTTAGTCTCTTGAACTTGAACTTGCTTATTATAAGCCCTTATCATAAACCATCGCTCTCTGTGTACTGATTTCTAGCCAACGATTAACCGGATGTGACCTTAGAGCTTTGATAATAGCTAGAGAACTCACTCAGCAGAGGGAAGCCTGCTAATTTATGAACAAAGCAGGTATTTACAGACCCCTTCAGCCTCAGGTGAGTACTTTTCCATCCAGGTGGCTTAAGAAGTCACAAACACAGAGCTCTGATGGGCCCCTGAGCATGGGCTTCTGCTGACTATCAGGAAAGATGAGGCGATCTAGACCTGACTGGAAATGACTCAATGCCAAAATCATGAGACCAGCCGCCTGCTATGTAGGGTTGAAATTCAATGCCAAGATCTCCATATAATAAGATCACTGACAATAATGCCATTCATTTTTGTGTACATTACACTTTACAATTTTTTGTGCATCCTTTATCATGACAATATTTTTTCTGTATGATTCTATTTATATGAAGTTCAAAAAGAAACTCAAGTGAACTATAACCTTCAGAGATGCATGCTTAGGTAGTAAAACTACACAGCAAATTAAAGAAATGATCTGAATAACATCAGGAGAGCAGCGATTCTAAGGGAGAGAGCAGGTGTGACTGGGGGCACACGCAAGCCTTCTAGGGTACTGGTGTGTCCTATTTCTTCACTTGGGTGGAGTTTACGCAGGGATTTACTTTGTAATAATTCATTAAGCTGTACATTTATGATCTATGCACTTTGTGCATGAGTTTATGTCTTACTTTATACACAAACAAAAAGATGAAAAAGAAAAGAAAATCAGTTTCTTTCCTTTGCCTCATTCCAGCCATGATTGGTTGTTAGTTATTGAGATCCTAGGCTAGAGATGGCTAAAGCAAACACAGTATCTAACATGCCTTGGTGGTATTTTGGATAGATTGATCTTTCACATCCCTTAATTAAAAAAGTCTCCATCTCTCTATATAGTCCCAGTCTGAGAGTCCCGTGAAAGGATTAGAAACTTGTTAAAAGTCACCAACTAATGTCAGAGTTAGAATTTGATCCCAGGTGTTCTGACTCTACATCTAATGTTCTTGAGTGATGATACTAATATTTTATTCCCAGATTTTAAAATTCCACATATTTCTTTATTTCAAATGAAACTGAGTTGGGTATCTTGGCAAATGTCCTTTGGTTTTCAAACTTGTTTTAAAGAGTAAAGAATGTTTGGCTGTATACTAATTAGAAATGCCAAAGAAAGGTTCACTTAGTACTGAGAATTAATTGAGTAGGAAAGATGTGACTGGTTTCCTAGTGACCACAGCATCTTGAAAAATTAGAATTCTTTACATGTAAGATTCAATCTCGTTATAATATTTTTATATACCAATATATTGGAAATATATTAGGTGTTCATTGTATGTATTTAGAAAACTTCAGGAGAGATAAATAAGGAAATAAAAAGCACCCACAACCCCAACCTTCAGAGATAAGCATTGTTAAATTTTGATGTTTTGAATCTATGTTTGTTTAAAAAGTGTTTGCAAAACTGATATCCTAAAAATAGTTCTGAAACTTTTTAATCTTAGAAGTATTTTTTCTTACTATTAAGTCTTCAGACAGAAGCCAGGTATGTCTCCGTTTGCCTGGCAAAGCAATAAATCTATCCTTTTCTGCTTCACCAAAAACTCTGTCTCTGGGATTTGATTCATTTGGCCCCAGTATACAGAGGGGTCTTCTCAGGTGGCTCAGTGGTAAAGTAATCCTCCTGCCAATGCAAGAGACGCAGGAAATGTGGGTTTGAACTCTGGGTCAGGAATATAACCTTAAATAGAAAATGGCAACCCGCTCCAATATTCTTGCCTGAAAAATCCCATGGACAGTGGAGCCTGGAGGGCTACAGTCCATAGGGTTGCAAAGAGTGGGACATGACTGAGCATATATACCCAACACATTTTTAAGGCCTACACAACGTAACGTTGTATAAATGAATATATCATGTTTTTCAAAAAGCCAATTTCTTTTTGTGGGCTATTTGATTTTTTCAAATTACTTTGATTGTGAAAAACATGGTAAGCATTTTTGTAAATGAATCTGTGCACATAACAATTATTATTTCCTTATAGTACATTCCTAGAAGTGAAAGAGGTGTGTCTGGGTCAAAGGATACACACATTTTAAAGGCTTTTGATATATTTGCCAAATTGCCTTTCAGAGAGATTGTCCCAATTTATGCTCCCATAAGGAAGCTGAAGTTGAATGATTCTATGAAGACCTACAAGACCGCCTGCTGCTGCTAAGTCACTTCAGTCGCGTCCGACTCTGTGCGACCCCATAGACGGCAGCCCACCAGGCTCCCCCGTCCCTGGGATTCTCCAGGCAAGAACACTGGAGTGGTCCTTTTCATTATAGGGGATTGGAATGCAAAAGTAACAGGCAAGTTTGGCCTCGGAATACATGAAGCAGGGCAAAGGCCAACAGAGTTTCGCTAAGAGAACATACTGGTCATAGCAAGCATTACTATGAACAAAGCTAATGGAGGTGACGGAATTGCAGCTGAGCAATATCTAATCCTAAAAGACGATGCTGTTAAAGTGCTGTACTCAATATGCCAGCAAGTTTGGAAAACTCAACACTGGCCACAGGACTGGAAAAGGTCAGTTTTCATTCCAGTCCCAAAGAAAGGCAATGCCAAAGAATATTCAATCTACTGCACAATTGTGCTCATTTCACATGCTAATGAGGTAATGCTCAAAATCCTTCAGACTAGACTTCAATACCATATAAAAGTGTTTCCCCCAGCCGTGCCAACACTAGATATTCTAATCTGAAATGTAAAAAACATTGTTTGCTAGTAAGTTTCCATTTTCTTGTGGTTTTTTAGCTTTTCTGTTGATTTAATTCCTTTAGTCCTTTAAGAAAAAATTGTATATTATCTCTCCTTATAGGAGTCCTGATGATCAAACATGAATTACAGATCTGAGATATCTCACCTGTCTATGCATATTTAAAATTTTCCACCTAAAACATGATGAGAATCCATTACTAAGAGAAAGGAAAATGGATTTTTGTCTGTGTTAATACTGCAGTTCCCAAGTGAATCACTTATTTACCTACCTAATGCCCCATTAGGCGTTCTAAGCACATTCACATAGTGTTAAAATACCTAATGATCACTCATAGAAATGGAAAGTCAAACAAGCCCAGTGTATCAATTTGCCAGATTCAACAAACTCTTTGGTAATGTGCTTACGAGACCCTATGGGGGACAGCAGTTAAGAATAGGTTAGACAGCCCATTAGCTTATGAAAAGAGCTGTCGATGCAATCATAATCTATTTGCTTGCATTTCACTGACATTTTTCTGAGCTTATGGTGATAGAAAGCTATTTCCCACATTCCTACTTGGGCACTCAGCAGAACGATGGGCAGGTTAAATCGCAATAAAACAAGTATTGCTGGGATGCAAATCTTTCTGTAGCTGAAAGAATGCTAGGCCCCAGGTGGAATTCCACGTATTCGAAATATTTTTTGATGCCATAAAATCCTAACACAGCAACATAATTGGGACAGTGCTTTGGCTTACATTCTATTGGGATTTGACTTATTAGTGATAGCTTGATTAACAAGGCTTCTGGAAAGAAATCTCCTTTCAGTAAAACATCAGCCTGGGGGAAAGCAGTTTGGAAGAAGTATGGGCTTGTTCTTTGTTATTCCAGAACTCTAGAGGGAAGAACTGAGGTCAGTGGGTGGAAATAACAAACTCAGATTATAGATTATTTTAAGGAATACATTTCTAACAACCAGAGTGGTGCCAAGAATGGCTGCCTTGTGCAGTAGGCAATACCTCTTTTCTGGTAAGGGTCCCAGCTTCTGCTGGAGGAGTAGGCAGGGATGCTGGAAAGGAGTTTCCTTTATTGTGACACCCAGGGTCTGTGTTTTCAGACAGCATCACAAGCACATTTTTGCATGGGTCGCTCTACCACTGCCTGTTTACTAAGCAACAAGAAATGTGGGAAATTCCAAGTTCATAATTTTCATACGGCTTATTCTTTTTCGATGAATATGCTAGTCAAATACAAATTGCAAAGGTAAGGACCATCATCAGCTGAGTCAAGCCAAAGTGTCAGGTTAGATTATTCTCCCCGAATCTCAAACATATACATTTCTTTCTCACAGAAGCTTTGTTGAAGGCTGGAGGATTCTCCAAGGCAGCTCACTTTCAATCGGTGACTTAAAAATCGATTCTAGTTAATTTTGCACCATGTCTCTCTCAGCGTATGACTATGGGGGTCTCCATGGCAGGGGAAGAGAAAGTATGGAAGACTCACACACTCTTTTCTGTGCTTCTACTTACGTCACTTCTACTTACTGTCTGTTGGTCGGAACTAGTCACATGGTCCATTCTAGTTGCAAACGAGAGTGGAAAATACAGTCTGCCTGTGTTCCTAGGAAGAGATAAGTGACGTAGGTCTTGTGAATGCATAGCATTATTTTTTGACAAATTTTTTCCTAAGTTTTCTTTACTTTTATATTCTACCTTGAAAGAAAAAGTACTGTGAGCTTTACACCATCATAGAGCATGACTATGTGCTTCCCCACATAGACAATTGATTTTATGTAATTTTTAGCAGTTCTTTTACTTTCTCCACAGTTACAAAAAGTTTGTCTCCTCTGAGAAGATGGGGGTTTGCGCATCCTTGCCCTCTGTCCTGAAGTTTTATCTATTTGAAGTAGGGTTATCAATAGCCTCTAAGTAGTTCTAACATATCTTTCTAATATTTTTCTGACTTTTAGCTCTGGGTTCCATAGCTCTGGGCTTCATGACTGATCGCCGTTGAGGAAGAGGAATGATGAGTTTGCTAGGGCTGTCAAAACCAAGTACCACAACCTGAGTGGCTTAGATAATAGAACTTTGTTGTCCCACAGTTCTGAAGGCTGGAAGTCTGAGAGCAAGGTGCTCTTTCTGAAGGCTCTGAGGGAGCATCTGTTCTATGCCTCTCTCCTAGCTCCTGGCGATTTGCTGGCAGTCCTTGGTATTCTTTGGCTTGCAGGAGCATCTTCTTGATTTCTGCCTCCATCATCATATGGTGTTCTGCCTCTTTGTGTGTATCTCTCAGTGTCCAAATATCCCCTTTTTATAGGGATAACAGTAATTTTGGGTTAGGGACCACCCTAATGATCTTATTTTCACTTGGTGATCTCTATAAAGACCCTATCTCCACATAAGGTCACATTCTGAAGAAAGAGACCAGAGTTTTAGACCTGACTTTCCTTTTCTGAGCCTCTGTGCTTTCACCTACAAGAAGAGGAGGCTAGGCTGGTGAACTTTGAAGCCTCTGTTACACAGTCGGTGATACTCTACGATACAAAGACATCATGATCGAAGGATCCATGGCTAGAAGAGTCTATGGCTTTCTGAGTTCCCAGTTTTCTTTTATAGCATGGCTTACGTGCAGGAAAAAGAGGTCACAACTGTGACTTACGCGTTTAGGGTCTCACTCTGACAAGCAGGTTTGAATCCATTCTCTCTCCCTTTCGTATATGTACAGTGATATGCACACAGATATGTTTTTGAATAGAAAAAGGAGATATTTTTAATAGCAAAGTTTTTTTAATCCCTCCCCTTTTTTTCCTGGAAAAAGATGAAATCATCTATTTATTCTGGATCAATTACAAGCACTAGAAAGCACAGGAGGAACAGAAAGCTTAATCACAAATAAATATACCCGGAGAGGGGGTGGTTACAGAGGAAACTGCTATTGATTGGCCTTGTAAAATCTGCTGCTGAATCGATAGCAATTTCTGGAAATGCCAGACATTTATTTTGTGTGGCTCAAACAACAGAGATAATAATAAACGTACTTATGAAGTAGGTCTCTTGACACTATTTCCTTGAGTCCCTTATAAGAGCACACATACATAATAGGTGGGAGAACGCTATAGTGAATGGACTTCAGATTTAAATCCAGGCTGAGACACCCACTCCCACTCTCTCCTCTATGTTGGACATCATATTTGAATAAATCTGTATTGAAGAAACACAGATAATTCACCTGCGTGAAGAGATGGGAGAGGTATCCTTACCAGCTGTGGAAAGGCAGGCTTGTGCTTGTTCTGATGCTCAGGGAAGAAAGATTCTGAAACTACTGGAGCCTGCTCTTTCATTCTGAATTTCTGTCCTGCTTTGTCCCCTTTACATAGCTCTCCTTGGAGCTTCTTTATGCTCCCTCACCCCTCCCCTTCATCCTCAGCCAAGCCCTTCTCCCTGCTCCTTGTGCAAGGGCATTTGATAAGCTTGCCAGGGCCAGTAGGCCTAAGAAATGACTCAGAGGTGTTTCATGAACAGGGGAGATGCTCAGCGTGCTTCAGCACAGTAAAAAGAGCTACCGTTTATCGAGTACCTTCATGTGCTGTGTATTTTACACTCACGACCTCATGTATTTCTTATGACAACCTTTTGAGCTACTATTATTCTTCGAACTTTTTTTTTTGGTAGGAAATTGAAGCTCATCAGGGTTAAATTATGACCCAAGATCATGAAACTGTTACAAAACTGACTTACATTTGAACTGAGATCTGATTGTAAATTCTTTCCATTCGGCTTTTTCCCACTGGTGTGTGACTGGGACTGTGGGAAGTGAAGCTATAACATGAAGAGGGCCTTGAATGCCTGGTGAAAGCTTGTCAACAGTATTCCTGTGCAATAGGGAATATATGAAGGTTTCTTTGAAAACATGGATGGTATGATCAGACTAAATTTAGAGGGAGATCTTTTTGGTGTTTGTGTTTAGGATGAATTGATGCAGGTAAACTCACAGACTGGAGACCATAAAAAGGATGAAGAAGCAGATATGGTGGGAGGCAAAGATGCTCGGACTAGGAGAGGGACAGTGAAATCACCAGGAGGTGGCTCTTGGCAGTTACAGGAGTGGAAATGTTTCCCCTTTGCCCAGATTTGTCTCTGGGTTCCTGCCCAGCTACCTCACCTTCTGTTTTGGGATGGTGGGAGGATTCCCTGGAGAATATTCATTCCCAGCCTGGGCTTCTTGATGCAAAGTCAATGTCAAAGATATTACTGGATATGGATGCCTACTGAACTGGGAATAGATGGAGATCATTTTTCCATCCTGTTTTGTTAATGCATCTCTATTTAGTACAGGGCTGCTAAGAATTTGAACTACTAATTTGGATGGTGGAAGAAGGTGTTCTTTCTATAAACTGGGAGATTTTTGGATCCTTGTTTGTGTCCCATCTCTTCACATTGAACCTATATTTTTGTGAGAGTCTTCAGGCTCTGAGAGCCACAGTAAGTCTCCCTTGAGATGGGATTGGTGCTGACAGTGATGCTTTCCTTTCAATTACTCAAGAAACCAGCTCTCCTCAGATCCTAAATCAACCCCTGTTTCAAGAGCAGGTCCTGAAAGATAGCTCCCTAACTATTTAAAGAAGGGAAGTCAAAGAACCTTCTTGAATGATCTATCCTGTGAGGACTCATGTGAGTCAATTCTTTAGATGCCTTTTGTGTGGGTATTTTGTGCCATCCCCTGTGCTGGGGCCCTTGGAGGAAGCCAAGAAGAATCATACAGAGTTTCTTCCTTGACAGTCTAGCAGGAGACTAAGCCCATGTTCATAAATAACCTTTATACTCTCCAGTTCACACCATGGAACCACCACAGATAACACAGGCCATGAGGGTTCAAAGGGAAATAAGAAAGGGAAGCTGCAGGTTCTAGGTTCCCCTCGAATGAGAGGAAAAATTACTTCGAAATTTTGGGATATTTCAGGTGTAGAGAATGACAATAGCCAGGCGAGGCAGTGAGAAAGCACAGAGAATTCAAGGAATCCTAGAGAAGAACCCAGTTCACTGAGATGCGTGGAGCCTGTGGAAGGGATGAGTAGGGGGCTGAAGAGGTGGGTTAGCGCTAGATGGGGAAGACTACACATCACACAGAGGCAGTAACTCCACATCCGAAACTTTGACTACTTGGATGAAACAAGCCAAATACTCCAAAAGTACCATAATTTACCCAATATAATACAGACAACTGCAATTGCATTCATAATTTTAAAAACTTTCAATAACAAAATCTCCAATTCCAGATGGTTTCACTGAAGATTTCCTTCCAACATTTAAAGAAGAGTTAACACCAATTTTCACATCTACTAGAAAACAGAAGAGGACAAAATCGTCTTCAATTCATTTTATAAAGATAGTATCATTCTGATACTGAAATGACAAACACAGTACAAATAAAGATAACTAAAGATTAACACTCCCCACATGCATGCCAGGTTGCTTTAGTCATGCCCAACTATTTGTGACCCTATGCACTGTAGCCCACCAGGCTCCTATGTCCATGGGATTTTCTGGGCAATAATACTGGAGTGGGTTGCCATGCCCTCCTCCAGGGGATCTGCCCTAACCAGGGACAGAACCCAGGTCTCCTGCATGATTGTATCAGTAAATACAGAAAAAGCATTTGGTAGTTAGTAAGATTTTTAAAAGACAAGTGACCAACCAGGAAAAAAATATCTGCAAGTCACATATCTGTCAAAGAATACCTAGAATATATGTAGATACCTCAAAACTCAACAGTTAAAAAACAAGCAACCTAATTTGTAATCAGCAAAGGCAAGAAGCGACATTTTGTCAAAGAATATGTACAGATGACAAGTGAAAACGCAGAAAGATAATTCAACATCATTAGAGATCAGGGAAATGCAAGTTAAAAGCACGTGAGATATCACTCTACACCTATCAGAGTGGCTGAAATAACAAAAATTAGCAACCACACAAAGTGCTAGCACGTATGTGTGAAACTGGTTCCCTCATACGTCATTGGTGGGAATGTAAAATGGTATCAGCTCTCTGGAAAATAGTTTGGTTGTATTTTAAAAAAGGAGTAAATATACAAGACCAAGCAACCCAGCAGTCTCACTCCTGACTATTTAACCCAGAGAGAGAAAGATTTATACTCACACAAAATTCTGTCCATGACTGGTTTATAGCAAATGTTTACAACTTCCATAAACTGAAAACAACTCAAATGTCTTTCAATGGGAGGATAGACTGTGGTACATTCATACATGAAATACTACTCAGCAATGGAAAGGAATTAACTTGATACACACAACCTGGATGAATCTTCTGGTAGAATTATCTTGATAGGAAAAAGTGAATTCCAAAGAGTTACATACGGTGATTTTATTCCTAACTGACAAGATTTTATTTTATTATTTTTAAAAGTTTTCATTGGAGGGTAGTTGCTTTACACTGCTGTGTCAGTTTCTGCTGTACAGCAAAGTGAATCAGTCGTATGTGTACATCCATCCCCTCTTGTTTTGGTTTCCTTCCCATTTAGGTCACCACAGAGTACTGAGCAGAGTCCTCTGTGCTATACAGCAGGTTCTCATCAGTTATTTATTTTGTGCATAGCAGTGTATATATACGTCAGTCCCAACCTCCCAGTTCATCCTATGCCCCCACCTTCCTCCTTGGTATCCATACATCTGTTCCCTACACCTAACTGACAAGATTTTAGAAATGGAGAACAGAATGGTGGTTAACAGGGATTAAGGGGGGCGGGGTGGGTGGGGATGGATTTGTCTATAAGTGTGCAACATGAGAGATCCTGGCAGAGATGGAAATATTCTCCTTCTTGACTTATTAACATCAATATGTTTGTGTGTGTGTGTTCAGTTGTTTAGTCGTGTCCAACTCTTTGTGACTCCATGGACTGTAGCCTGCCAGGCTCCTCCGTCCGTGGGATTTTTCAGGCAAGAATACTGGAATGAGTTGCCATTTCCTTCTCCAGGAAATCATCCAGACCCAAGGATCGAACACATGTCTCCTGCATTAGCAGGTGGATTCTTTACTGCTGAGCCAACGAGGAAACCTATTAACATCAATATATTCATTGTGATATGTACCATAGTTCTGCAAGATGTTAACACTGAGGGGGAAGGACAGACAGGCTCTTTCTGCATTATTTCTTATAACTACATATGAATCTATGAGTATCTAAACATAAATTCTTAATTAAAAAGAGTAGTTCAGAGGAGACTCAAACTTGGATGCTGATAGTGCTGATGGGGTCTGTTTTAGGGGAGGGGATGGACTGAGGTTGTTCGTGTGACTCCGCTGGTTCAGCATCTGTATTGTTTGCTCCCTTGCTTGATAAAGAGAACGGTGAAGGACTTCTCCACTTAGTGTCCATTACTGACTTGGAGTATTATCCTGTTTTCATCTACTTCAATGACTTTTGGAGGCAAATCAAAGACACATTCATGAGAGCCTTTGAGGGGCCAAACTGGCTTCACAGTGGTCTCAGTGTTCAAAGTTGAAGAAGTCACACAAAGAAATTTTCTAAAATTCTCCAAGCCAGTAAAGAGGTGGTAGTGGAGGCAGAAGGGGCATGAATTCTATATGTTTGCCTTATATATGAGCAATTATATATGAGCTTACTGATTTGATTGGTAAGCCAATCAAATTAATAGAGAGAAAGAACAAGAAGTGAGGGAATATCAGCTTCTAGAGCGATTGGGAGGTCTTCCTCTCCCCTCTCCTTCACAGCCATGTCCATACCCGCATGCACGCTCCACCCTCAAGGACGAATCAAGGTCAAAAGTAAGGGCATTATGGAGGCCTGTTGCAGGAGCCTGTTAGGGAGCTGTTGCAGGGTCAAGCTGATGGCTTGGATGTTCTATCCTTGCTGCTTGGGAGGGGGTTCCACTTGGAAGGTGACTGCTCTGGGGAGGCCTGGGGAAGGAAGGCTCAGTGGGAATTGTCGTGCTTTCAGCCTGTAGATGGGGTGTGAGGAGGCCGGAGGAGTGGCCCAGCTCAATGGCAACTAACAGGGGTCCAGGGCTCAGGCTTGTGGCAATAACCTGCTGTTCTGCCTGACTTTGCTGTTGTATGGCACCCTCAGGAAGAGGCCAGGGCAGCTGGTTTGGATCTTGGATCAGAATTCCAGATCTGAGAGAGAGAGAGAGAGAGGAGGGGGAGAGGAAAGGAGGAAAGAGAGACACACAGAGAGAGGTGGCGGGGAGGAGAGGAGGGGAGAGAGAGAGGCAAACAAGGGAACAGAATATGGCCCTTTTCCCCTTTCTCTTTCTTTCCTCGTGCCTCTCACTGTCCCTTTCTCTTCCTGACCTTAATCCCCTTTACTTGCTTTTGTTGTTGTTCTCGTTTGCATTTTATGGTTTACTTGTCTAGTTCTATTTTAGTTTGGTCTCCTTTGTGTGGTTGGTTTGGTTTTGGTTTTGAGTGAATTATAGCAGGTTCTCCAAGTCTGTGCCAAGCCTTTATAATGGCCTCCACGATGTGTCCCCAACCTCCACTCCCTCCTACCTCCCCGCTGGCCCTCCAGTGCAGCCACAGCTGACTCCTTACTGTTCCTTGTGCATGCTAGGAAGGTACTCTGTCAGAGTGCCGGCACTTGCTTTCCTTTTTCTGTTGTTGAACCCCTACCCCCAACTTCAGGCTTCCCAGGTGGTGCTCATGGTACAGAACCTGCCTGCCAATGCAGGAGATTTTATAAGAGACACAGATTCGATCCCTGGGTTGGGAAGATCTCCTGGAGGAGGGCATGGCAACCCACTCTAATCTTCTTGCTTAGAGAATCCCATGGACAGAGGAGCCTGGCGGGCTATGGTCCATAGGTTTACAAAGAATTGGACACAACTAAAGGCGGCTCAGATGGTAAAGCGTCTGCCTACAATGCAGAAGACCCGGGTTCAATCCCTGGGTCGGGAAGATCCCCTGGAGAAGGACATGGCACCCCACTCCAGTACTCTTGCCTGGAAAATCCCATGGATGTAGGAGCCTGGTAGGCTACTGTTCATGGGGTTGCAAAGAGTCGGACATGACTGAGTGACTTCACTTTCACTTTCACTTTCAAAGCAACTGAACTGAACCCCCAACTCCATATATCTTCATGGCTTATTTGTTCACCTCCTCAGGTCTTGACTTGAACACAACATTTCAAGGAGATGGTTACCGAACACCAATCAACACTTTTTTATCTTTTACTTTCTTTCTTTAAAGCTTGTATAACTCTCTAACATATTCTGTGTTTTGTTTTTAGCTCAGTTACTTTCTGAGTGCCTCAATTAGAATGGAAGTTTCAGGAAGGCAGAGCTTTTGTTCATTTTGATCACTACTGAACACACCTCCAAGAGAGTGTGGTCCATAAATTTCTGATCAATGAATGATGGGAATAAGGGAGAGAATGAAATTCTTTCTGGTGCTCAGAAGACATATGCATATATATATATATATTTTTAATTAAATAGATCATTAATTAATTTAATACTTTGTTCTTGTTCAGTCACTACATCATGTCCAACTCTTTGTGACCCCATGGACCGCAGCACAACAGGTTTCCCTGGACTTCACCATCTCCTGAAGTTTGCTTTAACTCATGTCCATTGAGTCAGTGATACCATCCAACCATCTTATCCTCTGTCTCCCCTTCTCCTCCTGCCCTCAATCTTTCCCAGCATCAGGGTCTTTTCAAATGAGCCAACTGTTCACATCAAGTGGCCAGAGTTGTGGAGCTTCAGCTTCAGCATCAGTCCTTCCAATGAATATTCAGAGTTGATTCCCTTTAAGATTAACTGGTTTGATCTCCCTGTAGTCCAAGAGACTCTCAAGAGTCTTCTCTAGCACCACAATTCAAAAGCATCAATATATTTAAAACAAATTAGTTTATTTATTTATTTATTAAACATCTGCAACCTTGAAAAGAACCTTGGACAGGAGACTGAAGCGTTGGTGACAGTTCTGGCATCTTTAAAACAGATTTGATGGGGAAGAAGCTTTCCATTTCCCTGCCTTGGTATCTGCTCTTATAAAATAGGTATAATATTCCCTTTGTACCTTACAGGATTATCATGAGAATCAAATAGATTATTGGACAAGGGCAAAAACTAAAAGGCAAATCACACATACACTCAAACTTCTGCAGGGATAAAAGAGTTATATTAATGTTTAGTTATCACACATGAAAGAATTCAGAATGTGATCTTCCTTATCCTAATGGTGATGGAAGCACATACTACGACAAGAGAGCTGGGTATTCTGGAGGACTTAATCTTCACGTGATACTGTGAGGCTGTTTGAGGAACTTATCTTACGAAACCCAAGTGTTATTTGGGAGCTTATCAGGAATGTTTTATGAGAGGAAAGGAGAGCAGAGCCTAGCTGTGTCATGGAATATTCCTTCCTTTCTTCCATTACCCCAAGCCCTGTGCTGTTGCATTTCTTGCTGTGTATTATTGACAGAGGAAATGCTGATTCATGGGTCTGAGTTACAGGAAACTTTGTTTCCTGGTGAAGAAACAAGCCTGGCGGTGCTGCCAGCACCCTCCTCTGCCAATTTCTGCCACAGGCCCTTCTCCCAGGCCTGCACCGGACTGACGGACAAGAGACAGAGCCAATTTGTGCTTAAGCAATGAAGTCACTTTCCCTTGCCAGTGAGGTTAGCACCATGCCTCTCTAGACCCTTCAGCTCTGACCCCAGGATACCTTTCCAGTTCAGCTCCCTCACTCCCTCCTCACATGCTGAACTGTGGCCACACATGACTACTCCAGGTGCTTTGCAAACACCATGTATTTTCCAGTCTCAGTGCTTTGGCTCAGGATGTGCCCTGCCTGGAATGGCCCCGACCCAGTGTCGGCTCACTGAAATCCTACCCATGCTTCTATCCCGCTCAGTGGTGACCTGCAATGTGACACCTGCTGGCTTTCTTTGTCTTTGTTTTTATTCTTCTTAGTAGGATATTTTCTAATATGCAGGTAAGTGGACAGAGCTGTGTGGTGACATTCTGTGTACCCATCTCCCAGCTTCAACAGTGACCTGATTTCTTTTAAATAGTACCTGATCCCTCCATCTTTGAGCTCTTTTAGTAGATCTTATGTTCTGTGCTTAACCCATATTTGCTGAATTGAAGGAAAAGAAAATGAATCTGCGGACTTAGAATGCTCTGTTTAACCAACTACCACAAAGGGGTAACTGAGGCCCAACGAAGTGAAGTGAATCACTCAATGTCATAAAATAGGGAGCAGCAAGCTGAGGCCAGAGTCTTCTGAAGGACCTCATAGCCTAATTGGAAGATGTACATACTACCGTATCTCAAGTAGCATAACAAGTACACGCTACAGGATCTTGGGCACTATAGGAGTTCAGGTTAAGTGACTAGTAAGTATGTGTTGAATGAATAAATTAGTCCTCTATCCAATTGATTAATAAGATGACCTCTTAAGCTTTGCATGGAGCAGCCCCTCTCCATGCTATAATCTGATGTCAGCATGCTGAAGGTATTGGAAATATCTGTCTTAAATGGAGAGAAGAGCAGTCTAATTCTAAAGAACACTAAGAATCTGTGAAAAGTTTAAATTATAAATATTCTAAAACAAATTCTGTATTATTACTACACAGATTAGAGAGTAGGTACTCTGTGTCTGAGGAAACTAAATGATCCTCGGTTAGCTTGGACTAGAAAGGAGGAAGAGAAATTAAGAGAGTCTTAAGTTTTGTGACTTGGAGTACTTGTGCCTTTGGTAATTTGAGAGAAAGGCAGGAAGAGAAAGCGTGGAAAGATAAAGCAAGAACTAAAAAGCCAATTGGGGAATAATGGCACTTTTTCATCTTGATCCAGACTGAGCTCAAACCTGGATTTTGGAAGAACAGCAAGAGTTCATCTGGATGTGCTGCTGAGGCACCCTGATTTTACCATGTCAAAATGGAAGGAAGCATCTGGTCATCAGCCAAGAAGCCACTGGGGTGAAAAATAGAAAATGTGTATGGATTTTCCTCATAAAATTAAATTAAAACACAATTTGAGATCCTTTCCTTGAAAATAATCTTTTGAATCAAATTCTTTCTAAAGGTCATGTATAATCAGTGCATAATTCCTGCCTTTCCTCCTTGGTAAGGCAAACTGGGGGTGGGGGAAGGACAGAGGAGCCTGGGGGGCTACAGTCCATGGGGTCTCAAAGAGGTGGACGCGACAGAGCAACTAACAAGCAACACAAGGTTACTGGGGTCCAGTGAGTGTTGGAGCTGGTGGGGATGGGTCATAGCTGTTGACAGCTAGTAAAGTAATGCTCAAAATTCTCCAAGCCAGGCTTCAACAATATGTGAACTGTGAACTTCCAAATGTTTAAGCTTGTTTTAGAAAAGGCAGAGGAACCAGAGATCAAATTGCCAACATCCGTTGGATCATTGAAAAAGCAAGAGAGTTCCAGAAAAACATCTATTTCTGCTTCATTGACTATGCCAAAGCCTTTGACTGTGTGGAAAATTCTGAAAGAGATGGGCATACCAAACCACCTGACCTGCCTCTTGAGAGACCTGTATGCTGGTCAGGAACAAACAGTTAGAACCGGACATGGAACAACAGACTGGTTCCAAATAGGAAAAGGGGTACATCAAGGCTGTATATTGCCACCCTGCTTATTTAACTTATATGCAGAGTACATCATGAGAAACGCTGGGCTGGAGGAAGCACAAGCTGGAATCAAGATTGCCGGGAGAAATATCAATAACCTCAGATATGCAGATGACACCACTCTTATGGCAGAAAGTGAAGAGGAGCTAAAAAGCCTCTTGATGAAAGTGAAAGAGGAGAGTGAAGAAGTTGGCTTAAAACTCAGCATTCAGAAAACGAAGATCATGGCATCTGGTCCCATCACTTCATGGCAAATAGATGGGGAAACAGTGGAAACAGTGTCAGACTTTATTTTGGGGGGATCCAAAATTACTGCAGATGGTGACTGCAGCCATGAAATTAAAAGATGCTTACTCCTGAGAAGAAAAGTTATGATCAATCTAGACACTATATTCAAAAGCAGAGACATTACTTTGTCAACAAATGTCCATCTAGTCAAGGCTATGGTTTTTCCAGTGGTCATGTATGGATGTGAAAGTTGGACTATAAAGAAAGCTGAGCACCGAGGAATTGATGCTTCTAAACTGTGGTGCTGGAGAGTCCCTTGGACTGAAAGGAGATCCAACCAGTCCATTCTAAAGGAGATCAGTCCTGGGTGTTCTTTGGAAGGACTGATGCTAAAGCTGAAACTCCAGTACTTTGGCCACCTCATGCGAAGAGTTGAGTCATTTGAAAAGACCCTGATGCTGGGAGGGATTGAGGGCAGGAGGAGAAGGGGACGACAGAGAATGAGATGGCTGGATGGCATCACAGACTCGATGGACATGAGTTTGAGTAAAGTCCGGGAGTTGGTGATGGACAGGGAGGCCTGGCATGGTGCAGTCCATGAGGTCGCAAAGAGTCGGATAAGACTGAGTGACTGAACTGAGGGGAGAGAACTGTAGGGGGCTCTGACCAGGCACCTAGCAGGCACTCCTTCTGCACTGTCTCGTTGGCCCATGAAAACGGTGGCAGTCACACCATCACCTAGGTCCCAGGGAGGTTCTAAAGGTCACCCAAGTTAGAGAAGGTCATTTGCAGGCTGTGAAGTGCCTCACAAAGGTCATGACATCTGCATATATGAGACGCACAGGAGTAGTCATCTGATGTCCGTGAAGATGTCACCCAGAGGCAAGAGGGGAGGAGAAGGAGATGAGATAAAGAAGACTTGTTAGCATCCTGGGCTCACAGTTTCACCACAGTGTGAGCTAGAGACCGGGTGAGAACGTAGGAGGGAATTCTGAAATCGTGTCCCTTTTCTGTGTTTGTCTCTCTCTGCTGGTGTCCCTGTGACTGCGTGTGCATCTGTGTTCAGCTGTCTGGCTCCTTGCAATCCTATGGACTGCAGCCTGCCAGGCTTCTCTGTTCATGAGATTCTCCAGGCAAGAAGATTGGGGTGGGTTGCCATTTCTTCCTCCAGGGGACGTTTTTGACCCAGAGGTCAAACGTGTGTCTCCTGCATCTCCTGCAGTGGCAGCAGATTCCTTACCACTGAGTCACCTGAGACACCACCAGCGTCCTTGTGAAGTCTCTTTAAAGTGTTGGCATGAACAGCTTGTGTACCTATTTGAGAAGCAGCAAGTCAAGGGGAGGGTACTCAGGAGGAGGCGGAGTAGTGAACGATGTTTGCATTCTGTAGGTGGTCTGGAACTGTGGAGAAGGGAAAATGGATAGAATTTATGGATTCTATAGGGAGGAAAGTGGATTTTAGGTTTAATGGGAAAATGAATGGGGTGTTTTCCCACTTGGGCCATGAAAATCCATTCAAGTACAAGCAGGAACAAAACCACTGCTCAAAAGAGACCCATGATAGTCACCAAAGATAGATAGGATTCCACAAAAGCAGGTGATGGTTTGTTCTCTAAAATTCATGAGAATACACTTCCGTGCAAAGAAAAATGTCCCTCCTTCCATCCCACCACACACATGCTCATACACCTGCTTTATTTGCTTAATGAGTCTTTTTTCAGGGGATATAAAAGTGTGAAAAGTGAAAGTGTTAGTCGTTCAGTCGTGTCCAGCTCTTTGGGACCCCATGGACTGTAGCCTGCCAGGCTCCTCTGTCCATGGAATTTTCCAGACAAGAATGCTGGAATGGGTAGCCATTCCTTTCTCCAAGGAATCTTCCTTTCTCCTCACCCAGGAATTGAACCCGGGTCTCCTGCATTGCAGGCAAATTCTTTAGCGTCTGAGCCATCAGGGAAGCCCAAGGGTAAGTGTGCCCATAACTAAGCAACAAATAACCATGACAATCTCCAGATGTGGCCGTTGGAACAGCTGATCTGAATCGAACACCACCAAGGAGCAGGGCGCTTGAGATATGCAACTGGAACGGAATCCAAGCCCTCAAAATACCAAGGCCTTAGCAAACTCCCGTGGTTTAGAGCCCTCACAGAGAAGAAGGAAAGGCAGGGCTTTCTTTTGACACCTATAAAAATTATTCTTCTTCCACACCCTTTTTGCTAAGAGACAACAGCGTTTCCAAGTCCAACGCATTCATGGGGTGGCGTTAAGGGCACCGTCCTGTAGAGCCTGGAAGATTTCCATTACAGAGCTCAGGTGAAGGTCTCGGGGCCCTGGGGGCTTGCATCACCCAGAGGGAGCTGGCAGGAAGAAAATGCTTTGGCTGTGCTGAGCAGATCTCATTAGCAGCAGGGTTAATCCTGAGGTTAATGTATATTCGTTAGACTTTTTTGTTTCCTGGTGTCTTGTTTCCATTCCTAAGTGGAGAGTTGTTTCATAGGCTTTGGCACAGGTTTATCTGCATTCTCACTGAAACTTAAGGGCAGTATGTGTGTGGAGGAAAACTTCTGAGGTCTTCTGGTAAAAGGACCATATCTGAGAGTTCAGGTTAGGTGATCAGTTTCAGAGAAGGTACGGAAAGAATGAAGAGTCTGCTGCTGTGTGTCTGAGAGCTAGTGAATAAGACACTCTCAGGGGATACAGCCCTGTTGTAGTAATGGTTAATTTCAACTGTGTAGACAGCCTCCCTGTGGCCGACCTCAAACTACTGACATGGTCACTGACCGTGGAGCTGGGAAGAGATGTTAAGAATCAGCTTTGTGCCTCGGCGGGAGCCAACCCAGCATACCACCTGCCAGCAGTTAGAAAAGACATCGTAGAACTCGCTCAGAGGAGCAGGATGGTAGAACCCAGGATTGGAGAAGGCAGGTAGGTAGGCGTGGGTGCCAGCAATCCTGGCAGTGCATGAGAACAGGCAGGAGGTGACAGGCCGGGAGACAGTCGGCACCAAGCCAGCAGTAATGGGTGGTCGTCCAAAGAAAACAGCTACTGCTCACTGAGCAAAACTGTGGATGAAATTCTCTGCATTGTCACTAATTCTCGTAGCATCTCTGTCAGGGTATTTTTATTCCCATTTTACAGATGAGGAAATTGAGGCCCAGAAAGATAAAATGGCTGGTCCTGTGAGACATGGTGGAGTGGGAAGTCAAATCTGAAATTAGTTTCCACTACAGTCTCAGGCCAGGGGAGGCTGGGAGCAAAGCCTGCTCTTAAATATGCCAGTCAGGACATGTGGCTGTTGGTGGCTGATTCTGATTCCAGGGATGGCGGAGAATTTTGTAGGAATGAGGGCACTGGTGGGTTATGCGATCAGGGATGAGTTATTGGACCTAGAGTGCAAGAGCAGAGAGGGATGAACTTGCTGCTGGGTCACAGTAAAGGCCCTCAGCCCTCAAGTGGGATTGATGATTATTAAGTTGGGAACTCTCTGAATGTCATCTGATCAGGGTATCCATCACTAAGTCCTTCCTGTGGCGGCTGGAACTTCTGAAGAAGGATCCTATGTAGGATGACTATGGGTACCTGTGTTTTATATCAATAGGATGTCTACAGACCTTTAAAACTATACTACAGTCTATGCAAGCTGACTTGAAAATGCAAATATGTGTTTAATTAATTACTTAGGACCCTAACCGATTCAGGGCTTCCCTGTGGCTCAGAGGTTAAAGCGTCTGCCCACAATGTGGGAGACCCGGGTTCGATCCCTGGGTTGGGAAGATCCCCTGGAGAAGGAAATGGCACCCCACTCCAGTACTCTTGCCTGGAGAATCCCATGGAGGGAGGAGCCTGGTAGGCTACAGTCCATGGGGTCACAAAAAGTCGGACACGACTGAGTGACTTCACTTTCACTTTCTAACCGATTCAAAGACAGAGTTGGGCCTGTTACATAACTGTGCACCATGTAAGGCACAGAGGCTGGATAAGCTGCGTGGTCCCTTTGCAGATGCAGACCCAGTGAGTGGGGTATTGAAGAGGAACGCAGCAAAGTGTCCGGGAACTGGCGAGAAATGAAAGCCTAAGGATGAGATCCAGGAGGAGAGGGAAGAAGCCCACTCTCCAGGTGGCGGATCAAGGAGACCTAGTTCTGGGAAGAGCTTGAAAGGCCTCCAGGGACTCCATGTGGGGCTGGCTCGAAAGGGAAGCCTGGGTGGGAATAAGCTGCTGAGAAATCAGATTTAACTTCACTGGTAATTCTTATCTGAAGATAGTTTATGTTCTGAACTTTCTTTCCTGAGTAGGAGACTTTAATAATATCTCTTCACTCTCAGTATTTGTGTGTGTGTTGAATTGTGGTGGCACAAGATGGAAAATTTGGGTAGTATTGAAAGAAAAACCCATAGGAGATTGATGGTGGGGTTCTGTGATCTGGATGTCCTATCTATGGAGGACTAATCCCCTTTCTCACTCTTGGGTACTAATGGCCAAAGGCTGTGCCATTCCACAGACACTTCCATTTGCTACAAGTGCCCTATGAGGTAGATTCTATTACTATCCTCATCTTAAGTAACAGACAGGACAGGTTTCTCTGCTAATAAGTGTTGGGGGTTGCGATTTGAACCTCAGGCACTCTTTAGAGCCCAAGCCTATGTAATTAGGGCAGACCATAGGAGATAGCTTTTCTTTTAGATTGAATATTTGGAATTCCATGTCATGCTGTTTTTGATCCTCTGGGTAATGAGAATGTCCCTAATGTAACCAGATCTTGCTGTCCCAGTGAGCAGACCGAGGCACCAACCTCAGCTGCAAGGTGGTGTCCTGCCTCTTCTGTCATATGGGATGCCAGCAGTGAGGACCTTTTCAGAAACAAAGGTGACGAATGTGTGAGATTTTCAAACCTGCAGACGTAACTTGAATGACTTCCCTTTGGGTAATGGACACTGACTGGCTAGAAACCTTTAGAAAGAGATCACCCATAGGGTGAGCTACTTGAGAGAACCAGCTTGGTTCCCCAGCACATCAAATGGTGAACAAAGAACTTGTTCTTGTGCAAGACTTCACACTGGGATGACGTAATAATGTAGCTCTCCCCCCTGTACTCTCCACTCAGCAACTCAGCCTCTTGGCACATGGTTGAAATTGTGGACCAGAGCAAATTTTGGCAGAGCAAAAGGTGCTGAGGTGGAGAGTCAGCATTTCCCAAATTGTCCGTCCACTGGCTGAGGCAGGTGATTTCAAGAATGTTGCTTACACTTCCCAGGGCCTCTGTTAGGTATGCAAGGTGATTCTTTCCAGTTTTCTTTCTGGACGATTGGGAAGATCTTAACAGTTTTAGCAGAAGTATGCCTTGGTAAGCTTAGAAGGACAAATAAATTATCTGTGGTAGAAAACAGAAGGTTTACTCTGGTAGGAAAAAGAAGGGAGCAGTATGGTGGCTGGTCTGGAGGTCTGGACTGGCTCCCTCTTAGTGGGACAGTGGACAGGTCAAAGGGGACAGCGGGAAAGCACTCCCGACACTTTGCCCAAACCTGGCCCAGGGCCTGGATGTCTTTGGAGGCCACATCCCGGGCTGCTGACTCAGCGCCTTCACCTGCTGCAGGCAGTGACTAATTCCAGTGCCCACCATCACAGCTGTGGCCTTCCTGCCCCTGCCTGCCCCCAGGCCCCTCCCAGCCTCATTCCTCCCCGCCTCCTCCCTTTCCCCCTTTCTGGAACAACTGTGCATAATCCGATCTCCCCCTCCTCTCCGCTCCCCCAACACTCCCACCTGCCCTTTCTGATTCAGTGCCAGCAGCTGGTCAGTGAGCAGAGCCAAATCAAACAGATGTGTGTGGGACTGGCCGGCACGTGGCAGCGGGCTCCCTGTCCAGCCCCCTCCCCGATCAGGGCTCTCTCTCAGCTGGTCGGAGTCTGGGTGCCCCCTTTCCAGGACCCCTACCTCCACCCCAGCAGGGCCTGAGTCAGGAAGTGTTCAGATGCCTTCGCCTTCTGACCCTTCTTGTGTCTCTTCTCTTGCAATCCTCTTTTTCTTTCTCTTACAGCAGCATTCCTTCCCCTTCTTTACTGCTTGTCTTTTGTTCTATTTTTTATTTTAAAAAATTCTGCCTCATTAATCAAACTCATGAGACTTCTAAGGATTACGTTAGAAAAAAAAAAAAAGAAGGCAACCACACCTTCTTTTAAAACTGGTTTTAAAGTTCAAATTCTCAAAGATTCACAAAGACATCACAACAGGCCAGAAACCAACCAGAAGAAGAATAACAGATGGTCTTTTTTCACCGCAGCTCGCCCAGGATCTTCAAGATGTCACTTCCTTCCTTCCTTTCTTAGTCAGTGGCATGCAAAATTCATGGTAATTCTCAGAAGTAGGTACCCTTGCAAGCAAATGTCTTTGATTTTTCTGTACAATTGGCTAATTCTCCTCACTCCCACCTACCTGTCTAAGTGGGGATGAGTTAAGAAGAGCAGCAATTAACCCAAGAGAGGCCTGTGACAGATCAAAGCCCTCTGGGCACTATTGAAAATAAGATTAACAGGTCTAGCATCATGACATAAAGATTGCTCTGTGTTTTAAAGTATATTTATTTATTTTTTTCTTAAAAATACAAGAAGTGAGACAGCTTGCGTTCTAGCTGAGAAACAGCTTTAACAGAAATGATAAACAAAATGCTTTAATAGCGTATATAGAATTTTTTTTAAAAAAGAATAGTCTTAAAGGCTGATAATGGTTCGTGCCGACCTGAATGTCTCAAAATTCCACAGCCAGGCATGCCTTTTGCATTTGTTAAATGAATAGAAAATGCAAGGTTAGTGGATTAGGCCTTGACTAGTTTTCTGTATATCGCTGGAGAGAGTGTTAGTATTTGAGAAATAGTAAATTATATTAATGTGTTTCTCATTTTGTTGTGACTTCCAGGAAGCTCAGAGTTAAATCTAATGCTTGATCTAACAATTATATTAACCTTTGGCATTTCTCATGGCTCCAATATAAATATCTAGTTCTATCTTTTTATACCTCAGCGTCTATCTACTTTAATGTTATAAGTCGTTCAAAATTCTTTTTGAAAAAAAAGGATGATATAGTAAATATACGCAATTCCATAAAAATGACTTCCAATAATGATGAAGATAATGATTCATGACACGTCACTCTCTACCTTTAATTAGTTATTTATGTACTTGTTCTAAGATCCTCATTAGTCCCAGATTCCCTGAGGGCAGAGTCACCAGTGTCCAGGCATCTCCTCTGGGACGGGTGTTTAGTAGGATTCTGTTGGATAAATACAGCCTGAGGATTAATTTTAGAGGAAATAGAATGAAGTTTTCTTCCCCTTTCTTTTCCATTGCTTTCCTTTTTTTTTTTTTTTTTTTTTCCCCTCTTTCTTTAGAGAAGACACTATTGACGTGATCTTTGCGCCCAGGCATGTTGGAGGTAATATATGGGGCTGTTTCTCCAGTGCCAGGCAAGAAGTTATTTTCTCTTCTTTCCCCTTTGAAGCCCATCGTAAATTTTTTCTTTCTCTATATTGTTGTCTCCCTCTTCCTGCATCAGTAATAACTCAGTAATGTTCTCCTACATAAATAATAACCACTTACATTTACATAAGCACCGGTAACACAGGCACATTCCTTCCCAAAAGGATTTGAGATGGCTGTCTTAGAGGATTTTTAAATTTTACAGCACACTCTCAGATGCCGCCGGTGCTATTATTAGCTAATATTTATTGCGCACTTGCTACGTGCCAGGCACTAGGCAAGGGCTTTTTGGACACCACCTCAGTTAGTCCTTACAGTAATCCCATGGAGAGGCTTCTGATAACATCCCTGTTTTTACTATGAGGAAACAGCCAGGCCCTGGAACTTGCCCAAGGTGGCACAGGCAGGAGGCAGCAGGATCTGGATGTGAACCCTGACCTTCAACTAAGAGACCTAACCTCCTAGCCTCTGAATATACGATCCCTTTGGGTCGCTGTTGTAATCTAATGAAATAGATAAGGTGGGGGTGATTCACCCTGTCTTACTGATGAGCGGGAAAAAGAACAATGTTTACTGAGGACAGATGAAGTCCAGGGCTTATGTATTACACATTTTGTCCCTCCAGTCATTCTACAAGGTGGACATCAATTTCTGCATCACAAATGAGGGAACAGAAGCCTCAGGTGTTTAGTTAACTTGAATTGACACTCAGTAGAGGAGGCAGGATTCGATCCCAATTCCTTTGACTCTAAAGTCCGTATCTTTTTTCCATTGAATATGGGGAGATATTAGCCCAAGCTCACAGAGTAACTTACAAAAATGCCTTTCTCAAGTTTTGGTGTCCTGCTGGGGTCAAAAAGTGTGGTGTCTCTCTGGCTACTGAGTGTCTTTCCCCATGTGACCTTGAGGGGGAGGGAGCATCTTATTATGACTCCTCAACAAGGCAAATGCAATTGAATTTCCATCTCATTCAGAGCAGAGAGAGAATAGCTTTGGGAATGAGGCTAGTTTGAAATAAGGGCTCCTGAAGCTAATTAAAAGCTAGGCTCGAGCTCTGCTTTTCATTCCTTAAGAATGTTCGACCTCATTAAATAGGAAAAAGCAAGTGGAATTTTCTGGGTTTTTTTTTTTGTTTTTCAGGTTCTGCAGCGGATGGGGACTCTGAGCCAGTGGGACATATTTCTATGGCTTTCAGACTTTCAGCCTGCATGGTACTAGCATCAACATCGCTGTTGTGATGAAGACTTACCGTTCTCCATCTCCAGTCTTATCACCCTCAAAGGATCTCAGCTTGGTAAACTAGACACAGAGGACACATGCTTCCTGTTTCAGGCTCCTGTTCCCCTGCACTCCCTCCCTGGCAGTCACAGGGGGTGGAGGAAGCGAGGAAGCGTGTGCAGGCTCAATACAGTGGAGCAAGCAGTTGGTCTTCAAAAAGGCTGCCCTTGGGCTCATCCACAGACACCTGGAGCTAACAGATGCTCACAGGCAAGGAGTTCCAGTCAAAGGAGAAAGAAAAGTCCACAGACTCTCCATGTGGCTCCTGGATGGGATGGAAGATTCTAAAACTTTGTTCTAATGTTTGGACTTAGAGCCCATAGTGGGCAGCAGCAAGTCAGGGGCCATGTGCTCAAGCCATGGAGATGCCTAGGACTGCAGAGATTAGTCTGGAAGAGGCAGAGACTGGAAATCTTTAGGTTTTAAGAGTCTCCATTGATGGGGAGCCTACTGAGTGTCAGGCACTGTTTGCAGATTTGCATCTATTGTCTAATCTTTCCAGCCACCCTACAGTTGGTGTTACTATCTTCATTGGAGAAGTGAGGAAGCAGAGGCAAAGGCAATGTTTTCCTTTTTCATGGTTCTTGGTCCTTACTAAGTTAATACAGCATGACTGGAGGAATCCTAGTTTTACAAGGTATTAGAACTGGAAGGGATGTTAGAGGTCATGTCTAAATCCAAAACTGGAAAAGTAAATCATTTTGCTCCAGGGCACACAGCAGAGCTGACATCTCCTCCTGGGTCTCTGGGTTTGCAGTGTGGAGCTGTCTTTTCTTCTCCACGTAACAGTAGGAGAACCCAGAGATGTCACTGCTATTTGAGAGTAACGGGCCAAATGCCAAGGCTGCGCTGGCTCCATTATGAGGCAGTGATCACCATAGATGTGGCCATCTTCTAACCAATTCTCACTCTATCTGCTCAACATTCCTTTAAAAAGAGGTAAGGGGAAGGTTTTCAGTTTTGGAAGATGAAACAACTTGCTGATGATGAAAAGGGACGTCCTTGCCCATCAAATGTTTCAAGTCCCTCAAGGGAAAGGTGCAGGCAGAGGGGGAGCTGCTTTTGTATTTTCTTATTTCCATCATCTTGCACTCTTAGGTATCACACGCTCAGTCTTCCCTTTAACACACCGGCAAGTTGCTTGTTTCACTCCTTGGTTTTCTCCAAACTGTTTGGGGTTCCAGTGGAACTGTCTTCTGGAAATGTCCCTGACTCATCTCACCACGCCTCTATTGGGTGTATAGTCCACGTTCACAGTCGTAACGTAAACCCCAGTCTCTGTGAGCCATGCGCAGAATTGCCCAGATGCAGGCACCTGGCAACTCAGATATGGTTCTCGGGGTTGGGGTCTGGCTTTAGCACTGTATACAAGATGGTCAAGAAGAACTGGGGCTGAAAGGGCTCTTGGAGGCTATTTCAAACTCTCATTTTCTGAATCACCTGGTAGCTGGTTTTCATTACACAGTGGCTTTCAGAAATTCTCAGAGGTTGAACATGTTGGTACAGTGATCGTTGTTGTTGTTTAATCTCTTTTTGTTGTTGTTTTTATATATATTTATTTTAATTGGAGGCTAATTACTATACAATATTGTATTAGTTTTGCCATACATTGACATGAATCTGCCACGGGTGTACATGTTTAATCTCTAAGTCATTTAGTCTGACTCTTTGGGACCCTATGGACTTTAGGCCACCAGGCTCCTCTGTCCATGTGATTTTCCAGGTAAGGATACTGGAGTGGGTTGTCATTTCCTTCTCCAGGGGATCTGCCTGACCCAGGGATCAAACCCGAGTCTTCTGCATTGACAGGCAGATTATTTATCATGGAGCCACCTGGGAAGTCTCGTTATAGTGATAGGGTCATTTGCAAGGGCACAGAAAAAGGAGCTTAGATGCTTGATTCTACTTTTCACTTTGAATGTTCTTTATGAGCCAGTTTTAGTTATCTGTTAAATCAATAAAAGACTGCATGAGCACGTGTTTTAAATGTGATGAAATATAAAATCTGCACAAGTCTTAGTCATGGCCTCTTCACTTCAGCCACTGGTTGGCTTGCTGGTCCCTGAATCATGTCATGACAATGCCCACCCAGCAGTAAGACTAATAACTTCTTCAATGTGATATAAGTGCTTTACACTCTTATTACAGAGGATAGGAGGCTTTGAAGCTAAATTTTCATAGTTAGTTTCCCGCTTAACTTCCAAGGCACCCTATGAAGTAGATCGGTAAAGGATTTTCATTCCCATTTTGAGGCTGAGCCAATTGAGGCACAGCCTGGAGAAATAACTAGCTTAAACTCACACAATGTATTAGACACAGGAACAATGGATCTCCTGACTTCTGATCCAGAATTCTTTCTGGATTATATGGGGTATAATACATGAGTTTGAGTCAGCTCTAGGAGTTGGAGGTAGACAGGGAGGCCTGGCATGCTGTAGTCCATTGGGTCGCAGAGTCAGATACGACTGAGCGACTGAACTGAACTGATATGGGGTAAGTGCTTAGCGCTCCCAGATTTGGAGCATATGCTTGGCTACTAACACTTTCTCCCAAGATAGGAAAAACACCTGGCTGCTACTTGCCACACCACAGTAATGACCGCATGCCTCAGGGGCACCCAAGCTTCCCCACCTTAACTCATTCTGCTCCCTCTGCTGGGAATGCCCTCCCTTCCCTTTCTCCAAATGACCAGCTTCTCCTAATTCAGTTTAAGGCCAATTCAGGTTGCATCTCCTCTCCGCACGTTTCCTGATTAAATTCCTTTTCCGGGTCTTTGCCTGCCTCCATCACAGCATGACAACCGTCACTAAACCACAGCCTGGCGTTTCTCAGGTCACAGAAGAGAAGCCAGGGACCAACTCGAGGGCCAGCTTATTGAGACCTGGAAGCTGGTCTTTGCTTTTGTTTACATCACATCACACAGTGCCTGAAATATAGGAAATGTTTGACCTACGGTTTCCCAGGGCCTGAAAAATAGGTTGCTCCTATAAAGAGACAAAGTGGTGGGAAGGGAGTGGTGTATTAATAGTAAAAATGGAAGCCAGGATCTTGGCCTTTAGGTTTCAAGCTGGACTGTGCATTTGAGATGGTTATGAACATTTTCGAGGCTAAGAGGCTTGAAATCTCTTGTGAGGTGGGTCTACCAGCAGTGTCTATTCTGAGTGACCGTGAGCCCACTGATGCCTCGAGGGCCGAATGCTGGTGTGCAGTGTACTGTTGCTTTAGCCCAGCTTTTCTCTTCTAAGTGTCAAAAACAACTTTTTATGGAGAAAATGAACTGAGCTGGGGTGAAAAAAATCTATGAGTCCCCGAATAATCTCGTTTGGTAATGATTTATCTTATTTCACTGTTAATTTTGCAATTAAGCAAGAGTATTTTATATGCCTGAATGACCCATGGATTGTATCTAAATCAAATTCATGTGTCTGTAACATAAGACTGATTCAGCATTCAACCATCAGGATAATAAAGTCCAAGTTTCCTCTCTCCTTTCTCACTCCTCTCCCCACAAAACCTTTCATCACAAAAGGTCAACTGCCTGAAAGCCTGTTGTTTTGATGACTGGCGTGAGATTCTATTGGTTAAAAATGTGAGAAAGCTGGCTACCTACCCTCCCCCAACTTCAAACCAAATGTATGTGTGTGTGACAGTGTGTGTGTAAGTTTGGACCGAAAAAAAAGAACTGTGGTTAATTCTTCTTGTTGTGTGCTTCCTGCTGCTGACATTTGCTGCTGCTGCTGTGTAATGAGGTTGAGGCTGGGTAGGAAAATCGGATGCAAATGACCTATTTATTTATTCCCCAATTATGACTGCCCTTCTCAACCCTCGTTCTTGGAAAACCTGAAAAGTAGAAAGAAGGGGTCATGAAAGCCAGCTGAACGAGGCATTACCCTGAAGCAACCCCTAGGACTTTAGGTCATTTTAGTTGATAAGAAATTTGAAAAAATTTGATTCTGTTTAATAAAATGGCATATATTTTTAAAAATCATAAATCATGAACGATGGCTTTTTCATAGAGACTTTATGGTTGAAGTCAAGGACTAGGATTTATATTTCACTGGGTTCAATTCACCAGCTTTTATAGGGACTTCAGCAATATTTCCCCCATCCTCATCCACTCCATTTTCCACAATTTAGTGGGGTAATTGAAAAATATATTAATCAGATCATGTCTCTTTCATGTCTAAAATCCTTCAATGGGTTCCCATTCCACTGCTTAGAATAAAATTCATAGTTCTCACTATGGCTTAGAAAGCCCTGTGACATAAAGTGCCCCCTGCCTAGCCCTCTGACCTGTTCTTTCTCTCTGCCCTCCTTGCGACACTGGCTGCTTGCCTTCCAGCCTCAGGGACTTTGCACAGGTGGTTTCTGCTGCCTGCTTGGCCCTCAGTTCCTGTCCTGGCTCACAGAACAGTGCCGCCTCTTTAGATGGGGTTTCCTCCTCTCATGTCTCCCTATGTGTTTTCCTTGCTTTCGTGCATTCTAAGTTGCTTTGGTTGTGCCTGACTTTTTGCAACCCTATGCACTGTAGCCTTCCAGGCTCTTCTGTCCATGGGATTCTCCAGACAAGAATATTGGAGTGGGTTACCATGCCCTCCTCCAGGGTATCTTCTTGACCCAAGGACTGAACTAGTGTCTCCTGCATTGCAGGCGATTCTTTACCACTGAGCCACCAGGGAAGACTTCCCCTTGCGTTACTCTATAATAGTTTGTAATTATATTTATTTCTGTGCTGAATTTTAATTTTATTATCTGCTTTCTCATTAGCCTATAAGCTTTATATCTTTGTTTGCCACTATGTCCAGTTCTGGGCCAATCATAGAAGCTTAATTTTTAAGAAAGAAAGAATGAGCAACCCATTGACTATCATAAGTATTAAAATTTCTTAGCCATAAAATGGGAATCAAGGGCTCAAAGGTCAGTCATTAAGTCATGTCTGACTCTTTGCAGCCCCGTGGACTCTAGCCCACCAGGCTCCATGGGGTTCTCCAGGCAAAAGTACTGGATTGCCTTTTCCTTCTCCAGGGGGATCATCCCAGACCAGGGATCAAACTTGAGTCTCCTGCATTAGCAGCCAGATTCTTTACCACTGAGCCACAATAGCCAAATGAAAAAGTCAAATTCATTTTGATATTTGTTTTACACTGAACTTTGAGATATTAGGATGTTGGTTGGACATGGAAGGAATGTGAGACTGAGAGTTTTGTTTTTTGTTTTTCTCTGTTCAAAGTTCATTCGCTCATGTGGCAGGGATTAGACACAGCCCTTCTCCTTCATCCTGTGCCTGGCAAGGGTAACCACTCTGTTTCTGGATCTCCTTTCCCTTAGCCCTTTTGGTCATTGTCTCTGCCTTTAACGGGCCAGGAAAGTAATGGGAAACGTGTTATCCAACAGCTCAAGACTCACTCATCACCATTCCTTCCTTCTTTAGGAGCTTCTTGTATAAATCAGCAGTCCCCAGCCTTTCTGGTACCAGGGACCAGTTTCAAGGAAGACAATTTTTCCACAGACTGTGTGGGGGAATAGTTTCAGGATGATTCAAATCCATTACATTTATTGTGCAGTTTATTTCTATTATTGTTATACCGGCTCCACTTCAGATCAGCAGGCATTAGATCCCAGAAGTTGGGGACTCCTGGTCTAAATAAATTCGGAGACTTTAAAAGAGATGCTCAAAAACTTAGAGAAGATACTAAGCACAAAAATGCCACTGTTCTCCCCTTCTCGTCTCAAAAGGCTCCAAATCCAGTCCCCATAATTTCTATTGGCCTCTCTTCCCTTCATCCCTTCCTGCCCTGGGATGCCAGAGCTGAGAGTTTATCTAAGGATGTTCCTGTAGAACCCCTGATTCTGTTTTCTTTTTGGTTCCCCGATTTCTTCTAGGATAGAGACAGGAAACTGCAAGAGGTTGAGAATAAAAAGAATCAAGGGGAACAATGTGCCTTCTGGAGAGCCAGTGAATATCTCTGAATTTGATGTATCTATAAAACAGGAGTTAAAAATACCAAACTCACAGCAATATTTAAGATGAAATAAAATGGACTCAGTGGTAAAAAATTCACCTTCAATGCAGAAAATGAAGGAGATGTAAGTTCCTGGGTTAGGAAGATCCTCTGGAGGAGGGCATGACAACCCATTCCACTGTTCTCACCAGGAAAATCCCGTGAACAGAGGAGCCTGGAGGACTATGATCCATGGAGTCGTGAAGAGTCAAACATGACTGAAGTGACTAAGTACACACGCAAATCACAGATGCAGCAGTATTTTTTACAATATTTGATAGATAATGCTCAATAAATATGAATAGATTATTCATCAACTGTTTTCACTTCTCCCTGCTCTTTGGCTGCTCCAAATTTCACGTGATTCTTTCAGCCTAGAATGGTAGGAGACTGTCATTACAGATGGTCTACCTATTTGTTAAGAAAGTGGAGAAGTGGATTGAGTTTAGGAGATGAGTAAGTTCTGAGCATTGACCTCACACTGGATTTTCCATCTCAGCTCTGTGTGTGATTTCAGCCTCTAGAATTCCAGTGTGCAGAGGGGTTCTAATGGTAAGCAAATTCAATTTCCCCCACTCATTCATAACTAGCAATCTAGTGAACAAAGCGGTCTTTAGTAGAACCATCCCACTGTCTGATTTTGCAATCAGGCTCCATTTCCACTTCCCAAGGGTGAAAATCCTAGAAAGAATGTGAGATGAGCAGAAAAAGAAACAGAGAAGATGCCACCCAAATGCTAGCAAATCCCACTGTCAAAATAGAACCCTCAGCTTGTTATGTTGGCCTAGAGAAAAGTAGCTGGGTTCTCATTCAGAGAGGGTTCTTTAAAAAATCAGTTCCCTCAAAATCACAGGGTCTCTGACTATCCACAAGAAGCTAAGTGGGTGAGAGATGTGGCAAGATGCTTGTAGAAGACCAGGGGCATACCCCGGACCATATGATGCCTGCCTGGGAGACATGACTAGGCAGGCGACATTTGAAAGGGATGAGAGAACCTCTTGGTTTCCAGCTTCTTCTCTCCAATGCCATATGCTTTCCAGTACAACTGGATTTTGGCCCTTCTGCCTTTGTGTTTTCTAAAGTAAGATTAAGCAGGATTCTGCTAAGGTGCTTGGGCTGGGAGAGAGCTTCCAGCTCTGTGTCAGACTCCTTTTCAGGGACCCTTGCCCCTTTTTAAAGTGCCAGCCTGGAATCAAAGAGTTGGCCCATTTGAGTGGGTGGATCTGAGTTCTCGGGCCACCTCTTCCATTCACAGCCGTGTGAGCCCAGCTGGTCACCTTATCTGTCTGTGCCATGGTTTCCACAGGAAATGGAGGAAGTTGGTGCCTACCTCACAGACCTGCTGGGGAGATTATGTGAGACACTAAATCATGTCCAGGATCTGGTCATCAGCCAAAGCTAGTTGGTGTCCTTTCCTGCCCAACTCCCTCTTACTCTACCATGTTCTGTGCTGTGGAAGGAGTCTGGCAAACCTCAGGGATGATGAGGCAGATGGAGGAGAAAAATTTCAGGGAGAAAAGGTCTCCAGGACTTCAACATGGAGGTGAGGAGCTCTGTTCATCAGGTTAATTTTGCACTTAAAGGAGACTTACCTTCATCTTGCACCAAAGATGGTTGTGCATGACTGGGGCCTCGAAATAAGATTGAAGCTGTAGACAATTTCCCTAGTCCAGATTTATGGTGCTACTTTGAAATATACCTAAAGTTCCAGAGGAAGAATTCTATTTCAAAAATATATGACCTCTCCTCTCCCCTGCCCCTATTGCTGAAAGAGGCCTTTTGAGCAAAGGAGCAGGAGCATTGAAGTTTATCAGTTGAAAGACTTGTGTCATGTCAGTGTTATAGCAAATAAAACGAGATGCCCACTCTGCTGCTGTCAACTTTTCAGTTGAGAAGACAGAATATTAAATAAGTAATAACAGTGAACTGAGCAAGGGTTCTGGGAGGGGGTCAGGTAGCACACAGTCCCTAAGAAAACAACGCAGAAGCATGGAGCCTAGTCTGGAGGAGGTCATGGTTGGGGAGGAGGGACAGAGGGGTGGTCAGGGAAGGCTTCCTAGAGGAGTGACATTTCAACTGAGACCAGAAAAGTGAGTAGAGGAAATCTACGCGCAGAGAGTCAACCAGCATATGCAAAGGCCCCTGGTGAAACAGCGTGAATCAAGGTGGAGACTGAAGGATGTTAGCTTGGGCTGGAGCAGAGGATAGACAATAGGATGAGTCAGAGAAGCAGGCAGGGGCCTGCTCATGAACATTCCAGGAAGCCAACCTCAGGGAGTTCAATTTTATCCTAGAACCATCAAGTGTTTTGCTCAAAGAATGATCATCAGCAATGCTGGCTACCAGGTGGGGCATATACAGACAAGTCAAGCAAGTGATGAAGATGGCCAGGATTCAGGCAGTGACAATGGAGAAGGAGACAAGAGGAGGGACCAAGAGATGTTTAGGGGAACATGGACAGGACTCAGCAGTAGGCTGGCTGCAGGGCGCTTGGGGAGGAGGGAGTGTAGAGGAGGACACCCAGGAATCCGAGTGGGTACGTTTAGTGAGATAATAACCCAGAGCAAGAAACAGGTGCCGACAGAGAAGAGGTGAAGTTCAGTCTGGGAGCTGGGTTGAGGAGTTCAGTGTGCAGACAAGAGCAGAGATGGAGATAAAGATTTGGGGGTTATCAGCATGTAGGTCATTGTTTCTTATGTCATATTCCAGGTACCACCTGCATCAGACCCACCTGCAGTATTCAATCAAAAGAAATGGCTGGGGAAGGTTGGGATAACGGCTAAAGAGTTGTTAAATATTTTGCCCATAAAATGAGTGCAGAGAATATACATTTGAATGTACTTAACGGAATGGTGTCTGAATGTTCCTGGTGTGACAAAGGCAAAACCCACAGGAAGAAGGAAGGGTTCTTTTTCTCTCCTTCCCTCCTGGTTACCTGTTCCACACTCCTTTGCCCCAAGCGAGACTCATTTTTTTTTGTTTTTTTTTAGGGGAGAAATGGTACAAATGAAGCCCCGGCCCCATGCTTTTTTTTTCTTCTTCTTCTTTTTTTTTTTTAAGTCTAATTCAGGACAGAAAAAGCTTTCATCAAAAGAACAGATGTCATCTGCTTTGGTCCTTTGTGGTGGTTTTATTTTATTTTATTAAAAAAAAATTTTCTCCCACAGAGGAGGCTCATTTAAACATAATGAAGGGGCAACAAGAGTCCTCTCACAGAGGTGGCTCAGATTCAGTTTGACTCAGGGGAGGGAGACCAAACAAGGCTATGTCCTGTCCACCGGGCTTCCCTCCGCAGGGCCCCAGCAGCTGCATTTCAGATGCAAATGGGAGACGAGGGTGCGGCGGGGGAGGGGAGGGAAAGGGCCCAGGAAGCTGACGTGCAGGTGTTGAGGATTCCAGACAGCCTGGCAACAACAGGCTCTGAAAACACAGAGCTCACAGAAGGAGCGGGCCTGAGAGCGCTTGCTCGGAGGGCTCAAGTGGCCCCGCAGCTGCACTGGACATTCCTTTTCAGAGCCATCAATGGGCCCTGTATTGAAAATTGGAGGGCCGGCAAATGGCACGTTCGGAGAAAGGAAACGCTCTGGGAATGGAGTGAACACCAGGCCTGGGGCCTTTGCCTGGGCTGAGCTCATGACTGAAATCCACGAACAGGCACGAAGTAGATATTCGATGTATGACCCTGGTGTTCTGGGGCTGGAAGGAATCCGGGAATCGAGTCCAGCCTTCTCATTCTGTAGAAAATAATGGCAGGGGCCTGTGTGGCTTGCTCCTGGTCACAGAGTGCGTGAGAGGAACTCTCAGCACAGAATCCAAGCGGTGGCATCTGTGGAGCCCTCCCTGTGTAGAAAATGCTCAGTATTTTGCGTGCACGGTTTAATTTGCACAACAGAACTCAGAGAGAGTTTTTATTACTTCTGTGGTTAATATGGAGAAATTGAGGCTTTGGTGAATTTAACACCTGTTTCAAGTCAAAATGCTCCTAAATCACAGAAACATTGTCAGGATTTGAACCTAGGTGTGTATGTCTTATTCCAAAACTCATGACTCTTGTTACACTTCATTCCTGACTCCCGGGCAAATAGTCTGTTCTCTCAAGCACACACACACACACACACACCAGTACATATGCAAATAATGTGTCTATTCCCATATATGTAAAATGCACGAATATATATATATATACACACACACACAAACACATGCATATATATGTACCTTGAAACATGGAACTTTAGACTTCGGACATATAAATATTAAACTATAGCACTATTGAATTCGGTTATAGAAGAGTTATGGTTAAGACTGGCAACAATCCCCTGTACTGTGTCTGGCACACAGTGTATACTCAATAAATATTTGGATTTGAATTCTCCCTTTATATTTTCCTTAGAGACAGAACCTAGTGTCTACCAATGTTATTACTCCTGTGAATCCTACATATTTGTATTGTGCCTAAAATTTACAAGACATATTCACACCTATTAGCTCATTGCATCTTGGTTACACCTATGTAAAAAAGCTGAGCAGAGCCACTAGTGCCATTTTATAGATGAGGAAATTGAGGCTCAGGGAGATCAAATACTTTTCCCAGAGAAAGCTGCGAGGTGAGCCCGAGTTTGCTCATCCCCGCACGTTGACAGAAGCTGTTTGGTGAGGGGCAACTGATAATGAGGGTCAGAGGAGGAGAGCCATCAGAACATGGGTTCACCTGTTACCTCCTGAAAGATGCTGTGGTTCCGGGAGTAGAGGTCCAGATTCTCAGGCAGACAACCCCAAACCCTGTGAGGCTGTGAGAGTGGGGTGGTGCTGGGAGGTGAGGTGACCATGGAGAGATTCCCCGGGGGAGGTGAGATTGTGTGGGTGACTTCCTCTGCACCGATGTGTCATCGTCAGTGACTGTCTGAGGACTGTGGCAATGGCTGTGTGAGTGCCCACAGACGAGAACCCACGTGGGTGGACAGCGCCCATGACTTACTGGGGGCATGGTCAGAGTCCCAGCCTCTGGTAGGGTGGGTCTTGGGTTTCTGGGTCTCCCTATAGAGCACTGGCTTTGAGCAGTTCTGTGACTTCAGTCAGAGATTCTGAGACCAGTCACTTTGCAGTGTGGGTGGACCCACAGTCCCACTCCTTCCTTGGGAAAAATAACTCAGCAATATCTCCTACTAATGAGTGGGCTGGGAGTGTGAGCTGTGTCTTTGAAGGATGGTGCAGTATAAAATCTGAGCCTTATAGAGTTGGAAGGTACTTGGATCAGATGCCTATTTTATGGATGGGAACATTGAGGATCAGAGGATAAAAGTGACTGTGTTTATTACCTCATGCCTATCTTTAAGGCTTCCCCCATTGCTCAACCATAGAGTCCGCCTGAAATGCAGGAGACGTGAGTTTGATCCCTGGGTTGAGAAGATCCCTGGAGGAGGGCATGGCAACCCACTTCAGTATTCTTGCCAGGAGAATTCCACGGACAGAGGAACCTGGTGGCCTACTGTCCATGAAGTTGCGAAAAGTTGGACACAACTGAGCAACTAAGCACGCATGCATGCCTGACTTAATATTTCATTTATTCAAAAAAAAATCTGTTAAGTAGGCATTCTGTGGAAGGACCTGCCTCCAAGAATCTTCCAGTCAGTTGGACAGAGATGTGTATAAACAAGAAGTCACAATTGTGCTTAGTGAGAGTGACCATGTTTTGAGAGAGGGCTCAGAAGAAGGAGGTACCAGCGCATTTCTGAGCATCTGAAAGGGCCAGTCAACAGAGATGACATTTTAGCTGAATCTAGAAAGATAAACAGTGCTGCCAAAGGCAGAGAAATGCTTACCTGTGAGAAAGAACATGTTCAAAGACCCAGAGGAGGAAAGAGATCACTGACACCAGGATTCTGAGGACTGGCTCCCCCAGGGGATGTCTCCTTGCACAAGCTTTGTGGGGGTAGGATCAGCAGGCGAAACCAGAAGGTGGCCAGGTCCTGGATCATGAAGGGCTTTGTTCACCAGACTGAGCAGTCTGGGCTGTTTCTTGTAGGATTTGGGAAAGCACTGAAGGATGTCATGTAGGGTGAGAATGTTAGAAGTGCAGTTTGGACATAGCATTCTGTGGACAGTCTGGAAAAGACTGATGAGACACAGGGGTCAGTTAGAACATGTTTGAAAGAGTCATAGTAAATAATATCAGAAGGCCATTATTATCAGAAGGCCACTCTTCTCACTCAGAAGAGTCAGCTGTACGTGGGGAAGGAGAGGAGGGAATGGAATGAGATATTCAAGAGCTGAAATTAACCTGGACCCGTGGAGTGATGGGGAGTGTGGGTAGAGGAGGGGCCCAGGAGGGGCCCAGTAGGGGTCTAGATTGGGTGATTGGTAGACGGTAGTACAGCCAATGAGAAGAAGAGCTGAGGGAGGTGGGTGGGTGGGGCATTTTCAGTTTTAAACTCGTTGCGTGTGCCACGTATGGGGAGGTTAAAGTGATGAAATAGGTGGAAAAGCCAGTCTAGACCCTGAGCGAGGCCAAAACTGGCAGTCGGGCAGCTGGCAGGATTAGAACCCGGTCATAATGATTTAGCTGATAAGGGATACTTTTAAAAACCAGTTCATCAAACGTGGTATTCGGATGCGTCTCAGTCCTTGGGCTAAAAGCCTCCAAGAGGGCAGAAGGACATCCAGCATCTGCTCTGGAAGGTTCCTCTGAGCTGGTGGGAGTTGGTTCATGGTGAGGCGAGGTGAGGGGGTCATGGGAGGAAGCTCAGGCCCCGCCTGTCTGCACTGTGTCAGAGCCAGGAATTTACCAGGGTCAAGTCCCTGTATCTTGGAGCATCCTTCATCAGATAGTGTATTCACTCATTTCCTCTTCAACCCCCATACCCTTCCCACTACTACCACCTCCTCACCTTAGTCACTGGAGCTGAGTCATCCTTTGAGCCTATTCTTGTCACCTTCCCCTCCGTCAGGACGGAAAGAGTTTGGCAGGAGTCACCCGGCATGGGTGTTGCCATCTGCTGGCCAGACTGGAACGAGGGAATGGGTCTCAGACTCCGGGTTCCAATCCCTTTACCATTGTTTGCTTCCTGGGAGGCCAAAGGGGAAGTAAGGCTGACCAGTCTCTGTGACTCCCAGAAAGGAAAAGAGAAATAGGAGTTGATGTGGGCGGAGCACCTCTGGGGTGCCAGCCACATGCCAGATCCGTTAACACCCATCTGCCATCACAGTGGCCTTAGGCAAGTGATGTTCTTCTCAGATGGGGAACACGAGGATCGTGACATTAATCCATTTTCCCAAGGTCACATAGCAAGTATATCAGAATGATTTCCAAATCCACACTCTTTCCACTACATTCCTCTGTGATTGCTCTATCATGTCTGGGGGAGGATGGCATTCCAGTCAACTCATGGTTGAATACCTTCTGGTGCAAAGCGTAGCACCAGAGAGGTTAATAGAAGCATCTTGCCCTTGAGAAGCTCACCATGTCAATGCTGAAAAACTCTGAACCGTTGATTCACTCACTCAAGATTATCTGAGCACGACTGACGAGCAGAGCCCTCATGGGGGCTGTGGAGATGGAGGAGGCAGGGGCTCAGCACGGGCAACTGTAACACTGAACTCAGGAAGCCGTGGGAAGGCAGAGGAAGGGGTGTTTCAAATTCTATGAGTATTTCAAGGAAGATTTCTCAGAGTTACTTTTCTTTTTCTTTCAAACTTTTTATTTTGTACTGAGGTATAGCCAATACAACAATGTTGTGACAATTTCCGGTGAGCAGTGAAGAGACTCAGCCATATATATACATGTATCCATTCTCCCTGAAAACCCCCTCCTATCCGAGCTGGCACATAACGTTGAGCAGAGTTCCATGTGCTGTGTAATAGGTCATTGTTGGTTATCCATTCTGAATAAGCAGGGTGTACACGTCAATCCCAAACTCCGTAAGAACCCCTTCCCATAGGCAACTATACATTTGTTTTCTACGTCTGTGAGTCTCCTTCCGGAGTGACTTTCTCACTGCCATCAAGACTGAGGCTTGTGTAGACAGCCTGCGTAGGGAAGGAAGCCAGGGCTGAAGTACAGGAAGTAAGGGCTGAAGTGCAGGAAATGGCAGGTGTAAAGGAGAGTAGCGTGGCTTAGCAGGTGTCAGGGAGTTGCTGGACTGTTGAGCTAAGGTTTCAAAGTCCCACCATGAAGAGAGAACTACTGAAGAGCTGAGTATTTGCGTGTTCTTCTGCTCACCCCCCCGCCAGCTCTTCCTTGCATTTACCCCTCTTCCCGCTCCCTTGGTATCAGGTGCCAGGGTTTAGGGGACAACAGAAAATAAAACACAGGGACAGTCCCTGCCATCAAGGAGGTTAGGGACTCACATCAGAAGGTGACATTTCAATGGACGTTGCAAACAGGGAGAGTGTTCAGAAAGAAAGGATGGTGTGAGAGACCACGGAATGGGAAGATGTGTTTTGGGGGGAATGCGGTGGTAAGGAAAGACGGCTCTGAAGAAATAGCACTTAAGCTGAATTTGAAAATATATATAGAAGTAATTAGATTCTGTGTGTGTGTGTGTGTGTGTGTGTGTGTGTGTTGAATGGATGGTAGAGACAGGGGTAGGGGGTAAAGAATATTATCCCAGTAGCAAGGCATTGACAAAGAGGAGACAGATGATATAACAAGCCTCCTAGCAAAATAATAATGCAGGGTGGTCTAGAAGGTGTGGGCACATCATTGGGACCCGTGAGTCCAGTCATTGAAGCCATGCCCTAGTGCTTATCCTGGGAAGCAGCAGCTGTGTCTAGTATTCATGATAGTCCTTGGCTTTGCTCTGTGACCAGGACCTTTGGGTCCTAGCATCTCTATTTGTAGAGTGTAATAGAACTCACCTGTGTGCTTTTCAGAATACTGGTAATAAGAAATGACAAAATACAAGTTGTCTGCAGACATCTCCTCAAGGATTAACAATTTGGAACTGATATAAACAGTCAGAAAAGAGCTTCAGAGTGTTAATTAAACATACCTGCCCACACTCACACACAGCCCAGGACTTCATGATGTCAGCTTCTAGTCGACAGGTGTAAGCCTTTATTTCTACCTATCTCTAAGTAAGGAGGTGGGATGCGAAGAGCTGCAGGGCACTGACATCCCCTCTGTGCTCCTTGGAAATCTCCTGAGAAGAGAACGCTGCTTTTATCTCCCTCCATTTCTAGCACGTTTTTCCTTCCTGGGCTACAAAGGGGCTTCAGTTTGGAGCCAAAGCACATTAGACACAAGGATTAGTGTCTGAGCTGGGGGGAGAATCCAGATTTCTACAGCACTGAGCTGCCACTTTCTGAGAGTGAAAGTCCTGGCAGAGCTTTCCGGTTGTTATTCAACAGCCTAAGAACACTGAGATCCTGCAAACTTCAGAGACTAATGAGAAAGTGTGTCCATGTTATTCAATATATTCTCATCCTTGAGAGTGTGAAGGGGAGGGATGGTCCTCAGAATGTCAGTGGGCATTTGACCTCTAGCCTTGGTTCTGCCATGTAGTCAGTGTTGACTTGAACACAGTCACTTGCCAGATCAGAGGGAAATTTCTCCAACTTCAAAATGAGGTGGTTGGTCCAAGGTCTCTGACCGACTGTGTCTGTAGGAATTGAAACCCTCCAGGAAGACCCTGGGTTTTGTTGAATCTGAACTCAAATCTGGGTTTTGAATTGCCATCTGCCCATGTTTGCTACCTGGAAGGACCCCCTTTCTTGCTTGCTGCTACCCTATCACCTGATCCCAAGGAGCAAATAAGTTTTTTTTTTCTTTTTTCTACCCATTTTCAGTACCAGCATTTCATGGATGACTTCCACATAATTTCAAGTTTTTCTGTTGATGGTCGGTCGGTCGGTTCAGTTGCTCAGTCGTGTCTGACTCTTTGTGATCCCGTGAATCGCAGCACACCAGGCCTCCCTGTCCATCACCAACTCCCAGAGTTCACTCAGATTCACGTCCATCGAGTCAGTGATGCCATCCAGCCATCTCATCCTCGGTCGTCCCCTTCTCCTCCTGCCCCCAGTCCCTCCAGCATCAGAGTCTTTTCCAATGAGTCAACTCTTCACATGAGGTGGCCAAAGTACTGGAGTTTCAGCTTCAGCATCATTTCTTCCAAAGAAATCCCAGGATTGATCTCCTTCAGAATGGACTGTTTGGATCTCCTTGCAGTCCAAGGGACCCTCAAGAGTCTTCTCCAACACCACGGTTCAAAAGCATCAATTCTTCGGTGCTCAGCCTTCTTCATAGTCCAACTCTCACATCCATACATGACTACTGGAAAAACCATAGCCTTGACTAGATGGACCTTAGTCGGCAAAGTAATGTCTCTGCTTTTGAATATGCTATCTAGGTTGATAAGGGCCCCGTAAATCTGAACTGATACCAAATTCACTTTCATTTTTAACACAGGCAATACAGTGACTGCTCAGGGCAGGGTAGGTCAAGTTCAATGTGTTGGATGGCATGATCAGGAATAGCTGTGTGGGATGGGTAGATCAGTTTGGTCTCAACAACCAATACTTAGAGCTTTCTTCTTCACCCCTACCTCCAATGCTCTATTTCTAGTTAACTGAAAATGAATTTTCCTGACAGTTAAAAGTTTGTTTGTGAAATTTGATAAAATAAAATTTATAGTTCTATGTGTTTATATATACATATATTTTAGTACATACATGTACACACATAAAATATAAGACCACACATACAATTATTCATATATATATACATATGTATACACACACATATTCTATGATTTGCTTCCTGTATATTCACTGATTTCTTTTTTTCTTTTTTTGTCTGTGCCATGGGACTTGTAGGATGTTAGCTCCCCAGCCAGGAATCAAACCCAGGCCCACTTTAGTTGGAAGCTTGGTGTCCTAACTACACTGAACCACAAGAGAATTCCCTCTCCTGATTTTAATACAACTCTGCTTCCCAGAGTTGGTGCAGACCAGGAAAGGAAAGAGGTAAAATGCCCCAGTGTGATAAGAAAGCCTGTTAGGAAGGAGCTTTGTCCTCTCTTTAGTAATGAGTTCAGTTTAGTTCAGTCACTCAGTTGTGTCCAATTCTCTATGGCCCCATATACTGCACCACACCAGGCTCCCCTGTCCATCACCAACTTCTGGAGTTTGCTCAAACCCATGTAAACTGCGTTGGTGATGCCATCCAACCATCTCATCCTCTGTCATCCCCATCTCCTCCTGCCTTCAATCTTTTCTAGCATCAGTCTTTTCCAATGAGTCAGTTCTTCCCATCAGGTGGCCAAAGTATTGGAGTTTCAGCTGCAACATCAGTCCTTCCAGTGAATATTCAGGACAGTTTTTCCTTTAGGATGGACTGGTTTGGTCTCCTTGCAGTCCAAGGGACTCTCAAGAGTCTTTTCCAACACTACATTGCAAAAACATTAATTCTTCAGCACTCAGCTTTCTTTATAGTCCAACTCTCACATCCACACATGACTACTGGAAAAACTATAGCTTTGACCAAATGGACCTTTGTTGGCAAAGTAATGTCACTGCTTTTTAATATGCTGTCTAGGTTGGTCATAGCTTTTCTTCCAAGTAGCAGGCGTCTTTTTAATTTCATGGCTGCGGTCACCATCTGCAGTGATTTTGGAGCCCAGGAAAATAAAGTCTGTCATTGTTTCCATTGTTTCCTCACCTATTTGCCATGAAGTGATGGGACCAGATACTATGATCTTAGTTTTTTGAATGTTGCGTTTAAGCCAGCTTCTTCACTCTCCACTTTCACCCTGTGGCTCAGACAGTAAAGCGTCTGCCCTCAATGCGGGAGACCTGGGTTCAATCCCTGGGTCAGGAAGATTCTCTGGAGAAGGAAATGGCAATCCACTCCAGTACTCTTGCCTGGAAAATCCCATGGGTGGAAGAGCCTGGAAGGCTACAGTCCAAGGGGTCTCAAAGAGTTGGACACAACTGAATGAATTCACTTCACTTCACTTCATTTCCTTCACTTTCATCAAGAGGCTCTTCAGTTCTTCATTTTCTGCCATAAGGGTGGTATCATCTGCATATCTGAGGTTATAAGATTTATACAAAATAAGAAAATAGATTTCATCCTCCTGAATTGAATCAGAGTAACCTCCAACTCATATCAACCCCCAACTCATACCATTTCCTTTGGACCCTCATAATAACCCTGTGAGGTAGGTAGGTCTGAATGAAGAAAGATATCTAGAAAGTCACCTAGCTACCAGGTTGTGGCAGGAGAATTCAACTGCTACCTTAAGAAAAAAACAATAATATAACTGTGTGTCTCTCATTATGCACCTATGCATTTGGTCTTGTAGATGAGGAAACAGAGGTTCCAGAGCTGGTCTCTGAAGTGCCCTCTGGTTTGTGATCTGACCTGGCTCTATTGAGGACGTGGACAGGTTCCCATCACACGGCAGTGCTTCTTTTTGCTCCACTGTGAGCGTTACCGCTCTGGTGAGACAGTTTTAGCTATGGCTTGCATGTCTGTCATTCTCTGTCCCTTGGAAAACCTATTTCATGGTCCAGTAGAGCAGAATTTCATCCAGTAGCACTTTGACTTGGTGGCTTCAAAGTGTGGTGCCACCCTCCAGCTGGGTTTGGGGCAGTAATGTTTAACAGTCTGGTAGTTAAATCAGAAACAATAATAACACAACAGTCAGGTTTGGTCCAATACCCTAATGATTCCCAAACCTCATGCTATAAGTGGAAGAGGTGGGAGGGGATGGATGAGTCTGTGATTCTGTAGAATTCATGCCATGTTCTTCTATAGCCAGGCAGAGCAAGAAATTCCATTTAGCCATGATCCCACTCTGTGGTTGAACAAGCTTGTGCTTCATTGACAGCCTCCCAGGGTCCAATGCTGACAGGCTGGGAATAACTGAAACAATTAATTCTAAAATTATCTCCAAGACAAATCTCTTTTTGTCCAAAAATTCTAGGTTGCTTTAATGTCTGGAGTGTGTGGTATTTGGGTTTTTCTTCCAACATTAAACAACAAGCTCCAGTCCCAGGGCTCTAGAGTCTCCAGAAATGGAGGCTCCTATCTTGTGTGTCTCCCCCTTTCCAGGTTAGCCCTGGTGTGGGTGCCCCAATGTGATGAGGCCGTGGACTTGCAGACTTCAGTACCCTCATACGCTCTGACAAGGGTGGCTTGGTTCGCGGGTCACATCAGGATAGTGCAAACTGAGCTATGCATTTACTGTAATTCTAATCAGATGACTCTATAATTGGAAGAACACCAGTGGCATTCTGTCTTTGGAATCTTCTCCATTAAGTGACTGAATGAGGGCCAGGGGACCTTTGCTTGCCCCAAATGTAGGTCCTGATGGAGATGTTGGAATCTGGGTACTATGTTCCGTTCTCCTTTTGTTGGTAAGATGCTAAATCAGTCTGGAATTGGCACATCACATGTATCGCAGTCATTTCCCCTCTCCTCTTAGTAATGTCTGGCCAATTGCATTTCTAACAGAAAAGAACAAGTGGGATGCACATAGTGTGTATATGGAAGGACAGTGGGGAAAATACCTGTGTATAAGCTTTAGTGCAGTGACTGAATATTTTAGGTGAACATTTCCAAGTCTAGATCGTGTTCAGGTTTGGTCATGGTTGTCTAAAATCACAAGAATAATAATCTGAATTTCTTTATCTTTCTGGATACATCTGTTAGAAACATTAAAGACAAATGTATTGAGGAAGTAGATTGTAGTAGGAACTTTGTAAAATATTGGATCATTTGGGGAAATATAGAAATGAGTCAGATCTAAACCCTGACCTTGAAAAGCTCATATTTGGAGAGAGCTAAGTCAAGCTCATAACAATTATAATCCAAGATAGAAAGTACAAGTTCTGTGGCATTGCAATTTAGAGGAAGGAAAGATCATTCCTACATGGGAATATCTGGCTTGGCTTCTTGGAGGAGGTGGCTTTTGAGCCACACTTCAAAGCGTGGGAGGTTACCTGGTTCAGGGAAAAACCAGGGGAAGAGAGTTACAGGAGCAAAGGTGAGAGGCAAAATGTGAGGATGTGGGTATTGGTGAGGGTTGTCTTTAAGCAGCCAGGGTGACTTGGACTTTACCAGGGTCAGCAATCTGGGTCAGATTCTTTATGTCAGTATTTCTCAAGCCTCCTGTGCAGACACATGGGGATCTTATTAAAATCAGATTCTGAAGCTGGGGGGCCTGAAATTCTGCATTTGGAAAAAAAACTCTGAAGTGCTGCTGCTGATGCTGCTGGTCTGAGGATCGCTTTAAGCAATGAGGAACCATTGAGGATTTTTTAAATTTTCTTAAAAAATTTATCTTATCCGCCCCACAGGTATGGCAAAACCAATACAATATTGTAAAGTAATTAACCACCAATTAAAATAAATAAATTTATATTTTAAAAATAATAAAAGGAAAAAGGAAAAAAATTATTTTATGTTGGAGTACAGTTGATTAACAGTGTTATGTTAGCTTCAGATGTGCAGCAAAGATCACTGAGGGAAGCAGGGAATAGTAGGGAAGGAGTTGCTGCTATAACCAGCCTTATACATCCCTTTAAGGAGACATTTTCAGATTGTCACACACACACACACACATACACACACACACACACACACGACTGGTACAGCAAGCAAGATTCAGGTGAATGTTTGCTTTCTGTCCTTCTTTCCTCAATTGCACTGACTCAAAAATCCAGTTAGAGGGTGAAAGTGGACAAAGGGTGGAAAGATATTCAAGACTTGGATTCGAGAAACCAGGTACGACACAAGTCACAATATAAAAGCTGTTTTGGTTTCAGAAGTGGTTTCTTCTAAACTGATTGTTGAAGGGAAGAAGTGAGCTGATGATTGCCTTTGTATTTGAAACCAATTGAAATCCTGGCCGTCTGGCTTGGTCATTAATATATTTTGTAATATGATGATAATACTTTCATTATACTATGGATGAAAGAATAGAGATCAGAGTCAGAAGATCTGACCTTAATCCTCTAAACTTTCAGAGTGTCCCATGAAGTTCCCCATCTAGAACATTTAAGAATCAACCTTTAACTGGCCAGCTCTCAGTTCTTCATAAAAACCGAATAAGCCAATGAATCAGAAGGGGCTTCTTAGACTGACAAGTGCCTTGCAGGTGAAGCACCTGCCAGGTGTAAGGGCTGCCTCTTATTGCTACAGATGAAGACGTTAGTCTTTTCTCTGCTCTTGGGAATTGCTAGTGGAATGACTTAGCATCTGTGGGGAGGGGCCTACGGCAGCCTCAGGGGCAAGGCCCCAGGCAGTGTGATGTGGGAGGTCGCCCGTGGAGTTTGCGTCCTGTGTCACAGCAGGATGCACCTGCAGCCAGCGGGTCAGACTTGCCCTTGCATCTGGCTGTATAGCTTCCTGTGATCTCTAGGGAAGTGTCATCAGCTGCTATATTGCCGTGCAAAGCATCCTCTGGGAGTGACGTTGAGGCCAGACTCAGGTGCTTGGAAGCTTCTGCCTGAGTTATGTCTTGTGTTCTCTGCTGCCTAAGAAAGGTTTTCCGGGCTTCAAACCCAGAGCCGGTAACACTGGCAGATGGGGATATTTATTGAGTAAGGGCAGAGTCAGGAGCATTAAGCCTCCAAGGGCTCAGAGAAAACAGGCAGGACATCAAGAAGCAGCCTCTGGGCCAGACAGAGAGGAAGGCAAACAGGTGGCATTCATGGTATGTGGGGAGAGGGGATGATGACTCCTGAGAGTCAGACCTGCAAAGTCAGTAGCCTGGACCAGAGGATTCTGCTGCATTTCAAGCTTGATAGAATTGGGTGTTTTCAAAACAACAGACAAGAGATAACTATGGGGGTCAGGTTCAATCTGCTTATTTTGTACTGGAGGCAACTGAGGTATTTGGTAGGGGCTTGCCCTGGTTACACTCCGAATGAATAGAAGACCCCAGGCTGCATGCCAGGTCTTGTGATTACCTATTGCTGGTTGAAAAGGACCATCATTTTTTGCCTTTCTTTGACCTCAGTTTCTTCATTTGGAAAAAGAGGGGATTGGAAGAGCTGTTCTCTCCCTTCTATAATCTTCTAGCTCCAATATTTGATGAGTCCCAGGGACCCAGATTCAATCCCGGCCCAGGACCTCGCCCCCTCTAGGTTGTGCTCTGAGGAATCACACCCTCCCTCCTTACTCTCCCTCGGGAATCTGCAATAATGTTTCATCCCTGTTCGCAGACTCACTTTCACAAGAGGAAATCAATAGATTCTTCAAGCGGTTGGACGACAGGATGATGCCTGGGCCTATTTTGTCAACCAGGTGGCTCTGCTGAGGGAAGTTGTATGAGTCATTGTCGGCCAGAAATGTAAATCTGGCCTGAGGCTTCCCTTGCAGCAAAATTTAGGTCAGTAATAATTGTGAGCGTCTGTGCAGCACGTTACAGTTACAAATTGCTTTACATACCTCATTTGTTTATCACAACTATTCAGAGATGTCGGTGTTATTGTTGTGCCCATTTTGCAGATGAGGAAAATAGGCCCCAGAGGTATGGTAACTTTCCTAAGGTGACAGGAAGTGTGAGTGGTCAACCTGGGACTTAGTTGTCTCTTAGGACTTAGTTAAGTCTTTGGACTTTACAATCCATGTTTCATGTACCATGTCTCTTTATATCAGGCTTCTTACTGCCAACTCAGCTTCCAAGGAACTAAACAATAGCAAGGAAGGTCCATCTGCTTTGTGTCATTTCCATGGGGAAGCGATGGTTGTAGAGCACCAGCGTGGGTATTATAGTAATGGCAACAGGCTCAGGAAGAGACCTTCCATCTCTCAAATGGAAGACCAAGTCTCCTGATTTCCGAACCAAGGCCTTTTTTTTTTTTCTATTTTGTGAAATATGAAACATAATTCCAACACTTAAAAAGAGGATGATGACAACTATAACATTGCAATAAACTTTCTTGAGTGCATGTGTGTGCTGAGTCACTTCAGTCGGGTTCAACTCTTTGCCACCCTATGGACTACAGCCTGCCAGGCTCCTCTGTCCATGGGATTCTCCAGGCAAGAATATTCGAGTGGGTTGCCATGCCCTTCTCCAGGGTAATCTTTCTAACCCAGGGATTGAACCTGCATCTCCTACACTGGTAGGTAGATTCTTTATCACTAGGGCCATTTGGGAAGCCCATTACCCAAATATTTCTAATTGTATCCACTTCTGAGCTTATAGGAATTGTGTACTTCCTGGCCCCCTTGAGCCAGGGAGGATTGTACAGTTAGTCCTGGCTAAACTTTGTGGGAAGAGGTGACCATGTCACTTCTAGTCTGGAGTGTGAATTGTTCTTTCTCTTCCTTGGCATGGCTGCCAGTAAGAGGGTGGTAGCTGCGCTGTCTGCCTTGGTCCATGAATGACAAGAATCAGAGCCCCTTTGCCAACCTGCCATGAATGAGCAGAAAAAGCCAAATCTCTGTTGTCTGAAGTGTCTATGATTCAGACTTTTGTCATCATAGCAAAACCTAACCTATCCTTGTTCATCTTTCCACCTCCCTGACTTTGAAAGCATGCTTCAGCTTTTAAAAGAAACAAACATTACCCAAAACAACTGAGTCTCTTTCTAACTTACCTTTTCCCAGCCCTTTTCCTTGACCCCCCAAACAACCACCATCCAAAGATGGACATCTAATAGGTTGTCCTATTCATGTTGGGTACATTTATTCCATAAACATGTGTCCAAGACAATATATAGTGTTGATTCATGGTTTTTTTTTTTTAACGCGGATGATGTAATAATACTGACTTATTCTGCAAATTGCTTTTTTCATTCAATATTATTATTTTAAATAAATTGATATTGGTACATAGTTTATTCACTTTAACTTCTACATTGCTTTTCTTTTTCTTAAAAGTGTTACAATTTATCAAGCCCATTTTCTTAATAATGGGCTTTAACATTTCTATTCCTTCACTTCATATTGTCAGACTTCAAGAATTTTAGCTAATCTGATGGATGTGAGATGGCATCTCTTAATTTTTAAATCTGCATCTCTTTATTAGTGAAGTTAAGCATTTTACCATATGCTGAGAATCATTTCTCTTTCCACACTTTGCGTGTTCATACAGTCTGCCAGTGTATCTTGATTGCTTTTAATTCTTCTTATGGATGTATAGGATTTCTCTGCTATATTCGGGGTATTCATTCTTTGTCAGTCACATATGTTGAACATGCATCTGTGACTTGCTTTTATCTTTCTATTTTTTGGCTGCCCAGTTCTCAGTTGTTGCAAGCCACTGGCTGCCTGCCTACACACTTAATTTTTCAGATCATGGCAACGACATGGTGAAAATAGCTTGGAGGTGTATTTTGAAAAGCCTGTGTGAATAAATGTTCCTTGACTCTAAATATCTGTAGTAGGCTCAGGAATGTGTTCTTACAAAAGAATCTGTGAAGGACCTGTTTTGCTTACTCAAGGATCTCATTTGCTAATATAATTCTGTGGTGAAAGCAAAAGAACCAGGTGTAAGTGGAAAAAAAAAAAACCTTAGTCACTAAGGCTTGTTTGGGCTGCTTGGTGCTGAACACCGGGGTGACAGGTTCTCCTGCCATGGTGAATCCTGGCAAGATCTGCCTGGCTCTTCGGACATTCTGCAGCCCCAACATATGTGGGAGGACACCTGAAAGAAGTTTCATCCTCAGGTGGTCTCTCCTCTCCACCTACACACTTTGGAGAGCCTTCACCAGGGTGTGATGGTGGCAAGTTTGGGATGCATTCATCAGAAGGTAGGAGAAAGCAGTGTCTTGAAAGTGCCTTTAGCTTTCCAGTGGGGAGAGTCACTTTCAAGCTTTGTTTATCTCTCCGTGCCTCAGCTAACCCCAGGAGAAAACCTTAGCTCAGGACAGGAAGCTCAGAGCACCCAAAAGGATGACTACAGAACTCAGGACTATTTATGTCTGCCTCTCACATGTCGCTCCATCTCTGCCCCAGGAGGCCAGGCTGCACAGGTGCTCTAAGGGCACCTGATATCCCATCACTCCCTAGGAAACCAATGGGCCTGGAGGAAGCTGAGCTCTGGGATCAATTACGCTGGTGAAACTACAAAGGCTAGGGATGAGCCAGGAGTGTCGTGGCTTAGGAACGACTTGCTGAAAAAAGACTCAATGTTCCCAGGTGGAATCCAGTGGCCCCAGGGGGAAGTGACCCAGCATGTCTGGCCCATCGGCCCTAGTTGCTTGGCCCGAGGAGCCAGGACACGCCTGCCGTTCCAGCTGACTCACTTGAGTGGCAAATTCTTTTCTCCCGTACAGTCCTCTCATCTTCAAAGGGAATTTATTAAGCCCCACAATGCTATCCGCACTGGGCCAGGTGTTGTACTGGCCCATTAGGTGGACACAGGCTTCTGCCCCCAGGAGCGTGCCGAATGAGGTGGAGGATAGCAGCTGAGACTGTTGACATTGTCCGAGATTATCCTGAAGCAGCTGGTACAAACCCTCCTGCTCTTTACAACAGTGTGTATAAAACTCTCGGCGCATGCTGTGTTCTCTCTTCATCCCCTTGCCTTAGCTCTCTCTGTTCCTTTTGCCTGGAATGCTTTTCCACTCTGTGTGCTTAGTACCTTCAAATGCCAACTCCTACACAGAGTCTTGGGCTTCCCTTATGGCTCAGCAGTACAGAATCTGTCTGCAGTGTGAGAGACCCGGGTTCAATCTCTGGGTTGGGAAGATCCCTTGGAGAAGGAAACGGTAAGCCACTCCAATATTCTTGCCTGGGAAATCCCATGGACAGAGGAGCCTGGTGGGCCACAGTCCATGGGGTCTCAAAGAGTTGAACAAAACTGAGCAGAGCGTACACACACAGGTGGAGTCTTCTCTGATCACCCCGGGTGGAGCTGACCTCTCTGAAGTCTGCATCCACATGGCATTTTGTATCCTTGTTCCTATGGCACATACCCTTGTGCCAGAAACTTCTGCTTACTTGTTTATCTTCCTTTGTGGAGTCTGGCTTTCTTGAAGGTGGTTTTTCTGGCTTTTTCCTCTATATTTCCCCACCAAGAATTCAGTAGATTCTCAGTAAACACATGCTGGATTAAGTAAAGCAAGGGTACAGCGTGTGCTTTTATCTGATTCCACCTTGTGGCATGACTGTAAGCAGGTCACATGTGTCTGAGTCTTAGTTTCCTGCTCTGTAAAATGGGAGTGGGGAGGATAAATGAGGTAAAGGGCCTCCAAGAAGTTTTCTGGCTCTCTCATCTATGATTTGAACATTCTGGTGTAGAAGAAAACCGAGAGTTCATTATAATTCAGTAAAGACCAGGGTACTGTTCTAATTTACATGTATTAAAGGGCCCCATAGATACTTTCCACCTCTAGTCTGTCACCTTTACAAATTAGAATTGTGCAAATTATCTGACTGAAGCTTCAAGAGGCTTGAGATTGATTACAGGAAGTATATACACTTTATCTTCCCTGGGGAATAAAACTGTTGAACTTAGAGATTCTTTGAAAGGAATTTCTGACTGTATCTTCTGATGGCTTTTGTCAGCCTGAGTGCTGGGAGGGGTCACTGCGTGGCTGTGCATGTCACCCCAGCATCTCTCTTCCCATGGATGCAGACTGCATGCATATGTTAGTTCCAGTAGCTTCTGACCCATGGACCAACACTTTTCCCACACCACCTCTCTGCCCCTTGAGTTAAAGGTTTGAAATTCCCTGCCTGAATAGTATTGAGTGGCTCTCATATTCATAAGATGCTGGGTACTCCGCCGCTTCATTCATGTCTAACTCTATGCGATGCTACGGATTGTACCCCACTAGGTTCCTCTATCCATGGGATTTTCCTGGGAAGAATACTGGAGTGGGTTTCCCTTTCCTCCTTTAGGGGATCTTCCTGACACAGGGATCAAACCTGTGTCTCCTGTATCTCTTGCTCTGTAGGCAGATTCTCTAACACTGAGCCACCATGGAAGTACTTATAAGATGCTAATAATACACAATTTTGATCTTGTCCTGCCTATGAAGAGAGGCAGGACAATGGTTATTTTTGACCCATTTTGCAGATGGAGCTAAGACTCAGACAGGTGAACTGACTTCAGAAGCTGCATGATTAAGAACTTCTGAGTCCGGCCTAGGGAGAGCCATTTAGTCCCAGTTTTAAATTTCATGGACTGCTTTAAAGATTGTTTACATGGCTGTTTTCTTGACTGGTCGCCCTGAGGCTTATTATTTGGTGAAACCAGAAGCAGGTGAATTCCAGCAGAAGGAAAAAAGGGGTCCTAACCAACTTCTGATTTTGTGGCATCAAGAGGCTGTGTTCATTAGTGAGGAGGGAAGTCAGATGAGCTAGGGCTGTCCACTGGAGGTTTCTATCATTAGCATCTTACTTTGCCAGTGAAGGAGTTGTTGCAACCTGACGGAGGGCCCCCCTCTGAAAGCCCGAGAAGACTCAGATGTAGGGCAGGGTGAGGGGACATCTTAGGGGGTGGGGTCTTAGTGTCCTTTTATTTCTCAAGTCGAGCTCAAGGGAGTATAACTTGCTAGTTGTATCTGTGAAATGGAGAGGATACATCCTTCCCAGCTTACATCAGGGGGCGATTGTGAGGGTCACATATTATGTGGAGGTGACAGTGTTCTGGAAACTGAAAGTGCCAGATGAAAATCAGGCAGCCTCATTCCACTTCCATAACTACAAATGGTCTTACTGGAGGGATGGGAGCTCAGACCAGTGTCTTTTCCTAAAAGTGGTTGCAAGATGCATTATGCAAGAGAACACATAACATAAAGTATGAATAACCACAGTTCTTGTCAGAACACTGGAGAGGATTAAGTTAGGTAATGATGTAAGGGCATTTTAAAATGGTAACGACTGCTATTGTTATGACATTCTTGTTCCTCAAAGGTTGAAAGGTAGTTCTTAATAACCTGAATGGAATTTACCCAAACCCTCTGTGGTGTTATTTATGTTGTAGCCCTGCCTCATCCTGGGACTAGTTTTACTTGGCTGAGGAGTAACAAATGGGCTGGGCTGAAACTCCTCTGCTCAGATTTTATTTCTCATATACCTTTTGGATGCTCTTTCTGAGTCAATGACTCTAGCTTTCTATAACGTTCTATAGGCTTCTGGTCCCTTTGGCTCTAACTGATCCCTGAGGACTAATTCCTTTTGGAAGAGGGTTTGTTTGTTTGTTTGTTTCCTTCCTTTTACCTGGAGAAAAAATAGTTATTCTTATAAATTGTAAAGGAAAACTCCTTGGGAGCCCAAAGAACACTTGAAGTGAATAGGGTGCAAACCTAGCTTAATAATATCAAAGGAAAGCATATATGCTTTTTATTTCCTAAGAGAAGTAGAGGCACCTGATGATATGGGATATGCACTGAGGATACTAAAGTGTAAATAAAAATTAAAGCCATAAAAATAGCAAGAAGACAAATATGTTAATTATAAGGCTTTCTCAGTACGTTACTGCAATTGAATGTTAAATATATCTCTGAGCTTCCTGGCAGGCCAGGCAAAAAGTAAACAAGATGACTAACACTATGTTCTTTTTCTGATTGAAGGGAGTGTCTTGATTGTTTGAATTTTTTTCTGGTATTAATGTGGAAACCAAATTTCATACCTAGTAATCCTCAAGGGTAATGAATCTCTTTAGCAAGGGTTTTACGTCTAATGCAGGAAAGTTCTTCTTATATCTCCTTCTTGTTCCCCCTTGTGAGTTCAGAGACTCATATTAGCTAGTGCCTAAATTTCTTCTCCTAGATATTCCAAAGTCACCTCAAACTGAACATTTACCAAACTGAGCTTCTTTCTGAAATAAGGTCATTCTCCTGGGTTCATTAATTCTGTTAAAGCAGCACATACACAGGCTGTCCTTGCCATAGAAATCTAAGGACTGGAGCTTCAGCTTAAGCATCTTATGGCCTAATTCTTACATCCATACATGACTACAGGAAAAACCATAGCTTTAACTATATGGACCTTTGTCTGCAAAGTGATGTCTCTGCTTTTTAATATGTTGCCTAGGTCTGTCATAGCTTTCCTTCCAAGGAGCAAGAGTCTTAATTTCATGGCTCCCATCACTCCCATCATTTGTTTAGATGACTCTAACCCTAACCTCCAGCCTGCACCCAATCCATCCTAGAGACTCTCTCTGGATTTGGTTTAAATCCGCCCTCTGGATTTGTTTAAATCCATCACCACTAGCTTACGTCTCACCTGGGCTACAGCAATGGCTTTTTAATTTGCTTTCTTATGATTTCAACCTGTTTTGCACACTGCTTCTCTAGAAATGGATCCATAGAAGTGCAAACCAAACCCTTCTGCAAGTTTTCCAAAGGCTGTGCGTGGCCTTCACGGTGAGATCTATACTCCAGGCTTGGCAGGTGAGAGTGTCCAGCCTCATCTGCTGGTGCATCTCTTACAAATTCTCTGTCACAGTCTACTTGCTCCCTCAGCACACATCATGCTCCTGCCTCTGTGCTTTGCGCCACGTATTCCTCCTGCCTAGAGATCCCTCCTATTTTGCAAACCTGGCATCCTCCATTCTGGAAAGCATTTCTCATCCCCTCTCAACCCCCACCATAGTTAGGTGCTTGCTGCTCTGGAGACCCCAGGACCTAGCATATCTCAGTTACACTTAATACATGGTGCTGTAACCGTTGGCTTTGTTTCTGAATCCTCCAAGAACATTAACTCTTTTTGGAGCAACAGTGGTGGAGTTTGTTTTCTTGGGCTCCAAAATCACTACAGATGGTGATGGGAACCATGAAATTAAAAGGCACTCACTCCTTGGAAGGAAAGCTATGACAAACCTAGACAATGTATTAAAAAGCAGAGACATAATTTTGTTGGCTTCCCTGATAGCTCAGTTGGTAAAGAATCCTCCTGCAGTGCAGGAGACCTCTGTTCGATTCCTGGGTTGTGACGATCCGATGGAGGAGGGATAGGCTACCCACTCCAGTATTCTTGGGCTTCCCTGGTGGCTCAGCTGCTAAAGAATCTGCCTGCAATGCAGGAGACCTGGGTTCAATCCCTGGGTTGGGAAGATCCCCTGGAGAAGGGAAAGGCTACCCACTCCAGTATTCTGGCCTGGAGAATTCCATGAACTATATAGTCCATGGGGTCACTAAGAGTCAGATGTGACTGAGTGCCTTTCCCTTTCAGTTTGCTGACAAAGGTCCATATAGTTAAAGCTATGGTTTTTCCAGTAGTCATGTACAGATGTAAAAATTAGACCATAAGATGCTTAAGTTGAAGCTCCAATTCTTTGGCTACCTGATGCAAAGAGCCGAATCATTGAAAAAGACCCTGATGCTGGGAAAGATTGAAGGCAAGAGATGGGGGCAATAGAGTACGAGATGGTTGGATGGCATCACCAACTCAAAGGACATGAGTCTGAGCAAACTCTGGGAGATACTGAAGGACAGGGAAGCCTGGTGTGCTGCTGTCCATGGGGTCAAAAAGAGCCTACATGACTTAGCAACTGAAAAACAACAAAATACAGAAATGGAATCTCATTCATCCTCAGTTTCCAGTTCTGTATGTATGTCTGACATAATTGGAGCCTGATAAGTTTTCGTTGACCAAATGGGTGGAAGAAAAGATAGAACACTGTTTGACATGCCCCAGTGAGGTCAAGTTTAGGATGTGTTCACTAGCAGTACAGGGTTCCATAGAACTTTTTCTTTAAGATATCTAGAGGAGCGGGTGGAGAGAAAGTGCTTTAGGGAAACCTCCCTTGAAGGCATCTTTCTGTGTCAGCCTTTGGTAGCAGCTGGTGGCTGACAATGAATGGTTGTTTGCAGAGACCTTGGTGACTGATATCCTGTGTGCCAACCAGACAAATCTATATGTCTTGATCATCCTGTATGTAAGTGGATGGGTAGGGGCAGTACTATTCTATTAAGAGAAGAAAGAAGCCTGGCCAGATCATGGATTATGGTGGTGTCTTCCTGGGTTTCCCTCAAGAAGTATTACTTTCCATATATGCCCTGGCACAGCATGGATTGAGCCCTTTCCCTGCTCCACTCCGTCGAGTTTTGCATCATGTACCATTTTTGTCATATGCATCTGTATTAACAGGGACACTTTATAAAATGCAGATTTCCCCAGGCCCCCTCATCCACTCAGAGATGGTCTCCAAGTTGGCTGGGGAAATCTATCAAGCAGGCTCTATTGCCTAGCTCTTCACTGACCCTGTCCCAGCTCCAGGTTGACAGAGCTTGGGCTCAATCTTGTTTTTAAACTCCATGGGTCATTTGGTGTGAAGGTCTGTGGGTGCAAATAATTTCCAATGTCCCTGGGCCCAGTACAGCAGAGTTTAACTACCCCACAGTCCTGGGGGCTGCTCTCTTCATGTCACACCAATCCCGCCTGGGAGCAGCTCTACTCCAGGAAAGGGATTTGAGCTCCTGTGCAGGGCTTTTCCAGTGTGGTGTTGGTTGATAATTCTTGTGAATAGCCATGAACAGTAATCCATTTTTGGAAGTTAATCATGATCACTCAAAGCCCAGTAGGATTGTGCTGTTCTCAAAACACTCGCACTGGTGTGATTGCCTTTGATCCCACCATAGCCCTATGAGGCAAGCAAACCAGGGCTGTTCCCATTTTACAGATGTAGAAACTGAGACTCAGGGAAGGCAGGTGACTTGTAAAAGCTCACACAGATGAGATTGCTAACACCTGGACTCAAATTTCCTGACTCCATCTTCATGCTGTATTCTGTTTTACCTTGCTTGCTGCTCTGTTATCAGATTTGCAAGTTGAACAAGAGGAACATTCCTTAAGATGATAGAATGGTATTTTAGGCCTCAACAATGTCCATGAAGAAATCCACAATTGAAATTTGCTATCAAAATGCTAAGTACAAATTTAAATTAAAAAGTGTTCATCTTTGAGTTACTGGAGGAACAGCACCGTGACTAGACATTAAAACGTGAACCTTGTGTTTCAAGAAGGGTCCCAAAGTCCATTACACCAACCTCAGCACTGAGCAAAGTTTCTGCAGTGTGATGGAACTGGCTTGCATTCAGTAGGGAGAGCCAGTGGTGGGCATCTTTTCCTCACTTCATGGTTTAGTGATGTCACATTGGTCGCTTGAAATCAGCATGGCACTAGAATTTACCCCACGGAAATCAGCAAGCGCTACAATTCCAGGCTTTGTCATCCCAGAGAACCAGTTGTTAAACATGTACCATCACACCATTGTTCCAGCCAACAGTGACTGGCACACACTAAGAATGTGAAAATTCCTCTCTCTCATCTGTGTGGGACAATCTTCAGTTTTCCATTCTAACCACAAGTCGTATCCCATTCATGGACTATGCCATTCCTTAAACAGGGGATTCTTTCCAGCTGAGCTTGCAAAACCAAGGTGGATGGGCTTCTACCAATAGTCCTTCATATTTGTATAGTTTGCAGATTGTTTGCATACCCCTCACTACCTCAGAGCTTTCTGTGGTCTGTGGGGCAGATGCCTTCTCCTTTCAGTAGAAAGGAAGGCCCTGAAGATCCCACAAAGGATGTGACCCCTCGCAATGTCACAGGCCTGATGAGTGCAGACAGGAGCTTGAATCCTTCTTGTTCTGTGCTCCTTCCCCTGGTTCCAGGCGCCCTCCTTCACCCAGGACACTTGCAATGTACCTGTAGCTCAGGCTGCCGTCTTGGTAATGGAGAAGGGATGCCTAGATGCAGTCCGGGGTATAACATGTCTTTTAGCCTTTGGCAGAAAAGGACGAACTGGCTAGCTTGGGAGTTTCTGCAAATAACAGCTTGCCCCACTTTACTCGCCTCATGCAAGGGCAGAAGTTTACTTTCACTCCCCCTTAGCCTTGATCCTCTCTTTGATTCCTTTAAAAACTATTCTGGAGACTTTGTGTCTTTAGGTCCTGCTCTCAGCAGAAATTTGGAGCCTCCTGAGTGACCAGCATTAATGCCCCACTTCCCCTCTTGCACAACTCCCAGCTTCTCAACTGCCCAGTGATGGAATTATTGATTGGTAAGCATTTCACAACACATTTTCAAAACATGCTGAAGGTCAAGAATGAATGACTCATGGGCAGTCACATTTCTGTCTGCCATGGCCATTCTATGTTATATTAGTGAGGTTGGTGGATATAAGAACAGGGAGAAACCGAGATAAAAGTCAACTCTGTCCAGCGCTGGCCAGCAGGACTATTTAGTGGCTGAAAAAAAATAATTCTTGGTCTTTTCTTTAGTGCGTGTTCTGTGGAATCATGTGATTTTTAATACCAGGTATCTTGAAGAATATAAGATGAAACTGAAGGATCTCAGGACTGATTTTGCCACCAGCTTATCCCAGTAGGTCAGAGTAGCGGGGAAGCACTCAGCTGAAGCAGAAGGCCAGGGTGATACCTGGAGGAGGGCGTGTGGTGGGGGTAGCGGGGCCTTTGCTGCTCAGTCTGTGATTGCACAGCAGTCCTTTAGACCTTTAGAGAGATAACCCCTGGTCCAGTCTTGTAGATAAGTATTCATCCCTTTGAAAAAGTGAACGTTGTTAGTCGCTCAGTTGTGTCTGCCTCTTTTGTGACCCATGGACTGTTGTGTGTGTGCTAAGGCGCTTCAGTCATGTCCTATTCTTTGCGAGCCCATGCACTGTAGCCCACCAGGCTGCTCAGTCCGTGGGATTCTCCAGGCAAAAATACCAAGTGGGTTGCCATGCCCTCCTCCAGGGGATCTTCCTGATCTGTGTCTCAAATCGAACCTACGTCTCATGGCTCCTGCACTGGCAGGCGGGTTCTTTACCACTAGTGCAACCTGGGAAGCCCATGGACTATTGTCCACAGCCCTTTTTTTCAGGTAGAAATACTGGAGTGGGTAGCGTTTCCCTTCTCCAGGGGATCTTCCCGACCCAGGGCTCAAATCCTGGTCTCTTGTATTGCAGGCAGATTCTTTACCAGCTGAACCACCAGGGGAGCCCATTCACCTCTTTGTTTGATGCCAATAAGAACTCCTCTTGGGATATTGTGGAAGAGTACCTAGCACCGAGAGTTCCAGACCAACAGGTTCACTCTCAACTTGGCCACCTATGATTTGCGTACACTAACAAGTTGCTAAACCTGTTAGAGCTTTAGTTTCCTCACCTGTGAAATGAAGACAATGACAAAGGCCTCCTTTCAGAGGATTGTTTCAAAGATCAAGTGATAAAATATATGCAAACTTTTCGGGTACAAACTCTAATGCATAAAAAGACCTACAGTCTGATTCTCCATGGGCTGTTTTAAAGGTTTGGGGGCAAAGAATAGCAAGGGGATATTTTTTTCTTCTTGATATGAAAATTTTTTCTCACCTTTTTTCCCCGCTAAAGTAATCTAATTTGCAGAATTAGAATTTCTGAATGCCTTTTCAGGAACAATTATGGAACTGAAAATTTCTTCATCATTCTCCTGTAGGTGTTCATACTCTAAATACCTGGAAGGTCCTTTAATATCATCACAGAAATAAGTGTTATGTAGTTGAAGTAATTAGTGGTGTTTGCACTCCAGTACTCTTGCCTGGAAAATCCCAAGGGTGGAGGAGCCTGGTGGGCTGCAGTCCATAGGGTCGCTAAGAGTTGGACACGACTGAGTGACTACACTTTCACTTTTCACTTTCACGCATTGGAGAAGGAAATGGCAACCCACTCCAGTGTTCTTGCCTGGAGAACCCCAGGGATGGGGAAACCTGGTGGGCTGCCATCTCTGGGGTGGCACAGAGTCGGACACGACTGAAGCGACTTAGCAGCAGCAGCAGCAGCAGCAGCAGCAGCAGCAGCAGCAGCAGCAGCTCCTTCACTTACCAGCATAGCCCCTCCCCACCCATACACTCACATAGTCCCCCTCCCTCTCCAAGCTCATGTGGGCAGCATCGCTCCCCTCACCCCTGACTAGAGGAACAAACCAGTGAAAAAAGGAAGTAAATTCACTTATGTAAAGTACATTCTGGGTGAGGAAAGGCAAGCATGTCTTCGTCTTCTCTTCAGGACATATCAGGACTTATAGAGAACTTGGCAATCTTCCACTCTCACCTCTCCATTGTGAAAAAGAGCCACAAGGCTCAGAACTGAGAAATGACTTCACCAGGGTCACATGGCTGGCTTGGGGCAGAATCAGGATTCAAGTCCCCATCCCCTGACTTCTCCTCCTCCTCTCTCTATTACACCAGATGTGGAGAGGACACAGAGAACATAAAAATAGAAAGAAAAGAATACATTCTGGTTGAATATCTTGGGCTTCTGGTTTTCAAGGACAGTTTTATGATCAGTGGCAATGATGCCTCAAAAGCTATGGTGATTAGCTTGAATGAACTTCTGTAACCAACTCTTATCACAGCACATGATGCGTCAAACACCTGCTAGATCTGAGCGCTGGCACAAAAGCTGATTTCATGGTCAAAGAAAAGAGGGGGGAAAAGAAACTTGGCTGAACAAAGCTGGCAGACTTTTCACTAGAAAATTCAGAGGTAATTTCTGTAGGAACAGGAAAACATTTCCAAAGGCTTTTAAAATGTCTTTAAATGTGAGAGGGTGAATTTAACAATTAACGAGATGAAGGCCACTGAGGACTGTTTGGTGTCTAAGGCCTCTTCCAGACTGGTCCCTTCTACCTGCCTTGGTCAGAGTCCTAGAAGACTCAGGATGGGCAGGTTCAGAGGTTTGCCCTGAGGTTGCTGATTTCCATCTAGGCTCCCACACAAACACATTCCAAAGCACTCGGGCTTCTCTATGGAATCTCTTCTTATTACCAGATGAAGTCAGAGGGGCAGGGGCCATCTGTCTCTCAAACGGAGTCTACCCATAGAAAGTGGATTCTTTAGCCTGTTTTGGAGGTCAGCCTACATCAACAGAACAGGCAGTGGTGAAACACAAGGTCACTTCCCTTTGGCTACCTACAAATATTTGAACTGCAAGATCTGTTCATTTGTCTACTCTCCTAATAATTATAATTGGGAGAGCATTGGGTTAGAATCCCCATGGGATGTGCAGCTTGCTGGACCTCAGTTTCCTCACTTGTAGGATGCTACTCATTGTCTGCCATGTGGACCTTGCTATTTGTTTCAGGAATCTTTTGAATGACACATGGAGGTGCTGTTTCAACCCTAAAGGCTTCTGTGAGAGTGAAGGATTATTGCTACTACTCTGTATCCAACGATGTGCTAGGCACCAGGGGGATTACAAAAGAAACATAAGAGATGATCCCTGCACTCCAGGAACCTATAACCCTGTATTAGGAAACAAGACAACTCATTTGGATATCCAAATGAAATATGTGAAACACCTCAAGCCTCTATTACCTGTTTAAATGATGGGTAAAGACTCTAAGATTTGTAGGAGTTCAGAGAAGCTGAGATCATCAGCCAGGCTGGAGATGTTGGGAATGATTCCTGGAGGAGGTAAGGCTTGAGTTGGGTGATGAAGTAGATAAAGAAGACAGAAAATCTCTACATCAGGGTGTGGCAAAATGGAGTCAAATAGTGGAAGACTTTCTTGGTAGATCAATCTACTTGGTGTTAGAGTCACCATCAAGCTTGAGTTATGGATTTAAGGATTTGAGAAAGTTATTGGAAAGGGAAAGTCAGGACAGTTTTTAGGTCAATAATAAGCCATGATAATGATTTAGGAGGACTCACATATGAAAGATGGTCTTGTGGGGAGATACAGGAGAGAAGGGGGATGGTGGGGGAGTCCAGACTCGGGATGCTGTGGTTTGGACCAGACCAACAGAAACAGTATGAGAAGGAATTACATGGAAGTGAAAGAGTTCTGCTTGTAATAGGAGAACAAAGTTGCCTTATTAAACTTTTCTCCTTTGTTCGTGTCTCAGCTTTGGGATTTGAGTTAAATTGGGCAAGGAGGAGCAAGAAATAGGGAGCATCTCTATGTGAACACTGGGGAAGGCAATGGCACCCCACTCCAGTACTCTTGCCTGGAAATTCCCATGGACGGAGGAGCCAGGAAGGCTGCAGTCCATGGGGTCGCTAAGAGTCGGACACAACTGAGCGACTTCACTTTCACTTTTCACTTTCATGCATTGGAGAAGGAAATGGCAACCCACTCCAGTGTTCTTGCCTGGAGAATTCCAGGGATGGCAGAGCCTGGTGGGCTGCCGTCTATGGGGTCGCGCAGAGTCGAACACGACTGAAGTGACTTAGCAGCAGCTATGTGAACACTGGAAGATTCCAGAAAACCCAAAATGGTCTCACAGTGTCTATTTGTCTCTGCACAAAAAAAGGGTTTGAAGTGACTGGCTGATCCAAAGAAAGATAGATTTTAGGAGTTGGCCAAAATCATAAAGTTCACCTGTTCACATCTGTGGCCAATTTCAGAACTTCTGCTCCAATATCTCCAGGAAATATGCATCCATTTTCTTCTTAAACTTCTCTAATGAAGAGCATTCACTAGTGCTTGAGGAGGACCTGTAGTTGGTTGCATCTGTGCTTCACAATTTTTAAACCTTGAACTTTTGTGAATTTCTATAATTGATTCTCTTATTTATCCCCAGAGGCATCCAGAACTTTTTACATTCCTTTCACATCTTCTTGATTCAGTCATTTAATTGCAGAAGCAGGGCCTACCTTCTAAGTGTTCCTTGTTACTAACATTTATAAATTACCTTTTAAATTAAGTATGTGAAGTGCCACAAAATCTCTTTACTTCTATCTTTGGTTATCACTTGACCCCAAGAAAAGAAACTTTGACTCTGGACTTTACAGAAAAAAATAAATAAAAAAAGAAAGAGAAAATTTAGGATCCTTCTTATCCTTCTTTCTTTACTTCGACTGGGATGTTTTATCTGCCTTGTACAAAAGTCGGGTCCCACAAAATAGATGTTTTCATCTCTTTCCTTTTTCACCTGAGTGGCTGGATATCTTTCCAGGGATTTGGTATCAGAAATCAAATCCCAGAAGTTTAACTCAATTCAGGAGTCCTGCCAAGCAGAGGGTGAAGTCAGGTCAATTAGAGGGGGCAGCAAACATTAAGCTTTTAAAAAGCTGCTGCTGTATATTTCTTTACCAGCTGAGCCACCAGGGCTGTATATTTGGAGCAGAAAACAGCTTTAGTCGGTAGCAGTTGTTATTAATAAAACCTAAAACAAAATAAATCATTACCATCACCATCGCCATCATCATCATCAACATCAACCAGGCAAACCCTCAAACGTCTTCATTGACACAGAAGGAAGATTTGTATAAACACACTACTGTCCTCTTACAGCCTTTATTGTTGTCTAAGCGAGTTATGTTGACATGGTCTCTTGTAGGCTATGTTGCAGAAAAACTTCAGTATTTGCTTGAAAAGTTTAGGGTATAAAGGATCATCTTAACAGAACGTAGAAAATGCTCCATCAGATCAAAACCAACAAGTAAACAAACAGAAGCAGGTCAGTTCTCTTTTTGGCACTGAGCAGGACCATATGCTTCCAGAGATGATAATTTAAAAATAGCCTGTCACACAGCTCACATTGTCACCCCAGGACATGGTGGGGGTGGGAAGTATTGCCTCACACTCAATGATAGTGACACTTCACATTTATCCCAACTTTTCAAAGCAACTCGGAGTACTTTCCAGTTATTAATTTTTCTTAAAAAAAAAAAAAGTTGAATCCTCTGGAGTCTCTAGAAGTTGAGTAGGAGCTGGTACGAGTCTTCCCACTTTACAGAGAAGATGACTGAGGTATTGAAAGATAAAGTTACTAAGTCAGGATTACAGGGTGACTCAGGGATTAGTCTTGTGCTGTTCAAAGCATGCTGGGCTGACAACTGCAGCAACATCCTGGGCTGTGAGAGCCACGAGTTCATAGGATGTTGCACAAAAAGAGAGACAGTTGCTTCCCATTGCTTCTGTTTTGAAATGTACCTGCCTTTCATTGGTAGCATTTCATCAGTTTCCAACTTTAAGGCAAATGGCTTACTAGCCATGGTGACCTGTATGTGCAGACCAATGTACAGAGGCACGGCTATAATCTCCACCCAGCTCCACACTTTCTGGCAACTGAGATGATTTTATACTCATCATTTCATCAGGTCTGTGTAATGATCTGTAACTTAGGTAGGGCCAGAGGTTTAAGGGAACAAGGGCTCAGGGTGTAAGGGAACTTTCTGACCTTGTGAGTGCAACAGATATCGATGGAAATCCAAGTCTTTTCTCTGCGTGTGTGGGATATTTTCCTGCCCCATGCCTTCATCTAGGTCTAAGCCAAGTGGTGAGACTTGGCTGCAGACTGTGAGTTACTAGGAAAAACATCCCCTTCTGTGCTCAGGTTTGACTCTTCCCTCCATCTCCTAGTTTGATAGCCAATACTCAGTTTCTAATTGGTTGCATAACCTTGAAGGGGGGATTCTAGATGTGGCAAAAAACCAAAGGAAGCCAGTAATGAACTCCCTTTTCCGGGGGAAGGAAATTTCTCGACATACTGAGAGGTCCAGGCAGATGGTCTGGATACATGTGGAGTCACTGATGCGTTTATCGAGTAGCCTTAACCCCTATTCCAACTGTAACTCCCTCTGCTCTGTATCATAACCGCTCTCTTTCCAACATCCTAAATTCCCCTGCTGCTTTCCCTTCATTGGGCAAAACCCCCATCCTGGTGAAATGTGATTATCTTCTCGGTCCTACTTTGCTTGCAACTAAGCAACAGAATGCTGTTAAGAAAGCTGCGGGTCATGTGGTCACTTTAAATTTATGACCACAACCCTCAGTGGATCCTGCCAGCGTGCCCTCTAACACTTCTAACGAAGTTACTTTATCAGGCTCTGGATTGATTTTTTCATACCTTTATCTCCCTCTGAAATCTCCACTGGGCTGCACCCTCTCTGGACCTCAGGATGATGACATTCCTTCTTTGCTATCAGAGGAAATCACTGTATCTTTCCGCTACCAACTCCTTGACTCTCCTGCAGCTGGACCCACACACACTGCCTCCTCCTTACTAAATGGAGGGAGTGTCACAGCCTCTTAAGTTCACTTCTTCCATGTGTCCTCTGGATGTTATCTCCTTTCATGTACTTCTTTCCTGCAACATTATTTCCTCTTATTTTGTTACACCCATTCTATTAGCAAACAAATATGTTTTCATAACAACAATTAAAAAACAGCAACTCTCCCTTGACCCTATATCCCCATAGCTGCCATCCTGTTTCTCTGATGCCTTCACAAAAAAACTTTAAAAAAGTAAAATCTGTATTTCCTGTCTCCTCTGATCAGCTCCCATTCTTACCTCAACAATGCTCCAAATTTCTTCCGACCCTATACTTAACAGCCCTAATCAAGGTCACCAATGGTGGATGCACCCAAAGCCAAAATACATGCAACTAACTGGATTATTCGATAGAATGCAGCATGGTTGATCCTTCTGATTCTGAACATTTTCTTCTCTAGCTTTCTGGGATTCCACACTCATCTCATTTGCCCTTACCTTTTTGTCTCCTTATCTGGCTCTTTCTCCTCTGTATCAGATTTTGGAGTGCTCAGAGGTTCTTGTTTCAATTCTGTCTCTACTCATCCTAGATAGGCTCCACGAGTCCCAAAGCTTTAATATACTATCTATATGCAGATGACTTCAAGTTTCTCTCTCTACCTGACTTCTCCCTTGAGTTCCAGAGTTGATAACTCTAATTGTATACCTAATAGGTATTTCACACAAAACATGACCCAAACCAAACAATTGATTTATCCTTCTCTCCTCCTCCTGTTCCTCCTTGCCAAGTCTTCCCTGTCATGGGAAGTGGTTTGAGCCTTCTAGCTGCTATTTGTTCAGGGTAAATACTTGAATCATTCTAGTAATTTTCCTCACTTCCTTCAAACCTCCTGTTTAATCCATTAGCAAGTTACATTGACCTTTACGTCTAAAATAGGTGTCAATTCAGACTGTTTTTCATTATCTCCACAGCAACAGTCTTATTCCAACTACCATCATATTCTTTCCCTAGACTCTTGTGCCCCTAGCAATTTTCTGTGCAGTCACCAGAATGATGTTTCGAGAATCACAAATTATGTCACCTCTCTGCCAACTCCTCTTACTGTGACCTGTAAAACCATACAGGTCCAGTCCCCTGACTTCTGTCTTATTGCTCAGTTGCCAATTTGTGTCCAACTCTCTGTGACCCCAAGAGCTGCAGGCTTCCCTGCCGTTCACTATTTCCCTGAGTTTGCTCCAACTCATGTCCAACTGAGCCAGTGATGCTATCCAACTGTCTCATCCTCTGTTGCTCCCTTCTCCTTTTGCCCTCAATCTTTCCCAGCATCAGGGTGTTTTCCAATGAGTTGGCTCTTTGCATCAGGTGGCCAAAGTATTGGAGCTTCAGCTTTGGCCTCAGTCCTTCCAGTGAATATTCAGGGTTGGTTTTCTTTAGGATTGACGGGTTTGATCTCATTGTTGTCCAAGGGACTCCCAACAGTCTTGTCCAGCCCCAGAGTTCGAAAGCATCAATTCTTCAGCTCTGAGCCTTCCTTATGGTCCAACTTTCATATCTGTACGTGACTACTGGAAAAACCATAGCTTTGATTGTATGGACCTTTGTCAACACAATTACGTTTAGCATCATCTCCTTTCAATCTCAGCCTCATCCACAATGTTCACTGGGTTTTTTCTCCCTCGGACTTGCCAGCGCTTCCCAACCCGAGGACCTTTGCACTTGCTTTCCCCTTCTGCTAGATGCTCTTCTTGCACACTTTCAATGACTGCTTCATCTTATCATTCAGGCCTCAGCACGAATCTTGTCATTCCCTGGGAGCCAATTCACCTGAGCCGTGTTGCTAAGGTGGTCCCCTCCAGGACCAAGAAAATAAGTATCCTCCCCACTTCCCCACCCCCAAACAAGTATTTTCATGTATGAATTATACCCTCAACTTTTATAAGTGAGTCAGTATAAAAATTAACATTGAAATTTGTGCCTACTCTGTCCCTTGTGGTTTAAAAAATATGATTTAACCATGTCACTCAGTGATCTTTCTATGAAGCCCCATCAGATGAATTCCTTTAGGCCTAAGGGCTAAAAAGTCTGTTTCCCCTGAGGAACTGCTAATGGAACTGATTTGGCCTTTTTTTTTTTTTTGGCTTTGCTAACACAAAGCTCAGAGCCACAATCTTGGCTGAATTATTGCAAATGTGTAGAACTATAGGACCTGGTTACCTGTATAGACAGCAGCATTCAATAGAACTTTCTACAATCATGGAAATATTCCACATCTGCAATGTCCAATAAGTAGCCATCATCTACATGGAGTTACTGGGGACTTGAAAGGTGGCTAGTGGCCCTGGGAGGCTAGATACTTTTTTATTTATATTTAGTTTTAATTAATTCAAATTTAAATAGGCATATGTGCCATTGGACTTCCCTGGTGACTCAGACAGTAAAGAATCTGCCTGAAGCTCAGGAGACCCGAGTTCAATCCCTGGGTTAGGAAGATTCCCTGGAGAAGGGAATGGCAACCCACTCCAATATTCTTGCCTGGAGAATCCCATGGACAGAAGAACCTGGCAGACTACTGTCCATAGGGTCGCAAAGAGTTGGACACAACTGAGCGACTAACACTTTCACTTCACACGTGCCATTGGACCACATGGGCCTGGGTATTCTATGGTTTATTTCCAAGACATTAGAATTTATTTTAATGCACACCTTATCATTGGTTATTATATTTCCTGTAAGTTGCCTTAATCATTTGTAGCTGGTTAAAACACACACTCACATTTAAATGAATAATAGAAGATCACGTGGAGAGAGGAGCCTAGCAGGCTACAGTTCATGAGGTTGCAAAGAGTTGGACACGATTGAACATGCATGCTTTAGTATGTCTTTAGCCTTAGGCAACATAGTCAGCAAATGCAGACAATGAGTCTAAATTCTCCCTCTTTTTGTGCAGCTCTGTGGAAAGGCTCCAGCAGTCAGTCTGAGCTCCAGATTCTAACCTTTGTTTTGCAGTTGAACAGGAACTGTGACTCCAAATGAGCCAGCTATTCAGTATGTTCAGATGTAAAATGGGGTTTCTAGAATGATGGCTTGGTGCTTTGGGCATTTGAGATACCAGATGTGTAGCCCCTGCACCTATTCCCATGGCCTCTGGCTACCTACTTGGAATATAAGGTAGATGACAGGAGGTGATTTCATTCCTGCCTGTCCCTGAGACAGAGTCACTGATAAACCAGCCTAAAACAAATATGAATCGTCCCATCTTCCAAATATCTTTAGGGAAGGAGAACCCACTGTAAGTACTTAGGTATCTGGATTGTTTTTAATATAGGATGAGCTACCAGTTTTTTAAATTATATAAAAGCATAGAACTGATGTCAGAAGACTTGGGTTTCAGTCCCATCTCAGCTACTAACTAGCTATGCAACTTTGATCAAGTCAGTTTCCTTTTCTCTTATATGGGAGGATTGAACAGAATGCCATTTAATTTCCTGTCTTATACTAGCCGTAACAATAATAGCTAACATTGATTGAGAGCTTAGAGTATGCTGAGGTGCAATACCTTATTTAGTCCTACAGTGGTGATAATATTATTTCCAGGACAGAAGAGACTGAACTTCAGTGTTTCCGGAGAGTTGGCAAATGGTGGATTCTCTATCTGAACCCCATGGTCTCTTTTAAGGATTCTCTTTCCTACCTATTCCACATTCTCCAGCATTTTGTGTTTTTTCATAGGCTTGAACACTGTTGTTTTTCTGGAGTTGTCTTAATCCTCTCAACCAAAGCTTCTCAATCTGTGCCCCAGTGGACCCAAATATTGTCTCCTTAGTCCTTGGAGTAATCAGAATCAGTGGGTTGGTTGCCAACACAACAAATGCACAATTATTCATTTGCCTACTATGCTGTTTAAGTATTCATACTATCACTTTCTAAGAATGCCATAATATGGAAAATGTTGGAAAGCATGGAGATTTAGACATACATTGTGACTCACTTGAAAGCTTTAGCTTGGACATTTCACAAGTCATCACACATACATTTTACAAGATCGTATCAGCAAGAGATGAGATGTTCTGTCCCACAAATTTACTCCCTGAGACGGGAGTATCACAGTCATTTCTGCATCTCCAACATGTCCATCTCAGAACCATCTCTGAAGCTAATCCTCAGAATAGAAGCTATCTTGCTTGGTGATAGGGTAGCAACCCCATGTTGGTTAGAATCCTAGAATTTAGAGCCAGAAGGAAGTTTAGGAAATTTAAGGCCAACCCAAAGAAGGTAGAGAATTTTTTCAAGGTCAGTGTCAAAGTTGGAATGAACACTCTGGTCTCTCTCATGCCCAATCCAGAGCCCTTTCCCTATCTGAGCCTCATGTCTCAGACTGAGCAACAGAATTGGTTTTGTTGGGAGATGAGGCTGGGGAAACATAACTGAAATTTCATCTCTCCTCTGCAGATGTCAGGAGCAGTGGAGCACCACTGGCAGAAGAACCTGCCTCCCTGCTCCTTCAAAGGCCACAGGCCCATGAGAACCATTCACTGTAGCCTGAGCCACATGCCTAGAGGCCACAGCAGTGCACAGGAAAGCGAGGGGAAGTGGAAACGTGTAAGCAGACGGCTCAAAGCAACGGGCTCACCACCGGAAAAAAAAAATAAAAATAAACACGCTCAGAAATAGTGTAACTGATATGCAAAGGAGATCAAAACAAGGGTTTTTAAAATATCCTGGCTGCTTTAGAGGCGGTGGGGCGGGGGGGTGGGGGAGGGAGCGGGAGGGGGGGTGGTAAATGAAGCGAGGTTACCAATGTGTGGTAGGGGAAGGGGGCGATGAGGGATAGTTCACTGCAGTCTGCTGGGCCATGGGAACCTGAAACCCCCAGGGGTACTTCAGATGAAAATGTGGGAGGTCTAAATCCCCATGGGGAGCTCCGAGGCAGGCATGGACTTGGGAGCAAGAACCGCAGAAACCCTCAGCCCCAGGCTCCTCCCTTCCTGACTCCCTTACTGTTCCCTGAGATTCTGTCCCTTCACTGTGTGTCGTGGTCGTTTTCCTGGAGCAGGGCACTGAGGCTCAGAGGAGCCAGCCGTGGAAGCACTCGGAAGTCCACCCAACTTGGCTGGACTTCAAGATTCAAGTCCGCAGTTTGGAGCCATGTTTCATGATTAAGGGCTGGGCTGAGCAAACTCACGGAAGACAAATTCCCTAATCTCTCAAAGCGCAATTCCCTTTCCTTTCAGTGGGTCATGAGCAACTGCAGACACGCACTCTCTTCAGAGGAAAGGTTTATTTTGAAACTGGTTCCTGAAATGGGAAACCCAAAGGTTAATGATGGCCCTGCTGGCTGTTTATAGCCTCCCTCTGCCAATGTAACCATCCCTAATAATAGCTCAAGGATCATGGGACTTTTCCAGCATCAAAGGCCATTGGTCAACAGCATAGGTAAAAAAGGGAGCATTCGCTTCTCTGTTGATCCAAATGGCCTCATGGATTTTAAGAGAGGAAAGGCACTGGGCAGGAGCGGGTGGCCCGAGCTTTAACCACCCCTCATACAGGTTTAGCATTTAAACTCACAAAGCACATTCACATCTATTATGGAGAGATATGGGCTAGGCAGGGTCAATCATTCACATTCTCCAGTTGAAAAAACTGAAGCTCCAAGCTGAATAGTATGGGCTGCTCTTGTAACTCAGACGGTAAAGAATCTGCCTGCAGTGCGGGAGACCAGGGTTCCATCTCTGGGTTGGGAAGATCCCCTGCCGAAGGGCATGGCAACCCATTCCAGTATTCTTGCCTGGAGAATGCCATGGACAAAGGAGCCTGGAAGGCTACAGTCCATGGGGTCGCAAAGAGTCAGACATGACTGAGAGACCGGCACGTTCACTTTCACTCTTAAGGTACATGGTACCCTGACAATGCTGTATGTTCACTGCCAGGTCCTGAAGAGCCAGTGATGGAAATCAGGCTCTTTGATCTGGACTTGAACCATCCTGCTCGATCCCTTTCTTCTTTCTCTTCTTTCTCTGACAAAAGAGGTCCACTAAACACTTCAGTTATGGAATAGAAGATTTTTACTTTTGATCCAACATTTTCTCTGTCTTTCTTACTTGTTTGATCATGAGAAGGCAAATACTACCCCTAAGTTTTCTTGAACCTAGCATTTAGTAGAGAACAAGCGATAGATGTATGTGACCGACTCTTTTTTGATATGCAAAGCCCAGGCCTGGGCTGAGGTGGGAGAGGGCAGGTAAAGGCAAGCTTCAGTCCTCCCTGACACAGGTTTGCTCTGAGGCCAGGAGAGTGGGGTGGCTGATGAAGGCTGAGGAATGTCACAAGGGAGAGTTCACTGTGGGCTGAGGCCATCCAAGGAGACTTCTAGCAGGAGGTAGCCCTGAAGGAAACAGCATTTTGAAGGCTAGATCTGGGGTGAAGTATGGGGAGGCGGTCCGGAGAAGCCACAAGACAAAGGTCCAAATGTGTAAAAAGTGCAGAAGATGGTATTGAAAATTCAATTAGACCCACCCAGCAGAAGCAGTGGAAATAACGTTGAGGAAACACTCTGAAGTCACACTGTGGAAGGCTTTGAAAGATCAGCCAAATCACTGGAATTTTATCCTGGAGGCAGGAGGAATCTCTGCAGCTTTGTGAATGTGAGAGAAGTCAGAGAACAATGGTGATCTAGAAAACTCCTTTTAGCTGAATATGCAAGATGTATAATAAGGGAGTAGCTGGGAGAAGAGAGATCATAAGGAACACTGGACTCAGAATCAGGAGGCTGATGATGCTGCTGTCCATGTAAACTTGGACAGATCATGTCCAGATATATGCATAATTGCATGGGACTGTCTTCTCTCAAATGTGAAATACTGCCCTGATGTTACGGAGGCCTTGGACATCATATACCATGAGGTTAAAATGCTTTGTAAACTAGAAAACTGGGGGATAATGATCCAAGCTGGCAGGAGGCAGTAGAGACAGGGTTGGTGACCCTGGAGTTGGGAGGTTAGGGGGAGGTTGAGTGAGAGGCTCCGTTTGGGGGGAACATCTTCCCTCTGGAGGGATATCTTTTCTTCCCTGGCATGTCCTGGGTCACCTGGCGTAGACTGGGGGGTCAGCAAAAGATGGGGATGTGTGGAGCTAGCAATCAAGAGCTGAAGATGAGAAGTCCCCCAGGTCCCTGGTAACTTCCTCAAGGGAAAGAAAGAAAACACACAGCTAGCTTTTCAATCTGAAGTTTGAAATAAAAACAAACATTTGGGTTACTGTTGTGCAGAGTTGCCGAGTAATCATGAAGGGCAAAGAAGAGCTGGTTTGCACAAGGTGGTTGCTCAATGGAAAGGTCTTGCCTGCAGAGGTGTCCGGGAAGATACAAGCAGAAGTCAGCATGGCTGTTTTCAGAGCTGCTTGTTGGAAGGCAGGCCTTGCCCTCATAGAAGAGAGAGTTAACATGGACGAGTGGGATGAAAACTGCTGAATTGTGACTAGGTTAGGAAGGTTGGAGAACTTTCTAGGCTCTCAGCCAGCCCTGGGCTTCTAGTGGAAGCATTTCACAATCTCCTCCTTTCTCTGCGGGTTATGTCCTCGGATTGAACAGTCTTTGGGGGCTTTTCGGGTGAGTGGAAAGTGCCCTGGACTCAGGGCCAGAGCTCTGCATTCCATTCTTGGCTCCATCACTGCCCGGTAGGATGACCCTTCCTCTCGGGGCTAGAGTAAGACTAGGCGTCATGATCCCTGGGGTGCTCTCCAAGTCTAGACTCCTGGGGGTGGGGGCAGTCAGCCTGTCTCTGCGCACTGGGATTCAGAAGAAACAGCTACTGAGAGTGAACTGACCTACAGCCCAGAGCCACTGAGCTCTGTGATCAGGTTTTAGCTCTGGCCATGACGGCAACACGGAGAATTTAAAATGAGGTCAGCTTGGGGCAGAGGTAACTGCAGTTGCCAGCCAAGGCTTGCAATTCAGATGAACCAGAAAGCTGGGACCCCTCCGCATTCACCCACAGTGAGCTGAGGAGCTCCTTGTAACTAGGAAAATTTTCCTAACCAATTCCATATACAAGGACAGCACCTTCCCTTTGAGCTTGGAAGAAGAGCATAAGCCATAGGTCATTTCCCTCCCTCTAGCATTCTCCTTCCCCAAGTCTTAGAAAATAGGACCTCTTCCTGCTCCTTCTCCCATTTCCCAAGCAGTGTCTCAATGACAAATTCAGCACTTTCTCTCTCATACACGCTTCCCCAGTTCTTTCTGGTAACCAAGAACAACACTGGTCCAGGCTTTGGGAAGTAGGATGTTGGGGCATGAGGGCAGAGTTCACCAAGCTGACCTGTTGGTCCCTTTGGTTGCCCAGGCTGTGCTGCATGTCCCTGCAGGCAGAGTCCCACAGTGAGTGGCTCTCTCTCATTTCTAAAAAGGGACCCATTGCTCCCAGGCAGCTCGGGATCACCATTAACTTCCTCTGGCCTTGCATCCAGGGTCCAGAGGAACATTCAAATAACAGAAACTTTACTGAGCACCTACGAAAGGCTAGAATCCATTTTTAGATGAAACCAAGAATTCAGAGGAAGATCAGTTTCTGCTTTCAAGGAGGGAAACAGGATAATTGGAAATATCTCTGTAAAACTATGTAGAACATGGGGACAGCCATCAGACAGGGATGCTTCAAAAGGAAAAGAACTAGTACTCAGTTAGGAAATCATAGAAAGCTGTGTGGCAGAAATGACTTCAGACAGACCAGTCATCAACATCATTATGACCATGGCTATGATTATTGTTACCTTTTATTCTATTCTTCCTGTGCTCTAGGCGCTGTGCCAAGTATTATCTTAGTTCCTCTTCACGAAAGCCCTTCACTCTAAGCATCACTTTGTAAATGAAGAACATGAGGTTCAGAGAGGTTAAGTAACTTTCCCAAGGCCACCCTGCAGGTAAATGATTGGAGCCCATGGTTTCCATGGAGGTATAGTGATGAGGTCTTCCCAGTGGAGGATAAAGAATGACTGCTTGGGGTGGAAAAGCACAGCATAATTTGACGGGGAGCTGTAGGAGTTAAGATCAGCGGGACTTGAGGGTCAGTGAGGAGTTAGTCTACTTTGTTCTAGCAGCTGCAGGGAGGCCGGAGGTGTTTCAGCAGGACATGGTTTATGAGAAGCTGGCTGCAATTTAGTGGGGAGAGCAGGGGAGCCAGCAGTAGGACTGGAGAAGAAGGGGCTGAGCTGAGAGAAGAGAGTGACGAGGGACTGAGTTAGGGTGAGGGGTGAGGGAGGAGCAAGCTGAGTCTGGGCCCCTCTCCACTCGTCCCCCTGCTCTCAGCATCAGTGGCACAGTGCCCAGAGAAGGAGATGGGGACAGCTTACTCTGCTGAGGATCCACAGGAGTCTGGGTGCCTCCCTGTCACTCAAGTCTTACGTCAGGCACCAGTGAGGTGGCTGGTCCTCTTTCCTCATCTTCAGTGAGCCGTGCCTCCCCTGAATTATAACCTTTGTACAAGTTCAAGGGCTTCCCCGGTGTCTCAGCAGTAAAAGAATCCATCTGCAATGCAGGAGATGCAGGAGATGCGGGCTGGATCCCTGGGTCAGGGAGGTCCCCCGGATGAGGGCACGGCAACCCACTCCAGTATTCTTGCCTTAAAAACCCCATGGACAGAGGAGCCTGGAGGGCTACAGTCCACGGGGTCGCAAAGAACCGGACACAGCTGAAGTGAGTGAGCACGTACGCATGTCCACATCACTTTGTACATATAATACCTCTTCCCTCACTCTCTTCTCCCCACTCTCAAAACCCCAAGCAGCAGAACCAAATGAATCACAGGGCTTTTTAAATAGAATCAGGGTCCAAAAGAGAACACCTGGGTGGAACAAAAGAGTGTGTTCTGTGAGTCCTCAGCCAGTTTCAAGAGATCAAAGAGGAGGTGGATCAGAGAGTAACGGGGGAGGGGGTGGGGGGAGGTAGGAGAAGGGGAGGTTCCTGCATCATCTAACAAAAGCCAGAGCGCAGGCTCCATTTCACTCCAAGGAGCCTCCTGCAATGGCTTGACCCAGGTCAATACAAGAAGGAAAGCTGCAGTGTGCTTTGCCTCAGCCAGGCCAGTGTGGCCACTGGTGGTCATGCTCTTCCTTCCAAACAGCTGCTTTGGAATCTCAGACAGCAGCTCGGAGTGGGATTTCCAGGCCTCATCATCCTAGCAAGGAAAGCAGTCGACTTGACAATGAGAGACAGGGGAACTCAGACACAAGTGGGGCTTCCCAGGTGGCGCTAATGGTAAAGAACCGACTTGCCAGTGCAAGAGATGTGAGAGATGCGAGTTTGATCCCCGGGTCGGGAAGATCCCCTGGAGGAGGGCGTGGCAACCCACTCCAGTATTCTTGCCTGGAGACTCCCTTGGACAGAGGAGCCGAGTGGACTAGAGTCCAGACTGTCACAGAGAGTCGGACACGGCTGAAGCGACTCAGCATACGGGCAAGCAGCCGTGAGTTAAGCCAGCCTATGTGTGCCCAGAGTGGCCTTGTGACTCACTGTCACTCACAGTCACCTGTCTTCCCAGCTTGTTTTACAGACCTACGGTGCTTATGTGCCAGGCACTGTTCTAAGCACTTCATGAGTTATTAACTTACTCAGTTCTCATACCATTCCATAAGTTATGAACCTCTATCCTGTCTGACTGATGAAGAAACTGAGGTGCAGAGACATGAAGCAACTTGACCAGGGCCTCACAGTAATTCATAAAGTCAGGATTGCGCCTGAGCAGTTCAGACAACTACAGGGTCTGAACTCTGAAGCACTGAACTCTGTTGCTCTTTATTCTGATTTCCACTAAGCCTCTAGCACTCCTGCAAAAGAGGAAGATCAGAGCAAATCATTTCTAAAGTTGCACCAAGCTCTAACACTTTGTGATTCAGTGGAATCAGAAAGTGGCTAGGGCTCAGGCTGTGAGTTTTCAGTGAGCTGTTAAATATGCTTTGGTGTGACGCAAATACCCACGTGTGTGCATGTCACCGAGTTCTGGCCATAGGCTGGCCACCACTCCGGCTGTGACTCAGTGGATCTGCTGGCCCATCACAGGGCCCCAGATCTCCACATCAGGGACTCAGAGATTCTGCACCTCTTCGCAAAGCTCTAGCCAATGGAATTGTGAAAACATCACTCAATCTAGGCAAATAAGTGCGATGGGGAAGTAACTAGAGATTAGGGCCGCAGGGGTACAGTGATTCAGTGAGATAAGGCCGGAAGGAAACACTTGGCCCTGAGTGCTCACCAGGGAGGTCGACCAGAGGCTTCGGTTTCCTAAGGCAGGTGATTGGTTGCTGGCCACAGGGTTACTTGAGTGGAAGAAATACGACCTTTCTAGTGGCCCAAATGAGAAAGGTTCTGTATGGTAATACAATCTCATTTTCCCAGTTTGTTTAAACATTCAAATGGGATTATCACGAAATTCACATTGTGGATATTCCTGTGGGGAGGTAGTAGGTAGAACGGAAAGAGCACTGGCCTGGTGTTGAGACATCTGAGCTCCAGACCTGCATCTGCCCCTAGCTAGGTGAGAGGCCGTAGATGAGTCACAGCCCGCCTTGGCCTCAGTTTACCTATAAAAACTGTCAGCGAGTAGGGACTTCCTTGGAGGTCCAAGGGTTAAGAATCTGTCTTCCAAAGCAGGGGATACGGGTTTGATCCCTGGTTGAAGAAATAATGCCATGTGCGGAGGGGCAACTAAGCCCGCATGGGCTATGAAAGGTCCTGAGTGGCACAGCTAAGGCCCAATGCAGCCCACTCCCCAAATTAAAATTAATAAATAAATACTTGAAAAACAAGCAAACAGATAGAATTTCTTGAGTCCTTGGCATGCTGAGAACTGTTTTCAGAGCTCGACATGTGGAACTCTTTCTAACTCTTATAGTGGTGCCATGAGAGACACACTATCATTGCTTTCATAAGCCAGAGGAGAAGAGACTCAGAGAGGTGAAGGGACTCACCCAGGGTCATACACTAAGACGTGAGCTGAGAACTGCTCCTAGGGCATCTAGCTGTGTGTTAGTTGCTCTGTCACGTCCAACTCTTTGAGACCCCATGGACTGTAGCCCTCCAGGCTCCTCTGTCCAGTATTCTCTGAGCAAGAATACAGCAGTGGGTTGCCATGCCCTCCTTCAGGGAAATCGTCACAACCCAGGGATCAAACCCAGGTCTCCTGCATTGCAGGCAGATTCTTTACTGTCTGAGCTACTAGGGAAGCCCGAGAATACTGCAGTGGGTAGCCTATCTCTTCTCCCGGGGAACTTCTCCATTAGGAGTCAAACGGGGGTCTCCTGCATTGCAGGTCGATTCTTTACCAGCTAAGCTACCTGGGAACCCAGGTACCTAGCTACCTCTCACATTTAGAGACATAACACTCTGCTTCCCTTGTCTTTATAGAGAGGGGTGGGCTCTCTGGATGGACTACATACAGTCCTATTTAAGATATTTGTGATGAAGGCCACCTTCCAGGAGCAGTAGATGGCTTTGCTCAGCTTCAGCCTCTGGACCAAGCCCATCTTTGCTCATGACTTTGCTTCTGTGGAGTTTGGAAGATTTCATCAACCTCCCCTGGACCATCAGCTCTGGTGCACAGGGCTCCACCACTGCATCCCTAGTGATAAACGATGTGCCTGATCCACAGGAGGTGCTCAGTGGTATTTGCTGAATGAATGTTGGGACGAGTTACCAACCCTGGCTGAGTAGAGGAGCAGCTGAGGAATGGGAAGTGTGGGAGAAGCAGGACAGAATCAGTTCAGTGGAATGTGAGGGATCCAGACAGTCTGAAAGCTAAAGATCTTAACTCATGAAGAGGTGAGATTTGAGCTTTCAGATAGAAAGCCGCAGTGTAGCATGGGATCCCGTTGTAATGAACAAACTCTTCATTGAGGAGTCCACACATGGATGTGTCTACCCCATAGGGTCTGGCTGCTAATGAATCACCTTGAGGGTGGAACCTGGTTCTGCCAGCCCTCGGGGAGGCCTTGGCAGGCCCTCCATCCTCTGGGCTGGGCTTGCATCCTCTATCCAATTCCTCCTCTAGCCAACTGAGGTTTGGACTAAGCCTTCAGCCTCATAAGACCCCACCTGAGCTTTTCTTCTTGCAAAGGGAACATATCAGGCCCCCTCCTTCCCAGCCACATTCTGTCCATCACAACTTGCCTGTTCTGCGTTCTGGTGCCTTCAGGATTTTGTCCTCCACTAGGTGACATTTATCCTTAGCTACTGTGATGAACACACCTGCTGATGTGCACTCAGGTATTGGTGTGTTTTACCCTGGTAAAATCGTCACATTTCACCAGGCCCTTGAAGATACAGTTACTGATGGGACTTTTCAGCCCTAGAGAGGTATGTGGGGGCACAAATTGTTATTAATTACAATTGTAACAACTACCAATACAATGGGCAAAACACATTGTTGTCCTTTATCTCATCTGATTGTCATGTGCAAGAGCAGCTTGGAGGGGTACCATGGGCTTATGAGAGGAAGCCTGTGTGGCCAGGTCTGCCACTAACTGTGGGACCTTCCTCTCAGTGTCTTCTTTCCATAGGAGAGAAGGTTGATGAAATGATTCTAGGGCTCCCCTGTCTTTAACCTTTCTCAAATCCAGGCATTAGGGGCTTGTTTTACAGAGAACAAGTGAGATTTGGATGGTTTAGGCAGTGTGGAATCCACGGCATTCTTCTGTGGCTTCTTATGTGGCCTTCTGACTTATGCAACACCCCAGTGTATAAAGTACCAGCCCATCCTGAGACAGGCAGCACGGGGCTTCTTATTTTTATATCCATTTTACAGACAAGGACACAGAGACTCAGAGAGATTTAATGAATTGTCTGGAGTCACACCAAGCAAGATGAAGGAACTGGGATTTAAACCCAGCCCCCAGGATGGCCAGCCTTGCCTGTGGTGTTAGTCATGTTTCTTGGGAGCACTTGGTCTGGTTTTTCTTGTGCTCCCCTGAGACTTAGGGCCAGACTGGCTCCCAGAGAGCTGCAGCTGGGCTGTGGCGTGACTTTACTCTGCGACAATTGGGCTACTGACTCCCCCTCTAACCCCAGCCCCTCCACTAATTTCTTGCCTAGGGAAGCTACCAGCAGCTGCCAACATCTCTGTGCTGGGTGTTCTCTGTGTGACCCTCCACATCCATGCTTCTTCCCTCCTGTCCTGCCTCTCCAGGAGGCAGACTGCTGAGGAGCTTAGTAGGTACTCTGCCCTCTGGCTTCTGGTTGGATTTGGCTGGGTGAGCAGAGGGTGGGAGAAGGGAGGATGGTTCTTCCTCGGCCCCCTCTCTACAGGCTGTAGGTTGGCAATGGTTGCGTGCATTTGTTAAAGTCTCCAGCTTCAGCTGGGCAGTCCTCCCCTCTCCTCAGCATTGCCTAGCTCACCAGGTTCTGGTAACTACTCCATCTTTCCGTTTGCCTTTTCAACCTGAGGACTAGTAACAACTCCCAATTATTGTTATCCTCAGGATGCATCATCATCTCTTGGGTTTCCTTAACCTTGCCTACACCTTCATGAGCCATTCTTTAATTAATCTGTCTTTGGTAACCCTCGTTTGAGTGTGTCCTCCGCTTCCTCCTTGGACCGTGACTGATATAGGCTGCTTGTTTCCTCCTTGTCTCTAGCCTTCCATTCTTAAAAGCATGGATAATCCCCGACTTTTTACATGAAGGTCTGCCAATATTGTTCCTTGAAGGGTTTAACCAAAAAACAAAACCAAGCTAAACAGAAAAGCAAAAGGTTGGGGTTGCCAGGGGATATGGTAAAGGGCAGTGAAGTTGGACTTGGGAGGCTAAAGACTCAAGTTAGCTGCTAACTAGCTCTGTCATCCTGCTGGGCACCTGGGCCTTCTGATAAATAGAAGGAAGAATCATTTTTGCCTTACCTTTCCCATGAGCCTTTTGGGCAGACCAAATGAGGTGACGCCCGCGGAAGTACTCTGAAATGCCAAAGCCTTTCCGAGCGTTAGGTATTACTGTTGTTTTTATTAGACGCAACATGAGGACAAAATCCTCAAAAGGCCATATGCTGCATTTTCCAGCGCACTCAGGTTTCCCTGTCGCCTCCGTGCCTCCTGGATTAGGACACCTGGCATTTGCAGAATCCAAGACCGATGTCCAGGGAGTGTTGGCCAAGCCTAGACCCACATAATCAGAGCTAAAAATACCCTTGACCTCAGTGGGAGCATTTCAGTCCTGAGGGGGACAGACATAAGGGACAGAGACCATGAGGGAAATGACTTTCATCATTCAGGGGCTGGGGTTAGGAGAGGGCAGGGAGAAGGTGGCTGTCACAGGCCACCCTTGTCAAGGGCCAGTGGCAACACTGTTTTGATCACTGTCTCTGTCTGTTGCTCTGTCTGTCCCTGAAGAAGATTAACCTGAACCTTTTGTACTTCCCTGTTAGAATGAAGGTTACACCTTAAAGCTCTTCCTCATGGCCAAGCCTCTTAGGAATGTTCCCAGCCTGCCTTGTGGGAATGCCAGACACCTCCAGCCAGAGGAAAGTAAAGAGGTGGATCCTAGGACCTTGCTGTGGAATTGACTGCAGAAGCTGACTTCTATCCAGAGAAGGAGGCGCTGATCCAGGAGCCTTGGTTTGATTTTTCTGGAGATGGGGAGTAGGGATTCTCATCATCTCTCTGTTCTAGAGATCAGTGGTTTTCAAAAAGTAATATTAAGAGCTCTGCTACTGCTAAGTCACTTCAGTCATGTCTGATTCTGTGCGACCCCATAGACGGCAGCCCACCAGGCTCCCCCGTCCCTGGGATTCTCCAGGCAAGAACACTGGAGTGGGCTGCCATTTCCTTCTCCAATTAAGAGCTCTAGATTATTGCTATTTAAAGTGTGGTCCATGGATCATCAGCATGAGCCTCGACCAGGAGTTAGAAATGCAGAGTTTCTGGTCCCAACCCAGACCTGTAGACCAGTATCTGCCTTTTAACCAGATCCACTATGGATTCATATGCACATTAAAGTCTGAGAAGCACTGTTCTAGAATCCCTCTGGAGAACCTGAGGCAGTCACCGAAAGATAACTTCCAGTTGTCCTCATGGGGTCCCGTAAAAGATAACATTTGAAAAAGAAGTTTCACTTGTATTTAACAAAAGAAGAAAGGGCTGGTCTTCCCCTTTCTTTGATAGGAAGTTCTCCCTGTCTCTCTCTCTGAAGTCAGTTCCCACCCAGCCTTGCCTATCAGCTCCTCAGATGCCTGGTACAAGCCTGGCGTGGGGGCGGCTCCATCAGTGAGGGGCTGTATGAGGGGACTAATGGGAATCAGATTGTTTCTCAGCTGCTTCTTGGCTCTGGGAGTCTAGCCTTCACAGGGCTGCCTGGTAAGGCACTGTGGACTAAAAAAGAACTTGCCAGAACCTGGGAGTTCAGGACTCGGCTGAGTTTTTTGGAAAGGGAGGACGGAAGGGTGCAGAGCTGACATCTCTGTAGGTGGAATTACCCGGGAAGCTTAGTGTTTGTTGTATGAGGAACAGCCTGGCAGGAGCTGAGAAGAGAGAAGTCAGCCTCCAGCTGGGATCTGGGCACAGCCCCATGGCGGCAGGTTTTCAGGATTTCCAGAGGGAGTGCTTGGCGGCCCGCAGTCTCAGTTTGCTGCAATTATAAATATCTGTGATTTGCATTCCCTTCACATCCTCCCCTGGAGCTGCTCGGCATATTCTGCCATTGCTCTCTGTCCTGCTCACCTTCGCACAGGACCCTCACTGCCACGTTCAAGGCTTTCAGATCACAGCAGGGGAGACTGAGGCTCAACAAAGCCACCCAAGGGACCACCTACATCTGGGCTGACTTGGGGAAGAAACTAGCACCTTAGTGCAGCCTCAGAACCCTTCACACACCAGCCCCAGACTTTCTGTCCTCAACTCTAGCCCCTTCTCATCCTGCATTTTACCCTCAGTCCAGATCCCACATCCCACTGGTCTTCCTGAACACCTGAGCCCTCGCCTTGTGCAGGTGTGTTTCCTTCTCTGTTCTCATCAGATAGATACACCAGACACATACCTGTGTGTCTCTCTCAGTGGCACAGCTGTCCTTCCTTGATTGGAGCCTCCCTGACTCCCCACCCTCACCAGCTCTCAAAATCAGGGAGTCAGAGTGTGCTTCAGCCCCCTCAACCCCAGCCCAGTGCCATCCTCAGATAATACTTGCATAATGATGAATGAACTAGAAGACGAAAACACACAAGCTGGTGGATGAAGCAGGGAGAGAGTGTTTTATAGACCCTCATGGCTGAAATGAGTATGCTCTTCAGTGGTGCCGATGCTTTGCAGGAGCTCATGTGAGAAAGATTTGGAGCAGAAGTTGCAAATGAAAGAAATCTCCCTGTGGCATAGAGATGCCTTAGGTACAAACCTGATGCTAACTTGTGACTCAAGATGCTTGAGTTATCTAAGTCCCAGTGTTTGTTTTCACCTGAAAATGGACATTCTGAGATTATTTATACCTAGTGTCATTGGAACCCACTCCAGTGTTCTTGCCTGGAAAATCTCATGGGCTGAGGAGCCTGGTGGGCTGCAGTCCATGGGGTCGCAAAGAGACAGACACAACTGAGTGACTTCACTTTCACTTTTCACTTTCATGCATTGGAGAAGGAAATGGCAACTCACTCCAGTGTCCCTGCCTGGAGGATCCCAGGGACGCGGGAGCCTGGTGGGCTGCCGTCCATGGGGTCGCACAGAGTTGGACACGACTGAAGCGACTTAGCCCCAGCAGCAGCAGCAGCAGTGTCACTGGAAAGACAAAGTAGGGTGAGGTACATGTGGAATGCTTATTGGAGGGTAGGCACCTCCTATACTCTTGACACTTGTCTATTGCTGGCTCCTAGGAGAACTCTTTCTTTCTTCCCCTATCCTGGAGCCCAATAATGCCCAAGGAAGAGAAGAGAAAGGTGATAGGCAATCCCAAATTTGAAACTTTAACATTCATTTCAGCTCGTGAATGCTCTGGATCTTGAAAACTGATTTTCCAGGATTCTAAACACAATGGTTTAAAAAATAGAGTCTCATCCAGCCCACACTAAGCCCTTCATTCCTATCATGTAACTATTCACCAGTGATTTAGCAACTGAGTGAGTCCAGTGGTCTCCATTCTGGGTCAGTGGCCTTCATTCTGGCTTCCGTTTGGAGAACCAGGGATGTGGGGTTGAAGAAGGACTGGCCTGGGATCCTTGGACCCTGAGCTTGTCCTCTGACCTACTTTGGGACCATGGACCATGAAGTCCCTCATTTTGGGCCTCAGTTTCTCATCTGTCAAGTGAGACTGGACTAGATGCTCCAGAGGGCCAATCATAGATTCACGTGGAAAGTAGAAGCCTCCACAGCCTCCACTCTCTAAGCATTCCTGTTCATTTCTTCTCACCCTGTCCACCTATCTTGTTGAGTGGGGTCTGAGCTGAATGAGAACAAGCCCGTGAGGCAGTGCTCTACCTATTCAAAGTGCTTCCATACTCACTTACCTTACTCTAGCTTTACAGATAGCTCAATGGGGGCAGATAAGATGGATGTCATAATCCCTGTTTTATAGACAACAAAACTGAGGCTCAGAGGAAGGAAAGGACCCCGAGCCATATTGCTGAGTAGAGATGAAGCAGCGAGGGCTGATGGTGGTTACACTGCTATGTTGGTTCCTTGGGTCCGTGTGAGCCTCTCTTAGTTCCTCCTGGTCTCCCTCCCCTGCCCGGGCTCTGCCATCTTGGTCCTTGCTTGGCCTCCTGGTAAAAGAGGTTAAGCTTTTTTTAACCTCTTAATCTGGTGAAGCTCAGTCCCGGTTGAGTACACAAGACGAAGCCGCATGAGGGTTCATTTCACCCACTCTGCTCTTTCGTCCTGTGCCTAAGCCCTCCTCTAGGTTTCACCTTCTGACCAAACCTCCTCGTGAGGGCACGGAGATGTGGGCTGTTGTTCTCCGCCTCTGCAGATGAGGGTGCTGAGGATGGGAGCAACCTAGGCCAAGTGGAACAGTGAGACTTCTGAGCTGCGTGGCTGACCTGCTCTGATGGGTTGAAGACAAGTAATTGGGCAGAAAGTTGCGCACTTGGAAGATCAAAAGATAAGTTTCCAAAGAGGGGGCAGGGCAAGTCGTGTGATGCCTGCAGTGAAAAGGGGTATATGAGTGACTGTGGAGAATTAGTCAAGGAGATTTGGAGGCATTAGGCAGGACTGTAAAAACATTTCTCACACCCTTCCCTTCCCCCCATCTTCACCGCCACCACCCTCTCACTTCTCACCCGGGAGGCTGCAAGCACCTGGTCTCGCCACACCAGCCTTCTCCTGCTCCATTCCAACCCCACGCGCATCCCGGCCTGCGTGTTGACCATAGTCCGCAGCGCTCTGAGCACACTGCCCGGCTGAGCACACGCACTCTTCTCGGTCCTGTATTTTTCCATCTCTGGACGTTGGTTGTGTTTTTTTTTTCCTGCAGCTCTACTCTGCCTGTGAGTGCAAATCCCACTTCACTCTGGCAGGTTCACGTTAAGGCCACCCCTCACTCTGTGACATCTTTCCTCATCCTTTCCCTCTCCCCTCCGGAAAGAGTGATCTCTCACGCTTTGAGTGTATTGAATACCTGATGGCTCCACCTCTTCTTTTAGACTTTTATTGCCATCTACCTGGTACTATACATGATTTCTGTGAGTGTCTAGTTTCTCTTGCTAGACTGGGATCACCTCGCTGTCGGGAGAGAGATGACTTTCAAGTTTTTATCCTCATGTCTCGGTTGCTATTTAGTTATTGGATGAATTAATAAAGACATAAGTGAACCAGTGCTTGTTGGGACAGGAAACAGAACTCTACCACCTAAGCTACAAATCAAGTTAACCATAAACCCCAAATTAACCTGAGAATGTCCTTTTGAGGCACGTGTGGAGGGAAATGCAAATAAACACGTTCAAAGAAAGGCGGATCGGAAAGAAAAGAGCCTGGCACAAGAGAGCAACCCAGGGGACCAAATGGACAGGTACAAGGGAGACGACAGTGTTTGTTTTTTTGCTTGGTAACAGGAGAAGTCAACAGAAGCTGAAAGAAGTACCAAAGGGTGGGACCCAAGGAATCATAAGGCTTCCATTTAACCCTTGAATGGCCCTATATATCCTCCTCATGGTAGAAACTAGAGAAGAGTGCCGAGCACATTAAGGGGGCATCAAAAGTTACTGAATTCACCTACACTTAGTACTTATCTTAAGTCAGTGTAAAGTATCAACGTGGGCAAGACGCAAGTCTTGTTCCCAAAGAATTCACAGTCTGCTTGGAAAAAGATGACATGGTTCCAAGTAATCGTGATGAACCACGTGGGTCGGGAGGATCTGCTTAAGAAGGGATAGGCTACCCACTGCTGGGAAGCCCGGTAGTATTCTCGGGCTTCCCTTGTGGCTCAGCTGGTAAAGAATCCACCTGCAACATGGGAGACCTGGGTTTAGTCCCTGGGTTGGGAAGATCCCCCAGAGAAGGCTACCCACTTCAGTATTCTGGCCTGGAGAATTTCCTGGACTGTATAGTCCATGAGGTTGCAAAGACCTGGACATGACTGAGTGACTTTCACTCAATTACTCACTCGCGTACGTGTGTGTGTACGTAGCAATGTATCACACGTGGGCTGTGGGACTGCAGAAAGTGCAACAAGGAACTCTAAGTAAGCTAAAAGGGAGACAAGGACAGATATAAGGGAAGATGTTATGGAGACCATGTTTGGGAAGCAGAGGCTGTGAGAATGGGCTGGCTTTCCACTGGACTCCAGAAATGGTCTGCGAGAAGGGATCGAAGTGTGAGTTAACGTCGTGAGGTTATCCGAGGAAGGCAAATGTGATTGGGGCAGGGCACAGGGGACTGTTATGCCCAGATAGGCAGCAACCAGGGCTGTCTTTTCCAAGGACAATGGGTATTGACTGACCAGTGTGTATATCTCAGAATGACAAAGAAGCCCACACTGCTTTATGTGTATGTGTGTGCGTGTGATTGTGTGTGTGTGTTTATGTGTGTGGTGTGCAGGAATACTCAACAAAACTATGAAATGGAAAACCTTACTAAAAAGGGAAAGTAATTCCTCCTTCACCAGGCCAAGTCCTACCTGTGCAGGTGAAAGGCAGGACTGAGTCCCCAAGGGAGGCGAGTGTTGGAAAAGGAGCCTCACCTTGGCCACTCTCGGTTAGGGAAAGTGAAAGTCTGAGAAGAACGTGAGGAAGGAGGGCCTTCTCCCTTTGGGCAGAACTCGCTTATTCATAGCCTCATCTGCATAGGGAAATTAGAGTGGTCAGCAGTGCGGACCAGCTGTGGTTGTGCAGCTGCGTGGAGAGACACTCCGGCAGCAGACACTCTGGCAGCGCGGCAGGGGTGGGGAGTCCCCAAGGCCACTCCGGGCCGCCAGCGCCCGCGCTGTTTGGAGGGGCGAGCAGGAAAGAGTAGGGATACTATGATGGGAAACTCAGAGAAAAGGGGCCCTAGGGCCATTTCAGCTAACTCCCTTATTTTACACCTGGGAAAACTCAAGAGGGGCAACGGGCCTATCGGTGGTCTGTCCTTCAGTCAGCAGCTGTCGGGACCTTGGCGAGCACCCACATCTTCTGACTGAGGGCAGGAGCTGCTGCGTGCGTCCTGTCTTCCTGCAAGACTAGGGTGGAGGAGAGGGAACGAAAAGGAAAATAACCGGGTTGAAGAGCCCCTGGGTACCCTCACAAGATACATTGGTATTCATTCCTGACCAGCTGTTTTCTGCCAGTCAGCGTCCGTCTTTACCCCATACACCTTTCAAGCTACCAGGTTCCCAGAGCCACAGGAATTTAGGGGACACTATGTCTTCTGTAAGAAAGTCATTCGCAGTTTCCATGAAGTTTGAAAGGTGTTTCTGTTTGTTTGTTTGCGTTTATTAGAATCCTTTTGAATCTCTTCAATTTTGCTTTCGTGGGTAGAGAACTTTTAGTCACCAATTATAGCTGAAGGTTTTGAGTGGCAGAAAGATGATCATTGAGATATTCATGCTTATTCTACCAATTTTACTTTATGTTTCGAGGACATTAACCCCAATTTTATTTTCGGTTTTTAAGATAATTAAGCTGAGAGGCAGTTATGCTCTACTGACAAGAGCATTAACCTTGACTTCAGAAATCCTGGGTTCAAATGCCAGCTCTGCTGTTTCCTAACTTTTAAAAATTTTTTGTTAATTTCTCTCTTTGAGCCTCCGTTTCTTCATATGAAAACAGGGATGTCAATAATTTGTTAATATTAATGATTTACAATATTACTGTTTATTTTAAAAATTTTAACAGATATTTATTGAGTCTCCATTATGTGCCACGTGATGTTCATGAGACTTGGATAAAAATGAACAAGATGCAAAATTCCTGCTCCCTCAGACTTTATAATAGAGCTGAAATGCGATAACCTGTTTTTAAAAAGCTTGGCACAATTCCAAGTGTGTTGTAGCTGCTTCGGCTTCCCTGGTAGTTCAGCTGATAAAGAATCTGCTTACAATGCAGGAGACTCCGGTTCAATTCTTGGGCCAGGAAGATCTCCTGGAAAAGGGATAGGTTACCCACTCCAGTATTCTTGGGATTTTCTGGTGGCTCAGACAGTTAAGAATCTGCCTGCAATTCAGGAGACCTGTGTTGGGAAGATCTGAAACTAAATTTTTAACTTTTTTTTTTTTTCTGTTTGCTTTCTACTTAACTTTTCTCTGGCTACTAATAAGCAGTTTAGCTGAAAATAAACAAAAGTCTGATGATATTTGCTCTAACTTTATATGAACTTGCTTTCACAAGGAATGGGGAGCTGACAATAATTATAGTGTTCAATAATTAAGGTCAATGAAATTCCCATCCAGTTGTATTGGTCCATCTTTCAGTTCAGTTCAGTTCAGTTCAGTCACTCAGTCGTGTCTGACTCTTTGCAACCCCATGAATCGCAGCACGCCAGGTCTCCCTGTCCATCACCAGCTCCCGGAGTTCACTCAGACTCGCGTTCATCAAGTCCATGATGCCATCCAGCCATCTCATCCTCTGTCGTCCCCTTCTCCTCCTGCCCGCAATCCCTCCCAGCATCAGAGTCTTTTCCAGTGAGTCAACTCTTCGCATGAGGTGGCCAAATCATTGGAGTTTCAGCTTTAGCATCATTCCTTCCAAAGAAATCCCAGGGCTGATCTCCTTCAGAATGGACTGGTTGGATCCCCTTGCCATCCAAGGGACTCTCAAGAGTCTTCTCCAATACCACAGTTCAAAAGCATCAGTTCTTTGGTACTCAGCTTTCTTCACAGTCCAACTCTCACATCCATACATGACCACAGGAAAAACCATAGCCTTGACTAGATGGACCTTTGTTGACAAAATAATGTCTCTGCTTTTGAATATGCTATCTAGGTTGGTCATAACGTTTCTTCCAAGGAGTAAGTGTCTTTCAATTTCATGGCTGCAGTCACCATCTGCAGTGATTTTGGAGCCCCCCAAAAAGAGTCTGACACTGTTTCCACTGTTTCCTCATCTATTTCCCATGAAGTGATGGGACCAGATGCCATGATCTTCGTTTTCTGAATGTTGAGCTTTAAGCCAACTTTTTCACTCTCCTCTTTTACTTTCATCAAGAGGCTTTGTAGTCCCCCTTCACTTTCTGCCATAAGAGTGGTGTCATCTGCATATCTGAGGTGATTGATATTTCTCCCGTCAATCTTGATTCCAGCTTGTGCTTCTTCCAGTCCAGCATTTCTCATGATGTACTCTGCATATAAGTTAAATAAGCAGGGTGACAATATACAGCCTTGACGTACCCCTTTCCCTATTTGGAACCAGTCTGTTGGTCCATGTCCAGGTCTAACTGTTGCTTCCTGATCTGCGTATAGGTTTCTCTATAGGGACTGGTAAAACTACTTTCTAGTGATAATATATTGAAGAAAGTTTCATAAGTGGGTTGGTGTTTCACAACTACCACTGGCTAACTAAACTGAAGCCAGAGAATCATGGACAGAAGGGAGAATAAACAGTATCTTGTTCAACCCTTTATCTCATATTTAAGAGAACTGCGGTCCCATATCGACAACTGCCAAGACCTGGAAGCACCCTGAGTGCTCGTCAGTGGAAGAGTGGGTAGAGAAGATTCGACATGTGCCCGGGAGCATTGCTTTCAGCCAAATCAAGGGAGAAGTTCAACCGTTTGCAACAACATGGATGGAACTAGAGGGCATTGTGCTGCATGAAGTACGTCAGACAGAAAGAGACAAGTACTGTATGGTCTCACTTATACGTGGACTCTAAAAACGCCAAACTACAGAAACAGAGACTAGAATGACGGTTATCAGGCGCTGGGGGTGGTCCAGCAGCGCAACCTTCTAGTCATAAAATGAGTAAGGTTTTTGAGGATCTAATGTACCACCTTGTGTTCTAGTAAATAATATCGTTATGCACTTGAAAACGGCGAAGCGAGTAGATTTTTGTACTACAAATAGGACATGGTAATTCTGTGTCATGATATAGATGTCAATGTATGCTTTGATGGTAATAATTTTGCAATATATAAATGTATCAAATCAACCTGTAGCTTACAAAATGTTGTATGTAAATTATATCTCAATAAAGCTGGAAACGAAAAGCAGTGAGGGTGGGAGTGAGAGAATTTGGTGTGGAACATATGGAGTATAAACTGCCTGCTGGATGTGAAAATGAAGATACCCAAAAGGCAATTAGAAGATGGTTCTGAAAGCTAAGAAGTGAGGGATGGATATGTACATGTGCGTGCGTGCGTGCGTGTTTGTGTGTGTGTGTGTGTGTATGTGTGTGTGAGAGAGAGAGAGGAAGAGAGAGGAGGGGGAGAGAGAAAAACCCATGCTCCAGAAATATGAGGTCTCTGCCCTCTAAGATCCGTTTGCTAATCTAATTAGTGACAGACACAGTGGCATGAACTCCATATAAAAAGTCAAAGAACGCTAGAATCTAGGTCTCCTGCTTTCCAATCCGATACTTGTTCCTTTAACCTTCTCAAAGCTGGAAATGCCACATTATACTCTTCCTTTAGAATTTTAAAGTGCCCCCCAAAATTTCTGCCTAAATGCGATTTCTGATCATGATGTTTACTTCAACAAATAGGAGTAAGAGCTGGATTTTAACACCAGAAGGCATGTAAAAGGGAACAGTGTTCAGATTTGTTGTTCAGCATCTCAAAGGCAGAGATTGAACCAAAACGAGCATAGTAAATAGAGATAAGTTTTGTTTAAACCTAAGGAAACACTTTTTGGATGTACAGAGCTCTTAACAGCTGGAATCTTCTACCTAGGGAGAGAGTGAGCTCTTTACTATTGGGCGCAATCAAGCGGATGTCCATGAGGTGGTAAGTTAGGTCAGGTCAACTTACGTGCTCACACATTTTTAAGAAACCCATGTGGAATTTATGAACCCTCATAATATTTAAATAGGCTTCCCAGGTAGCACTAGTGGTAAAGGACCTGCCTGCAAAGGCAGGAGGTATAGGTGTGAGAGAAGTGGGTTTGATCCTTGTGTCAGGAAGATCCCCTGGAGGAGGACATGGCACTCCAGTATTCTTGCATGGAGAATCCCATGGACAGAGAAGCCTGGCAGGCTACAGTCCATAGGCTCGCAAAGAGTCAGACACAATTGAAGTGACTTAGGATGAGAACAAGACTGATGATTGTATTTAAATAATCCCTTCTTAAACCCATCTCTAGCCAATGACTACCTCTGGGCTCATTGAGTTACCACCTACTATAAGAAGTATACTTCCTTTCATTTTCACTGAATCTAACTCTTGCAAACTTTGGGTTAAGGGGAGGTTGGGATAGTTCTGTCTTTCCGAGACTTACTGATTAAGTACACAATTCCATTCTATCAAGCATTATAGTATCTTCTTTCAGTCTTCTCTTTTTTTGATTGGGGAAATCTAATTTTTTTAAGTCTATCTTTTTTACCAACAAGCTCCATCATTTTGATGATGTGACTAGCCCCCTGCCCTTCTCCCAGCTCCGCCGAAGTTGTCTTGAAGACCCATAAATAGAACTGTCGTGTTTTTCCTGAGCCCACACACCAATATCATTTGATCATAGGATAATGTCTTTCTGTTGGCTTCCATACTCATTCTGATGAAACCCACATGCCCCAACTTAAGCTACTGGAGTTTAGATTTGTCATCGATAATCTCAATTTCTGCCCTGCTAGTTGCTAACTGTATGACCTTGAACATGTCACTCATTTTCCTTTGGAAAATGGGGAAAACAATACTCCAAAAAAATTTGGTAAGAAATGAGAAAGAGAGAAGATCCATGCAAATAGCTTGGACAGAACCTGGTACAGCATCTATGCTCAGTACTCATTTATAGAAGTGAAATGAAATAAACTTAAATACATTTCCTGATTTGTGATACATTGTGCGTGTATGCTAAGCCGCTTCAGTCATATCCATCTCTGTGCGACTCTATGGCCTGTAGCCCTCCAGGCTCCTCTGTCCGTGGGATTCTCCAGGCAAGAATACTGGAGGGGGTTGCCATGTACTCCTCCTGAGATACATTAGTGTCCATCATTTTATAAAGAGAGATTAAGAAATAATTTATCTAAGAGCACTGCTTTATATTTTCCCAAACTGAAGCTCAGCTGTTACATTTTCCCCTCATTCTCCTCAGATCTTTATGCCCCTGAGACTTAAAGTCAGGGAACTCCAGTTTGAATTCTTTCTCTATGATTTATGAACTCTACAATTTTAGTTGATTAACATTTCCATTTCCTCAAATGTCACATTGAGATAAACAGAAACAATTCACCTTGAAAGGCTTTGAACCCAAATAGACTCTGGGTTCAAATCTAAGGTTCACCCAGCTCAGACCACGACACTGCGGCCATGGGCAAGTTGCCTAACCTTGCTCAGTTTCCTAATAGGCAGAAAGAAACAATAACACCCACCTCAAAGAGTCATGGTCAAAATTCAATAGGCAACTGTGTACAGAATCTAATATAACCCTGGTCACACACAGCAGGTTCTCAACAGCTAGTTGCCTTCTTCCTCATGTCACAGAGCTGTCTAGATGCTTTGTAACTTCTGAAGATGTGTGCAGATGTTAGAAGGTACTGTGTGTTGTGGTAGTTCCTTGCCCAGAAACAATATCGTGTGATGAAAAGTATACTGGATTTGGAGTCCAACTGGGATTGAAGTGATTGTAAGGTTTGGAAAGACATTCTGTTCCCTGAAGCATGGCTTCCTGGTCTCAAATTGGGGACAGACCTCGCTCTGCTCAGCTTACAAGTACATCTTGAGCATCTGATGAAATATTAATGGTGAAACCATTAAGGTAGTCTGAAAATGAGGCACCATGATGACTAGAAACACTCAGCGACATTTGCAAAAGTGAAGATATCACTACTTTATATTCTTTATTTCATGTCTTTTATTAAAGGATGAATTAAACCCCGGTTCTGGGTGATTTTTTGATTTCTGGCGATTTCTTGGTTAATAGTCTCTTTTTGGAGAGGTTGTAACAATATTACTATTATTACTTCCATGATCTTTATGAAAGATGGCATAGTATCATGCCAAACCATTCTGGAATCAGCTGCTCTCTGATGTAAAAATCCAGTCACAGAGAGCTTGAATCTATGAAAACTGAAAGCATTGAATTTCCATAGTCCCCTGCTTAAAACCTAGAGAACACTGGTTTGTGAAAGTCCTTCTGCTTTTTCTCCTGGTAAGTTATGGTTTTGCAGTTTCAAGATCCCACTTGTTCCTGTGAATTCCAGACACGATAATGAAGTTTAGTAGTTCATACTTCCCAGGTGGGAAATTCATCGGCAGTGCGGCATTCCTTCCGGTTCAGTGACCATTTATAATGACTGGATGTGCATTCTGGACAATAGCACGCCAGTTCTACCCATGACTTACTCCAGAATTCTAGAGTAGATGCTTTCTGGCCCAGAGGGCTTATTCATTTAGTTTGTCCATTCCATTTAGTTGGTGAGGGAGTGGACAGAAGTTCATAGCATGGAGCCCTGAATTGAGAGGCAAGAGATTTGAACTCTTGCCCCCAGTATGCTACTAACTTATTGGAAAAAACTGAACAAGTCATTTCTCTCTATGGCTCAGCCTCCCCACCTGCCACCAGAAGGGGCTGGATGAGATAGATGATCTCTAATGTTTCTTCCAGTTGTGTCATTTTGCGATTCTAAAATACGCTGTCATTCATCGTTCTTCCTGGCAAGGTCATTGAGGGGCAAAGCTGAGGGAGCTGAAACATCTGATAACACATTCCCCTTTCCTTGCCAGCTACTCAGAAGCTCCCCTTCAAATAAACTTTAGATGGACATTCTTTGAATAAACATATCAGACTCTGTAGAATTCCACAACAAGAAATGGCAACTTAGACCAGACAAGGATTCAAAGCAGATGTTGGAAAAATCATATGTATTGATTTTCTATTAGTCAAGTAGCTTGTAAAAATACTCATCAATGAAATTTAGAGAAAAAAGGAAAAGAGGAATGTGATTACCCAGCTTGATTCATAATGCTGGCATTGGGAATATATCTTCACTAAGGCCTTGTACAGAGGAAAGGGACTTAAACAGGACAGTCCCCTGAGTTCCATCCTGACAACATTCTCTTGCAGTGTGACCTTGCACAGGTGCAGCTCCATCTTTGAGCTCTTGTTTCTTCTACCTGGTGATGAGCATCTTGGGCTAAGGCAGTGGTTCTCAAAATGCAAGGTGCATATGAATCATCTAAAGATCTTTCTAAAACACAGATTCTGATTCTGTAAGTCCAGAGTGGGGCCTAGCATCCTGCAGGTCTAATAAGCTCCTCAATGAAGCAGCTGCTGCTTGTCCTTCCTTCATTGAGAAGCAAGGCACTACATCATTTTAAGGCCCTTTTCCACTGTGAACTCTCTATGATAGGTGAGAAGCAGAATAGCAAAGACTCTCTAGATGGTCTCCTATCTGCATTAAAATATCTCTTTTAAAAGAAAGATGAGAACAGAATTCCTAAACCTAGGCTTAAGTAAGATGGAAGGCGGGCATGGGTGGGAATATTTGCTTTGAAGCTCAAGACAATCTGAAAAGATATAAAGGCTTGAAAGGAAAGCAAAAGAGAGAGGCAGAAAGTGTGCTTGAGGCAGATAGAAAAGTCAGGGAACAACTGTCCCTAGGAACCACAGGTGATGGTCACAGAAATGTAATAAAGATCTTGACGCTAATTCCACCGTAAGGCATGGTTGGCCCTGGGTTTAGAGATATCATCTTGTGTACCCTCACAGCATTCCTGCAAAGCTGCAGGAGAATGGCAGGACTTTCCTCATCCTCAAGCGGAACTAGAGAAAGAAGGGCTCGAGGCAGAACCCCAAGGGGAGACTGGGCAACATAGCTTTGGCTTTGACATCCCGGTGATGAGCCTGGCACGCCCGTCTCTGTACACGCTTGGACATAGCCCACTAGGCTCTCCCCATGTCATCTCTCTGGAGCCGCCCGTGGGCAGCGGTATGGGGGAAGGAAAGTGTCTCAGCAGAACCTTGGTTTCACTTCCTGCCTTGAACACAGAGAGTCATTATATAAATATCAACCTCAGCAGCTGCTACTCTCACCCCACTTCTCGCTATTACTCCCGAGCCCCAGCTCACAGGCAGGGCGCCTGCAGCCTCTCACTTTCCCCTGGTCCCACAGCCTTGCACCAGGCCGGCCAGGTGGATGCCTGGGGCAGAAATGAATCACAACCTCTCTCTGGCCCTCCAGCCAGCCATGTCCAGTGGCCCGCACCTCACTGAGCAGGGGAGGTTGTCCTGACCAGTGGCCCACGTTAATCAAATTAAACCTAGTTTACAGATGTGACAGGCCGCCAGCCCATCCACAGAGGCCACAGAATGCACAGTCAGCACTCGTGCTGGTCGAGGTGGGGCACGCTCACATATGTGTACTCTCTTCTATGCAGTGAACTAAAATCGCTCAACCTTTCAGACCTGTTTTAAGTCAGGAAGGCAGTGTAGCATGGTAGAAAGAAAAGTCTGGAATGAAAGATGAGAAATGAGCTCAAGCCTCCACTCCACTATAAATATTAGCAGAATAAATTCTCTGCTAATCTTCAAATGTAAGAAATTCCCCTCTAAACACTGGCTCATCACTGTTGACTTATTTTATTTCTGAAGCTATAATTAAAAAAAAGAGTATTACAAAAATCCCTGGCAGGTACATATAATCTCCTTGATCCTAAATTTCTCCGTCTCTAAAATAATGACGTGAGCCCTGCTTTTTCTCACAAAGAAAGATCATGCAAGACCTGTGATGTCTCCCTCTCTGTCTGAGCACTGACTGACATGTAATAGTGTGTGTGTGTGTGCGTGTGTGTGTGTGTGTGTGTACAAAAGAGGTTAGCGAATTGAAGGATGGTATTCCAAGCTGTTTTAATTCAATTCAGTCTCTCAGTCATGTCCAGCTCTTTGTGACCCCATGGACTGGAGCAAGCCAGTCTTCTGTATTCATCATCAACTCCCGGAGTTTACCCAAACTCATGTCCATAGAGTCGATGATGCCATCCAACCATCTCATCTTCTTTTGTCCCCTTCTCCTCTCGCCTTCAATCTTTCCCAGCATCAGGGTCTTTTCCAATGAGTCAGTTTTTTGCATCTGGTGGCCAAAGTATTGGAGTTTCAGCTTCAGCATCAGTCCTTCCAATGAATATTCAGGACTGACTTCCTTTAGGATTGACTGGTTTGATCTCCTTGCAGTCCAAGGGACTCTCAAGAATCTTCTCCAACACCGCAGTTCAAAAACATCAATTCTTCAGTGCTCGACTTTCTTCATAGTCCAGCTCTCACATCCATACATGACTACTGGAAAAACCATAGCTTTAACTAGATTGACCTTTGTTGGCAAAGTCATCCATACATGACTACTGGAAAAACCATACCTTTGACTAGACAGACCTTTGGTTTAGTTACTCATGTCTTAATGGCATGCTACAGTCCATCGGGCTGGAAAGAGTTGGACAGGACTGAGTGACTGAACTCACAATGTCAGAGCCATGGCCCTCTTAGAGGCAGGAAGGCCTAGGCAGAGCCCAGCAATAGGGCTTCACTGGGCTCTCAAAATGACTGATGGAAAGCAGTGTTTGGGAATCTCACCACTTACATGTTACTCAGCAGATCAAATGGGATCAGAGTATCATGCTCCTTCTCCCCCTTGACCCCTTTATGACCTGACTGGATATTTGTGGTTTATTTATTAAGTGATAAGAACAGATGACTAGGCAATTGATCCAATATGAATCCATTAAACAAATTATATATATGCTTTGAAAAAAAAAAAACTAAAAAGTTGATGCTCACCAAAATATTAACCACTGGTAATCTCTGGATGGTGATATTTGGAGAGGTTAAAATTTCTTTCTCCATGCTTTTGTGGAATGATCGGCCCCTTAAAGGATGGAGGTTTAGTGCTGTTGGCTTTTCTTCCCTTAAGCACACATGTGAGGTGTTGAGTGGAGAGAAATGAAAGATGAGGGAGCTGCAGCAAGTTACCACGGATCCAAGCAGAGTGAGAGTCTGGAGGTTTTTCCTTTAAATTTGTTTCTTAAGGGTGATTGGTTGATTCCTATGTTTGTCATTCATTAATTCATTCATCCATCCTATCATCGTTCATTCACTTGCTCATCCAGGAGTGACTTCATTGCTTATGCTTGTAGAGGAAAGGCATGGACTGTTGTCAGAACACTGAGGTTTAAGTCCTGCTACCATTCTTCTAAGGCCATGAGCCCTTGGCCCTTTGGATCAGCTGAGGCTCCCCAGTCTGTAAAATGGGACTCATAATGAACAAGAAAACCCTTTGAGAACTTCACAGTGCTGAGCAAAGAAGAGTTTCTGTGAAATCAAAATACCATGCCAGCAGCACAGGAGAGATGGGTAAGTCATATGGAACCTGCACTTTTGAGAACTGACACTAGATAGTCTCCTGGCTTAATGCTGAGTCTAGCAGGATGGGGCCTGGAAAGACTCTCTGAACTGGAATCCAGGAAGCCTGGCTTCCAGGTCAGTCTAAGCTGCTGACGTGCTGTATGATGATGAGCCACTCAATTTCCCCCTCTAGACTCCTGATTTTCCCCCTGTCCTATAAAGGGATTGTTAAGCTCAGGTATCTCTAAGGCACCTTGCAGCTTGGACACTCTATGAAATGAGTGAAATCAAGGAAAAATAGGAAACATGTTAAGATACCCATCATGAACCAATATGTACCATATACTAGTTTCTGTTTGGGCAACAAAGGCATGGGAACATTCTAGGCAGTGATGGTCTCCCACAGGGCAAGTCTTGAGTCCATGGATGTTGATTTTCCATGGCATCTCTGCCTCTTTGCTTAGCTTCCATCTCTCCGGGAGAAAGAGGGAGCTCAAACTCTTTTCCAAGATGACTGGGGGGCCACCTGTGACTCCCGAATAAACATGATGGGCAGGACTATTTGCAACAATGTTAGCCATGTTTCCAAGCTGTTTCTCAAACGTATGACTTGAGTCTGAATGGGGGGAGGTGAAAAGCATGAGCAGAGGGGAGCCCCAGCTTGGAAATTTGGAGCCCTGTGTGTCTAGGGTGAGGTTATCCCGTGACTGATCAGCGACATTCATTTATTCACCACTCATTTCCTCAGGAAGCATTTATGGAGCACCTACTATGTGTGTTAGGTTCTGGATTAGACACTGGGGACAATGAGTAGAATACAGTTTACTAGACTTTGTGCTTCCTGAAAGCAAAGGTCCTGTCCTTAGTTCAGTTCAGTTCAGTTCAGTTCAGTCGCTCAGTCGTGTCCGACTCTTTGTAACCCCATGAACTGCAGCACGCCAGGCTTCCCCATCCATCACCAACTCCTGGAGTCCACCCAAACCCATGTTCATTGAGTTGGTGATGCCATCCAATCATCTCATCCTCTGTCATTCCCTTCTCCCGCTTTCAATCATTCCCAGCATCGGGGTCTTTTCCAATGAGTCAGTTCTTCACATCAGGTGGCCAAAGTATTGGAGTTTCAGCTTCAACATCAGTCCTTCCAATGAACACCCAGGACTGATCTCCTTTAGGATGGACTGGTTCGATCCCCTTGCAGTCCAAGGGACTCTCAAGAGTCTTCTCCAGCACCACAGTTCAAAAGCATCAATTCTTTGGCGCTCAGCTTTCTTTATAGTCCAACTCTCACATCCATACATGAGTACTGGAAAAACCATAGCCTTGACTAGACAGACCTTTGTTGGCAAAGTAATGTCTCTGCTTTTTAATATGCTGCCTAGGTTGGTCATAACTTTCCTTCCAAGCAGTAAGCATCTTTTAACCTCATGACTGCACTTACCATCCTCAGTGATTTTGGAGCCCTAAAAAATAAAGTCAGCCACTGTTTCCACTGTTTTCCCATCTATTTGCCATGAAATGATGGGACCTTATGCCATGATATTAGTTTCTGAATGTTGAGCTTTAAGCCAAATTTTGCACTCTCCTCTTTCACTTTCAAGAGGCTCTTTAGTTCTTCTTCACTTTCTGCCATAAGGGTGGTGTCCTCTTGACTCCAGCTTGTGCTTCTTCCAGCCCAGCGTTTCTCATGATGTACTCTGCATATAAGCTAAATAAGCAGGGTGACAATATACAGCCTTGATGTACTCCTTTTCCTATTTGGAACCTATCTGTTGTTCCACGTCCAGTTCTAACTGTTGCTTCCTGACCTGCATGCAGATTTCTTAAGGGGCAGGTCAGGTGGTCTGGTATTCCCTTCTCTTTCAGAATTTCCCACAGTTTATTGTGATCCACACAGTCAAAGGCTTTGGCATAGTCAACAATGCAGAAATAGATGTTTTTCTGGAACTCTCTTGATTTTTCAATGATCCAGCGGATGTTGGCAATTTGATCTGTGGTTCCTCTTCCTTTTCTAAAACCAGCTTGAACATCTGGAAGTCCTTATTTCTCCTGGGCCTAAATATGACCCTGCCTTAAGGACCACCTAAACTAGAGGGATCTTTGGACAAGCAATTTCCTTCCTTGCAGCTTCATGTTCTCACTTGTAAAACAGTTTGGGGGAAGTGGACTTTATGATCTCCACGATCCCGTCTAACCTGGGTGTTCTATTCTGTGGTTGCATTACCTGGTGGCCTGCAGTGAGAAAGGTTTGCATACAGAGACGGAGCAAAGGTCACAGAACACTCTGCAGCAGAGATGAAATGAAACCGCAGAGTCTCCAGGGAGTGCGTGGAGCTAGTAAACCCCCTTCACCACTGAGACAAGACAAAGCCTGATCCAGGCATTCAGTCAGAGTACTGAGGCTCTGCAGGACACCACTATGGGTCTCCACGGACCCTACCCTCAGGGCAGGGATGAGGTTTATCTGGCTATAGCCCGTCACAGCCAGCACTCTGCGCAAGACTGAGAGGCGGATATTGAAGTGGAATACATTCAGGACAGAGAACCAGGATCTCTGAATTCCTGTCACAGTCTCCCTCCCCCTGCTTTTACCTGTGTCACCAAAACTCTCCGGGGATGGTGACACCTACCTCCCATATTACTGTGATGATTAAATGTGAAAACACATATGAAAGGTCTTCGTAAATTCTGAAGTGCTTTATACATGGAAAATAAGTTAATATTCATGAAAGAGGGAGAAATAAAAGGGCACCTTAAACAATGAACTGATATCCCCTAAGTGTTTGCCAGGCACTGAAGTAAGCACTTCATTAAAGCCAACTCATTTAAACCCCATGACATGAGGTGGGGGTTAATGTTCCCATTCTACAGATGAGGAAATGGAGTCCCTGGGAGTTTAAGTAACTAGGTCAGAATCACCCCACCAGGAAGTGACAAAGCAAGGACTCACAGCAAGGGAGTCACCAATGTGAACTTCTGCCTTCCTGCACGGAAAAATGTTTTCTAATTCAAGTTAATTCTAGCCAACAAACCTGGCCTGAGAGCTAGACTGAACACTGGGCATATGACGATGAGGACACAGGAGCATAGCAAATAAGGAAATACTCCGAGGAATAAGGACATAGACACTACAAATATGATTGGTATTGAGATAATGTAAAGAAAAATGTGGAGATGGAAAAGATGAAGAGGCTTTGCATTTATCACCCTAGGAACAAGGTAGTGGATAAACAGTAGTTCAAGGTGAGGCTGAAAGGGCGAGGTGTTGGAGCCTGATGGTGAAAGATCTAGGAGGCCAGGCTACAGTGATCAGAGTTTAGCCTGGAACTGATAGAGAATGATGAAGGTTTCAGAGGAAGTGAGCAATGCATCAAAAGTGGAATTTTAAGAGAGTTAAACTAACAAAAGGGAAGAAACCTATTCATCTTTGACCATCACTATTACCATAGTCTGTGTCCTGGTAAAGATGAAGTTAGATGGAAGTTAATCTTTCAAGTTGGACCCCTCCTCAGGGAAAAAGTGGGTTGAAATTTCAGGTATTTAGTACATCACTGATACTCAAAATGGTGAAGAATGGAGAGGTGTTCCCAGAAGACTGGGTAGAAAGGATGTTAGAAGTGACATGTCTCCAACCCATGCTTGACTCTCCCACTTCATTGTTGAGGAGGTGATCCTGCCTCTGGTAGACCCCTCAGGTGATGGGGAATTCTCACCCCAGAAAGTAGCCTGCTCTATCCTTGGACAGCTCCTCCTGCTAGAATGAGTCGGCTTTGTTTTATTCAAACCTAGGAATGTCTTTGCCTGGAGAATCCTGTGAACAGAGGAGCCTAGCAGGCTATGGTCCATAGGGCTGCACAGAGTTGGACACAACTGGACGCTACTTAGCTTGCATGCAAGCAAGAATATCTTTATCTCAGTATCACCGTGTTGTTCATCCCCCTTGGGCCTAAAACCTGCATTAGGTGACAGTAAGGGAAGTTTATGGGGGTTCGAAGGGGCTGGATCTGGGAAGCTCAGGACTATCTAGAGAGACAGACAAACTTAGCATTTTGGGGGAGGAAGTCCAGCCAAGTGGGGGAGACACAGAGCTTAGAGCTGGAAGGAAAGAAGGAGCTACTGTTTATGGGACTCTGCAGCTGAAGGCCAAGTGCTGGGCTTCTGGAATCACTTTGCTAGTCAGGAAATAGGTGAAGTGTCCCAAATGAATCTCAACTCTAATTCCTCTAAAGAAGCCTCTCTCTCTTTTCAATGAATTACTGGAGAGACCTCCCAGACCATTCCTGCAACCAATACCTACTGGGTGCCAGGCAGTGAGATTTACAAGTGGGCTAGGCATGCCTACTCTTCTGAGAGGCTTACACTCTAAAGAGCAGATGAAGGGGATGAAGAAGTGAGCAAATAAAAATTATATAAAGAATCTGCAATGTATTCAAAAGTGGTCAGCAGCCCAAGTTCCATGAGTCAGAACTATGTTTTGGTTTGTAACACTGGATTCTCAGTGCCTAGAATTAGGCCTGGCATGTTCTCAATAAATATCGATCGAATGAATAAATGAGTGAGTGAATAAATAAGTGTTTGATAGCTGCTGATCTAAAACCATAATAAGGTTCTTCTGAGCTTCAATTTAATACTTTATTCACTGTAATCTGGTAATCTTTAGGTCTATAAGGTTCCCTGGGAAGTTTGTCTTGGCAGATGGATATTAACCAATTGAAGACAGGCAAATAGTATCTACCACTTTCTATGACAATGCTGTCCATCCCATGTGGCTGGTTCCTTGTCCACATGTCAAATCAACAGGAGTCTGACTTGTTGAGTGAACTTGGGCAAGTCACTTAACCTCTTAAACTTCCGTTTCTTTTCTGTGAAAGAAAGAGAGCACCCCATTCTGGTTCACATTAGTTAGTAAATAATTTCATTCCAAGAAAGAGCTTGACCTTGTTGAGAAAGGAACCAAATGGAAGGCAGGCTTTTTTCCTAAAGCAACTCGATCTTATCAGAGCATTCAGACACAAAGGTTAGCCTCCGGGAGCTGCTGACATTAGAAGGGTATTTGAATCTGTGAACTTTTGGCTTAAAAGTAAGAGTTCAACTCTCCTCTGATTCTCTCTGGTGTTGCAATGTTGGCCAAAGGTGGCTGCTGTACTGTGCGTACAACCGGAAACCCCAAATTGGGTTTGCATCTCTCTGGCCGAGCAAGGTGCCTTCCCCAGCCTCACCTCCAGATGTTCCATGGGGGTTTGAGGTGTGGAGGAGGAGTTAACGGAGCTTGGTGTCTCTCTTATTGAGGTGAGTCTGTGCACCCGTATGCACAAGAGAAAGCTGGGGGTGGGGGTGTCCCAGCCTGCTTCTGTAAATGGGTGCCACTGACAGCCACAGGGTGCTGTAGCCAGAAGGAAAAAATGCTTCTGTAATCACGAGCTAAAGGTTTCCCCCACCTTCCCTCTGAGAAAGTTTGGAGGCTATTTCTTTTTCAGCAAGCTGCCAAGCTTTTCCCCACATCAGTATTATTTCAATGACTTTTACAAACTCGCCCGCCTGCTTTTTAATAAGCAGGTCTTTGCATTGATGGTACATGTGCAAGGTCTGACCTTTTCATAGGAAAAAACATTCATAACCAAAGCCTATATATAGAAGCTGAAGACGGGAGCAGATAAAGATGTAGGTCATATGACTTTTTGTGTGTGTGAAGCATAATGCAAGAAGGACCCAGCAGACAATTCAAAACTCATGAAATACTGCCACTGGCTTAAGCCCTCCTAATATTTATCAAAGGCTTTCAATAATGACTTTGTTTTCAACTGGGAGCTGTAATGCCACCTTCTATCCCTGAATACAAGACTTTTTTCCTCCACAGAGGAACTTTATTTAAAAATGCCTTTCACTGTCTGGTTAACCCTTAACAATTCTTGTTCAAGGAAAGAACAATGACCATAAAAATGTATCTAGTGAACAAATATTTCACATAATATGATTGGTAATCCAAATACCTGATTTGCGTCAGAGGAAGACATTTCCCCAGGCTCATGATTAGCTAAGTGAGCAGAAACCAGATTCCTCAGCATTCAAGACTAACGTGATTGAGAGGTTGGTTGTCTTTCCAACAATCTCTCCAGCACCCCTTTTAATACACCTTGTTCCACCAAATCTCCTATTCCTCCATCTTTATGTTCCTTCATCCTTGCCTTTGTCCCCTTTCTTCTCCTTTCTTAGCATCTTCCTTTCTGGACACCTCTGTATGTACAGGTCTGTTCTGACAGCTATGGCTCAACTGCAGTTGCCTCCAAGAATTCTTCCTTCTCTCCCTTCCCAAGCTCTTTGTTCTTTTATGATCTGATCAGTACTTGCTGTGGATTATGCTTCCAGTATATCCCATTCTTGTGGGCTATAAATTCTTTGAGAGCAGGGTAAAAGTCATGTTTGAGGTATTCTGAACCCCCTTAGCATGTAACTCTGAAATACATGTACCACAGACAGTACTCATAAAACACATTCCTGCAAAATGTTTATTGAGTACATGAATTTGGCATGGTGTGCTGATGGTGATTTGTGGGCTGTTTATGTAGAGCTACTGTGCTAAGCATTATCTCATTTGGGCATCACGTATAAACCCACGAAGCTATTGTTAGCGTGTCACCATCCACAGCTGAAAAAACTAAAGCTCAAAGGAGTTTTAAACCTCACCCAACATCACATAGCTGGCAGAATGGTAGACCAGGATTCAAACTCAGATCTCTTTGGCCCAGAGGTTTGCTAACTTGTTCTAGGTTTACAAGAGTTGATTATTAAATTATCAGGAATTTGGCAAAGTGGTTGAAAGCACAGTTCTGATTAAAAATTAAATCACATAAACATATAAATAAATAACATTAAAAATAATGGTAGAAAATACTCAAAATGCATCACTTCCTATTAACTTTATGAAATGTTATTATCATATATATTCGTGAGGTTGTTAATATTGCTTTTATGCATATGTTAGAATCATTACCTACTGCTGGGCATCTCTTCCATATGACACATTCAACAATGTTGCTTGAGAGTGGTCTAGGTGGGAACATCTCTACCAAGGATATTGGAAAACACAACAAATGGGACTTGCCCCTTACCACCCCCATCCCACTTAAAGCCAGTTGTTACACATTTACAAACACAACACTGGTCTGGCCCCAAAGTGAGACAAATGCTTCAGTAAGTAATATGCTTTAGATCCAATACTCATACAGATTCTTCTGTTTCTAGACTTAACTTTCACTCAGTAGGGCCTAACTTTGAACCATCACAGATAAACTGCTTTCTGGTGTTAGAAAATTGACACTTACATGGCTCCTTTGGGCCTCAGAATTGGAATAAAAGTAACTCTTAGCAGTTATTTTTTTGCCTATATCTCTATATCCTAAACCACTAACACAAATTTAATTATGCCCTTCATCATATCCTCTACCCAGGAACACATGATGAATCTCATAAACTAAAGTGGGAATTCTAAAATATGGACATAAATTTATTTCCCCAAATTTACATGAATATAATAACCTATTGCTTGATCTACATATTCTTAGAAGCTAGATTTCATGTACAGTTTCCACACTATATGTTTTGTGTGCGGTTCCCATGAAATGAGATCTGACCTTTGAGCCACAGGTTATGGGATGGGTACTAATTCCTTAACTCTAGAGCATGTGTGTTAGCATTGCTGAAACTCAGTTTCCTCATCCGTACAACAAGGAATTTGATTTAGATGTCCTTACAGATCCTTCTGGTTCTAAATTTCTAAACGACACTACACATTGCTTCTCTTCTCTAGGGCTTAGTTTGTGCATCTGTAACCAACAGGGGGTTGAAATGGGTAGTTCCTAAGGCCCTTTGCAGCTCCATCAGCCTGTGGATCCACGTGAAAAGCCCTGTCTTCCACCTCATGTGTCATGCCTACTGGATACCATCATGCCTTACTTAGCCCTAGGAAAATGCCAGGTCACCTGCTGAACACCCAGCACTCGAGAGTGCCAAGAGAGGACTCAGAGATGGAGCTGCATTTCTCGCTGGGAGCTCTAACTGCCACAGGACCAGGCTGCCATAGCCCTCAAAACAAAGGGAAATGTGTAGGCGGAGGGAGCGCCTCTGTTGTTTTCTTTTAGACGGTCTAGAAGTGAGGGTGAAATATCTGTACAAGGGTTTTGATTTGACACTCCAGCTGGGTCTGCAGTGAGGAGGGTGGGGGTGAGGGAGGCGCAAGACGTAAGACGGGTGACACTTTCTGCTGTACTGGGGAGACGGGGGTGACGGTGGAAAGGAAGGGAGAGGGTTATGCAGGAACTACTGGGGTGATGCTCAGGGTGAGCAGAGCACTCAGCCAGCGTGTCTCAGTCTCTGCCCTTACTTGCTGACCCTGAACCTACAGTTCATTTGTATCTCTATGGAAAATCAAAAACTGTTTGTAACCCCTCATCTACATCTCCATCCTCATCCTCCCCCACAAAACCCGTATGCTTTTCAGGTTATAAGCACTTTGACATGTAAGATCTCTTCTGACCCACAAGACAACTCAACGAAATAGGCATCATTGCCTGGACTCTTCAGAGGAAGAGTCGGAGGTTCAGAAAGGGAACTGAAGTTGTTAAAGATCACCTAGGTTGTAGGGCTGAGACTGGAACAGAGTCCATTCTTTGAACTTCAAGTCCATATGTTTCCAGCTCCCAAATGGCTGCAAGGGTTGGAGTAAACGCAATCCTTGTAGTCAAGACTGGTAGTTGAAACCACATGTCTCCGAGTGGCTGCTTTCCTGAAGACTCCCAGAACCACACTCAGGAAAGGAGGGGTTGATGCATTCATGAACTCAGTGAATCCTTGAAGTGGAGGGCACTCTGCACATCCCCTGCCCAGACTCTCCAAATTTCACGTGGGGGAAGCGCAGCCCTCAGAGACATGTGCATGTTCAAAGTCAGGTAAAGAGCGATGGACAAGGCTAGGATTTCACCTGCTGGTCGTTGCCATCTGCCCAGGCGCTGCTCTCTTTTGATGGCTTTTTAGCTACCAGCAACATTACAAGATCATGGCTACTCTAAAAGCCTCCACCATCACTGTGAGGTAAAGTAACATTTTCTTCCAGCAGGGACATGGGCAGAAGAACTGTGGATGGAGGGAGGCCAACATACTCCGATCTCAGCTGTCATTTCGAATTTGATCTCCTCTGTGCCAGAAATTGGATTTATTGCTGGTGAGAATGGTGACTCATGCTTTTTTGACGCCAACCAACTAATTTATCCTGCTGTGGTTTGGTAGGTACAAATATTTAGTGTGTGATCAAAAATAGAGACCCACCCTCTCCCACCACGCAGGCCCTTAAGATTGGTCTTGCCCAAGCCTGAGGATGTCCTTGAACTCCAAACAAACTTTTACCTTAAATGTAATCTGTTTTATTCTAGGAATCACTGAAACTTGTAACCCAGTCATGAAGGATAGCAAACTGTATCAATAAAAGGGAAGAGTCTCGTCTAAGAGTTCCCTGTCTTGAGTGTATTCTCTTTTTTATTATTATTAAATTGATTTGGTACCTTTGGCAGCTCATTTCCTCTCTCTGAGCCACATTATCCCTATCTGCTAAATGAGAGGGTTAAAGTGGGTGACTTTGGGGGATTATCTGTTTTAAGGAGCTCCTTCCTTATAAGATCACACATTTATCAGAGGCATCTCGTTACATCTCAGTTTTCCTATATGGTCTTGAGATGCTCTGAAGGTGAGGTTTAACCTGTGTTCTAGATGGGATTCTGCTCTATTTCTAGAAGGATAAGGAAACCTAATAAGAATGGTATCAATTTAACCTGTAAAAAGTTAACTTCAGGATGAGCAATGGAGGTGTATACAACAAACTTCAGAACTTGACATGACTTAAGCTTTCTTGCTCTCATTACAGTATTTCTTTTAAAACCTACTTTTCAGGCCAGATGGACAGGGCACCCACCATAACCATTCAAGAGGTGAAGATGAACTCAGAGGAAACCTCTACAGGGATTAAGAACAAATAACATGTTTTATTTTAATAGTCACAGCTAGTTGTCTCAAGATTTAGCCAGCTTTGGTCCTGGAGAGCTGTCTGTATCAATTTTTCTAACATGATTGTGCAAACTCAGATCTGAAACTTGGGTTTCTTCATTCACTTTTTCAACTAGTATCTCCTAAAGTGCCTATGCAGTGCCAGGCACTTTTGCCATGGCTGTGGGAAAACAAGGATTATTTTTATACTACCCTGATCATAAGGACCCTAGAGTCTTCCCAGAGAAGATTTAACAGGCACACAGATTACTGTAGCTTAAGGCAGTGGCTTCAATGCCATGAGAAAGCTGGAGGCAGTTGAGAGGAGAGAGATTCCATCTCACTGAAAGCTTCTCCCGTAGGAAGTGGCCCCGCCAGTCTTGATGGTTGTCAGGCAAGATTTTAATTCATTGTTAATAAGCCAGTGATTGGGAGCCTACTTCTCTGTGATTCTTTTTTTTTTTTTTTCTTCTGTAGAATGTGATAAGAATAGTATCAACCTCATTGACTTGTGAGTAATATGTGATTTCACGTGTATTAAAGCTCTTAGAAAATTTCCTGGAACATTGTAAGTGCTCAAAACATTCATCATGATTTTTATTCTTAGCATCAGAGTAAAATTACCCCAAAGTTTCTTGCAGTCTCAAAAGAGAGATCCATGGAGGGAAGACTCATGCTCATAGACTTCGTTGCGTGTTACAGTGAAACCTACTCAGGTCTTCACAGGTGTCCAGGCTGTGTAGCTCAGAAGGGTGCCATCACTTTCTCCCTCTCCCCTAAACTCATCCTTCTGTCTCTCAAACATGTCGCACGTTTGCACACACACACACACACACACACACACACACAAATGTACAACTGTTTCTGTCTGTAGAAGTTGGACTGTTTATCAAAAGCCCCAGATGTAGGAGTGTTTCAAATAATTTTTGGAAACAGAAATGATTTCAGAGATAATAAGCATCAAGACTGTGGGTGTAAAATAAAAACAATAGGTGAGTTCATAGTGAAATCTTTACAGTGAGGAGAGATGGGTTTTCCTTTTTGCTGTCTTTTTTCCCAAAAGCATCATTATTTATGTGGTTTGAAAGTGATCTTTCCTCTGGAAATTAGACATCGTGATACACAACACAAAGATGTAGCTGATTAACTGTATGAACATCTCAATCTCTTTTGAGCGCAGCTTCGTCCTCCTTCAGGCATGGCAGCCTACAAGAATGAATTTGCTTTGAGTCATATATTTTACATAAACCAAAGAGGTTACCCCTAAGGCGAACTGTCTGGCTTACTCTTCCCTACCCCCACCGCGTCCCACACACCATCGCAGGAAGGTATTAGCAGTTTCAAAACTTGAACTTTCTCTCAAGCATTTCTTTACTTGAACCAATCAGGATTTCTACATTAAAAAAATTATTGTCACAGTGCCGTGTGTAATGAATGACTATGGGCATGTTGTTCTTTTAGATGTAAAGCTAATGAGAAAATATTTCTCATTTACCATCAGTGTGGCAAATTCTGGGCAGCGGTACTGCTGTCCTGGATACTCAGCGGTGTTTTTTGTCTCTCTGGTCACACTGCGAACGGCGACAAGCAGTTGCAAGAGGCTGACCAGGACGGGGGGTATTGAAGTTCATCTAGTTTACCCCGCATCTCTTCTATTTTGCAGACGGAGAGACCGAGGGCCAAAAAGAGAAAGCGACTTGAAGAAGGTCGCAGAGGGGTTAGAACTTTTGAATCGCAGTCCGGGATTCTAACAATAGAACAAAAGATTAACACTAGCCCACAACCACAGTGCTCTCATAAAGTGTAATGACATGATACAATAATATCTGACTTGAATGGTTGTTATGGGGGTAAATGAGATAACGAATGTGAAATATTCATGTAAAATCTTAGAGTGCTACCTAGGTGGTTGATAAAGAGTGCAGAACATCTATACAAGTCAAGGGAGAAATGAGGATTATTTTCTTCCTGCAAATAAAACAGAAGTAGTCCCAAGGTCATTTTAAATGTGTTTGCCTGATGCCTTCTTTTAGCCTGAAGTTTCCTTCGCATAGTTCAGCATGAGGGAGTTTCATGTCGTTCTAGACGAAAGATAATTTGTCTGTCTCTCATATAACTAGCAATCTCTAACCAAGCACAAATGTGGCTGAGGTCAAAAGCAGAAACACTACCCTAAACTTGAAAATGGCATTTGCAGACTTAAGCCCAGAGCAGGAATTCTTCACTCGAAGTGGAGGCTCCTCAGTCAAACAAGTAAATGGTACCTTTGGCACCACAAAGACTTCCTCTAGAGCAAGGAAGATGGGAAGAGACGGCAGAAGGTTACTTCACAAGAAGCTGGGCTCGAGAATAGAAGTACATGCTGTTCATGGGACTTTTCTAATAGGGATCTAAGACAACTTGAGTCACCTGCGAGACTGGCAGCAACACAGTGGATGCTTGCGGAAGCACGATCGGAATTGTTTGGCGCCAGCCACAAGAGGAAGTTCCCGTGAGACAGAGTGTGGTTTAGAACTTTCGGACAATCTAAAAACTGTTAACATAGAGCCAGATTGCCTCTGAGAAGAGAGCACATGATCCTAGAAGCCGTTCTACGGGGGCTGTGGAAGGGATGCTGAAAAGAGGCTGTAGACCAGACAAAGCCCCCTGTACTGTGCCACCCTCTACGAGTCTCTCTGAAAGTCTAGAATTCTGTTTTTTCCATAGAGGGGGGGATGCTGAAACAGCCACAGGAGTTAGAATGGCAATCGAAAGGATGGAAAATCTTTAAGCGGCCTCACCTTTCTTCTCCCATGAAAAGCGAGTGATGAGATCCTGCTCTCAGGGAAATGAAAGGGCAGTAACTTTCCAAAGCAATCAAAGATGCTGCCTCTAGTCCTATATTCAGGCCACATGTGGAAGTGCTTGCTTTCAGATGGATTGTGGGTTGTTGTTGTTTTTTTCCAGCTCAAAGTTTTCTGTAGCTGAAATGATGTGATCCAGATTGTAAAGTGGAGTTGCTCTATGCTAGGTGGTACCTGGCTTAGAGGGTTGCCTTCCATGGCCTAGCAAATACAGTACCGAGGTCAGGTGCAGCAGGAGGTGGTAGTGGTACTGCGGTGTTGTAAGATTTTTCTTGGAATCTGTGATACTGCTCTAAAAGACCAATGGGATCTTCAGAGAATGTCCTGCTGTTTATCACAATGGGATCCACAGCACACTGATTCTATGAGATCAGTGTTTTAGGGCCAACTTAGAGGAATGTTGCACATTCCATAGCCCCCCTCCCCATGTAGATTTGCATGTAAAGACTCTGAGAAGGGCCAGAGCAAAGCAACCTGTTTCATTTTGAATAATCCTTCATTTTTTTTTTTTTCTAACTTATTTGACCATGGTAACCATTTTTACTTAACACCACAGTCATCCTGGGTGCTTATGCTCCATAGAAAATCCTTTGGGTAACATTTTTGGTTAATTCCATGGATTCAGTAGTCACTGACACAAGGACCCACAGAATGTTAGCATTGAAAGCAACACAGGATTCAATGCCTTCTTCTACTTTTTAAATAAAGAAAGCAGAGGCTTAGAAGTTTGTACCAAAGTAATGAACAACAGCCATTAATCCTGACCTATAAGAACCTAAAATTCTAAAATGTCAGCAAATGACTGTGTAACATTAGGTCATGGATTGTGATGTAATATTATATTATATAAAAGGTTAAATGGGAGTTCCAAGAATACAGGAGCTGGAGTGAATAGAACTGGTTTCTAATCTGAGGTATCTGCTTTCTTCACTCTTGTGGCATGGGCCCATCACTTTTATTAGCACTGGGTACTCTCTCCTGCCTAAATTGGGGAAGATAAAGCTTGTCTGGCTAATTTCACAAGTTCTGGTGAGAATGAAGATAGAAAAAGGATGTGAAAGTGATTTATAAATTGAAAGGTACTGTGTAAATGGTAGAGATCCTTTTTCCCCCCAACAGGTTGATGTATCAGTTGACATTGGGAAGCATTGCCATTGTGTACACTTTCCATTGATTTCCTGTTTCTTGAAGTTTGCTTTTATCTCTCCATACACTCCATCTTTTAACTGCTTTCCCAGGTTAGTGAGATGACCTCTGTGTGGAAGCTCTCAGCAAAGTCACAAAGTCAGTTGCCCCCCTGGAATGAGACACGGAACCTAGGACCCTAACTCACTCCCAGTCAAGCTGACTTGCAAGGGAAAGCAGAAAGCTATGGGCAGGGACAGACCCTCATAACACCTGTGAAAGGACACAAAGGCCTCGAAATTCTGTGTTGTCAGGACTGAACAAAAGAAAAGGAAGAGACCAACAACATTAGTACCAAGAGAAAAGAGAGTGACAAAGACAGAAAGACTCGGTTCATGAAGCCTGGGTATCTTATCTCTGGAATGTTATTGATAATCTGAGTATAGTGTGAGATCTTAAGTGAAATGAATTGGTGGTTTCAGTTCCGGATATAGTATGCAAAGAAAAAAAAAATTGCTCTTTGAAATTCAGAGCTTCCTCGTCTGGGCTTCAGGAAGCCACACGCCTGAAGCTGAGTGTGGAAACTGACTCATTTCTAATCCTTTGAGATTAGCCTTTCCAGCCCCCAGACTATGGACAGGATCTGAGGCCTATTGGGTCCAGCCAAGCCTGGAGAAGATCAGAAAGAAAAATGTTGGATACACACCTCTTTTCGGGTGCTCGGCCTCCCAGAAGATTCTAGGCGCAGTGGCCCTTCTGGACAAACTACTCCCAAAGCTCTTCAACTTGCAGTTGGTAGTCGGTGGGTGGCCTGAAGTGGGAGGAAACAAAAATTCAAAAGCAGTAACTACCTAATTTTTAAGGAGACATTAAAGCAGGTTGTCTGGCTGACCCACTTGGTGGACCAACTTGACCGTGAGGTTATGAGTGTAAACGAAATCATATGTTTCCATACCAAGCAGCCCTCGGAAGCAATGAGTCATCCTCCATGACTGCCCCAGCTGACTGTGGATCTGGTACTCTATGGGCCACTCAGGGACAGGGGGGCCCCAGAGGTATTTCAAATAACTTCTAGGAAGAGAAAAGCACGTTGAAAATCACATTTTCCCATTTTTTCTTTACACCTCAAACATGATTGCACATGATGCGTCAGTTAAACTGAAGCATGGAACCCCAGGCAACCAGGAGGGAATTCAGATTTTCTAGAAGGGTCATTCCAAGCTTAACCCTTTAGACCTTAAATCAGCAGTTTCCAGACTGCCTGCAGACCATCTCAGTGAGAGAAATAGCCACTAAGAGGACCCTTTATTTCAATCTGATCGACGCATTAAAAACACCTGAACAATGTGTTTGAAGATAATGTGAAGAATGCTGGTTTAAATGAGAAGCTAGTGAGAGACAAGATGATACTGGGGAACAGGGACCAACAAAAGACCTGGCTGAGGGTCAGAAGATCAGAGTTTACTAACTCCATGACTTCTGGCAATCCACTTAATCTCTCTAAACCTCACTTTTTCATCTATAAAGGGAGAACACTAATTTAAAAAGATAGCACACATGTGAAGGCATTTGCCTTATAAACGGTAAACACTGTGCAAAGGTTCATAGTTATTACTACATATAAGCTTTTAAACATTAATGATGAATCTGTGTTAGAAGTGAAAATTTTAGACTTCATCATAGAACAAGCATTCGTCTTCTCAATTCTTCATCTGGAAAGCACTCATGAGACATATTAACTCACATTATTGATTTATTTACATGGCACTTCCAAAAAAATATCTGAAATAGCTCATATGATATAGAGGTAACAACCTCATTAGAAAACAGATAAAAGATTAAGACCTGGCCAGGAAAGAAGTGGACAGTGAGGAGGAAGAGAACTCAGAATTACTATAACTTTACTGAAGCATAGAGTGTGATTTTTGAGCCTCCCAGCAGCTTAGACAAAGAGGGAACTTTGCAATATTATACAGTACTTTTCATCCAGTAAAGGAAGAATAGTTATGTATGGATTGGGAAGGGGGACCAAACCCTTCTTGGCCCTAAATTCCACATGAAATGTATCATTTACATCTTTATTTAAGCGATTTGAAAAATAAAACGAGCAGGATCTTCAAAAGCACACGGCAAAGATACCGTTCCAGTCTAACCACTAAGAGATATTTCCCTTTGTGAATCAGTGCTTGCCTTCCCAGAACAAACAAACAGCAAGATGATTAATAGAAGAAGCAGGCTGCCTTTAAAAAATAGGGCAGTGAAAATCAGAATGTTTGCCCCTGGCAGGGGCTTGCCACTAACCCAGGTACTCACAGAGGCAGTCACCATTCATTAGGGGAGTCCAGTCAGCGAGGCAATCTACAAGGTGCCTTGCACAAGGTCACCTGGTGTCTCTGAAACTGACTCTGCATTCTGAGTTCCTTAATATGATTTTTTAGGTCACAGTGTTCTAGGCAAAGCTCCCTATTGATGTACATCTCTCATGCAAGATTTAGATCACCTCTTTTCGGGCAGAGCTCCATGGAAACACCGCCCATGATTTCTGAAGTGGAGACTGATTGAATCCCAGTAATGCCCAGCTGGAGTGGACAGTGAGTCTGCAGCTGACCCATTGCTGGACAGTTGGCAAGCCTGAGACTCCCAGAATATAGTCCTTAGAGGCCACCATTGTTTTGATGCCACAGTAAATTCCTGTTTACCTAAGGTGGCTAGGCAATGGAAAATTCTGGTTCATGTTGTTGCCATCTATATCATTTACTGATACTTGGTCTCCAAACAGTAAATTGCAACACGCTTTGCTAAACACTAAAATCATACACTGGTATGATTTAAGCTTTCTTTGATAATTCATAAGATAGTTTAAGATCTATTAGCATTCAATATTATCATTCATTATTACCATTAAGATCATAACCTGATTTTCTGAGATTCTGGGTGCAAATGCAGAAGGTGTGAGAATCTGGGCTGCTTCTGTCCTAATTCCCCACCAGGCCATCGGAATTGCTGTTGTGGTTTAGTTGAGTCATTTCATCCTGAATATCAGTTTGTTGGTCTGTGAAATGATAAGCATATCAGCACAGTATCTGGTATAAGTTATTGTTTTACCAATTCTTTTTTCCTCGTGAACATCAGGATAAAAGAGAATCTGATTCATTGAACTGGCCAGTTGAGCATCTGAAAAAATTCAATTCATAGTTCATTACTTCTGGCAGGGACCACTAATATAACATTCTAAATTCCCTGGATTCTCATAAAAGAAAACTGAGGACCCGAGAGGGAACATGACTCTGCCATAGTCTTTTGGCTGTTAAGGGTTAGACTTGACATAGAACCCACACATCCTGGGGCTAAAGCTGGGGCTATTCCAATCAGCCTGACTCCTATAATATACAGAGTTTCTGCCCAGCAGGAAATTGAGATGGAGGAGAAATGCTCTCTTTCTGAAGGGTGTCTGGGCACCCACCATTATCAACAGAGTTTGAAGGTCCTCAATGTCCTCTCTGTATAAAAGCCTGGCCGTGGCTCTCTGACAGTTCACAGGGCAAAGGACCAATGAAGTCCCCAGCATCCAGTCAAAATGAAAACTTTTCAGAAATAGCCAAGAACCATACAAGCCCCCATATCAGCAAGAGTGACCTTATTTAAAAGCCACCGGACGAGCTTAAATTCCTAGCATCTTTCTTTGCATTGCCTCTTTTACAGGTTGATTCATCCCTATTTCTGCCTCTTGGGTGCTTTCAAAAGTAAGCTTGCTCTCACTTAACTTCCAAATTAACTTATGGTAAAGTCCCTCCCTGTATAGGAAGAGGGAAGAAGGAAATGAATGATTTTAATGTTGATTGCATTTTTGAAAGGTAGGACTCAATCCCTTTAAACTGAGCTGCTCTTTGGGTTTAGAAGTGTTTTTTCCACCGTTTCAAATACTGGCTTGTCTCTTTTCCTCTTACCAGTCTCTGTGTGCTCTCTCCTGCCTTTGATCCTGGGCCTGGAAATCGGCTGTATGCACATGAGCGACCAGAAGGCTGAGATCTCTGTTGCGGTCCAGAGTGAAGGAGGAAATGTCACAGGAGACCAGTCCTAGGATCTGAGAGCCTCAATTCCTGCTGTTACAGTGGTCAGGAAAGTACTTTTGACATCTGGCCTTCTATATCCCATCTTTTTAACTCCAGGAGACTTATTCCCGGAGCTGTGTGTGTGTGTACATCCTGATATTCCCTGTAAAAGTATTGTGTTGATGATAAATAGTAATTGATTACATAATCTCCCAGGAATGGATCACAGAGGTTGTGTGGGGGAGAGCAAGGCTCTCCATATTGTGCCACTCAGGATCCTCTCTGGTCCCTGCTGCCTCCAGGATGCTTTCTAAACCTTGGGAACTGACACTCAAAGCTAGGAACAGGACCTGGCAAAAACTGGCACTGGGTAAATATTGTTTATGCTTGTGTCTAAGACATGGCTGGCTCCTCTGCCCCACCTCTTCCAGTATAGTGAAGCCCCCTCTTCCTTCTCTTGGACACCTCTGCTGTAGCCAAGCACACTGCCCACCTTCCTCCACTGCCCTGACTCCGATCCCTCCATGCCTTGTTTGAGCACCCTTCCTGACGGACATGGTTGACTGATGCCCTTTCTGTCTGTTGCTTACATCTTCTCCTTTGAAGTATTCCTTCCTTCCTTTTCTAACCTTCATCCATACGAACTTCCTTTTCTCTCTGCTTCCCAAAGAACTTACCTCTCTCATCTTAAGTACACTACTGGTCTCCCTCACTCAAGTATAAACTTCTTGAAGGCAGGACCCATTTCATCCCTCCCTGCCTTCTCCAGTGATCCTGGCCAAAGCCTAAGCGTGTGGCTGCTACCCAAACAGGCTCTCTGGCTTGAACTGAATCTCTGATCACCTTCTCTTGTAGCCTGACAGGGAGGGAATATGTGTCCTCACTCTTTTCTCCTGCAGAAGCTGAGTTAGGAATTATTTCTATCCTCATCTCTGACCTAAATCTACTCAAGTCTGCCCTGACAATGGCACCCACAGATGATGGGGTAAGCAAAAATAGCCCCCAGATCTGAGTAATATAGCAGCCCATGCTCACTTCTCCAGGCCCTTGCTCAGCCCTGGAAATTTACAGGCATGTTTAGCTGTGCTATTGCTGAGCCAGCTCGAAACCTGTTCTGCTTGAGGCTTCTTCGCCTCAGCAGGTATGTCAAGGTGTGATGAGTATTGCCAACTGGGACAGGAGGGCACCCAGCTCATGCCCAGGCTTTATTTGTCCCAGTGCAGCAGGGCTCCATGGGCTTTATGACCCTTAATCATGAACCTGGGAGCCCTTTGTGTTCTCTCAAGCAGTCAAGCCAAGAAGGCTTTCTGATTTCATTGACAATAACCAGGCGTGATTTATGAACTCGCAGAACCTGGAACATTAGAGGTGGATGCAACCTTTAGAATTGCCCAGTCTGATTCTTCACTTCACAGATGACAAGCCAGATCAGAATTGTCTTGCTTTTAAAATGAGGGAGGTGGGTGGTAGCTTGTATTTATCCATTTAGTAATCCTTTCATCCACCTACCCTCCCTTCCATTCAATAATCTATCTACAAACCCGTTTGCTAAGTAGCCACTAGTACTAGGTACCCAGCCCTACTAGGTTCTGGATAGAAAAGTATAACTAAGACATGGCCCCTGCTTGCCATACACACACACACACACACACACACACACACACACACACAAATAATTACAAACCTATTTGATATGTTATAATACAACTGTGAACAAAATGTGTTATGAGCACGTGGAAGGCAGTGACTAATTGGCTCCACATGGAAGAATGAGAGAAGACTTTTGAGAACAGACATTCAAACAAAACCTTCAAGGAAGGGAAAAGAGTTCCATAAAGCAGGAGGGAGGACGGAGATCACAGAGTGAGAGCAGTCTGTGCCAGTGCCCACCTCAAAGGAGTGGGCAGTGTGCCAGGAGGACAGTGAGCATCTCGGGGCTCTGGAAGAGCTGTGTTGGGTTTGGGGGGTGGGATGGGCTTGGCCTGTGGAGAAACTGATGCGGGACCTCGGGTGGAGATCTCAGTAGCTGTGCCTACTGCTGGAGCTTGATCTTAGACATTTTACTAAGACTTCTTTGGCCACAGTAAAAAGAGACAGAGACTTCTGCTGTGAGAACAGTTGTAATGGCCTTAGAACAATGAAGGCCGATGGTGAGACTTCGAACAGATACATTAGATCATGTCGCCTCCTTTACAGTCCTCTATGCTCCATTGCAGCTGTTAGTCTCGGTCACATGCAACTCTTTTGTGACCCCATGGACTGGAACCCCCCAGGCTCCTCTGTCCATGGTATAGTATTTCCTAGGCAAGGATGCTGGAGTGGGTTGAAATTTCCTTCTCCAGAGGATCTTCCCAACCCAGGGCCCAAACCCACATCTCTTGTGTCTCCTACATTGACAGGCAGATTCTTTATCACTGAGCCACCAGGGAAGTACTCTATACTCTGTGTGCTGTGTGCTGTGCTGAGTCGCACAGTTGGGTCTGACTCTTTGCGACCCCTGGGGACTGTAGCCTGCTAGGCTCCTCTTTCCTTTGGGATTCTCCAGGTAAGAATATTGGAATGTGTTGCCATGTCCTCCTCCTGGGGATCTTCCCAACCCAGGGATCGAACCCAGGTGTCCCACATTGCAGGTACATTTTTTACCTTCTGAACCACTAGTGAAAGCCCAAGAATACTGGAGTGGGTAGACTATCCCTTCACCAGTGGATCTTCCTGACCCAGGAATTGAACTGAGGTCTCCTGCATTGCAGGTGGATTCTTTACCAGCTGATCTACCCTGGAAGCTCCTTCTAAACTTCATACCTGTCTACCAACCTGTCTTCATCACAAATTCTTGTGTGTTTTTTTTTTATAGTACTTACTACTGTATTAAATCATCTAATTTAATTGTTTGCATGTGAATTGTCTGTCTCCAATCCTAAAACAAGAGCACCGCCAGATCCAGAGCTACGTGTGTCTCACCACTATGTCTCCAGGCTTAGCACAGCACCTGGGACATAACAGGTGCCCACAAAGTGTTTACAGAGTGATTAATGAGACCTTGACCTCAGGAAATGGTAATGAGGACAGAGAGGAGATGGCCTTTAAAGACAGAAAAACAGATCTCCCGCTGCAGATTCATTATGTACTTACTGAGTGAATGCTAGGTGATAGTCAGCAGACAGAGGATGAAGTTATGCACTTACCTGACTGATGTCACTGTCCACATCTGGGAAGCTTTATGACAGGCAGCCCTACCTTCCCTCTTGCCCTCTTCGCTCCGTGTTTCCACGACTTACCAGTCTCTGGAATGTAACCATCTAGGGATCCTCTCCTCGGGCTTCTGGTTTAGACCAGGCCCAGCCACGAAACTTGTGGGACAGACTAGCTGCTTTTTCAGCATTTCAGTTTTTTTCACTATAAAACAAGAGTGCTAGACCAGCAACTATAATGCCTTTTAACTTTTATGCAATTATTCTCTAGTTTCCTTAGCTTGGGCAAGAGTTCCTCTCTGTATTCTTTTTTTTTTTTTTTTTGAATATATGAGCAATGATGATATACAAAATCTCATAAAACAAAATACCTCTTTTATATTCTTCTGCTGTCCCTTTCCATTTCTAGCCATAAGTATTTTTACAGTCATAATCAGAGCGCATGTACAATTTTGCGTTCCACTCTTAGCCTTGAACGTTATTTGTTATGTGCCTTTCATGTTGTCACAAAGTCCTCCCATTTATCATTTTAATGGCTACATAATTTTCCACGGAGTTAATATATCATAAATTATTTAAGCATTCCCAAACTGTGGAGAATTTGGGTTCTTTCCAGGTTTTTATATTATAAAGGACTTTGAACATACAGTTTTTCTTTTCTTTTGGGGAGTTATTTTCCTTAGGATAAATCCCTCAGAGTGGGATTATTAGATGAGTTTTATGGCTCTTGGAAAGTATTGCCAAACGGCTCTCCGAAAGGATTGTTTCAATTTGTAGTCAATTTGTGTTCCATGTGCGAGTGTGCCACCAGTTTCACAGAAATCTTGCCAGCATGTTTTTAAAAATCAATTTCCTTTATTTTTTTTCAAGTTGAACTTGTATGAAATGGGGCTTCCAATACAGCTTGATTGTTGCTGTATTGGAACTATTGTCAGTCAGACTAAAGTTATAATACAGTGCTTGGCAAGTAGAAGCATTCAATAACCAGCATTGCTATAGAAAGAAGGATCTTAGGAGAGCCATGCATGCTTGTCCTACCTCAAACTCAATTTTTTTTCTATCATGGTCTCCAGTTAAGCTCACTACAGATACATACTCCTTACCTTCGAGGTTTCCTCCAACCAAAGTGCCACCAAATATCCTATTCCAAGGTGGCCAAGGCACCTTAGACTTAGAAGTCATGGGTCAAGCTCCATCCCTTGCTGATTTTCTCTTCCCTTCAATTTTCTGCCAGGAGATAGTCCTCACTAGAGATGGGACGCTGACTTCTTGTCCCTGAAAAATGCTGTTTCTAGTAATCTGAAGTCATTCTCCATAGCTTCTCATTTCTCATCTTTCCCAAGATAGCCCATTGACTATTGCAAGATGGTAAATTAGTTCCCCAGTGGTATTTTCTTCTTCAAGTTGGATATTTTGTTTTAAATCTATCCCTTATCCCATTCATATTTTCATAGTTCTATTTGCTCTCATCTGAGTTCCAGTTTGTAAAGTTGTCCCTTCAAGTGTTGGGACTTTTAATTAATTAAAATTTACTGAGCACCTTCTGAGTGACAAGCAAGATATGAAGATGAATAAGTCCTAGTTTCTGGCCTCAGTATGCTCAGGGTCCAGTGGATCAGAGAGGAATCCAACTGTCTAAGATTTTGGTCTTAGAGAACTCTAAGGCAGCATTGAAACTCTTAGAAAGACATCCCAAAGTCTGAATTTCTGACCTTCTGACTGTGAGAAGAGTTCTAGGAAGAGAGGGAGATGCCCACAAACCAGACAGAGCTGATTCAGGGCCACATCAAGGATGGAAGCTAACACACCGAGGCAGAGGCATGATTGAGGCTGCTGGCTAGTTAAGGAGTTGGTACAAGTTTAAGAAAAGCTAGTTTCTTAGGGAGGAAGAAAGGGAACCTAACATTAACCAGCAAGAAGAGGACTGGAGAAAAGTCTAATTCTGGCCATCCATTGTTGGGTGACCTGAGTTATGTCCTTCAACTTCTCTGAATGTCAGTTTCTTCATGTATAGTAATGAGTAGGGTTGGATTATTTATTTTATCTGTAGATGTCTCTTCCAACTCTGATAATTTATGATCCACAGAACAGTAAATCCTAACTTGTCTGATCCTTTCAATGACTCCTCGAATCCTCCCTCATCCATTCCAGGAAAGCACAGAAAATGAGATGACCTCTTTGGTTACCAGACAGATGTTGGCAAGCCACTTGGGATTCCACGGCCTCTGTAGCTACTGTGATGATCATGCCCAGTTGCAGCTAAAATCTGTTGCTGGCAAGATTTGTACCCTGTTTGCTGAGCCTGGACTCTAGCTGCTGCCTCTTACTTCCTCTCATTAAGGCAAAGCACCATCTTATTTTGTTTTGTTTTCCCTGCATGTTTTGAGTTTGCTGCTTCCCAGCTCTTTTTATTAGAACAGACATAATTAATAACTCCTGGCACATGGAGCAGCCAGATTGGACAATCTGCCTTTTGCTTTCTCGAACTGTCTTCTTCTGAACAATCTGCAAGCCTGAATTTATAGCCTGGACCCCAAAGAATCAGGAACTCACCACACTGCCAGCTTGAAAAAATAAAATTTTCTTTGTAGTTCATAGTGGAAGTTTTATTCAGTTAAGAACTGAAAGTGACATGTGGTCTCATCCTTTCTTAAACCTCTCCTGAAAATATGATTCTGCGGACTTCTTTGGTCAGCATTCTAGAATTTTCCTTTGGGGATCATCAGGAGTTTGTTCCTAAGGTCTAATCCACTCAATTTCTTTGGCAGCCCAGACCCATTACATTTAAAGAAAGTGTTAGTCACTCAGCTGTGTCTCTGCGATCTCATGGACTGTAGCCTGCCAAACTCCTCTGTTTATGGAATTCTCCAGGTGAGAATACTAGAGTGAGTAACCATTCCCTTCTCCAGAGGATCTTCCTGACCCAGGGATCAAACCCAGGTCTCCTGCATTGCAGGCAGATTCTGCATTGGGCCACCAAGGAATCCCATTTTCTTTTTTTTTTAGCAGAGATTAAAAACAGAGTAGCCATTCTTATTTTACTTTTTATTGTGATTGGAAAAAAATTATTAAATACCTTATCAGAGTCCTCTATTTGCCATCAGATTTCGTTGGCCTTTTCTACTTCAGGAAACATTTCAAAATATCAGGCATATCCAATCCTGCCATTTGGACTTTGGTTAATTTGTCCACGTTTGCTTAAATTAATAGAACCTAAATTGGACAGGTGCAATTATTTAATAATATTTATCGAGCTACTACTTTTATCTTGGTGCTATGGAAGACACAAATTTGAATAAAATAAGATTTCTGGTCTCCAGTAGCTTGCAGTTTATAATGATAGTGATTATAATGCAGGGCTGAGCTATACTAACTTACAGCAGTGGCATAAATTTGTTTGCTCCATAGGATCTCCTGGGGAGCTTATGAAACTATTGAGGACTGTATCCTAGTCCCAAAGAAGTTCTGATTTAACTCATTCTGGAGTATATCACAGGCCTTAAGAGTTTAAAAAATTCTCAGATTCTAATGTTCAAGCCACTTTGGGGGCCACTGGTATATTTGAAGGATTGAGATACATATACACATGACATTTTAATAGAGAAATCGAGAAAGTCTTTACATGATAGTTTAGTACAAATTTGTATTGAGGATTCAGTTTATCAGTGAAGATCAACTTGCTGGGTTGTAGGTGATGCAGACTAGAAGTTGGACCTCAGCTCTGACTCTTTGTGGCTGTGTGTGCCTGGGTGAGTTACCCTTTCTGAAGGACAGTCATGAGCATCCTCCGTGAAGGAATGTAGGGTGCGTGAAGGAAATAGTGGGAGGGAAGGTGGCAGGTGGGGGATGTAAGTTTTCCTTAGGAGGGGATTTGTAGGAGGGCAGGCCCAGAGGAGACACAAAGAAAGTGGTGAATGGGACACATGATAGAGAAGACACTTTTCTTATTGTCTAAAACATCTCTCCATCCAATCCACCCACCCAAATCAAAGCCAATTCAGTTGAGTTCTTGTTAGTCTCTCCAATAAAATTTTATACCAACAGAACACAAATCTATGGCTAAAGCTTCAGACCAGAGTCATGTCTGAGCAACCAGTTCTCATGAACAGAATATATATGTAGCTCCTTCATCAGCTGCTTCCCATTTCTCTCTCTTCCTGTTACTAAGACTCTGGCATTCCCACTGAAAAACAAACACAATGAGAAAAAGAAACCGTATCAAATATATAACAGAACAGGTTTCCCAGGTGACACAGTGGTAAAGAATCTACCTGCCAAGGCAGAAGACACAAGAGACATAGGTTTGATCCCTGAGCCAGGAAGTAAGAGTAGGAAATGGCAATCTTCTCCAGTATTCTTGTTTGGAAAATTCCATGGACAGAGGGGCCTGGTAGACTATGGTCCTTCAGGTTGCAAAGGGTCAGACACGACAGACAGGACCATGCATACACGTGGACAAAATTAGAAATTGAGACTGAAGAAAAAGCTGAGAACAAACTACCTCTACTCTGAATTAATCCAGATCTGCCCAAGTTAGCATTAATTGCTTTTCATGATTCCATTGTAAGATTTATTTGAGTAACAAGTGGTTATTACACTGAGAATGTTGGTTCCTAGATTCTGTCTTGAGGCCCTTGACAGGGTCAACAGGAAACAAACCTACCTCTACAAGCAAAGAAATAGTTTTGTTAGAGCAGACTGAGGAATTCCAATAAGAATGTCACATAAGTTGCAAATTCGTGGAGGAGAAAGCTGTAGACATTTTGTAGAACAGAATCAAGTCATAAAATACAGGGGCTAGAAAGGCCTTTGGAGTTCCTTTCATCCGTCCTTCAATATGCGCAAATGAGGAGATGGGGACTCAGAGCGGTAATGTGATTTGCACAGGATCACACAGTGACATAACTGCCGTAGAACGGAGGGAAGTGAGGTGCTGTCTCCTGGTGCTCATTTTCCATAAGATAAACAATTTATTTGGTTTTTCAATCAGGAAGAACTGGTCTTTCCTGGAATTACAGCTTACCTTACAACCACTGAAACTTGTCATATCCCTATATTGTGACCACAGGATTTTGTGCCATTTTGTAAATCAACCTGATTTCTTGAGTCCAGTTTGTTACTCCAGCACTATTACTTTGTCCAGTACCCCCCTACTTTTTTTTTTTTTTGCCATTTTTTAAAAATGTTAATTTTACTTTGGTATAGGGCTTCCCACGTAACTCAGGGGATAAAGAATCTGCCTGCAATGCGGGAGACCTGGGTTTGATTCCTGGGTTGGGAAGATCCCCTGGAGAAGAAAATGGCAACCCACTCCAGCATTCTTGCCTGGAGAATCCCATGGACAGAAGAGCCTGGCGAGCTACAGTCCATGGGGTCGCAAGAGTTGGACATTACTTAGCACTATCTTTCCTTCTTTACTTTGATATATTAGAAGCGTCAGTGCAAATTGTCTTAATTCCTTTGTAGAGTAAAAAGATAAATGATGTATATACTATTATTATCTTTGTTTTACATGAGGAAACTGAGTTTCATAGAATTGAAGAAATTGCAGCTTCCCTAGCTCGTTAGTAAAGAATCTGGCTGCCAGTTTGGGAGACACGGATTCAATCCCTGGTCCAGGAAGATCCCACATGTTGCAGAGCAACTGAGCTGGTGGATCACAATTACTGAAGCCCACACAGCCTAGAGCCCATGTTCCACAGCAAGAGAAGCCACAGCAATAAGAAGCCTGCACACAGCAACTAGAAAGCAGCCCCTACTTGCTGCAACTAGAGAAAAAGCCCGTGTGGCAACAAAGACCTAGCACTGCCAAAAATAGATAAATAATATTTTTTAAAAAGAATTGAAGACATTGCTTGAATCTCATAACTGGCAAGTGGGAGGCATGAGGTTAAATCCAGGTCTGACTGATCCCACCCCTAATACTCCCTCCCTACCCTGGGTGACTCTGGAGATATTTATTGCCCAGGAGTGGGAAAGCTGCCCAAGGTCTGCTGAATGGCCTGAGTGTGCTGCTTTCCCACAGTGCTTTGCTGCTTTATTCTTTAGAAGTGCCTAATTATTTCACTCAGCGAAACCTCAAATCTTACTCCAAACAACTGGCTTCCAAACAATTGGCTATTTTCCCTGTTTTAAATGTTGGGGAGAGAAACTCAACTAGATATTTTTCTTTTTAACTCCAGGACTTTACGAAAACAAAAATAATCATATTACGATGTCAAAAATAAATTTTAAATGTGCAAATGTGGGGGAAAGACACCTCCTGTCTGGGAGAATCGAAAGGAATTTAAAGAGACTCCTGTGTGTTCTTTGTGTGAAGTGCAGTGGCCACAGTTCAGATTAAGATGTTAATAGGACATTAATAAGAATGAGCTGGGGGATAAACACAGGATTGTGAAATAGGTCCCTAAAGTCATGTAAGTGAGAAGCACAGTATGTGATTGGGACTCTGCACTGTCCTGTCCCTATTATCAGGGCTGACCCCACAGAGACAGATTCCTCCCTGCTATTGCTGCTACTGAGTCAACTGCAATACCTTATCAGCTCCCAGCTCTGAGCCAGGTTTTTCAGCTGAGCAGAGACACTAGTTTGTGCCCTTAAGAGCTCCAGGATGGTTGATGAATTTGGTAACAATGAGCAAAACTTATGCCCAAGAAAATATTAGAATTCATCTTAATGGGCAGGTTAAGTTTCAGGGCTGAATGAAGTGATGCTGGACTATGGTAAAGTCTTATAGTGGACAACATGGTCAAGTCAACGTGGACGACAGTCAAGTCTTACAGTGATAGAGTTTGCAGAAACCTCAAAGATAATAGTCTATACCTTCATTTTATATGAGAAGTTTCCAGGGAGGCTAAGAGAGGAAGGCTGCTTGACTCAGGGCCATTGCAGTTAATTCATTGTCGTAATTATGGCTGCTTGTTAGGTAACAGATTTTGTGCCACACATTTAACAGATTCAGCCTCTTATCCAATTCATGACACTGTGATAAGGTAGTTGTCATCCCCATTTGGAGATGAGAAAACTAAAGCACCAAGTTGGGAATTGTTTGCCTGAGATCACACAGCTAGTAAGCTATACAGGAGAGATTTGAATACCAATATGACTGATTGTGGGGCTTCCCTGGTGGCTCAGTGGTAAAAAACCCACCTGCCAATGCAGGAGCATAGGAGATGCAGGTTCGATCCCTGGGTTGGGAAGATCCCCTAGAGGAGTGCATGGCAACCCACTCCAGTCTTCGTGCCTGGAGAATCTCATGGACAGAGGAGCCTGGTGCGTTATAGTTCATAGGGTCGCAAAGAGTCGGATATGACTGAAGCAACTTAGCATGCATGCATGCATAACTGACTTCAAAGTCCACCTTCCTTCAACCATTAACAACAGAGCTGGGAGTGGCATCCAGAGCCAGGCTCACGCTTGGGAATGCTCTTCACGCAGGTAAACTTTGAGTATATTCAGTGACTTATTCGCTTTTTATTTTTCTGAGGACCCGCTATGACCAGATCTTAGGCTAGACCCTGAGGATATCAACAGTTAGTAAGTGCAGATTCTCAATCTCCTGGATCTTAAAGTATAATGGAGTGATTGACACTTGAACAGGAAAATTACAGTAGAGCGTGGTAAGCGTTATTGTGGAGACATAAACAAGGGCTGTGGGAGATCAAGATAGAGCAAATAGTTTCGCCTGGAAGGAATGAGGGGTGACCTCATAGAGATGGTGAAATGAGAGTTGGGTCATGACATATGACTGAGTTTTCCTATCACAGAGGGGAAGAGATACGTTCCAGAAAAGAGGAACAGCGTGTGCAAAAGCCCCAAATTGTGAAAGACATCAGTATGTTGGGGTAAGAAGTTCAGGGCAGCTACGTGAGGTGAGGCGGCAGGAAATGAAGTCTGGGGTCAGATTGTAAAGGGTGTTATGTCCTCCCATCTAGGAATTTTGTCTCAATACTATAGGCAGTGGATCATCAACCTGGATTCTTAAACTGAAACATGTCTTGGATAGATTTGCTTTTTGAGAAGATAACCCAAGGAGACGTGGAGGACAAGGAGCAGCTATTTCAGTGGTCCTGCTGAAAACTGATGAGGACTTGAGCCCAAGACATTGTGGATGGAGAGGCAGGATGAATGAGGGTTATTAAGTTCCCGAGTTGAACTCCGAGGGGTATGATGACTGGTTTGTGGAGGGAGAGGAAAGGACACATCTGACGATGACCTTGTGACTTCTAGCTTTAGAGGGTGGAGTGAAAATGATGCTCATAGCTGGGACTGAACACCAAGGATATAGAGCAGGTTTAGCAAAGCTCAGAAGAGAGGTCGGGGAAAGGGAATTCTCTTTCAAGCCTGCTGTTTTAAGCTTTTGCAAAAACACCCCACTGGATATCCAGGGGCATTTGGGAAGACAAATACCATGGTTGGGAGAGGAGATGGAGCTTGGGAAGGAGACCTCAGGATATCAATGGTACTTAACATTCTCAAATCTATTGGGTGTCCCTTGGAAGATGTTTGACACTGAAAAAGATGAAGCCCCAAGGTAGATCATGAGTGTATCCTGTGTTCCCTCTCAGACCCAGAATCCCTTAAGCAGAAAGGGCTCCTGCAGGGCAGGTTCTCAGGGCAGGTCACTCTGGCTTCCTCGAGTGGGATGTGGACCCATGCCTTCATTCCAAGCTCATGACAAAAGTGAAGTGAAGTGATGTCGTTCAGTCGTGTCCGACTCTTTGCGACCCCATGGCCTATAGGTTTCTCTGTCCATGGGATTTTCCAGGCAAGGATACTGGAGTGGGTTGCTATTTCCTTCTCCAAGCTGATGACAAAGTTGCTATTGATTTACAATTTTTTTCAAATAACTTTCTGAAATTATTAACCTAAAAACTATGTACTGAGAGCATAATGGCTGGTGGGGCTTGGAGGGATGAGTCACACACAATCTCTGTCTTCAAGGTGTTTCTGTCTAATATTAGATGGAACTAAACAGCAAATTAAGAAGCAAGTATGAAAGTGTTTTAGCAGGGAGCCTGACTTAATAGGTGGGAAATCATTTTCATTTAAGAAATGATATCCATAAGTATATGAGAGAGGGATAAAGATGGTTCTGAGGAAGAGGAGATTCCTAGATTTATTGGAGGTATGAGGGAAGGCTTCTTGGAAGAGGTGGGATACAGGCCTAAGGTGTGGGCAGAGTTGGAGCAGGCAGAAGTGGCAGTTGTTGGGGACCCAGACACACTGTCTGATAAGAAATTATGTGCACAGGTGGGACCAGTTGCTAAGAAAGACCCCAGGCAAGCGCAGTGGCTCTGGTCCCACAGCAACAGAGCGCAAGAACTGAGACTCGCCCCAGACACTGGGTTCACAGGGCTGAGCCACCAGAAGCAGGGCTAGTTCCCAAGAAGGGCCAGAGGGCTCCAGCGCCCCCGTCCCTGCCCCCATCTTGACTCATTGTGGGACGAAGCTGTTTTAGTGCTTCATTTCCCTTGGTCAAACCAGGACGATTTGAATGCACCTGCCTCTCTTCCGTCCCCACTGCGTGGTGAGGGTGGCCGTTGCGAGAGGCAGGGAGCGTTTCCTAATTGCGGTCCTGTGGCCGGAGCGCCACGTGAGGGCTCTTGGCGGTCTCACTCAAATGAGGTGGGGGCTGGCTGACTGCTCAGCCACACTTGGAGGGCGCCTTGGTTATTCCTTCTCACCAGACCTCTGGTCTGGTTTTGAAGCTGCACATTTCAGAAGCTCGTTGTTGCTCTTTAAAAAAAGGTGAGGGGAGGAAGTGGGGGTGAGGGGTGAGAGGAGTTCCACCTGCCCAGTCTCTGCCGGGTCTCTGAGTGGTACTCTGCATCTCGCTCTGGTGTCCCCACCAAATCAGACACATTTGAGATGCAGAGTGAATGTGCTCATTGAAAAGAGGAAGAAAGATGGGGGGAAAACAGTAAAAGCTACAAAACATCACATGCATCTGGAAGGGTCTTAGGGTCCTTTCACACCAGGTGAATTTTTCTGGGAATGTTTACTTCATCGCTCAAGGGGTCACCCTCTTTTGCTTCAGGCATGCAGGACCTTTGCTTTTCCATTCAGAGCACAGCTCCCACCCACACGGTGACCAGGAAACCACAGAAGCCTGAGCCAGCATCCCCAGGACGGTGAGACAGTTGGGGTCAGTGTTTCACACACAGCAATTAGAGGTGTTGGCCTGCTCGAATTCTCTTGGTCTCCAGGGCGCTTGATGATGATGAGAAGAATGATGATGAGAAGAATGCTATCAATAACTCTCTGAAGTTGTGAGTCATACTGCTACAAAGCGCTTTCACATTTATTGACTCATTTTCTCTCAACAGCAATGGAGATCCCAGTTGCCTTCATGGTATCCCCAAAAGATAAACTCCCCCTCTAGCAAAGTGAACTTAAGTGTGGATTCATCGTTTAGAGCTGCACATGGTAGAACTTTTCGGATTTACATTGTGGTCTTGCCCTCACCATCTGGGTGACCTTGGACAAATCACTTCACCCCTCCTAGACCTTAGCTTCTTCATATGTAAAATGTGTTAATAATAACAGTCTCAGAGGGCTATTGTAGGGATTTAAATGACTTCATGTAAATAGAAAAGGACATTATAGCCTCTACAGCATTATGCAAATATTAATTACCATCTATACCAGGGTGAGCTATTTGCAAAAAAATAAATGTAAATATAGTTTTGAGATGGCCAGCATGATGTGCCTGAGAGAGCACTTTACTTGGAATCAGAAGACACGGGTTCTATTTTGGCTTCTACACGTCAGGTGGTAGCCAAGAGCATGGCTTTCAGACAGACAAACACAGCCATGCACGTGATGCACTTACCAGTAAAAAAAACGGCTACCACCATCCACCTGCCACCTTGTCACCTGTAGTAGGGTTGAATAGTGGCCCCAAAGGTGCCCATATCCTAATCCCAGAAAACTGTGACTATGTTACCTTCCATGGTAAAAGGACTTTATAGGTGTGATTACCTTAAGGATCTTGAGATGGGAAGGCTATCTTGGATTATCCAGATGGGTTTGATGTGAGCACAAAGTTCTTTGTAAGAAGGATGTGGGAGAGTCAGAGTCAGACAGCTGGCTATGTGACAGTGGGGACAGAAATTAGGGTAATGGTCTTTGAAGATGGAGGGAGGAGACCAAAAAGTACGAATAGCCTCTAGAAGCTGTAAGGGGCAAGGAAACACCTTCTCCTATAGAGCTTCCCTGGGGGCTCAGAGAGTAAGGAATCTGCTTGTGAGCAGGAGACTTAGATTTGATCCCTGAGTCAGGAAGACTCCCCTGGAGAAGGGACCGGCCACCCACTCCAGTATTCTTGTCTGGCAATTCCATGGACAGAGGAGCCTAGCAGGCAGAGTCAGACACGACTGAGCAACTAACACTTTCACTTTCATAGAGCTTCCAGAAAGAACCTTCTCTGCTAACATCTTTGAATTTAAAGCCTAGAAAAACCAACTTTGGACTTCTGGCTTGCAGAACTGTAAGGGAACAGCTTTGTGTTGTTTTAAGCCATCTGTGATGGTAATTCATTATAGCAGCAAGAGGAAACTGATACACCACTTTTACCCTGAACTCCCTAGTTCATAAGCACTGGGGCTCCTGTGTTCTTTCTCCCAACCTGTACCTAGCATCTGAGTAGGCTAGTGGGTAATGCTGAAGCATCCCTCCATCCACTTTCCATCTTGGATGGACTAGCGTGCTGCTCAGGCATTACTGGAATTGGAAACTGGTAAACTCCCTGACTCTGTACCTTTAATTAGCCAGAGATCTTCCTGGGGTGTGGTGTCTCAGGAAACACACCTTGATGGTGGGTAAGTCACTTAGCTCTCAGACAGTCTATTTTCTCATCTATCATTTGGGGATAAAATTTCCTTCCATGTCTACTTCAAAAGGTAGTTGGGAGACTTAACAGAAATGCTAGTAATGAAAGCTTTTGTGAACTATAAAATATTCAGCAAGTGCAAATTCTTACACCATCATCATCATTATTAGAAACAACGTTTTCCAGCTTAATCTCTTCTGCAATCAATATACATGTGACCAACACTCTGGTTCTAAAGAGGAAAAAGTTTTTGCAAGGGGAATATTCAGCCGGGAATTGGATTTTGGACATCTGGATTTCTCATGAACTTTCACTTTCAATATGGACCTAGAACTATTGAAAAAAAAAAAACCAACAACAGATGTTTTGAGGACATTAAATATCATTCAGTAATATTGCCCATTTGGAGATGGTAAGGTGGGGCAAAGTTCACTAGCCTTTCTCTTTGTGTAACTAAAAATAGAAATGACACTTTGCTAATCAGTAACAGGGTCGTCTGAAAACAGAAGCTTTTAAAACAGCCGCAAGACTGCCAAGAGTGGAGAAGCTGAGCGTTACTGCAGAGCTATGCTCGTGCATCTTGCCACCAAAAAATGGAAACCCCCGCTAGTTATGAGCTCTTTCTCAAACATTAAAACCACAATTTACCTAAAACTCACCCTCGACCCTCAGGATGGTTTTGCACTACGACCTCAGTAACCTTCTCTGACTAGATTAGGATCAGAAAATATCAAGCATTCGTCTGGTAAATTTGATCAGAGAGTAGAAAATGTTAGAATGCAAGGGGAAGGAGTTGGTGAAAGGGAAATAACATTTCTCAACCACTTAGTTCAAGATGCAAGACTATACTTTTCCATACATAGTATCTAATGTGATGCTCACTACAACCTCTGTATGTAGCTGTTATCCTCATTTTACAGATGTAGAAGGTTGGGGTCAGGAAGATTAAGTAATGTTGCAGAACGTCACAGGTGAATGTGGTAGAGCTGGCTTTTCAGACCACTTCTAGTTCATCCCTTTACAAAAGAAGGAACAGGAGAGAACTGATTGCCCTGAAATCATGTATTTACTTACTTTGTGCCCCTACAACTTCTAAAATTTAGGTTCACTAACAGGTTTTCACTCTCCCTTTTGAAACTACCTCTGAGCTCTTTAAATCCTTACAAACCCAAGAGCACTAAGTAACAGCACTCCAGGACCTTCTCCCTTGAACCACCCCAGATTTGATATTTAAACGTGTATTACCTGGGCTTCTGAGCGTGTTGAGGCATGGGACTTTCCCATAAGAAGTGCAAGTTCCTTCCTTGACTCTGCCAGGTTTTATTTTGTGATGGTTCAGTACCCACTGGAAGTGTCAAGCAGAAGTTTTGTAAGATTTTTCCCTGTGCCCAATGCAAGGAGTGAAAATCCATATATTGGCTTTGAAGCCACAGTACTGGAGGTGAAGGCCCAAGCTGGCTATTGTTTCAAGGCGCAATTATGGGCCAAACAGGAGTGGGCTAGGTAACTTCCCCTAGCGGGAATTTCTCATTTCCAAGAGATTGGTTTGATTGGGTTGGTTGAAGTCCAAAATATATGTTAGTGAGGGAAGTTCTAAATGGATTCTGGCTTTGGCAGTGAAATATAAACTCTTATTTGCTCATGGATAATTCAAAACCATCCACACCCCTTCCCAAGCGGGTGCATCTCATGTTAATTTGAGAGTGATGCTCCACTGAAACGCTATAAACCTGTGATCAGCTGAGTCGGTACCAAGTTGGTAGAGCTAAAGGCAGAGAGAAAGTTGGTTAGGGGCAGCAGGCAAACGGAGCAGACTCTTAGGGAACAAAGACAGGATATAAGTGGACAGGAAACTAAAGCAGGGTAGAGACTGTTATCTCACGAGATGGTGCAGTCTGGGGCCAGGCTCTAGAAAGGAGAAGATCTGGACTCTGGTTCCAGTTGGACCATGTGCTCCTTAGACCTGCCCGTCATTCAAGCTCTTTTGATACCATTTTCCTCAACTGAAAGAGGGATAATTATGTCTTCCTAGCTGCCTCACAAAGCTGTTGTAAAGATTCAAATGAAATGGTGTATGTGAACTTTCTCAAAAGAATGTGGAGTGAGCATTTTATGTATATAAAATAAATATTATAGATTTTTATTCTGTAGAGCCTTCTCAGTTGGCGCTGTGGAGAAATGATTCTTAATCCCATTTTCCTATTCGGGGAAACCAGGTCTGAGGTGTTGTGATCTTCCTAACAGCATTTATGTGACGAAACCAGGGCACATTGCTATTAACTAGGGGGAGAAAGGAACAGAGTTGAGGTTTTCCTGGGTGCTGGAGATGCATGGGCAGTAATCAGATTCAGTGGTAGGATGGAGGAAGGGGCATGTGCCAATCGCTATGGTTACATCAAAGCACCTTGAAATTCAGGGATTTCAGCTGTGGGTGAGGAGTTTGGGAGGGGCTGAGCTAGGCAGTTCTAGCTCAGGAGCTCTCATGTGGTTTCAGACAGAAGCTAGAGCTGGAAGAGTTGGGGAGGTGGGTATAGGAGGAGCTGGGAGCAGACTGGGCATCTCTCAGGACCCCTCTGTGTGGTCTCTCTGTGAGAGGGCCACACAGCGTGGCAGCTTCAGGGCAGTTGGATTGCTTCTTTGGCAACTCAGCACTCCACACGAACCAGGAGGAAACAGCACTGTTCCCTTGAACCATGTAGCTTCAGAAATCATACACTGTCACTTATACTGTATTGCAACGATGACCATCCAGTCTTAACCCTACTCAGATTCAAAAGAAGGCTTAGACCCCACGTTCCGATGAGAGGAGTGGCAAGTTTCCTGAACAGCATGTGGTATGGGAGAGACTGTTGCAATCAATCTTCAAAAACATGCAGTCTGCCAAAGAAGGAAACCCCACAGCACTATCAGAAGGAAGAGTAGGGATCTTGAATCCCGGGAGAAAAATCAGTTACTTCTACATTGAGGGCGTTGACTATAAAACAGCCTCTTTTTTGACAGATGAGTCCCTTCATGAAGAGAAACTGAAGAAATATCAACAATGTCTTATCATGTAGCCAAAAAGTGTGTTAAACTAGAAACGGGATTGGGGTATTATTAGGGAAGGTCCTGAAATTACATCTGGGCACATCAATTAGCTTGTTGTGAAGCTCACAGAGAAGATCTTTATGGAAGCAAACAGAAAGAACTCTTTACAAATGCCCAGATCATAACTTACAAACTCAATCTTTTTTTTTAGTTGAAGTATACTTGATCTACAACGTTGTGCCAGCCTCTGCTGCACAGCAAAGTGACTCAGTTATACACATATGCACATTCTGTTTCTCATATTCTTTTCCATTGTGGTTTATCACAGGATATTGAGCATAGTTCCCTGTGCTATATAATGGGAACCTTTACTGCTTATCCATTCTAAATGTAACAGTTTGCCTCTTGTGTGTGTGCTCATGCTTAGTCGTGTCTGACTCTTTGAGACCCCATGGTCTCACCAGTCTCCTCTGTCCGTGGGACTCTCCAGGCAAGGATACTGGAGTGGGTTGCCATTTCCTACTCAAGGGGATCTTCCTGACCCAGGGATCAAACCTGTGTCTCCTGTATTAGCAGGGGGATTCTTTTACCACTGAGTTACCTGGGAAGCCCAGTTTGCATCTACCAATCCAGCAACCTGAAACTCCCAGTTCATCCCTCTCTATCCTCCTCTCCCCTGGGCAACCACAAGGCTGTACTATGTCTATGCACACTCAATTTCTTGTGTGAAAGCCTTGGCAAACTCAGGTTTTCTATATGATTTAATTATCTGGGAACATCTTTATCTTGCCTCTGGCTTACCAGGAAGTTGATGGATTCTGGATAGAAATCAAAGACCCTTTCCCATCCAATTAGCCCTCAATAAAACTATTGTTAAAAAAGAAACATTAATGCATCTATTAAGTCACTCTTGATTTAATTAATTCTATTAGTTTATTTATTTTCGACTATTTCACCTTGTGCAGAGCACCATAATATCTCCTGGAGCTAGCAGACATGAGGAAAGTGTCCTGCCCTCAACAGCCAAGAGTTTCCCATTCCCTAGAAAAGAGGTGGGAGAAGCGGGGAGCCAAATGTGGCTTGAGAATGGAAGCCCAGGCCCAGATTTCGCAGGACTGAGGGTACTGTGCGAGAGACTGTTGAAATCCTGCTATGTAAATGACCTGGTTTAAACCCTGCCTCAAGCAAATGGTTACTGGTGAGAGTTCTTGGGTTTCAGGAGTTAAAAGAAGCAAAGTATATGAAACACTTGGCATGCAGACAGCATTCAGAAGAGTGCACTCTTATTATTAGGCTGTGTGTTTTTATTATCATTTAATCCTAACATTGAAGTATGAATAATGACTTCCTGTTTACAAATCACTTTGGTATTTTTCATCTCATTTAACTATCAAAAATCTCACCATTCAGGCAATGAGATTTTGCCCCCCTCCTCCAGTTTTACAGATTAGCACACTGGTATTCAGGGAGGTTAAGCGACTTACCTGGGATCTCCTGGCTGATAATTGGCAGAACTGGGATGTGGAACCAGATTGCCACCCCCAAAACCGCCCTTTTCCACCCTACTGTGCTGTTTCCTAAATTGCCAAGTGACCTTGTGTAAGCATTCTATGTCCTGTCCCCCAATCTGGGCTTCGATTTCTACATCTGCAAAGTGAGAGGGATTAAATCATGCCTGAGGTCCCCTCCAGGTCCCAGTGTCTCTGATTAAAAGCGTATGTTCAGGAATGGATCCTGTTTGCTGCTAAACTCCGAGACGCACAAGGAGCCTGGGCTCGGGGAGCTGGAGGCTGGAGCTGCGCCTAAACACAGGCTGGCTTGGCGTTCAGCTCTGTATCTGGCTGCCAAAAGGCCAGAATTCTCTGGAGAACTGGAGTTCAATCTGGCCAACTTGTGATGGCCTTAAGTTATCCTCTGACCTCGAACTTCTGATTATCTGAAGCTTATTTTTATAAAGGCTTAGGAATAGTCAGTCTGTCTCTCTGGAGACCTGCTTCCTTTCTTACTTCCATTATGCACTTCCAACAACGGGGAGTGGGAACTAGGAGTCAGGCAATCTGTCGGTAATTTTTGCCTCTGCTGCTGCCATTCTTGTAATTCTGGGCAAGTCACATCCAAAGCAGGATTATAAAAAAGAGTTCCCCCTATTGTAGAGCACATGGAACTCTGCTCAATGTTATGCGCCAGCCTGGTGTGGGAGGGAGGTTTGGGGGAGAATGGACACATGTATATGTGTGGCTGAGTCCCTTCACTGTTCACCTGAAACTATCACAAACAACATTGCTAATTGGCTATACCCCAATACAGAATGTTTCTGGTGTTAAAAAAATAAAATTTAAATTTAAAAAATAAAAGAGTTCCCCTAGTGGGAGGGTTAGTGAAGCCATGTGGTTTCCTCTTGGGGAGGAAATGGAAGACCTAAGTTATATGAAACTTAGGTCTTATAATAATGTCTAATATATAAATAATGACTAATAATAATGTCTGAAATTCAAGGCTGGTCCACTTCAGTTACTTGGAAAAAAAAATAGCTTTCCTACTGTACTACAAAGGAAATAGGCGAGGAAAATGCTTTCTGTGTCTGTCCCCAAGAGCAGTCATAGGGTTCAAAGGTAATATCAGGTTTAAAGCATAATTCTGTTTCCTTCTGCATACCTTCTTCCCCATTTTTGATGGAATGTGAAGTGACTCAGGAAGTAAGTCTCTCAGAGCCATGCTGGAAGGAGTCTGTCTGCACCTTGACCCAGTGTTGCTTCTCCTGGGTCAAGCATCTTGCTTTGAATCTCACCCTTCATCTGGTTTCATTCTGCAGAGACTTGGGCAGGACATCCACCCGCTCCCAGGAGAAGGGCCTTCACACTCCACAAGGTTGGGAGTCCACGTAAATTCAGGCTGAGGGGCCCTCTACAACCAGCCTCTCTGCCCTCTAAGTTAAGGAGTTGGTTTTGGTTTTATTTTACCAAAAAGAAGGAAGAAAGAGCCATTTGATCCTTGCTCCACTTCCAGGGTAGAGACTGCTCAGAGCCCTCTCCCACAGCCCTCTGTGTGCTGCCAGCATCCCAAGGGAATAGAGAAGAGGGTGATTGCAAGAGCCTTGGGACAGCAGTTTCACAATTTGCCATGGGGCCACAGGGCTGCTTGAAAGGGATGGCTCTAGCCATGTGGGGCAGTAAGTAGAATGATGACCCGGACTTGGGTCACTGACCACCAATGCACAGTGTCACCTTAGGCAAGCTACTGAACCTCTGTAAGCTTCTTTTCCCTCTCCTGTCAAACTTTAGAACAGAAAAGTATCAGATTGAAAAGTACCTTGTGTTTCATCTAACCCAACATGTTTATTTTGTACACTTGGAAACTGAAGACTAGAGAAGGGGAGGAACTTGCCTAATGTTACACAATAGGTAAATAACAGGGTTGTTTCTAGAAAACAAGATCCCCATACCTCATGTTGCAGTATTGCTTTCTCTTCTGGATAATTTCCAAGGTTCTGCCACTCTAGGAGTCTATCACTCTAAAGACATAATCTCCTACCAGCTCCAGCTCTTGTCTTTGGGCTTAGGCTTGTGTTGGTCACCATGTACTTCCTCTGGAGCTCTTGGTGACACATTGGGTCTAGCTGTGTCCCTCATTACAGAATTCTTCAATTTCATGTAAAGTTGGACAAATATTCTACTTAGCAAGGCTTTTGGCGGTTCTGTTGCAATGCTTATAATGGCCTAGGCTCATCTTGCCCTTTCATACTGTTCATGGGATTCTCAAGGCAAGAATGCTGAAGTGGTTTGCAATTCTCTTCTCCAGTGCCGAAGAATTGCTTTCTGGAGGATCCAGTGCTTCTCTAGTGCATGGAAGGATTGATGCTTTTGAACTGTGGTATTGGAGAAGACTCTTGAGAGTCCCTTGGACTTTAAGGAGATCAAACCAGTCCATCCTAAAGGAGATTAGTCCTGAATATTCATTGGAAGGACTGATGCTGAAGCTGAAGCTCCAATACTTTGGCCACTTGATGCAAAGAACTGACTCACTGGAAAAGCCCCTGATGCTGGGAAAGATTGAAGGTGGGAGGAGAAGGGGGTGACAGAGGATGAGATGGTTGGATGGCATCACTGACTTGATGGACATGAGTCTGAGCAAGCTCCAGAAGATGGTGAAGGAGAGGGAAGCCCGGCGTGCTGCAGTCCATGGGGTTGCAAAAAGTCAGACACGAATGAGCAACTGAAGTGAACTGAGGCTCATTTTGGACAAAAACTTCAGACAGAGTGTTGAGTAAGAGCAGGGTTAGTTTAGCAAATTGCCCTTGTATACAGATAGAGAATTGCATGGGTCTCTCCAAGAGACCCATGTTCTACATCCAGCTTGGCCCCAAGTCACTTTGTGACCTTGAGCAAGCCTCATTCTCCCTCCAAGCCTCAATTTCCCCATACATAAAACAAGTTGATTGAACTAAATAATCCCTAAGGTAGCTCTAGCTGTGGTATTCCCTAGCAGAATATTACCCAATCTTTTAATTCCTTAGGGAATCTTGCTTAGAAACTAGGAGAATTATCTTTGCACAGGAAGTCAGAGAATGCTTGCAGAATCATAAAACAAATATTAGGAAAAAACATAAGAATATTGTGTTGTTCTGTGCTTTTGGCTCATATTTTCTAAAGTCCATGTCAAATATTTGCAGCACAACCACATTTTAATTTTCATATATAGAGAGGAAGCAGGGGAAATAGGAGTAACCATTGCTATGAAAATTAACCATGCTCTATCAAAATATGATTGCATTTGGTAGGCCATGTATCCTCAGCTTCCTGAACATACATCCTGCCCTCACAGACCATATCTGCTGGAGATCCCAGACATAGAGATAAATAACTCAAATACAAAGTATGACATATAAAACCAATATAAAGGACCTTAGAAAGGAGAACACACTGATTTGGGGATCAGGGAAGTATTCATGGAGAAGTTATCATTTGATGTTGGTTTGGAGAAAGAAATGGTCATGAGAATCAAGAGGAGGCCAATCAGTGGAAACACTGTGAACAAAGGCAGAGGCAGGGAAACCATGTGAGTTTGGTGGCTGCCGAATGGGTAGTTTGCTTGGCTTAGGGCAGAAAGCTATGAAATGAAGTAGTGGGAAAGAAAATTAATTAAATTTACATGTTATATTTCCCTCATTAGTACACACTTTTTTATGGCAAAAATCCTTGTTTACTTTTGTCATCCTATCAAAAATGACACATAATCATCTCTCAAAACTTGTTTAATGAATAAGTAAACTATATTATATGTTACTTTTTCCTCTAAACCATCAATGCACTGTGTAGACCTAACTATATCTTAGAAGGTAAACATGAAGTTGAACGCTTGTTGTATTGACTGTCATGGATTTGAAGTACCATCTCCCAATCCTGTAACTGTATATAGATAATTTCATCAGAAATCAAGGTAAACATGAAGTTGAACGCTTGTTGTATTGACTGTCATGGATTTGAAGTACCATCTCCCAATCCTGTAACTGTATATAGATAATTTCATCAGGGGAGGAGGCTATGTCATGTTCATCAGCTTCTAATAGTTAAAATGTGATATCTATTGGACATATACAAGAAACTGAATTCAGAGACTCTAATGCAGAAATAAGTCCATCAGCCATAGCCCCTTGCAATGGCACATGGGGCCAGTTCTAGGGACAATAGTGTAAAGGAGACCCTAGAGAGCACCTTTGAGTTGTAATCCCTTAAGCTAATGTACTGATACATGTTCAGTGAGTTTCTATCACTTAGCAGTGTTGTATTCAAACTACAGCAGAAAATATGAAAAGAAATCTGGGCTTTTCTATATTTTTACTATGGTACTCAATAACAAGCTTACACATGAGATACAATTGTATACTACATACTAGATTCCCACACTAATGGTAAATAAGAATAAGAGAGGTGTGTCGATGATAATATCTTGGTTGATATATTACACTATAGTATTGCAAGATATGTCACTGTGGGGAACAGAGCAAAGTGCACCTGGGATCTGTCTGTATTCTTTCTTGTGCCTGAGTGTGAATTCATAAATACTTCAGCAAATTTTTTATTTAAAATATTGGGGTCCAATAGATTCAATAGTGAATTCTACAAAACTTCAAAGGAAGAAATTGCATTAATTCTTTACAATCTCTTCTAGAAAATAGGAGCAAAGGGAATATTTCCTAACTTACTTTATGAGATCAGCATTACACTAATACAAAAACCAGAGAAATACAAAGAAGAAAACAGACCCATATTTCTCATGAACATAGATGTATAGATCTTCAACAGAATATTAGCAAATTGAATTTAACAGAGTATAAAAATAATTATATACCATGACAAGGTGGGGTTTATTTCAGGTATGCAAGAATTGTTCAACATTCAAAAATCAATTAATGTAATCCATTATATCAACAGCCAAAAAAAGAAAAATCATATCAATAGATGCAGAAAAAGCATTGGATGAAATTCAACACTCTTTCATGATAAAAACTCTTTCTAGAAGAGAGGGGAACATTTTCAACTTGAAAAAAAACACCTAAAAACCAACTAACATCATACATAGTGAAACTCAAATTTTTCTCTCTATGATCAAGAGTAAGACTGCTTTCAACATCATACTGGAAGTCCTTGCTAATGCAATAAGGCATGAAAAGTAGATAAATTTGTACAGATGAAACTGTCCTTGTTCTCAGTTGACATGACTATGTACATAGCCAATCTGGAAGAATCAACTATTAAAAAAAAAAACAACACCTCTTAGAATTAGTAAGTGATTATAGCAAGGCTGCAAGATACAAGTTATTATACAAAAGTCATTTGCTTCCTTAGTGAGCAAGTAGACCAGCAGTGAGCAAGTAGAATTTGAAATTAAGAATACTACTTTTACATTAGCACTCTGGAAAAAATAATGCTTAAGTATAAACCTGACAAAAATGTAAGATCTATAGAAGGAAAAACACAAAACTCTGATAAAAATATCAAAGAAGGACTAAATAAATGAAGAGACAGTTCATGTTTATGGTAGAAAGACTCAATACTGTCAAGAGGCCAGCTCTTTCCAACTTCATCTATAGGTTGAATGCAATTCCAATAAAAATTCCAGCAAGGTTTTTTTGATGTGGGTATTGATGTATTAATTCTAAAGTTCATGTGGAGAGGCAAAAGACCCAGTATAATCAACACATATTGAAGGAGAAGACCAAAGCCAGAGGACTAATACTATCTAACTTTAAGTCTTACTCTAAAACTACAATATTCAAGACAGTGTGGTATTAGCCAAAAAAAAAAAAAAAAAAAAAGAGAGGGAGAGAGAGAGACAAATGTATCAATGGAACAAAGTAGAAAACCAAGAAATAAGTTCTCATAAATACAGTAAGCTGATCTTTGAAAAAGGAACAAAGGCAATACAACAAGCAAAGATAATCTTTTCAACAAATGGTTCTGGGACAAATGAATACCCACATGTAAAAAAAGAGTCTAGACACAGACCTTCAACCCTTCACAAAATTCAAAATGGACCATAGAACTAAATATGAAAGGTAGACCTCTAAAAATCCTGGACGATAGCATAGGAGAAAATCTAATTTCTCTTAAGTTTGGCAATAACTTTATAGAAAAACCAATGGAAGAAATAACTGATAAGCTGGACTCCATTAAAATTAAAATTTCTGCTCTGTGAAAGACAATATCAATAGAATGAGAAGACAAGTCACAGACTGGAAGAAAATATGTGCAGGAAATATATATAATAAAGGATTGTTATCCAAAATATACAAAAAAAATTTAAAACTCAAAATTAAGAAAATGAACTAATAGACTTTTTTAAAAATGGGAAAAAGACCTGAACATACATCTTGCCAAAGAAGATATACAGATGACAAGTAAGCATATGAAAAGATGCTTCACATTATGCAGCATTAGGGAACTGAAAATTAAAACAACAATAAGACACAGCTACACACCTATTAGAAAGCCAAAATCTATTACTATAACAACACCAAATGCTGACCAGGATGTAGAGCAACAGGAGCTCTTATTTACTGTTGGAAATGCAAAATGGAACAGCCAAGTTGAAGAAAGTTTGGCAGTTTCTTACAAAACTAAACATACTCTTATTGCACAATCCAACAGCTACACTCCTTGGTATTTACCAAAATAAACTGAAAACTTATGTCCATATGAAAATTTGCACATTGGTGTTTACAGCAGCTTTATCTATAATCGCTAAAACTTGGAAGCAACTAAGATATTTTTCAGTAGGTGAAGAGATAAATAAACTGTGGTATATCAAGACAATGGAATGTTTTTAGCAGTAAAAGAAAAATGAGCTACCAAGTTGTGAAAAGACATGAGAAAACATAAATGCATATTACTAAATGAAAGAAGAAAATATGAAAAGACTACATACTGTATAATTGCAACTCTATGACATTCGAGAAAAGACAAAATTATAGTGACAGTAAAAAGATAAGTTATTGCCAGGAATTAGGGGGCAAGAAAGGATCAATAGGCAGAACACAGAAGACTTTTAAAGCAATGAAACTTCTCTTTGAGGCTACAATGGCAGATAACATGTTGTTATATTTTTTCCAAACCCAAAGAATATACAACACCAAGAGGGAAACTTAACGTAATTTGTGGACTCTGGGTGATAATAATGAGGTCAGTTTGATTGTGACAAATATACCACTCTGGTGCAGGATGTTGATAACAGAGGAGGCTACGTATGTGTAAGAGAAGGGTGTATATGGGAAATCTCTTTACCTTCCACTCAAGTGTGCCATGAATCTAAAATTGCTCAAAGAAATCAAGTCTTAAAAAATAAGAAAGGAAGCAAGAAACAGCTTGGTCATGGGAAGTAACATAGCTGAAAATGCTCGAAGATATGGCCAATGTGAGAATGATGACAAGAACTGTTCTTGTGGTTCCCATATCCAAAGTAAATATATCTTCCCAACTGAGAAGTTACCAAGATTAAGAGATTCTCTATAGATGTAAAAAAGATATAGCCCCACCTCTTGGCTTTCTCCAAGGATGAGCTTTTTAATTGCTATGCACTAGAGAACAATAAAATTTCTCCCTTCAATGTCAGGGTGATATTTTCAAATTCCTGCAGGCTCTGAGTCTGACTTACAGATCTCTTTACGTCTCTTCCAAGTTGGCTGCTGAAAGGGTGTTTTCCTTTGCAACTAGCATTCTGGACTGTCTGGACAAGTCATGAAAGCAAGATATCACTACTGTGTGCTCTAAATAGACTCTGAAGGTCTGGTACTAAAGACAGTCTATTTTTTTTCTTTTGGTTGTGTTTTGGGACATGCAAGATCTTAGTTTTCTGACCAGGGATCGAACCTATGCTCCCTGCTTCGGGAGCACAAACTTTAAACCACTGGACGGGCAGGGAATTCTCCCAAAGACATTATCTTCAACAAGTAATACTACTTTTTTTCTCTTACACTGTCTCCATGATGCTTTTTTCAAGATTTTTTTTATGAAATATTTTACAATTTTCGGTTTTACTTAGTCAGAAGACCCCTTAGAAGGAGCCTGTGAGAAGGGGTGAATGGTTGAATGGTTTCAAGTCAAGGACAGAGGACTTGATAGCAAACAGTTTATCATATTTCCTCCTAACAGCTAGAGATGTCCCACCATTGTATAACCTGAGAGAGAGGTTGTTGTTTGGTCGCTACGATGTATCTGACTCTTTTGCGAGCCTGTGGACTGTAGCCTGCCAGTCTCCTCTGTCCATGGGATTTCCCGGGCAAGAATACTATAGTGGGTTGCCATTTCCTTCTCCAGGGGATCTTCCTGAACCAGGGATCGAACCCACTTCTGCTGCATTGCAGGTGTATTCTATACCACTGACACACAAGGGAAGACCCTGCTGCTGCTGCTAAGTCACTTAAGTCGTGTCCGACTCTGTGCGACCCCATAGACAGCAGCCCACCAGGCTCCCCCTTCCCTGGGACTCTCCAGGCAAGAACCCTGGAGTGGGTTGCCATTTCCTTCTCCAATGCATGAAAGTGAAAAGTGAAAGTGAAGTCGCTCAGTCGTATCTGACTCTTAGCGACCCCATGGACTGCAGCCTACCAGACTCCTCCATCCATGGGATTTTCCAGGCAAGAGTACTGGAATGGGGTGCCATCGCCTTCTCTGAAGACCCTAGAGAAATTCATACCTCCCCAGAACTGTACGCATACAATCCTAGAATTTTAGAGCTATGTGGAGTTTTGAATCAACCTATCCATTTTACAAATGAGGAAAATGAGGCCTGAAGAGAGGAAACAGCTTCTCCCAGGTCTCACAATGAATCAGAACCATAGTCTTCATAAAGGGCATGCATGGAGGTGCATCCAACAGTTCACTGAGTTGCCTCAAGGATATTAGAACTTCTATTTATATAATTTTTGTAATAATTACAGATTCACAAGGAGTTGCAATAATTGAAGGAGATATATCATTCACCTACTGGTAGCATCTTGTATAACTATAGTCTAACATCAAAAGAAGGAAATTAACATTGGTACAGTCCACAGAGCCTGTTTAGATTTCTCCAGAGTTTATTTACACTTATTTTTCTGTGTGTATATGTATGTGTGTAGTATATGCAATTTTTTCACACATGTAGATTTATGTAACTACCAAGAATTTATGTTTTTATATTATAAATCTGAAAAATGAAGAAAACTTTACCAGTGTTTAGTAAGTGGATGGGGTGCTGCTACTCATGTTGGTGTTCATGCTTACATGAGAAAATTGTATCCTTGCAACACACCTGAAATGTCTTGAAGGCAGAATGGGAGTTGAACAGTGTGGCAATCATATTATTTTTAGGTTCTCAGTGTATTACAACAATCTTAAGGTTATAGGAGCCTCATCAAGTGAATCTATGGATTATATTATCCAGTTTCAGCTAAGCTAACCTTTCCAAAATGAATTTAAATGAGTTAAAATGGTTTCTGCTTTAAAAGATTTCGACAGTGGATTGAAGAAGATACCTATGTTGCAAGCATAACTGAACAAGGAAATGAAAGTACTGACCCTTCTACTCCTGAAAAAAATCTCTGCCAGTCACATTTCAAGGAAAATGCAGTCATCATCTCACCTGAGCTGATAGGAGGTCAATGAAAAAATAATAAAAATTATTTTAAAATGGATGCAATATTTCTTGTCCAAAATGTATGTGTGTATTGCATCATGAGGTGTATACTGTCAATGGCAGGACGAGCATCATGATTTGTAAAACATCTTGAACATTATGACACAGCTTTATAAAATTTTCAGTAGTGCTTAAAACTGGGTAATACATAAGACAAAATACATAACTTTAAGGAATACTTATTCCTCTTACAATATAGCAGCAAACTCAGGTGCAATCTTTCGCTCACTTATTATCTGTGAGATCTTGGATATGACATTACATCTTCCCCACAGCAGTTTTGGAGAACCCAGGAAGAGAAAGAAACAAATATGTTTTGTAAACACTAAGGCTCTGTGCTGATGGGATACTATTATTTTTATTAATTAACATAAAATTTCAGAAGAAAATAAATTGAACAGGAATATTATCATTAATGAGGCTTCCTTAATGGCTCAGCAGCAAAGAATCCACCTGCAATGCGGGAGATGCAGGAGACGTGGGTTCAATCCCTGGGTCAGGAAGATCCCCTGGAGGAGCGCACGGCTATCCACTCCAATATTCTTGGCTGCAGAATTTCACGGACAGAGGAGCCTAGGGGCTACAGTTCATAGGGTCACAAAGAATCAGACACAACTGAAGTGACTTAGCATGTACACATTATCATCTAATAAGCAAATATTTGAATCTCAGAGAAATTTTTTAGTGGTCTGCATGGAAAAAACAATTTTTTGAGGCAGAAAACAATATTCAAGGGTAGCAATAGGGTGGAGTTTCTCCAAAGCTGGATTTCAGGGCTGAGTTACTACTGCTGTGAACTTGAGCCAGATTCTTAATCTCTCCTAGCATCTGTTTTCTCATTTGTAAAGTCTATTAATAAATAACTCATGTCATAGAGTCATCATGAGAATTGAGTAAGACAATATGTAAAGAGCCTGGCACAGTATTTGGTACATTGCAGGTTCTCAAGCCTCATTAGTTCTTATCCTCTTCCCTCTCTTTTAGGAAGTTCAACAGAAAGCCTCCATTCTAGCAACATTACATTTGTTTCTTGCCCTCTTAACTATCCGGATTTTCTTGGGGGGACCGAATTGAGTACCCTAATTTCTGCAGAAAACTCACAACATTTAACAGTTTCCTGCTTGCTGTAGGCACTTAATAAAAGCTTATTAGATGAAAGGTTGAAATTAACAATCTCCAACAGGGAGCAAATATGAGGCCTCAGGCCAAGGTCCTTTGTTCTCAGAATTTCAGACACTGTCACCGAAGGATTACGAGAGCCCGCCTATCATGAGCCATTAGTGGATGGATAGAATATAAACGTAAGAATTCTTTTGATTTGTACAGAGCATCACAGTTTCCAAGGCACTTTCACATCCATCATCCTATTTGATCCACACAACAAACTTTTGAGTTACTCAGTTGGTGTTCCTAAAGAGAAGACTTAGTCCCAGAAAAATAGAGCAGCTGCTAGTCCAGGCATAGAACACAATACTGGTCCCAGCCACCATTTTCTGCACACATGTTTTGTGCCAGATACTTTATGTAAATTACTTTGTTCAATCCTTAGAAAAATCTTTGATTCTATTTCTACTAATGTTTTAAAATGACCCCAGGGAGCTCCCTGGGGGTCTAGAGGTTAGGATTTGGTGCTTTCCCTGTCATGGCCTGGGTTCAATCCCTGGTTGGGGAACTGAGATCATCCAAGCCGAGTGATAAAATAAATATATAAAATTTGTTTTTTTTTAAAGGCCCCAAAATGTGGTGGCATAAAATAACAAGTTTATAATGAGCGTATATTCTGGGGGTCAGGAACTCAGAAGGCTCACAAAAAGAGTAACTTGTTTCTGCTCCATGACGTCTGAGACCTCATCCAGGAGATACCAAGGCTGGCAGGCTTGGCAGCTAAGGGATGGGATGATCTGGAGGCCATACAAATTGCATGTCTGACAGTTGCTACTCTGTCCACTGGGATGGGAACACCTACATGTGGCCTCTCTCTCCGTGGCCTTGGTTTCTATACATCATGGTGGCCTTGGGATAATTGAATTTCTTATTGAAATTCAACTGAAATTGAATTTCTTTCTGATATTCAACTGAAATTGAATTTCTTTCTAATTCCTTCTTCATGGAGGCTCAGTGCTCTAAAAGTCAGTGTTCTAGGAAAAAAAGATGGAAGTTGAGTCACCTTTTATGACCTGGCTCTGAAGTCAGATTATATTCCTTTTGCTTCACTCTATTGGTTGGTTATAAGCAAGTCACTAATCCACTTGTATTCAGGGAGATAGACATAGATCCCACTCTAAATGGAAAGAGAGCTCAGATGGGATGGCAGATGTTGCTGTGACCATCTTTGGAAAATACAACCTGCCATCCTCCTAAAAAAGTTAAAGTATAAGAAAATTAAAGCTCAGGGAGATTGAGAGACCTGTTCAAACTCTCTTATACTGAAGTAGCATCTCACCCAGAAGTTAGGATTTCAAAATCAGTGAATAAGGTAAACATTGCTCATTGTCAAAATTATGTTGAAAATTCTTTAATTTGCCAGTAAAATACAGTGTATGGGTTTCCCAAATGACTCAGTGTTGAAGAACCCACTTGCCAAACAGGAGCTGTGGGCTCAATCCCTGGGTTGGGAAGATCCCCTGAAGCAGGAAATGGCAACCCACTCCAGTATTTTTGCCTGAGAAATCCTGTGGACAGAGAAGCTTGGCAGACTACAGTCCATGGGGTCACGAAAGAGTTGAACATGACTTAGCGACTAAACAGCAACAACAAAGTACAGTGTCTGTGGTTTTGCATAAGCAACAGATTCTAGTGTCTTCTCATGCTTGCTGAGATACATCACTAGCTTAGCGAAATGATGGGCAGAATTATTTGCATGCTTTCAATTTTTCAGAGTGCTAATATTTAAATTAGCATAGATTTGATGCATTTAAAGGGTAGATCCAAAATTCACTCAAGTCAGTCTGACTGCAAAGCCCAAGCTCTTTCTACACTGTTGCCTAGAAACCAACTCTGGGAGATGGGGAAAAGGATGAGCGTTTCAGTCCCACCTAGGTTGACATAGACGCAGGTCACCAGAATTGGGCCTCACTTGTAACGTGGATGTAATATGCAAGCTCGGTCAGTGGCTTAACTCTGTGTATCTAAACTTTGTCCATGTTACAGGTGCAGATATTTTTGAGTGCCTGAATAGTCCCACCCTCCCTGCTCATAATCTTTTCCTTCCAGGTCTTCATAGATAAGGAGGAAGAGGAGTTGAGATTTGAAAATGAGTAAAATGTCAGCTGGTAAGGATAATGTTAACTGGTGAGGGCTTCCCTGGTGGCTCAGACGGTAAAGCGTCTGTCTGCAATTCAGGAGACCTGGGTTCAATCCCTGGTTGGGAAGATCCCCTGGAGAAGGAAATGGCAGCCCACTCCAGTATTCTTGCCTTGAAAATCCCATGGATGGCAGAGCGTGGTAGGCTACTGTCCATGGGGTTGCAAAGAGTCGGACACGACTGAGCAACTTCACTTCTTCACTGAGGGATTAGTGAGATACACGGTGCTATTCTGCTTGGGAAGGAACACTGAGGGAATTCTATAATTCCCACCCAGAGACTTGATCTAGAGATAGTGATACAGAAAAAGTAATCTGATCAGTTTTGCAATTTAGCAGTAACACTGGAGGCAGTATGGAGAAGAACTGTAAGGGAGGGTGGTGCTTAAGTCAGAAGACTGGCTAGGATATTACTGCTGCAGGAGAAGCAACTGCCGACCTCTGGTTAACGTCAGAGTGTCTGAGCATGGAAATTTAGTCTTTGCACATGATTTTTACAACAGGTTTGGTACCAATATTTATGGAACTAGGCAGGCCTCCAGGGCTAATGGATCAAATGGCCACTAAATACATGACTCAGACAGTTCTGCTCAAAGAAGTCTCCACCTCTAGGGCCTCAGTGTCTGAAGTCTCCCATTTGAAATATTTCTTTTAGATCTCATGGACTTAGAGCTGGATTAACTATAATCCTTGTTTCATGTATGGCACTATTGTACTTACTTATTTAGTTAATCTAATGTATTAAGCGTTTTTAAATGACCCTTCACGTGTGAGAGCTAGGAATTTGACAGTGGCTTGACCACATCTTTTCCCGTGATCTTCCCCTGCTCAACCCCTGGCACTCTCCTCCCAGGGTAACGACGGTTATGCATCTTGTATTCATTGTTGCTGTGATTTCATGTTTAAATAGTTTTGTCTCATCTATAGGTATTCCTTTAAAAAGTATATTTTATTAATATTGTTCTTAATATTACAAAAAGAATATCATGCACAAATAGTTTTGATATTCTTACTGTTTAATTAATATTCTATTTTGGAGACATCCATGTTGTTGCTTCTTGTTGTATTCATTTAATTTGAATATGCTGTAGCTTATTCATGATTCCCTATTGACAGGAAATTTTTTTGTTAATTTGCATAATAGTGCGATGAACATTCTTACTCAAATTTTCTGGTATATATGCGAGATTTCCCTTAAGCATAATCATAGGAACAGAATTGTTAGTTATAGAGGCCATAAATTTCAATTTTATGAGATAATATCAAACTGTTTTTCCAAGTGGTTTTACAGATTTCCAGTTCCAGCCATGACTAATCTCACCAAAAACAAATGTGAAAGTTGGTCACAAAATCACACCATTTGAAAATAATGGTAATTTTATTTTCTTCTTTTCAATTGTTAAGCATTGAATTTCCTTTTCTTATTGTAATAGCAATATTTAGCTGAATGGTAAATTATGCTTACAGATTTTCTAATGTTCAGACAGTCCTGCATACCTGAGGGAAGCCCAGTGTGGTATACGATAATTTTAATGCACTATTAGATCTGATTTACTAAAATTTTTTTGAATATTTTTACATTTATAGCAATAAGTGACATAGTTATACTATTATCCTTACTGCTCTTTGCTGGTTTTGGTATAAAAATTATGACCCTCATAGTATCTGATAGTATTATATTAACACAAGTTTATTATTAACACTTGCCTGTTTAATCATTTTATGTTCTTTTTATTTTTTGCATATATGTTGCTTTAGAATGTATGTAGTGAATAGCAAACAAATAGATTTTGTTTTTTTAATTTGGAAAGTTAGTTCATTTTCATCTCTAGTAGTTATTCGCATATTAGGACTTTCTTCTACTTTATTAGTTTATTATTTCAATTTGTCACAATTTGTATTTTTTGATTACGATTTTAACGTTGTCTATGTTTTCTCTCACATTAGATAAGGACATTCATATATTCTGATGTCCCTTGGTCTTCCCTTACTCTATTATACTGAGTTCATCTAGACTTTTCATGCTTGGTTTCTATGGACCTGCTTTTGTTTTCTTTTTTCTTTGGCCTTAGTTATTTTTGAAGACAACCACAGACTTTACAAAGACCTTTTATCACCCTTTCTTCACACATTTCTTCCATCATCCCTTAAATTGCTTTCTATCTATGTAAGTACATCATTAAAAGATATTTTACATATTGGTCTTGATGTGGCAAATACCCTGAGACTCTGTGTGTCTTAAGAGCATTGTTGTCATTAATATTTGACTGAAGGTTTAGCTAGGTATGAAATTCTATAGTTTCATCCTTACATATGCCTGAAAACCCTGATATCAATATTATTCTTGTTCTTTTGTAAGGGATCTTCTTTCTTTCTATTGGAAGTTTTTTGGTTTTTGTGTTACAATTTTACCTTATCTTTGATAGTCTTGTATTTTAACATAACATGTCTAGAAGTGTGATTTTCCTTATCACTCCTCTCTGCTATCTATGCTGCTAAGTCACTTCAATCATATCCGACTCTGTGCGACCCCATAGATGGCAGCCCACCAGGCTCCCCCATCCCTGGGATTCTCCAGGCAAGAACACTGGAGTGGGTTGCCATTTCCTTCTCCAATGCATGCAAGTGAAAAGTGAAAGTGAAGTCGCTCAGTCGTGTCCGACTCCTAGTGACCCCATGGACTGCAGCCCACCAGGCTCCTCCGTCCATGGGATTTTCCAGGCAAGAGTACTGGAGTGGGGTGCCATTGCCTTCTCTGCTATCTATGGTTCCTGTCAATCTGAGGCTTTTCATCATTCATTAATTCTGGGGGGATTATCTCCATTATCCCTTTAAACATTTCCTCTTCTCCATTTGGATCTATTTTTTCTTTTTCCTTTTTTCTTCCTGGGACTTTATATATCGTAAATATTTTCCATTTTTAAAATAATTTCCTGCTAAGGAGAAGTCCTCAATCTGATCTCCCAGTTTACTAATTCATTCCTCAGGTGAATTTATTCTACTAATTATCATTGTGCTCATTATCTCAACTATTATATATTCATATTCAACATTTCTACTTGATTCCTCCTATGGTTTTTGTTTTCTTTGTGTATTGCTAGAATCATTTCTTACTTTGTAAATATAAAAAAATTAAATTCTCAAAAATATATGTAAGTTCTTGGTCTGTCAGTTATAACACTTCTGGTTCCTATGGAATTTGTAACTCAGTTTGGTTTTTTAATTTTGTGAATATTAGTACTTTTCTTATTTCCCATGAGCTTTCATTCCTCTGGGGTTATGGGCTACTTGGCTCAGCAGTTCTGATGGTGAAAGAGATAAAGGCCAGACCTTCCTATGTGTCAGTGTGTGTGTTAAGAGTCAGTCGTGTCTGACTCTTTGTGAGCCCATGGACTGTAGCCCACCAGGCTCCTCTGTCGTAAGCTTCTCCAGGCAAGCATATTGGAGTAGGTTGCGACGCCCTCCTCCAGGGGACCTTCCCTACCCAGGGATCAAACTCACATCTCCTGCGGCTCCTGTATTGCAGGCAAATTCTTTAGCGCTGAGCCACCAGGGAAGCCCCTCTGTGTCAGCAGCAATGGGTTAAAAATTGGGGCTGAGGACAGAGGATAAACCCAGAAGTGGAGCATTCCAGGAATCAGAAAATCAAAGCTAATCACTCATCACCATACCAAATAGCTCTTTAGATGTATTATTCTTTATTTCAGGGAAAATTAGTCTCTAGGAGACTATAATCCACCAACCTTGCACTCCCCTGCTTTACACCGGAGGCACACTTGCTCAAAAACTCTAAGCTCCAGTCCTTATCTGTTCCAAAGCAGTAAGGGAGGGGAGGTAGTCGGGAAGAAGATCCTAAGAAGGGATGGTTGCTTTCTTGTCTTATTCTGAAACAGCAGCGTAGGTATCCTATCATAGGTAAAGCCCATTTCAGACACATGTATATGCCAAATAAAAAGAGCTTCTGCATCTCCAGGGAGTTCTTACAGCTTTCCTTGCAATTTAAAGTTTTTCCTCTGTAGTTCCTCAGAGTGGATCTCAAGGGAAGGAGCCAATAGTTCAGGCTAGCTCAGCATCTTCTTAGAAACCTCTCTTGACTTCTCAAAGGCTATGCACTCTTCTTCCCACTCTGCCTTTCTTTAACACCTGGGTGTCCCAGGCAACAGTCGGCTGAGTACTGGTGTGAGTGGGTGCACTGGGTCAGTGCATCCACTCGGACTGAAAGCAGGGGCAGCACGCAGGAGAAGCCGGGGCTCGGCTCATGCTCTTATTCAGTCGTTGACTTGCTGTGGACTTCCGCAAGTCATTTAACTTCCCTGAGCCTCAGTGTCCTGTTCTGAAACGTGAAGTTAATAATAAAACTGACCTCACCAGGCTGGCTACAAGATTCAAGTGAGAAATTGGATGCTAAAGGGCTTTATAAACTGATTTTATTGATCATCTGGAGGAAGGGAAAGGAGTCTAAGGCTGGGCGAAAATTCACTTGCACAGCCTCAAAATTTTACTGTGTTGGCCCTGCTAAAAAAGCCTGATGCAACTGAACATTCTCTTATTATAGAAAATGACGAATCTGTGTTTGATGCCAGAGTTGTCACATTCTTCCAAGAGTGCAGACTTTTATGGGCCCCTGGAAGCTCTGCCGGGGACTATTTCTGAGGACGGGAACATTGTGCCTTGTTGGCAAGGTTTGTTAAACCAAGGCCACTTGTGGTCATTGAAGAATCTGGGTCTGCCTTCACTATGGTAGGGGTGCTGCATTAGATCCTGTCCTTTGATGTTTACAGATTTGGATACACAGCTTCTGCTGAACTTGGTGTCCTTAGCGTCCTTGTTTGGGGAGGGTCTCTTTCCAGGCTAGTTAGGGGAGTGAGAAGTGGGAGAACAGGATGGAGCAGGTCCAAATCAGAGACAAGTGGCAGAGGTAGAAGTGAAAAAGAATAATGTGTTCTCTCTGGGAATTTATACAAGGACAAAGCTAATGAGACTTTGTTTTCAATTACTTAAAATGTAGTCTGTCATTGAAAAGATGATGTAATGACTTTAAAACAGAAAACAAGCCAGAATCCTACAACATATTTAACTACTTTTATTTTTGCACATTCTTGTCTATTTCTCATCGTCATCATGTATGCGTATTACACATTTTATCTTATGGCCTGATTTTTTAAAAATTGTATAATGTGAATTTTTCTTTTCAAGTTTGTATTTTAACCACTATATAATATAATTTTGATACTGTTTTATAATTAATGAAGTCATTTTCCTACTCTGGCGCATTCGGCTTCTCTTCAATTTTTGTGTGTGTTGTTTATTTGTTTGCGTTTTCACTATTATAGTGAATGCTGCTACAGACGTTTGCACACTTCGCTTTTTGTTGTTGTTGAATTGCTACCTTTGCAAAAATTCTGAAATTCCTATGAATGGGATGACTGGGGAAATATGCTTGGGATCTTCATAGTTCTCATATACTACTTAAAAAGTGTTAATTTGAAGTATTACTAGCCAATTTAACCACAGCTCTTTCAAGCATTAATTATTTGCTTAGACCTTTTTCCTATTTTAATATATCAAAAACAGTGCTTCAAATTTGTTTTCATCTGCACTTCTCTGTTTAAGAGCAAAGTTTAATGTTTTTCATGCGTTTTTGCTTTTGTCTAGATCATATTATTAAAATTAAAAGTAAGCTACCATAAGTTTTGAGAATTTTTTAAAAACTCTCCCCACGTGTTCCCCAAAATATTTATTAAGGAATTTAACTTTCCAAATTAATCAGATATAATTAATCAAAGAGCAGTGTCAAACTAATTTGTTTTTTCTTTAGTTGGTTAAGTGTCTTTCATGTGTAATTCAAGTTCTGTTAGGAATGTTTTAAAGGATCTTAAAAATAAGACATGGCTATTAACTCCCCAAAGTTTACATTCCAGTACAGTTATTACCATATGACTGATCGGGATTAAAAAATTGTTCAGTGTTATAAGAAGAGAACAGAACAAGAGTTATGTGGAAAGAATGGGGAAATTATTTCTGACTTTAGAGGTGGAGTATGAGGAGTCAGAGAAGGCTTCTTGGAGGAAATTGCATCTGAGTTGAATGAAAAGGGTCTCTGAGATAGGGACCTGTTTTAGGGCAGTGGGGGAAGTGTGTTGGTGAGAATGTTTTACTCATTTTACACGGGGAGCTTCTGAGATTGTTTTCTTAATATTTTAATTGTATTGATTACAGTTGATTTACAATGTTGTATTAATTTCAGGAGTAGAGCAAAGTGACTCAGTTATACATATACATATATTCATTCTTTATATATATGTGTGTGTATGTGTATATATATATATATATATCTCCATTCTTTGAGTCTTCTAAGGCATAGCTACTCTCCTTCTTGTGGGAAAATGGAGCCAGGCAGGGATGACCAATCCATGGCCAGCAGGTCACATGAAAGGGACAGGTTTCCCTGTAAGTTTCATTAAAAAAAAAAAAAAAGAAGAAGACAAAAATTGACCAGTTTCAACTGTCTCCACAATAGTAAAATTATATTATGTATTTTGAAAGGCCTGAAATTTACAGTGAGGCTCAGTGCTTCCCAGTCCCTTCCAAGACATGGTACACAAAGAAACTGATAGTATTTCTTTGTTATTCTGGAGTAAACATACCCACATGTTATTGGGGACAACTAGCTCAGAGTCCTGGCTATTCCTGGTCCTACTAATTGTCCAAAATGCTGAAAGGATAAATTTCTGGGCACTTTGGAACCCACTGGGTAAACATCATATGGGAATTCTACTAGTAGATAAAATGATTAGTAGAAACAGTTACTGGACATTTATTCTGCATGATAAATAATCAGTGAATTGGGCACTGAGATTGGTAAAGAATAAAAAGAAATTATTATAGTCCTTAATTGCTATGAGTTTGGCCAGGTGATTTGCCATGGGATAAAGAAATTTCTAGTATCACATACAAAGTAACATAATTGCACCCTGAACTTTTTACCATTCAGCGTGATTGGATACGATTCTTTTTGTTATTTTCTAAAGAGCAAGCCTTCGCTAGCACTCTTTTTGTTACCCAACACATTGTCTCAACAATTTATTAGAAAAGAAGTGGTTTCAAAGGTATCCTTAAGGAGATTCTAGTCTACTCATCTTCCCAGTGAAAGAGTACAGTCTATAATTTTCCTGATAAGTCACTGGCACTGAGTTCAAAGTTTGAAAATCAACCCAAGAGACAAGAAACTTACCTAAAGAATATATTACAAAGCTGGCTGATGAGAATTAATATTTTGCATTTATATAGTGGTCTTGTTAGTTCAAAACTTAATCATATCCCAAAAGGTAGAAAGGTAGTAGACAGATTTCTTGAGATCGTCATTCAAAAAAAGAGCACTTCAGTCTAGTTATTTGTTTACTTAATTAAACCCTGTCTTGCTCTAGAAGTTGTTTCAACTAGACCGAGTATATTGGCCATTCAAGGATTCAATATTTTAAAGTTTAAAGGTTAGAAAATGATTTAAAAGACAGTCTTTGCATAATAGAAAAAAAGTGTATTTGCAAGAATATGTTTTAAAAAGTTACACAATTAGGTGAAATGCTCTTGTGGAAAAATTCCTGAAAACCTTTGGTATACCACCATGCTTATTATTATATTAGAAATTCTAGCAGCTGTGCTTTTCTTCTAAATTAAGAAAATTAAGCAATATCATGAGCTAATGCCACATCAAAGTGGCATATTTCAACACTTCAATGTCATGTGTTGCCAGAGTTGAGTTTTCCAAGAGCCCTGGCTCACTCCACTCTTCTTGGAGGCAGATGTTGGAGTGGTCACTCCAGGCCAGGGAAGTCAGCATTTCTTGCTTCTCCTTCCAAATTGTGGTGAGATTGTGGTGGATTCACTTTATCCCACCTCAGTTTCTCGGGTGAGGTCCTGTGCCATGTAAAGAGGTTGTGGTCAAATGGAAATATCTGAAAGGTTGCCACATGGAAGAGGGATTTAGCCCATTCTGCACGGTCCCAGAGGAGGGAACTGGGACCAACAAGATGGTAACTGCTTCAGAGAGATGGATTTGGATTCTACGCAAAGATGGAGTGTAAGGGGAAAAAAAGAAAAACAAAGAGGACTCCTTAACATTCCTTCTTACTAAGACAAACACCTCAACTAAGCTCTTTAATTCTTTCAACAACTCAACAGGTTAAATGTTATTGATTCTTACAGACTAGGAAACTGATACTCAAGAGAAAAGAAAGGCACTTGGCTAAGGGCACATCAAGACTGAGGGGAGCCAGAACTGAGACCCAGATCACATCGAAATTCAAACATGACCCACTGTATGGAATCAGCTCATGGAATTAACCACTGAGTTATGCTACCTTAAAAAGGGAAGTAGGGGGAAAAATATCAAAAATCAATCATTATTTAATAAGCAACAAGTTACTATGGGATTTGTGAATGATCAAGATGGACCTAAAGTCTAAGGGCAATGAGTTAGGATTGGAGGTGGGAACACCAACTGAGGTCAACCCAACGGTCTTGTAAGAGACAAATCCCAAGGGAATAGCTGGTGAGCTGACCATAGATAGTATTAGGCTTGATTTAATTAAGGGAGCTGTTCGGTTTCCTTTGAGAAACTTTCTAATAAATAGAACTGTCCCAGATGGAACTAACTGCCTTGGGAGGCGCTGAGATCCTTGCTCCTGGGGATGTTCAGACAGCAACTGAATGGTAGATGTTGAGACAGAAGATCAAGTTGTAAAGACCTTCAGGTCTCTTCCAGCTCAGAGAGTCTGTGGTTTCCTCTGAAGAGGGTGCCTGACCTAAAATATTATTAATAACAAAAGGAAGATAAAGGAAACCCACTTGAAGGAATTAGAGAAGATCAAGTCTGTAACATTACCTGTACTTTGAAGAGAGTCCCAGGCACTGGAAGAGGAGCTCCACCTGCTCCACCCCTACCAAGGAAAAGGAGGGAAGATCTTCCTTTCGTGACCTTACAGAAGAGTGTACATTGATGACTTTAAACGATAAATCAGGTCCGGAAAATCAATGAGGTCCAGAAAAAGGAAGTGATCTTTCCAGCAAGACAAAGTCAAGCTCTGCATAGGGACCCAGGTTTTCTGACTTGCAAACTTCTGGAGTTTCTTCTGAGCAGTTCTGCCTGCTAGTCTCCTTCTTATTAAAGATCTTATTTTGCCATGGGCTGTGGGCTCTGTGAGGGCACCTTTCTCATATCATACCCTCATTTCTGCTCGCCCAATGCTAGGGCCTCCATCAATCCTTGGGACCTCAACCTACTTTCCTAATCTGATTTCCACACTTCCCATTTGCTAAACTAAGGTCCTCAGCTGGCCTAAAAATACCAGTTAGAAGTGAGAAGTGTCTCAGAGATCATCTAATTTAACCTTGGCATTTTGCAGATAAGAAAACAGGAAGTCAGAGAGGAATAAGGAGGCATCTCCGTCACTGATCCGCATCATGTGAATTGCCTATTATCTGGCATCCCTGGTGCTGGGAGATGCCAGGGGCTACCACAGCCTGTGAACTCTGGGCCTCTGCTCCCCAGGAGGACATAGAGCTAAGTGGGAAGATCCTGGCAGCTGAGGGTGAGAAGCAGGAGCTGGAATTGATTCCTGAGTCCTGGTGTTTTTAGATTCACAGGCAGATGTTGCATGTTTTCTGGCTTCAGTTTCTCCAATGGTACCATGAGGGGGAGTTTTTCCCCATTTCTCCTCTTGGGGCTGGTGCAGTGATGGCAAGGTTGTACTTGGGGAACTTTGGAGAGGGTGCCCTGGAGAAGCTGGAATTAACATTGTATGTTCCCTGTGACCCTACAAGAGTATCCTGCCCATGAGCTCACATTGTGGAATTCAGGGTGAGCCTGGGAGAGACTGGGGGATGGAGTGGGGCGGAGTAAGGGGAGGGGAAACTCTATATTCCTACTGTGTACAGGTTTGATGATGTAGCGATCAAAATAGATTTGGCCTGGTATTGCCATATCAAAGGGATACTCCCTGAGTGAGTCACTTCCTTTGGGATAACTCCCTTTGACTGGCCTTGCTCCTGGAGTGTAGGGACCTCAGGGTACAGAGCCCAGCTCGTTCTAAGAACTAACCATATGTCATGGGTGTAAGCCTTCCTCCCACAATGAGCGTCTTAGGATGAGAATGGACTGCACTTACTTGCTCCATTTTCTCAAGTTATAAAAGTGTACACTCATTTTGCAAAGGACTCTGAATCTATTCTCAAGGTTAGTGGGGTGGCTGCAGCTTCAGGGAGGGTCTCCAGCATTGAAGGGCAGGACAAGAATATTTAATATCTGAGCACTGGGTCTGTGCTGGGAGAATTTAGGTGAGTCACAGACATCTGTACATAGCACTTCAGTATTTAAAATTCTGTGAATACATGATTTTATATCATCTTTACAATAGCTTTCTACACGTGGTATCATTTCCCCATTCCAGCGATCTTACACAGAAGGAAATTGAGTCTCAGGGAGCTTATGGGACTGCAAGGATCCCAGGGGTACATGGCAGTGATGAACTTGGATATAAGTTATGCCAACCTCAGGGCTTTTTCCCACAAATGCTGACTTTATAGCCTAGGCCCCAAGTTTCCTCTCTGGAACCAAGAATATTTGGCAATCTCTGCAATCTGGTCCCATTCTAACATTCTGTGGTTCTATGGAGCGGGTCATGTGCATTTTCTCTCTAATGCTGTGTCCTCAGAACCCGGGTTAAGATTATATTACCAAGCTGTGAGGCAGAGAGAGACATCAAAGCTAAAAGCGACATGATCACTGTTACTTGCTGGGGGTGGGGTCAGAGAGGGAGAAAGGGATTGACTTGGAGCCAGACCAAGGCAGATGAAATCTTGACTCTTCCCATTTCTTAGCACTGAGACTTCGAGAGAATCACTCAACTTCTGTGAACCTCTGCCTCCTCAACTGAATTTTTCTTCAATTTTTGATTGCACTGGGTCTTTGTTGCTGCGTGTGGGCTTTCTCTAGCTGCAGCAAGAGGGGGCTACTTTTCATTGTAATGTGTGGGCTTCTCATTGTGGTGGCTTTCCCTGTTGCAGGACGCAGGCTCTAGGCAAACAGACCTCGGTAGTTGCAGCACGTGGGCTCAGTAGCTCGGGCCTTCAGTCTTGCTGCCCATAGGCTGAGCTGCCCTGCTGCATGTGGAATATTGCCAGACCGAGGATCGAAACTGTGTCCTCTACATCGGCAGGTGGATTCTTATCCATTGTACCATCGGGGAAGTCCTCTCCTGAATTTTTAAATGGGGAAAATGATACCAATTTTGCAGGTGGATGTTTGTGAAGATCATATGAAATTGTTTTTAAAAACACTGATACACTTTTCACCTGTAAGGTAGGCAGTGGTGAAAATGATTAATAGTTATTGGAAGTTAGTTCCCTTATCTTATTTTCATCTGGTGGATATAAATATCAAGCCTGTTGTCAACAATACGGATTTGCTTAATGTCTGGTGGTCCTGATGGGATAGGCTGTAGAACTGGAAAGGAGCCTAAGATTCCTGGCCTACTTATCTATTGGTATGTGCCCAGGGGCAAAGGAGAACAAATAGGCGTTATTTGGTTGGAGCTGAGAGTTAATGGGCATGGCCAGAAATGAACCTGTGTGTGAAAAATGGTTTTAGGAATTGTCATTTACCTTAGATCACATAAATTATGTACATTATTCCATAATATATCCATGTTTACTTTGCTATTAAAACAGTGTTTAAAACAGTAGCTGGCATATAACCAAGGCTCAATAAGCATTGGCCAACAAAGTGAATTAATTTTTGATTTAAAAAATTATGTTTTCAAATGTTTCCCTTCAGGTAAAGTTGATGTTTCAGAAAGATGTATTAGGCTTGATGGTGGCCTCCAGTATCTGTTTGCATAGCCCTGCACACCCACCCTGAGGAACACGAGCCCTAGAGAGATTTAGCCTTTTATCCTACAGTTGAGAAATCTAGGTTCACATCTGTACAGCCGTAAGTCAAACTGGTCTTAAACCCAGGTCTCCTGATCCCTAACTCAGGCTCATACAACAATTCTTCATCCTCCTGTTTCAAGATCTTTGAGGTTTTGATTTTCCTGTGTTTACTTCTCTGACTTCTCCGTATAGTACCCAGAGGCCAAGGCAAATTTACTGGAGATGTCTTTTGCTGGGACTGTGTTTCATTATTTTGACAGACACTCTGTTTGACCATGTTTGTTTCCAGAATCCCTCATACTAATTATTTGAATATTTGTGAAAGGCTTTATGACAATTTTGTGGGTTTCTTCCATTTTTGTCTCAAAAGTATTTCAGTAAGGAGCATCTTAGACAGCAAGGAGATCAAGCCAGTCAATCCGAAAGGAAATCAATCCTGAATATTCACTGGAAGGACTGATGTTGAAACTGAATCTCCAGTACTTTGGCCAACTGATGCGAAGAGCCAAATCATTGGAAAAGACCCTAATGCTAGGAAAGATTGAAGGCATGGGAACAAGGGAGCAATAAAGGATGAGATGGTTGGATGGCATCACTGACTCAAGGGACATAAGTTTGAGCAAATGCTGGGAGCCAGTGAAGGACAGGGAAGCCTCATGTGCTGCAGTCCATGGGGTTGCAAAGAGTGGGACATGACTTGGCAACTAAGCAACAACAAAAAGGAGCATCTGGGGGCTTGTGAGAAAGATCCCAAATCTGGTCCAGTTTCTGAGGAAAGACACAGAGTGAAGAAAACGTCTCAGCCAGACGTAGTCCTGAGCATGGCAATCGAGCTCTCTCATTTTGTTCCTTTCGGGGACCTGTAGCAGACAGGTTTTCCCACTTGGGCACAATCTCCCTGAGGCCTTGTCTGGGAAATCTTCCAAACAGAGACATCTAGTTTTGCTAACCTAATTGCCACCTTTCCCAAGATCTCCTTCCCACCATCCCAGCATTTCCTTTTTTCCTTCTTTGTCCCACCCTACCTTCCCTTGCTTAGATCTCTTCCTCTGCCCAACATTTCCCTGGCTATTAGGACTTGTTTGCTGCCAGCTGCCTCTCTCTAGCCTAGATAAACCCCAGTGAAGGATCCCTGACAAAACAGTGTGTTGTGCTGATGGAACAGCAGAAGGTGTCAAAGCAATTCAGTAATTCAAGCAGGGGGAGGTCAGGGTTTCTTCGGTCTGGAAAGACAAACCGGCTTACAAAGAGAAAGGCTAAACATGGAAGCTGATTTCACATCCCCTGTCTCTCCCTGCCTCTTGGCCGTGATCCCAAAGCCTTTGTACCTACAATGGATCCTCTTAGAGTCCCTGGACTGAGAACCCACTTGACTTAGAAGGTGCAGCAAGCCTGAACACCAAGGAATAGCGCTTTTTCAAGATTTCAACACACCGCTGTTTTTGTCTTCCCTGTTTGTTTTCCCACCAGCCCCACCCTAGGCTCCTGCTTCTGCAATGGCCCTAGAAGTGGCTCAACACCTCGGATGGGACATTGCTCAAAGAGGTGCGTGGGTGCAGAAGGCACAGTCTCCTCCCAGGAAACCAAGCCCTTGAAGTCACCCTCCCTTGAAGGTGCACTTATTCAACACTCAACATTTGCGAATTCAGTTCAGTTCAGTCACTCAGTCATTTCTGACTCTTTGCGACCGCATGGACTGCAGCACGCCAGGCTGCCCTGTCCATCACCAACTCCCAGAGCTTGCTCAGACTCATGTCCATCGAGTCGGTGATGCCATCCAACCATCTCATCCTCTGTCGTCCCCTTCTTCTCCCGCCTTCCATCTTGCCCAGTATCAGAGTCTTTTCCAGTGAGTCAGTTCTTTGCATCAGGTGACCAAAGTATTGGAGTTTCAGCTGCAGCATCAGTCTTCCAGTGAATATTCAGGACTGATTTCCTTTGGGATGGACTGGTTGGATCTCCTTACAGTCCAAGGGACCCTCAAGAGTCTTCTGCAACACCACAGTTCAAAAGCATCAGTTTTTCGGCACTCAGCTTTCATTATAGTCCAATTCTCACATCCATACATGACTCCTGGAAAAACCGTAGCTTTGACTAGATGGACCTTTGTTAGCAAAGTAATATCTCTGTTTTTAATATGCTGTCCAGGTTTGTCATAACTTTTCTTCCAAGGAGCAAGTGTCTTTTAATTTCATGGCTGCAGTCACTATCTGCAGTGATTTTGGAGCCCAAGAAAATAAAGTCTGACACTGTTTCCAACCATCTATTTGCCATGAAGTGATAGGACAGTATGCCATGATCTTAGTTTTCTCTATGTTGAGCTTTAAGCCAACTTTTTCACTGTCTTCCTTCACTTTCATCATGAGGCTCGTCAATTCCTCTCACTTTCTGCCGTAAGGGTGGTGTCATCTGCATAGCTAAGGTTATTGATATTTCTCCTGGCCATCTTGATTCCAGCTTGTACTTCTTCCAGCCTGGCATTTTGCATGATGTACTCTGCATATAAGTTAAATAAGCAGGGTGATAATATACAGCCTTGATGTACTCCTTTCCTAATTTGGAACCAGTCTGACTTGTGAATAGCCTGATATATTTTAGGGAATGTGGTTAGATCCAGGGGAGGAGGCAAGGAGGACCCAGCAAGGAAAGTAAAATGGCTTCTGTTCTGCAGGAGCTCACTGCCTAATGAGATATCTGAACATGCCTGTAAGCATCACAGTCTAACTTAGGCCTGAATAAAGTTCTAGAAGCCTCAGGGGAGGATATGACCAACCCCTTGTGAGGGTCTGAAAGTGTGAAAGTGTTAGCTGTTCAGTCATGTCTGACTCTTTGCAGCCACATAGACTGTAAGCCATCAGGCTCCTCTGTCCATAGAATTTCCCAGCCAAGAATACTGGAGTGGATTGCCATTTCTTTCTCCAGGGGATCTTCCTGATCCAGGGATCAAATCCATATCTCCTGCATTGTAGGCAGATTCTTTACCATCTGAGCCACCAGGAAAGACAAGCAGTGTCTAGGATCCAATAACTGAGGAAGCGACACTTGAATTATAACATGAAGGATGATTAAGGTTTCTCCAGACAGGAGGGAGGAAACAGCGCATTCTAGGAAGAGGGGCAGTGAATTCACAGGTGGGAGGGCTGAGAGAGGAGACTGTTCTCTGAGAATATGGTATTCATGAAGACTAAAATCAGAACTATGCTGGGGGTGGGTGGAAATGGGGCAGTGTCCCTGAATAAGTTGGTTGGAGCAAAATTGTGGATGTTTTTATTTTACTTTTTAAAAAGTATTTATTTATTTATTCAGCTGGGCCCAGTCTTAGTTGCAGCATGAAGGATCTAGTTCAAACCCTGCACTGCAAGACTGGAGTCTTAGCCACTGGACCATCAGGGAAGTCCCTGGGGATGTTTTTAACATCTTGCTGAGGTGTGTGGCCTGTCCTGAAGGCACCACCGCATCAAAAAGAGATTTTTGGCCAAGGGAGAGATGTGAGAAGATCCACATGGCAATGGCAGCAATTCTCTTCCCCAATCATCTTCCTGGTGAGGTTCACACTCTCAGGTTTCATCTCATTAACATTCAGCCCCACTCTTCTCAGTCATCAAATAAGGCAGCTTTCAACACCAGCCCCTTCCGAGAATGAGCCTCTCTTCAGATGACCAACTGCAGGGTGCTAGAGGCCCAGCCATCTGTCTAGGGTGGAATGCAGAGTGGGAGGCTAAGAGCTTTGGCCTCAGACAGCCCTGATCTTAAAAAGTTCCACTGCCTCTTATTTGGGCTTCCCTGATAGAGCCATGGGTTCACTCCTTGGGTCTAAAAGATCTCCTGGAGGAGGAAACGGCGATCCATTCCAACATTCTTGCCTGGAGAATCTCATGGATAGAGGAAACTGGTGGGCTACAGTCCATGGGCTCATAAGAGCTGGACACGACTTAGAGACTACACCACCACCACCTCTTATCAACTCTGTTATCTTGAGCAAATTATTTCCCTCTTCTAAAGTCTCATTTTGTACTTTGTGAAATGGGCTTGAAAGACAATAATGCCTTCCTTGCTGGTTTCCTTGAAGAGGGCCTGATTTGCAGCACATTGAGGTGCTCCATCAATTGTATCTACTAAAGATCTGCCAGCCTTGCTATCAATGTCTCTTAACCATGTTACTTATCATATCCATGTGACTCTTGACAGGAAAGAAGGCCACAGGTTTACCTTCAAGGAAAGATATTATGACATATCACAAACATGAAAACGAATAAATCTGATAACATAGGAATGGACTCTTCTGTCATTCAGAGTTTGTTACTCAGAGCTGACACAGCAAAAACCAACCAAAAACATCAGCTCTTGTGACAAACATCATTCAGGTCCCCAGATCTTCAGATCTTTTGCCCTATATCCTTGAAACAATGGGCAATTCTGTCTGGATGTTGTGAAAATCGGGGATTGTGTCACTATCAACTTTGCAAATACATCCTGCTTAGGAGAACAGGGAAGATTTGAATAGTTAAAGCACTTAGGTAAGAGAAATTAAACAATTAATTACCTTGTCACATCCTTCCTCTCAGATGGCATAAATGTAATAGATCCTTAATAAGAAAGTAGTGCTGAGTGTCCATTTTCTTGCTTCTGTTCATGTTCTAATTCATGACTCTGGAAATAGTTCTGAATTAGTATGGATTTCTGGCAGTTTTTCACGGCAGTTGAGGAATATTTTGTAAAACAATTCATATTACTCTTAAATTTGCATATTCCCTGGTGGCTCAGATGGTAAAGAATCTTCCTGTATTCCAGCAGAACTGGGTATAATCCCTGGGTCAGGAAGATTTCCTGGAGAAGGAAATGGCTACCCACTCCAGTATTCTTGCCTGGAGAATTCCATGGACACAGTGGACTACAGTCCATGGGGTCGCAAAGAGCTGGACACGACTGAGTGACTAACACTTTCACTTTACTTTCAGGTTGAGACATAATATCTCTAACAAGTGTGACAGATTCATAACATTTGCCATAAAATAGTCATTCAGTGCAGTTCAGTTCAGTCACTCAGTCATGTCCTACTCTTGGCGACCCCATGAACCGCAGCACACCTGGCCTCCCTGTCCATCACCAACTCCCGGAGTTTACTCAGACTCACGTCCATCGAGTCGGTGATGCCATCCAGCCATCTCATCCTCAGTCGTCCCCTTCTCCTCCTGCCCTCAATCCCTCCCAGCATCAGAGTCTTTTCCAATGAGTCAACTCTTTGCATGAGGTGGCCAAAGTACTGGAGTTTCAGCTTTAGTATCATTTCTTCCAAAGAAATCCCAGGGCTAATCTCCTTCAGAATGGCTTGGTTGGATCTCCTTGCAGTCCAAGGGACTCTCAAGAGTCTTCTCCAACACCACAGTTCAAAAGCATCAATTCTTTGGCGCTCAGCCTTCTTCACAGTCCAACTCTCACATCCATACATGACCACAGGAAAAACCATAGCCTTGACTAGACGGACCTTAGTCAGCAAAGTAATGTCCCTGCTTTTGAATATGCTATCTAGGTTGGTCATAACTTTTCTTCCAAGGAGTAAGCATCTTTCAATTTCATGGATGCAATCACCATCTGCAGTGATTTTGGAGCCCAAAAAAATAAAGTCTGACACTGTTTCCACTATTTCCGCTGTTTCCCCATCTATTTCCCATAAAGTGATGGGACTGGATGCCATGATCTTTGTTTTCTGAATGTTGAGCTTTAAGCCAACTTTTTCACTCTCCTCTTTCACTTTCATCAAGAGGTTTTTTAGTTCCTCTTCACTTTCTGCCATAAGGGTGGTGTCATCTGCATATCTGAGGTTATTGATATTTCTCCCAGCAATCTTGATTCCAGCTTGTGTTTCTTCCAGTCCAGCGTTTCTCATGATGTGCTCTGCAGATTAGAAGCTGGTATTTTCAATAGTTTAATTTTTTACAGAAATAAATACAATTTGAGTAAGTTAAAATAAACTTAAATATTAGCTTTACTTTTTATTTAAAATGTTAACAGCTATTAATTATAATGTGTTTAGTTTCCTTTTTAATCTGAATTATTAACTTTTAATATTTGAGATATTTTTGAAGAAATATTTTTGAAAACATACGTGCAAAGTAATTTTAATTTTTAAATGTATTACATTTACTTTCATTTTCATTTTTGATGAAAATATATTAAAGTTTTATACACTTTGAATACAATTAACAATTTCTTTTATAATCTTTTATCAGTGTTGTCCAGTAGAATATCTTGCTATGATGGATGTGGTCTATGTCTGTGCTGCCAAAATGGTAGTCACTAGACACACATGGCTGTTGAGCATGTGAAATGTGGCTAGTGCAGCTGAGGAGATTTAATTTTATTTTCTATTCAATTGCAACTGATTTAAATTTAAATATCCACATGTGGCTGGTGGCAATTGTATTGAGCTGCATGTTTTTAGATCATTAAAAATAAGAATACGTCTAGATAATAGAAATTGAAAAAGTACTGGAAGACTTCAGAAAAGATGAAAGTTTAAGGATAAAAATAAATAGAGAGATTGTCTGCCTAGTTCTTTAAAATAGAAATGATGAAAGTTAGCAAACTGACTTGCACACAGAAAAGCCCACACAAGATTATATGGACTGAAAAATTTAAAAGGCTGGAAAAATAAACAGCAGTTGATAAAATACAACAGAGACAAAGCAATGTTAACATTTGCTTTGAATATTAGCATGAAGTTTTTAGGATAATATTATTTAGCCAATAATTAGCCAAACATATGTCAGTTTTCACTGCATAAATGGATCAATCATTTCAGGAAAGTTTCTGGATTTAGTAAAAACTATTTGGAATGTCCCAAACATTGCTGTGTTGTTCAGTCACTCAGTCACGTCTGACTCTTTGCAACCCCATGGACTGCTGCACGCCAGGCTTCTCTGTCCTTCACTGTCTCGTGGAGTTTGCTCAGACTCATGTCCTTTGAGTCGGTGATGCCATCCAACCATCTCATCCTCTGTCAGCCACTTCACCTCCTGCCCTCAGTCTTTCCCAGCATTAGGTCCTTTTTCGATGAGTCAGCTCTTCACATCAGTTGGCCAAAGTGTTGGAGCTTCAGCTTCAGCATCAGTCCTTCCAATGAATATTCAGGATTGATTTTCTTTAGGATTGACTGGTTTAATCTCCTTGCTGTCCAAGGGACTCTCAAGAGTCTTCTCCAGCACCACACTTTGAAAGCATCAATTCTTTGTGTCCCAGCCTTCTTTAGGTCCAACTCTCACACCTGTGCATGACTACTGGAAAAACTGTAGCATTGACTATATGGACCTTTGTCAGCAAAGTGACGATGTGTCTGCTTTTAATACACTATCTAGATTTGTCATAACTTTTCTTCCAAGGAGCAATTGTCTTTTAATTTCAAGGCTGCAGTCACCATCAACAGTGATTTTGGAGCCCAAGAAAATAAAAGCTGCCACTGTTTCCACTTTTTTCTCATCTATTTGCCACGAAGTGATGTGACCAGATGCCATGATCTTAGTTTTTTGAATGTTGAGTTTTAAGCCAACTTTTTCACTCTTGTCTTTCACCATCATCAAGAGGCTCTTTAGTTCCTCTTCACTTTCTGCCATTACAGTGGTATCATCTGCATATCTGAGGATGGAAGACAGATTCAAAAGTAACAAAATGGATTTTGATTATTTGGGATGGCAATTTCAAAATGATATTATTCATTAAATGGATAGTAAAACGCAAAAAAGATATATAAAATTTTAAAATACAAATATCACCCAGTACAACTAGATTCTTTCAGGGATAAATGTCATGAACAACTAACAGTTATTATACATGTTATTGAGCTCTACCAGTTAGGAAAATAAAGAAATCAAAATTAATTTCCTTGGTTATATGTTTCTTGTTAAAAAAAAAGTTCAAGTTTTGATTTAAGTAAAAAATAAAAAGGAATTTTCATCTTTTGGTGTTTATTTAAACAATTGCCTTTTGTATGTCTTCTTTGGTGAAATGTCTATTCAGTTCCTTTGCCCATTTTTAGACTGGATTATTTGTTTGCTATTGGATTGTAGGAGTTTCTTATAAATTTTGGATAATAACTCTTTATCAGATACATGATTTGCAACTATTTCTCCCACTCTGTTGGTTGCCTTTCATTTTGTGGATTGTTTCCTTCACTCTGCAGAAACTCTTTAGTCGGATGTAATCTCACTTGTCTATTTTGCTTTCACGACCTGTGTTTTTGATGCCAAACCAAAGAAATTACTACGAATGCCAACGTCAAGAAGCTTTCTCTCTATATTTCCTTCTAGAAGTTTCATAGTTTCAGCTTTGATGTTTAAGTTTTTTTTTTAATCTATTTTGACATAGTACCACTTATATGAGGAATACAAAATAGTCAAACTCATAGAAGCAGAGAGTAGGATGAGGGATGCTAGGGACTGAAGAGCCAGAGAAACAGGGAGGTATTAGTCAAAGGGTACAGAGTTTCAGTTATAGAAGATGCAAGTCTTAGAGATCTACTGTAGAGCATAGTGGCTATAGCTAGTAAGACTATATTGTAATCTTAGAATATTGTGAAGCGGGTAGATATTATGTTGTGTTCTTATCACACACGTAAAAACATTAACCCTTATAAAAATATTAATAACAAATAAGAACGCAAAAAGAAACTTTTGGAGGGAATGGATATGTTTTTTGACATGGATTGTAGTGATGGTTTCATGGATGGATACTTATCTCCAAACTCATCAAACTGTGTACATAAAATAAGTATAACTTTTTGTAAGTCAATTATATCTCAATAAAGTGGTTAAAAATGTTGCCAGAGGAAAGTCTAAATGGCACTTGGATAAAAAGGAAATAATGACTTGGATAATAAGGAAATAATGACAGGGATAATAAGGAAAAAGTTTATGAATTGGGATTCTACCCCCAAATTCAAAGCACTCTTTGTGCTATATATATGGTTCACAGTTTAAATTTGTTACTGGAAGATGAGCCTCAATTGTGCCCATTGAATCACATTCTTTGGAACAATTCAAAGATTATATTCTCTTTTTTTCTTGATCTGTGTAAAAACAAAGCACCATATATCATATTTGACCTGCCAAGCATTCTTGAATACACGAGGAGGAATGCTATTATCCAATTAGATGTGATAGAAATAAGATATGAAATGCTCTAGAAGGAAGAAGAAAAAAAGTAGAATATTCTCAAAGAAACACTGAATTATGGTCTTTGAAGAAAAATATAATTAATTTTGACTCTGCCTTCTGTTATTTGGTATGAATGATTGCTTGTTGTTAATATTACTACCAAACTTCTGTTGTTGCTTAGTCCCTAAGTCATGTCTTGACTCTGTTGGGACCGCTATGGACTGTAGCTCACCAGGCTCCTCTGTCCATGGGATTTCCCAGGCAAGAATACTTCAGTGGGTTGCCATTTCCTTCTCCAGAGGATCCAATCCAAGGATTGAACTTGCATCTCCTACATTGCAGGCTGATTCTTTACCACTGAGTCACCTGGGAAGCCCTAGCAAACTTTTACAACCAAACAAATCGAAGTTTGACTTTTTCACTGTTAAATGTTTATTTGTTTATTTTTAAAAAATGGTTTCTCTAAATTGAAAAAGTTTTCTCAATTTGAAATGTCAAATATGCAATATAAGTGATACTCCTATAAAATATAAAGTCAAAAGAAAAGATCATAAGAGATACAAATTGTATATAAATAATCCCCAAAATAACTATAGAATCTATTTCCTGGCTATTATAGGTCAAGGTATGGACTCTATTAAAGAGAATTTTGAATAAATTGAGTAATATATTTTTATATTCAATCTTTTGTTAGTGATATTCCAGTATTTTTACAAATGGAAAAAAATTAAATGCTGTGGGCATGAGAACTTTTCAGGTCTGTGAAAACTGTGATGTAGCAACAGAGATACAAAATTACTTTCTGTAATGGTGAAACTTTGCAATATGTGACCCATAATAATACTTAAAAGTGATATGTAAAACTTACTGGTTCATTTTCTAATCTAATATTTCTTTAATCACTTGGTTAACAATTCCAGTTGCTAATTATCTGGGGCAAGTGGATGAATAGGATAGTCTGATGTTGAGTACCCCTGTCTCCCTTTAAAAAAAAAAAACCCTGACATTCCCTTCTGAGAGCTATAGGACTTCTGAAAGACAGAAATCCAGGTCTTTGAGGATGAGCATGGAGTGTTTCTGGTTTTGTTGTGATTATTTCCTTCTTACTGTTGACTTTTTACTTATTGAGAACACAGATTGCTAATCTTCTGTGACCTCAAAGATATCTGGGTTTTCCCATTGCTAAGATATTTGGCAGTAATTCACAGGACTAAATGACAAGGAGACCTGAGAAAGACTGATGGTATCTGAGTATCTGGAAACACCGGAAAATAAGACCAGAACTTTTCCTGCTTGGATCGCTTAACCATGGTCTCCCTTAATTGTTACTTTCTCTTGCTTTTTGCAGGGCGTTGAAATCCGCACACTCATAATCTTCCCACTCTTCATATACAGGTATCACTTTGCATGAGGCATCTGATACTCATGAGGGGACTCATGAGGTCTGTCTATCCATACCTATATGTGTATCCATATGTGTATCCGTATTCGTATTGATACTTGTGGGTTCAAAGTCTTTCTGACCTTTCAAGTGCACAATTTCAAACTTGTCGCCAGTGAAAGAAGTCAAATCTGGACCTGTGTCTGAAGATGAGGGAATGGAAAGTATCATATCTAATGTTTAGCATCACTGAAATACTGCTGGGTGCAACATACCTTATGTTAAGGTGTTTTTCTTTTAAGTATCTGATTAACATAAATTTTTTTTATATTATACAAATACATAATATACCATGATTATGGAAATAAAAAGCCGCCCACAAGCTTACTATCTTTATAAATCATCTATTTCCATTCTTTCCTGTCTTTTCCAAAAAAGCATATTTTCTCACAGCGTTGGACATGTAGCACAAATATACTTTTGCATTCTAATCTTTGTCATAAGCACCACACAATGAGCAATTCCAATGTGGTCTTTAGAACAACCTATTTGTATGCTTCAAAATATGTTCAGTCGCTGAGTTGTGTCTGACTCTTTGTGACCCCATAGACTGTAGCACACCAGGTTTCCCTGTCCTTCATCATCTCCCAGAGTTTGCTCAAATTCATGTTCATTGATTCAGGGACACTATCTAACCATCTCATCCTCTGCCACCCCCTTCTCCTTTTGCCTTCAACATTTCCCAGTGTCAGGGTCTTTTCCAATGAGTCAGCTCTTCATATCAGGTGGCCAAAGTATTGGAGCTTCACCTTCAAAATAGAACTTTAGTGAATATATTGTCATTTATATCAGCATTTTGAAATGATTCTTCAAATAACTAGGATATTCATGTTATCTCCATTTCACCTCAATAATACCTCTATGGGCACTTTCCTGCCATCCCTTTTCCTAGGCTTGGATTATTTTCTTAGAATAAATCTTCCAACAGTACAACGGTTGAGCCTAAAGCGATGGGAACACGATGAAATTTCTGATGGTTTCTTCCTTCAATGTATTTATTTTTAATCATGGTCTTTTCTCATTTAGGAAAACTACCTTACTAGTTCACCAAGTCACCTAATCAGTTTCCCAGTTTGTACCTTTTCACATCTTACTGATTCACAGAGTCCCTCATATTTGCTCTTTCTGAAAATGAACTTCTGGTTCACATATTTTTACACAAATAAGTTGCAGTGGTAACTTTTCTCCCTGAAGCTTCATCACTTCACAAATCTATCGTCTGGCTTCAAGGAATTCCCCATCTATAAAAGTGTCCATGAGACATAGTTTCAGTGATTGTGAAAGGGGCATGCTGATAAGCCAGGTAAGGACTGGGCTCTTGACCATCTACTTTTCTCCCTCTTATCAATTAAGTCTCTGCAAGACACCCTGGGCTCTGCCACCAACTTGTTCCACCAGCTCTTGCCAAACTTCAGGCAACCATGTGAACATGGGCATGGGTACTCCCCAAACACCCACTCTACCTAGCATCGGCCTAGATCTCATGAAGGACCCACTCAGATTTTAATCTTTACCCTCCAGAACCCTTTGAAGAAATAAGATATATACAATCTAAAGATATTGCTGAGAGTCTATGACTCTTCAGAGGTTCAGAAGAGATAAGATAACATCATGGGCTCTCACCTGGGGCTAGAAAGACTGATAAAAATAGAAGAGGCAGAAAGGTATACAAAGGACATTTAGTTTAGAGGCATTAATTTATTTTTCATTCAATCTATAAGCATCTACTGCATAGCAGGCTCTGAGCTAGGTACCGGGCATACACAGATAAGTTAAAAATAGTCCTTCAGGAGATCACAGTCCTGTGAGAGAGACACTCGTAAGAAGATCCACCGCATGTGGTATAACACATGCCACCCAGAGACACTGACAGAGCAATCATCACGCCGTGGCCAGATCTGCCTGAGAAAGGCAAGGGGAGTAACGTAAAAGAGAACTTCCCTCTAGACCGAAGGGATCTGGGGTGTTTTATGAGGATCGCATGAACAAAATGGGGGTTAGCAGTGGTAGAGTGGGAAGAAGACTCTGCTTTCAGCTGGAAGACCTAGGTTTTCATCTGACTCTACTCTTTTCCAGCTATGTGATGGGAATCAGGTTCCTCAACGTCTCTGGGCCTCAATTTTGTCAAAATTTAAGTGGGGGTCATAATATTGGCACAGGAACTGCTGGGAGATTTAAAAAGAAAGGAGGTGATAAAGGGCCAAGTCAAAGAATTGATTATTAATTATCATCGTTACCAGATACAAAAGCACTTTGGAGATTCTCTGTCCCTGTACACACGAGCAAAGTTATTGGTGCGATGGTTTTCATCACCACAGTTACCTGCCCTTGTCCTCCATGCTCTGCTTTACATCTGGAAACAGGATTGCCATGAATGAGCATGGTTCACTCCTGTTACTCACATCTTTTTGCTTTGGGGAGAAGGCAATGGCACCCCACTCCAGTACTCTTGCCTGGGAAATCCCGTGGACAGAGGAGCCTCATAGGCTACAGTCCATGGGGTCCCTAAAAGTCGGACACGACTGAGCGACTTCACTTTCATTTTTCACTTTCATGCATTGGAGAAGGAAATGGCAACCCACTCCAGTGTTCTTGCCTGGAGAATCCCAGGGACAGAGGAGCCTGGAGAGCTTCTGTCTATGGGGTCACGCAGAGTCGGACACGACTGATGTGACTTAGCAGTAGCAGCAAACCTCACCCTGGAAGGCCTCAGAATGTTACCTTTGCATCTATAAGTCCTCCTAAGCTTGATTCTCTGCAACTATTTTTTTCTTTAAGGAAACTGAATCATGTGGAGTTCACTAAACCTAAGGATATTTAAAGTGCATGGAGCATTGGCCACATGCCCAGGGCTCACCTAGTCAACCAGGCATTACTTCACAGGCCATTTATTTCATAATTTCTCATAAGAAACTGTGGCAATAGCCAGAGATGATAGAGGTGACAGATGAGTCAAGGAGAGAGACTGACTCAGAGGCAACCACCTTAGCACTCGCCAACCCCCTGCAACTGGCAGCCTTGAGTGTGCTGGCTTCTATAGAGATTTATACTTTTGTTTGGATATTGCTTGAAGGAGATTAAAGGATCTGTATTCCTGGAAGCCTCCTTTCTCATTTCTTCCCTGGGGCCCTTCAGACCACGCTCCAATTCATTCCTTTGTAATGAGAAGAGCTCGCATTCCTTGGGAATCTATTCTATGCCAAGAATTCTACTCTGTCTTCACATTCCTTGCCTTATTTACTCCTCACCACTGCCACACAGGTATGATGGTTAACCTCAATTTACAGACGAGGAAACTGGTAGAAAGAAAGTAAGGAGCTGGGCTCAGGTGAGGGACTCCAGGAAAACCCGGCAGAAGTGTACATGTATCAGTAGCTCGTCAGAGCCCATGCCTCTGACCTTCCTTCAGGTGGGAGAGCCTGCAGCTTCCATGTCACAACAACAATTTCAGTCGCTTCTGTGGTGAGTCAAAGCTGAGGACTGTTTTAGGAATGGCTTCTCATAAAGCAAGAACTGGGGAAGAGAGGAAATCACTGAAGGATGTTCTAGGCAATCTTTTTCCTGTGCAGGCAGCCAAAGAAAGCCTGGCTCTGGGAACATGCCCTACAGAGCTCATGCAGGTGGATGGAGGCCACCCATGGCTTACCTTAGTAGGGAAGAGAGCAACATCTCCGAAAGAGGAAGTTCCAAATTTAACGACTGTCTTCCAGACTCCACCTCTCTGATTTCTTGTGCAACACTTTTTCCCCCCCTTGAGAAAAGATGACTAAGTTGATCACCCCAAACACAGCTCTGATCATGTCTCCCACTGTTGAAGGATTTCCAATAATTCTTATGTCTCCCCCTATTGAAAGACCTCCAGTGTTTCTTATGTCTCCAATCAGCTGTCTCCAAACTTATCTGAGTATAGAGCCCTGCTGGTTAAAAAGGTTTATAATTTGTGTGCCCAAACAGATTTATAGTATGTTGGACGCATGTGTATCAAACCATGCCACTATATTATGTACACTATAAAAATAAATAAAAACTAGAAATGATAAAAGGAGAGTTAACTATGAAATAAAGAATGCTTTAAAATGTATGCTAATTTTTATCACATCATACTATCTTTTATACCATCTCAAGACATAATTAATATTGTAGGCAGGGCTCACCATTAATCACAGGAATGTAAACCCATGTTTCAAACATTCTTCCTGAGAATTTTGAGTTTTTTTTTTTTTTTTTTGCCTACAGCTTATTATACGTGATTAGATCATCATTGGCTTTAACCCCTGAAATGTAGCCAGTGGGAAGCCAAGAAAAGGAGAAAAGTTAGCTCTGCATCGTCTTGTTGTTTGCCTATATTTGTTACACGAATCATTCTCAATCCTCAAGTTCTTTGTGGGGATCTTTCAAAACCATTTGTCCATTTTTTGAGAATGTATTTAGTTGAATCCAGGTAAAGTTTCCATAAATCCAGAAAACTAGCTAAACGTGAGCAGCATGGATGCCTCTTGGACACTCTGGGGGCATAGAATCCCTACCCCTCCCTCAGAACAACCTCAGCTAGAGATGTGACATAGAATCATTCAAATTAGGGATCTAAAGTGGGTTCCCTAGTCAACCTATGTTGGAAATAATAGGAATTTTAACTTCTTTTATATACAAGAAAATAGATAAAAATGAAGATTCCAATAGGATTTGCACACCCTCCTGGGAGCATGCATGCCTCTTTGGAAATCCTTATCTACCAAAATCAGGGCCCTCAACTTCTAAGATTGGTGACCTACTTCTTTAGCCATACCTTCAACCATAGCTAATCCTACCCATTCTCATGATCACCCACACATCGCGCTACACAAACACACAGAACCAGACATCTTTCTCTGAAAACTTTATTCTCCTGAGCCTTTGCCCAGAGCCTTCTTTGTGCTTGGAACACCTTTGCTTTCCCTTGTTAGCTTTTGAAATTTTACTCAGCCCTAGAAGCTCACCTCAGCCTCCACCTTCCATGGAAAATAATAACAACATCAACGGACAGTCACTGACTCCTAACTACATGCTGGACACTGCATTATCTCATTTAATCTTCACAACAATTCCAGGACATAGATACTATTATGAGAAAGCTGAGGGATAGAGAGTTGCCCACAGCCACACAGCTAAGAAATGGGGAAAACAGGAACCAAACCAAGAAGGGCTTGAAATTGACACATTCTAGCACTGTCTGTGTGTTTTGATTTGATTGAACAGGTAAAGCCTACACTAAACCCTCCCCTTCTTCCTACTTGTTGGGAGCTTGAGGAGTTCTCAGGTTGTTCAACTTAAGGAGTCGTTCTCTCCTCAAATTTCCGAAGCAGCTCATTTGTAAATACTATGTAATACTTACTTTACTTTGCTATACGTTGCTGTTATGTGTGCTCATCTCTCAAATCCCTAGCTATACAGTAAATTCTTTCGACAAGGGACCACACTGAATACTTTGCAGCACAATAGCAGAGACATAGTAAATGTGTCCAATGAGTGGGTGAATTAATGGATGAAAGTAGAAATGGATGGATGGAAAGAACCACCAACAACAAAGGTCCTAAGTCAGGTGTGATTTCAAATTAAAATGGAAGGCACGAATTCCATCTCCCAAGATTTATAAAAGCGCTTAAGAGCTGTGTTATACTCTTTAATGAGTATTGACTGGCTGATAAAAATTTAAACCTGTTTACATAATCTAACTTTCAAAAAAACCCAAATTCAGTAAAGGCTGTCACCTTACAAACTGCCACTTGCTATGTTAAACAGTGGAGAAGGACGTTGGGACAGACCAGTCTAAAGATGACAGTAGCTGGCACCATTTACAGAAGGAACTTTAGCACACTTAATCCTGAAAAGAATGATCTTGAACACTTGTACACACACACATACAACCACACACCCCACTGTTTAGAAATTTTTTTCTTCAACTTACTGATTCAGAACCAGGCTTATAGGGGTGAAGTGACTTGCCCAGCAATCACATAGCTAAGAAGTAACAGAGCCTATAGCCAAACCCCGGCTTTGGAACTCAATCCCTTAATCTTTCCCTACTCTGCTCCTTCAACACAGAATGAATCGTAGAATGTCAGGCATCTGAGCCATCAGAAACTCTTTACCACAGGCATAGAATACATAGTCTCCAATGGGGTGTCTTTGAAATGCTGTTTCATATAAGCCCACAGCCTTGAGGACTGTGCATGGGAGGGAGGGACCAGTGACTTCTAATCCCTAGATGACTAAACAGAAGCCCAGTCCATCTGTGATAAATATCCCTTCCAAGGGCCACAGGTGTGCATGAGAGAGCAAGCATTTTTTTTTCTGCCTCAGTGGTGAAACCATCTTAGAAGCATTCCATCCTCCAAGTAATTAATCTCTCCTTTCTAAATTTTTTTATTAATGTTTTACTGTGTCCTTTGCAGAGGTACAATCCACAGTGCTCTGACAATAAGCTGCACAGTAAAATGGTCTGGCTGCCTGAAACTACTGGAGTCAGGGATATGAGGGCATAGCGGAAGGGCTTCATTCTTAGTCGTTGAGGGCTGGAAGAGACAAAGGCAGGGCCTAGTTCCTCAATGCTACCCTTCCAACCTTCTCTGAACATAGCATCCAGACCAGGCACCCATGGGCTCCCTTGAAAGAAAGGCTATTAAAGCCACCTTCAAGTACTTCTTATACATAAAGGATGGAAATGGGGGTATATGCTAGGTTTACTTTGGGAAGTCCCTGGAGGACAGAAATAGAGGAAAGGGATGAAAATTAAAGGCAGCCAGCATCATAAGACAGAGCTTCCTGACAGATGTATAACAGAGCAGTGAGCTGCTTTCCAGACTAGTGAACTTGCCTTCACTGGAGGCTGGACCACCCCTCTTTGAGAATGGTATACAAAGCATATATTTAGACAGTAGATGATTTGGCTAGATTACTGCTAAAATACCCCTTCCAGCAATGGCTGGTATTTTGTGTGCCTCCAAGTTCTCCCCACATGAATGCTTTGGGAGATGGGTTCAGACAAAACTCGTCTGTTCCATAATACTTGGCCGCAATGCAACGGCTGCTGCCTGGTCACAAAGCATTTCATAGGCAGCTGTTACCGCCCTTATTTCAGAAGCGTGGTGAAAAGGGAGTGAGAGACAGGTGAGAGGCCTGCTACCATGAGAGCAGGTGCAAGGGAGCCCCTGGCTCCAGAGCTGCCCAGGGCCCGAGCCAACGCGCTTCTCAACTGGATCGGAACTCACTGATTTCCAACCACCAGCAATGACACCAACACCCCTAAAATGCCTTTGAGTTTTTCCTTTCTAGGTTATAAAGTCACCCAATCTCAGGATTCGAATAGCCTTTGAAGTTATGGAGTCATTTCGGCTCTGGAAGCCTCAGGAAAGTAATGTTTCCCACTGACTCTAATTGAGAACTAGAAAATGGAATGAGTCCCAGGGAATCCTAAGGAGTTGTCTGGGCTCAGGGATAAATAGGGCAAAAGTCACAGCCGAGTCTCCTGCCAGCTTGCTCCAAGGAAGCACTGAGCCAGTCTTTGTGGCGGGAAAAGACTGAATTCCAGGAGTGGGGCAAATGTAATAAAGTTTAAGGCTGCAAGTATTTGGAGCAACAAGAAATAATAACAGCACAGCTAGGAACACTCTTTTTCTCTTGAAAGGTCTTTGCCTGTCACAGATGGGGAAGCAGCAGGATCTAAGACAAAGCAATGAACTGAGAATCAGAAAACCTGGGCCACCACCGACTTGCTGTGCGATCTCGGAAGAACGCTTAACCTTTCAGAGCCTTAAGCTAACCTCACGAGGATGACAATTTGCACCCAGGCTTGGTTAGTGGATCCGTGAGATGAGGGATGTGAAGCACTTTGTTGTTGTTGTTCAGTAGCTCAGTCGTGTCTGACTCTTTGCAGCCCCATGGACTGCAGCACACCAGGCTTCCTGTCCTTCACTGTCTCCTGGAGTTTGCCCAGATTCGTGTCCATTGGTGCAGCACTTTAACATTAGATAAATGGGAGGTGCTAATAGTCATGCCTGCTTTGTGTGCTTTTCCTGAAGTGAACTGATGGTGTTGTATGATTCTCTATTTCCAGATGTGGAAATCAAGGTACAGTGATGTGACGGGATGTGGGTCTCATTCCTTAGTGCCAGGACCAAGAGAAGGGGTCTCCCCACACTGGGAGGACCAATGTGCCTGCCCATGGCCATGTGCTTCCTCTCCTGAGACTAATCCCATTCCATGCCTGTCTCGGGCCACGCTCCAGGCCAGGGAGTTTCTTCTGCTCGGTGGTGTGAGGTATGCATACGCTGGCAGGGTTTCAGGAAATGGCCACTTTCACATTCGTTTGGAAGCCCTGGCACCTACCCCTCTTCTACCCACACATCCACTGTCCCTCCATCCATGCCCACCCCCACTGTTATGATAGTCCCTGCTACTGAGCAAAGGTTGCACCCTCCAGTGCTACCTCCAATCAGGGAAAAGGTCTCTGGCCTCTGCCTGGTTCTCTGCCTCGGAGAAGGTCCCACCATCAGCTACACCTTCTAACAGTCCCCAAAGTCTTCTCCCTTCTGCTTCCCCACCAACGTGGCCTCTTCTGCGAAGTTCTTTAACCATGGGTTTCCCCAACATCCCCCCCACCCGCAGGCTCCCCCTCACCATCATCTTCATTTCAGAAAATGAAATAAAAAAGAAATTCAAATGACTCATCAGTCCACATGGCAGGAAGGGGAGAAGCAGAGAGAGTGAGTTTGTGGGTCCAGATGAGGATTTCTGCAGGCCTCTTGCCTGCTTCCCGTGATCAGCTGAGCTTCACTAGAGGGAAGATATAAAAATCTGAGTGATGCCATATTGTCTCCAAAAGCAGCTAGAGTGAAAATGAAGTGTGACTGCCGCCTCCCCAAAACGCAGGGCAGCTCCTGCCTTCCGGGCTCAAATGTGGTTCAGTGGCTGGTGGGGCAGCCTCGGGACAGACGCCGGCTAGGTTAGCAACACTGAGTCTCAGCCGCTGTCCTGACCCGGGGCTCCCCCAGGCCTCAATGCCACCCTCTGTGAGGCTGGGGGTCCACTCCTATTAGGCCACCTGGGTATATGGCAGTGTCTGCTGGGGACACTGAGCAAGGAGCCAACAAAGTGTGCCTTCTTGGGAGGCACAGCCCACTGGCAGCCCAGGGTTTGGCAAGCCCCAAATTCTATGCCTATCGGTTGGCTGGAGACCTGTTAGACCAACAGTCTGTGTCAGACAGAGTGTGCTTGATGGGAAGAGTCAGAGTTGGTGGGCCTAGCCCTGCCATCAAAAAGAGGGGCTCTGCTCTCATCTGCTTTACATACTGGGCATCTGCCTGAGATTTCACCAGGGGGGATAAGAAACAAAACCAGAATCCATTGAAATATCAAACCAAAAAATGCAAACCTTAAAAGCCCCCCATCTATCTAGCCCTGTGCTCTTCAAACTTAAACACGACTCAGATCTCCTGGAGGGCTAGATATAACACATATGTCTGGGTCGCTCCCCAAAGTTGCTGGTTCATTATTTCAGGGTGAGGCTGATAGTCTGTATTACTAATAAGATTATAGAAGAGTCCAGTGCTGCTGTTCCAGGGACAAATTTGAAGAACCAGGGATCTAGCCCAAATTTTCTGGGATAGATGACTCCTCCAGGCTTTCTTAGCAAGTTACAGGTGAGCTAGAATAGACCCCGAGCTTCCCAGGTGCCGCTAGTGGTAACAAATCTGCCTGCCAATGCAGGAGACATTAAGAGATATGGGTTCGATCCCTGGGTCAGGAAGATCCCCTGGAGGAGGGCATAGCAACCCACTCCAGTATTCTTGCCTGGAGAATCCCAGGGACAGTGGAGCCTGACAAGCCACAGTCCATGGGGTTGCAAAGAGTTGGACATAACTGAAGAGACTTAGCACACAGCACTTACCAAATAGACCCTACTCTCTGCCAGGCTCTCCCTGCCCTGTCCAGGCCTTGGACGTCATACCTGCACCTGCTCCAGAACATAGGGCTCGGGATGCAGAAGACTACTCTGGCCTGGGCTCTCTGGGGGCTTTATCCCCTGGAAAGTGATCCAAGGGGAGCATTCCTAACCCAGAGCCCATGCTTAGCTCATCAGTATTGATGACCAGAGGCTACTGCAGAATCTCAGAAAACCAGGCCTGGCAGACTTGCAGGGAGACTCAAAGCTGATGTTCTTCTTACCACTATTAATACAAAGGCTTTCTGATCACAGAAAATACTATACTAACTCATTTAATCCTGATAGCAGCTTCTACCTCTGATCTCTGTCCTTGTCACGTTTCTTGCCCTTTTATCTCTACTGATAGGTCCCCGTGCCTGGCAACGTTTTCCTATTAGGGGATCAGGGCTTGAGACTTATTCCTTGAAGAAAAATCATGGACTGAGACAACCTCAGGATCAAGAAATCATGATCAACGTCGGAACTATTTATTCTCCTCATTTTACAGGTGAAGACGCTAAATCTGTAGGGGATCAGTATCTTGTCCCATCTGGACCAGAGTCAGGCAGTCTCTCCCCACACTTGCATCTTGTTCCCCTTCTCCCACTTCCTGGGGCCAGGCTGGAGGCCCTGCAGCTGTGGCGAGTGCCAGATGGCATCTCAGCCACAGGGCCGAGGGCGTCTGAGGACCTCGCGGCTGGTCAGCCCCAGGCTGGCAGCCCGTCTCCACATCGCTGCTGCGGGCACAGGGTAGAAGCACTGAGTGAAAAGAGCACGCGCACGGAGAGGGCGAGAATGCAGTGACTCACACCATGTGCAGAGCTGCTCACAGCTGTTCCCAGAGCATCCTGGCCTGGGCAAGGCAGCTGCCAGCCTCACACCATCAGAGGGTCACTCTCGGCCTCGGCTGCCAGCATGGGAAGAGCAGAGGAGGGGGAATCAGGTTGTCAATGGGCAGCACCAGGCAGGCGAGCTAGTCCCCACCAGGGAGCTAGAAAGCCTCAGCTCTCCTCTCAGCTCTGCCCCTGCTCTTTCCAGCAGTGTGACCTTGGGCGTGATGGCGCCTGGACTTGATGAGCCTGACTTCTCTCACATATTCATGGTTGCATTGCCCGATGTGGAGAGTGACCGGTAGACTAATGCATGAAAGAAAAAAAGCCTTTTGCAAATCTAGAGGGATTCACACACATGTTTGAGTCTGTTCCGGCTGCTATAACTTAACACCACAGGCTGAGTGGCTTCTGAAGAACAGAAACCCATTTCTCACAGTTCAGGAAGGTCTGGGTGCAGTCAGCATGGTGGCCTTCTGGTGACAACCCACTGTCCTCGGATGGAGGAAGGAGAAAGAGAGCCCTCTTTCATAAGGCGCTAACCCCATTCCTGAGAACTGTTCCTTCCTGACCTATACACCTCCCAAAGGCCCTGCTTCCTATCACCTTAGGGTTCAGATTTCAACACATGAATTTTGATGCTATTGTCATTGTGAATGGTCATTGTTGGCAATTAACCATTCTCAAAGGCAACACGGTGGTAAAATATTAATATCTCTCTGCGAAGGATATATTTGAACCCTTTGTGCTATTTTTGCAATTTTCCTGTAAACTTTAAATCACTTTCAAATAAAATGTTGTAAAAATGCTGCATTCTCTGTAATTATATTCTGTTTCATTCAGCCTGGTTCACCATGAGGCAGGCAGGCCTCAGGAAGATCACTGTCTTGTAGAGTTGATGTTCCAACAGGCAGAAACAAATATTAATCATCACGAGAAATATGAAAATTACCTGTGGTATCAGAGGGTGTTAGTCTCAGGGATACAAGTAGGATAGCAGAAGAGGGCACGGATGTCCTAGGTTTGGGGTGGTGGGGAGGGACTTGCAGCTGATAACATCAGTGCTCAAGGTGGGCCTGAGTAAGCAGCTATCCAGGAAGAATCTACGGGCCAGCAGACACGAGGCCAGCGTGACTGGAGCACCATGGTTGGACTGTGGCGTGAAGAGTCGGAGGAGATTAGGTCAGCAGGGCCCTGCGTAGCCACAACCTGTGGGCCCATGAAGTCTCTTTGGAGGCTCTGGGATTTCTCTCTGAGAAAAATGGGGCAATGAGACAGAGATTTCAGCAGAGGAGTGACACAATCTCATACACATCCTGCAAGAGTTATTCTGAAAATGTACCAAGGAGCACAAGGGTAGAAGCAGAGACCAGGTAGGAGGCGATTGCAACAATCCAGAGAGATGGCTACAGGGGGTGAAAAGTGATGAGGTTTGGGATTTGTATTCTAAAGGTGGAGCCAACACAGTTTCTTTGACCCAAATTCAGTTTCTAAGGCCCCTTCCAGTCCCAAGCCCTTTGTACTAGAATTCGATCATCACCTCCACAAACTACTCTTGCCCAAGTGTGGAGAGAGAGACACCAGGCTACTTTTAAAAATAGATACAGATTCTTTCATGGGTCTTGCTCCTTCACGTGATTTATTTTTTCCTTTCCTTTTCTTTTTTCTTTAAAACTGATGTGTAGTTGACGTGCAATATTTTATGTTACAGGTGCATGGTAGAGTGACTCATAATTTTTAAAGGTTACACTCCATTTATATTTTTTATGAAATATGGGTTATACTGCCCATGTTGTACAATACATCCTTGTAGCTTATTTTATACCTAGTAGTTGGTACCTTTTAATCCTCTACCCCTATAGTGCTCCTCTCCCCTTCTCTCTCCCCACTGGTAACTACTAGTTTGTTCTTTATATCTGCATCTATTTATTTTAGTTATTACTCACCAGCTTGTTGTATTTTTTCTGGATTCCAATAGTTTGTTCCTCTTGCCCTCCCATTCCTATACTCTTCCTCTTTCCCTCCCCAGTGGTAACTACTGGCCTGTTCTCTAAATCTGTGAATCTGCTTCTTTTTTGTTGTATTTGCTAGTTTGTCATATTTTTCAGATTCCACATTTAAGTGCTATCACACAATATTTGTCTTTCTTGGCCTGACTTATTTCACGTAGCATAATGCCCTCCACCTCCATCTATGTTGCTGTAAATGGCAAATTTTCATTATTTTTGATGGCTGAGCAGTATTTCATTGTGTGTAATATATATATAGCATATCTTCTTTATCCATTCATCTGTTGACAAGCACGTTGCTCCCATGTCTTAGCAACTATAAATAATGCTGCTATGAACACTAGGGTGCATGTATCTTTTTGAATTAGTGTTTTTGCTTTTCAACATGATTATTAAGCCCTCATGGAAGTTGTGACTCCCATTCCATGGCTCAAGGTTTCCGAGATGATGTTTATTCAGTCTTATTCTGTGCCCAAGTATGAATATGGCAAGAAAGATGAACAAAAGTCTGTCTTTTTCTGTACCAAATGAACTGCCAAGCCCAGAGGCCAACCCAGAGGACAATGGAGAGGCTGAAAGTGTCCACAGAAAATAGTGGGGTAAGAAGGTGTCCTCCATATGAAGTGTCTGGTCCCCTAAGAAAAACTTCATCCAAGTCGCTGTTTCTAAGACAGGCGTGTATGATCCGTCATCTAGACAATTACTGTAAGCTGCTACCTGGGCCCCTGACCCAGTGATGACTCCCACCCCTCCACATTGCCCCCAGCTGCCTGGTTCCCAAGCACAGTGGGGATGCATTCTTCTGCTCTTGTCCTGTCCTTGCTCCCCAGAATCTATACTGGGCCACAGCTTTAACGACTCTCCTCTTTGGACCCTCCCTCACCCTCAACTCTCCCAGGTGCCTTGTCAGTGGTGGAGAACATTCAGTTGGAACATGAGGCAGAGTGCCATTGAGAGGCGTTGCAGTTTCTTGACCTCAGTTCTACCTCAGCACTTTCAGCACCATGCAGCCTCCTTTACTTCCTGCCCTAATTGCTGTGTAGCATTACTGGGGGCTATTAAACAGCTGCCACCTTCCACCCCAGACATGGATGCTATCCAAGGGCAGGTAAAAATATTTCTCCCTTCACATAAGGTGGTGGAGGAGACCTCTGGAAGAAACAGGCTCAGAAAATCGGCAGCATCTCTGGGGCCATCCAGTGGCTTGGGCCTGTCCCCATCCATAGCCTGTTCTTTGGAACTGGTCACCCTTGTGGCCTTTCTTTCCCAGTCACACCCTTTTGTCCTTCCTTTTTAAAGTCTGTGGCTGAGGCTGACAGTTGGAGCACAAAACACTCCAGCAATGGCGACTTCAGAAGCCGCCCATTTCTTCTAAGAAGTGAAACCTCCTCCTTTCCCATCCCCTCCCCAAACATTATTTACATCCCCAATATAGGGTGCATGTGAAGGTGAGGGGCCTTTGGTTGAAGAGCTTCTGGGGAGCCCAGTTTACCTCCCCCGCCAGCTCACGTTCACTGAAGTAGAAATCAAGTTAATGAACTTGTGAGCTCCTAATTTGTTCAAAACTTTTCATTTTACAGATGATGATCTTTGAGGCCTACAGGCTTATCCCAGTTGGCCCAGTGCATCAAAAGAAGAGGCAGGATTAGGACCTTGACTTCTTGCTGTTTAGCTCAGGTGGTTTAAAGAGCATATCAGTCAGGTCCTCGGGTGCAAAGAGTTCCTTGTCTGGACTGTAGGGCCCTGGGAAGGCCGTGGCCACCATGTGCTAGAGTTGCTCCTGCCACCTGCTAGAGCCTCAGCACACATATGCCATCTCTCCTTTCAATGAGTTCATGTCGAAAGCTTGAAATTGACCCTGGTGGGAAACTGGCAAATACTACAGATCGGGGCTTCCCCTCTCCCTCACCACAAGAGCTGATTATTAAACACCACTGGCTTTGGTATGTTGAGTCTGTCTTACCAGGTCCTGAAATAGACCTTCTCATGGAATGTGACCCTTGCTTCTCAGTCTTTCAAGACTTCCAGGGAATAGTCATGAAATGTGAGCACTCAAGGAGACCTTTGGGTTGATCTTTATCCAAAAAAGAGAGACTTAAATGCCAGAAGAACCAGTTGAGAAAGTAAATGGGCCAAGCAACTCAGTGGAAGGAAATAGAGAATAGTGAGGAATGTGGTGAAAGACCCCAAAGTGTTTAATTTTAAAACAACAACAAAGGTGGAGTTTGCTAGGGCTGCCATAACAAAGTTACAGACTGAGCGGCTTAAACAAATTAATCAGCAAGGTGTTGGTAGTGTTGATTCCTTATACGGGCTGCGAGGGAGGAATCTGCCCCAAGTCTCTCTCCGTGGTTTGTGGATAGCAGTCTTCAAATTCACATGGCATTCTTCCTGTAGATACATCCATTTAATAAGGAGACCAGTCATATTGGATTAGAACTCACCCCAACAATCTCATTTTGACTGGTTCTTTCTGTAAAGACCTCCATCTAAGGTCATATTCTGAGATGCTAAGAGTTAGGACTGCAACAGATGAATGTGGGGGGAAACACAATTCAATCCATAACATATGGGCAGGACAAAAAAAAAACAAATCTGAGAATCAGATCTGACCTGCTCACTGCCCCAGTTATAATCCATTGGCTAAATTTGGCAGGTGTGGAAACTAAAGCACTGAGGGATGCAAGTGGCTCTCCAGAGGTCACAGGTAGAAAAAGGCAGAGGCAGGCCTCCAGCCAAGCTCCTCTTATCACCTCCCCAACCTGAGGCTATTTCTCCTTGTATGCCTTCTTGACACCCCTGGAGAGCCTGTGAAGCAGCCGAGGGTCAAAATGTATCTGAAACCCATCTCTAAACTCCCCTCAGCCTACAGCATGGGGAAACACACATAAGACACTAGAAAATGCATTCTGAGACTTTATAGACCTCTACCTCAATTCTCTGGGTTAGTAGAAGCTCTTGGTGTTTTGGGGCTCAAGGTTAATTGCTGGCTCCAGCTACAGTCCATGGGATCACAAAAGAGTCAGACATGACTCAGTTACTGAACAACAGCAACAACACCGTCGGTTGGCCTTAGATACTTTGAGGTCTCTTGTTTTCCATTCATTCTTTCTTACTATTGAACAACAAAGTGAGATCAGGGGAGGACTTCAGGACCCTCCCATTCTTGTTGATAGTAAGAGCAAGAAGAGTCAGACAATTTGGTTGAAACCCTGGATTTGCTAGAACAAACATCTACTGTAGGGTGATCACTTATAGACCCACTCTGAGCCTCATTTTTCTCACCTGAAAATGGGAGACAAATATTTGGCTCGTTCAATAACTCATTCATGTGTTCCTTCAACCAACACTTGCCTTTTTCTTCTAACAACACACCTATAGATTCTATTTTCTCAAACTCAAGACTAGAGATATAATAAGCTTAAGATGAAAAAAATAGATTTTAATAATATGGCTTTAAAATGACTGAAGTCCACAGTTTATGATATTCTAGTCAAGGCATAGATTTTTTTATTGGAAAAACCTACATTTCAGTTTTCAGATACATCTTTTAATGCATATATATACATATATACTTACTTTTAAAAATGATTTTGGTATAAAACAAGCACCCTTCCTTGTCCACATAGGAATGTACTATCTTCTGACTTCAGATTTGAGTGAACACAATGTTATTATCTGTTTTGTAACCTCTAATGACCTCTACACACCTTTCCCTCTTTGACCGTTCTAGGTTTTTTCACACCAGGATTCTCAGCGCAACTGGAGCCTGGACTGAAGAATCTTTGTGAACTATCAGACTGAAGGGAACTCACTGAGGGTTCTGTTAATAAAACCAAGAATGAGAGCACCAACCTCCAGTGCACATGTATTTTTCTTGGAGTTTCTTCATAAAGTACATGCCAACAGAAAAAAAGTCCTTCTTTTTTCAAAGTAATTTTGGCTTATAGCGCACAAATGAGTATTACCATTTTGACTGATTCATAGTCTGGTAACAGAATACCAGTGTGAATAGGGACAAGAGGGGTAGGAAAATCAGGAAAGGATTTGTTAGGCTTTCAGTATTTATTTTAAAAATATTCATATAAAGACTAAAGATAGTCCTCCCTCCTTCCCTTCCCCGTTTCCTTCTTCCTTCTCTTTTTTCTAAAAAATGAAACATCTCTCTAATAATGTCTCTTTGTCCAGGACTTTGCCAGTGATAACACACATCCTCATTTTTCTCTTGCCAGCATACTGTAAGGAAGGTAACTTTTATTTTTATCATCATTCTCATTTTGCAGTAACTTGAACTAGTCCAAGGCCATATAGGTTGTGATAGACAGACTGAATTACCACTCTAGATTCTGGCCTCTATTTGTCGACTCGTATTTCTTCTCCCATTATGTCTCCCCGTCTCTAAGATCTCTTCTGAGCTCTGAAATTGGGTGGAGTAAAAGCTTCATGAGGGCAGAGACCTTAACTGTTTGGCTCAGCATTCTATCTCCATTGCTTAGCACAGTGCCTGACAGGTCCAAGGAGTTCAATGAACAGTTGGTTTTTTATTAAATTGAAGTCCATGCCCTCTATACCTTTTACTGCCTCAAGAGTCGATGCTGAAGTGATGACTTGAATGATAATAAGCAGCTGGTGCCCAAGGACGTGACAAACTCAAACCTTATGTGAGACCCAAGGATAAGAGATTTACATAGACCCATGCCAGAGTAGCAACACAGCATCCTCAGGAGCACAGAGATTTATTCCACTTGCAAGCATCACCGCTGCTGGTGAGTTGGAGTGGGGTAAAGAGGCTGGTGGGACAACCCCTGGCTTCCACTCTTGCATCTTTCTTTCCCTAAAGACATCACTACAGGATGTTGGAGCTCTGAGGGTTTCCTATAATTTGCTCTAAAAAAATTCACTGGGTTTTTCCAGTCTGTTAGTACTTCCTCCTAAAGCTTTAGCTTCTAAAATTGGTAAGCATTTAATTTCAGTTACAAAATTAGTTGCTTATTGGTATGACATATTAAACTGATAATCCACTCAAGAACAACCTGTTATAACTTACACAGCATTTTCACAAGATGACCATTTTATAAAGAAAGAAAGATCAGGAAAGTTAAGTGTTTTGCCCTAGATTATGAAGCTAGTAATTTATAACACCAAATCCAGACCTGTCAACTCAAAATGCTCAAGTCCTTACATTATGACATTGCCAGCGTGACATTGGTGCTTGTCTACCAAACAGTCCATGAAAATAATGGGCTGTAAAGGAATCAGGGAAGCCGACTCACTCCTACGCAGGATCCTTCCTTTACTCACGATGGACTCCATAAACACAGTACCCTCTTTCCCAATTCCTCTTCTCAAATTCCTCCTTTATTATGCCTGCAATGGCAGTGGTGGCTGTAGCAATGTCTGTGAATTTTAAGGGTGAGACCAGAGGACCTCTCTTCTGAGCATTTTGCCTTCTTGTCAGCTTCATGAGAATATGCCCTGAATATGTACTCCCAGCATATAAAAGATTAAACTCATTATACCCCCTGCCCCAGACTCTTTTTCCTTTTTCTGTGGTCTCTGTTCCTGGTCTGCTCAGCCACCTAGTTACTTGAGTTAGTAACCCAGAAGTCAGCATGGGGTCTCTGACTTGCTTTTCTTCCCTCCATCATACAGTCCCTAAGACTGGTTGATTCTTCCTCTGATGTCTTTTTTTGGTCTGTGCCCACATTCTGACCCTGATGCTACTTTCAAGTCCCCGTCGTATCCCTTTTGGGCTTCTGTGGTAGTCTCCCGACTGGTCTCCCTGGTGCTATCTTCCATCGGCGTCTCTATGAAATGAGGAGCGTGATGTCTGGCTCTGCTGTATGCACGGTGGAAAGTCAGGGCCAGCATAACATGCTCCCCACCTTCCTCTGTCCACATTTTTCTTCAAAGAAACCACACTGCTGAATGACAGGTGGACATTCTAAAGTAGGACTCTATGCCTGGTCAGTAGGAAGTGATATCCTGACCCAGACCAGAAGGAAGATCACAGGCAACAATATCGAAGAGGAAGTGGACATGACCTCAAAGCATACGTTATACCCTCTTGCAGGGCAGGGACTGGGACTCCCCCAGGAAGCTTCTCAGTGGATATACTCAAAGCATTTGTCTGCAGCCCTCTTAGGGGGTGCCCAATCAGTTCTGAATCCTTGTTAATCTTGCTCTGGTCACAATTCCTTCCTTCTAGGGAGCTATTACACAGCAGGGACCAGGTGAGGAGGAAGGAGCAGCGGATGCAGAGCCAGAAGGTCCCTGGTGACTGGCTGTCTTCACCTCTTAGAGCCTGTTCCCCCACCTGTTAAGTGAGAATAGTGAGCTGTAGCAGCCGTACCGCCTGGGTCACAGTAAGAATTGAGATACACATAACACATAGAGGTCAGTCTTTGAGAGGGTGGGGGATAATGGTTCTGGAGTCAGAAGATCTGGGTTTTAGAGTCAAGCTGTGCTGCTGCTGCTGCTAAGTCGCGTCAGTCATGTCCGACTCTGTGTGACCCCACAAACGGCAGCCCACTAGGCTCCCCCGTCCCTGGGATTCTCCAGGCAAGAATACTGGAGAAGGTTGCCATTTCCTTCTCCAATGCATAAAAGTGAAAAATGAAAGTGAAGTCACTCAGTTGTGTCTGACTCTTAGCAACTCCATGGACTGCAGCCTTCCAGGCTCCTCCGTCCATGGGATTTTCCAGGCAAGAGTACTGGCTACTCGGCATGTAATCTAGGCCCAGTCAGTGAGCTTCTCTGAAATTCAGTGTCTTCATCTGTTAAATAAATTAATAATACACCCTCATTCAAAGCTTGGGCTTCCTTGATGGCTCAGATTGTAAAGAATCTGCTGGCAATGCAGAACACATGGGTTCGATGCCTGGGTCGGGAAGATCCCCTGGAGAAAGGAATGACAACCCACTCCAGCATTCTTGCAGGGAAAATTCCATGGACAGAGGAGCCTGGCGAGCTGCAGTCCATGGGGTCGCAAACAGTCAGACACGACTGAGCAACTAACAGACACACACATTCAGAGCTCATGCAGACGAGACATTGCCTGTAAATCATAGAACCCAATCATATATAGTGAGGTGATCTGATTCTAATGTATGTGGAGTGCTTTCTAGAGCACTAGATCATCTCAGGGTACACTCCACAGCCCAGCCCTGCTTCTTGCTCTTCAGAGGTTCTTGCTGGGTGTCGGCCCTCTAGGGCTCTCTCTACTGAGGCTCCCGACTCCGCTTGCTGAGTGGAGAGCATGTCCCTGGGGTACATGTGATGCTGACCTGGAAACTCCCTGTTGAAGGGATCCTAGCATGTCTGGAGATGGTCTCTTGCCAGAGGTGGGAGGTGGGGGTGGGAGGGGATCTGGTCCCAATAATCATTAAGTATGAATCAGGCTCCAGCAATGGTCCACGGACCACCAGACGAGGCAGATCCTGCCAGCGTGGGAGCACTTACAGAATGCCTGGGAGCATTTTGGTTAAGGTCGCCTGTTGCTACGTGAGGGCGCTCATGTGTGTGTTTCAGGGGTGAGCGTGTGTGTATACATGTACATGTAAGAAGAGCAGACAGTATGGCCTGTCTTTGATCCATTCAGGTCTTTCAGCCCAGTCAGCCATGCCTCCAGTGGAGGGGGGAAGGATAGGAAGAACACTATACTGGCATCACCGGGGCTTGGCTTCATCCTGGCCCTGCTCTCTCTCTAATAGCCTGGGCCTCAGCCACTCACCCCCTTTCTTGCCCCCCCTCACAAAAGTCTGTGTGGGTCCTGGCAGCTGTCAGGGAGCAGAAAGCCCTCTCTGGAACTGGGTGGGTCCTTGTGCTTCAAGGATCCTCCAGCACAAAGAAGAGCTGTATTTCCAAAACCCAAGATTTATTTCCACCTGTAGGACTGCTACCAGCTGCACCTGCCCTGGGAAAAGCTTTGCTTCCACGACTTCCTGGAAACTGTGCTCTGCCAAGCCATTCAAGGTCTCGCTGAACATAAAAGGCAGGCTAACTAAGACTTCCAATTCTCTTTGTATTGGGGTAACATAGTTGAGTAACAATGTTGTGTTCGTTTCAGGTATGGCAAGGTAATTCACTTATATATATATATATACATGTATATGTTCTTTTTCAAATTCTTTTCCCATTTAGGTTATTACAGAATAATGAGCAGAGTTTCTGCAGCATAAACCCAAAGAGCAATGTGCGGAGACACAGAGTAATTAAATTGACAAAAATTGAAGACCAAGAAAAAATATTAAAAGCAACAAGGGAAAAGCAGCATAACATGCAAGGGAACTCTCAGATGCTCGATTCTTTATGGGTCAAAAGTAAATAAATATGGGTAATTCGCTGTTGGTCCAGCGGTTAAGACTCTATAAAGACTCAATGCAGGGGGTATGAATTCAATCCTTGGCTGGGGAACTAAGATCCCACATGCTGTGTGGTGCGACCAAAGAGAGAAAAAAGTAAATAAGTAGGACATTGTGACCTAAAGACAAATTTAAGAAAACGGTGATCTAAAATTTCTAGGCTTGTAAAATTAAATAAATAAACAAAAAACTCACTAAGGAGTCCATCTTTTCCTGGTAATGAGAGCAAACCAGAAGAAAGGGTGCTGGACCAGGGTGCAGGGACCATGTAGTTTTTCCCATTCTTCCGGAAAGAAGTTATCCCAAACTTCCTAGTTTGGCCTGTTAAGTCCCTGAGGACTGGATCTTGTTTTGCTCATAAGTATCTCACTGCGCCTGTCACGTACTAGGAAGTTGATTAAAAGTAGGTACAGTAGTCTCTCCTTATCTGCGGTTTCACTTTCCAGGGTTTCACTTACCTGTAGCCATACTTGGTCTGAAAATACTAAATGGAAAATTCCAGAAATAAGTAACTCATAAGTTTTAAGATTCGAGCTATTCGAGCATGTAGCAATCTCATTCTATCTTGCTCTATCCTACCCAGATCGTGAACCATCCCTCTGTCCAATAACTCTATATGCTACCTGCAAAAAACCTAGTATATTTAGGGTTTGGTACTATCTGTGGTTTCAGGCATCCCCTGGGTGTCTTGAAACATATCCTTGGGGATCAGAGGGTCTACTATACTTATTCACAGCATATCATTGTGGGTTATAAAAGCACTCTGGATAATATGTATATATTTCTTTAGAGAAAAGACTAGAAAGATATTAATACTGTTAATAGTAATAGCATTATCTTTTTATGATGTGATTGCAAGTTACTTTAATTTTCTTTCTCTTTATTTCTACTCTATAACTTTCTACATATAACATGTGCTCATTGTATAATAAAAAAATGGAAACTGTACAGATTAATATACAACTTTGTCTTCAATACATCATTCAATTTCTCTTTTTTGGGGCAATCTCAGTAAACTGAAAAATAGAGATCTGGGGTTTGAGAAAAATACAATGTCAATTCATAAAAAGATTGAAATGTTTTCAAAAATTCGCATGCAGAAGCAATCAAGGAAGCTACTTTGTTCCCGGTGATGCACAGAGCACAGTTCCGTATGACCTACCAACATGCAGCGGGAACTAAGAAAGACTTCATACTCTCTACCTATTAATTCCAATCAAATTGAAAACAACTCAAATACTCAAAAATAAAGACCTGGATCACCAAACGACGGGCTGCTACACTTCAGAACCTGGAAGTGTATGTAAAGTCATGGCTGACTGATGGTTTTGTATGGCAGAAACCAACACAAACCAACACAATATTGTAAAGCAATTTTCCTCCAATTAAAAAATAAATTTAAAAAGTCAAGTATGCAAATTAAAGCACTTGTATTAAAGAATACTAAGTTGCCTGTAGATACTTCTTTACAATTCTGTGAAAAGTCATGTTTATTAAGAAAGATCAAACTTCAAACAATGTAAAATGGAACAAAGTATTTTGTAGTGTTTAGTTTTACAATTTTTATAAAAGTCAAGTGGAAAATAGTGAATGTCTATATAGCAGTAATTAAATAATTCTAACACTCCTTGGAATTCCACAGAATTGCAAGCAAAATGAATAATGAAGCTAATGCTTACCTGCCTCCTGAGAAATCTGTATGCACGTCAAGAAGCAACAGTTAAACTTGGATATGCAACAACAGACTGGTTCCAAATTGGGAAATGAGTACGTCAAGGCTGTATATTGTCACCCTGCTTATTAAACTTATATGCAGAGTGCAGCATGTGAAATGCCAGGCTGGATGAAGCACAAGCTGGAATCAAGATTGCCAGGAAAAAATATCAATAATCTCAGTATGCTGATGACACCACCCTTATGGCAGAAAGAGAAGAATTAAAGAACCTCTTAATGAAAGTAAAGGAAGAGAGTGAAAAAGTTGGCTTAAAACTCAACATTCAGAAAACGAAGATCATGGCATCCATCACTTCATGGCAAATAGATGGGGAAACAATGGAAATTGTGACAGACTTTATTTTGGGGGGCTCCAAAATCACTGCAGATGGTGACTGTAGCCATGAAATTAAAAGACACTTGCTCCTTGGAAGAAAAGCTTTGACAAACCTAAACAGCGTATTAAAAAGCAGAGACATTACTTTGCTAACAAAAGTCTACCTAGTCAAAGATATGGTTTCTCCAGTAGTCATGTATGGATGTGAGAGTTGGACTATAAAGAAAGCTGAGCACCAAAGAATTGATGCTTTTGAACTGTGGTGTTGGAGAAGACTCTTGAGAGTCCCTTGGACTGCAAGGAGATCAAACCAGTCAATCCTAAAGGAAATCAGTCCTGAATGTTCATTGGAAGGACTGATGCTGCAGCCGAAATTCCAATACTTTGGCCACCTGATGAGAAGTACTGACTCATTGGAAAAGACCCTGATGCTGGGCAAGATTGAAGGCAAGAGAAAGGGACAACAGAGGATGAGATTGTTGAATGGCATCACCGACTCAATGGACATGAGTTTGAGTAAGCTCCAGGAGTTGGTGATGGACGTGGAAGCCTGGCATGCTGCAATCCATGGCGTCGTGAAGAGTCGGACACAACTGAGCGACTGAACTGAACTGAATGCTCCAATGCTACACCGTTGCTGGGAATGCGAAAATGTAAATTCAAGTTTTCTAAAGAGTGACTTGGAAAAAACGTATGTCAAATTTTTAAAGTGTCATTGTCTTCATTCCTTTGATTCTGTCTTAAGACTTTCATCCAAGAATAACCAAAGATCAAGAGACATTTATCTCACTATTATTTGTGATGGGAGAAAAGAGGCATTACTAAACTGTCCGGCAGTAATGACTGGGTTGAATGGATAAACCAACAGCATAAATAACTAGGCAACCATTGAAAACACCCCACAGGGGAGTACTTAATATTATGGAAACAAAATTTCACTAGAACATGCAAATATTAGATCACCAAACATGCCACATAATTGCAGTTGTTTTTTTTTTTTTAAATACTAAGAAGAATGTAAGGGCTTCCCTGGTGGCTCAGACTGTAAATAATTTGCCCGCAATGCGGGAGACCCAGGTTCAATCCCTGGGTTGTGAAGATCCCCTGCAGAAGGGAATCTCTACCCATCCACTATTCTTGCCTGGAGAATCCCATGGGAGGAGCCTGGCGAGCTATAGTCCATGCAGTCACAAAGAGTCATAAATCAAAACATTGATAAGGGTGGTTTCTAGGTGGTGGAATGATGGGTAGTTTTAATTCTCTCACATTTCTTCTAAGTTCTACATTTTTTATAATAAATATACATTACTTTCCAGTTAATGATTGTTCAAAATAGGTAACAGGTAAAATTGTGAGGGGGGGTCTTTATTTCTCATTCAATGGAAGATAAGAGTGTCATCTGCAAGTCCTTCTGAACCTATCTGCAAGCAAACCCCTTCTCTCCTCCACCCCTCCCTGATGCACAAGAAAACCTCTCAGAGCAAGCCAGGTTCCTGGCAACACATACACACCTGCAGAGGTATGTACACACACACACATTTGACTGGATGTTCCTGGTGGGAGGAGTGGTGCCTAGAGAACAGGGACCCTTCTGCAGCCCCAGCCCACTTCGCTGTTTGTAAGCCCTTAGGCAATGCATGCCCTTTCCCTGGGTCCCAATAAATGAATTGAATTGGAATGTCTTTAAAGACACTCTGCACTTGGTGCTGTTTCATTCTGGAGGATATGGTCCTGGATGGGAAGATCTGTAAGGGAAAGGGAAATAAATCTCTTTAGTGGTTCTATCCCCAACCTCTGGATCCCTTTTCTTCTTTGGATTTGAAGTGAAGAAGGAGCTCTTGAGGCTCCTCTCTGGAGCTTTGGGGTGGGGTGGCAGGGGCTATTTTCAAAAGCTAGTTCTCAGAAATTGTGGGGATAATGAAAAGGCTTTATAAGTTTGGGTTAAAGTCCCTGGAAGGTGTGAACAGGACTTTCCTGGGCAACAGGACTTTACTGCCAGCAGATCCTCAGGTCAGCCCTCTTGGAATCCCTTGTTTTAGTATCCTGCATGGGAGGCATGGGGAGTGCTGCAGGGCTCCAGGGAGCAGGTGGAACCCTGCAAGAATGGCAGCTGCTATTCTGGAGCTGGAGCCCTGGATCTCACCTGATTCCCCTCTTCTAGGCTGGGATGCCTTTACTCTGGACCTCTTCCCAAGATGCCTAGTGTCAGTCTAGGATCTGAGGATCTATCTTCTCAGAGTCTCAGTTTCCTCATCTGTGAATGAACTAGGTCCTCTTCAAGACTGGCCTCAAATAAAAGCCCTACGTTTGAATATTATAAGCCCTTTTTGTTGTTTGGCTTATATAGAGCATGTGCATTAAGTTGATACTGCCCATTAATGGTGCACTGAATGTGAGTTCTCTCCTGCTATGTGAATAGTGGAACATTTCAAGCTGCATAAAGCTTCCAGACCTTCATGTGTCTTCCTCCTGTGTCCCAGAAGAGCAGTCCAGGCATTGTACCTCATTGATGTAGCAGCTGAGTTTTGTTTCTTACTGTTTTTCCTGCACATTTTAATTTCTTTCACATTTCTTTCTTTCTTCTTCTTCTTTTGTTTTAAATTGGTGCATTGTTTATAAGACAGAGGCCATCAAATTTTCCCTACCTCTTCTAGATAAGGGAACAGGAAACAACCAATTTAATATTGACACACTCTATGGCCCAAGATACTCTGGCGTAAAGTCCAAACTTGAATTTTCATTCAAGTTGGATATCTAGAAATTGGCAATCACTTTAAAAATTAAATGGGAGTCCCAGTCCATATTTGCTACATACAAAGGGCAGTTTTGAGGTTGCATATAAGAAACAAAGTATTAAACAGGAATTGTATGCTGGGAACCTGTGTGGGAATTCCACCCTCCAGTCAAGCTCAGTCCTCCATTCCAGGAGACTCACGGGGTTGAGAGGGCTCCACCCAGGGGAGGTGTCCGCCTGGACTGGAGAGAAAAACAGGCTCATCTGGTGGTGTGCTCATTGCCAGTCTGCTGCTCCCAGAAAGCATGCTAATGGCCTTCAGGGGATGCAAACTTCATGTGTAAACAGGTCTCTGGTCTACTAACAAGACCTTGACTATGGACTGTTTACAATCTCACCTTCCAGTCTGGGAGGGATAGCATTCAAGGTACTATAGGACCCTAGATCCCAACGTTTCCATTGTCATCCACTCTCCATCAACTGGGTAGAAAAGTCATTCTGTCCTCAGATGAAGTCGACGGATTATTATTTCATTCTAGTGCCAAAGCTGGGTAACAGGTGAGACTTGCTCCTTGAAGAGCTCATTCAGGGAGGGTCATAGTGCTGGCTCTGGACCAGGTTGCGTGGTTTTGAATCCTGCATCCTCCTCTTTCTAGTTGGGAAAGCCTGGGCAAATCACTTAACTTTTCTGGTCCCCTGTTGCCTAGTTTATAAAATGGAAATAATAACAACAACACTTACCTCATTCAGTTGTTGTAAGAATTAATAGTGCCTGGCACAAAGTCAGCAAGCAGTAAATGTCAGCTATCCCTGCTAATGAGACAGAGAGACTGTCCGTAGTGAAAGTACAACACACTACGTTTTGTGCATTACTAGAAGGGTTCAGGCTAGAAATGATGGACTGAAGAGGCTTTACAGAAGACTCTTGATCACTTGGGGCTCTATCAGAGAAGCGGGACCACTGCGTGCGGTGCAGAATTAGAGATCAATTATCAGGCCTCAGTCCTCACAGTTATAGGATCCACGTGTCCAGTTGAGGTAAGGGAGTTGCTTCAGAGTTTGGCGCTAGACTTGGAATCAGCAGGTCAGGTGATTAGGAAATAGAAATGGGCATGAAGTGGGGGGGAGTGTGATGATGGACTGCAACCTTCAAGGACCACCTGGAGTCCATTTCCACCTCTCATTGCCTCTAAGTGATGACCTTGGAGGAGAAGCTGGCCTCCCGCATGAAGCCCTACCTCCTGGCCCAGGGCTCAGAGGCACTACGACAGCTCTGATGGGAACTGGAGAAGCCAAGGACTCAGCCAGTGCTTCACTCTAACATATGATGCCCTACACCAACCTTCTATATATTATAACATAGTATAATAGCTTCACTTCTACATTCCAAATATTGTGAAAATTATCTCTTGTAGCCAACACTACTATGTAAAGGGAGTCTGGGAACATAATTCCAGCTTAACTAAATTACCCCAGAACAAACCCACCACAGTCCCATAGAGGAAGTAATGAAATTGGTTCTGAAAGAGCGTTTGCCACAAGGGGAAAGGGGAAGGATATCCCAGACCCAGAGAACATGAGCATGAAAGGTCTGGTGTGTTCAGGATGTTCATAATGGGGCAGCATAAGGTGTTTTTGTTCCTAAACCATAGAATTTGTCCAATGTAACCATGAGCCACTGCAGAATGAGGAAATACAGATCTATCTATCCATTCAGTTATAATTTTTCATTAAACAACGAATGACTTCTTTTCCTTCTCGGCTAATGTCTCACCCACTACCGAGGCAATTAGACAACAGCAGTGAAAGAAGCATTGAGCCTAAAGCCAGGAGACCTGGGTTTTAGGTCTCCAAGACCAGGGCCTTGTCCCACACTCTATGGGTGACCTTGGACAACCCTCCTACCCTCTGAATGTCAGTAACCTCATCTCTAAAGGGAGAAATTTGAGACGAAGCAATAGCCAGCTCTCTGAAGTCATTTCAGACTTTGACGTTCTCTGATTTTCAGGCAAGTACCAGGAGACGGAATGGGCACAGATATTTCATTCTGGTTAAAGCCAAAACAAAACGCAAGGCCCTTTGCGATGTCACTTGACTGTTATATCTAGAGCCTGGAGGCAGGCACAGACTCCTCAATTGGAGGAGAGTCAATGCAGCCTCCCACGACTGTTTCTGGGGTCTAGGTTAGACACGAGTTGGGTGTCCAAAGCCATGTCAGGACTAAAGTGTGTTTGTTTTGGTAATACTAGCCTTGCAGTATGCCAGAAGCATCCAGGGCTGTCTAAGAATGTTGGATGAAGGAACCTGTAATCTGGTCCCAGTTTCTCCATAGATTTGGAAACTGATGTATGGGTTACTTTGAGAAGACACTATACAGATTCCTGTCTTAGGGGAAACTATGAATCTGCAAAAGTTTCTTCCAGCCCACTCTAATCTTGCCCTATATTCCTGGGAGGACTACAAAACTGAATAAGAGAGAAGGGACCAGGACAAAAGCCTGGTGTCCGGTACGTGCTTGAAGTGACATAAATACTAAACAAAGAAGCAATCACCTCACCTTTTATCTTGTGGCTATATTAATAAGTATTTTGATTGAAATATTTCTAGACATAGGTATCCCCCTCTCTTTAAAATTCCTGGGGGAGAGAGATGATATGGGGAGGGAGGTTCAGGATTGGGAACTCATGTACACCCATGGCGGATTCATGTCAATGTATGGCAAAACCAATATAGTATTGTAAAGTAAAATTAAATATATATATATATATAATTCATATGAATAAATTTTACCCATTTAATGTAAAAATAAATAAATAAAATAAAATTAATTTTAAAAATAAATACATATACAGATACAGATACAAACAACAAAAAATAAAGATAACTGTCAAATCAGAATGCTATTTATAATATATGTGGCAGAAATCTGATATTCCTAATAAATAGCATCTACAAATCTGTAAAAAAAATAAAATAAAACAAAATTCCTGGGGAACGTCAGACTAAAGCTTCACATTCTTTGCCTGTTTCCGAAGATGTTCTTTGTGGGAATGCAGGGAAGCTATGATGTTGTTCTTTGTGGAACCCAATAAAATGCAGATACAGTTAATTTCTCTCTCTTATGGTAAGTCACTTTTGCTCAGACAGCATGGCTGTGTTTTATTGTGCAAATTTTTGATTGTGAAAATTCCTGTAGGCTTTGGAGTCAGAAAAACTAACTTCAAATCTGAGCTTTACTACTCGTGTGTATACTAGGGAAGTTATTTCATCTCTGAGCCTTGGTGCTTTTCTTCTGATTGAAAAAAAAAAAGGCAGGATAACACTGATTGCTTAAAGATCTTAAATAAGATGCTGTATATAAACTGTAGGAAATGTTCAATAAATATTATTTATTTTTCTGTTCTGCTTTTAAAGGTAAAAATGATAAAGAGATCATATTTCTGAGTTCTCCTATTGCTACTTGCCTGTTATTCATTTATTTGTTGTGTTAATATGCTTGTAACCAGACAAGTGATAACAGGCACAAAGAGCTTGAGGGAAAAAAAAGTTATGGAAAAAAATAAAACTGAACTTAGGTATTATTTTTTTGTATGCAAATTGCTGAAAGACACTGTTACTATGTTTTGGATGCAGAATCCATTTATCCCTTTTAGGCTGAGAAATCTTGAGATATATCATGGTAGCAGTCAATTTCTGGCTTCAAAGGATCACATTTTAGGCATGACAAAGCTCTGAGTCTTGGGCCATCAGAACTGAAATGTTCTTAGCTGTCACCCAGAAAAACCCTTCCATGAAGTGGAAGACTGAGACTCTCAGAAAGGGAAGTGAGTAGCCCCAGATCTCTGACATGGCTAGACACAAAGCAAGGACTGGAATTTATGTCTTCTGATTCCTCATCCAGTAACAGTGTGTTGCTTCAGAGCCTTTGCTGATTCATCATGAAATCTTGGGAAATATCCTTGTTTTCTGTCTACTGATCTTTCTATGAAGCAAAAGATGGCAAGAATAACTCATGATCCATACCTCATGGAGGTGCCTGTGGATTAGTCACACCCAGGCTGCAATAAGCATTCAGCTCCCTGGAGTTGGGCGCAATCATTAGCTATTTATAAAAAAACACCTGAGTATTACAAAAGGCGCTGCTTTCTAATGCTCAGGTGGAAGGAGCCTCCTTCCGTGCAGTGGGGAGAAACAATGGTGTGGTCCATGAATGTGCTGAGTAACCCACTTGCCTTCTCTCAATTCCATTACACTCATCTGTAAATGGAAGAGCATGGTTCAGAGAATCCCCGAGCTTCCTTCTAGCCCTAATAGTCTAACATTTCATCAGTTTCTTCAAATTAGGACCTGATTATGGGCTGACTGACTATACTTCTGAGCAATATGGACTCTGACCACCTAGAATCACTAGCTAGAAAAATCACAAAAGTTAATGAATGAGAATGAAATTGAAAGTAAGAAAGGAATATTGTGTAGATATTTAAAGCATTGCTTATCTGGTCTATAATCATAACCATGTAAGAAAACACTCAGTTCTCTTAAACTTGAAGATTTCCAATCACTGTTAAGGAAGTATTCCATGGTTCTCATCTGTCTTCTTTCTCAGGGTAAACACTTTCCATGGACTCAATCTGTGGATAAACAGTAGTGAAAAGCTAGGCTAAGTGGGTCCAGGTTAGGATTTAAGACAAGGTTTTTGTCTTTATCCAATTTTACTTTCTCCCAGGATGAAAGACAGCATGGGGGAGAGCTACAAGCCCTGACCAGGGATTTGGGGAAGTCGGTCACTGGCTGGCTGTGTTAGCCTTGGTCTTGCCTGTTGTACTCTGAGCCTTGGTTTCCTCCTCTGTATGAGAAAGAGCTTGGGTTAGATCTCTTTGAAGTTTGTTTATGGGCTAACATTCCACTATTTTGCTTACCTGAGTTTTTAGAGCAGAGTCCCCAGTCTTTAGCATTCTTGACCAATCTTTGTCTCACAGCCCAGAGACCCCCATCTCTTTTCCCTCAAGGGTTCCAGCACAGGGGTTCTCTTAAATCCATTTGCAACTCATATCTGTTTCAATACAATGAGTATTTGTGTTCCAATAATTTCTTAAAAGCTTGCAATAACTAAAGCCAAAAACATTCCTCAAGGAGTTGCAGTTAAAGATGCATTAATAGTAGAGGGTAAAGACAGGAGGGGAGAAAAAGTTCAGAGATGGAGAAGGGGGACTCAGCTTTCCCTTCAAAAGGTAAAGACACAAGCTGTCACAGCTTTGGTACCCTGAAACTGCTGAGTTGACAATGCCTTATTGACATCACCTCTCTCTAGCCTCAGTTTAATAAGTTCCCGCAAGGAATCCTTCATCCGTGAAGACAGGCACAATTTGACACATTCATAGAAACTTTTTAAAAAAGAAGCCTAATGAGTTCACTCTCATTTTAGAGACCGGGGAATTAATCTGTGGATGAAGAGTTAAAATTTCACCAGTTTGAGCTGTACAGCAGGCAAGGCCCCACTGAACGACTGAGAAGTGAATGTGCCAACAGCAATGGGCAAAGTTCTTCAGGTTGAAAGGTTTGTTTTGGAAAAGAACCCCTCAAATTCAGATGCTTTTGCTGAAGCTTATCTGATTTATTCAAGCTGGGAATGGGGGCTGCAGGGGCATTTGTGGAGCCAACCAAACCTAAGGTGTGCTCCACTATCCCTGGCTTTGTTTTCTAATCTATTTATTTTTAATTGGAGGATAATTGCTTTACAATATTGTGTTGGTTTCTGCCACACATCAACATGAATCAGTCATAGGTACACATATGTCCCCTCCCTTATAAGCCTCCCTTCCACCTCCCACCTCATCCTAGCCCTCTAGGTTGTCACAGAGCACTGAGTTTGAGCTTCCTGCATCATACAGCAAATTTCCACTGACTATATTTCACATATGGTGATGCATATGCTTCAATGCTGGTCTCTCTGTTCATCCCACCCTCTCCTTCCCCCACTGTGTCCACAAGTCTGTTCCCTAAGTCTGCATCTCCCTTACTGCTCTGCAAATAGGTTCATTACTACCATCTTTCCCTTCAGTTCAGTTCACTTGAGTTGCTCAGTTGTGTCTGACTCTTTGGGACCCCATGGACTGCACCACGGCAGGCCTCCCTGTCCATCACCAACTCCCACAATTTACGCAAACTCATGTCCATCAAGTCGGTGATGCCATCCAACCATCTCATCCTTTCTCATCCCCTTCTCCTCCCACCCTCAATCTTTCCCAGCATCAGGGTCTTTTCAAATGAGTCAGTTCTTTGCATCAGATGGCCAAAGTATTGGAGTTTCAGCTTCAGCATCAGTCCTTCCAATGAACATTCAGGACTGATTTCCTTTAGGATGGACTGGTTGGATCTCCTTGTGTCCAAGGGACTCTCAAGAGTCTTCTCCAACACCACAGTTCAAAAACATCAATTCTTCAGCTCTCAGCTTTCTTTATAGTCCAGCTCTCACATCCATACATGACCACTGGAAAAACCATAGCCTTGACTAGGCGGACCTTTGTTGGCAAAGTAATGCCTCTGCTTTTTAATATGCTGTCTAGGTTGGTCATAATTTTTCTTCCAAGGAGCAAGTGTCTTTTAATTTCATGGCCACAATCACCATCTGCAGTGATTTTGGAGCCTCCCAAAAATAAAGCCTGCCGCTGTTTCCCCAGCTACTTGCCATGAAGTGATGGGACTGGATGCCATGATCTTAGTTTTTTGAATGATGAGATTTAAGCCAAATTTTTCACTCTCCTCTTTCACTTTCATCAAGAGGCTCTTTAGTTCTTCACTTTCTGCCATAAGGGCAATGTCATCTGCATATCTGAGGTTATTGATATTTCTCCCAGCAATCTTGATTCCAGCTTATGCTACATCCAGCCTGGCGTTTCTCATGATGTACTCTGCATAGAAGTCAAATAAGCAGGGTGACAATATATAGCCTTGACATAACTCCTTTTCCTATTTGGAACCAGTCTGTTGTTCCATGTCCAGTTCTAACTGTTGCTTCCTGACCTGCATACAGATTTCTCAAGAGGCAGGTCAGGTGGTCCGGTATTCCCATTTCTTTTAGAATTTTCCAGAGTTTATTGTGATCCACATAGTCAAAGGCTTTGGCATAGTTGATAAAGCAGAAATCGATGTTTTTCCAGAACTCTCTTGCTTTTTCGATGATCCAGCGGATGTTGACAATTTGATCTCTGATTCCTCTCCCATTTCTAAATCCAGCTTGAACATCTGGAAGTTCACGATTCACGTATTACTGAAGCCTGGCTTGGAGAATTTTGAGCATTACTTTACTAACATGTGAGATGAGTGCAATTGTGCAGTAGTTTGAACATTCTTTGGCATTGCCTTTCTTTGGGATTGGAATGAAAATTGACCTTTTCCAGTCCTGTGGCCACTGCTGAGTTCTCCAAATTTACTGGCATATTGAGTGCAACACTTTCACAGCATCATCTTTCAGGATTTGAAATACCTCAACTGGAATTCCATCACCTCCACTAGCTTTGCTTGTAGTGATGCTTCTTAAGGCCCACTTGACTTCCCATTCCAGGATGTCTGGCTCTAGGTGAATGATCACACCATCGTGATTATCTGGGTCATGAAGATCTTTTTTGTACAGTTCTTCTGTGTATTCTTGCCACCTCCTCTTAATATCTTCTGCATCTGTTAGGTCCTTATCATTTCTGTCCTTTATTGAGCCCATCTTTGCATGAAATAGTCTCTTGATATCTCTAATTTTCTTGACGAGATCTCTAGTCTTTCCCATTCTGTTGTTTTCCTCTATTTCCTTGCGCTGATCACTGAGGAAGGCTTTCTTATCTCTCCTTGCTATTCTTTGGAACTCTGCATTCAAATGGGTATATCTTTCCTTTTTTCCTTTGCTTTTCACTTCCCTTCTTTTCACAGCCATTTGTAAGGGCTCCTCAGACAAGGCTTGTTGGCATTTCTTTTCCATGGGGATGATCTTGATCTTTGTCTCCTATACAATGTCATGAACCTCCGTCCATAGTTCATCAGGCACTCTGTCTATCAGATTTATTCTTTGAAATCTCTTTCTCACTTCCAGTGTATAATTGTAAGGAATTTGACTTAGGTCATACCTCAATGGTCTAGTGATTTTTGCTACACTCTTCAAATTAAGTCTGAATTTGGCAATAAGGAGTTCCTGATCTAAGCCACATTCAATTTCTGGTCTTGTTTTTTCTGACTGTATAAAGCTTCTCCATCTTTGGCTGCACAGAATATAATCAATTTGATTTCGGTGTTGACCATCTGGTGATGTCCATGTGTAGAGTCTTCTCTTGTGTTGTTGGAAGAGGGTGTTTGCTATGACCAGTGTGTTCTCTTGGCAAAACTCTATTAGCCTTTGCCCTGCTTCATTCTGTACTCCAAGGCCAAATTTGCCTGTTACTCCAGGTGTTTCTTGATTTCCTACTTTTGCATCCCAGTCCCCTATGATGAAAAGGACATCTTTTTTGGGTGTTAGTTCTAGAAGGTCTTGTAAGTCTTCGTAGAACCACTCAACTTCAGCTTCTTCAGCATTACTAGTTGGGGCATAGACTTGGATTATCATGGTATTGAATGGTTTGCCTGGGAAATGAACAGAAATCATTCTGTCATTTTTGAGATTGCATCCAAGTACTGCATTTCAGACTCTTTTGTTGACTATGATGGCTACTCCATTTTTTCTAAGGGATTCTTGCCCACAGTAGTAGATATAATGGTCATCTGAGTTAAATTCACCCATTCCAGTCCATTTTAGTTCGCTGATTCCTAAAATGTCAGCATTCACTCTTGCCATCTCCTGTTTGACCACTTCCAATTTTCCTTGATTCATGGACCTAACATTCCAGGTTCCTGTGCAATATTGCTCTTTACAGCATCGGACCTTGTTTCCATCACTAGTCACATTCACAACTGAGTGTTGTTTTTGCTTTGGCTCCATCTCTTCTTTATTTCTGCAATTATTAATATACAATATTTGTTTTTCTCCTTTTGATTTACTTCACTCTGTACAAAATAAGCTCTAGGGTCATCCACCTCATCAGTATTGACTCAAACATGTTCCTTTTTTATAGCTGAGTAATATTCCATTGTATATATGTACCACAACTTCTTTATTCATTCATCTGTTGATGGGCATCTAGGTTGCTTCCACGTCTTGACTATTGTAAACAGTGCTGCACTGAACAGTGGAGTATGTGTGTCTCTTTCAATTATATTTTCCTTAGGGTATACGCCCAGCAGTGGGATTGTTGGGTCATATAATTTCATTCCTAGTTTTTTCCTTAAGGAATCTCCACACTGTTCTCCATAGTGGCTATATCAATTTACATTTCCACCCACAGTGCAAGAAGGTTCCCTTTTCTCCACACTCTCTCCAGCATTTTTCATTTGCAGATTTTTTGATGATTGCCATTCTGACAATGTGTGTGAGGTGATAGCTCATTGTCATTTTGATTTGTATTACTCTAATAAAGGGTGATGTTGAGCATCTTTTCACATGTTTATTAGCATCTGTCTGCCTTTTTTGGAGAAACCCTACCTTTGCTTTTAAGCTTATGAGTATTTTGAGGGGAAATCTAATCCATGTATTTCAAGTCCTTTGCCCTTGAATGCATGGAAATGCTAGTTGGTGAGAAAGCAACTCAGATGGCTAGGTGACTGCTAAATAGTAGGGAAACTCTCTAAGCAGAAATGCATCAAATAATGGAGAAGAGTCATTTCCCCAAGTGCAGCAGAGAATGAGCAAGAAAAATAGTGGATACAGAGCAAATGGCAGAACACAGCCAAGTCTGTGACCCCACATAGAAGTAGGAGGATAGTACAGAGAACTCTGAAGTTAGATTTAGAAAACTGTGGCTTAAATTTCTTTATCAAAGTTAGCCTTAGTTTCCTCATCTATAAAATGGCTATTTTTATCAACAATTCCTTTTCCATGTAGTTGTGAAGATACAATAATGTTTATTAAAATTCATTGTTCTATGCCTGTCACATAATAGGCACTGAATAAATATTTATTATGTTTTTAATATTTCACTTAAGTTCAAGGCAAATCCTGATTCCTGCGTGTGTTCCCCAAACTGGTTTATCCTGTCTCCCACCCTCAAATCCTGATTGTCACCCTGAAAGTAGCAAGAAGTACACTCTCCCTGGAAAACAATATAAATTGGCTCATAGGTTTGGTTTTGTTTTTTTTTTTCCACACCAAACAGCATGATTTCAAAATGCTCAAAAAGTCAGAGCCAAAGCAAATTCCCTCTCTGTACCCCCTACCACAGACATGCACATACATGAACTTTTAAACCCTGGAAATCAGAAGAGAGAGAGAGGCCAACCTTCCATTGCTTCGCATCATATACACATGTATATGTGTATGTATACATACATATATATATATGGAGAGAGAGAGAGAGAGTTCACATTGCAAACACAAGGTGCACTGTCAGAAGTGCCTTGGGCAAAGTTTGTACTCTGCTTTGAATTCAGACTTTTGTTTACCAAGGCAGTAAACCGGTCCTCTGCTGCTCCAGGTGTAAAGCTATTATGAAAAGGCCTATTTGTATTTCACCCCACCTCAGATGTACGGTATGTGGGACTCCCGCACTGTAAGAGCAGCCAGGATTTATTTACAGACAGGGGCACCCAAGCAGGTACGGGTGTCGTCAGGCTGGGAAAGGCTGGGCCCTGGCAGAGAGGGGCCACCTCACTCACCTCTTCCTCTTCACAGGCCCTTCAATCGCCAGCATTTGCCTCCTCTGCATTGGCAAATAACCCAGCCTGCAGGTGACCCTCCAGGGCCTTTCATATCTCTGTTTAGACAAGTTATTAATACATCCTCTTGGGCCTTTTTGTCCTCAGCTTTCCAGCCGACCCATTCCTGACACACTTTGTACAGCCAGGAGAGGGTGGAGAAAAGCAGTAGCTGCCGAAACTTTTGCACCAATCCCGGGCCTGAAAGTCTCCACGGTGTTCCTTCCTCCTCATTCTTGCAGGTTGTCACACCCTGATGGGTTATCTGAGGCCTGGGGTGGGTGGAAGGAAACTTTCACCCAAATTTCTGACTGAGCTAAATGGCCTGGAACCCACTCTCAACTGCCTGCTGCAATCTTGGCACGGGAAGGAGGAAAGAATGTATGGAAAAGGGCAGACTCAGACTGCCAGGGCCGTTAGCCTGGGCAAGTAGCAGAGTCGCTGAGGGGTTCCAGCCCCGCTGTGGCCTCCAGGCAGGTCTGAGAGACCACCCAGAAACTTATACTAAGGCACACAGCTGTGGCAGTGTCTCAGCTAAACACATAAGCTGCAAGACAGAAGCAAAGCTCTCAGTCCTGGGCTGGAATTGGGGCCTCTGTTATTTTCTGGGAGGTTGTTCCAACTTCCTTAGAACTTTGGGTTCCCATGGTTCCTACGCCCCCACTAGGTGCAGGAGCTTTAACCAGGGCCTAGCACTAGCGTTATGATTGTTGTTTAGTCACTAAGTTGTGTCTTACTCCTTGGAGACCCTGAGAACTGTAGCCCGCCAGGATCCTCTGGCTATAGATTTCCCAGGCAAGAATACTAGAGTGGGTTGCTACTTCCTTCTCCAGGGGATCTTCCTGACCAGGGATCAAACCCATGTCTCCTGCTTGGGAGGCAGATTCTTCACCACTGAGCCACCTGGGAAATCCCCTAGCACATTTTTAGGTACTCCATAAATGATTTTGAGCAATGAATTAACACCAACTTTGTTCCTTGAAAAAGCAAGATCTTGCATGAGATAATTAAGCTCTATGAGCTCGGATTCATCATCTGTAAAGTGGGGGTCGTAATAGCCATTTCCTTTCAGAGTAACTGTAAGTATCAAGTGAGTAACCCTTTGATAACTCTAAAGAACTACACAAACATTGGTAATCATAGCAACACAGAACACCTTCTTAAACTCACAAGGTCAAGACAGACCCTGCCTTGTCACTGTCTCCTTCGTGCTGCCTAGAAACCCAATTCAACACACACCCATCAAGCATCTATGAAGGCTGAGGCTCCATGGAAGCCATCAAGAGTCCAGAGATTAATATACAGGGAGTTTGGCAGGTAAGGCATGAGCATAAGGAAAAGACACTCCATCACTGAACATATAATTACTGAGTGTTTAGCAGTCAGTTATTCAGTAGCTGTTGAGAGCCAATTATGGACAAAGCTCTGGGAATTCTTGGCAGTGGGAGTTTTTTTGGTCAGGATAGACTAAGGTAATGACTCAACACAAAACACATTTATTTCTTGTTCACATAACAGTCCTGGATGGGTATGTAGGTTGCTGGGGCAACCCTTCTTCACTTGGTCATTCGACGGTCCAGGTTCCTTTCATCTTGTGCCTCCACCATCCCAAAGGGCCTTGTCATCATCTGGCAGAAAGGGGGAAACATGCAGGGATGTGCATGAGAGGCTTTCATGGGCCAGGTCGGGGAAGCAGCCCTGACTGTCTCCACTCCTGTTTCATTAGCTACAACTCTGTCCCGCCTAACCGCAAAGCCTTACTTTGTTTCCAGGAAGAAGAGAGAGATTTTGGTGAACACCTAGCCAGTGCTGATACAAGGATATAGCAAGTAGCAAGACAGATCCCTACCCTCAAGGAGCTTACAGTTTGGGGAAGGTTAGGTACACATATAACCAAGATAATTTCACATAATATTTTAATAGCTACTCTGTAGAAAATAAATAGGGGAATATGATGGTGACTTTAGGTGAGGGAGTTTATTTTAGATGGGAGAGGGTATTATATAAGCGGAGACTCCAATGATAAAAAGTAATCAGTTAGGGGAGAGACAAGAGGAGGAGCAGAGGCCTCCAGCAAACAAGTGCAAGGCGGCAAGATGGGACTTGCCTGGGATGCTGAGGATGGAACAAAGGCCAGCACGGTTGGGGTGCTGTGAGTGAGGGGAGAACTTTATAGGATGAGGGCACAGGAGTTAGAGGAGGGCCAGGTTAGATCAGGTCTTAGAAGCCACAGTGAAGAATTTGGATTTTTAATCAATAAACTGTTGAAGATTCAAGGCGATCAAAGTAGAAAAGAGTTGTGTACCAGTCTGGGACCTATTCATCAGCAAATTCTTTCATCCGTCCGGAGTTGTTTCCCAGCTCTTTTCTGACCTGCAGAAGGGCTGTGTACCCAGGCTCCTGTGTCACTCGCCTTCCAGCTGGTAATAGTCAGTGGAAGGTGTTGGCAGGAGATTGGATGGTAGGAGAAAGGGTGAAACTGGATATACACCTCTCTCCCCTTTCTGTCTCAGGAAGCTTCTACAGCAGGGCTCTGTCCCCTCCATAGACAGGCCCACCTTGGTCCAGCTTCTGCCAGGTGATCCTCTGGACTCAGGATATGACCTCCTCTCTACGTCCTTCTCTAGTCCAGCCTAGTAGAATCCTAGTAGCAACCACTATTATGGCTAATGGCTGGATTGGCTTTGTGGCTTCTTCCTATCACCTGTTTAGCCAATGACTGGCCATAGATTTCCTGCTTTTAGACATTTAGAGTGGCTTCAGTTTCCCTGATTGGACCCTGATGTAGAAATCACCACCTGGTACCAGGCTGGGTACATGGCAAGTCCATGGTGACAGTCTTCGTTTCCTATGACTACTATCACAGCACAAATATTACAGGTCTGGAGGTCAGAAGTCTGAATAGGTCTGTCTCACTGGATTAAAATCAAGGAGGCTTTAGGGGAAAATCTGTTTCCTGTCTTTTCCAGATTGAAGAGACAACTCACATTCCAAACTGAAGAGACAACTCACATCCATGGTTCCTTCCTACATCTTCAAGGGCAGCCACAGCAGGTCAAGTTTTTCTCACCAAGCCACCACTCTGATTCTGACTCTTGTGCCTGCCTCTTCCATATTTAAGAACTTTTGCGATTACATTCTGGGCACATGATTAGTCCTGGATAATATTTCTAATTTTTAAGGTTTTTTTTTTTTTTTTTTTTTTTAAGGCTGATGAGCAAGCTTAATTCCATCTGCAGCCTTAATTAACCCTCACCATTTAATATAACATATTCATGGGTTCTGGGGATTAGGACATGCACATCTTTGAGGGCCATTATTCTGCCTGCTGCAGTGACTCACTGAGCAAATAAGTCAAAATAGGAAGAGAGAGGTCATGGAGGCTTGCTGAAGGGACAGTTACTTGGTGCCTTACCCTGCACACAGGGACAATTGATGCCTGTGAGCTGAAAGGAACACAGAGCGTCTAGTCCTGCGGAGAGAGCATTTGTGTCCTGTGGTTCAGAGGGTTTCTCCAGATACCCTTGAGGCTAGGCTTGCTGTCAGGAACCCCTCTGAATCTTCTCTTGCCTGTCACTCCAGGGATGCGATGCTGGGACCCAGCTCCTGTCCATCTCTCACCCAGAATGGCATGTAGGTTTCTTGTTTTCCCAGAGGAAGGTTCATTTCAGAGAGTAAGTGGGTGAAGGCAAACTGTTGGCTGAAGCACATGAGGCCCATCAGTTCCAATTCGGGGACAACTGCAGTTGATGCGGGCACTCCAGCCAAATGTAATCAAACGCCTCCTGCTGCCAGACGATGTGTTGTTCAGACAGGGGCTGGTGCGGTGGGGTGGGGTGGGGTGGGGGGGAGGTTTGTTGTGAATTCAAGATGCCTCTGTATCTTTATCAGATGGATCCTCGGAAGCGAGGAGGGAAATTCACTGTACTGGCAAAGGAACTTCAAAATCGCAGCCGATTCCTGAAAAACTCTGAAAACTGCCTACAGAGGAGAAAATCTGCAAGCTATGGTGGCCAGCACACACTCGGAGTGGGAGGATTTGTGACCACATAAGCCCATGGGGCAGCATGTGGCACCAGATCTCCAGGAAAGAATCCTGGGCCCCTCCACCACTTCATTGTGTTTAGGGCAGGGAGGCGAGTTTGAAGAGGACAGAATTTGGGTAGGTATAGAATGGCTTTCTCTATTTTGAGCTAGATCTTATGGAAATGACTTTTAAAAAACCGCTTCTTTGGAGCTGGAATTCCCCCACCCACTCTTCCTCCACCTCCCAGCCCAGCAAGCACAGGGGGGCAGAACACCATGAGGATGGCCCTGCCAGGTCTGAGCCCAGGAGTAGGAGGGGCCTAGGATGTGGGCCTGGGGTTAATGTCTTAGTCACTGCAATCCAGACACACAGAGACTCTGATTTCAAGTTCTGAGCTTTGTGAAGATTCAGATAAATCTTTGGAGCAAAGAGCTGTTTTTAAGGGAGCGTATCATGTTTGAGAACCTCCAACTGTCTTTGTGGGTTAAGAATGATCTTTAGGAAGAGATGCAGAATGCAATTCTGATTATGTTACTGGCATCCAGGTGGTATAATTGCATCTTTCTCAGCACAGATTACATTACATTAGTGACATGCTTTGATCTGATAGATAGTTTTTGGTTCTTGAGAACCCTGAAGGACTAAGGAACTTTTTAAGAATTAAAAATGGACAGATATAAGCATCAGGGCTTCCCCGATGGCTCAGTGGGTAAAGAATCTGCCTACAATGCAGGAGACACAGGAGACGTAGGTTCTAGCCTTAGGTTGGAAAGATCCCCTGGAGGAGGAGATGGCTACCCACTCCAGTATTCTTGCCTGGAGAAACCCATGGACAGAGGAGCCTTGCAGGCTACAGTCTATGGGGTCAGACTTAGTGACTGACCACACATAAGCATCAGACTCATTTCAAAGGAGATGTAGGAGACTTGGGAGAAATTTGGATGATGAGAAACAGGAGCAAGAGAGAGACAGTCTTCTCCCCGCCCCTTTCGTGCCTTTTAAGTTGTGTATGTTATGCGTGTTATTCATTCTAAAAATAAACTCAGAATACTTTGTAAGCTACAGAATCAATATCATCTTCATTAAGTCAAACAGGTAGAACAAGGGAACTATAGTGAAATTTAATAGTACCCCACTTGCCATGATGAGATTGCTTTTCTTATACCTACCTTTGAATATTTTCTGTATCTTCCTCAATGAACAATCATAATAAATAGAGTTTTTGAAATGATTGTGAAAGTTATATTTTTGAAACAATCAGAGGAAGCAACATTTCCATAGGCCACGGCTACCTTAATCTATAGATCAGACCGAAGCTGATAAGATAGTCCCCGCCCAAATGCCTTTTCCATTTTCCAGTCTCTTCTCAGTTTGCCAATGAGTGGGCTGTGTTTCTAAGTCTGATTTGTGGATCTCCTGTTGTTCACTCAGTCATAGTGAAACGTCGTGCGTACATCACCCTTCGTGACGGCTGGGTTTCGGTTCAGTTAACCTTCCTCTTATCACTATCATCTCCACTGTCAATCCAGCACCATCACCCACTGTCAGCAAGCTTTTCTCAGTTCAGAGCTGTGTGCATTTTCAAGTGCTTGCAGCCTCGAGCCATGTGCTGTGAGGGGTGCGGAGGTGAATCCATTCCACCCTCTAAGATACTACGTAGCAGAAGCGAGAGACCATATAGGGAGTCAGCTTCCATTAGAACTAGAAAGTGATGAGGGCTTTAAAAGGTACTGTGATGTATTGCAACTGGCAGATAGGAGAAGCGGGAAGGTATGCTTCAGGGAGGAAACCTTCTTTCCTTTGATCCTCCTGGGTTTCTTCATCTGAGCTTTTCTCTCCAGGCTTTATCACAGTCTGCCATGTGTCATGTCCTTATCTTGATCCTTTTCCTTGCCTACCAAGGCCCAAGTGAGTGTCTTAGTGTAACAGAGATACCAGCAAAATACTATGGAGCTTGGAGGAAGCTGAGATTAACCCCGGAGGCAGAGTGCACAGAAGAGCTAGCATGTGAGCAGGCTTGGGGGACAGATGGCATTTAGATAGCTGAGGCAGAGGAAAGAGTGGCTTCAGAGGAAGAGGAGGGCACAGATATGTGGGGGTGCTGTGAGGGACGCGCTTGTCTGAACTTTAGACTCCACTTCTGCAAAGTGAAGATGATCACACCACTGACCTCAGAGGTTGCTGTGAGCGTCAAGTCGCACATCGAACAGCACAGCTGACATTCACAAAGCACACACTGCAGGTCCAGGGCCACACAGCTGACAAGAAGCAGAGCCCGGGTGCACACTTGTGGCTCAGAAGCAAGGCCCTTAGCCGCTATTCTATACCACCCCCAAAAGATGAAAGGGCAGTCCATGCACCAAAGAATTCACAAGTGTGTGTTACACTACCCCTTCTAACTTGAACCTGTCCCTTGGACCAGAGAGGTTTCTGCTTTGAAACTCTAGATTGTTTCTGAGCTAACTGATCTTCCTGGAGAGTTGCCCTGGGCCTGGCCTGATTTGGCTTTTGGCCTGAGGTGTTGGAAGGGTCACCCATTCTAGGCCTGACTGTGACCAGAGCCCCTTGACTCCTACTGGGAGGAACCAGCAGCCATCAGAAGACTTTCTTAGTCCTAAAGTTTTCTGTCGTCAAAGACAGGAGTCCCTGAGGCCTTTTCCAGATTGAGAGCCCCATTGAAGAGTCAACCCAGCACCAAGTTACTTCCAGGGATGTGAACAACTATCTGCTCCTCCTTGCCTTTGCCTGATAAACACCATGACACCTTCTTGGAGGAGGCTTTTCATTTTTACTGGACAAATGCTAACAAACTAAAGCCCAGTGGAAATCCAGTCTTAAAAGTGGTGCTGGGCAGTATTCTTTAGGTGTTCTCTATTATTTGTTCTCATATGGCTGTGGTGCCACCTGCAATGGCACCATGACCGCTTTTGATAGGAAAATCATTCAGTAATAAAGTTCCTTTTCTGTGCTCTCTTAGAAAAATCAAACCTTTTTCTTTGGCTGCACTGCTTGGCATGTTGGATCCTAGTTTGCCAACCAGGGATTGAACCCATGCCCCCTGCATTGAATGGGCAGAGTCTTAACCACTGGACCACCAGGGAATTCTCCCCAAACATGAGCCTTTAGAGTGATAACAAATATTTGACATTTTAGCTCACAGTGTCTTTCACATACATAACTTTTGGTCCTTCTGCCAATGTTTTGGTGGTGTGCATGGAGGCTGGGAAAATGGAAGGGAGATGCATGGAGACGAGGTACCATTTCCGTTGGATTCACAGGGACTCAGGCTCAGAAAGGTCAGCAACGTGAACGTCAAAAAGCCAGTCAGTGATAATGTAGGGCTCAAATGTTAATTTCCTGCCTCCAGACTCCATGCACTTCCACCTTTCCTGAGCTTTGTGGGAAGCCCCATTTCCAGATCCTTAGGCATGAAGAGAGGCTGTGCCTGGTTTCCACACCCTCCCAAGTCCATCCTCAGCTACACTAATCTAAGGAATCTTTTATTTTCAGTTGGGAATGCAACTCATGGCCTGTGGTTCTCAACTAGGGGTAATTTTGCCCCCAGGGAACAATTGGCAATGTCTGGTTGGGTTGTTACAACTGGGGAGAGGGAAGAGGATGCTCCTGGCATCTAGTGGGTAGAGATCAGAGATGTTGAAAGGCGTCCTACAATGGAAAGAACAGCCCTTTACAGCAAACAGTTGTCTGGCCTCAGTGTTAACTGTGCTAAGGTTGGGAAGCCCTAAGTCAGAGTAAAAGGAAAACCCTCCAGTTCCCAGATCCCATGCACAGGGTTTTCATGTATGTCTCCTTTAAAAAAAGAAAAACTCCATAGCTGTTTTCACAGACTTTTCCTCTCCTACCCTAATGAGGATCTGTCAAAAATGAAAGGGGAAAATAAGCCCAGAGAAAAGAGGTGAGTGCTCAGGATCACAAGCTCATATGTGTTGGAGAAGGAACAGCCCGGTCCTCCTGACCTGAGTTGAATGCATTTTCTACTTCTCATGCTAAATTCCCCGCTCACCAGCTCTGCTTTGAGACATTTTCTGACTCACTGATTCAACAGATGTTGTGATCTGAATATGCTCCCTGACACAGACATGCTTATAGCTTATTCTAACACAGAATAAGGAGACGAGAAGCAACCTAATGCAATATGAGAACTTCTTTGATTCTGCCTCGGTTCTCTGTGTGTCGGTTCTCTGCGTGTTTCCAGAGGCCCAAAGCCCTGTACCTGAGGCCCTGGTACAGCTGCTGGGCAGGGGTGGGGGGCTGGGCAATTCTTTCCATCTCTCCTAAGGAGACAGAAGATCAAAACTCTCTACTGGAAATGAAACTGACACCATCTAAGCCCTCAGGCTTCCTTGCAGGAGGCACATTACTGAAAATACCTAAGTTTCTTGGAACTGAAAGATTTTTTTCTTATTTGATTTTTCATAGCTTGTTCTGTTGGTTTAATGTTTGTTTTTTACTCAGTCAGTTAGTGAAACTGGGTTGGTCAGTGAAACTTTCTAGGGATGCAGGTTTCACTTTCAGGGACTGAAAGTCTGGGTTTGGGCTTTTAAAGCCTCAGTAAAGGCAATCAACACTCCTAGGTTCAGAGTGAGTTTAAAAGTACATGAACACACACAAAAAACACTTAGATCGTATTTATCGAGTAGGTTCATTCATACCAAATATTTATCCGACATGTGCTCTATATTAGACTCTGCTGTGGGCAACAGACAAACAGCCCCGAGCCAGACAGAGACGTTTCCTTCCCTCAACTGCTTACTGTCTGAGTGGGAAGTGAATCAGTAAATAGCTCTGCTCTTCTCCTGCCAAACACCCTTTATCCACTGTATCAGGGTCTTAGCTTACATTTTATTCTCTTACAAGAACACTTCTACCTTTTTCTCTTTGTCAAATTCCTACTTAGTCTATAAGAGTGAAATCGGAGCCAACTCATTCAAAAAAAAAAAAACATTAGAAATCTCCCTAGCTGACCAGGAAATGCTGGTTGAGTATATCTTCAACTTCTCCAAGTGGCTACAAAACTATTTCACATTTATCGTGTCCCTTTGTAGGCAAGCAGTGGAGCCTGGTTGTTAAGTGGCACCTGTGTTCAAATTTGAATTGTATCATGTACCTGTTGTTGCCTTGAGCAGTTTACTTAGCCTCTTTGTGAGCTTAGTTTCCTGGTCTGCTGTAAGGAGAAAATATCACAGAGCTTGTAACAGTTGCACCTGGCAGGTGGCAACTGCTCAGCACAGAGTCAGACCAAGAAACAGGCACTAGGCAGGCTCTGTGCTATGAAGGATCCAAGAAGACAAAGGACACGGACACTCCCCCATGAGAGCTCATCATAAGAAAAGCGGACAAAAAGCTTACAGAGTCTCTGTAGGACAGAGATGTAGGTGTGTTAGGACATTTGCTATAAGACGTATTTGGGAACAAGCGAAAATTAATTCTGAACAAATGGATCAGATTCTCTGCAAAAGTTCTTGGAAAGAAGAGGGTTTGGGATTGAAGTGGGATTGCATATGGGCTGATTAACAGACTTAGTTGGAAACATAGTTAAACCCAAAGTCTTAAAGGCTTAAAAAAAAAAAAAGGCTTAATTGGGTCTTCATTGAAGTGCAAGGGCTTCTCTTATTGCAGAGCACAGACTCTAGGGCACTCAGGCTTAGTTGCCCCAAGGCATGTGGGAATTCTCCCAAACTAGGAATCTATGTCCTCTGCATAGGAAGGTGGATTCTTAACCATGGGACCACCAGGGAAGTCCTCTTAATGGCTTTAAATGCTCAGTATGAAGGGTTGGACTTCCACACAAGAGCAAAAAGAAGCCACTGAAGCTTTATGACTTGGAACTCTGGCTTAAGTTGATTAGATTCCTATCAAGGAGCTCACAGTCTGGTCAAGGAGAGAGACAAATGGAGAATAAACAGTAAAAGGATGTGATAAGTGAGATGCCAGAGGCATGAAAATAACTGCTTGTGAGATGCGTGGATAAGGGAACAACTGAAGAGGAAGGTTTTGTGACAGGAGATGAAGAAATACAACATGAGCCATGTTAGACCCTCCACCACCACAGTTCCACATCAGGCTGTACTTAATACTTTAATTTTCTCTGCCTTTCTGGATTGTGAATTCTTGAAGCTTTCAGGCACAGAAACTATACACAACAAATCTTAAAACACTGATTAAAATCAAAGACTGGAGATAACTCTAGGCACAGCACACAGTGGATTGAGAAGGAAGGGTATTAAGGCTGGGAGACCACTTAGAAAGTTTCTGCAACAATTCAAGTGAGAGCTAGTGAGGCAGAAAGAAGAGTAAAGCATACAGGGAAGGGATAACATGGCCTGGAGTTAGACACTGAGAAAGAACAAACATCAGGGACTGGTTGAAGGTGAACAGGGTGAGAGAGGAGGAGGGGTCAGAATTTACTCAAGATGTTGAATGCGAGTGCTTGGAAGGATGATGATGGCCATCAACCTATCAAGGACTCAAATTGTATGGACAAAGCACAAGTAGGAATTCAACAAATATTTGTGGAAAGAATGGATGGATGGATGGATGGACTGATCTTCAATGCTAATCAGGGAATTAGGGACTCATTTATTATTGTGGCTGAAGGGGAGCTTACGTGTCATCAACCCACTCATTCTATATATGAGTGAAATGAGGTAAGATGAGGGAACTGACTGCTTTTGATCACAGAGCTACTAGGTGATAAATTTAGGGCATGAAATTAAATCTCTGGATGCCTAGGCTAGTGTTCTTTCCAGTATGTTATATGGTTATTTTCTTCAATTCTTAAAAAGAATCTCAGAGGAAATGGTATGCATGAATATCATATACCACTTGCAATTTGTTTTTTTTTTTTTAACTAAAAGCTACATTGGAATTTCATTTCCGTTTCACTGATTAAAATAGGAATTCTGAAAGTCATGCATATTGATTGAGGAGTCCTCGACTTTGGGGCCAAATTCTTCCAGTGGCTGTTACCTTCTACAATGCTGTTTCCCCAGACATTCCTCTCTGGCCGACCCAAATGCACAACTTGCAACTAAAAATGTGGGACATGCCTTGGTGAATACGTGCAGAAGACTGGCTAGCATCATTCTGAGGGTAGTTCTGAAAGTACGTTCACTACTTTGCAAAGACGAAATTGACTTTTGCATAGACAGTCACTTGGCAGTTTAGTCAATCAACATCTATGTGGCATGACTAAAACAGAGGGACTAGTTTCCTACCCCTTCTCCAAAACCCCAAACCGTGTTCCTTACTGTCCCCCAATTTGAATGTACTTAGTGCCTCCTGTCTGCTCCTCAGCACACTAGCTGGCGAGGTGGAAGAGAAGATAATAAGTTCAAGATACAATTCCTACTTTAAAGAGTTTATATCCCAATTGAAGAGAGGAAACTCACACAGACAAAAGTCACACAATAATTTATGATGTAAAAGCGCATTCTCTTAGGTAACTTTCAGCATTGAACAACTAACAGAGTGAGAGAATCTCAAATTCAGAAGTTTATCACTCCAAATTTCTTTGGGGTATTTGAGGATAATGACAGCATCCTAGCCCATAGGCCGTTAGTCTCTGAGGTTAGAGAATGCACCTTCTCACTTGCTGGCCCTCCTAGAACAGTACTGTGGCGGACAAAGAACCAATTAATTAAATGGGATGTTGTGAAGAAGTGCTAGGAGAACAGGAGAAGGGCATTCCACCCAGTCTGGGAGGAGCCATTGAGCCTCCATGCTTCTGTCCTGTCTCCTTTCCAATCCAACTTCCAGACTGTTGTTGTTCAACCGCTCAGTCATGTCCCACTCTCTTGTGACTCAGTAGACTGTAGCCTGCCAGCCTCCTCTGTCCATGGGATTTCCCAGGCAAGAATACACACCAGTCAGAACAGCCATCATCAAAAAGTCTATAAACAATAAATGCTGGAGATGGTGCGGAGAAAAAGGAACACTCTTGCACTGTTGGTGGGAATGTAAATTAATACAGCCACTGTGGAAGATGGTCTGGAGATTCCTGAAAAAACTAGAAATAAAACCACTGTATGACCCAGTAATACCACTCCTAGGCATATACCCTGAGGAAAACAAAATTGAAAAAAACACATGTATCCCATTGCTCATTGCAGCGCTATTTATAATAGTTAGAACATGGAAGCAACCTAGATGTCCATCGACAGATGAATGGATAAAGAAGTTGTGGTACATATATACAATGGATTATTGCTCAGCCATTAAAAGAAACACATTTGAATCAGTTATAATGAGGTGGATGGACCTAGAGCCTATTATACAGAGTGAAGTCAGAGAGAGAAAGGTAAATATTATATTCTAACACATATATACGGAATCTAGAAGAATGGTACTGAAGAATTTATTTACAGGGCAGCAATGGAGAAACAGACATAGAGAATAGACTTACGGACATGGAGAAAGGGGAGGAGAGGGTGAGATGTATGAGGAGAGTAACATGGAAACTTACATTACCACATGTAAAATAGATAGCCAATGGGAATTTGCTGTATGGCTCAGGAAACTCAAACACGGGCTCTGTATCAACCTGCAGGGGTCGGGTGGGGAGGGAGATGGGAGGGAGGTTCAAAAGGGAGGGGATATATGTATACCTATGGCTGATTCATGTTGAGGTTTGACAGAAAACAGCAAAATTTTGTAAAGCAATTATCCTTCAATTAAAAAAACAAAAGAATACCAGAGTGGGTTACTTTTTCTTCCTCTAGGGGATCTTCCCAACCCAGTGATTCAACTCACGTCTCCCGCATTGCAGGCAGATTCTTTACCACCTGAGCCACCAGGGAAGCCCGGGCTGAACCAGCTGTTAAAGCTTCTGAAGGATTCCTAATGCGGCAGTATGCTTTAATCATAGCTATGACCAGCATTTATTGAGCATTTACACTACACAAGGCTTTCTCCTTAATACTCTGTGTGCATTATATCATTGTATAGTGACAACAGAGCAGACATCTTGGTGCCAGCATTGCCAGTACTGCTGCTGCTGCTAAGTCGCTTCAGTCGAGCCCGACTCTGTGCGACCCTATAGACCGCAGCCCACCAGGCTCCCCCGTCCCTGGGATTCTCCAGGCAAGAACACTGGAGTGGGTTTGGCAGTACCTAGGTGTGTGTTATTAGAACTGCTGATTCTCTCTAAGCCATTTCCTCATCTGGCAAAGGAGGAGGCTGTTCTAGTACTGGAGAGCAAGTGTGAAAGAAGCAGCCCCATTCAACTGTCCATAGGAGTGTAAACCATTCATAGTACAACTCTTTTCAAAGGGAATGAGGTAATTCCTAGGAAGGTTTTAAATGTGCATAGTCTTAGATTTAACAATCCAACCTCCAGGAATCCATCCTATAGAGATCATAGCAAGGGCACGTCAGGATTCGCATGCAAGGATGCTCGAGGTAGCGTTATTTGTAAAAGCAAACATGTTAAAGCATCATCTATGTCTATTAACCGGAAAATAGTTGAAAACTTTTCGTCTATCTAGTCTAAGGACTAGACTGCTTGTGAGATATGGAGTTGGAGATTTTTTTACAACATATTTTTAAACTAAAAAGCAGATCAATGTGTAAGGCATAATTTCTTTTCTATAAATACATGCTTGAGTGTACATGTATATGTGTGTGTGTGTGTGTGTGTGTGTGTGTGTGTGTGTGTGTAGAGGGAGATATATTTGCTTTAACTCGGGAAGATATCTTGACTGATAAATGCTAACAGACTGAAGGAGGAAACTTAAAGTTTGTTATATAATTTTTTAAAAGAACAGCATAGGATAATTTTTACTTTTGGGGACTTTCAGAACTTTTCAAATACAAACCAACACCTGCCTATATGGAAAGAGAATCTGGGCAAACAGGAGGCTCTTTTGTTCTCTGATTACTTACTGTTACCTAAAGGAGACCCAACAGAGAGAAGTTTCTGTGCTATGGGTGGGGTGTGTCTGGAGGGCTGGGTGAGGACTTGAGATGCAAAAGAAGGCAGAGAAAAGCCCCTGAGAAGGCAGAAAGCTAGGGGTTCACCGCACAAGGTAAAGCATTTAGTGAAGACAACCTACAAGTTCACAAGCTCCAAGGAGAGGACTCACATATTCAGTTTGAAATTATTTTATTTTAGTTTTTGGCCACGCCACACGGCTTGCAGAATCCTAGTTCCCCAATCAGGGACAGAACCCATGCCCTCGGCAGTGGAAACACAAAGTCTGAACCATTGGACCACCAGGGAATTCTCCAGTTTGAAATTATTTGAGTTACTATCATGCTTCCTTCTTCTGTGTCCAGCCCTGGATATTCTTCAGTGAAACCTATTTCACACACATACATTCATGTTAAAATTAAAAATATGTGTAACAAGGACAAAGATGACTTCCATTATCCCTAAGCTCCCTCCTGACTAAAACCTGGGGTGTCTCTGTGCCTTTATGTATGCAGGTCAGGAAGCAACAGTTAGAACTGGACATGGAACAACAGACTGGTTCCAAATAGGAAAAGGAGTACGTCAAGGCTGTATATTGTCACCCTGCTTATTTAACTTCTATGCAGAGTACATCATGAGAAACGCTGGACTGGAAGAAACACAAGCTGGAATCAAGATTGCCGGGAGAAATATCAATAACCTCAGATATGCAGATGACACCACCCTTATGGCAGAAAGTGAAGAGGAGCTAAAAAGCCTCTTGATGAAAGTGAAAGAGGAGAGCGAAAAAGTTGGCTTAAAGCTCAACATTCAGAAAACTAAGATCATGGCATCTGGTCCCATCACTTCATGGGAAATAGATGGGGAAACAGTGGAAACAGTGTCAGACTTTATTTTGGGAGGCTCCAGAATCACTGCAGACGGTGACTGCAGCCATGAAATTAAAAGACGCTTACTCCTTGGAAGAAAAGTTATGACCAACCTAGATAGTATATTCACAAGCAGAGACATTAATTTGCCGACTAAGGTCCATCTAGTCAAGGCTATGGTTTTTCCTGTGGTCATGTATGGATGTGAGAGTTGGACTGTGAAGAAGGCTGAGCGCCGAAGAATTGATGCTTCTGAACTGTGGTGTTGGAGAAGACTCTTGAGAGTCCCTTGGACTGCAAGGAGATCCAACCAGTCCATTCTGAAGGAGATCAACCCTGGGATTTCTTTGGAAGGAATGATGCTGAAGCTGAAACTCCAGTACTTTGGCCACCTCATGCGAAGAGTTGACTCATTGGAAAAGACTCTGATGCTGGGAGGGATTGGGGGCAGGAGGAGAAGGGGACGACCGAGGATGAGATGGCTGGATAGCACCACAGACTCGATGGACGTGAGTCTGAGAGAACCCCAGGAGTTGGTGATGGACAGGGAGGCCTGGCGTGCTGCGATTCATGGGGTCACAAAGAGTCAGACACGACTGAGCGACTGAACTGAACTGAACTGAACGGAACCTCTTATGCGCACCCACCTCCATCCTGCCTTTATCTCCTGCCAGGCCCATGGGTCTGCTAAGGAGGTTCTCCCCGTCCAACCCCCAGCTGAGCCACCTGCCCCTTCACACCTTCCAGCCTTTACCTGCGCTTCTCTTGGGCTAGAGTCCCTCCGCTTTCTCTGCCTGGAGGATCCTACTACTACTAATGCCAGCATGCATGCATGCATGCTGAGTCACTCAGTCGTGCCTGACTCTGTGTCCCCATAGACTGTAGCCAACCAGGTTCCTCTGTCCATGGGATTTCCCAGGCAAGAATACTAGAGTGAGTTGCCATTTCCTCCTCCAGGGGGTCTTCCTGAACCAGGGCTCGAACCGACGTCTCCTACATCTCCTGCATTGGCCAGTAGATTCTTTACCCTCTGAGTCCTACTTAACCTTTATGGCTGTGCTCCGATATGCCCTTCCTAGAAACCTTGGTTGTCCTGGAAACAGAATCAGTCACTTTTTGCTCCCAACACACTGTGCAAGAAAGTGAAAGTGTTAGCCATTCAGTCATGTCTGACTCTTTGTGACTATGGCTCATAAAGCTCCTCTGTCCATGGGATTCTCCAGGCAAGACTACTGGAGTGGGTAGCCATTCTCTTCTCCAGAGGGTCTGCCTGACCCAGCTTCAATCCCTGCATTGCAGGCTGATTCTTTACTGCCTGCGCCACCAGGAAAGCACTCCATGTGTACCTTCCTTCTGTTTTGTCGAGTAAAGGAAGCAGTCACCATTGTCCTCATCCCTGAGGGTGTGTTTACTTATCTCTTCAGCCTCCAGCACAGGACCCCATCCATTGTAGATGCTCAAAAATTGTTGGAAAAATAACGAATGTGCAAATGAATGAATCTGACTTTGTCTGTCTGTGATTTCAAAGTCCTTCCTGGCTCTGAATCTTTCTCCCTGTGATGAACACCCATTGCTCCAAGATCTATGGGAACATTGTGGTCTGGACCCCTCCTGCTTCACCAGCAAATAATATCACTCCATCAACTGGACATTCCAGGCTGTGCTGGCCCCTGGAGGGTCCCCGAAGCCTGTTCAGATCCCCAGTGATTGGTATCCCCAGGCCAAGGGGTGCAGCTTGACTGGGTCTGGGTCTAGGCCTGGCTAAGAGGTGGTAGCCGGGCCAGCAGAGGGGACGTCAGCCTGGGAAGAGAGTTTTTTTCACTGAAAAGGGTGATTCTGCCCTGTAGCTGATGGCCTGTTAATAGCTTGCGGATCATGTGAGAGTCCTTGGCCTGGCCTGGTCCGGTGCTGAGAACTGGCAGTGCCAGGCCTAACACAGGAGAGCCCCACCCAGGTTAATTGATCTGTTTCTGTCCTCCAAGAGGCCCTGGGCAGGATCAGCACATTTTCCTCTCTGTCCGGGTCTTTCCCGTGCCAGACTCACAGATGAAATTTTTCTGAGCTGAGCAGGTCAGGTAGATGTTTAGTTGTCCCTGTCTTGTGTGCGTACCCATACCTCTTCATTGCATCCCTCTTCTCTCTCCTAGAGTTTTCTCTCATTCCCAACTTAGCTCTGATTTTCTCTCTGGAGTCTCTGCCGGTCTCTTTTTAGCCTTTAATGCCCCTTCCTTCATTTCCTTTCCCTTCCCCTCCCTTCTTTCCTTCCTTCCTTCCCTTCCTCCTTCTTTCCCTCCTTCCCTCCTCTTTCTCTTTCTTCCCTCTCCACCATCCTTCCTCCTTCCCTCATTCTCTTCTTCCCCATGTTTTTTGTTCTCAGTTTTTCTTATCTCTGTCTCTCATTCCTCTGCCCTCAGGCTAGACTCTTCCTCCACCTCCTGTCCACAGGGACCTCCTCCACTCCCCCACCCTCCTGCCATTTCATCTTGAGCTGCCACTTGAGAAACCTCTCCTTTGCTCTCTTGCTTGTACTGTTGGACAGAAGTCCCGTAGGTCTTTATATTATCTCCCCATCCTTATCCTCCTCCAAGTTTCTGAGTGAAAATGTCACTTGATCCAAAATTGTTTCAGGTAGCACCCTTATTGTCTGTCTTTTGCCAGGATCCCCTCCCTATGGCCAGGTTGACAAATGCTTCTGAACAGAGAACAGACCTAGGTCCCTAGCCAAAGTCAGTGGGGGATGGGGTGGGGTGCTGACTCTGGAATGAGTCTCAGGATCCTGAGTCTGACAACCAGAAGTTTAAAAGTTGGCTTCTTGCTCTTTTTCCCCATCTCCTAAGCCTGGGCAGGGTCCCTCTGTGTACCCTGGCCAACTATGAGTACTCAGAGACATAAAGTAGGAAATCCAATGATGCCAAGCCAGATATGCCCATTTTCTGACCTTTTCTGATTCCTCATAAGGGATGAAACCGAGGCCACTGCTAAGCTTATCATTACTCTGAGGGTCTTCAAGGGCACAATCTGGATACAGATGAAGTACCTCTTTCTTCCATGAATTCACTCAGTTGACAACTGGGCATCATTTCTGGCTTTGTAAACAGTGATACAAAGATGTCCCCAGTTCTCAAAGAGCTTATGACTTAACAGAGGCAATGGATCCATACACAGGGCTATTAGAAAAGCTCAAGGAAAGTATGGACAAGGCGTTGAACTAGAGACTAATTGGCAAATGGGAAGATATACAACAAGAAGAGAATTCAGCATTTAATCTTTTCCAAAAAAAAAGAGAAAACATTTGTGTGTATGCATGGTGGTTGATAGAACTGGAGAAAAATGAAAAATTATGGGGAAAGTATGAAAAACTTAGTGACACCCCAATTAAAAACTACTGGTCAAAGATTTAATTCACTCCCACCCATACAAGAATCTACTGACATTTTATTTCAAGTGGACACATGTCATCAACCCCTAAGCCCTGACTCTGGTTAGATATACCGAAGCCAGAGGAAGAAAGACAAGCTGGAAAGAGGATTTGGAACCAACAGATTAACTCATAGTTGTCTTTAACTTGCCGCTTTGAGTGAATCTCTTCTCCTTCAGCCCTCAATGATTCCGAGGTCCGATCAACTTTAAATGTGATGCTTGTTTTACAGGTTGATGGCAATCTGCTGGGCTCTTCCATGGCCCTGCCAAGTGGACCTTCTGTGTCCTTCATGTCGGTCCTGTGTTTCTAAAGCACAGCCTTTTGGGGGAAAGAAGTATGGGGTATATTTTTCACATGTTTTATGAAGAACAGAAAATTATTTGAGTCCTGTGCCTTACTTCCCAGCCCAGCATTCACCACATCTTCCCATGGAAGGGGATAAAAGGAAGCAGAAAAAGACTTGAGTTCTCAAAGGGTAAAAAACCCACATGGAATAAAGCAAGAAGATAACCCTGATCAGCCCCTCATTTTAAGGATAGAGAAAATGAGGCCCAGAAAGAGCAAAGGGTCTGGCCAAGTTGACAGTGCAAGTTAGTGACATAGCCTGGACTCAGAGTCCGGTGGAGCCAGCGGCTGGACCTCTTTATCACACCTGAGTGTGTCAGGTCTCTGCCTCTGCAGTCTGACCACAAATGCCAATAATAAGACTCCATCCTTGACATGTCCTAGAGAGCGTGTGACAGGCCACTGTTACAGGTGCACTCCTGGGTTCTTCGGAGCTGCTGCTCTTTTTCAGTATGTGCCACTGAGGCTTTCTCCAACAGGCAGGTGTCCCATGGACAAAGGTCGACACTGCTTCATGCAATGGGCTTCTAGGGGCAGATCTTCTGAGCATCCTGAGACAATGACGATCCTCTTGTCATTTACACTGAAGGTTGGTTGAGGCCCAGACTCACTCCAGTGAGATGGAGTCCTAGCTATCTCTGTGTTAGAGGCCACACACCTCTCAGTTTTAACTGGGATAATATGCACAGAATCCATGGTTCCCCCTCCTTACCCTCCTAAAAGAAATCAGATCCTTTAGCCATTGAAATAGCATGACTGAGGTCAGGAAGGATGCGTTGAGGTCAGTTGTGGACACTTATATAAATAATAATTTTCCAGTGGGAACTGTGAACTCTCCTTGTCTCTTCTATTTTTAAATGCTAATTGCTTCTGATTTTGTTGATATAGGCGGAGCTAATAAGAACGTTTGCTTCCTAACCATTGAACTTAACGTATCTGTTTTTGGACACTTGTGATTTATTTTTGCACACATGCTGCAAACTGGTGCTAATTACTTGAAAGGATCAGGGTTTCTATTCCGAGAGGGATGACGACAGAATGTCAATTTGTAGTCTCTGAGCATAGTGTCCCAATTATCAATGCATTCCAGACCAGAATGGACTTGGCACCTTCTTGAAGGGATTTGGCTGTTCTTTTATCAGCCAGTCCCTGGACGTAGGTTCATGAAAACTTGCTTTCTAGTAACTTGTGGGTGTGCCTGTTCTTTCCTCAGTCTCAAAGACCATTTAGTGACGTATCAGTGTCCCAAATACCTACCATACCATGTCCAGCTTGAATGCTTCTCTCTCAGAGCCTTCTTTGATCTCTTTGGCTAAAGACAAGTTTCACTTCCTTATCAAAGTCCCAGAGTATTTGGCTGATCCCTTCCTCAAAGGACACAGCACTTTCTACTTTGAATTGAAATTATTTGCCCACCTTCTTATCTTCTTTCTGCATTATAAGCCCCCCAGGGACAACACCTTATCTGTGTTATATTTGTCCCCACTGACAGCACACAGAAACTTCGCCTAATGCCCCATGTTTCATTCATTGGTTTAGCTGAAGTGCTTTTCCTCTAATATTTCACCTGCTCAAGAAAACTGTAAGGTAGGTTTAAGTAAGTATGGGACAAATGATTGACTCCGTCTATACACACACAAATAAAATGACTAAAGTCTATAATGATTATATGAAGTTTAGCTGGAGAATCCAACTTTTAACTATCATACCAAGGAAAAAACAAAACACTGCGCTGTAGGGAATGGTTGGAGAATAGGGACAAAGGACTTAAAACTTGATCTACTTAGCAAGTGTCTATGCCAAGTACTGTGTCTACACCGTGGATACAAAGGTGAATGAGAACATACTAGTTTAAATTTTTAGTCCAGGGGTCAGAAAACTATACCCAATGAGCCAAGTCTGGCTCACCATCTGCATTTGTGAAAAAAGTCTAATACACTTGGTTTGTGTAGTGTCTGTGGCCACTTTCCCAGCTCTGACCAAGGCTGTATGCCCTACAGAGACAAAAGTATTTATTATCTGTAATCTATCCCTGTATAGAAAAAGTCTGTTGAGCCATTTTGTACCCAGGTTTAAAAGTCCTTAAAATATACCAGAGACAGAACCATGTAGAGTGAGGACAGGGTTCCATATGAGACCTAACAGACTTGGAAAGTCAAGAAAGGCCACTTGTACTGGAACCACGGGGGCAGAGACCACTTAGGTCTTGCTTGCTGTGGTATTACAAGTGCCTGTGTCGTTCCTGGCACATAGTAGCTTGCTTAGGAAATATTTATGAAATGAATGAATGAGTGGGGTTACTTCTAAGGTGGGAGTGAGAGGATGATTGGAGTGATTTAGGAGGAGTGTGAAGGGATCAGCAGAGAAGGAGGATAGCATGTGCAGAATGCTGAAGCAAGAGAGAGCCAGATACCATGGAGAGCACAGGCGGCTCAGCTGGTGGGAGTACAGCATTCAGGAGCAGGGTTTGCTGTTATCTGTCTTAAATGTGGCAGTGTGTACATGTCCATCCCAAACTCCCAAACTATCCCTCCCTTACCCCATCTTTCCCCGAGCAGCCACAAGTTCCTTCTCTAAGTCTGTGAATCTCTTTCTGTTTTGTAAATAAGTTCATTTGTATAATTTCTTTTTAGATTCCACATATAATGGGTGTCATATGATAGTTCTTCTCTGACTTACTTCACTCAGTATGACAATCTCTAGGTCCATCTATGCTACTGAAAATGACACTATTTCATTCATTTTAATGGCTTAGTAACATTCCGTTGCATATATGTATCACATCTTTATGCATTCCTTTGTCAATGGACACTTAGGTTTCTTCCACGTCTTGGCTATTATAAACAGCGCTGCAATGAACGTTCGGGTGCATGTACCCTTTTGGATCATGTTTTCCTCCAGATACTTGCCCAGGAGTGGGATTTCAGGGTCATATGGAGCTCTAGTTTTAGCTTTTTAAGGAACCTCCATACTGTTCTCCACTCTTCGCATCTGGCGACCACCTGTTGTGAAGAGCTGACTCATTTGAAAAGACCCTGATGCTGGGAAAGATTAAAGGGGGGAGGAGAAGGAGACGACAGAGGATGAAATGGTTGGATGGCATCACGGACTCAATGGGCATGAGTTTGAGTAAACTCCTGGAGTTGGTGAAGGACAGGGAGGCCTGGCATGCTGCAGTCCGTTGGGTCGCAGAGTCAGACATGACTGAGTAACTGCACTGAACTGACTTGATACTGTTCTCCATAGTGGCTATACAATTTACATTCCAGCAACAGCATAGGAGGATTCCCTTCTCCAGGAGTGGGGTTTGGAAGTCAGAAGGCTGGAAGGTAAGAAGGAGTCAGACCACGCAGGCCACTGAAGCCTCCTTATGGAGGTAGATCTTTATTCTGGAGGCCACGGAGAGCCACTAATAAGTTGTAAGCAGGGCAAGAACAAGTTCAGAATGCTGCTTCAGAAAGACCACTTTGGTTGCTTTATGGAAAATCAGTTACAAGTATGGTAAGCCCAGCACACAGCTGGTTAAGAGCTGTGACAGAAATCCAGGGGCCTGCCTTAAGGTAGTGACATTGGTGAGAGGAATCAGTGGACTGATTTGAGAGATATTTAGGAAGGAGAGATAATAGGACTTGGTAGTTGATTTTTGGGGTAATGAAGAGTCAGAGGGATGACTTAAAGAGGATGACAAGAGCTCTATCTTGTCATAGATGTGGGTAGAAAGTAGGACCCTAGGGAGGGGGGCACATGAGGAAGAAAAAGTTAAGAGGAAGGAAAAATATGGGCTCTGTTTGGGGCATGCTGAATTTGAGGTGATATTTACAAGGTAGTTAAATACATGTGTTTGAAACTCAAGTGGGTCATCCTTTCTAAAGATCAAAACTTAGGAGTCATTAGAATCTAAAGAGTAATTAAAGTCATTAGAGTCAATTAAATTTCTTTGGGAGGGTATGTAGAGTGAGAAAAGAAAAGGGTCAAAGGAAACATCTCAAAACTCCAAGGAATGCCAACATTTACTGGAGGAAAAGAACTCAAGCAGTCCTCGAAAAAGCCTGAGAAAGAGAGAAGATCCAGGGAGAAAACCAGTACAGTTTTGTGTCACAGAGTCAAGAGACATGGTCTAGCAGTGGTGAGAGTTTCAAATGATTAAGAAATGTCTGCTGTAATAAAGAGGGAAGCAGAGATACAGACACATTTACTCTGGCACTTCAGGACGGCAGCTTGGGTAGGATGGTCAGAGCAGAAGCAAGACTCCAGTGAGCTGAACCATAACTGGGAGGTGAGGAAATGGAGACATCACAGACCGTGTACAAAGGAATTTGGGTGGGGAGGACAGCTGCTGATGGATGTCTCTTTTCTTTTCTTTTCTTTCGTCTTTTTTTTTTTTTTTAAGTTGGGAGAAATTTGATCATGCTTAAACATTAGCTGGGAGGAAACAATGGTCTCATTTTAATAAATCACTAGGGAAACTTGGCTTCTGCAGATGACTTCACAAGTCATATCTCATTAGAAAAAGAAAATTCAGTAACCCAGTGTGTTCTCTTTTTGTAGTTAGTTCCAGGAAGCTTAGAATCAAATTCAGTTCCTTCTAGGTGTCTGGTAGTATTTGCTGTCACTTCCTTCACTTGCTTTCTGTTCTGTTTTGTATCTCAGTATCTTATTTCTGAAGAATAATTATTGTGAGCTGTTTACAAGGCCCTTTCACACATGACCGGTCACAGTGTTCATCCTCCATTCCACTCGCATTTAATTTGTGTCCATGGCGGCCATGAGCTTTGCTCTGGGTAGCAGATACAATGTAAACAAAACAGCTCGGTGGCTTGCAGTCTGGCTGACAAGACTGACATCAACTGAATGAGTACAGTAATAATTACAACCGTGGTAAGTGGAACAAAGGAAAGTACTAGAAGACCTCAGAATCTGAGGGGTCAGGAAGAGTGTCTGAAGCAGGAACAGAGACTTGGACATGGTGGGGGATGGGGGAACTCCAGTCACAATGAAATGTCCTCTATGGAAACCCTGTGATGATCATCCAGCTCCCGCCTGGACACTGGCAATGATGGAAACCAGTGCTGCATTTTTGGACGGTACCAATAGTCAAAAATGAGTAGAATATGGCTCACGTCACCTCTGCCCGGAGACCTATACCTTGAGCTCACACAAATAAGTTTAACTTTTTTTCTAGCATGCTCTCTCACAGCTGGAAAGTGGCAGCAGAAATGCCTATGTGCACATATTTACAGATAGATTTGTTAAAACAGGTTTTCCAGTTTTCCTTTTCTTTATTTCCAGATGATGACTTGTTAAAAGAGATTTCTGTTTACAAATATTCATCCTTAACTTCTTCTACAGATATACAACTCCTTGCTTCCTTATATAGATTGGTTAGCTAGATACCTGCTGCCCAACTAATAATTCCAAATATGGGACCAAAGAGTTGTAACAAAAGACTACATTTCTAAGCTTCTCTTGCAGCTAGGTGCACTATATTACAAGCAAATTTTAAGCAGTCAGCTCTCTTAGAAGGAAAAAAAGCCTTGATTCATAGCATTTGCCAATTTTCCTGTTGTTAATTCTCCTGAGACTAATTTAAAGCTGTCAGCATGACTCACTGAATGTGGAGTTGGGAGGAAATGCACACAATGGGCTTTCACTTGCCCTGGGACTGACTCCAGCACACCACTGACTAAATGGACCAGAAGATGAAGTTACCAACAGGATGCGAGGGAAGCAATGTGTGCAACTGCCCAGATGTGTGTTAAAAGGAAGTGGGGTACCTCCATCTCCCCGTTTCCTCCTTCCAATGGTCTGGAATACAGACATAGTATATACCATGGAGAAAAGGACAGCATTCTAGAGATAGCAGAGCAACAAGATAGGAGGAACCTGGTTTCCAAATTTTTTAAAGCTACCTTACTAGCCCTAATTTCCTTGTGGATAGTTTTTAATGTAAAAAAGAAATTTCTAACTTGTTTCTAACTTGGATCCCTCATTTGTTGTTCAGTCACTCAGTCATGTCCAACTCTTTGCAACCCCATGGATTTCAGCACACCAGGCTTCCCTGTCCTTCACCATCTCCTGGAGCTTACTCAAACTTATGTCCATTGAGTCAGTGATGGCATCCAACCATCTCATCTTCTGCCACCCCCTTCTCCTCCTGCCTTCAATCTTCCCGAGCATGAGAGTCTTTCTAATGAGTCAGCTCTTCACATCAGATTGTCAAAGTATCGAAGCTTCAGTTTCAGCATCAATCTTTCCAGCGAATATTCAGGATTCATTTCCTTTAGGATTGACTGGCTTGATCTCCCTGCAGTCCAAGGGACTTCCAAGAGCTTTCTCCAATACCACAGCTCAAAAGTATCAATTTTTCAGCCTTCAGACCTTTATGGTCCAACTCTCACATCCATACATGACTACTGGAAAAACCATAGCTTTGACTATACACACATGTGTTGGCAAAGTTGTCTGTGCTTTTTAATATGCTGTCTAGATTTGTCAGAGTTTTTCTTCCAAGGAGCAAGTGTCTTTTCATTTTGTGGCTGCAGTCACCATCTGTAGTGATTTTGAAGTCCAAGAAAATAAAGCTTGTCACTGTTTCCTTTGTTTCCCCATCTATTTGCCATGAAGTGATGGGACCAGGTGCCATGATCTTTGTTTTTTGAATGTTGAGCTCATAGAACAGGTGAAATTGTATCCCAAATGACAGTCATCCATTACAGAATGGCAATGAGACCACATCATGTAGAATCCTGCTACTTACAAGGTACAGTGAGAGCAGATGAATTAGATATGCTCCTGCTTCAGGAAGCCCATCCCAGGATGAAAAACATCATGTACTCAAATTGCTATGAGGCAAGGTAGAGGTCATGAGTGCTCTAAGGTAATGCAACCCGTCAATCATGCAGATTTAAAGGAAAGGATGATGGTCATGGTGATGATGAGACAGTATGTGATTCCCACTTTCAAAGATGGTTATAACTTTGAAAAGTAGAATGGAGCAACAAAACATTTCAGGCAGAGGGACTGTACTTTTCATTCAGATTTTAGATTCCAATCATTCTGAAAATGTGATCCCTCAGAAAATCTCTAGACTGTTTTTTCTTCCAAAATAGAACAAATTAATATTGCAAAACTATGACAAAAATGTTTCAGATATTTAAGAGAATCAATTGTTTTCTGAGTCTCTTATCCCACCATTTACAAAGAGCCCTTGATTTGTTCATTTTGAAGCATTTTGGTGGATTAATTCAAGCATTCCTCTGAGTGTTTTCCTAAGCAGATCTTTCTGGCTTATTTTTAACTGTGCAAGGTGTATAGAGACACTAAGATTTCATTCCTTAAAAACATCTGTAATGCAAACTTTTCACTAATGCAAAAGGGCTCTCTTAATTTTCCTTAAGGGAAAAAATAATGCCTTATGTTCCTTTTTCATTGCTTCACAGTGCCCAGCATAGCACTGAGCACAAGAGAAGCTCTCAGTAAATATGTATTCATCCAAGTGTGAGTCACAGATTTGAGATTCTGAAGGAAGATATTGGGATTATGGAGTGAGGAAGGGACCACACAAATGGCCTGGGGATGTAAAGAAAAGCCTGGTGTATGTGTGGTAAAGTCTTAGGAATGAGCCTTTGAGGTCCCCCAGCAGATGCTAACAGTGAAGCCCCAATCTCCTTTTCTCATCATTGCATAGATCAGATGGTAGAGGCCCTGAAGGAAAATGGCCTTGATAAAGGTGACAAAGCCACTAAGTTCTAGCACTGGGTTTAGCTTTCTAGGGCTCTTCTGGGCTGGCCCATCTTTGTTTTCAAGATTTTTTTTTTCCAAATTCATGTCACCATAAACATAACAATAAGAATACTATGCATTTTTGGACATTCAAATTCACACTGTGTTCCTTCCTCAGAAAATGAGTGCGTGAGTCAATATAAAGTAGTGGGAACAAAGCCATATATTGAAATTTCAAGGCTTGAAAATGTGACTCCTTTTGGCAAAGGAACTAAAACATTAAAATTGGGGAGTTCTCCCAACCCATCAGGACATCCAGGTGTTATCTGCTTAGCCTCTCCCTCTCAGTGGAGTGAGAGTATACAAGTCAGGCAGGCAGATTCCTTAAAGAAAACCGAGCAGAAAATATCTAATCTCCACGGGGTTATGTGAGGATGGAGAGTGAGGCAGGGAGGGAGATGAAGGAACCAAGCTGGTGTGGTCAGGACAACATGGATGGAGCTAGTTCTTGTCAGATGTCTAAGAAATGCAGAAGACTGCAGTTCTTAATAAGAGCAGCTGTAAATGATACACTCCAACCCTCCTTACATATTAGCAACAGGATACGTTTATAAGGAAAACTTTATGGAGGAGGCATCATGCTGGAGTGAGAACCAAGTTCTGGTCCAAACTTAGTAAACTTTCTGCAACTTGGACAGTTTATCTCCCTCCTGAGTCTCATTTTCTTCATAGACAAACTGGGATCTCTTCCACATCTAGTGACTTGTGTCTCTTTCACATGTTAAGATACTAATACTTAAATTTCTGAGACAACTTTAACTTTTATGATTGCAATATACTCTATCATGAACTTCTGTAGAGCTCTGAGAATTATTTTCTTTTTCGTCATCACTTAACAACTGGCTAAGATATTCAGCTCACAACCCATTTAGTGACTCAAGTTATAGAAAAACCAAGAGAAGTGATATGGAATGTTACTTTATTTTTCAAAGTTGGAAGGGGAAATTGCCTATATACTTAACAAAGATAATGACTTATTTGTATTACCCTAGAGAAGTAGAATTAGTCACATAACTTTAAATAGAGTTTAAAGTTTCCTGTACTCTCTCCCATGGTTCAAGTCTTTAAAGATAAATTATCCTTAAGTTTGGCCCAGAGATTCCTTTTTATTTAGGGCCAACAGGAAAGCCTACTGTGGTCCAAGGCACAATCATTTTAGGCTTAATCTCTTGACATAGTCCATTTATCTATCTCTGTTCTCCCTGCCATACCCACCTCCCAAGTCCTTTTCCACGTAGCAGCCACAGTGATCTATTTAAAAGCCAAATCAAATGGTGTGACACCTCTGCTTAAAGTGCTCCGGTGACTTCCAGCCTCACTCAGAGTAAGAGCCATACTTCCACTCAGGCCCTGCCAGATACAACTGCCCATCAGATTTCCACTCCTACCCATTCCCCCTCACAAACTTTGCTGTAGCTACAGTGGCCTCCTTGCCGTTCCCGGGACACCCAAGCAACCTCTCAGCGTAAGATCCTTTCTGGTGATGTCTCCTTTGAGAACATTCTTCCCCAGATAGTAACAGGGTGCACTCCTTCCTTCAGACCTCGACTCAGAACTCACCTCCACTAAATAATACATTCATGCCCTTTATCTTCCACCCCCTAATGTATTCTGCATAGTACCCTTTGTTATATTTGCTGTCTGTGTCTTTCCTATCTGTTCCTTCCCATTAGAAAATAAGCTCTGTGAGTTCAGAGATCTTATCTGTTGTGTTCATTCACTCTTATATCTTTAGGGCTTAGAAGTTCATGTGGCATATAGTCAGCTTTCAATAAATGTTTATTCAATGTATACTCAGAAGGAGTACTTTTTAAATATATTTTGTGTTTATGTTGTACATTGATTTATTTTGTTTTATTGGGCAATGTGTACAGAATAATTTGAATTGGAAAATTTTACTTTTTTCTCAGTTATATAAAACAATGACCACAGAGAATGTCAAAAGTCCCTGTGAGATCATTGCCAAGCATGGCAAATTTCAGGGCAGTATAGAAGGGCTGAGCTGGTGGTCAACCAGATAAAGTTGAGGAAACTTGAAAAATGCAGAAGTTTGACACCAAAAGCCATGGTGGGGCCATTTCTACCAAGCTGTAGAGTATATACAGGTAGACAGTGCTTTCCTTTCCTCCTGGGGAACTTAATTTTACAGCAGAGGTGCTATGTAGCTCTGTCACCTGACAGTAGCTGTACTGATGTGGAGATCTTCCTTTAGATTGTCAGGACGTCATATTACCTTGATTCTACAAGTGTTAACATCATTGGATGGCTTGGGCTTGGGCAGGCGTGTTACTGTCCAGTTGACTAAGGCATTAAGATGCGGGAGAGATACACACAGGGAAAGGGTGTTGGGAACAGGGCCCAGAGCCTCTGTAGGTGATTTCAGATCCGGTTTCAGCTACTCCACACTGGGTGAGCTCAAGAAAGCTGCTTAAGTAACCCAGAGCGCATTCTTCTCTTCTGCACAACATTAGTCACAAACAATTCCTACCTTACCACCTCATGGCATGAAATAGCCAGTGTGAGAATTTCTCAAAGTAAATAGAACTCCATGCAAACCACTCAATAAATGACTAAATGCCATTGCTGGGGTTCTTTAGGCTGATTTCTGAAAAGATTAGTAGGTATGTCTAAGTTAACAGTCTTATCTGAGTCCTGCTTTTCACCAAGAGAATGCAACCAGGATTTTATGTCAGTTTTACGGAATCTGAATTTAGGAGTTGTATCTGGGGATCTGTTCATTCATCTAACACCACATCTTGTGAGCACAGCCCTGATCAGGGTTTTAAGTTCATACTAAGGGCTCCTAACTCTTCTACTGGGGAAGATGGGTCTGTGATATTAAATTCTTGAACATTTCTGAATCCCTTAACCAGATACCAAACAGTGAGGACTAGAGCAAGTCACTTTCAGTTCAGTTCAGTTCAGTTCAGTCGCTCAGTTATGTCATACTCTTCGCGACCCCATGAATCACAGCACGCCAGGCCTCCCTGTCCATCAACAACCCCTGGAGTTCACTCAGATTCACGTCCATCAAGTCAGTGATGCCATCCAGCCATCTCATCCTCTGTCGTCCCCTTCTCCTCCTGCCCCCAATTCCTCCCAGCATCAGAGTCTTTTCCAATGAGTCAACTCTTCTCATGAGCTGGCCAAAGTACTGGAGTTTCAGCTTTAGCATCATTCCTTCCAAAGAAATCCCAGGGCTAATCTCCTTCAGAATGGACTGGTTGGATCTTGCAGTCCAAGGGACTCTCAAGAGTCTTCTCCAACACCACAGTTCAAAAGCATCAATTCTTTGGCACTCAGCTTTCTTCACAGTCCAACTCTCACATCCATACATGACTACTGGAAAAATCATAGCCTTGACTACTGCTGCTGCTGCTGCTAAGTCACTTCAGTTGTGTCTGACTCTGTCCCCCATCCCTGGGATTCTCCAGGCAAGAACACTGGAGTGGATTGCCATTTCCTTCTCCAATGCATGAAAGTGAAAAGTGAAAGTGAAGTCTCTCAGTCATGTCCAACTCTTGGCGACCCCATGGACTGCAGCCTACCAGGCTCCTCCGTCCATGGCCTTGACTAGACGGACCTTAGTTGGTAAAGTAATGTCTCTGTTTTTGAATATGCTATCTAGGTTGGTCATAACTTTTCTTCCAAGGAGTAAGCGTCTTTTAATTTCATGGCTGCAGTCACCATCTGCAGTGATTCTGGAGCCCCAAAAAATAAAGTCTGACACTGCTTCCACTGTTTCCTCATCTATTTCCCATGAAATAGGGACTGGATGCCATGATCTTCATTTTCTGAATGTTGAGCTTTAAGCCAACTTTTTCACTCTCCTCTTTTACTTTCGTAAAGAGGCTGTTTAGTTCCTCTTCACTTTCTGCCATAAGGGTGGTGTCACCTGCATATCTGAGGTTATTGATATTTCTCCCGGCAATCTTGATTCCAGCCTGTGCTTCTTCCAGCCCAGCGTTTCTCATGATGTATTCTGCATATAAGTTAAATAAGCAGGGTGACAATGTACAGCCTTGACGTACTCCTTTTCCTATTTGGAACCAGTCTGTTGTTCCATGTCCAGTTCTAACTGTTGCTTCCTGACCTGCATATAGGTTTCTCAAGAGGTAAGTCAGGTGGTCTGGTATTCCCATCTCTTTCAGAATTTTCCACAGTTTATTGTGATCCACACAGTCAAAGGCTTTGGCATAGCCAATAAAGCAGCAATAGACATTTTTCTGGAAATTTCTTGCTTTTTCGATGATCCAGCGGTTGTTGGCAATTTGATCTCTGGTTCCTCTGTCTTTTCTAAAATCAGCTTGAACATCTGGAAGTCACTTTACTCCCCCTCAGATCAGTTAGGTAATAATGCCTCCATTTTAAGGGTTGTGAAAATTAAGTATTAGAACAGACAATGTTTGAAAAAGCATTAGGAAGTCAATAAAGGACTATATAACTACTTTGCTTCAATAAATGATTCATGCTTTTCCTAATCCAAATGTTAATGATGATACTGTTTATACTATTTTACTCTAGGCCTCCTCAAATATGTTGATTAAGTGGGTAGTCAATAGCTAATAAGTACATGAATAATTAAAATCTTTTATTGGACTTTTTAATCTGACATCTTACCAAAAAAGAGGAAACTGGCTTATAGCTTATCATTATGCCAAGATGGTCATAGAGACAAAAAATATCACTGTTTCACTGTTGTCATACTAACAAACATTTACTGAGTACATGCTATGTGACCAAGACTGAGCTAAGTACTCTATTCCAAAGACTGAGCTAAGCATTCTATTCTTCATCATCTCATTTAATTATCAAGGAAGTGAAAGTGTTAGTTACTCGGTCATGTCCAACTCTTTGCAACCCCATGGACTGTAGACCCCCAGGCTCCTCTCTCCATGGAATTCTCCAGGCAATAATACTCGAGTCAGGTAGCCATCCCCTTCTTCAGGGAATCTTCCGAACCTAGGGACTGAATCTGGGTCTCCTGCATTGCAGGCAGATTCTTTACGATAGGGGCTTCCTTGGTGGCTCAGAGGTTAAAGCATCTGCCTCCACTGCGGGAGACCTGGGTTCCATCCCTGGGTTGGGAAGATCTCCTAGAAAAGGAAATGGCAACACACTCCAGTACTCTTGCCTGGGGAATCCCATGGACAGAGGAGCCTGGTAGGCTACAGTTCATGGGGTCACAAAGAGTCGGACATGACTGAGCGACTTCACTTTCACTTTTCTTTCTTTACCATGTGAACCATCAAGGAGGCCCCAATTACCAAAGGGGCCCCTTTGGTATAGGTAATTACCTATACCAAATTATCTATAGCCCCAAGTACCAAAGGTACTATTTTTATTCCCATATTATAGAGGAAACTGAAGCCCAAAGCATCTAAGTAACTTGACTAAGTTCACACAACTATTAAATTTAAAAAGACAACTTTTTAGACGTACATACAGTGTACTTGATATTACTTTATACTGCTGTTGTTGTTTAGTTGTTAAGTCATGTCTGACTCTTTTGCAACCCCATGGACTGTAGCCTACCGTTTTCCTCTGACCATAGTATTTCCCAGGAAAGAATGCTAGATTGTCTTGCCATTTCCTTCTCCAGGAGATCTTTTCAACCCAGGGATTAAACCCATATCTCCTGCATTGACAGGTGGTTTCTCTACCACTGAGCCACCAGCGAAGCCCTACTTTATACTGAATCTGTCAAAATAAAACTTTTGAAATGTCTTGAGTGACATGAAGTTGAGGTCACTAGCGCAAAAGAACATGGGCAAAATGTTAATACACAAGTAGTGAACTTGTATGAGGATGTATGCATGTTTGTCCGAAGGGATGGGAAAAAAGCAAAGAAGTATGAGAAAAGTCTGCTGCTGCTGCTAAGTCACTTCAGTCGTGTCCAACTCTGTGCGACCACATAGACGGCAGCCCACCAGGCTCCCGCATCACTGGGATTCTCCAGGCAAGAACACTGGAGTGGGTTGCCATTTCCTTCTCCAATGCATGAAAGGGAAAAGGGAAAGTGAAGTCGTTCAGTCGTGTCCGACCCTCAGCGACCCCATGGACTGCAGTCTTCCAGGCTCCTCCGTCCATGGGATTTTCCAGGCAAGAGGACTGGAGTGGGGTGCCATCTAGTTAAAGAAAATCACTGCAGTTGCCTACAACTTGTTGCTCTGCACTTCTTTACATGGAGAGACACTTGCCAGCTTACTGACTGATTTGCTAATCAACAAATATACTGAGCACTTACTATGTGCAAGGACAGGTGTTCAAGTCTAGAGAACAGAGAACACAGTCACAGAGCCTCCTCACTGCACCGCACAGACTCCTGGATAAATTGTGAGATAAATGCACTGTGATTATTTCTTATGTATATGTGTACTACCTAAGTAAATTTCCTCTGGGGTAATGCTCTTAAGTTAGTTCTTACCCAAACTGTCCTTTTACACAACTGCTCAAGAAAAGAAATAAGGGAGAATGTCCAACTTTGTAGAATTTGGGGATAGGATTTGGAGAAGAAGGTGAGTTATTTAAATTGGTCAAGATGTTGGGACATAGGATACTTTTATCTTCAGCAGGACTTTAAGCTTTGGGGGGGAAAAAAATCCAATGTCCTGAAAGCTAAATAAAGGAAACTGGGCCTCTGATTCCCCAAGGTTCAGATTAAGGGCCCAACTCTTCTATGAGGTTTGGGAGGGATGAGAGACTAGATTTCCATTATAAGTAACCCTGGAGTTCAATCAATGTGTATTTCTTGTGAAGCTCTTGAAGAAACCTGGGATAAGGCCAAAGTAGGCCGAGTCAGGAGAGCAGGGAATGCCTATAGCTGATTTCGCTTTGCACAGCATTTAGTGCTGTGAATCACAGCTAAAGAAAGCAGCCAGTGGTGGCAGAGGTAACCCCCTGCTGGAGGCCTGGTCATCAGACTGTCTCTTTTCCCCCATGCAGGCAACGTGGGCTTGGTTTGCATGTGTGGTATATGTGCACTTCCCCGCCTCAGAAAACAGAAGGTCTTGTAATTAGAGGCCATGACATTCATAGCCCAGCCCATCTAAGTACCAGTTCTTGCTACAGGCAGGTTGTCTTACTTTTCTCTGTGAGTTTCCTCATCTCCGTCATGAGGCTGACTACACAGAGCTACTGAGTCACTCAGGTGACATGAAGGACATTCATCTACAGTCTGTCATACAAAGGGAATCCAGAAAGAGAAAAACAAATATCACATATTAACACATATATATGGAATTTAGAAGAATGATACTGATGAGCCTCTTTGCAGGCCAGGAATAGAGACGCAGACATTGAGAGCCGATTTGTGGGCACAGCAGGGGAGGGAGAGGGTGGGACGAATTGAGAGAGTAGCATTGGCGTATGTACACTACCAGCTGTGGAACAGATAGCCAGTGAGAAGCTGCTATATGGCGCAGGGAGCTCAGTTTTGTGCTTTGAGCTGACCTAGAGGAGTGGAATGGGGGAGACAGGAGGGACACGCAAGAGGGAGGGATATATACACACATGCAGCTGATTCACGCTGTTGTACAGCAGAAACTAACGCAACTTTATAAAGCAATTAGACTCCAATTTAGTAAATAAATAAGCACACTGGGAGGTGATCAAGTTTCTCAAACATGAAAGTGTAAATAATTTAAAATCTAAAAAGCTTTGAATACAGATGACCATACCCATCCACAGTCAAAAACAAAAGTGAAACTAATGACTGATGCACACAAAGCCCTGGCTACACACCCTGTTGACACAGAACAGAGCTCCAACTCACTCGCTGATTTTCAAGGTCCTCCCCGAGGTATTTCCTTTTTACTATCGTTGCCTCTTTCTCTAGCCCCCTTTTGTCTCTTGTAGTTTTGTCAAATTAACTGCTCAGTAACTCAGGAGCCAGAATACAGGCGTGTTGTACCTCCATTTATTTGTTGGGCCATTTCCACCTCCTGGAATGCTTTCCCCTACACATCTGTATATCCAAACCTGTTTAAACACAGCCTTCTCGAGGAAGGGTTCCATCTCTGATTTTTCCCTGTTTGCAAATCATCTCTACTTAATCTGAGCATCCCTAGCATTTTTATTTGTACCTCATACGCTAAGAACTTATATACCCATGAATATCCTGGTTCCTTGAGAAGGATTATGTCTAATTCCGCTTTGGTTCTTTTTGTTACTTACCAGGGACATGATAATAGCTAATGGCTAAGATTTACTGAGCACTTAACATGTGTGATCTCTTTTAATCCTTGCAGCTAACTGAGGATTCTGATACTATATTTTCCTCATTTTGCAAATAAGGAAACAGGGAGTACACAATGGTTATGAAAGTTGCCCAGGTACACAGTTATTGAGGGGTGAAACCAAGTTGAAAACCAGGAATTTCCAGTATAAATCTACAGTTTATTCTTAGGATAGGAAGTAGTAAATGCTTGTTGAGTGAATGAACACATGGATGAATGAAGAAAGTGTGAGTCTTTAAGCGTGAATACTCCCATTCTATGTATAGGACTTCAGGTTTTATTTCAGGTCATGGACACTCAAGGAATATTCGCAGAGTCAATAACTGAAAGAATCAGTACTAGAGCAGATGTAGGGGACTGCTTAGTCTAGAAGGTTCTCAAAAGGGAGTCATTTGCTCCTTCTTTCAACATTTACTCACCACTATTTATTCTTTCAGCATTTATCAAATAACTGCCAAACACTGGGAAGATGACACGGCCTGCTGCCTGCTAAGTTGCTTTATTTGTGTCTGACTTTCTGCTACCCCACGGACTGTATCCCACCAGGCTCCTCTGTCCATGGGATTCTCCAGGTGAGAATATTGGAGTGGGTTGCCAGGCCCTCCCCCAGGGGATCCTCCCATTCCAAGATGACACTGAATAAAGAATAAATCAGACATGAGTCCTGGTTTGTGGATGCTTATGTTTTGGTAAATGAGAATTGACTGGTGTTTTTCAAGTCTGAAAAAAGGCAGACGTTGGCAGAGTAAAGGTAACTCGAGCTCAGGGAATGACCAACAAAACATTCAGAGGTGACCAGTAAGGTAAGCCTGCTGCTGAAGGGGCAGGGGCTTCCCCTTAAAGAGGAACTGCAGCTGAAGATCATGAAGCGCCTGATGACTCACGCATCAAAATAGGAAACTCTGTCTGATAGGGAAGGTGGCAGCATCCAGGCAGCTGAAACCACGAAGATCCTACACAAATACTCACCACAGTCGACTTCATCCTTGCTGCTTGGGCTAGTGTCTGAGGAGGGGAGGACCCATTTACTGGCCAGGGCTGGAGGCAGGGCAGCATTGTGGTGAGAGACCCCAGGCTCTTGGAGTCACTGTCTAACTCTGAACAAAGACTCCTTCCTGCAACAGCTCTACAAATTCGGGCATTCAGGAAAGCAGATAATCACAATACCTTTTGCACTAGCTGTTGTGAAGATCGAAGAGCTAACACCTGAAAAGAACACAGAACAAGCCTGGCTTACAAGCAGTTTAGCTATTTTTATTACACTTCAATCATTGATTCTAATTGTTTTTATTGAACAAACAATTCAAACAATATATTTGAATCAAAGAACCCCTAGTGAATTTTCAAAGGAAGAGAGGATGTTTATATTTCACTTGGGTATGAACCAGGAGTATAAATCACACATCCTATACCTTATAACTACTTCATTCCTAAGATGACAGTGCTCTCATTGGCCCAGGGCCTGGCTTCTCTAAAGTGCCATACAGTTTCTCATGCAGCAGAACTCCAAGTAGATGTCGATGTTCCATGTTTGTGAACTTTAACCCAAGACTTTAAGAGGAGCATAGGATAATTCTGCCAAAGTTACACAGTTATATTTTCTTTTACTTTACCAGAACACTGCATCTATCAGAATCCACATTCTATTTTTTGGTATTTAAATGTTACCCTAACCTAAAACGTAGATATTTCTTTATTAAGGCAAGTGTTGGTGTAATCCCTATATTTCTTTTCCATTTAAAATATCAAATATATATCTTAAGACATATATATTATAGAAAAAATTTTTAATTTATGTAAGTAATTTACAAACTGATGCTGGACCTAACTCTACAGAAAAAAGAATTCTGATTTTATATTTCACATATAGCCTTTTCATATAAATATGTTTTAGTACAAACAACAGTTTTTAAATTTATGACCAATGAGTAAATTTTTTCAGAATGTTATTGTTTCTATTTATTTATGTTTACATATCGAACATTGCAATTTACCACCAGATGCTAGGGTCTTAGTTTGCCCTGTTTTCTATAAGATTCCTTAAATAAAAGAATACACCAGTAAAAGGGGAAGAGACTTCCCAAATTGCCTGAAGGGATAACTTAGTTGAATAGCTAAGGAATTTTTTTAAAAATCTCTACTTTGTTACACACTAGCACCAGTCATAGAAAATATTTGGAGCTAATTGGTGGGTGAGGCACAGGGGTAGGTTTGAGATAATCTAGAGAAGGTAGTCGGAGAAGGCAATGGCACCCCACTCCAGTACTCTTGCCTGGAAAATCCCATGGACGGAGGAGCCTGGTAGGCTGCAGTCCATGGGGTCGTGAAGAGTTGGACACGACTGAGCGACTTCTCTTTCACTTTCATGCATTGGAGAAGGAAATGGCAACCCACTCCAGTGTTCTTGCCTGGAGAATCCCAGGGACGGGGGAGCCTGATGGGCTGCCGTCTATGGGGTCGCAGAGTCAGACACGACTGAAGCGACTTAGCAGTAGCAGCAGCAGCAACAGAGAAGGTAGTGGCTATGGTAAAAATCCCAGACTTTGGTGCCAAGAGGACTAGGTCCCAAATCTTGACTCTGCCACACTGGCTATGTGGCTTCTGAGCCTCAGTTTATTCAAATGAAAAGCAATCATAATAACATCAACCTCACAAAATTGTTGGGAGGCTTAGAGCTAATAAGTTATTTAAAGTGCTTGAAACAGAGTGTGTGTGCATGCTCACTCTCTAAGTTTTGTCCAACTCTTTGCAACTCCATGGACTGTAGCCCACCAGGCTTCTCTGACCATGGATTTCCCAGGCAAGAATACTGGCATATGTTGCCGTTTCCTCCTCCAGGGGATCTTCCATACCCAGGGATTGAACCCACATCTCCTGCCTTGGCAGGTGAATTCCTTACCACTGAGCCACCTGGGAACATAGTAGATACACAAATAGCTAGCAGGTCTTAGGATGAGGATTATTTTGATATATTTGCATGCAGATATAAGTAGATGGTGTTCACAGTGTATTTTGTTGTTGTTGTGTACTGATAATTTTCAAATGCATATTAGCCACTTCCTTGAGGTTGGCACAATGGGATCTGAGAGAAGTTGGCTCATTCTTATACTCCATAAAACTTTCTATAGCGCCTGACCCAAAGCACACTAGAGACAGCATCACTCTATACATACTCAGCACATCACCACTGATAATGAAGAGCAGCGCACTCTGCTAGGAGTAGGGAGACCAGTGATTTAGTCCTGAGTCCATCTCAAAAGGGCTCTGTGATCTTGGGTCTGATGCCTCCTCTTTCTGGGCCTTTGTTTCTTAGTTTTAAGACAGAGAATTCAGATCAGATTTCTTTTTGGAATTTTCCAGTCCTAAAACTGGATTCAGCACCCAAATCTATAATTTTTCTTACCTAGGTATAGGTCCAAGAGGAAGAAAACCTGTGGAAATGACCAATCTGATGGGAGAGATTAAATGTCCATTGGTGTCTGAAAAACTATGATATTGACCTGAATTTCATATGTTCTCTTGAAAGTCAAAGGTGATTAGATCAAGTTCTGTTCTGTGACCAATGAAGAATTTTCACACAAGCTTTATCACAAATACCTAAGGCTGTCATTTGAATGTATATCACTAGCCCTGACACTGTGTACAGCAGCCAATATTTTTCTGTTCACTCTGCTGACTGAAGGCTTACATATGGGTTGGGATGTAGGGTATAGTCTGTGATCATGGATCCTATTTGCATCCATTATGGTCACCAACCTACACACAGCCCCAAATATCTTTGGTGAGCGCTATCTTGCTGTGATAAATCGCTTCCTATAATTGAGTCAATAAATAAGTCAAAGTTTAACACACCTAACTTCTAAATCTGATCAACCATAGAATGGGCCACGCTGGGAGGTAGAAAGTTCCCAGCCTGGAGATATCTAAGAAGAAGCCTGATGGACACTTTGTTAGGGGTATCACATAGAAGATTCAGGTATGGAGTGATCTCTGAAGTCCTTCTGAACCCAACAATTTTATGATTTGGGGGTTCTACCTAATATTATCAGGCTAATCCTGGAATGTGGGTAATGGTTTTATCTTTACATTAAAAAAAGAACAGGGCTGTTTAACCCTACTAAAGAAGAGAGGCTGATGTTTTACATTGGATAACTGAGTCTTTTAACACTAAAGACATCAATATTCCAGGTTTCTGAGCCATGAATTATAAATTTTGATTAAATATGAAAGGCAGCATTGTGCAAAAAAAATTCAGTAGAGGAAACTGACATGCCCAAACCTGGACTTGGCACACAAGAGTGGGCATGATCACCTAGCTGGTATTTTCTGTGATGCTCAACTATTACCTGCCAGCCCACTTTTCCCTGGATCTTCTGAGAATCCCAGGAGCCAGCTTGGTTTGTGCCCAGCTCTATGTCCATGGTCCAAAAAACTGTTCTCCTGTTTAATTCAGTCCTCCTTCCCTTGGCATGCTGCCTGCTCCAACTCAGAAGTTATACGGTTGCACTTCCTTAAAATGTAGCATTTCCCAACCAAATCTGCATCAATCAACTGATTAGTATAACTACACATGCATTGCTCAAGGCACAACACTGGCTAGTGATCACTGGCTTTGTTTTCTACCAGGCTGTTCTTTCCTTGATCCAGCAGAGAACAGACAACTGGAGAAAAAAGATACACGTGAAGATGTAAAATGCAACTGAAGACCGTGTCGAATTGTCATAGCCATTGGAGGCAGCGTTTGCAGAATCTATCCTGAACTGGTAAGGTGGTTGAGTCTTGGTTTGCACTGTGGGGTGTGGAGAGTGACTCAGGAGTTAAAGAATGGCTTGGAAAAGGAGTCAGTGAAGAGGTTTCCTGCCCTAACTCTCTCCTTGGGCTCTCTACATGGCCTGTGCCCCCTCTGTAAAATTTTCTGATTTGCATGCCTTACCTTGGGTTTGCATTGATTTGCTGGCTGGATGAAGGAGGTGTGCAGTCCAACACTGGCAAGGCTGGCCGCTTGGTCTGTGTGGATCAAGAGGGTTCTGGATCTTTACAGGACTCACCCTGGCCTCAGGCAGGATCCAAGACGAAGGGGAGAGGCCCATCCCTGGAAGGACTGTACCTGACAGGCCAGGTCCATGCTTGTTAACGCAAGGCAGGTGTTAAGGCTTGGCTTGCTCTGTTCTGTCTCAGGAATCACAAATGGGTGGTAACATCACTAGCTGGAGAGCAGGCAGGGCTCATGTTCCTGCTCCTGCCTGCTCCTGTCTGGAGCTGCTCTAACCTTCTCTGAAAAAAAGAAAAAAACTGTTTGGCTCAAAACTAAAATATAGGTCTCATTAGCTACCCTCCTTCCAAAGAATATAACCCAACCTTCCTGTTTCTCCTCTCTTCTATTCCTTGTCTTCTGTCTTCTTTTCAGCTGTTTAGTTTATTATATGCATTCGCAGTGGATTTAAACATTTAACATGGTCACCAGGGAAGCCCAAACATAAAGGTCTTGAATCTGTTGGGGAAAAAGGGGAAGTGATACTGGCTATGGGGTGAGGGTGACATCAAAGAGAAGCCGAGCTCTATTCCCTACAGTGTGGTTGGGATTTTTTATTCCAAGAAGAAAATTAAACAACAGAGCTTTCTAGGAAAAAAAAAAGAAAGAAAAAATTGCTCCTTCTACATTCTTTTCTCAATCCCTTCAGAAATGCATATATACATTTGATACCTGGAGACCCATTTCATTTTGTGCAGAGGACTGAAGCTGTTGAAAACTAGAACTAAAACTATAATTGATGAAACGATAGTCTTCAAATAGTTTTAAACCTACTGTGTTGGTCCTCTGAACAACACACCAGAGTTTGAAGGGAGAAGTATGACTATTACCCCAGGTTTCTGAGAAAAGCAGGGCCCCAAAGTGAAATGACTATCTGGGGTCATACACCTGATGGACAGAAGCATCAAAACAGCATCACTTTGGGACTTCCCTGGTGGTCTAGTGGTCAAGACTGTGTGCTTCTAGCGTGGGGTGTGTGAGTTTGATCTCTGAATGAGGAACTAAGGTCCCACATGCTGCATCACATAGCCAAAAAAAATTACTTTTTTTACTTTAGGCTCAGTATGATTTTTTTGCTACATCTCTCTGCCTCTCCCTACACAATAATCTTTTAAGATTAAGTTTTTAGACTCTAGAGCTGAGTCCATGGAGTTGCTTAAAAGGACTCAGAAGACAAAAAAAAAAAAAGGAGCTTTCTGAAGGTTATATTGTCATCCATCTTTCTCTGCTCAGTGTCTGGGAATCAAGGGAAGGGATTATTTTTTAAGACTGCTTTGAAAATTTGCTGGCCCACGATTACTTGACTAATGCCAATAACAAAATTCTGTATATCAAAACCATACTCTCTTCAGTTTTTCTCGGCTCATTACTTGTCTTAGCTGAGTGGCCAGCTATGGGCAAGTTTATGGGTAGGGAGGTTTCCTGGGAGCAATGACTGGTTATGTGGTTTCTGTTGAGATTCAGGAGCAAATTTAGGCAGGTCCACTTGTGTTATCAGGGAGAGGGGCCTGATAGAGAGCACACTTTCAGCTGGTTAGCCCAGGAGCTTTGTCTAGCAGAGCCTAGACTGATCATACCTGGATCACACCTGGATCACTCCTCTCACTGAGAGTTAATTAGAATTAACTCCCAGTTAATTATTAATCAGAAGCTTTAATGCTTCTGTATCTGCCAGATGTGTGACCCTGGGTAAGGCATTTCACTGGAGCCCAGTGTCTTCTACGGTGGGCATTCTGGGATCTTGAAGAAAACTAACCAATTTAGGGTGGTTAACCATGGGAGAAAGTTTCTAGTTCCTACCAAGTAAAGCGAAGATTAAATGGCTCTTGCTCTCTTCCCTTTCAGTCACTATCAGCATCATTAAATCAATCATGGGTGGGACCTTGGAAAAGTCAAGGTATGGTGGCCAGTGCACTCAACTAGGAGCCTGTTTCTCTCCAGGCTCTGTATGTCTTAGACAAAGTGACCTGCCTTTATGGGTTTCAGTGTCCTCGCCTTAAAGATAGGGATTGGACTACATAGCCTTTGACATTTCCAGTCCTGACATTCTTTGGCTCTATCTAGAAAATCAGATTCTGGTCCAGACCTGCTTCACAGAGAATGTTAAAAGATTCTCAAGCTTCTTGCCTTTGGTTTGCCTCTCTCTTCTCGGGGTTGCCAGGGTGACAGTGGACAGAAGAAGCAACACATTTCCCCACAGTAGTCAGAGGTCTTACTGTGATCACCCACCTCCTGACTTCCCTGGTCCTTCCATCTGCCAGTGACCTTGTGGGTGGGTGCGTATGTGGTCAGTCACTTCAGTCTGGTCTGACTCTTTGCAACCCCAGGGACCATAGCCTAGCAGGCTCCTCTGTCCATGGGATTTGTCCAGAAAGAATACTGGAGGGGGTTGCTATGCCCTCCTCCAGGGGATCTTCCCAACCCAGGGATCCAACCTGCATCTCCTCCGTCTCCTGAACCGCAGGTGGATTCTTTACTGCTGAGCTACTGGGGAAGCCTTCCCAGTGACCTTAGGCTTGGGTGAATGAAACACACAGACATGACAGGCATCCCTTTATGCCGACGGCTCTTACTTTAGAAAGGAGAAAGGGAGTCACAGGAAGGGTGAAGACAGTCAGTTCCTCAGGGGGACTAGGATCCAGCCCAGACACACTGACATCCCAGTTGAGTGCCTGTTTCGTGGCACCATCATGCTGGGTATTTTTCTTTTTAAAGCTCTCACTTGGATATGATAGTATCTTCTGTTCATGACTTTTAGAATCCTGAGGAAACACTTCTTAACTTAAATCAAGTTCAAGGAGTTATCTGGTCTGCATTTCTATTCTATGTCCATTCTAACTCCTTCTTCTTATCTCTTCTCCATCATTAGCACTATAATCGTATGTGATTCCAATAATTTATCTTGTGGTTTTTTAGAGGAAAAAAGATGTTAGGTAAGAAAGAAGTGAACAACAAATAATTAACAATTAAATAATTTCTGATCTGAATACCTGTTCGGTGTACAAAATTAGAAAGCAAGTAAATGAAAGTAAGTTAAGACACTCATTTTCCCGTTACTCAGAAATATTCACTATAACATTTCGATGAGTTTCCTTCCAGTGTTTCTTCTATACATACGCATGCATACTCTCTATTTTTATCTTTTCATTGGTACTTCAAAGAGGTTTTTAGGACTTATCTTAATATACACCTTTGGTTTTCTATCAGTTGTGCAAGAGCTAATTCCTGTAATTCCATATCACTTTTCTTTCCTAGTTGAATCCAGATCGATACAGAGCATGTTGTTGAAACTCCTAAACCCTGCCAGGTTTGGATTTTAGTATTGGCTTTCCCACCTGGACGTATTTCTGAAATAAATTTTGAAGCATCAGACGATATGTTTCAAAAGAGCTCCAGGGTTGTGGTTTGTTTTTTTTTTTTCTAAAAGGTCAGCTATTGACTAATACAGTTAACATTTATTGAACATCTGCTATACATATCAGACAACTGTACCAAGTGACTTACATATATTCTGTTGCTTAATCTTAACTCCCTGCAGGTAAATATACCATTGTTCCCATTTCACAGATGAGGAAACTGGGGCTTAGGGAAGTTCTATGGCCCAACATTGCATAGCTAACATAAGTAGCAGAGTCATGATTCAAGTCCAGGCAGTTTGGTTGCAGAATTCATACTCTGGACTCAAAGTTAAGTCACTCTCCAACACAGCAAGCTGGAGGGGAGTCACCTATGGATAGGAAGGCAGGGTCTGGGGCAGTCAGCCATACAGTCGGATTGTATAACCTTGTGAGACTGACTTGCTGGGAAAGGCAGCAGGTGTGCTGGGTGAGCACAAACACTGAGTCAAACGAACATGGCCTCCATTCCTGCTCTTCCAACTCTCCAGGCATGTGACCCCAGACACGTCACTTTCCAGTCTGAGCCTCACAGCTCTCACCTGTAAGAGTGGGCAATAGGATCTGTCTTAGAGGTGGCAGTAAGGATTAAGAATGATAATATGCAAAAGCTCCTGGCATGTTTTCAGGCATATAGTAAATGCTCTTAGAGCTTAGTTGAATCTGATTCTGATCAGAAAGTTTCAGGTTGAGACCTGATTTCTAATCTTGGATCCAACACACTTGGTATGTGATTTTAAACAAGATGCTGGGGACTTTCTAGGCCCAAGGACCTCATCTTTCGAGGAGGTCTTTAGACTAGATGATCTGTACGACCTTGTCTAGGATCCTGGGCCTACAACTGGTCTTAAGAGGAAGGAATGTGGCAGATGGTGTCTCTCCTTTTCAGATCAATATGAAACAAGGCCAGAGTCTAACAGTATGTTTCTCCTTAGCCCCTCTGACCAGTGGATGTTCTTGACTAGATCCAAGCTCTTGGAACTTTCTGAAGTGTCTGCTGGAAATCTCAAATATTTCTTAGAAGAAAAGGGTGAAGGCTTTGATTGTCAGAATGCTGTTTCTTTTATTAGCCCTTCTAGGAAAAGAGAGGCCACAGCTTTATAGGTTTCCCAATGATGAAAGAAAAGAACTCTCTGACTCGCTCCAAAGAATACAGTTGGGAAATCATAGAACCAGATGATTTCTTGGGTCCCTTATGCTCTGTCATTTTGTGATTCAGCTATAAGTCAGCCAGCTGAGTTTTAACGGAAGGGCTCTTAGGTGCTGAGCATCATGGAATGTGGAGAAGTGATGTGGCTTTCACTCTAAAGATGCCTGAGTCTGCCTCCACCCAGGAACATAAAGCAAGAGTTAAAAAGGATAGACAAGTTTTGTCAAGATTCCACAGATAGGATATCAAGGTTTTCCCCTATCTCCCTGGCCATTACACATTCATCTTGGCTGGTGAACTTCTTCCAAACCTCTGACTGGAAAATGTCCTAAGGCACCTTTTCTTGTTTGTCCTCAGTTCCCTGAGGATCCTATTCAGTTTCACAGTTTTCATAAAATCCGAACAACAACAACTCCTAAATTTGTATTTTCCACTTTGATTTCGCTCTGGGACTCCAGACTCCAAAATCCAACTGCCTAGTCAGTCATTGACCTTTGCCTGTATATTTCGCTTCCCTGGCTGAATACCTCCAAGTTGGGGTTCCCTGTGTGCCCCTAGCTGTTTCAGATCTACTTCACCTTCAGCCCTTCTTTATTTTTTTGGTAAATAACAATTCCACTTGTAACAGTGGCTCAGGTCAAAATACTTAGAGCTGTGTTTGATTCCTATTTCTTCATGAGCGACAGCCAAACTACCAGTAATACTGTTGGCTCTGCTTAAAAAAAAAAAATAGAATTTGAACACTGCTCACCATTTCCTTCTCAAAGCCACCATCATCTTTCTCCAGAATTATTATAATGCTTCCTAAATAGTGTCTATACTCCCACCTTGCCCATCTCCACAGAGCCTCCAGAGGGATTCTTCAATGGCTTTCCATCTCATCCAGAGCCACAGAAAGTCCTTCCAGTGCCCAATGGGATGTGCGCAAATGCACTTCACTTTCCTCTCTGCCCTCCTCTCCCGCTCTCTGGCCTCTGCTCTGCTCCGCTCCCATGACACCAGCCTCCATGCTGTTCCTCCAACACCACACCACGTTGGCTCAGGGCCAAGGTCTGCTCCCTCTCCCAGACCCCATAACCAAATGGTCTGTTCCCTCATCTTTCAGCCTCCAGTCACCTGCTCAGAACATCTACACTAGCAGCCTGTCTCACTTTGCATCTTTCTCCCTCACACACGCCCTATCCCTCTTCCCTGCTTTTTTCCCTTTTTGACTTTTATTATCATCCAAGCTAGTGTATGTATTCTGGAGAAGGAAATGGCAACCCTCTCCAGTGTTTTTGCCTGGAGAATCCCATGGACTGGGGAGTCTGGCGGGCTGCAAGCCCAAAGGGTTGCAAAGAGTCAGACACAACTGAGCAACAAAACACACCACACAATGTACGTGTTTACCTTGAATTTATTATCTGTCTCTCCCTGCTATAAGACAGCAGAGCACAGCGTCCAGCGTTCAATGTACTTTAGATAATAGAGTGGGTGGCTGGCCACAGACTGCGTGGAGAAGCGTGGGTTTAAGTGACGCTCTGAATCACAGGGAGGACCTGAGTGAACGGAGCCTGAGAAAGGAGTGACTGGGAGAGAGGAACACTGGGCAAGGGCCAGATTCAGGCAGTGCCAGCCTAAGGAAACTGTTCTCTGTCAGTCTATTCCTTCCTGGTTTTATTTCTTCCAGAAGATCTATTGTCTATCCTTTAATTTGTTTTAATATTTTAAAAAATGTTTGGCTGCACTGGGTCTTCTTGTGGTACACAGGCTTTCTCTAATTGCCCCTAAGCATGTACGATCTTAGTTTCCCAACCAGGGATCGAACCTGCGTCCCCTGCATTGGAAGGCATGTTCTTAAACACTGGACCACCAAGGAGGCCCCTATTGTCTGTCTTTTAGTATGCAGCAAAAATCCCATAACGGTTTGGTATAATAGAAAACTCACAGATAGAATTCAGAGTCATAGAAGGCCTGTATCTAGAAGTGTGACCCTGGGCTAGCCACTTAACCTCTTTAAGCCTTGGCTTGCTCATCTGTCAAAGAAGTAAAGTATCATACCACTGGCTTGGGTTTTGATATGGTTGCTGTGAAGATCACATGAGGTGACGGATGGGAAAGTGCTTTCCACTCTGAAAGCAGGACGATTGTAGGGGATTAGCGGAATGCATGAGACTGTGCTGAAATAATCACTCAGACTCACATGTAGGTTATCTACCTCAGTGGCTAGGAAGGCAGGCAAGGGCTCCACACTGGTGATGAATTCAGAAGTCCTTCATCAAGGCTTTAAGATATGGGAGGGACACAGAAAAGGGGATTGGAAGATGTACCTTCCTGAAGACAAGGACAGTGCCCAAATGAGGTGCTATTTATCCCCTGAGCTACTGTTAAATGACAATTTCATTTGTTACCCTTGCTCAGGCCAAAGGACTTGGAGCCATGCTTGACCCCTGTTAGCCTTTATATACCAGGTTCTGGAAATTACTTTTCTACTTATCTTTACATACATTTGTGAGTTGGGTACTACTCCTCCTTTCTTTAGAGCTAAGAAAACCGAGACTCGGAGAAGTTAACTTGCCCAGGGTTACACAGGTATTTGGTATCAGAGTCAGAAGAAACTAGCTTTGTTTAAAGAGCCTGTGCTTTTTCCACGGGCTGCCTTTTCAAAGACCTGCTGCTGCTGCTGCTAAGTCGCTTCAGTCGTGTCCGTATCTGTGTGACCCCAGAGACGGCAGCCCACCAGGCTCCCCCGTCCCTGGGATTCTTCAGGCAAGAACACTGGAGTGGGTTGTCATTTCCTTCTCCAATGGATGAAAGTGAAAGTGAATTTGCTCAGTCATGTCCGACTCTTAGCGACCCCATGGACTGCAGCCTACCAGGCTCCTCCATCCAAGGGATTTTCCAGGCAAGAGTACTGGAGTGGGGTGCCGTTGCCTTCTCCGTTTCAGAGACCTAGATACAGCTAATTCAGCAACCAGCAGCGCTGCCTTAGTCTCCTGAATTTGGGCAAGTGAATAATATATGAGTTTAACATCGGGGGTCCAGGCAGATAATAGACTAAGCTGTTAAACGTAATTCAGAAAGTGAAAAGGAAGGTCCATGAGCCACCTGTGAATGTAAACCCTTCTCTAGGCCACTGCTTTGTGCTATGAATGTGATATGTGTGGCAGCAGTACATGGTAACAATTAAGAAGAGACCAGGATTTTGAGCTAATTTTTCAGTAAAGCATAAAGTAATATAGCTCATAGCAATGTCTTCTGGTCTAAGTATCAGAATTTTTTTTTAAGTGATAGTATAAGAAAAGACTTTCGAGATAGTTAACAATCCAGTCTAGATTTAACCCGCGATACTTCAAGCTAGGTAACATAAGGGATTTAATCAATGTCCACTGAATATATGCAGGCATCTCCATGCACATCTATGCCATGTATGTAATAGGTGCGATTTTGATAATTATCTATGTAAATTCATGTGGATGGATAATGGACATACAGATGGATGGATACTGGGGCCATAGGTCAGAGAAACGCAAAAAATAAAAGAAAAAAAAATCTCTTTCAGTGTATAGGTTGCTGTTAGAATTAATGTCTGCTTTACCAATGTATGCATCCAAAAGTATATTAAGCACCTACTGGGTGCTGGTGGAAGGAAGTGAGAGGCATGTCTCTTTGCTGGCTTCAGGTAACAAAAAGAAACATATGGAGACGATTTTAAAGAACTTATTTTTATAGGTAAGAACTACTTGAATTTGGAGGCTAAGGAGGACCATTCTCTGATTGGTGTGAAGCACCAATAAAGTGTTACGGGTGAAAGAGGCCTGGGGCAGCCAGTGCACTTAGATATTTCAGACCATAAAACTGAGCTGCATAAAGCAGGGTTACGCAGTGATTCATAGACAGGCTTCTAAAAAATAAGAACAACCCCTTCTCTAGCCACCAGTGCTTTCTGAAGGTGCTATGGAAACCTTGAAAAATCGGTCAATGCAAGGAATCAGAAAACCTGGTGAGATGGTGTAAGGTCAAGACCATGGGCTTTGGTTTGAACTCAACCAGGCTTTGAACTACCCCCTCATCTGCTTACTAGCTCTTTGATCTCAGGGAGGCTATTTCCATTTGGAACCTCTGGGTCTGACTTATAAAATGAAGACCCTGCCTATGTCTCCTGTCAGTATAAAATTAGATTATGTCCCAGGGGCTCTCTCCTCCCCACACCGCCTCCCCCAGCCTCTAACTTCCTCAGGCAAGTGCCTAACCCTTAGGCAAGGCACTTACTGCCTTCTCCCTCCTCATCTACTGCGTTCAGGTATTGGAGCAGATGATTTCTAAGTTTCTCTTAAATGAGACTGAACTGTCTAGTACTTTCTACCAGATGGGATAGCTGGACAGGATATCAAAGAGTCTATTTTCTACACATTTATGTTAATGAGCCATTTACTGTGCTTTACCATATTTGGTCCTCAAAAGAATACCTGTGAAGGAGCAGTTGCTTTCCTCTTTTATAAATCAGCAAACCAAGGCCAGAGGCATCAGGAGAGACATCTTAGACCTCTGGTCTGGCATCCGGCTTGCTGGGAAGACTCTTTTGAAAGGCATGACAACAGCTTTAAAAAAAACAAACCCCTTCATTATAGTGTTGGCCTTAAAATCAAGTGAAAACTTGCAAGTTTCACTCTATCCATTACCCCCTCCACCCCTCCACCCCCTCCACCCCTGCATTAAAAGTTCTAGCCATTCTATCTCTCCTTTTTTTCTGGTCTTTTCCCAATGTTGCCCTTCGAGGTTGAGGTTATGACTCTCTTAGAGCCTTCATCAAATCTGGAAGGCAACAGGACTGAAGACAGTCTTTCCTCTTCCCTACCTGATTCTCCAACTGAACATGCACAAACAAAGTTGGTGCTCAGGAATCCAGCCCTTGCTGCCTCAGGCCATGGGGCTAGCTGTGAAGTTTTACCAGCTCTTGCTTGATCGGCTTTCTTTGGCATTTGACATACTTGTCACCGGATCCACGGTACAGCCAGTCTTTTTCTCTAGGCACTATTTTACACTTCCCCAGAGGGCCTAGAACTATGCCCTACACAGAGGGTACTCACTGAGCTGGAATGGTACCACCAACCAGTACAGACCCAGATTACATCAAGAATTTCAACAATTGCACCAAATTCCTGGCCAGCCTTGAGGGTTTGGTCAGCCTCATTCCCAATCTTTCCTCTCAGAGATTCACAAGGCCCAGGTGTAACTAATTCTTAATAATACAATTAAAGTTTTGGAAACTGAGCTGGGTTTCATATTTAAATGTTGACTTTCACCACACAGGAAAGGTTGGCCAAATGCAAGGAGTGACTGGGAGATTTTGGCAAAGAGATGAATTGGATTTTTCCATTTTTAGAGACATTGCTTGGGCTCACACACGGGTAATACTCCAGCATCAGGGGTTCCCAGGGGCCAAAGAGTAGACAAAATGTGAACTCAAAACTCCACATGCTTGTAGGGAATCATTAGTAGTCTCAAAAAAACAAACAAGCTAAAAAAGACGTAGAGGCAGAGTTGAAATATTTCCTCTTTGAAAATGCAACACCTACCTCTAAGGGGCATTGTGGAGATGAAATTAGAATATATACAGAAAGAGAACAAACTTATAGTTGCCAGGGGGAAAGAATGGGGGGAAGAGACAGTTAAGGAGTTTGAGATCTACATGCGCCTGTGTGCCTGCTCAGTCATGTCCAAGTCTTTGCAACCTTAAGGACTATAGCCTGCCAGGGTCCTCTCTCCATGGAATTTTCCAGGCAAGAATACTGGAGTAGGTTGCCATTTCCTCTTCCAAGGGATCTTCCCGACTCAAGAATTGAAGCCATATTTCCCTTGGCAGGTGGGTTCTTTACCACAGAGCCACCTGGGAAATCCCCTGCAATCTACATGTACACACTGCTATATTTTAAACGGATAACCAACAAGTTTCTGCGGTATAGTACAAGGAACTCTGCTCAATGTTATGTGGCAGCCTGGATGGGACAGGAGTTTGGGGAAGAATGGATACATGTATCTGTATGGCTGAGCCCCTTTGCTATCCACCTGAAACTATCACAACCTTGTTAATCAGCTATGCATGCGTGCTCAGTTGCTAAGTCATGTCCAACTCTGTGACCCCATGTACTGCAGCCTGCCAGGCTCACCTGAACTTCAATATAAATTAAAAAAAATTTTTTTTGGTAAAGAAAAGCCTAGCATGGGGCCTGCTTAGAAATGGGAACATTGAATACATTTAGTTGCTTACACTACAACATGGGAAAGGGCACTGGTCTCAGGAGACAAGATTGGGTTTTGCCTCTCACTGTATATCTCACTAGCCCAGCTGGTGCCTTCCCGTCCTGACTCCCAATTTCCTCATCTTTCTAACTGGAATAATAATCACGTTATACTTCACAGGGTCACAAGGACAAGCATGTTAAAGACTGACTGAGAAAGTTCTTTGCAAACTAGACAGCTTTCTAGGCAAAATAACGCATCATTAGGTGATACCTAATCTGTGTGCCCTTGTTTCAGCTCTTCTCTCTGTCTGAAATGCCCCCCTTCCCCACACCCCTTCTTCTGAACCTGGCTGTTGAAGTCCTCTCATTCATAAGGCAGGAGAGCATGAGGCTTCCATCGCTAGCACTCAAATCCCTATCTCTACTGTGTGTTAGCTATTTGACCATAGGGAAGTTACTTTCTGGGCTTCAGTTTCCTGTCTCTAAAGTGACGATAATAGTACCACCCAATTATGAAAGATCATTGTGAGGACTGAAGGCTTCCCTGGCAGTCTAGTATTAAGATTTCACCTTCCAATGCAGGAGGTGTGGGTTTGATCCCTGGTCAAGGAGCCAAGATCTTGTATGACTTGTGGCCAAAAAAATCAAAACATAAACAACAGAAGTATTATAACAAATCCAATAAAGACTTTTTAAAATGGTCTACATTAACAAATCTTAAAAAAAAAAAAAGATTGCTGTGAGGATTAAATACACTCACAAATATAAAGTATTTTCACGAGTATGTGCTAAATCCCACATATGTGTTAACTCTTACTATTTCAGAGATTTGTTATTTTGATATTTATTTCAAGGATATGTTCATTATTTTACATTGCTTTATTACTATGTTCAAACTCCATCCCGCCAAGAAACATTTTTAGATCTCTCAGTTTGAAATAATCATGCTCCCATATATTTAACCAAGGACACTGGTTGTAGCTCAGAGACGGCCCTCGACATTGCTAGTGTCCAGTACGTCTCTCTCCTGCACTGGCCTAATAACCCTGAGTGACAGAGGCTTTTCAACTCTATACACACGGTTGACGCACACAATATTCATTTAATCGGATGGCAGGTATACAAACGTGTACAGATGAATAAGCCTAAAGATACTGGACAAAAGCTACTCACAACTATGACATGATACCTATATTTAAAGACTGAACATGGTTAGAACCTTTAGCACCATTACCTGACACATAGCATGTGCTCTGTAAATGTATTTCCTTGGAAGAATGGAAAGATAACTAAAGGTGCATTAAATCTGATGGAAGGTTTCAATGTATCAGGTTCCTCTGATTCAAAACACGTATTAGATGAGTAAGTTACTTATTGCAGGTGTGAGAGTGAGATTAAGATACATAACAAGAAAAGTAAAAGTGGCTCCTGAACTTCAGGGACTCACATTTGGGAAGAGGGATGGTCCAGTTCCTAAATAATTGCAGGGACCACAGGCGCAAAGCTGAGTAGGACAGAGCTACACAGGAATGTGGCTTTAGCAGCTTGGTACCCACTCTAAGGCATGGACCCTCTCAATAGCAAACTGCCAGATATGTTCCTTTGGGATGACTGTCTTTTTCATAAGTAGGGAACCAGCAGAGACAGAGGTATGACACCAGGAGCCAGACCTATAGAATTACGTCTCACCCAATATCTGAGTCTACATCGTTTTGACGTCAGATGTTGACTGTTGCTGCTGCTGCTGCTAAGTCGCTTCCGTCGTGTCCGACTCTGTGCGACCCCATAGACGGCAGCCCACCAGGCTCCCCCGTCCCTGGGATTCTCCAGGCAAGAACACTGGACTGGGTTGCCATTTCCTTCTCCAATGCATGAAAGTGAAAAGTGAAAGTGAAGTCGCTCAGTTATGTCTGACTCTTCGAGACCCCATGGACTGCAGCCTACCAGGCTTCTCTGTCCATGGGATTTGCCAGGCAAGAGTACGGGAGCGGGTTGCCATTGCCTTCTCTGTGGATGTTGACAGAACATTGTAAAATGAGAAAAGTGCTGCTCCAAAAATGAGACCCAGTCTCTTATTAGTTCCATTTCCACTAATGGCTTCACTTTAGTTCCCAATTTAGAAATGAGTTTGGACTGGAGTATTTCTAAGACATGTTCCACCTTTACTATTTTTTATTCTATTTTTCAACATCTGGTCTGATATGAAAACCAATCTTCTCTCCTAGCTTCAAATTCTAGCTCTATTTTGATAGATCCCAAATTGAGACATCTCTTTAGAGATCAGGTCTTAAATATCCAACTGCTTACTTTGACATCTACTCCAGAGACATCTGAAATATACCACATTCGAAACAGAGTTCTTGATTTGCAGCAATTATCTCCCAGCAAGCTCCCCCTTCACAGTATTTTTAACTCAGTAAATAGAAACATATCCACCCAATTACTTAAATCGGAACCTTGGGATTCATTCTTGATACCCTTCTCTGCTTTACCACCCACTCCTACTCTACCCAATCTTTCTTTCAATCTTGTCAAATCTACCCTCCAAGTATTTGTCAAACCTTCTCATACCTCCCCACCTACACTGCCACTTCTACAGTCCCAGCTACCTTCATCTCTCTCTGGGACTCTGACCGTAGCCTCTTCAAGAATCTCCTGGTGCTTCTTCCTAATTCACCTTCCACACACGAGCTGGGCTGCTTTTCTTAAAATACAAGTCATATCATGGCATCACCCTGCCTGAAAATATTAAATAACTTCTCACCACACTTAATCTCTAAATTTCTGACCATCATCTGCCAAGACCTACAAAGCGCAGCTCCTGATTCTCCCTCCGAATCCACTGCCTCCGTGCCAGGCCGGCCACTTTCAGCTCTCGAATGTGCCATGGTTCTGCTCCCTTTAGGGCTGTTGATCCCTGTTCCCTCTTCCCAGTGTACTTTCCTCCTCATTCTTGACCTGGCTAACCTATCCTCTTTTTTCAGATCTCAGCTTAAAGTTGACCTTATAGAGAGGCCTGTACATTAGGTAAGTTCCCTCCTTCTCCCATGCCAGAGCACCTTACCTATGCCTGTATTTCAGCTATCATAATTTATAATGTATACTCACCTGTGGATTTACTTGTGTAATGATTGTCTCCTTGACTAGACTACAAGCTTCTGTTATGGCAGGTCTGCAATTGCTCTTTGTGTGTGCAAAGTGCAGCCTAGTACTTAGCCTAGGTGCTCACTACATTACTTTTGGCGCTGTAAATTGATAAGACCTGAAAATACCAACACATATTTATTCCATGCTGAAAGAAGTCCAACCAAATGAATAATAAAATGAGAGAATACAGTTGAATATTTTCTGTTTCTCCATCTTCTCAGTTTCTAGTTCCTAGAATCTTACAGCACTCCTTCATTTTCTTCTGAGCCTTCCCAGCTTTCAGTGTTGAAAAGGGAAGTATCTTTATGTTACTTTGCTTTCTCCCAGGGCCATCCCCCTCCCCCACCCCCCACCCCCAGCAACACACACATGTTTAGCTTTGTGCAGGAATGCAACTTCACAGGTATGCTTGGGTTAGAGGTGCTGGGAATGGGAAGGGTAGAAAGGGAAAAAAAGGAACCATATGTGGGAGGTGGCTGCCCTTGCACATCTTGGACATTGTCCCAGCGCTCCCACGTTGGAGGTTTTTGGTTTTATTTTTTAATGCCATATACATCCAGTATTCTCTTCTTCCCACCTCTAGGAATCCAAAAATAAGTTAGCTGTTCATCGTGGGTTTGGTGCTGGCAAAACTGGCAAATATGGGCAGACAACATCTCAGTTCTAGGAACCTTCTCTTGCCTCATGTCCTGGCCCTTCTGAAGATTTGTCATTTCATTTCTCCTGAGTCCACCTGGTATTTCATTCCTTTTAGGGACCTACTGTCGTAGATTATAAGAAGTAGAATCTAGACTTTTGAGCAGATTTTTTTTTTTTTTTAATTCTAACAAAGGTCTGTTGCTTCAGCTTACACATTGCCTTGTTTTGTTACTGGAGTGAAGCCCTTACCTTCTCTCCAGCACCCATGTTCATGTTTTGTTTCCTCCACCTTATCAAGACCAGCTTGTTCCTAACTCTTTTTTATATTCACTGTCACATCCATGAAATCTGTTCTACGTTTGTTGGGGAGGCAGAAGGGATAGAGAGATGCATGGATTCTCTTACAGGACAAAGCTGGTCCAAGGTTCTCTCTGTCATTTGCGTTGGGCCTTTGGTACAAAGCTATTCTACCTTCCTGTTTTAGTGACTCACCCTTTAACTCAAGAACTTAACTTGTTTCTCCTAGAAAACAGCCCTGATGGATTCGTGCTTTGTTAATACCTTTTTCCAAGACTAAAGTTAGCTCAAAACAAAAGACTTATTCCATTTGGGTGCAAGGGAGGGGTAGGGAGGGGCCAAGGTAGAAAGAGGAGGAAGAGGAAGAAGGTACCGAAAAGGAGGATCTAATACTGGATTTCAGTTCCCATTACTGGGAAATGGGTCATTTCCAATTCTGCATTTCAAGAACATAAAGACTTTCTGATGATCTTTTTTATTTTCTATGGATGAGTATGAATCCTCTGCAGTAATTTATGTCTTCCTGTACTGAAAGAGTTAAATTATTTCAGGAAGTGAAATAACCATATTTAAGGATGGTTAAAAGTCAAGGCAGGACACTGCAAACACATTGTTCCCCAGATATAATCTGAATCACAAAATCGGTTATGGAATAACCTGATGGCTTCACTTCACTGTGATGATTCACTCGTTAGTTTGTCCATTCCCTCAACAGTCAACAACTACTTTGAATTATGCATTATAATTTCCAAAGTACTTTCCCCTCCATGGTACTTGACTCTCACGGGAATCCTGTGATGTTGTCCCTGAACAGAAATTAGCATTTTAGAGAACAAGAAACTGAGACTCCAAGAACTTAGTCAGCTGTGGAACTTTAACTGGAACCCAGATCATCAGATTTCACATCAAATTCTCTTTCAGTTCTACCTACTTGAATTCAATCAACATTTCCTAAGTGAGTACCATGTGTTGGACATAAGTACAATTCAACAAAAATGAGGTATTCTTGTCTTTGAGGAGCTTCTAGCCTATCAAAGGCAATGATCAAGCCCCGGGTGTGGAGTGGAGGTAAGTGTCTGGGTCCTTGGAGAATGCTAAGAGTCTGGGGTATAAAACTGTTATAGGAGACAAGACCAGGAAGAAGTTTGAGGGCCTAAAGTGCTTGGTTATTGATTTACCATCAGCATCGTCAAGTCTTCTCAATATATATTTCCAAATTATGACCTTTATTAACGTCATTATTAATCTTTTTCTGTCCCATTTTCTTTTGAGCATTCTGCCAGCATTTCAGTGCCAGTGCCACCAAAGGGTGAGCTGCAAGCTGCCGCTTCATGCGCCTTCCAGCTAATTGAAGATTGTTGAAATTGTATCAGGAATTCTTAGGCCATTTTTATAACCAACTCGTCCTTGCCTGGCCATAGAAAGGAATGGTTACGATTCCTGGCACATGAGTCCAACCATCAGGCAGGCTGGGCCTTGGCAACTAGTGTACTATGCAAAATGGTCTGGGAGCAGGATTGGTACCTGGTTTTATCACTTGTTAGTGTATTACCCAAAGGTCCAGGATGCCCAGAGGGTTGGGGTAAACTTGGATTTAGTTGAGAAGGCATCAGGATCTATTAGGTGTTTAGATCCTGTTAGATATAGTATTGGGTTCTGGATTCCAGGCTGTGGACATTACTTGAGGCTGTGTGCTTTGGAATAGCATGAAGCTGTGTTCGTTGTAGAACCTGTCAGGCATGCAAAGATGTAAAAATCACAGTCCAGGCAAAGCTCTGGCCTGTAGGCTGAGCTGACCAGGTGTTGGGGGTGGTGAAGCTGCATGTGCTTCAGGCTCTTATGGATTTCTCTGCTTTGGGTATTGGGTGCATTGCATAGTGTATCCACCATTGCTGGATGGTACATTGAGGCAGCTGAGTTATATTCTGTTCTCATCAATATTGAATGAAAAACTCAGAGGCTGAAGCTGCCCAAGGAGGCAGTCAGTGCCTGGCACTGGTTTGGAGTGGGAGGTAGACACAGCATCTGAGAAGAAGCCAGAGAGTTTTATTTGGCTCAGAATTAGGATACTGGGGCCCGGCCTGGCAAGGGGACTATCTTTTGCATGACCTAGGGCAGCTTTTGCACCATTCTTGGCCTTTGCTTTCTCAGTAGACTATGTGTCCCCTAGAGTCAAAGTCCCCTGTTGTATTCATATTTATTTTCCCAGTATACAGTGAAAGTAGTGTCTATCCCCCAAAAGGCTCCCAATGAACTGTGTGTTGTGTGAATGAGTGAATGAATGAGCTTGAGTATGAGGAATTAGACCAGTGGTCTAAGAGAAGAGGGCTTAACAGAACCATGGTTCTTACCTCACCTCCTAGATCCTGCCATCTCCCCTCCATGCCCTTTTCTGAGAACCAGAGATCCAAACGATGGTAACCGCCCACCCCCTAGAAGTTCCTAACAACCCTGTGATTCTCTGAAGGGAAAAAAAAAATTGATAGTTTGTTTTCAAATTGTTCTCCTTAGAATTCACTAGTCAAACAGGTTATAAGAATTAAAAACAAATCTCCCATAGTCCCAGGAGGCTCTCAAAGAAGGTCTCTTTACCAGGAGATCTCCTGGGTGGCCTCATAGAGACAGTAAAGCAACCGGGAAACCCTTTGACATTTGCAAATGCTGTGAAACACCAACAAACCAGATAAGCACACCAAGACCCAGGGGGCGGAGACAGATCAAAGATTTACAGGATCCATTCAACTCTTTATGGTCAATGTGCTCAGAAAAGTTTTGTTGGTGTGGAGACAAGTGTCTCCCAGAGTAAAAGGTCTTCTCCAGGACTGAGTGGGCAGTTCTCACTTTTGCTCTAGGCCTCAAAGATGTGGGAGGCTTCAACTTTAGATCAAACATTCAAAACTGTGAATACAGGGCTAACTGCTTGCATTTAAAAGACTTCACTCAGGGCTTTTCATGGTCTTGAGTATGTGCTTATGAGATAGATAGCTATCAAACTGATATATAAACATTATACAGTTTGGAAGACAAAAAATAAAGGAGAAAAAAGTATCCGTGATCCTACCTCCTTAAGAGAGAAGCAATGTAAATAGCTTTTTTGTTTGGGGTTTTTTGTTTTTTTTTTTTTTGGTAATTGTGTACTTTTATTTATATCTAGTTTATTTTTTATGTATAGTATTTTTAAACAGAGTTATAAATACACTGGGCTTTCCGGGTGGTACTAGTGGTAAGGAAACTGCCTGCCAATGTAGAATACATAAGAGACTCAGATTCTACCTCTGGGTCAGAAAGATCCCCTTGGGGAGGGCATGGCAATCCACTCTTGCCTGGAGAATCCCATGGACAGAGGAGCCTGGAGAGCTACAGTCCACAGAGTCACAGAGTCGGACATGACCGGAGTGACTTAGCATGCACCCACACATAAACACACTACATATACATTCTGCCTCTTTTCCCTTTATCTGTTACCACAAGTATTTTCCAATCCTGTTTTTTAAAAATTAGTTGCATTTATATTTAACCATTCTGTGTTCAATCCCTTTCCTCCAACCCATCATAATGGGACATGTAGATTGTTCAACCATTTTGTTGCTAGATATAATGCTTGGATGCATATATTCATTCAAAGATTTCTTTTCCCCCATATGTTGAATTGTGCCTTGAAGATAGATTCCTAGAAGCAGAATTACTGGGTCGAAGGGCATGGCTACATTTATGATTCTTGAGACATGTGACCAAATAGATTGCTGAGAGTCATGCTACCCAAATTGGACTGTGATAGCATTTAGTCTCACCTCATTTCACCAAGAAGTCTTTAAATAACAGCCTCCATCGTGAGTATAGGTGTTGGTCCAAGGGTCTTATAACCACGTGGCAGAGAGGTTGATGCAAGTGGGAAAAGGTGAGAAAACAGGGAAAGAAGGAAGAGACACTTAAAACGCAGTGCAGCATCAGAATTGGACACCACTGGTAACTGACAGTGAGAAATAAACGCGGCATTTCTGAAATAATGTATTAATACACTAATGCAATAGTAGCCCTCAGTTTACTAAAGAGAATACTGCAGCAAAAAAACTTTATTCAGGGTAGGTTGGTTGATGGGAATCAACTCTACCACTAATTTGTGGGGTGGTCTTGGCAAACCATTTCTCTCTCTGGATTTTTCTAGTTTAGTTAGGTAAGGGGGTCATAGTCAGAATGAAGACAAACTCAAGAGTTATGGGGTCCAGCCAGCATTCTTCTCTAGACCCAGAGTTAACCTCTGATGAGATGCACAGATCTTCTGGAGTTGTACAATGAGATACCAGACATTCTGGAAGGTCCTGGAGCTCCCCCAACCTCAGTGGTGAATCCCTAAGTATTGTGTGTCCTGTATGGACTGAAGGCTAGATCTTTCAGGACCTTGTTTCCATGGAGGGTTTTCTGAAAGAAATGTAGACAAAGTAGATTAAGGAGGTGGCTTGAGTCACCCACCACCATGACAACACTTGGTCTTTGGTGCTTCTCTGGTGTTCTGACAGCTCTGTGTCCAGATGGTGACATACAGAAATTAGTTAAATTGCTTTCAATTTAGTAAACTGAAGAATACATGCAGGTTCCCTCATTTTCCTGACTCTATTTGGGGGACATGACTGAGTGAGAAGAAAATCTCCTAGATTTCAAGAGACCTAGCTCATTTTTGGAAGTTTCTCATATTGAAGGAAGAAAATAAAAAGGATATGCCTCCTAAATATTTTTTACCACTCCAGTACTCTTGCTTGGCAAATCCCATGGATGGAGGAGCCTGGGAGGCTGCAGTCCATGGAGTCGCTAAGAGTCGGACACGACTGAGCGACTTCACTTTCAATTTTCACTTTCATGCATTGGAGAAGGAAATGGCAACCCACTCCAGTGTTCTTGCCTGGAGAATCCCAGGGATGGGGGAGCCTGGTGGGCTGCCATCTCTGGGGTTGCACAGAGTCAGACACGACTGAAGCGACTTAGCAGCAGCAGCAGCAACTCATTTTCGGAAGTTTCTCATATTGAAGGAAAAAAAAAAAGATATGCCCCTAAATATTTTTTAAACAGATATATTGAGAAGATAGAACAACCCTGTAACCATTTCCTCATTAACATTTTATATTACAATGGAACATTTGTAACAACTAATGAAACAACACTGATGAAATATTATTAACTAAATTCTGTCAATTATTCAGATTTGTCTGGGTTTATCTTTTTCTATGACCCCACCAAGGACTCTACATTATATTGTCATCTTGTGTGAGGTTGCTCTTGGCTGTAGCAATTTCTCAGACTTCCCACGATAGTTTTGGGGGATTCTGGTGATGTCTTTCGTAGGATGCCATTCTGTAGAAATCTGTCTGATACCTTTCTCATAAATAGTCCGGGGTATGGAAGAAAGATCACAGAGTTAAAGAGCCATGTTCGGATTCCTCATATCAAAGGCACACACAGTCAACCCGGTTTATAATTGCTGATGTGGCTCTTGATGAAGTGGCTGGAGTAGTGTTTGCTAGATTTCTCCATGTAAAATTATTGCCTCCCCCATCCCTTCCTAAACTGTACTCTTTGGAAGGAAGTCATTACCCATAGCTTACACTTCAGGAGTGAGCAGTTATATACCTATTCCCATCCTTGACAGCAGTGTATCTACACAAATTCTTTGGAATTCTTCTGCAAAAGAAATTTTTCCTCTTTTCTCTTTTGTTAATTTATTTAGTAATTTAGATCAGTGTAGATTCATGGATATTTCTTTTATACGTTGGGTTGTGATCCAATACTATTCGATTTCTTTTTCTTGCTCCAAATTTTCCAGCTTTGGCCATTGCGGGTTCTTCAGGTGGCTCCAGTCTCTTTGAAATACTCTATGGATGCCGTTTTTGTTTGTTTTTCAGCACTTCCTTATTTACAGTGCTATATAATGTTCCATTCTAATTTCATATATACTTCTTGCCCCAGTCCTAGCCTAGAACCAGCCATTTATCCAAGGCTGGTTCAAGAAATCAAGAACTGGCACCAGGTGGGCTCTTGGCTATTGTAGCATCATTGTTTCTAGGCCAAAAATATATGAAGTTTTACACTTTTAACACCAACGTACACACAATTACAAGGCAATCGCACTACTCATGAGATAATTGTAGGTTTATTAACAGTGATAAGTCACAGTACCATAGGAAACTGTGAGGCATCCTATACGGCGTCCTACACTGGGACCCACAGGCAGAACTTGTGAACGCCAGTCTGCTCCTTTCCATACTGTCATTGTACTGTTAAGACTGATGTAGAACCTCAGTGGAGATCACCTCAGGAGCCCAAAAGTGGGGACTTCTCTGAAGGTCACAGAAAATGTAAGGCTACAGAGAATGGCTCTTTGGCAGGTCTGCCCACCCCATATCCTCTTCTCATGATAAGCTATGGAAAAACACAGTGGATTTAGAACTAGGACATCAAAGTTCTGGATCTGACTCAGCCTGATCCAGTGTGTGTGGCAAATACTTTCTGTGTGGGCCTCAGTTTCCAATGATACAAAATCAGTTGTGTGGGATCAGACAACTGCTGAGGACAGAGGGCTTCCCTGGTAGCTCAGCTGGTAGAGAATCCACCTGCAATGCAGGAGACCCCGGTTCAATTCCTGCGTCGGGAAGGTCCACTGGAGAAGGGATAGGCTATGCATTCCACTATTCTTTGGCTTCCCTGGTGGCTCAGCTGGTGAAGAATCTGCCTGGAATGCAGGAGACCTGGGCTCAATCCCTGGGTTGGGAAGATCCCCTGGAGAAGGGAAAGGCTACCCACTCCAGTACTCTGGCCTGCGGAATTCCACAGACTATATAATCCATAGGGTCGCAAAGAGTCTAGACACCACTGAGTGACTCACTTTCACTTCCCAGTGCTAGCCTATTATAACTCTCAATAGTTTTTCATTGAGAGAATGGAACTGGCTCCATCTCTCCTTGTAAACAGGGATCAATATTCCAGAAGGTTTAAATGGAGGGATGGTGGTGGTGGGGAGGTCACTGTTAATAAATAGGAGTTACTTTTATTTCCTGAAGATTCCAAGGTCCGTTAAAGGCCTTTTGCTTAAGACAATCAGACCTTTCTTTTTAAAGAATGGAGATCATAGAAGTATAGGAAATATTGGCAGAAAGGATCTCTATCATTGCCTTTGTTTTGGTAGAGGAAGGCTTTTTTTTTTTTTGTAAGGTCAAACTCCTCATCTGTTATTTCCTCTGACTTCAAATAATTATTTTTAATGCAGTGATGGCTGAGCTACCTCTCAGTTTCTTACCAGGAATTTCTATCTAGGTTTTTTTTTTTTCTTCTCCTTCTGTATGAATATTATGACATATTTTTTACATCCACATGGGACCCAGTGGCTTATTAGAGTGTGCATGGTTTATAAGTGTCAACTCCTTCCTGTCACTGACTAGGACCGATTCCAAAAACAAACAGAAGTGGTGGGGCGGGACAGAACTGTGGTGCAGAAAAGACACTTGGGAACTGTCACATCTGATTAGGAATGCAGGAGATCAAAGGTACAAGGTCTTAGAACTGGCACTTCCAGCTCTTAACATTTGAAATCTTCAATTGGCTTTTGGACCTATTCAGCATAATCTCAGACTTTGGTCTACAATTGGTTAAAAATTGATAGGGTGAGGATTCTGGGACTGCCTTCTTTACTTAGAAGTTTACATTTTAACTCTTTCTCCCACCTCAGGGACACATATATACTTAGCTTCTTTCCATTCCCCTCTCCATCTTAAAGTTACAGATATATATATATATATTTAGACATAAAGGTATCAAATTTAGAACTGATAGACATTCTGCAGACACTGGGGTTATACCTTCACACAGTTAAGGAGGCTGAGTCCTGACAAGTGGTTTTGTTCCACATCAGATAAGGAGTTCCTGGCAGAACTGTAATTAGAAACCAAGGTCTTCTGGCAGCAAATCCAGTTTTGTTTTGTTTCTTCTCCTACCTCACACTGTGCCCCCGCAGAGTTACACAGTTTTTTGCGTGTGTCTCTGTATGTACATGTGTTACATAGACGTTGACATGGAGGAAACATGCATCGGGCATCTGTGGTCTGACCTCAGGGAACAGTTTAATGACTCGGATTTCAGGCAGCTCAAAGGGTTCTGCGGGTGGAGGCTGAAATAAACAAGAAAAGCCACTGTGGAGATGTGAATGGAAAAGTACCGAGTACTCCCTCCCTCCCCCTCTGCACATTCTTCTGCTCTCCAGCTCTCCCTGCCATCAAGCCGGCTTCAAATAGGCTTTGGCATGGTCAGGTGCGCAGAGGGCGGTGTGGAGAAGAAAGAAAAAAAAAAAAAAAAAACAGGCAGGCACAACACGCAAATCAAGTTTCTCCACTTCTAGCCTTAGGTAGTAAAGACAGCTAAGTACTGCAGCCGGCAGCCAATGGCAGGGTGGGCCAGCCACCCTGAGTTTACAAACACTCCGGTGCCTTCCTCCCTCCAACCCCCTCCTGGTCCAGCTGTTGCTTTCCCTCATACTAAGGTTTCAAAGGAAGTGAAAACCCTGTTATTCAAAACAGTGATTGAATGCAATAAACAAATGATTATGCACCCCCAATCACTTCTCTATTTTAAGCTCCCAATATTTATTTCCATTTTAAATTAGTGAGAAAAGTATGGAAAAAATCAGTGTTTTGGGGGTAAACTCTAAGCTAGGCTGAAAAGGTTTCTAAAGGAAAAAAAAAAGTCTCAGAATAATACAGGCTGAAAGCAGGCAGCATATGGATCAAAATTAAACGCTGACACTTCTTTTTCTGAAGGTAGTGACTGGAAATCATCTTTTTTAAAAAAAGTCTCAAAACTTTCTGCTCAATTTTTCTAAATCATACCAAGAAAATGCTTTTCTCTCTCCAAGGAAATATAAGGGGCTTGTTTACAATAGCTCTAAATGAAGGATTTGAAATAAAATGAATGGGTACATAAAATCTCCCATACCTATCAAAAGTAGCTGTTGAGTACCACAGTATAGGTGACAGGCACCACCAAGTCCAAATGACTGTCAAAACTCAATACTCATTGTGACTTGGAGTTTGTTCTGAGAACCAGTTTACAATTCACACAGAGCCCAAAGCAGCCTCACTTTCCTCAATTCTGTCAGAAAACGAGACACCCACCTCAAAGCCCAGGTAGTCAGATCTTCCTGATTCTCTAACACAGGACCATAGAACCACAAAGACCTGTTTTCAGTTGTGTCTCGGGGTTCCTCATGCCTCCAGTGATGGCCCTCCTGTCCTCTTGAAAGAAGGAAGCCTCGAGGAGTTGATTGATCTGCAAAGTTCCTTCCAGTCCTAAAATCTATAATTCTTTTATGTGACAGTTTCAAGATCTACCAAGGTGCCAGAAATTCCTGACAGGTGAAACCAACTTTCTCTTGGGAGTCCCCTTAGAAGGAGGACAAGACAGTGTTTACTCCAAGGATAGCTCCTTTACAGCTGTGACTGTATTGTGGGGAAATTTGTGAGGGAACTGGATGCAAAATCTGTTCCTTTCCTTAAACAGATGTAATATTAAGACCAAGCTATTTTATTTTGCAACAAAGCTTATATTTATCCAGAACCTGTGATTAAGAACCTATTACCATGCCCAAACCACCAGGCAAACGGGCTAACTTGATCCTCTACTTTGAGTATTAATAGCCAGAAGCCATTAAATCATAGGACTGGTTTGATACATAACCCACCAAGTTCACAAGAATCACACATAAGACCCCAGACATGAAATCTCTCTTCAGGTCTTCTTATGGATGATTTGAAAGAATTTGAATATATTCAAGTCAATCCTTCCTTTAATCTTATCACTGCTGGGGTGAGGGAGGTTCACAGAGTGATGCCAACTGGTTACTAATGGGGAGAAATCAAGAAATGAGAGAAGGCAGGACATTATGGAAGAAATTCAATGGGTATAAAACATCTGATAAAGTTACTTTCCTAGTAATTGAAAAGAGATTGAGAGGTGGGTGCACAATTTTCCTCACCACTCATTTGGAAAAGAGAAGGGGACCTACAAAAATGTAAATCCTTACCTTTAAAATATTTTCAATAATTTTTTTTTCTTTTAACATCTCCTGGTTAATTTCTTTCAGTTTGGGGGGGGTAGTATTAGAAATGTGGGACTCTGGCACTTGGCCCCAGAAACGGTCTGAGGACCCTGGTGATGGGATTAATTAGCTATAAACCAGGCCTAGTGGGGTCTTCCTTTACAGACTTCTCGAAGAGAATTAGAGGGCTGAGGAACTAGAAGGGTGAATTCACTCCCAGCCCCCACTCTGGTTGGTTCTACTGCTAGAGAGCAGATTTCCCTTTGCTCTGCAGCGCCCCCATGGGGCTAAGATTGGAGTGGCAAAGAGAACGCGAGAGAGACAAGCAGTGTGTTTAAAGTGGTGGTGGGGAGGACCCACTGAGGCTGGATGGCAACTTTGACAAGAAAAGGAACCCCACATCACAAAAGTTATCACACTGCAGAATCAGTAGCAGGGGAGAACCACACAATTCACATTCCAAACCACACAGATACACCTGAGAACATATTAATAAAAAATACAAAAATTATCACCCATAGAAATACACAAAGACGATCACTTCAGCAAAATCGGGTGTCATTTAGAATCCGGTGGGATTCCTTTAAAACTCTTTCGAACTCAGGAGGAAGGGGACAATTTAAGAAACAGTCTGCCTTCTGGCAAAATGAATCTGCACTTAATGATAACATGCGTCTTCGGGGGTAAAATGTTCATTTCCACAAGGGTGACAGGATTAGGCCTATGTATATTTTTCAAAAAACCTTCACAAGACAGGCTTTTCTGCAGAAGCTGCAGTAATCCATCTGTCAATAAGTATTAAAATATTCAGATTTCAAAGGGGCAGACACACTTCAGGCATTTTTCCTAAGCTCCAGCCCTTGTGGAAAACAATCGACCCCTTTGGATCTCTCCTGGTTCTAAAAACTCCAACACGGCCTTTTCAAAAGGGGGGCTGCACTGACATTTTCAGCAACAGATCTGAACTTCTTATAGACTTCTGGGAAAGAGATCCCCAAATATCCCAGGAAATAGCCAGTAATCTCTCTGCTCACTTCTCCACTATAAACCCAAATTTGGAGAGGTAGATTATTTGGGGAGATATCTTTATTGGAAATTAACATGTGCAGAAATTTTGTGGAACCTTTAAGAACTCCTCTGTAATTTAATGAGTCCGCCTGAAGGACTTTCATAGCCAAGGCTCAGAACAGCCTGACCTTTGAAAGCTGCTTCTGGTCCAAACATTTTGGGTTAATACTTGAGGAATCTGAAATATTATTTTCCCCTCACACCCTCTTTTAAGAGAGAGACATAAAAGAAACAAGAGGCTCCCTCATTCAGGGATGAGTAGGAGGGGAAAAAAACCCCAACCAACATTTAAATAGGGAAACTGGCAGTTCTGAATAAACAAACCAAGGCCCACAGTGAAATGATTCTGCACTGCATTTGCCTTTAAAAAGAAAGGAAGGAAGAAAGAAAGATTTCCCCCCTTTTCCTCCTCCTCCTAACTCAGCTCTAAAACTAAGAGGGCTGTGCTGCGTGAACCGCGTTGTAGTTGTAGCACAGTCTGTTCTAAATCCACGCAGTATCTGTGATACTGGCACCGCAGGCCTTTAGAATTCCCTCCGGCTGGTCTCTTTAAACACAGACAGGAGAGATTTTTAACAACGACCTTGAAACGAGCTGGGAGAGAGCGGGGGGGAACCAAGACCTAAAGAAAAAGCAGAACACAAACATGTATTTGGCTCACAGAATTTTGTAGAACACACGCGTACGCGTACACATACACACACGTTTCTTGCAGCAAGAATTTTCCTAAGAGTCAACAATAACAGAGTAAACCCACCACTTGCTGTCCTGGAAAGAAACAAACCAAAACAAATCCTTTGAACACGTCTTTCTAGCGCAGGAGAGCGTCCTCTCAGTAAAAGTCCAAGGGAAAAAGGAAAATTGAACACCCTTCCCCGCCCCCCTGAAAAAAGGGGGGGTCGGAATTGTTACATATGACAAAAAACTCAAGCTTCTTTCAACACTATCAGTATTAAAATAACACGTCTTCCTTAAATCGTTTGAGACATTTCATAGGGGTAAAACAAAACAAAATCCAACCGATGCGGGATCCTACGATTTACGTAACATCACAAAGTTGCAAAAGGCAAAAATCAGAAGCAAAAATCCGAAAACCATCATAATACAACCACCCCAAATCCCAAACCACCACACCAAGGAACAAAAAAAATATCCCAAACTGTCCCAAATAAAAATAAAGCAAATGAACCCACCGAAAACTGCTTGGCAAATATTTTTCTCGTGGTGCCTAATATTCTAGCTGGAAAGAGCTGTGGTGTTTATTTATTTATTTTTTTTTCTCTTACTCGCCCCGAAACCTACTATATATAACAGACTTTTCCCAAAGGTTCGAACCTCTCGCCTCCTTTTGTGTTTTGAGCTCGGAGGAGCTGAGTTTATAGGGAAGAGAGGAGAAATGAGCCCCAGACCCCGGGGAAGCAAAGCGCACTCCCCCTCTTATGTCACCGAATAGCAAATTAGTTCTCAGAATTCCAGAGGCCGAGCTTTGCTACAGCGAAGACGCCGACGTCACAGAGGGGCGCCCACGTGACGGTGGCGGAGCAGGCTGTACCACCGACCGGGGGCCGGGGAGGGAGAGCCACCGTCCGGCCCCTCGACCCTCGCGCCGAAATCTCCAAACCCGAGACGTTCAGCCTGTGAGGACCCCGAAATCTGCAGGACAGCGGGAAAATATTTTGGCTTGGAGGGCTTTTTATGGCCCGGAAGAGGCATAAGTCGTGGAGAGCTGACACCGAGTCCTCCCCTGCTACGTAGCAGTGGTAAAGTCCCCAGCTCAAATTCCGAGAATTGAGCTCTGTTGATTCTTAGAACTGGGGTTCTTAGAAGTGGTGATGCAAGAAGTTTCTAGGAAAGGCCGGACACCAGGTGATTATTGCTGTTGCTGCCGCCGCTGCTGCTGCCGCCGCCGCTGTTGCCGCTGGTGCCGCTGCCGCCGCCGCTGCTCATGATCATTATTTTACCTTTTAATTCTTTTTTTCTGCTCTTGCCAAATGCTTTGGCTCCAAGTTTCCTATGTGTATCTATTGATGTAAATGTATATATTTATTTATTGTAGCTGTCAGGTGTTAAAATAAATGCCGAAGATTAGTCCCACGTCTCTCCCACTCTAGGATGTAGATTTTTATATTTTTATTATTTTATTCTTGTTGTCTTTGAGTGAATTGGCCGGTTTGGGGAGGCTTTTGCCACCCTCCCTTGTGTTGTTTTGGTTTTTGAAGAGGAGGTGGAGGAGAGGAAGGAGGGGAATTAGGGGGCGGCCGGAGCAGAAAGGACGAGACAGTGCTTGGGGGGTGATTCGGCCAAGTCTGGGGGCTGTCTGGCCCCAGACGGCGGAGAGGACGCGCGCTCGCGCTCTCGCTCTTTCTGCTGCTGCTTGCGTACGGCTTGTGATCTCGCTGGATTCGTGCGGCTGTGTTTTTTTTTTTTCCCCTCTTTTCTCGCTTGCAAACTGCCTTCCTTGCTCCCTCGCTCCAGCCTCGCCTTCCTTCCTTCCCTCTCCTTTCCCTCGCCTCTCCTTCCTTCCCCTCTCCCGTCCTTCTTGGTCACTCCGGGAGGCGAGGAGGGAGACTGCCCTTTCGCTCGCCCCGCTGGCTCCCTTCCACCGGCCTCGGTCCTCTAGATTCCCCACCTCCGAGCCGAGATTTTGGAGGAGAAATGCAAGCGAACTCCTCGTGGATATTTATTTTTTTTCCCCTTCATAAACCCAGATGAAGTGTTCCTTTCTGAGCCGCGATCTTCCTAACGAGATCCGAGCGTTTTGGTGTCCCCTTCCCCTGCGTTTTGGGGGAGGTTTAGCTTGCCTGGGGGCGGGGATGTTGAATAGTTTGGAATCATTCTTTCTTGGTTGCAGTCTAGGGAGTCGGGAACCCCCGCGCGCTCCCTCTCCCGGTCCTGGGGAGAGAGGCTTGTGGCGGGATGGGGATTTGGGGGTGGGGGTGGGAAAGGGGTGCGCGTTTGCACCTGCGGTGCTGTTCAGAGTGCGGGGACTCCGGGAACCTTCGCAGAACGGCCCAGCCGAGCGGGAAGGTGGCGGGATTTCTGGCGGTCGTGGTGTTTGTATTTTGGGCGCTGCGTGACTCGGTGTTAGCTCCCAATGGCTGTTTCCCTGCTTTCCTAAATTTTTATTTTTCCCATGGTGCAAGCTTTGTGAAAACAAACAAAACAAAAACTGCGGGTCGGAGAGTAGCGGCGTCAGGCTTCAGATTCCCGAGGTCTTTGCACAGGGCGAGGGAAAAAACAAACAGCCCCAGCCCGCGTTCCTACGTGCAAGACCCGGGAGGAGAGAAGGGCACTTTGTGGCCCTGGCTGGGGGACCTGGCGCCGGAGGAGGGGGCGCGGGCGCGAACGGGAGATCTTTGTGAGTGATTTTGCAGAAATGGATTGCGAGGTTGGTTGGATTTGCAACCTGTAGCTCTCCTCGAGGGAGTAGGAATGGGGGAAGGCGGCGGCGGCGGCGGCCGGGGGCGGGAGCCGGTAGGGAGTGGAAGCCTCGGAAATCGGCTGCGCTGGGGAGCCGCGGGAGCGAGGGGGCCACTCCGCTGCCGGATGTAGTGACCGTGGTAAATGTCTTGAGAACTGTAGATTGCGTTGCCGTTATGATGCCGTGTTATTGGAACTCTGGCCAAATATGGAACTCGTGTTGCAATAATTGAGTTTTAAAAGCTATCCCATGGAAAACAAGTACACAATCCTACAAATTAAAAAAAAAAAAAAAAAAAAAAAGCTTGAAAAGGATCCTGTTTATGTTGTGCCCCTTCTCTAAATGTTTGTCTTGGTGGTGCGGGTCCTGACAGCTGAGCCGAAGGAATGGCCCCAAACTGGGCGCTCAAAGTCAAGAACTGTTACTGGGTCCCTGACCTCTTCTGTGAGCTCGCCATCCTCTCCAGGAAACTGATTTAATCCTTTCGGATTTTTTTTGTTCAATCAGTTTATAGTTTCCAGGAGGAGAATCTTGTAATGCCCCCCCCCCTTTAAAGTAAAGTGAGTGTCAGTAGATGCATTTTTTTTTTTTACTGTCAAAAAGGAAAAAAAAAAATGGGGCAGGAGAGAAGGAACCAGGGAAAGGGCTGTTTAGAAATACAGTTTGTGGCTCAGAGCGATGCCACTGGCTTCCTCTACAGAGACTGCCAGTTTCCCTTTTTCTTTGCAAGGTGTGTGTGGTTTTGATAAATAACTTAAGAAAAAAATTAAGAGGGGGGCCGGCAAGATCCGTCAGGAGACAGGTATCTATTTTGCTCGCTATTTACTACCAAGAGCCTTTGGCAGAACCTCGTAAATCTGCAGCCCAAGTTGAAGTTCATCTGGCCCTAGTCCACACGCTATTCCTGGAGGTAGCAAACATGAGCTCAAAGGAACGAGGTGAAATCACATTCTCGCTTTAAAATATATGCCCTTTTTTTTTTTAAAGGAGAAAAGATAATGTGTCTCTGGGGGAGGAGGAAATGGAAAGGGAGTACCAGGAGATGGGCATTCCCTGCCTAAAATGACTATAGTTGAGTTTTCAGGCCAAAATAGAAGCCTGCGGATGGGAAATAGTACCCCCCTCTCCATTTATAAATAGAAGTTTCCAATATCCTACTTGGAAGACTTTCCAATACTGCAGGCCCAAACATTGACTGATTTTAAGGGTCTGTTGATAGTGACGATAAGGCTATCTGTAAAAACCGGGCAACCTGAAGGAGAAAGCAGATAGAAGTGGGAATTCTCCAACTGGTCATTACCGCAATGCTCAGTTTCTAAGAGTTCTACCCCCTTGCTTTCATGAAAAACAAATGTCCCATTTTTATTCTGGGTTTGGGACAGGAATGGGACTCTAAACTCTGTCGTTAGCTGAGCCTTAAAGAGTTCCAGTTATTGGTTGAGTAAATGGTAGCCATGACTAGATGTCAAAATTCTTCCTTCCCTCTCTCCTTTGCTGGGTAGCCACACTCACAACCCACTTTGTTGTGAAAAATTAAGATTCAGAGGAGGTGGCGCGGCAGCGCCACCCCTCGGTGGATGAAACTATCTATTTGCAAAAGTCAAATATTTGAAAAATATTGTGAAATGACCTTATGAGGACTTTTTTTTCTTTAGGAAGGAGAGAGAAAGCTAGCTTTTAAAAAAGTTGATTTCTCAAAAGGAGGGAGAAAAACGGTTTTCGAGCTAGGATGGTGTCAAAATAGGCGAAGTAGATCGAGTGTGTGTGTGTGTGTGTGTGTGTGTGTGTGTGTGTGTGTGTGATGGGGGGAGGGTTGCCTGGTTGGCTTTACGTAGGCGAGTTTTACAGGCGGAAATAGCGCCCCTCTCCCGCCCCTTGGGCTTGACTTCTCTGGGCACCCGAATTCTGCTACCTGTCTGATATTGAGATAAGAAGGAATGTTTTGGTGTAAAAACAAAACAAAACATACTGACTGGAAGTCCTGTAGTTTTTGCTGGCGGTGGAGATGGTGTCTGTGGGGGGTTGGTTGGAGAGGGAGGGTTGTGGATTGCCAGGGGCAATGGCAAGCTGATCTGTAGCCGGTTTGGAGACCTCTGGGAGTTAAAGTAGTGTGGCGCGTGCCAGTTTCCTGCCCTGCGCAACAAGTGGGAAAGCTGCCGCAGTGATAGGAGCGAGAGTGCTGGGTTGTGGGAAAGCTGGCCGGTTTCTCCTCGTCCCGCTGGAAGCCAGAACGGCTCCTCCCTACCCTGCCCGCCTCCCACTCCGAGACCACAGCCCCACCAAGGACCCAACTTGTCCCCACTCCCCCATCCCCGATTTAGCCAAGCGCTGTAAGACTGGGTGGGACCCTTCTTCTGCCCTTGGCCTCCAGGGTCCCTTTTCTCCGTGGGAATCAATTTGTATCCGACTTTTTTGGTGGTCGACAGGGTTTGGCAGGAACCTCTGCCAATACTGCCGAGTGCCATCCTGCTTTTTGAAGACAAGTGCATTCTTTCTTTCTGTTCCCAGTACATTTAGGGCTGGAAAAATCTACGTATAATACACGAACGCAGCTTCAGATATTGCGTTGTGGTTGGTAGAGGTGTGATCATGGGGGAAAACGAATTACCTTCTGTAAATTAAAATGTTTTCCTGCTTTGCCCTATGGTGGCAATCCCCTCCCCCTAATACACCACAACAGCAAAAAGGTGGAGGGCAGTCGAGGGTAGAAGGCTGTGGTCGCGCGGCGGTTTTCGGACGGACTGAGTCCGCCACCTAGTGGTAGGTCTTGGCGGAGTTCCCCGCTTTGGGCATTCGACAGACCGAGTCACCTTCGGGTCCTCAAGTATCTCAACGAGGTGCTAGGACTGATGGAGGGCACCCTCCATTGAGGATGACACCCGACCTCCAAAGTTTTGGTAAGGCGGAGGAAAATTAGAAGGCCTGCGGATGCTTACCTCATCCACGTAGCTCAGCCACGGGCAGATATCTGCATCTGCTTAGAGAACCAAAAAGCACCCCCTTTTGAAAACACTACCTCCCAGTCGCTGTGGCCTTTCCCGGGGCAAACTCTACAGTGGAGGGATACCACAAGGGCTCTAGGACATACAGCTCTTTACAGTGAGGAAACAGCCTTGATGTGAGGGTTAATGGGGAGTTAGTGACCTAACCGGAACCAGATTAAGCTTCTGAATTCCAGGTCAGTGACTTAAAGTCAAAGGCGAGTTTGTCTCCGCCCCTTCTAGGTAGCTGAGAAAAAGGAGCAGAAGTCAGAGGGAGACATAATTTTAACCTCTTAGGTAACCATAATGAGAAAGGGTTCCTTGTCCATATTTCTCCGAGCAACTTGTTTACAAAGTATGGCCCAAGATTTTCAGTAACAGACTTTGAAAAGCCCACTGATGCGCTGAGGAGTGGGAGCATCAGAACTTGGGGAGGGGGTTGTGCGTGTGTTAGGGCGTGATTAAAGCCCCGTCCCTAAACTTGCGGAGATTGCACCTCACTGTGTCGGAGGCTCACATTTGGATCCTAAAATACCTCTGACCACCGCACCCCCCACTTACAAACTTTGTTTAGTGGATTGGTGAGAAATCAGTTGTGTGCGTGGGTCCTATGGACAGGCAGAGTGTAATCCACAACAGCTTCTCAGTAAAGTTTTCTCGCTTGGAGTTAAAAACTTTAAGATGGCAAACGCGCGTCCGCGTGCTGGCGGCCCCTAGCGACCACTGGCACGCACACCCGCGGGACAAGCCGTTGATTCCACCGCCCTGGTCAGCAGGAATCAAGTTCTGCCTCTCCCACTGCGGGAGCTGTTGCAGGCCGCGTTGCAGAAACGCGCCTCTGTTCGGGTTGGAAACGAATCTGGGGACGTGTTTGAAGAGCGGTCAAGTTTGACTCATCGTTTTCCAAGGACAGTTAGTGCCTTCCATCTTCATTAACGTGAATAAAGACCTTGGCTGACTTCTGTCCAGATCGGATTTTTAAAGGCATTGTTTGCTTGGGGAGATCATGCTTCTGCCCTCCCCCGCCAGCCTTTTTGCAAAGGCCGAGCCCGCTCCAGCCAGGATGGCCAAAATATCTTTGCTCGTGGTCTGTTGGCATTGACTGCCGGCCCTTTCTGGAAGGCAGTCTCGAGCTGGGCGCCCGGGGAGTGTCCCTTCTGCAGCTCCTCTTCAGATCTTGATGATAAAACACATCCCTCTATTTTATTGCATTTCCTAGAAGCTTGCAGGCTTGCAAGAGCGCTGTTGGCAGGAAGTGTGATAGAAATGAAAGTCAGGACATCATGTCCCTGAACACCTCCTCGGTCACCCAAAGCGACTGCAGTAGCCACCACGTTATCAAATTCACTTTCATCTACGGTGTCCAAACCCTCCCGCCCCCCAGACAAAAGCGTGAGGGGGTGTTTCTCCCCCAGAACAAAAACAACTCGGCGGTTTGACCCTACCCCCACCCCGGTCCCAACCGCCAGACCCCGGAGACTAGACCCGGGCGGCTCCTTAGCTGAGACGCTGCGGAGAAAGGGAGCGCTGCGGCCAGAGCCCTGATGCGGGCTCCACTGCGGCGGCTCCGGCCTTATTAAAATGCCTCGTCCCTGCCTCTAAAGAGTGCTTTGCACTTCCTGATTCTCCTCTGGATTTCTCAACAAGTTATTGGAGTTATTAGATTACCAACAATCCAAAACCCGACCGGGATAGAGAAGGGGGGAGGGGGAAAGGCTTTCTCCAAATCCGGAGACTCAATCTAAACTAGGTCAATAGGAAGGAGGGGCGGGGCGACAAGGAGGAGTCGGTTTTAAGCCTTGATGGAGGGCTCTCTCTAGTGTCAGGCAGCGGTAAAACAGGATTAGGTTTGAGCTCCCGGAACCACGGGGACTCCTAATTTCCAATAAATGCATTTAATTTTAGCTTCCCTTCCTAGATTCTCACCCCATCCCGTATTAAATTGCAGCCTTCGCTTTCACCTTTATTCTACCCGGCGAAGGGATGAGAAAGTGGGATTTTATGAGGCCAAAGAGGCCCCGTCTTTACTGACCCCGCCCCCGCTGCTGAGGTGCTGCGCGGCGCAGTGTGACGCTACCCGCCAGTTTTAGGACTGCGCTGCGGCCTAAGAGGCTGCATCTTTCGCGTCCCCTACTCCCTACCACCGGGTCCCGCAGGTGCCTCTCGGAGACCGATTAGGAGATGGCGCCCGGGGGTTCTAACTCCGAGGAAGGCCCGGGGAGGGCAAGGCAACCTTGGAGTGCGCCCATGAACGCGCTAGAGTTTGAGCCCAAGGCTTGTGCCAATCCCGACCTTTTTAATCTATGGTTTCAGAGAAATCGGATTCGGAAATTTCGAAATCTAGCCAGGTTCGGCCTGGCAGCTTCTATTCTGGGCGGAAATTGAGCTGAGCTGGGTTCTCCTTCTTGCCAACGTAGGCGGAAGGGGCTTTCGGTTTAGTTTTCCTTCAGCTCGGCTGGGGCGCGCTGGATGGGACTCCAGCTGTAGGGACTCCATCTTTTTGACTTGGGGGCCCTCGACCGGCCAATCCCTTTCAAACGAGGGGACGGGGGCGGAGGGGCAAGCAAAGAGAAAGAGAGAAAAAGACACGCCAGGCAAACAAACGCCGTAATGGGGCAACTTGAAGTCAAGCCTGGGATAGAACGCGAAATCCTGGCTTTCAGACTCGGCTGTGCTACAAACTTGCTGACTTTCCCTGTTTAAAAAATTGTTGTGGGGGAAGGGTTGGACTAGGTGAACTCTAATAGACTCCTGGACCTGGCGCGGACGAGGGATTTAGGGGAAAGTGCGCCGTATTCCCCGCGAGCCTCCCCGGGCGGCCCCCCCTCGCCGGGTGAATCCCCGGCGGCCCGAGCGGCGCAGGCAGCGATCCTGGCTGCCGTCGGGGCCGGCAGCTTCCTGGAAAGTTACTTCTCGTTGGAGTCGGCGATAGGCAGAGAGTGTTCTGTGAAATCCGCTGAGTTGAGATCGACTGTGTTCCGGGAATGAGAGGGCTGTGCCATTCCCCTCACTGCCCCCTGCCTTGACAGCGTAACAGGAAAAAAAAAAAAAAAAAAAAAAGGCACACATAATGTTAGCTACTGAGGTGCACTAAAAGTTTTACTTGAATGTAACCAAATTCACGGCTATCGCCGGGGCTCCGCCGCGCCTGCGGGGGTCTTCGAGGTGGACGCGCTGCTGTGCAAGCAACACGCCTGGGGGTGGGCGGTCCCTAGCAGACAGGTACGGTGTGATGGGGGTGGGCCAGTCTGCGGATCTGCGCCGGCTTGCCCGGCTGCAGGGCTAGAGTTTGTGCCCTTGTGTGTGAGCAAGAGAAGAGGGCCACCTCTGGAGGTGGGAGGAAAAGGATGGGATCTTTTCATATTGGCTGGCTTAGCCCTTCCCTTCTCTTGTCTCTCTTTGCCTTTCTGTTGTCTTCTTTACCTTTGCCTTTTTTTTTTTTTTTAAAGGGGAATTCCCTCGTTTTTCATCAAGCCCTTTGAAGGATCTGCCTTCTCAAGGTGCCTCGTTTACACAGGGAAAGCGCCAAAGGAGAGAAAGTGTATGGGGGTGGAAAAGACCAGTCTAACTTTCACTTGGTGGTTACTGCGGCTGGGGCTGGGATGGTGTCAGGAAAGATCTGGACTCTTGCAGATGTCAGTTTCTTCTTGACACCTCTGCTCTCTTGGTTGCTTCTGTGGAAGGAGTCTTGTGCTGCATTGGTGGGATGGCTGAAGCTAGTAGGCAGGGTTTCTAGCAGCCTTTGCTTGGAATTAGTTCTGAGATCCTGGGAAAGACTTATCTCATGCAGCCTCACTCTCCTCCCAGTAAATGGTGGCTATTATAAGGATCAGACACAAAAATGGATGAGAAACAGCCGAGTGGTCTGTGAAACGCAAACCAAATGCTAGTGGTGCTCCCACACCTGCAGCATCTAGAGGGTGGCATCATTGCCCACACCCACCATGACTGACATACTCACTGGTTTGGGGGGTTCCTAAGATAAAGCTAGCTTGGAAAGGAGTGCACTTAAGGGGAGGGGCTTTAGTGTATGTGCATTATTTGGTCAAGCCAGGCGAGAGGTTTACAGTGGAAAGTGCCCAGCCAACAACCTGATTGATAGTGGACCCAGGGGGCTTGTTTAGTTTGTTTGTTTCATTCCACATCAGGAGTGAGTCATTGCCACTTGTCAAGGTGAAATGGCAAATCTCCACTTCCTGTGGTTCCTAGAGTCTGTGTGACTGGAAATCCACAAGCGAGAGGGTGGTTGAAGCTGGTTAAAGGAGAGCCTTAAGTATTCCAGTGTTGTTGAGGGATCTCTTCCATAGGGGAAGAGGAGAAGGTTTATAAATAAACCTCACATGTGTCTGCAGTATTCCTTTTCCAAGGAGACAATCATTGAACTTGGTTAGGACCCATTCCATGTATCTCTCTTTGCCAATCCAAGTTCGGATGGGGAGAGGAGGAAATAGGTTCTTTTGTCTTTTTCTATCCTCTCTCTTCCCCCGTTTCCTTCCCCGCCTCCACTTACTCACATGCACACATTAACCTTGAAGCCTATGAGATTGAGTGACTGGCACTTGGGACCACAGAGAAATGTCAGAGTGTTTGGTTACAGACTCAAGGAAACCTCTCATTTTAGAGTGCTCATTTGGTAAGACTCAGCAGCCTGGAATGGGGGCAAAGTGTCTGTGTGGGGGAAGGAACTCAGAAATGAGATTCACCCACATCAGGGTGCTGTCTTGCATGTTCTACAGCACGTAGGCTGATTTGGAAAGGGGACAAGAATTTGAGCCAGAAGACCTAGGGCTGGGTCAATCACCATTTATGTGGCCCAGTATGACCTCCTTGGCCTCTGGCCCCTTTACCCAGAAAATAGCTCTGAAAAGCTACATTTTAAAAAAGACGAGTTGGGTGAGGGTTCAGATATTGTTTTGTTTCTGCAGCCCATGTGATCATAAGTGAGCCTTTCACGGAGACTTTAAATGATTTTGTTTTAGAGAAACCAATTTGGAGAGGGTCCGTATTTCTTGAGTGCTCCCTGGCCAGTTCTCAGCTAAACCACACAGTTAAATCTCTCACCAGCAGGGGGAGGCACAAACTTGGAATTCCGTTTGTGGCACTATATCTGCTCTTAGACCCAGGAGAGATGGGATTGGAAACTGAAAAAGAACAAAAGAGTAGATAAACCATCTCAGGTTGGATTCTGCAGATTCCTTATTTAGTCTTAAGTGCTTCAGACAGTCAGGAAATACTGCCTGGCTGTTTGTCCTGGGTAAGCCACTTGAACTCAATTTTGTCCTCTGTGAACAAAGGATAAAGATATTGACCTTGTTGGTCTTGTGGAATCATTCTAAGTTTGAAAGATAGTATTTTAGCAGGTTTTGAAAAGCATCCGGAGTTTTTAGGCCCCTAAGGATCATTTCATTAATATTGAAAGAATCACTTTTCTTATTTTTTTTCTTTCCCATAAACTCAATTACCTTTGGATGGCATACATTTTTTTACTTTGAAAAAGGAATTAAATTTGTATATACATATGTAATTAATGTATGAAATTGTATTCTGAGTACTCAAGGTAAAAACATTATTGTCGCGTAGCTTCGGTTGCCTGTTGTTTCTGTAAGAGCCGAGCTGGATAAAGTGTTTGCTCACTTGTGGTAAAACCGCACCAGCTGGCAGGCTGCAACTATCAGAGTAAAACTAAATATGTGTGTCCTAAAATAAGACTATAGTGGACAATCTTACATTCATTAAATCAATTTCTGCTTGGTTTTTCTCTTCCCTGCAGGTTTTAAGCAAAATTTTAGACTGTGAATCAAGGCACTGGGTAAGTAAATTGAATTATACGATTTACAGTTTTGTGGACAAACTGTTTCTTTTGAATTTGCCAGTGCATGTGTCTGTGAACGGTGCCACTTTTCTTTAGATGAGAGAAAGGACAGCTGATTGCCTCTCCATCACACCCACCACCCGCCCCCCTTTGCCCCTGCATTTGACTGTCTTTAACACTGTCATGTGACCTTACTTGTTGCTTGGTTCACAGTAATTTTGCTGCCTACTATGCACCAGCAGTTCTGACAGTTGCATTCTGACAATTCTGAAGTTTAGCAGGGGAGAGACAGATGGTGGCTAGGATGATGAGATGAGATACTGATGAGAATAGCTATGATTTTTGAGAATCTGGTGTGGACCAGGCACATATCTCTAAGTTTTACCACTGCAGAGGAATTAGTACTCCCCATTTGGGGAAACTGAAGCCCAGACATCGTAAAACAACCTGTTTCAAGTTATACAGCCTGTGAAAGGTATGGCCCACGTGCTAACCTTCAAAGCATGCTTTCTCTCCCCTGTCATTCACTCACTGCCTCTCAGTGTTGGCGGTGTGTTTGGTATGTGGAAAAAACGTTCAACAAATACTCATTCCCTTCCTCTTTCCCCTATAGGGTTTTCTATTAACAAGTCAGGTAAAGATGATTATCTCCTAGTATAGACATGAAGAGAAATGCCCAGAGGTGGGCCATGAGTTGTTCAAAAGCAAACACAAGGGAGCAGGCTGAATCACGTGCTCTCACACTCCTGGTAAGAAGGAAACAGGTTCTGGAGGACTAACAGGATTTTGACCTTTTCTTTCAGGTGAAGAAAAATGGCCTCGCCTGCTGACAGCTGTATCCAGTTCACCCGCCATGCCAGTGACGTTCTTCTCAACCTTAATCGCCTCCGGAGCCGTGACATCTTGACTGATGTTGTCATAGTGGTGAGCCGGGAGCAGTTTAGAGCCCATAAGACGGTCCTCATGGCCTGCAGGTAAGGGGTCTGGAAGTAGAAGGCAGATGATGGATATAAGGGGAGCAAAGGTGCTGGCTGCCAGGGTGGAGGGTGGGGGCCTCTTGCAGTGTTTGGGGCCACATCTCATTTGTCTCTAGGTCCCCAGCACATGGCCTGGCAGAGTGGGTTCCCAGGCAGCAAATGAATGAATACACTTTTAGAAAAGAAAGCGTTTCCATTCTGTGGGAATAGAGAGAGAAGAAATCAGATGCTGTCTCCAGAAGAGATGTGTTTAGGGCAAACGGAATGACTTTAATTAACCAATGGGAAAAAAATGAAAAGTGAAAGTGAGTTTTTAAATATTTCTAGCAAGTTACCTTGAGATCTTTTGCTCTTTTTTTCTGTGATTGTATTTATTTATACTATGATTATATTTCCGTGGGTGTTTCAGAGAATATCTAAGTTGATGAAAGTGAGCTGGCTAATTCTTTATATTTGTCAAGTGTTTCAAATGTTCAGAGCAGTTTTACATTCCATAACCTCCCTGGATTTTCAAAGTGGCCTATATTATGGATGGCATGATTAGCTCTGTTTTATAGATGATAAGATGAAGATGTTTATAGGTGAGCTGATGAGAGTCAGGAATCTTGATTGCAAGTAGAGGACATACAGAACATCTACAACAAGCACCTTTAAAAAAAATAGTGGAAAAGTTTATAGAGAGTTAAAATAATAGATGACACGAACCAAATGCTTACTGTGTTCAGGCATCAGTTTGTTCCCTTTACATTTTCATGCTTGCCACAAGTGTGTAAGGGAGACATTGTCATTCCTGCTTTGCAGATAAGGAAACCAAGGCACAGAGAAGTGAAGTCCCTTACCCAAGGTTTCATGGCTACTTACTAAAGTCTAGTAAGTCTAGCTCATTTCTGGCAACATGCTCAGGAAGAGTAGAATCCAGATGACAGTCGAGAATTCTGGCCTCTCCCTGCATGCTCTTTCCTGAACCTGACATCATGGTACCAGGAGGTATAGCTTGACACTGACTTGGCTCTCCTGGGAGTATTGACCTTGTGATGGACTTTTAGAAAATAATCTATGGACTTTTAGAAAATCAGTAAACTATAGATATAGGTATCATTTTATTTGTTTGTCATCAATACCCAACTTGCTTCTAAAAAATGCAATAAGATTTTTAGAATAAGGATAATGTGGTGGAGCAAGAAAGGAAATGCTTATCCCAAAGAAGTAAACTAAAAATAGTTACTGCAAATGAGTGCTAAATTTAACTCTGGTAATCTGTGCAATGAAGGCCAAAAGGAATACAGGTTCTGTGACTTTGAGAAAATTACTTGACCTCTTTGATCTTAGTTCCTCCATTTGAAAACGGAGAGAAGGATAGAATCTATCTTATAAGGTTGTGAGAAACACAGGAGAGTAGACGTAAAGTGCTTAATGACTCTCTGGCATTGAGTAAACTCTCCATGAATGGCAGCTATTGTTAACTTGCATGGAAAGTCCAGAGCTAGGTCCAGGGAAAAGGGGCTTAGCGCCCCCTGCTAACCATAATTGATGACAGTTTCTGTAATTGATGTCTACTATAGTGAGACATTCCTTTGTTTTACAGTGGCCTGTTCTACAGCATCTTCACAGACCAGTTGAAATGCAACCTCAGTGTGATCAATCTGGATCCTGAGATCAACCCGGAGGGGTTCTGCATCCTCCTGGACTTCATGTACACATCTCGGCTCAATCTGCGGGAGGGCAACATCATGGCTGTGATGGCCACAGCTATGTACCTTCAGATGGAGCATGTTGTGGACACTTGCCGGAAGTTCATCAAGGCCAGGTGAGCTGCCACCCGGATGGAGGCCTTGGAGATGGAGGGGATCACAAAAGATCAGTGGCCCTTGATAGTGCATGAATATAGAAAAAATAATCCTCTGTGATACGCCACAGCCTACTTTCCATTGCTTTTGCACACTCCTGCTATTCAGATATGCCATGTGCATCCCCACTTCTTGCTTCCTTCCATTCACTTGATTGACCCTTTCCTCCTACCCATCCTGTTGACCATGCCCGGATGCTAGCTTCTTCATTGTGCAATAATCACTTTGCTCTTTCCGCAGCTTTTCAGTTGTTTCCCAGAGCCCTTTGTATTCCTGTTAGACTTTGCTTCTCTTTCATTATTTGCATGCGTGTTTTTGTTCTCCTTTAGGCTTCCATTGTAACTATTTACATACTTAGTTCCCCCACTGGATTGTTGGCTGCTATACTCATCTCTTATGTCACTCTGCTCCTAAACTAGAGAATGTTTACTGAATTACATTGGGTTCACTGGGTCTAACCCCCTACCTGGGATCTGGTGAGATAGGACAGTCACTGAAAGATGAGAAACCTGAGAGCCAAAAAAGTGAAGAGCTTTGCTAAGTGTAACAGACACTTAGGCCTTGACTTCTGTAGAATCATTTGATTCAGCTTCTCTAGGGTGATCGTAGCCCTTCTCCAACAGAAAGGTTTCCAGCCTCTGTTTGAACATCTCCAGGAGCAAGGAACTCATTGTTCCCAGAACCACACAGTTCTACCTTGGACAGTTTGAAAGTTGAAATCTGGCTCCTTTAACCTTCATTCCTTGGTTCTACCTCTGTTAACTGCAATCAGACAGAGCTGGCCCACTTTTCGCCCACGTAATGTCCCTTCAAGTACAGGCAGCTTGAGCTCTTTGTCTCCTGTGGGTGATCATGGTGGCAAGATCATTTATAAGTGCTTTCCCTGGGTCCAGCCTTGTGCTGGAGCCTTCAGTACCTAGCTCCAGGTCACAGAGCTGCTGAGTGGCACCACGGGGACTAGAAACCAGGTTCTGTTGCTGCAGAGCCAGGGCTTCCCACCCTGGCACCTGCTGCCTCTTCTCCAAAAGGAAACTTCCCTGTGACTCTAGGCATCTCACAGGGTGAGTTCCTTCTTCACAAGCACCAGTTTGACAATGACCCCCCTCCAAACATGTGACACCAGCATGCTATACTCATGCTATACTCATCTATACTCATGCTAAACTTCATTCCTGAAGCTCAGGTTTCACATGTGTAAAACGGAAACAATAATGCCTTCTCAACCTTCCTTGCAGGATTCTGTAGTGATGAAATGAGATAAGGGCTCCAAAAGCTTTCCATTTTATAATAGCAGAATAATTAGAGATTCACATGTATACAAACATATGGGACTTACACAAAATCACACCTGAACAGGCACTGATTGTGTGGCTAATTCACTTAGCTTCTCTGGGCTAGATTGCTAGACTTTTAGCAGAACTGCCTTGTAACTGCAAGTGTTTCCGTAGTCCAGGGCCACTTTGCCTATGTCTAGCTGACCCCCATGCCTGTGTGGGTTTCATAGGCCAGTGTCACTTGGAAGGTTCTGATTAGGAGGCCGGGGTCTTCTCTCTGTTTCCCTCCTGCAGTGAAGCAGAGATGGTTCCTGCCATCAAGCCTCCCCGTGAAGACTTCCTCAACAGCCGCATGCTGATGCCCCAGGACATCATGGCCTATCGGGGCCGGGAGGTGGTGGAGAACAGCCTGCCACTGAGGAATGCCCCTGGATGTGAGAGCAGAGCCTTTGCCCCCAGCTTGTACAATGGCCTGTCCACACCGCCAGCCTCATACCCTGTGTATGGCCACCTTCCAGTCAGCAGCTTCCTTTTCTCTGATGAGGAGCTCCGGGATGCCCGAATGCCTATAGCCAACCCCTTCCCCAAGGATCGGGCCCTCCCCTGCGACAGTGCCAGGCCAGTGCCCAGTGAGTACAGTCGGCCAGCCATGGAGATCTCCCCCGGAGTGTGCCACAGCACCATCTACTCGCCCAAGGAGGCGGCTCCTGAGGAGGCGCGGAGTGACATGCACTACAGTGTGGCCGAGGGCCCCAAGCCTGCTGCACCCTCAGCCCGGAGTGCCCCATACTTCCCCTGTGACAAGGCCGGCAAGGAGGAAGAGCGGCCCTCCTCGGAAGATGAGATTGCCCTGCATTTCGAGCCCCCCAGTGCACCCCTGAACAGGAAGGGTCTGGTTAGCCCACAAAGTCCCCAGAAGTCTGACTGCCAGCCCAACTCACCCACGGAGTCCTGTAGCAGCAAGAACGCCTGCATCCTCCAGACCTCTGGGTCCCCGCCGGCCAAGAGCCCCACTGACCCCAAAGCCTGCAACTGGAAGAAGTACAAGTTCATCGTGCTCAACAGTCTCAACCAGAATGCCAAACCGGAGGGGCCTGAGCAGGCAGAGCTGGGCCGCCTTTCCCCTCGAGCCTATGCTGCCCCGCCAGCCTGCCAGCCACCCATGGAGCCTGATACCCTTGATCTCCAGTCCCCAATTAAGCTCAGCACCAGTGGAGAAGACTCCACCATCCCACAGGCCAGCCGGCTCAACAACATCGTCAACAGGTGATTTCAGAGGCAGTCGGGACTTGGGACCAGGGCTTACCTGAGCAGGGTTCTGGACTCACTTCTGATGGATGCAGAGGTTGTGTTCTCTTGTCTGACATGCTGAATGTACTGGAGGTGTGGGCTAAAGCCTATTGACTGAATTAGCCTAAGTAAGGAAGATCCTTAAGCTTCAGTATATTTTCATAGTGAGAGAGAGAATTTCCCCTCCATGGTAGATGAGCAAGAATCCCAAGCTCCTGAGGTCTTGGTCTCGGTATGGCACGGGGCATCCTCCTGCTGTCTTGGACGGAGGATGGCCATGGACAGCAGCACCGAGGGGAGGGAACTGAGCCTGGGAGTGAGGTTTGAGCTCCGTGTGACCCCTATCAGTGATCTTGGTATGTCCGCTGTTTGAAGGGAGGCTTGGGGATGAGTAACTCTGTGGTTCCTGATCTCAAGTGGCCTCTGGGCTGCCCTGAGCACAGGGAAGAGGGATGCATGGAGGCCAAGTGGAGACTCTGCCCTGCTCCATCTGCTGAGGCCCTTTCCTCCTGCCCACAGGTCCCTGACTGGCTCCCCCCGAAGCAGCAGCGAGAGCCACTCGCCGCTATACCTGCACCCCCCCAAGTGCACGTCCTGTGGCTCGCAGTCCCCGCAGCACGCAGAGATGTGCCTGCATGCCGCTGGCCCCACGTTCCCCGAGGAGCTGGGAGAGACCCAGTCTGAGTACTCAGATTCCAGCTGCGGTGAGTCCCTTCCCTGCCCTGGCCTCTGCTCCAGAGGTTTGTGTGTCTATTCACTGATTGGAAGGAGCCCCTCATTGGAAGTCCATTGGCATTTAACTCACCAGCCAAGATTCCCACTCTTGGAGACCTTATGTAGGGAATGAAACTGACCAAAGCAAGGGATGAAGAATCTGAGTTATTCTTGGGGAATAGAGAAGGATCACACAGCTCTCAATGGGGCTGGCTACCACTAGCTTTCAGAGCCTTCTCAGGCCTTCTGGACCCAAACTGATTGTATGCATACTAGTTCACCTTGCTAGACTGTACATTCTAGAAAGAGAAGCATCTGCCTTATTCATGCTTGTGTTTTCCACAGGGCCTAATGAGTCTAGCACGGAGTAGGCACTCAGTTAATATTAGCTGAATTTGATTCACTGAACAGATTGTTAATTGACATTTTTGGATAGTTTGTGATTGGCACCCCCAGTTTTCCCCTCTTCCCCCAGCTCTGGCTCCAGTAGGGTAGCCCAGCAATACTTCTTTTAGGGGTAAAGTCACCATGATATGTCATTTCCAAATTGTTAAGACAAAAGAAAAAGATGAGTTCCTTACACTGAGAGGCTTGGCACAGGGCCATGGGCCAGTAGTTGGGAGAGCAGGGAGGGACTGTCCCATCCTGGCTCCCTGGCTGTTCGCTCTACACTCCAGTTCTTTTTCTCTGGGCCTCTGTTTCTACTCCCACCATCATCTTTTGTCTCCCTATCTCAGAAGTGCTTGGGAGACATAAAGTCTAGATGGGCACAAGGGTGACCACAGTCATTGTTAATTCCTCCTTCGATGACCTCAAAGTATTTTTGACTCTGAGATTTGTATCTTACATTCCTGTGATGCTTGATGTTATACAACGTGCTTCTGTGAGGTACGCAGGACAGGGGTTTATTATCTTGATTTTGCAGATAGAGACACAGACAGAGGCTGTCTTACCTGAGGGCTTCTGTGCATGAATGTAAGCTGGTACAGGCCATGTGGGTACCCTGGGTGTGAGTTTCCCTTTTCTACCTTAATATTTGAATCTGTCTCCTTTCTCGGTTCCATGACTGAGACCCTAAACACTAAGAAAGAGGGAATTCTCACAGGCCCTTTGCTCTGGGCTCCCATGAACAACGGGCAGATGGGGCACTGGGGGCTCAGTTTGGCCCTGGGGGTGGCTCCAGAGGAGAGGCCGTGGAGCCCCACCTCCCTTTCTTGACGTGCTGACCCTGGTGTTCCCCTCACCCTCCAACAGAGAATGGGGCCTTCTTCTGCAATGAGTGTGACTGCCGCTTTTCTGAGGAGGCTTCCCTCAAGAGGCACACGCTGCAGACCCACAGTGACAAACCCTACAAGTGTGACCGCTGCCAGGCCTCCTTCCGCTACAAGGGCAACCTCGCCAGCCACAAGACCGTCCACACGGGTATGGCTCTGTAACCCATCCCCAAGCTCGCCAGGGTTCCCCGGGGCAGAACAGGGCAAGGATTCTAGGGAAAGCAGCGTGGGGCTTTGGGGCCTGGTGGGGTGAGGTAGGGAGCAGGGATTGTCCTGGCCTGAGTCTAGGCCTGGCCTGTCACATCTCGGCTTAGTGACCCAGCCATTCTGTGTTCCCTTTGTCTTTCCTTTGAGATGCTCTGTGTTGCTTCACCTTCACTGGGGTCAGAATATACAGGGGATGAACCTTGGCTGAGAGAGGCAGAGGCAGGTTGGTTTTTATAAACCAGAAAAACACTAAAGCCTCTCCAGTCTCTCCAAGGGCTTGTTCCTTATCAGCTCACATTCCTTCACCAGGTAGCATCTCATAACCTGATTATTGTCCAAAGTTGCCTCTCTCCTGGGATTTTAAATGGGCCCATTATCCCAGAAACTTTCCATGAAGGAAGACGTGGCCCTTCTATTGGTTTCCTCTGTCTGAGCATCTACTCCAACTCAGGCCCCACCTCTCTTGCAAATAGAATCCAGCTGTAGTTGCCGCAAGCAGAAAGGAAAAGCATGTTTTTTCTCAAAGACAGAAACTAGAGCAGCCTGAGTGTTACCTCTCTGAGGAATGGGTTGACTGAATCAGCCTTACCCAAGGGAAGAGCTAGCAGAGCCTTCCTGGGTCATCTCAACTCATCCCTCAGGTGCCAGAGAGGGAAACTGAGGCCCAGAGAAGGCAAGTAACATATCCACATCCTGAAGTTAGATCATCCTGATGACAAAGCTGGTTCCTGGGACCTCAGTTCCTTCCTGACCCATGCCTGACACTGTCTCTCGTCCTCCATATCACCACCTGCTTCTTGACCCCGGTCATGGGTGAGGTGTGCTGATGTGTGTGTGAGAGAGGGGTAGCAGATAGGGGTGGCAGGTCCCTGACACCTCTCTCTGACCCTTTCCAAGGGAAGGAAAGCCGAAGTGGCACAAGGAAGGGCCAATTGCTTTGCAATCCAGGGCTCAGGGACTGTGGGAACTTTCTCTAATTATGGCTTTCCTGTTCTCTCTGCAACAGGTGAGAAACCCTATCGTTGTAACATTTGCGGGGCCCAGTTCAACCGACCGGCCAACCTGAAAACCCACACCCGAATTCACTCTGGAGAGAAGCCCTACAAATGCGAAACATGCGGAGCCAGATTTGTCCAGGTGAGCAGGGGGCGTGGGCCAAGGACCCCCAACCCAGTGTGCTAAGAGGCTTCAGGGGGTCTGTAGCCCACCTCAACCAAGCCTCTCAGTTTGTTTGCTCTTCGCTCTTCCATGCAGGTGGCCCACCTCCGTGCCCATGTACTCATCCATACTGGCGAGAAGCCCTATCCCTGTGAAATCTGTGGCACCCGATTCCGGCACCTTCAGACTCTGAAGAGCCACCTGCGAATCCACACAGGAGAGAAACCTTACCATGTACGTGAGCCTCTTGTGGCCACTGGCTGGCCTGGGAGGGGCGGGGAGGTGGAGGGCTGGGGCCACAGGACTGCTCGCTTCAATCTCAGGCATGCAGTGGGATGACCACTGAACTCTCATGGTCCTAAAACCAGATCTCAGTCTGATTTTCAAAGACAACCAGCTTGAGGTTGGCCTGAGTCTTAGTTTGTGGTTGTTGTTGTGCAGTTGCTGAGTCATGTCCTGCTCTTTGTGACCCCATAGACTGAAGCATGCCAGGCTTCCGTGTTCTTCGCTATATCCCAGAGTTAGCTCAAATTCATGTTCATTGAGTCAGTGACGCTATCTAACCTTAGCATCCTCTGACGCCCCCTTCTTTTGCTTTCAGTCTTTCCCAGCATCAGGGTCTTTTGCAGTGAGTAAGCTCTCCACACCAAACGGCCAAAGTATCGGAGCTTCAGTTTCAGCATCAGTCTTAGCTTGCTCATCTTTGAAGTTGAGGGTATTGGGCTAGGTAATCCAGGCCTTAAGAAAGAGGTCTGGACTATGGTTACATAGACATCAGAGTCATTCATTCCTTCTACAAACACTTACTGAGTGCTTCCAGCTGTCCCTAAACTGGGCTAGATGTCTACTTCAGATGAGCTAAAGTGTTTGAAAAGAAGCAGTCACAGACTAGGAGGGGAACCAGAGAAAGGTGGTGATAAAAGGGGGAAAAAACTAGAGAAAAGACAGCTGCAAATGACCAGAAGCAAGAGGCCATGATCGGGCCACTGGAATCAGTGTTCTAGAGTGGAGTCTTGACTAACTATGGCTTATGGGTTATTTTTGAAATCCCATGAGCTAATAACGGTTTTTATACTTTTACATGGCTAAAAATATCAATAATATTTTATGACATGCAAATTATATAAAATTTAAATTTCAACGTCCATAAAGAAGGTTTTGTTGGCACACAGCTAGGCTCACTTGTTGACGTATGTCTCTGGCTGTGTTCACGCTACAGTGCAGAGCTGAGTAGTTATGTCAGAGCATGTCAGGCCCACCAAGTGTGAAATATTTACTGTCTGGCTCTTTACAGAAACAGCTTGCTGATCTCTGCTGTAAAGTGGAAAGATACTGGCCAGGGAGCTGAGATATCTGCATTCTTATTTGGACTTTGGCAGTGACCCTTTTTAAGGCTGTGGGCAAACCCCGACCCTCTCACTGGGCCGTAGTCTTCTTTCTCTATGAAATGGTGAGAATGAGGTAGATGAGCAGGTTTCCAACTGTGCTGTTTCAATCACTGAGGTTCTGAAACCCTGCAGGGCAGGACTGGAATGATACAGCAGCCTGTTTCCCTTTCCAGTTTCCATTTAATTTGAAGAAAAGAATCCCATGTCCTACAAGTGTAGAAACTACTGTTATAGGTGAGGCTGGCTTTGCTGAATTTATGACATCTCTGTAGGTAGTGATGGACACAAGGCTGAATAAAGGAATGGTTAACCCATATCAAAATGTTAACCTGAGAAGGTGGTTATTTTCATTCACTTGTTTATCGCTCCTTGAGTGAATATCTTCTCACCTGATTTTGTTCTTGGGCAAATTAATTATCTTCTCAGTACCTTAATTTCCTCATCTGAGCCTGATAATAGTGCTCACTTCACACAGTTATGTTAAATTAATGGATTCCCGGAAGTGTTCAGAACAGTGCTTGCCACATAGTAAGAGTCCAGTATGTATTTGCTGTTATAATTATTTGCTGGACATTTAGATACACAGGATATCAGAGTTGAGCGACCTTCAGAGTGTACTGACTCAGTCCCTTGCAGGAAAGAAAGCCAAGGCTCAGAGAGAAATGCCATGCTCAGGGCACATGGCAGTGGGTCGCACAGGTATGAGGGGCCCTTGTCTCCCAAGACTGGGGCTCTTTATACTCACTGCACACCTGTTTTATTTCTAAGTTTATTTCCATTTTTACTTTAAGACATATTCTCTATATGAATGTATTTATAGTTTTATTACAGAATAGTTTTAGATTTGTAGAAAAGTTGCAAAGATAGCACTGAGATACCATATGTACGCAATTTCCCCTGTTATTAAATCTTATAACTAGGGTACATTAACCACAACTAATGAATCCATACTGGGTATATTATTATTAACTAGAATCCATACTTTATTTTTACTTTCTTAGTTTTTACTTGGGCTCCCCAGGTGGTGCTAGTGGTAAAGAATCCTGCCAATGCAGGAAAGGCAAGTTCAGTCCCTGGGTCAGGAAGATCCCCTGGAGGAGGGCATGGCAACCCACTCCATTATTCTTGCCTGGAGAATCCCATGGACAGAGGAGCCTGGTGGACTAGGGTCACAAAGAGTCGGACACGACAGAAACAACTTAGCAGCAGCAGCAGTTTTTGCCTAAAACATTTTTCTGTTTCAGGATTATATCAGGGTACCACATTACATTTAGTCACCCACTTTATTTTTAAAGAACTTTTCCACTAAAATTATTATCGCCCATTCTTGGAATCAAAACGAGAAACAGCTTCACTTGCTAATGGCTTGTTAGCTGATCTGAGGTCTGTGTGTGCAGATGTGCCCCGTCACTTCAGTTGTGTCCGACTGCTTGTGACCCAATGGACTGTAGTCTGCTAGGCTTCTCTGTCCTTGGGATTTTCCGGACAAGAAAATGAGTGGGTTGCCATGCCCACCTCCAGGGGATCTTCCTGACCCAGGAATTGAACCAAAGTGTCTTGTACTGGCACGTGGATTCTTTACCACTAGTGCCCCCTGGGAAGCCCTCTAAGACACATACACTAAGGTAAAGGAATATAACTGCCTTTTAAAAGCATATCTGAGATTTTCAGAATTTTCATTTGCAAAATTCAGACTGTTCTAATCCATTTGTTCAAATATATTCAGATGTACTGCATAATTGCCTAAGAGGTATATTTACAGGTGCTGGGAAGATTACAAAGTTTAGTGAGAAGTAGTCATCATTGTCAAAGCATTCTGCATCTGAGAAGGATGATAATTTTTGGGATGCCAAGGCTTTTTGGCATTAAGTGGCAAGGCTGGAAATCTTACAGAGGTCAAAGGAAAGGAACTATTTTCACCTTAGAAAGATTCAGGAAAACTTTAAAAATTAGAAGAGTTTGCAGCTGAACTGCATTTTTGGTTTAGACTTGAATTTGTTGAGGTAGAGCAGGGAAATGAATCTCGAGCAGGGGGAGAGCGTGACCAAGACTTTGGAAAGCAGGGAAGAGATATTTGCGCAAAGTGTACTTGTCCCTTAGCAGAAGCCAGCATTTCTGTGGGCTCTCACCTGCCCACAGGAGGGAAGGGAAGAACTGCCCCATCCCTGGAAGGGAGAATCTCCTTCTCAAGGTCCTTGAGTAATGACACGGTTCCTGAGTGGATGACTTAACAGTTTGCCTCTGGTTCTCCCCCAGTGCGAGAAGTGTAACCTGCATTTCCGTCACAAAAGTCAGCTCCGTCTTCACTTGCGCCAGAAGCACGGCGCCATCACCAACACCAAGGTGCAATACCGCGTGTCCGCCACTGATCTGCCGCCGGAGCTCCCCAAAGCCTGCTGAAGCATGGAGTGTTGATGCTTTCCATTCGAGCCCCTTTTCGGAATCTACCCAAAGGATACTGTAACACTTTACAATGTTCATCCCGTGATGTAGTGCCTCTTTCATCCACTAGTGCAAATCCTAGCTGGCGGGGGCGGGGTGGGGGGAGGGGCGGGGGACGGGGCGCCAAGGCAGCTCCCCTTCCCCCACTGCCGTAAAACTTTAAGAAAATAATATTGCTTCTTCTCCTATGTGTACGGCGAACCATGTCAGCAAAAAGCAAAATCATTTTATATATCAAAGCGGGGGAAGTACGCAAAAGTTCTGACTTGACTTAGTCTGCAAAATGAGGAATGTATATGTTTTGTGGGATCAGATGTTTCTTTTGTATGTAAATGTGCATTCTTTTAAAAGAAGAGACGTCGGTATGTTATCAAAGAGAGGGCTTTAATTTTTTTAACCAAAGGTGAAGGAATATATGGCAGAGCTGTAAATATATAAATATATATATATAAAATAAATATATATAAACCTAAAAAAGATATATTAAAAATATAAAACTGCGTTAAAGGCTCGATTTTGTATCTGCAGGCAGACACGGATCTGAGAATCTTTATTGAGAAAGAGCACTTAAGAGACTATTTTAAGTATTGCATCTGTATAAGTAAGAAAATATTTTGTCTAAAATGCCTCAGTGTATTTGTATTTTTTTGCAAGTGAAGGTTTACAATTTACAAAGTGTGTATTAAACAAACAAAAAGAACAAAAAAAGCTGCGGAAGGAAAAAACGTGTAGTTTTGTTCTAGTTATCGGTTTGTATATACCTGTACAACGTGTCCTACGGTGCCTTTTTTCATGGAAGTTTTCAACAGGGGACGACCGCGCCATCCCTTTTGGAAGTGTAGGCAGACACAGGGACTTGGAGTTGTCACTAACTAAGCTCTCTTTGGGAATGTTTGTCTCATCACATTCTGCGTCATGCTTGTGTTATAACTACTCCGGAGACAGGGTTTGGCTGTGTCTAAACTGCATTACCGCGTTGTAAAATATAGCTGTACAAATACAAGAATAAAATGTTGAAAAGTCAAATCGGTTTGTTCTGGATTTTTTTCCTTGTGCTGGAGTCAGGACTTGAATGGGTCTGGTTCCCCAGCTCTTCACCTGGGTGGGCAGTACTCATGGAGGGCAGGGAAAGACTGAGGCTGGGGTTTGCATTTGGTTGCTGGGCAGGGCCCGCCTTCAGCTCTTGGCAGAAGGATGGACCGCAGATGCCAGATTCTGCTCATGTGGCGCCCAGGTTGGGGATTTTGAATGGACCTGTTGCCTCTTATCTCTGGCTGGTTCCCCTCCTTTTTCTGTTTGTTTGTTTGTTTGTTTTTTTTAACTGTCTTCATTCACTTTATTTTTCACTCAGAGCTCTAGGCTGAACTTAAAATGAATGACCTCAGTTCTAGCCCTTCTGAGACCAATGTGTGGGTTCTTTCCTCCTCTGGGTCTTAGAGAGTTTGCTCATTCTGTGCAGTGAGAAGGCGCATCTTGCCTCCTGGCTTCATAAACAGTTTCTCTCTCCTGGGGTCCAGGGACAGTATGGGAAGCCTCAGCTTCGACTCTTGCCTTCCTCACCCTTGGTGCCTTTGGAGGATTTTTGCTGTCTGCTAGGTGATGGATAGACATCTATAGAAGCTTTATGAATCCCTATAGGCCAAGCCAAACCCCATCCCTGCAGAAGCGTTCTTTGCACCAAGCGTTCTTTGTGGTGGAAGTCAGCCGCCTCTTCCTGAGTGACAACCATTACCCCTCTGAGTCCCTTTCCCACCCACCCCTGAGGGAATCAGATTAACTAGATTGTTTACGATTCCATGATTCACCCTGGCTTGCTTTGGCACCGGTTTTATTTTACCTCAATCCCCCTCAGAAACCAAGTTTGACTGACAGGAGCTAAGAATGGTGAGGACAAGTGTGGTCATGGCCGCCTGCCCAGAGGAGAAAGTCCTCACCGCCCTGTCCCGTTCCTGGGTGGCGGTGGCGGTAGGGGGGCGGGGACGTGCGGCAGAGCCTTCCCTGGGCCCTCAGGCCACTGTCTGGATGGTGGTGTCCCTTGGCAGTGCCTCTGCAGCAGGCTCCACGCACGTGCTGGGAAGCCTGCGGGAGCTGACCCCCCAAGGCTCCTGAGAGAACCTCAGAAAGTCACATTGCCCCTCTGCCAGCCACATGGCCGGCCTTGCAGCTCAGGTTTCCTTTGAAGATGACTTTAAAGGACTCGCCAGCTCAAGGCCTCGGCTCACCCTGCTCTTTGAAAGGGGGGAAAATGATCCCTCTGCTCCCATAGACACTTGGCAGAAGAACTTACAGGACAGACAGCTTCAGGAATGATAATTCGCAGGCCCGAGGGAGGCTGGCCCCAGGGCTGCTTGGCTCCCCAGGGGCCTCCGAGTTTGTTTACACATCATTACTGTTTAATAGAGAGAGAGGAGGCTGGGGCAGACAGTATGGGTGGCATTCAAGTTCAAACAGAAGATCAAAGAGTAACTGCAGCCAATTGACAATCAATAACAGGTAAAAGGCAAACGTCTCTAAACAGTTAAGCTGGGGCAGAGGGAATACAGAATTTTTATTACCAAAGCGTGCCTGGAGCACAGCTTTTCACAAATGCATAACTTTTAAAACAGGGTGTCTGATGCTTTTCTCTTGGTTGTAAGGTTTTGAGAGGAAAAGTTTCTAAGGACCAGCGTAGTGGTTGGAGGGTGGACCTGGAGAGAGGGGTTGGTTAGAATCAGCTTAGGAGCTGGAAGGATGGAGGATGGTAAGGATCACCTCGTTGAAATCTGTCCTTGACCCAGGAAGGGACTGAGGTGAAGAAACTAGGCTACCGTCACCCAGGGCACGGGGGCAGAGGGTAGAGGGCAGGCTCCTGCCTCTGACCCCACCCGGAGGGAAAGAAGATCAGTAGAAACGAGAAAGCTGACGCAGGGACTTGTCCAGGGTCACACAGCTAAGATGTGGCCAACTAATCTGAGTTCTTACAACTGCTTGTTGGTGTAAGTTCAATCACCTCTTTTTTTGGGGAAAAATGAGCTATTTCCTTTGAAATATGGGTTCATTTACCTCTCTGTGTCACTCAGAGTAGTATATTTCTTAAATATGGTAATAACATCTGGCATTTGTGAGGCGCTTAGGATTTTCAAAGCACGTTGGTATCAGCAATCACATTCTATCTCATAACTACTCCTCAGAGTAGAGGTGTCGGGGGCGGGGAGTGGGGGGATACACACACCCACCTCAGAAACTCCAGAATAGCAGCAGTTCAAGTTACAGTGGAAAACCAGGGGCCATAATAACACATCAAACTGCACCTGCACACAGAATTCAAAAAAACAAAAACAAAAAACTGCTTTGTCCCAGCCCCGATGGAGGAGTCAGACCTTGGGCAACCACATCTCATACCACGTGACCTACCTCCCTGATTTATCTAAGGATGGACACAGGACCCCAGGGCAAAGTGTTGCCTGAGAGAGACAATGATGAGTTGAGCCACTAAAATCTTGTGTTCTGGGGATTTACAGTGACATTTGGAGACAACCAGCCAGTCCAGTGTTTCTCCAGTTTCAGTGATTTGTAATCCACTTTCATGATTCTGCTATCTCATCATACCTTGAACATTTATGTACTGCTGCTGCTGCTGCTAAGTCGCGTCAGTCATGTCTGACTCTGCAACCCCATAGACGGCAGCCCACCAGGCTCAGCCGTCCCCGGGATTCTCCAGGCAAGAGTACTGGAGTGGGTTGCCATTTCCTTCTCCAATGCATGAAAGTGAAAAGTGAAAGTGAAGTTGCTCAGTCGTGTCCAACTCTTCGTGACCCCATGGACTGCAGCCTACCCAGGCTCCTCTATCCATGGGATTTTCCAGGCAAGAGTACTGGAGTGGGTTGCTATTGCCTTCTCTGACATTATGTACCAGTTTTCTTTAAATCAACTCACTTTCAAGATATAGTTCTTCCAACATAAATAAAAATAGTCATCATTCATAATAAAAATGTTCACTCCGTGCCTTTCTAGAAACTATATGTTCTATCAGAGGTATGTTTGGAAAACACTAAGAGAATTGGGATACGGAAAGAAAAGGAAAGCGATGCAGAGAGAAGCTTATCCCCTTGGGAGAAGCTGGATGTCATTAATGGCACCACAATGAGATCCCTGGACAAGGATTTTAACTAGAATGCCCTGCCACCACCAGCTTGATTTCTAGAAGATTCCATCTCTTTTATAACCACTTCCTAATAAGGTCTCTGCCTCTTCTCCTATATCACCCATCACATTTGGCCTGGCTTGAGTGACTCCCTGTTTCCTGGAACCAAAAGAGCACAGTTTACACATGTACCCAGGTTTGAGGTATGTGCCATCAGAGAGACCATTCGGTACTCTCAGATTGGGTTCAGGGTTCTCAATAAGAGGCTAAGGAATGCTATAATCCCTCCCATATAAGACACAAAGCATGGTCTACCCAATGTACTGTAACCACATGGAAAGACCACGTTCCTCCAATCCCTCAAAGCAGTGGCAGGAGGCTTCTCAAAGGCACACAGCTGCCGAGACCTGGTGGATACAGGCAACACAGTCTCCAGGGTCAGGCACCTTCACTGAAGGAGGAAAGGCTTCAGCATCACTAAGGAAATGGCCTTCTAGAAAGGCAGGCGCTAAAGCAGGAGGGTCTTGGAGTCTAGGAAGAGCACTCAATGGGGTTTGGAACCCATAGAGAACTATCTTAACCCTAAGACTCTGGACAATGGAAACAGTGACAGACTTTATGAACTCCAAAATCACTGTGGAAAGTGACTGCAGCCACGAAATTAAAAGACACTTGCTCCTTGGAAGGAAAGTTATGACCAACCTAGATAGCATATTAAAAAGCAGAGACATTCCTTTGCCAACAAAGGTTCATCTAGTCAAGGCTATGGTTTTTATAGTAGTCATGTATGGATGTGAGAGTAGGGCTATAAAGAAAACTGAGCACCAAAGAATCGATGCTTTTGAACTGTGGTGTTAGAACAGACTCTTGAGGGTCCCTTGGAGTGCAAGGAGATCCAACCAGTCCATCCTAAAGGAAATCAGTCCTGAATATTCATTGGAAGGACTGATGCTGAAGCTGAAACTCCAATACTTTGGCCACCTGATACAAAGAACTGACTCCTTGGAAAAGACTCTGCTGCTGGGAAAGATTGAAGGCAGGAGGAGAAGGGTTCGACAGAGGATGAGATGGCTGGATGGCATCACTGACTCAATGGATGCATGAGTTTGAGTAAATTCCGGGAGTTGGCGATGGACAGGGAGGCGTGGCTTGCTGCAGTCCATGGAGTCGCAAAGAGTTGGACACGACTGACCGAACTGAACTGAAGCCTCTGGAGTCTTGCCCCTTTGTTAAATGATTCTGACTCATGTAATCACAAGAAACTAACTTCTCTGTACCTCTAAGAGATGAGTTTCCTGGGTCCCTCCTCCTTTAGTTCTTGCAACAGGCAGGTTAATTAAATAACAAGCATGCTTAGAAGCAGAATCACAAAATAGCATGCCTGTACGGGCCATAGCAATTAGGATCTTAGTCTGAAGAAAGAAGTAAAAATGTTAGTCACTCAGTTGTGTCTGACCTGTTGTGACCCCAAGGACTGTAGCCCACCAGGCTTCTCTGTATGTGGAATTTTCCAGGCAAGGACACGAGTTGGTTGCCATTCCTTTCTCCAGGGGATCTTTCCAACCTGGGAAATGAACCCAGGACTTCTGCATTGAAGGCAGATTCTTTACTGTCTGAGCCACCAGGGAAGCTTGAGATTCTGGGCTGTGTGCGTGCTAAGCCACTTCAGTCATGGCCAACTCTTTGAGACCCTATAGACTGAAGCCCTTGAGGCTCCTCTGTCCATGGGATTTCCCAGGCAAGAATACTGGAGTGGGTTGCCATGTCCTCCTCCAGGGGACCTTCCCAGGCCAGGGATTGAACCTGTGTCTCCTGCATTGACAAGTAGGTTCTTTACCACTATCACCACCTGAGAAGCCCAGATTTTAGTCTATGGGTGCCGAAACCAGGGGAAAGGCAACAAGCTTAAGGCCACACCCAGAATTTTTAACCAAGAGGTCTCCTGACACCCAGGTGGTTTATAACATGGTCCCAGCCTCCAGGGAGTGTGCAGTCACTTGGAAAGACAAAACATGGAGAAACATGGAAGTAAAATCACAAAGAAACATGAGACATGCCATTGTGGCTAAAAAATGATGTTCCTGACTATCGGGAGGGGAGAGGGGTGTGGCTTTGAGGATTCCAAAACGCTAGGAATGCGAGCTGCTCTTTAGGGCAGCACAGGGTAGCAGGCCTGTGGAGCTGGGGCTGGGTGGAAGCACTCCCGGGACTGGTGAAGTCCTCCTCTTTTCTGCGGGACTGCAGTGCCTCCTTCCATCTGCGAAGATCTCTCCTGCTTGATGTCACTCATAGCAGCCATCTCTGGAGGTGGTTGGTTTGCTAGGGCTGCCTTAATAAAGCACCAAAAACTAAGTGGCTTGGACTCAGAAGTGGGTTGTCCCACAACTCTGAGATCGAGGAGTTGGCAGGCTTGCTTCCTTTTGAGCTCAGTGAAAAGAAAGCGAAAGTCACTTAGTCGTGTCCTACTCTTTGCGACACTGTGGACTATACAGTCTATAGAATTCTCCAGGCCAGAACATCAGAGTGTGTAGCCATTCTCTTCTCCAGGGGATCTTCCCAACTCAGGGACTCAACCCAGGTCTCCCGCATTGCAGGCAGATTCTTTACCAGCTGAGCCACCAAGGAAGCCAAAGAATACTGCAATGGGTAGCCTATCCCTTCTCCAGTGGATGTTCCTGACCCAGAAATCGAACCGGGGTCTCCTGCAGCTCAGTGAGGCAGGATCTTATACCAGTTCTCTCCTCTTGCTTCAATTAGTTTGCTGGAAACCCTTGTGACTCCTCGGCTGTAGAAGCGTCACCTTGATCTGTCTTCATCTTCACCTGCAATTCTCCCCGTGTGTATGTGTATGTATCTGTGTATTTCCCTTTTTAATACAGACACCAATCAAATGGGAGTAGCACCCACCAAACAGACTTCATCTCCACTAATTATATCTGCCAAGATCCTGTCTCCAAATCAGGTCACATTCTGAGGTACTGGGGGATTAGGATTTCAACATAAGAATGGGGGTGTATACTTCAGCCCATGGCCTCCCAAGTGGTGTTAGTGGTGAAGAACCCATCTGCCAATGCAGGAGATGCAAGAGACATGGGTTTAATCCCTGGGTTGGGAAGATCCTCTGGAGAAGGAAATGGCAACCCACTGCACTGTTCTTGCCTGGGAAGTCCCACAGACAGAAGAGCCTGGTGGGCTGCAGCATATGGGGTCTCAAGTGTCAGGCGGGGCTTGAGCGCACACAGCACAGGGGCAGCGATTCAGCGCATGACAGGAATTATCCGTGGGAGGGGGTGGTGAGATGCTCTCAGAAGCGGCACCCCCCGCACGTCTTCTTTACGCCTTCTCTTTACTGTCCGAGGGGCACAGGGCTTTGCACCCTGGCCTCAGTCATGTCACGACATAGCACCGCAGGGGGTGGGGAGGGGCGCTTACTTGACCTCTCCCAGACAAGAGGTCACTTGGAAGGAGTGGGGCAGTGCCTCTTCTCTTTCCCTTCTCAGCCACCTGTCCCTCTTTTCAATGGTGGCCGTAGGGGAGGGAGGGAAGTGTGTCTCATCTCCGAAGAGCACAAGGAAACAAGGTAACTGAGCTCAGCGAGTAAGGACACTTCCAGTATGCAGAGGGGAGAAAGCTCTAAGAGCCACGGGAATCTCTGCAGAATAGGGATCTCTGAGAATATGTATACGGATCGTTACAGGTTTGATAAAAGTCCCCTAACAGGAACATGAGACTATCATAGTTAGTGGTATTTTGAAAAGCCCCGGGGAGTTTGCGCTGACCCTGGTGGTGACCTAATCCAGACCTCTGCCGTACTGAGCGTGTAAATGTACTGCTGCCTGCTCCCTGCTGAGAGGTGAGACTCTCAACTCTCATCCAGCCCTTCACTGTACATAAAAGGATGCCAAGTGACACTAAGCAAAGATTCTAGGAGGACTCAGACACACCTTTCCCAACACCCAAACCAGTATTCTTTCCAGTAAAATCACTGCCATGATTTCTATTTCTACAACCTGAGTGCAGCCGCTAAATGATTGTCTTCTTCCTGTGTCTCCCTGCATGGCGTCACTTCTTCAGTGTGGCCTGAGGGGAGTGAAACGTGAGCCAAGATTTATAAAGAGGAGGAACTCAATTGGACTGAATGAAGGATTTTCACATAGATGTCTAAGGATGGGATGGGCTTTGAGGTGGCTTCTGAGCTCACTTCTGAGGTGATGAAGCGGAAAATGCACAGTGAGGTGGCAGTAACTTTGACTTGCAGGGAGAGTTGAACTAAATCACTCTAAGATCCCATCCGAGCTTGCGATTTTCCTAAGATCCCATCCCACTGAGAAACTGGTTCTGATCACGGAAAGAGTCAAGAGCATGGGTCTGTTTATGAATCTCAAAAGAGAAAAGAGCATGACCACGTGAGCCTGGGGCTATTTTGTGTAGAATGACAGCTTCTGTACCCCTGGACTGAGCTGCATTCCAGGGGTGGCCTGTGTCCCTCCTTTTTTCTTGGGGGTTCACACACAGCATTTGTTGAGAGTGGGACTACACCTCATCTCCCTCTATTCCTACCTGGAGCTCCCTATCTTTTAGTCTCATGGGGAAATTCATCGTTTTCCCAACAAACCAGTCTTCAGTGTCCTTGTACATATCACAGCCTCTGCTTAGCATGTCTTTTTTTCTTCTACTTTCCCTCACCCTGGGGACTCTTCAAAGACCATACATTCATGAATTTTCTCAGCCTGGAAACCCGTGAGCATCTATATAGTTTTCTTGAATGGCAGACTGAAAGAGTGAGTATGTGATTAAGGGTTCCAGTTGGTTTTATAGCTCTTCTGGCACCCAGATTACATGAGGCAGTTTTATTAGTGCAGTCTAGCAAATAGCCACAAGGTGGCAGGGTAGACCAAGCCGTGAAGGCCGCAGGTGCCACTGGTTCCAGAGAAAGACAGTGTAAATGAGTATCTCAGTGGCAAGTCTTGTTCACCTCTCTGTGACCTCATGGACTGTAGCCTGCCAGGCTCCTGTGTCCATGGAAATTTTCAGGCAGGAATACTGGAGTGGGTTGCCATTTCCTACTCCAGGAGAGCTTCCCAGAGATCAAGAGATCTTCCTAGAGACAACCATGTCTCTTGGATCTCCTGCTGTGGCTGGTGGATTCTTTACCGCTGTGCTACCTGGGAAGCCCCAAGATGTAAATGAGCCTGTGCAGTTTTTTTCTAATTGACCTCCTATGCTTTTGCTTCTTCCCTTTCTATGACCCTCCTTCCTTAGCAAAGTTATCCAACAGAATTGGCTGGTGGCCCATGGGATGTGACTCGAGGTCCTTTGGCCCTCAAATCGCTCCTTCAGAGACCTACTTGGGAGTGTAAATTTCCGCTGAGGAAGTCATTCCTTTGAGTTTCGCTTTTGCAGTTCTCCTTGGAAAGGAGTGTGTGTGGGGGGTCATAGGAGATGATACTAATAAGAATAACTTTAGAGATCACCAGGAGCTCTCATTTCCAAGAGCTCACTTAATCTTCAATGCCATCTTGCCAGTTAAGAAAGAATCCATTTGGCAGATGAAGAATTTGAGGCTCAGAAAGGAGAGTGCATGAAGAGTAAGCGGTGGGCTGGGAGTGGAGACTTTGCCTTCCAGCTTACGGTCGGTGGCTGCTCACGTAGACAGTACCTTTGTGTGCTGGGTGATGAGGTAAAGATAAATTCTGCATCATCGTGCTATCTTCACGTGCCCTAGCGCGTGGCTTCTCTGACTGTACAACACAGGCTCAGAAAAGAGCTCAGGACCTCAGAACTAGAATTCCTTTCCATTTAAAATACAAACTTTTAAGGGAGAGGGAGAGGAAACGGAGAGGCATGGCGTGGAAAACAGCATGACACGGCAACAGCAGCCTCGTGTCAGAGTGTGGCCCTGAACCTCGGGGGCCTGGCGTCAGGTGTGGACTGGTTGCCTTACTGTTCCCTTTCCGTGCTGAGGACCTGGGGAGGCGCCATGAACTGTGCTCTCCTAGTCACATTCAGTGACCCTGGGCAGGTGTGTGTGTGTGTGGGGGGGGTGTGACATCAGCCACTCCCTGCTGATGTGGACTTCACACAGTGCTATCCCCTGGGCAGGTGTGTGTGTGTGTGTTTGTGTGTGTGACATCAGCCAGTCCCTGCTGATGTGGACATCACACAGTGCTATCCCCTGGGCAGGCGTGTGTGTGTGTGTGTGTGTGTGTGTGTGTGTGTGACATCAGCCAGTCCCTGCTGATGTGGACTTCACGCAGTGCTATCTCCTGGGCAGGTGTGTGTGTGTATGTGTGGGTGTGACATCAGCCAGTCCCTGCTGATGCAGACTTTACACAATGCTATTCCAGGCAAGCAGCTCTGGCCCTTACTCGAGCTCTTTGTTCTTGGTCAGGAAGCTTCTTCTGGTCTTCAGGCTCTGGTTCTAAATGAAAAGACAGTCTAGGATTGTCTCCCAAGCCAATAAGAAACCATGACTCTGGCTTTTCCAGCCTATGTACCTGGCAGATGGGAGACAGCGGTGGGTAATTTCTCTTGCTGGGGGCGTCCTGGGACTAGAATTCAGGCATCCAGACCCCAGAATTCTAATTGCTGGAGGCTGGCCCCTTCTCATCTGTTGTTCCCAGTGTTTTCTGCGTCCAGGAGACCAACATTTTGGCTTTGGGGCTTCCCTGCTCAAGCCTTCTGTTACTGTCACAGTTCAAGAGTGGCTTACAAAAACTCTACTTAACAGTTCCCATGGGGCTTAAAGTTCACACATAATTGTAATTCGTAACTGCTAAGGCGTAATCTTTCTTTTAAAAATAACTTATTGCTGCGTGTTTAAATAACATTTAATGAATATTCACAATGTTCTAGGATCATTAAAATTTTTTTTTTTACTTTTAAATAATTATAGATTCACGGTAAAGAACTGCCTGCAATTTGGAAAACCTGGGTTTGATCCCTGGGTTGGGAAGATTCCCTGGAGAAGGGAATGGCTATCCACTCAGTATTCTTGCCTGGAGAACTCCATGGACAGAGGAGCCTGGTGGGCTACAGTCCATGGGGCCTCAGAGTCGGACATGACTGAGTGACTTTCACTTTCACTTCTAGGATCTTTAAACAAAATTTTTTAAAAATTTTTAAATAATTACAGATTCATAGGAAGTCACAAAAGTCGTACGTAGAGTCCTGTGTGCCGTTCGTCCAGTTCCCCCGGTGGTAAAGTATTGTAACTATAAAGGGTTAGTCTTGCAGTTGTGTTGTGACCACATGGACTGTAGCCCACCAGCCTCCTCTGTCCATGGAATTCTCTGGGCAAGAATATTGGAGGGGGTAGCCATTCCCTTCTCCAGGGGATCTTTCTGACTGAGGGGCTGAATCTGGGTCTCCTGAATTGCAGGCAGATTCTTTACCGTCTGAGCCACGAGGCACAATATCAAAGTCAAGACGGTGATTCAGCTGGTGTAACCACAGATCTTATTCATATTTTGCCAATTTTACATGAACTGGTGCATGCACACGTGTGTGTGTATGTGTGTGTGGACAGCCCTGTGCAATTTTATCTCCTGTATAGATTTATGGCCACCACAATCAAGACACACAACTATGCCATCACCACAAAGCTCCCTCGAGCTACCCCTTCAGTTATCCTCTTTCCCTCTTCAACCCTAATCCCTGACAACTACAAATCTGTTCTCCATCTGTATAAATTCATCAGTTTCAGAATGTTTCATAAATGGAACATACTAATAGCAATATAATATAGTGAAATAATAATAATAAATACCATTTGTGGAGCATTCACTATGTGCCAGGGGCATTCACATGTGCTTTTAGTTTTGTATAAGTATGAACTCACTGATCCTCCCAATACCATTGCAAAGTCTCTATTACTATCCCTACTTTATGGACATGGAGACAGATAATCACCCAATTTTATGCTGCCAGTAACAGGCAGAACTGGAATTAAATACAGATATGGCTCTAGAATTTGAGGTTTTAACTATAATATTACACCATCTCTCAAATTATATTCAATACAAAATTTAAAAGCCTAAATATGGAAAAGTACAATAAAGAAAGGGCAACAGCAGTCTCAGAAAATGTCAAAGGTTTGATACCATTATAGACCGCATTCTCTCAGAACAATGCAATTAAGGTAAAAATCAGTAACAAAATGAGAACTGGAAAAACCCCATTTATCTGAAAATTTAAAAAAAATCAACAAAACCCTAAAACAATTCATGGGTCAGAGAAAAAGAGAAGGAGCTCATTCTAGCAAGACGGCCACAGGTTCATGGATAGAATGTCATTGCAGCGAAGGTACGATTGTTTCAAGACCACAAAGGCAACTCTATGCTGCCTCAGACTGAATCTAGAAGGGCAGGGACTGTATTTTGTTCATCCCGGTAGCCTCAGAGCTTCACTCTGCATTGACAGGGAGTCAATCCATAACTGTCTATTTATGAATTAAAAAATAGGTCTTATGGTGGACAATACCTATAGTCACTTGAATCCATAAGACAAAGCTGGAGGAAGCTACGCTACCAGAAGCAAAAGCACACAGAAACACAGACAGAGGTTGGTAGGAACAGTGAAATTAAGGACTGGACATCTGCATTAAGGTCGGTGAGAGCACTTTGCTTCTCATGGTGCCTCTAGGCATCAAATCTCATCAGTGACCAGAGCTGGGGAGGTGAGCACTTCTGACGTTTGGAAATAGAAGAATCAAAGTGATCGATCTGAGCTTATCACCAATTTGAGATAAGTGTCCAGGTCTCTGTCTCACCATAGAATGGTTTATGCCAAGAGTAGACCCTTCACATTGCCGGAGACTATTTTTTTTTTCAGCTTTTGAGAGTCTATTTTTACACAGAGGCAGTATCGTAATGACGTCACAAGGTACGGTGTGGGCAGCAGCATGTGCGAGGCTCAAGGGGACGCTGCAGCTAAGGGGTTGATGGCGGAGCCAGATGGGGTGCCTGAATGCAGGCTTGGGAATAAGGCTCTGTGTTTCATAAGTCATTATATACCAAACTAGAAATATATCAGTGCTATACAACACTAAAGACCGTTACACTCCCTTTTTAATTTAAACACATTTTATAGTCAAATAAAGTAAAATTTTTTTACCAATAATAACTGGACAAAATAGTGAAGGGCAGGGAGAGGGAGGGAGAAGAGAGTGTAGAACTTTGGCCTATTCTTTAATATATTGTGTACTGCTTGACATTTTATAGTGAGTCTATTACTTTTAATAAATCTGGACCTAGGGACAAGCTTAAAGGATAAAATGGACATATTGGTAAGCCAGATTGTTTGGGTCCAAATCTTGGAACTGTCACTGATTAACCAAGTGCATGCGTGCAAGCTCAGCTGCTACTGTTGTGTCCCACTCTTTGTGAGCCTATGGAGTAAAGCCCACCAGGCTCCTCTGCCCATGGGATTCTCCAAGCAAGAATACTGGAGTGGGTTGCCATGTCCTCCTCCAGGGGATCTTCCTAACCTAGGGATCGAACCTGAGTCTCCTGCGTCTCCTGCATTCCAGACTGATTCTTTACAGCTGAGCCACTGGGGAAGCCCATTAACTTAAGTGACTGCCAGTAAATAACTTAGACTTTTGATACTTCAATTTCCTCATATGTTATATGCGGATAATAATTAAATTATCAACTTCATAGAATTCTTGTGTGTTTAAATTAATTAGCATATGTAAAGTACTAAGAAAAACTCATGATGCAAAGTAAGCACTCTGTCACTATTAACTTTTACTATAATTAAGGCTAATCAGGATTTTCCTTCCAACTAGATTTTAAGGTGAAGAAATAATCTGCTTGTTTTCTTGTTTCATTGTTTCCTTAGCTGTTTCCTGATGTCTCAAGAACTGGTTTGTGACTTCTGCTGTTTCTTACATCATATAAAGTCTCTTGGAAGAATGACTTGGACTCCCATATGGAAACTGAAGCTACCCATGAGTTTGGTGTACTCTGACCAGTTTACATCAATAGGTCCCCTTGGACATTGAAGCCATTCTGGATTGAAGCTCAGAGTTCCCTCAACCTCTTGGACTTAATTGTGCAGAGAGCTATACAGATTAAACAATTATAATGCATTTCGCACCTTTGGCTACTATATCATCACAGAATTTACTCTCCAGTATAAATTATTTTTCAAACTCTTTTTTTCCCTTCCTTACTGGCGTCAGTTCACATTAAAACTTTCCTGTCCTTCTATGCATGATGTGTGCTCAATCATGTCTGATTCTTTGCGACCCCTAAAACTGTAACCTGCCAGGCTCCTCTGTCCATGGGATTTCCCCAGCAAGAATACTGGAGTGAGTTGCCATTTCCTTCTCCAGGGGACCTTCCTGATCCAGGAATCGAATCCACGTCTCCTGAGACTCCTGCTTTGGCATGTGCATTTTTACCATTGAGTCACCTGGGAAGCTTTCCTGTCCTTCTATATTATCTTCTAAAAACTAAATAGGGGACATTTCTCTCCTTCTGACATGGCCCACACTGTGTCTGTGGAGTGTGTTTCTTTCTAAATAAATCCACTTCTTACCTATCACTTTGTCTCTCACTGAGTTTTTTCTGTGATGAGACATCAAGAACCTGAGCTCCATAAAGTCCTGAGACCACACAGCCTACCACCACACAAAAACAAGCTCAGAATGGATTAAAGACCCGAATGTAAGGCCAAACACTGTAAAACTCTTAGAAGAAAACAGAGGCAGAACACTCTGACATAAATCACAGTAAGACTTTTCAATCCATCTCCTAGAGTAATGAAGAAAAAAAATACAAATGGGCCCTAATTAAAACCTTTCACACAGCAAAGGAAACCATAAACAAAATGAAAACATAACCCTCCAGAATAGGAGAAACTATTTGCAAATGAAGTAACTAACAAGGGATTAATCTCCAAAATATACAAACAGCTTATGCAGCTCAATTAAAAAAAAAAAAGCCCAATCAGAAAACGTTCAAAAGATCTAAATAGACATGTCTCCAAAAATGAAATATGATGGTTAAAAAGTACGACATCACTAATTATTAGGAAAACGCAAATCAGAACTATAATAAGGTATCACTGCACACCGATTAGAATGGCCATCATCAAAAACTCTACAAACAATAAATGGTGCAGAGGGTGTGCAGAGAAGGGAACCCTCCTACACTGTTGGTGGGAATGTAAACTAATACTGTCACCATGGAGAACAATATAGAGGTGCCTTAAAAAACTAAAGATAGAGCTACAATATGATCCAGCAATCCCACTCCTAGGCATATATCTGAAGAAAGGCATAATTTGAAAAGATACATGCACATCAGTGTTCTCTGCAGCACAATTTACAATAGCCAAGACATGGAAATAGTCTAGATGTCCATCGTGGCCGAGGAATGAATAAAGAAGATGTGGTAATATACACAATGAAATACTACTCAGCCTTAAAAAAGAATGAAATTTTGCCATTTGCAGCAACATGGATGGACCTAGAGACTGTCATACTGAGTGAAGTAAGTCATACAGAGACAGAGAAGTATCATGGCATTGCTTATATGCAGAATCTAAAAAACGAAATAGAGTTACAGATGTAAAAAATAACCTTATGAACCCTGTAAGTCTCAATAGTTGGTTCAGATCAGTAATGGCAGTCTTTGGAAATGCTACTGAAAGAGATATTTCTTTCTAAACCTGTTGTCAACTTTATTAGTTACGTTATGTTAATAAGGAAGTATAAGTCTCCCCTCCAAAAAGATCCTGATGTGTTTCATGCTGCGCAGTCTACATGTAAGAGACAGAAAATTTAAAAATGACCATTTTTCCCCCTCTGGAAGTTACAGTTGGAATAAAACTGAAGTCAAAGAGGAAAAAAAGAAAATAAACTTACAATTAACACTGGGTAAGGCAGGAGGGATAAGTTGGAAGATTGAGATTGACATATACACACTGCTGCTGCTGCTAAGTCACTTCAGTCACGTCCAACTCTGTGCGATCCCATAGACGGCAGCCCACCAGGCTCCCCCGTCCCTGGGATTCTCCAGGCAAGAACACTGGAGTGGGTTGCCATTTCCTTCTCCAATGCATGAAAGTGAAAAGTGAAAGTGAAGTCGCTCAGTCGTGTCCAACCCTCAGCAATCCCGTGGACTGCAGCCTTCCAGGCTCCTCCATCCACGGGATTTTCCAGGCAAGAGTACTGGAGTGGGGTGCCATTGCCTTCTCCCATATACATACTACTATGTATAAAATAGACAACTAGTAAGAATCCATGGTGTAGCACAGGGAACTCTATTCAATACTCTGTAATGGCCTAGATGGGAAAAGAATCTAAAAGAGAGTGGATATATGTAAATGTATAACAGATTCACTTTGCTGTACGCCTGAAACTAACATAACGTTGTAGATCAGCTCTACTCCAACAAACATTTTTTAAAAAATATGGCCACCCTGCGGAGTGAAGCTGTCAGTGTGTGATGCGGCCACAGCTACATTAGTGAGCTCTTACACTGTGGCTCCAGGAGCAACCCAGTGCTCTTTGCAGACAAGTGAGGTTGTAACTGTGAGGTATAATTTGGTTGTATCACAAGCATTTCTTCTTGAGAGAAAACAGGACTGTGGTACAGAAGGATGACTTATATTGATCTCTGCTTAGAGTGCTCCCACTCAAATTAAGTATCATTCTAGGCCTAAGGGGATTGCACCATTTGAGTAAAAGCAAGCAGGTAAACCCTGACAATCCTGCCCTCTATCTTTTTGTGTTTCCATCATTGTCATTTGTTCTGAGAACAATGACACAGTATTTTCAAGAGAGTAACTCCTGGCACACGGCTCTGGGCTGGGTCGTGGGCTCCTCAATTCATTCAGTGCCCAGGACTCCCGGGAACCCCCAGCCTGCCTGGCTGGTAACTGACTGCTAAGAGCACCTCCTTTGAGAAGCGAGCCGCCCAGTCCTGAGCCCAGGAATTTCCCTGGCCAAATCATTTCCATTTCTGGGCAGAAGCTGTTTTAATTCAGCATCGTGAGATTTCAGGTAAGAGATGAGGAGCTCAATGAGGAAATCAGATATTTTAAAATAAAGAGTAGCCCCCCGCCCCTCGCAAAAAAAATAAAGGGTCCCTCTAGTGCTCTCAGTCAAGGTCTCTAAGTCACAGTTTTGTCGGTCTTCAGCACACAGCTGGTAGAGGACACGTCCTCCTCTGAGAGGCGTTCCAGTGGTGTTTCCCATGACCTCACCTGAGGTGAACAGCACTCAGGGCAAAGACCACGTCTGGAGTTCAACACTGAAAGCTTTCTTTCTGGCTCCTTTTAGCTCTGCATGCTCTTCACTCTGTGATCCAATTTCTTGGTTGAAGAACAGAAAGATGACTACCCCCAGTGTACATGTGTGCTAAGTCGCTTCAGTTGTGTCTGACTCTTTGTGACCCACCAGGCTCCGCTGTCCATGGGATTCTCCAGACAAGAATACTGGAGTGGGTTGCCATGCCCTCCTCCAAGGGATCTTCCTGACCCAGGGATCGAACCCGCATCTCTCATGTCTCCTGCATTGACAGGTGGGTTCTTTACCACTAGTTCCACCTGGGAAGCCCAGACTAGAGCTGGAAAAGCCCTTCTATCACAGCCTCCCCTGTGTGGGTAAGGAGACTGCACTCCACTGTGGGAAATGACAGAATTCTAAGACCATGTAGGCCTTGGGGCAGAGCTGGAGTCAGCTGCCAAGGCGCCTTATCTTTTCCCTGCTGAGGCTGCCTCTCTCCAGCGACTGTGCCTTCGTTTGGATTATGCAAATATGGGGCCAAGTTCCCTGCTAGTCTCAAAAGTACTTAAATTGGGCATCAGGGAGCTGTGGGTACCCTATTGCCTGCCTGTTTCAGCAGCAGCGGAGGCAGCAGTAGCCATCAGCACAGAACCAGCTTGCTCCCCCCAGCAGCTGCCTGGGATTAGGAACCGAATACAAGCTCAACAATTCTATGAATTTCTGAATCTAAAATGTTATCACCATGCTTCTCACAGCATGTGAAGTTATATTCTGTCTCACCAACTGGTCTGTGAGCTCCCCAAGCAAGGGAACCACATGTCACCTCTTTCACAATGTGTCACGTCTCTTATGTGTCAGGAGTGCAATAGTACTGCAGTAAAGACCCTGATGCTGAGAAAGACTGAGAGCAGGAGGAGAAGGGGGCAATCAGACGGTTGGATCGCATCACCGATTCAATGGACATGAGTTTGAGCAAACTCTGGGAGACAGTTAAGGACAGGGAAGCCTGGCGTGCTGCAGTTCATGAGGTCACAGAGTCGGGCATGACTTAGTGACCGAACAACAACGAAATGAACGTATGGGTTTGGGTTTGGTGGAGCTGAATCTGGCTCATGGATGAGCCACTTGGAGGTGTATAAACCTCAGCCTCCTGATCTGGGTGAAGCGAGGTGGGGGTGGGGGTAATCCCTGCCTTGGCCAGAGCATGGGTCAAGCAGCTAGTGCCTGGCACACGGTAAGTGATGGTTCCAGCACGTCAGGGGACATGGCTGCCATAGGCGCTGCATTTCCCAGTCCCTCATTTCTCCGTGGTCCCCTAGGGTGTCCCAGTCTCCATAGCACATGAAACAGAGAATGCCTGGAAGACCGGTAGGGGTGAAACAGAGCCACCGAATCGTCCTTGCCTCCCGGAGCCCTGGGAAGCCTGGGTGAGTGTGGTCCGGGGCTCAGCCCCTACCCTGCTCACTGCCCTCGCGTCACTGCCCAGCCCTGCATCCCCAGCCTAGCTCAGGGCCCTGGGACTCCCCTTTGGGACTTCCCTCTTCCCCAGCCCTGGCCTCAGCTGCCATGGCAACAGGTACCAGGGTGACGAAGGAGGTTGCTGGGTCCTGTTTCCTTCTGGTCCTGACAAGGAAGCTTTTCAGGCCTCAGAGATTGCACTGCTTTGCACCCACCTGGCTGTTCTGTGTTCTTGCTCAGGCTGAGCTCAAACTCCCAGCCCTGCCAACAGGACCATGTGTACCAGCCTGACCACTTGTGAGTGGAAGAAAGTCTTCTATGAGAAGATGGAGGTGGCCAAGCCAGCCGACAGCTGGGAGCTCATCATAGACCCCAACCTCAAGCCCAACGAGCTGGCCCCTGGCTGGAAGCAGTATCTGGAGCAGCATGCCTCAGGCAGGTAAGAGGTGGGGTGTGAAGGGCTGCGGGGAGCCCTGTGGCACAGCCCTGGGGGGCACCTTCCAAGAGGAGGCAGAGATGCATGGAGCCCCATTCTAGGGTCAACTCAGGTTAGAGGTTAGAGGCCAGAGAAGGAACTGCTAGGTGGGTCGAACCAGCTTTGATTCTAATCCCAAGTATACCACTAACTCCCTGAATGCTCCTCCTAGCAAGCTGTATTCTGTCTCTAGGTCTGTATTTTCCATAGTAAAGAGCTGTGATTCTTCAGTGCTCCTGCAATCTCTGACATTTTAAATGTTTTCACATGTTCCCAACTTCTTAAAGATTGGTAGGAACAAAGCAGAGGAGGCCGTGTGGTCCACTGGGGAAAGCCTTAGCTCTTTCTGGTCCTAGGTCTGTGCAGTCAACTCAATGAAATCAGATTTGAATACAAAAGCATTTATTGTTCACCTGCTAAGTTCTAGAAACTGGCTTTGAAGCGAACAGCTGTGAATTTGGGCAAATCCTTTTCCCTGTGTAGTTTCTGTTTTCATATTTGCAAAACCAGAGAGTGGGCCTGAGGTAATCAGTCAAATCTCTTCCAGCTCTTTTATCTATGGGTCTCTGACAAAAAGATCTTTGGGCAGGAGTTCAGTAGGTCCTCAGGGCACAGCATCACATATGGGATAGGAGCTCCATGTCTTTCATACAGCAAGGGGTCCTTGGGTCAAGAGGACACATCCATCTGAAGTCCACTTGCCTCTCTCTCTTCTAGATCACGGTTGGGGTTGGGGCCAACAGAATGCCCTGCCCAAACTGCCTCAAGCTCCTCTCCAGGGTTGATGTGGGACTCTTCCCTGGGTCCACTGAATTAAGGGCAGATGGTAACCCTAGGCTCCTGAGGTGGCTGTGTTCTGGGGGTGTAAACACACAGAACCTGGACACACAGACTGGGGAGTTCACACGTGCTTGCTTGCCTGTGGAGCTCCTTGTGGCACTGGGGGTGAGACAGAAGGAGGCAGACAGTGGGTGGGGAGCTTACACTTGTATTCCTTCCCCAAACCTGCAAATGTTAGCCTGAACCCGACTGTAGGCAAAAGACAGAGAGGCAGGGGTCGATTGGCTCATTTCAACTTAAACCCCCACAAGACACATCTGATGGGCACGTTATGGGCTGGGCCCCAGCTCTGTCTCTGACTAGCTGTGTGTGTGCAGAGGGCTCTCTTTCCATGAAATGAAAGGCTGACTGAATGATCCGAAGTTTCCCTCCTCCTGGACTTTGAGATATAAGACCTGAGGTCTGGCTTGAGGGAGGGGAAAGATCTCCAGATTGGCTTGATTTTAAAAGGTGCCGAAGGAGGAGACTGACAATGTGAAGCTCTGAGTTGGCAAGTGGGAGGGGTGGAAGGGCTGGAAACTCAGGTGCAGGGGCCCAGCAGGTTGGAGGCTGAGCCCCACAGGCTCGTGGCTCCTCTCGCCTCAGGGCTCAGCTGGTCTTACTCCTGGCTCCCAGCTGGCCTCAGGCGGGGCTGGAGAAGCATCACCCTTGTGCATATTCTGCACAGAGACTTACCCTTACCTATAAGTGTTGGGACTCAGTAACCCTGCTGCGCCGCAGCTCTGGCCTAGCACAGGGAGGCAGGATGGAGGCGGACACTCCCTGCCGGCTCAGGGCCAATGAGGACGCTCTGGCCTGCCAACCCTGCCTCAGGCTGCACTGGGTCCTGTGCTGGGCCTGTGCTGTCTGTGGGCCCTAGGGTTTGGGGCCATGCTTGGCTTCATCTCCATTCCACAGCCTGGGCTGTATGGTGCTTGGCATCACAGTAGGTGCTGTGCAGGACCTGTTGGACTGAATTGAGTTCTTCATCAGAGGTCCTTCAGAGCTATTTACAGGGGTCTTGGAGAGGGTCAACAGTGAGGGCAGATGCAAATCAGTGGACCCAAGACTGCCATACAGCCTCAGGAACAGGGCCCTGGAAGAGCTCCATCTCCAGGGTGGAAGGAATTGCCATTGGTGGTAATGAGTTCTCTGTCACTGAAGGTGTGCAAGCACTGGGGAGAGCTGAGATGAAGCCTAAGCCATATGAGTCCCAGGCCACTTCCCTTGTACTTCCTGAGGCCAAAACCCAAAGGGGCCTGGTTAGACAAAGCAGCCAGTGTATATATAAATGTGGTGTGTATATGTGTGTGGAGGGCCTGTGTGTACATAAATGTGCATGTGTGTATATGTGTGTGGAGGGGTATGCAAACCAGGATACACCTTCCCAACCTCTGCTGCAGCCCTGGATTGGGACCTAAGGATGATCTGTCAAGGGACAGGCGAGTGTGCTTTGTGAAGGTGCAAGGACCAAACTCTATAGTCTTCTGCCTGCTGGCCCATCTCACCCATCTGCCTGCCTGTCCTGTGAATTCTCTGTGTTCTGTGTTTGAGACAGCTAGAGGCAAATCTTTGCCCCAGAGCAGACAGGATGCATGAGTGAGATGTGTGGTCATCCTCTTTATCAGAGTCATGAGAGGTCTGAGCAGGAGGATTCTTATTGGACACAATTATCCTGCATTTCACAGATGAGAAGTAAGGTCCAGACTGGCAGGAGTGACCCTGGACAGCATTCAGACCCATGTCAGACTAAGGGAGGGTACACAGGAGGTAGGCTGGAGAGCAATGCTGGATGCCAGATGGCTCCAGTGTCTGGCTTATGAGGATGCTATCCTAGGCCCAGGGGAGTTCTCCAAGAGGAGGCTGAGACTTCGGCTCAGGCACTAATGTACCCAGGGGGCAGTAAACACTCCACCTTGACTTCCAGGCACAGGCACCCAGGGCCCTTCCTTTCCAGGCTCCTCCAGGAGGGCTGTCTGGAAGGGAGGCCCACCTTGTCCATCCCTGTCTCTCTTCCCCGCAGGTTCCACTGCACCTGGTGCTGGCACACCTGGCAGTCAGCCAACGTGGTCATCCTCTTCCACATGTACCTGGACCGCGCCCAGCGGGCGGGCTCGGTGCGCATGCGCGTCTTCAAGCAGCTGTGCTATGAGTGCGGCACTGCGCGGCTGGACGAGTCGAGCATGCTGGAGGAGAACATCGAGAACCTGGTGGACAACCTCATCACCAGCCTGCGCGAGCAGTGCTACGACGAGGACGGCGGCCAGTACCGCATCCACGTGGCCAGCCGCCCGGATAGCGGGCCGCACCGCAGCGAGTTCTGCGAGGCCTGCCAGGAGGGCATCGTGCACTGGAAGCCCAGCGAGAAGCTGCTGGAGGAGGAGGCGACCTTCTCCGGTGCCTCCAAGTCAAGGGCCCAGGAGGGATCCGGCTACAACTTCTTCTCCCTTCGCTGGTGCCTCTTTTGGGCCTCCCTCTGTCTGCTTATTGTATATCTGCAGTTCTCCTTCCGAAGATCGAGCTTCTTTTAGTGCAGCGGGTTGAGGGTGTGGGAGGGCTCGTGGGGGTGAGAGTGGGGATGCAGGGGGTGCAGTTCTGATCCTGCTTCTGCTACAGATTCAGTTTATGACGCTGGACAGCCCAGTTACCTCTCTGGACCTCAGTTTATTACCCTGCAGAATGAAAGTTGCACCAGGAGGTATTTAATAATCCTTCCATGAAAACTCACAGTGATGGGGGCATGGGGAGAAGGGTCTAAGGTGGATTTAGAACTCTCCAGGTCTGGTGTTAGTACTTATCTCACAGTGGGCAGCCCCCGCCTCCACCTCCATCTTTACCCCTTCTTCTGCTTCATTTTCATATCCCGTATCCCCTTAGGACCCCCTTAGGTCCAGTCTTGTCCCTGCCTGATTCTCAAGTTTATCTTCAGTTGCTTCTGAGCATCCCACCATGGCTCCCTTTGGGGCGGACTGCGGCTCCACCCGAGGCATCTTCAGTCAATATTCAATGTGTCTTCACCCTGTCCCTCTCCTGGAGAGCCAGCTCCCACCATTCTGAAAGGCACCATTTATTTATTTTTTTAACTCTGATGCTAGAGCCTGCTTGGCTGGAATTATTTAGAACTGCACTGTCCAATACTATTAGTCATTAGCCATACGTGGCTAAGTTTAAATTAATCAAAATAAAATGAAAAATTCAGTTCCTCAGTTGTACCAGGCATATATCAAGGACTTAGTGGCTAGTGGTACTGTGCAGATACAGAAAGTGTTCACAGAAGCTTCTACTGAATAGTACTTGTCTAGAATTTGAAATTCCCATGTCAGTGTATGTGGTCTCATAAAATAAGAGGTGAGTACAGGAAGTATCTGCAGTCTGAGGCCTTCTGGGGACAGGGACAGATTATGGGGTACAGATACACAAATAAATATGTATCCTCTGTGCTCTGTCAGTTGACTGGAATTCTTGAATCCCAGTGGTACCTAAATTTATTTCCTGGGAAGGAGGGCTTGTAAACATTCACCGCAAGTGATGGCTCTGTGTGTGTGTGTGTGTGTGTGTGTGTGTGTGTGTGTGTGTGTGTGTGTGTGTGTGTGTGTGTTGGTTTGGGGCTGGGAGAGTGTATTCCTGTGCTCTGTAGAAGTATGTGAGCTGTGGCACCCCTGTTTACATGTGATGCAGTATGATGTGTGATGTTGCCATCCTGTGTGGGAATACCTTGTAGAGGATTCTATAGCTGTTCTCAATGCCGGGGATGCTGAGGGAAAGGGCAGGTGAGGCAGATCTGGGGATGTGACTCCTCCAGGTGACAGTGGAGCTGTATATCTCCGTTTAGGGCAGGCAATGACCAGGGGGACACATAGTGGAGACAGTGCCTGTCTGCCAGCCCCTCCCCCTGGCCCAGTCCACGAGATTGCCCGCTGAGGGAGAACGCATTTGCTTTATCTGTTCTCTCAGGCATAGCTGTGACTTGGATGATTTGACTGGGTAATTTGATTCATGATCTGGTATCAGATAACCCTGTGCTTATTATTATCTGGAATAGGAAAAGAAACTCTCCCATTCAACACTCTGAGTTGTTTCGTGACATTCACCCCTTTCTATAGCTCACCTTTAGAGCTTCTGCCCCAAGTGGGGCCTGCAAACTGAGGATGGGAGTTCAAGGTGGTGTGCTTGTGTGGACGTGATTCCAGAGATGGGCTGCTGTGGACGCTGTTGTCACCTGTACACTTACGTGCAGGCTGGCTTTACCCTTCTCTGGCTTTGGCAGAGGGCTTCTGGTTGCTTGTCCAGATTCCTCCGTGGACCTGCAGGAGCAGAGAGCTAGGCTGTCTGGGAAAATCTCCATTTCTTCAACTGGGTGCAGGAGAGGAACAGGAAAAGTTCAGGCTGGTGCATTTGCCAACTAGTGGGCATATGGGGGTGCATTCACCTCTTCCAGTCACAGAGGAAGCCCACCTGGGCCTGGGCCTCTGCAGAGCATGCGCCTCAGGGGTATTGCTCAACCGCAGACACGAGGTGGCTTCTGGGAAGATGAACATGGCAGTCCAGGAATCATGAGTTTTCCTGAGGTCTCCAACTGTTCCCAGCTTGATAAAGCAGCACCAGGAGCATCTATTACTGAAACTGTGGTATGTGAGTTTAGGGCTAGACTGCTGAGATTTCGTCAGGGGGAGAGTCAGGCCTCAGGTGGATCAACAAAGGTGGAGCCTCTGAGGTGGGCCTGGGGGTTGAAGAGCCACTAAAAATGGAAGGGGATGAGGGGACTAGAGCAGGTGGAATGAGACGAGATCTGGGGAAAATTCAAGGAGATGAGCATCTTCTCCTTTAGCAATCCCTTCTTTTCAGTGTTATAAGTGCACCTGTATCTTCTTCATATTTAACTCAAATGAAACGTCCCAGACTTCACATCCCCTCTAACTACTATCAGGTATTTAAAAAAATTCCCTCAAAGACATGTTTCTCAAAGAGTAGATTATATTTATCTTTATTTCTTATATTCTCCTTAATTCTTTGGAGTCTTATTTCCATGTCCTTAAAACTGTCACCCTGCACCCCACTGCCAAACCATCTCTGTCCCACTGCTGCCTTTTACTGTCCCTCCTTGAAGGTTCCAGGTCAGCATTTGCTCCTTAGTCTCCTATTTCTGTTTCCTCTCTGCTGCTATGGCATTCTTTCTCTCAGCATGCTTTACATTCCCTGGGATTCTCTCGCTCTGCTGATTTTCTGTTATATACACCCCCCGTGACTTAGGTTTTCAGTATATATGAACTTCTGGTTCTTATTGATTCTCTAACTGTTTCTACCGAACTCCAGATCTCCAGATCAATTGACCTTTCCACCAGGAGTTGCCTCAGCATGACCAAAGCTGATCTCATCATTCTGCCATCCGAATTTGCTACTCCTATTTTAGAAATCTGGTATTTTATCTCCTGACCTCTTGACCTCCCTTCCCCACCCTGGCCGAATTGGTCACCATGCCCTGTCGATTGCTCTTCCCAAGCACCTCCAGGGTTGATACCTGAACTCATCATTTGTACGCCTTGGCTCTGTAGTCTCCTTCATTATCATCGTGGCTGGAGCCCCCCCCACCGCCCATCGCCCACCCGCCACACTACCACTACCCCGGGGTAATTTTCTAATAATCTACATGGTTGAGTCACTCCCTTGCTTACACTCTTTCCTGCTAATGGATGAAACTCTCATTAGCCAGCCACACCTCATTTCCAGATACTAATAATGCATACCATTTATTGAGGAGGACTCAAGAAACACTTGCTGTTATAGTCATTTACTGTGTGCGAGGCGCTGTGCTAAGCTCCGGGAGGTGCCAGGACCTCACCCCTTGAAGCTGCCTCTGCTACTGCACTTTGCATATTGCCACCATTCGCATGTGTGCCTGTCCCCCACTGTCACTTGTTTTTCATCCCCAGGACCTGACACAAAGTCACTGCTTAATCAGAATGGTCGACTGACTAAATCCTTGTCTTGCTGCTGCAATATTCTCTACCACACCTTTGTTCCCACCGAGAACAATCCTGTGCATTCCACGTATTGTGATACCCCAGCTGGAAGTGAAGGGAATGCAGACTTCATGTCAGCTAGTATTTCTAATCTCCCCTTAGTAACAGCCTGTGAAATAGGCGCTATGATTCTCCACACTTCCAGGGGGAAAACAGGCTTAGTGAGATGTCCGGTTAGTGAGCTGGTTAGGTTGTTACAGGACCCAGGATTCCAAGAAATAAAGAACTAAATAAGCCCTTCTGGGCTCAATATATTATGTTTATTACCTATATTGAGACTCAGCTCAGATCCTGGACAAAGACCACAGCACTTTGCCAGAGGGCAGAGGCACCCACGAGCATTCGGATGACAGCCGGACCTGAAGGTGGGTGGAGAGGGGGTGGGGTGGGGAGTCAGAGTCTGAGTTCTAAAACCTGGAAGCAGAAACGTCTGAAAAATGTGCAAAAATTGCCTGCTAGTTTGGCTGACAAGAGGTTTAGGAGAGAACTTTCTCAGATACTTGGTGTGAAATTAACCCTGTGGGCACGGATGTTTGTCCCTGTGATGTGGAGTGGATATTTGTTCCTCATCTCTCATGAAGCCCATGTGGCCTGTCAAAAGAGGCTGTCTTCTTATTCTTGTTTTCTTTATTAACTCTTTTATACCCTGCAACAGCATCTGTGTTATAGGTGTTTCAAGAAGTCAGTGCACTATAACCCCTGTGTGCCTCTTTGTACTATTTTCACACCACTAAGTCAGTATATCTGGCTTTCGTTAATTACTGGCTGGCAGTTGCTTGCAGAGTATCTGATGAAGAGGACAGTGAGGCGTGGAAAATAATTTGTGCTAAGACTCAGGATCTCTAGGCACTAGTCTAACAGCACAGTGGAGTGAGTCAATGCAGACCCATTACCAACCCAGGAAAAACTGCATGGAGTATATCCTACGGTTATACACCTGTTATCCTTCCATTTTCATCCATAAGTCAACATCTGTCTGCTCTGGTCTGTTTCACTCCTGGTAGTCCTAAGTTCTTGGGTCACAAAGATAATTAGACATAGTCGCTAACTTGGAGGGCTCACAACGTGTGCCAGTCAATGCTAGGAAAGGGACAATTTTAGTCATACCTGGGGGTAAGGAGTTAGGGATGGTTTCTTAGACCAGTCATGCAGGGGTATATTTTGTAGAAGTGGTCAGGGAGTCAAGGGTGGGTCTCAGAGGGAGCTAAGGGCATCCCATGCTGAGTCAACAAAAAAGAACACCCATGGACTTCCCTGGTTATTCAGTGGTTGAGAATCCACCTGCCAATGCAGGGGACACAAGTCCAATCCTGCTCCAGGAAGATTCCACATGCTGTTGGGCAACTAAGCCCATGCATCCCAACTACAAAGCCTGAACTCTAGAGCCTGTGAACCACAGCTACTGAAGCCTGGTGCAGAGCCCATGCTCCCTAACAGGAGAAGCCGCCTCAGTGAGAAGCCTGCACACTGCAGCTGGCGAGGAGCCTCCACTCGCCGCAGCTAGAGAAAAGCCCGAGCGAAGCAACAAAGACCCAGCGCAGCCAAAAATAAGTGAATAAATTAGAAAAAGAAAAAGGGAGACCTACAGACAGAGCTTGGAGAAGGCAATGGCACCCCACTCTAGTACTCTTGCCTGGAAAATCCCCTGGATGGAGGAGCCTGGTAGGCTGCAGTCCATGGGGTTGCTGAGTCCGACACGACTGAGCGACTTCACTTTGACTTTTCACTTTCATGCATTGGAGAAGGAAATGGCACCCACTCCAGTGTTCTTGCCTGGAAAATCCCAGGGACAGGGGAGCCTGGTGGGCTGCCGTCTCTGGGATCGCACAGAGTTGGACACGACTGAAGGGACTTAGCAGCAGCAGCAGCAGAGACAGAGCTTATTTTACGCTCAGAAAGAATAAGCAACCAGCTACCAGAAGAGGGCAGGATGGAGGCCAAGAGGAATCTAGGCACTCTGCCAGAAAGAGGCAGAAAAGCAAGGAGGGTTGGTGTTGGGTAAAGACAGCTCTTTTGGCTCAAGTAAGGAGTGAGAGCAAGGAGCATGAAAGACATTTTATTATTATTTTTAGAACTTGTCTTTAAAAACAAATGTAAAAAAAAAAATAGTGCTGAACCGCAATCCTACCCTTGTGTCTTCTAGAAACATTTGAATGCCTACGTATTTTATCGTGGGTGCCTCTATGTATTAAAGTAGCATTCAGTTTTCCTCCTCGTTCTGATCTTTCTCCATCCATGTTTTCCTCTCATTCAAGGGGCTAGAATAGCCTCATTTCTTATCTTTAGATACAGCAATAAATGATCTCTTCAGGTGCACTGTAGGTAATGAGAATCTGGGCTGCAAGTCACAAAAGTAACAACTTTGCTCAAACAACACAGAAACCTTTGTTTATTCAATGCTGAAAATAAAGTCAATTAACTAATTTAATAATCAGTGAAAGTAGCAGTTTGTTTCTGGTCTTAATTGTTCATGTTTTTTAAATTCAGTTGAGAACAATTGGAGTACAGCTGATTTTCCATTTTGCTTTTTTATTCCTTTCTGTTTGTTTCTACGTTGAAGGTGAACTACCTTCTTATGATTTAAATATGCATATATCCACATTCTTTATATACATTTAGTAGATTCATTAAATAAGAATAAATGTCCCTGATGAAATAAAATATATAAAACTTTGGATTATGTATGCATATGTGTGTGTTCATTTATCAAAGTGTTTACATAAAAGATGAGAAAGAGAAAAACACCCCTGGGAGCTGGCCTGGCATTCACAGATGGCCCTAGAACTCTCCTGTTGAGCATAACTCCACGGAGCAGCGGTTTCAGACTAGAGTACTCTGGTATGATGCTTGATCAAGGCAAGCATAAGGGGACTTCCCTGATGGTCCAGTGGCTAAGACTTCATGCTTCCAGTGCAGGGGGCCTGGGTTCAATCCCTGGTGAGAAAACTAGATCTTGCATGCCGCAACTAAGAGCCTGAACGTGCCAATGAAGATTCTGTGTGCTACAACTAAGACTCAGCATAGTCAAATAAATTAAAACAGCAACAAAAAAGAAGACCAGTCTGTAGTCTCATTTGAATATGAATAAGAGCACAAACATGGTCTAAAACACAAAAATGACTTAACAACCTCCTATTCTGGCCAATATGATATTGGCTGCTATCTTACCAATCACAACTTCAGCCTTGTTCCTGTCTGTCTTCTCACTGTCTAGATAGGAACCATCGAGATATCTAATGATAAAATTTTCTCCACTTTCTGCCAACATCTAAACCAGAGCAAAGTCTTTTACATGGTACTCCCCCTACCTGACACCAGCCCCAATGCTAGAGTGTGTCCTTTGTAAACCGTCTTGCTGAGATGCTGCATGGTTGCCAAGGGCGTTCTCACTCTTTGCAATGAGCCAAAGAATTCAACTTTGTTCAGTGACACATGTGTTTCTGTTGGTCTTTTGGCTGAGGAACATCAGCAAAGAGATGATATATCACTTCTTTATCCATGGGGTACACAGATATCTCAATGAACTTAAAAAAATAAGACAAAACTGTGCAGAAAAAGATTTTTTCCTGCGAGAAACTTAACTGAGAAAATTAAACAGCTCAGTTCAGTCAGTCCAGTCGCTCAGTGGTGTCCGACTTTTTGCGACCCCATGGACTGCAGCACACCAGGCCTCTGTGTCCATCACCAACTCCCAGAGCTTACTCAAACTCATGTCCATTGAGTCAGTGATGCTGTTGAACAATCTCATCCTCTGTCATCCCGTTCTCCTCCTGCCTTCAATCTTTCCCAGCATCAGGGTCTTTTCAGATGAGTTAGCTCTTCGCATCAGGTGGCCAAAATATTGGAGTTTCAGCTTCAGCATCAATCCTTTCAATGAACATTCAGACTGATCTTTAGAATGAACTGGTTGGATCTCCTTGCACTCCAAGAGACTCTCAAGAGACTTCTCCAACAACACATTTCAAAAGCATCAATTCTTTGACAGTCAGCTTTCTTTATAGTCCAACTCTCACATCCATACATGACTACTGGAAAAATCATAGCTTTGACTAGATGGACCTTTGTTGGCAAAGTAATGTCTCTGCTTTTGAATATGCTGTCTAGGTTGGTCACAGTTTTTCTTCCAAGGAGTAAGCGTCTTTCAATTTCAGGGCTGCAGTCACCATCTGCAGTGATTTTGAAGCCCCCCAAACTAAAGTCTGCCACTGTTTCCACTGTTTCCCCATCCATTTGCCATGAAGTGATGGGACCGGATGCCATGATCTTCATTTTCTGAATGTTGAGTTTTAAGCTAATTTTTTCACTCTCCTCTTTCATTTTCATCAAGAGGCTCTTTAGTTTTTCTTCACTTTCTGCCATAAGGGTGGTGTCATCTACATATCTGAGGTTATTGATATTTCTCCCAGCAATCTTGATTCCAGCTTGTGCTTCATCGCGTCCAACATTTCTCATGATGTACCCTACATATAAATTAAATGAGCAGGGTGGCAATATTCAGCCTTGACGTACTCCTTTCCCGATTTGGAACCAGTCTGTTGTTCCATGTCCAGTTCTAACTGTTGCCTCTTGATCTGTATACAGATTTCTCAGGAGGCAGGTCAGGCGGTCTGGTATTCCCATCTCTTGAAGAATTTTCCACAGTTTGTTGTGATCCACACTGTCAAAGGCTTTGGCACAGACAATAAACAAAAGTAGATGTATTTCTAGAACTCTCTGCTTTTTCGATGATCCAACAGATATTGATCTCTGTTTCCTCTGCCTTTTCTAAATCCAACCTGAATATCTGGAAGTTCACGGTTCACGTATTGTTGGAGCCTGGCTTGGAGAATTTTGAGCATTACTTTACTAGCGTGTGAGATGAGTGCAATTGTGCAGTAGTTGGAACATTCTTTGGCATTGCCTTTCTTGGGGATTGGGATGAAAACTGACCTTTTCCAGTCCTGTGACCACTGCTGAGTTTTCCAAATTTTCTGGCATATTGAGCACAGCACTTTCACAGCATCATCTTTTAGGATTTGAAATAGCTTAACTGGAATTCCATCACCTCCACTAGCTTTGTTTGTAGTTATGCTTCCTAAGGCCCACTTGACTTCACACTCCAGGATGTCTGGCTCTAGGTAGTGATCAAACCATCATGATTATCTGGGTCTTGAAGATCTTTTTTATATAGTTTTTCTGTGTATTTTTGCTATCTCTTGTTAATATCTTCTGCTTCTGTTAGGTCCATACCATTTCTGTCCTTTATTGAGCCCATCTTTGCATGAAATGTTCCCTTGGTATCTCTAATTTTCTTTAAGAGATCTCTAATCTTTCCTATTCTGTTGTTTTCCTCTATTTCTTTGCAGTGCTCCCTGAGGAAGGCTTTCTTATCTCTCCTTGCTATTCTTTGGAACTCTTGCATTCAAATGGGTATATCTTTCCTTTTCTCCTTTGCCTTTTGTCTCTCTTCTTTTCACAGCTGTTTGTAAGGCCTCCTCAGCAACTATTTTGCACATCTCTTTCTTGGGGATGATCTTGATTTCTGCCTCCTGTACAATGTCATGAACCTCTGTCCGTAGTTCTTCAGGCACTGTATCAGATCTAATCCCTTGAATCTATTTGTCACTTCCACTGTATAAACATAAGCGATTTGATTTAGGTCTTACCTGGGTGGTCTAGTGGTTTTCCCTACTTTCTTCAATTTCAGTCTGAATTTTGCAGTAACGAGTTCATTATTTGAGCCACAGTCAGCTCCTGGTCTTGTTTTTGTTGACTGTATAGAGCTTCTCCACCTTTGGCTGTAAAGAATATAATCAATCTGTTTTTGGTGTTGGCCATCTGGTGATGTCCATGTGTAGAGTCTTCTCTTGTGTTGTTGGAAGAGGGTGTTTGCTATGATCAGTGCGTTCTCTTGGCAAAACTCAATTAGCCTTTGCCATGCTTCATTCTATACTCCAAGGCCAAATTTGCCTGTTACTCCAGGTGTTTCTTGACTTCCTACTTTTGCATTCCAGTCCCCTATAATGAAAAGGACATCTTTTTTGGGTGTTAGTTCTAAAAGGTCTTGTAGGTCTTCACAGATCTGTTCAACTTCAGCTTCAGCATTACTGGTTGGGGCATAGACTTGGATTACTGTGATATTGAATGGTTTGCCTTAGAAATGAACAGAGCTAATTCTGTCGTTTTTGAGATTGCATCCAAATACTGCATTTTGGACTCTTTTGTTGACCATGATGGCTACTCCAATTCTTCTAAGGGATTCTTGCTCAGACAAAATGGTCATCTGAGTAAAATTCACCCATTCCAGCCCATTTTAGTTCGTTGATTCCTAGAATGACATTGTTCAATCTAGCCATTTCCTGTTTGACCACTTCCATTTTGCCTTGATTCATGGACCTTGCATTCCAGGTTCTTATGCAATATTGCTCTTTACGGCATTGGACTTTACTTCCATCAGTAGTCACATCCACAACTGGGTGTTGTTTTTGCTTTGGCTTTGTCTCCTCATTCTTTCTTGAGTTATTTCTCCACTGATCTCCAGTAGCATATTGGGCACCTACCAACCCGGGGAATTCATCTTTCAGGGTCCTATCTTTTTGCCTTTTCATACTGTTCATGAGATTCTCAAGGCAAGGATACTCAAGTGGTTTGCCATTCCCTTCTCCAGTGGACCACATAAAATTTAAGAATTTGGAAATTGAAAATGGCTGTTTCTAAGTCTTAGAATAAAAATGAAATAGAATATACTTGTATTTTAGTTAGAAAAGCAAAACTACAAAAAGTATTTGTAGTTTAGGGAGAAAAGCATCACATATAAAATTATTTATTTTATCACTTCTTAATTCTTTTTTTGGCATTTAAAAGATTTTCTTATTTGGGGCATAGTTGCTTTGCAGGGTCTTCCTTTGTGGCTCAATAATAACGAATCCACCTGCCAATGCAGGAGATGAAGTTTCAGTTCTTGGGTCAGGAAAATCCTCTGGAGGAGGAAATGGCAACCCACCCCAGTACTGTTGCCTAGGAAATCACATAGACAGAGGAACTCAGTGGGATACAGTCCATGGGACTGCAAAAGAGTCAGACATGACTTAGTGACTAAACAAGAACAACAGCAATTGCTTTACAATGTTGTGTTAGTTTCTGCTGTACAACATGAATCAGCTATAAGTCACACATATCCCCTCCTTCTGAGCCTCCCTCCCACTTCTTAATTCTTCAAAAACTTATTTTAAAGTACTGTTCAACTTTTAAAAATCATTTTCCCCTAGACAGTTATACAGCAAATGTCTATTCTTCTGAGTATATTTATATTTTTAGGAAATATTACTACATTTTCATCCACATTCTTGTATCTATTTCAAGAAAGGTTCATGAGCTCTTATTTCTTTTGGTTGGTGGGGAAGAGTTTCACATACCTTCTTTCCTGTCAATTTGGATTTCCAGTTTTGTTAGAATAGTCTAGTATTCTATAACTAAATTAATAAAATAGTTTATAGCTCTTACATTTTCTTTCATGAATTATGTTAGACAAATGCATTATGTTTCATAATATTAATTGAAGAATCTACTCTTGAATATATGCAGAGTACATTATGAGAAACGCTGGGCTGGATGAAGCACAAGCTGGAATCAAGAGTGCTGGAAGAAATAACAATAAACTCAGATATGCAGATGACGCCACCCTTATGGCAGAAAGTGAACTAAAGAGCCTCTTGATGAAAGTGAAAGAGGAGAGTGAAAAAGTTGGCTTAAAGCTCAACATTCAGAAAACGAAGATCATGACATCCAGTCCCATCTTTTCGTGGCAAATAGTTGGGGAAACAGTGGAAACAGTGGCTGACTTTAGTTTTTTGGGCTCCGAAATCACTGCAGATGGTGACTGCAGCCATGAAATAAAAAGATGCTTACTCCTTGGAAAAAAAGTCATGACCAACCTAGATAGCATATTCAAAAGCAGAGACATTACTTTGCCAACAAAAGTCCATCTAGTCAAGGCTATGGTTTTTCCAGTAGTCATGTACGCATGTAAGAGTTGGACTGTGAAGAAAGCTGAGGGCTGAAGAATTGATGTTTTTGAACTGTGGTGTTGGAGAAGTCTCTTGAGAGTCCCTTGGACTGCAAGGAGATCCAACCAGTCCATCCTAAAGGATATCATTCTTGGGTGTTCATTGGAAGGACTGATATTGAAGCTGAAACTCCAGTACTTTGGCCACCTGATGTGAAGCGCTGACTCATCTGAAAAGACCCTGATGCTGGAAGAAATATCAGGGAAAGATTGCGGGCAGGAGGGGAAGGGGATGACAGAGGATGGGTGGTTGGATGGCATCATTGACTCAATGGACATGAGTTTGAGTAAGCTCCGGGAGTTGGTGACGGACAGGGAGGCCTGGCTTGCTGCAGTCCATGGGGTTGCAGAGTCAGACACTACAGAGCGACTGAACTGAACTCTTAAATATTATAGATTTACTCCTCCTCACCATCTTTATTCTAGCCCACTGTACTTCTGAATTCTTTATTCTGATTTATTCTCTTCCTTTCTTATGTTTGTGAGTAATATTTTCAGGGAGAGAAAGAGTATGTGATTGATCTTGTACTGCTCTTATCCCCCCTAAATATATAGATCAAGTTTTAATTTTTATTGTCACAATCTTTTATCTTTTTTTCACTCAAAACTTGGTATGTATTTTTTCAGTGTCTTCTGGAATTTACTGAGATAGGAAAAAACCCCATTATCAACCTTGTTTTCCTTCCTTTTACATTGTCTAAGGTAATATAAAAAACTGATGCAATAGCCTTACAAATCTTGTGGAGACCTGTAAGTTAGTGAGATTTTGCTCTGTCTATTTTACTGTTTCCTGTAGTAACTTTGTCCATAGGAGAGAGAGAGGCATTTACTTGGATTCTTTGGACTGTTTTCGTGTGTCTCCCCATGTATCAGCCTGAAGCCAAACCCCATTCTCTCCCTATTTCACATTTATTTATGTCAGTGAGGAATCTGGAATGTTTTGAAGGTTTGCAAAATAGAGGCATGGGCTGAGTTCACCATCTTGAACCTCAGGTTACTACTTTCTAAGTTGCATTTAAAAAGTCTGCTCTTGTAAACTACTTTGAATATTCATCAGAACAAGATTGTTGTTGTTTAGTACGGAAGTTGTGTCAGACTCTTTTGTGACCTCGTGGACTGTAGCCTGGCAGGCTCCTCTGTCTGTGGGATGCTGGATTGGGTTGACATTTCCTTCTCTAGGAGGTCTTCCCATTCCAGGGACTGAACCTGTGTCTGCATTGGAAGGCAGATTCTGTACACTTAGCCATCAACGAATCCTCTTAGAACAAGATAGTTAGAAATAAATAACTGATATAGATTTAGATGAATATTAAGTGATCTTTAACTCACTATGTTTTAATAATAAGTATACTCTTTGGATTTGGGGCCCACACAGATAATCCAGGATGATCTCATCTTGACATCAGCAAATTTATTTATATCAACAAAGACCTCCCCCCACCAAATAAACTCACAGTCACAGGGTATGGGGTTAAGACGTGGACATATTTTTGGGGAGCCACAATTCAACCCACCAGTTAGTAAACACTGCTGCTTCTTTAAAAGCAGGGATATAAGTTGCTTAACAAGTGTAGGCCCCTGGCTTTAAAACAGCAATTAGACCCTCTAAAACTATAGAAAGCAGAGGAGAGGAGAAGTGAACACCAACACCTCGGTGGCAGGGCCTGTGGCTTGTGCCCCACTAGGGTCTCACAGTAGAGGGGAGATGCAGCCTGGGAATTCCAAGTCCAGGCCGAGGGCAGGCAGGTGGGCCATGGCCCAAGGCAGAGCCTTTCAAACTGGTTTATGACTCAGTAGCGGGTCACATAGTTAATTTAATGGGTCATAACTTGCATTAAAGAAAAAAAGAATTAGGAAAGAATAGAAAATACCAGAGTGAATTGTAAAGGTTAAGTACTGTTTTGAGAAACTTGTGCTCAGGTATGTACATGCACTGCACTGTAATGTAAAATGCATTTCTTATGTAAGATGCAGTCAAAAGTTGGAAAGAGATGTGTAAGAGATGCCAAGTTGGCACTTAACAGCATCATGGGGAGAGCAGTGGACACAAGAATCATGTGTCCTTGGTTCTGGGCACAACGTTGCCAGCAACCTGGGGACAAGGGAACTCTGTCCAAACCCAGCAGCAACAGCGTGAACAGGAGGGGATTTTCAATGCCGGTGAGACCTCCTTGAAGGCACCTTGCAAAGGGAGTGAGATTTCACTGCTATGAAGATTCAAAAAATGATGAGGCCTGAGACCATCTGTAAACTGACATTGATTATGAGTGTAGGTTCATGAGATGGAGGACATTCAGGATATATGTTAAGAAGACGGTTTGTATTAGAAACTGCAGTTTTCAAACTTTGCTTCCCCCTTAAACTTTCTGTTTCAATGAAACTTTGTTGCAGAATGCTGTTCAATGAAATAAAATTCCTGCCCCATGCCCTCTCCCGATACTTCTGGAGTCCCTGTGCCTGTGTATGGGGAGTCTAATTGCTGCTGCTGCTGCTAAGTCGCTTCAGTCGTGTCCGACTCTGTGCGACCCCGGAGATGGCAGCCCACCAGGCTCCCCCGTCCCTGAGATTCTCCAGGCAAGAACTGGAGTGGGTTGCCATTTCCTTCTCCAATGTGTGAAAGTGAAGTTGCTCAGTCGCGTCCGACTCTTAGCGACCCCATGGACTACAGCCCACCAGGCTCCTCCATCCATGGGATTTTCCAGGCAAGAGTACTGGAGTGGGGTGCCACTGCCTTCTCCAATTAGGTGTACCTAATTTGGGAAGCCTACAGGATTAGCATGAGTTATAAAGGGTCTGAAGTTCCCTCTAGTGCTAATTGTTTGATTCTAGGTCTTAGACAATAATCTGAATAATTTATAAGACTGCAACCTCTTTTCAAAGCCAAACAATGAGTTTTGTTCATCTGAATCAGTAGCACAGTGGCTAGCACAGCGTGTTCACTAATAAAATGTTTAAACAAAGAGATTCTTGTCTGAGAACTTCTTTACGATCCTAGCACCAAGCAGAGTGTTCTCTGAATCGTGGGTGCTTTAAAAAGTTAGTGAAGGAAGTAAATGAAGGAATGAATATAAAATTTTAGATAAAGTCGCCTTCTACCAGTTGAGCCAGCAGAGGGCAGGCGAGCTCAGTTTAACAACAGCTTCCTGTACCAAAGCTGAAGCCACACTCCTCCATGGCCTTGAGGAGCAGGTTGGATCATATCATGAGATTAGGGAACCACAATCAGGAAAGGATGGAGACACAAAGCATGAAGGCCCAACACATTAATCCGCAAAGCTTCTTCTCTAGGATAATACTCCTGACAGGAAATAAGGCTTTGCTTCAGGCTGTCGGGGAGCTACATAGATAACAAGACAGGGACTGCCAGTGCAGCATGATTTTGGCTGCTTGGATGGAAGGGATTCAAAAAACTTCACAGAAAAAACACAGAGCTAAGAGAATCAGAGGATCTGACTCTAACAGTAGTTATGTGGTTTTGCGAGAGACCTTGCCTTTCTCTTGACTTCAGTTTTCCAGTGTGTGAACACTGGGGAGGCACTAGATGCTTCTGAAGTCCTGGTCTGTGAATGGGTCCACTTCTGGCTGCAGTCCTGCCGTTGCCCTCAATTCTTGGGGCTGTGTCAGAGAAGTCGATGAAATAGATGCTTTGTTCCTGATGGACTCGAGCCAAGCCCATTGTGCTCGTGTGTCCCCCAGGTCAAAGGTGGAGAAGAGGAGAAAGAAAGGACAGGACAGAATGAGATGAGAGGGGTGCCGTGGTGGGCAGTGGTTGGTGACTCCATCATTTTCTCCATCATTCTGGTTGCAGACCATAATTCAGCTCTTAAAAGATATAGGCCTAGGAGTCAGAATTTTGCAGTTGAGTCCTAGGCATCTATCTGTGCTTTTAAAATGTTTTCCAGGCAATCCTGGGATGAAGCCAGGGTTAAGATCCACTAAATGAATACTCATAGCTTGAGTGGGGGAAATTGGACTAGTCTATAAGAATGCTCTCAGCCCATGGGGGCATTTCTGTGTTCACATACCCCTGTCATGCCATTTCAAGATGGGGATGGGAGTTATCTCAACATCACACTGAAGAGGAACTTCACCATCTATTGTATACTGTTTCAGGGACAGGACAACTGGTTTCTGGTCTCTCATTTCTCAGACCCAGCTTTTCAAGACATATCCTCCCCTCATGACTACACTGGGAATGCTCATGGATGATCTGAAATTTAGCACCTTGTTTTTAGGAGGAAGATAGGTGAAGAGAACTGGGAGACGGCCTCTGTCTCGGTGGCACAGCCGGGGACAGAGCACAGCCCAGTTTCATTTCACTGGGGAGCCCTGCGCAGAAGTCATAGATCAGCAAGAGGGATGCCTCTGGGGACACTGCTGCTGCTACTGCTGCTAAGTCACTTCAGTCATGTCCGACTCTTAGCGACCCCATGGACTGCAGCCCACCAAGCTCCTTCATCCATGGGATTTTCCAGGCAGGAGTACTGGATTGGGGTGCCATTGCCTTATCCGACTGGGGACCCTAGGGACTCACGAAGAGAAAGGAATCTGGAAGCATAATTAGGGGCAATGTATCCTTTCTCTCTCTCTCTCAAAGTGAGAGAAAATGTTGGGGTGGCGGAAAGGGCTCCGCCTCAGCCCAGCTATGCATTGACTATGTAACCTGAGGCCTCCATGCCCTTGCTTGGTTGGTATTAACACACAATCAAACATTAAACAATAAGCAGAGGTGAGTCAGCTGTGCTACTCTCTTCTATTGTGTGCTGGGCACTTATTTCCTCTGTGATTAGTGGATGAGTCCTCTCTAAGCCTTCCAGTGAAGTCCTATATCTTTCCAATGAGTATATTAGCACATTCACATGACAACTTCCGGAGAAGGCAATGGCACCCCACTCCAGTACTCTTGCCTGGAAAATCCCGTGGATGGAGGAGCCTGGTAGGCTGCAGTCCATGGGGTCGCTAAGGATCGGACACGACTGAGCGATTTCCCTTTCAATATTCATTTTCATGCATTGGAGAAGGAAATGGCAACCCACTCCAGTGTTCTTGCCTGGAGAATCCCGGGGACGGGGGAGTCTGATGGGCTGCTGTCTATGAGGTTGCACAGAGTCGGACACAACTGAATCAACTTAGCTGCAGCAGTAGCAGCAGCATGGCAACTTCAGTTAGTCCTAAGTAGATAGGAAAAGTTACATTGAACAGCAATTAGGGGGTTTTCTTTGCTGAAGCTCAGAGATGACTAAGAAATCAATGGATATCTGTTCCTGAAAGTATTAGCTACCTAAGGTTGGGGGTCAAGTGAAATAGTCTTAAGTTACCTGAGGGTCACTTGAAGTTCGTTCTAGCTACAGAATTCACAGAGACCTCACATGTAAGAAGAAGAAATCTGTCTCCAACTCAATCAACATTTTTCAGCAACTACTCTGTGCTTCACATTTTTATGGTCTCTGAGGAAAATGCAAATATGAGCAAAACCAGATTTCTGCCCCTGGTGGATCTCTAGGCTCACGGATGAGACATACAGACTCTCAGGGAACAGAAATACAATTATCTAGCATGGTCTCTACTAGAGGAGAGGCACAAAAGATACACCCTTGGGTGCAGGAAGGGGCCCTATTGATGCTAAGTGAGACATTCTTGTCTTAAAACAAGCCGCATGATGTTAATAGTCAGAGATGGGTCCAAGGTATTCCAAGTGCTGGAGGAGCATGCACACAGTAATGGATGCAGGCGACAGCAGGGTGTGTACAGGGAAGAGCAGGTAGCTGGGGGCAATGGGAAGGTTGGGAGTTGAGACAAGCAGGGAGACTGACCAGAACCGTTAGGGTCTGAGCAAACATGACTGCTAGGCTGATGTGTTTGCATTTGAACTAATTGGCACTGGGGAATCACTGAGGGCTTCTGAACTGGAAAGTGATGAGATGGAGACCAGATAGGAAAGTACTACAGGAGAACAGACCTGAGCTGTCACCACTCACCCACCCCTGGGTGAAATTATTGTCACCCCGGGTGAAAATATTTACCCCTGGGCTTCAATTAGTGACCCCTTCACTCTTCTTGTCTAATGCAATCACTTTAGGCAAGATGGCGAAAGTGTTAGTTGCTCAGTCATGTCAGAGTCTTTGCAACCCCCTGGACTGTAACCTGCCAGATTCCTCTCCAGGCAAGATACTGGAGTGGGTAGTCATTCCCTTCTCCAGGGAATCTTCCTGACCCAGGGATCAAACCCAGGTTTCCTGCATTACAATTTCTTTACCTTGCGAGCTACCAGGGATGCTCCTTGTGGAAGTTCGTGAAAGCCAACTTGGCAGAAAAATCTGGCTCTTTTACCACCAGCAATTTCAGGGGCATGAGCTGGGACTCTTCCAACTGAAATCTAGCTTCACAGAAGTTCTTAGAGCATCACAAGTTCTCATTTTCATGGCCCATGGTGGTGGGATTGGTCTAGAAGGAAAGGCCCTTAGAGCATTCTCACCCAAGCACACTTGCCCTCGGGCAAAAGGAGTCTCTGTGTTCCCTGTAGCCTGCCTGTATCCCCAGCAACACTTCCCAAGAAGTCTGCCCTCTACAAGATGGATCACCCACTCCGAGTTGATCTCCCAGCTTTACTTAAGTCAACGCTGTCCTTTAGGCAGCTCTAAGCAAGAAAATAATTCAACATATAAATTCACATTAAAGTGTTAATAACTGTGAAGTTTTAAGGTGCTGTATCTTCAAGGAAAAGTGCATGAGAGAAGAGACAATTTTCTTAGAGTTTGATGCTCATAGACTAATTCTAACAGATGGATTTCAGCACCAGTCTGTTGAATTTCTTGAGAGATCTTTCTGGACTGCCAGATAGGTGTCCCCAGAGGAAGGCCTGACTGTCTAGCCAGGTCAGAGCATCAGTGAGAACACTCCAGCTTTCAGAGGTCGACTTATTGAATATCACCCCTTGGGGCTGGCTGACGGCCTCCCTCTGGGCAGCAAGAACAAAAACAGGACTTTATTTTTTCATCGTGTTTTATGGATAACTAAGCACTGTCACTTACACTGTCTGACCTGGATCTCAAATCATGTTTTAGCAAAAGCAAGGATTATCAGGCCCGTTTTAAGCAAGAGAAAATTGAAGACTTAAGTCTAAGACCTCAGACATCCAGGCCAGGACTTTTCCACTATTCCATCTTGCTTCTCCCCACCACCTATAATTCTCACTCTCTTCTGACAGAAATAAAATGGTTTTTCACTTATAAAATGCCTAAGAGGAGATTTTGTCAGAAATCCATTTCCTGTACTCTCAGGAATTTGTGGAGCTTGAAAACATTTTAGGGAATGTCTAGATCACTTGCTACCAATTGTTCTCATTTCCTTAACTTGATATCCAAACGAGCCATCGCATGTCTTGTCAACTCTACTTCAAAATAAACTTCAAACCTAACCAGTGCTCAGCTCCTTCATAGCTGTCACTCTCACCCATAAACCATCTTTTCTTGCCTGAACCAGTTTGGGGAGTAAGGTCCCCCAAACAAGCACAAACCGTCTTCCCTTCTGTGGAAAGAAGCCCTGGGAGTTGGCTACAGAAGGTTCACATTGGAGGTATGAAATGACTTTATGCCGGGACAACTGGCTTGGTTATTTAAGGGAGAATGTGCCCCTTCCACCTTGGCCCTTCTTTTCTCTTAAATGGTTCTTAGCCTCCTCAGTCATCTTCCCGACTCTGCTGTTCTATAGTTAATTCTTTACTTCAGCAGGAGGAATTACTTTGAAAAAATTCAAATTAGGTCAATCCCTTACTCAAAATCCTCCAGTGGTTTTCTTATCATGATCTTCAAGGCTCTACGTGATCTGACCCCTGTCTGTCTTGTTTTAATTCTAGTCAATTTGAACATATATTAATTAATTGATAAGTTTGCTGTTTGTTTCTCTCACTAGGACTTTGTCTATATAGTTCACTACTATAGTATCATACAACCTCTCAAGCAGAGCAGATTCTTGGCACTTATTTGTAGAAAGAACTGGAGTGAATCAATTTTCCAGATGGAGAAACTGAGGTGCAGGTGGGAAGGCGCAGGTCAGTAGCAGAAGCAAGATGCAAAAGCTAATTTTCCTTCTTATAGGCAGTGAAATGCCCACTGCATCTGGCTTCCCCCCTCACACTACATGAACAACAGCTACTTTTCCAATGTGAAGTTCTCAACTTGAGTAAGAGACAGCATGTTACAGTATGCTCTAGTTTACCTCTTACTTTTCTCTGACTCAAGCTTGTTGATGATCAGGGCTGGAAAGACTCACAAAGATTACCTAGCAGCCCTTCTGTTTGCAGATGAGGAGACTAAGGCCCAGAGAAAAAGCCCACAGCTGAACATCAGCAGAACCGGAACCCAGGTCTCTGGACTTCAAGCACAATTACTCTCTGCCTCCTTGCACTGCTTAATATTGAACATCTGAGTGCTCACGGATTTTATCGTCTCTTATTAAAATGAGTTTTGCTTCTCATATTGACAGGTAGTCTCCCCCTAATGTACATTTCACAGGGAAGTGAGAAATCAGATCCTGGTTGGAGAGTAGCACATGAAAGAGGCCTGGATGCCTCCCTCAAGGTAGTTGCATCCTGGCTGCGAACTGCTCAGCCAAGTGACTCTGGCATTTCTGAGTCAGGGGACAAGGGAATTTGTTAGAACCATTCAACAGCCTCCCTCGACTTTGCCACTTCCTGCCTCTGTGCCTGTTTGCGAGGCCCTTGTGCTCTCAGGGACTCAGTTTTCTCCTCTGTGAGATGGGGCTAGCATGCCTTGACACACTGGGTGAGAAAGTACTTTGTGAACAACAGAAGGCTGAATAAGGATGAGAGGAATCATTTCTGGTGATCAAGGAAGTGGGGTCCTCAGTACAAGCACAAAGAGCCCCCTCCCAGCCTTTGGAACTTGGGAGTGAGGCCTTTGGGAATTTGGCTGCAAAGAGCTTAGGTTGGGGAAGTTTCAAGTGTCTTTGTGCTAAATTAAGGTTTATGCAAAATTTGGTCATGAGTGGGGGGCTTAAGAAAGAATTTGCATCTCCTTTTGTCTTGGTTCTTCTTTCTTAAGTGGCTTCTAGACTCCTAATAACTTAAGGATTATAAAACTAATCAAACCAAAAAGCCCAGAAGTCATCTTATCCACAGACTCAGCACTTCAGCAAGGATATGAGAAAAGTGACTTACTGATCTGAAGTGAGTACTTAAACTGCTAAAGATCATGAACATTTTTTATGAAAAAGCGCTAAGGAAAGAGGAAAAATTGTAAGAGGACCTTAAGAGAGGAAGAGATTAGAGTAATGTCTGAGTCTTTGAGATTCCATGGACTGCAGCACGCCAGGCTTCCCCATCTTTCACTCTCTCCTGGAGTTTGCTCAAGCTCATGTCCATTGAGTCAGTGATGCTAACCAATGATTTCATCCTCTGTGGCCCCCTTTTCCTTTTGCCTTCAATCTTTCCCAGCATCAGGGTCTTTTCCAGTGAGTCAGCTCTTTGAATCAGGTAGCCAAAGTATTGGAGCTTCAGCTTCAGTATCAGTCCTTCCAATAAATATTCAGGGTTGTAAGCAGGCCAGAAACTGCATTCAAAAGCTTATCTCCTTTTGTGAGTGACTTTAATGCCTCATTTGTGCGTAGCCTTGTCTGGACTCACCAAACCCTGGAAGCTTTGGCACTCCATCTCTTAGCTTGCAGACACAAAAGGAAAAGCTGACAACTAATCAATCCATTCAGTCCACCTCCCATTCCCTTCTGCCTCTTACCGTGGTCTTGGTCTAGTATAGAGAATACATATGTGATGCCTGGCTGGAGACAGGGTTAGTCATGTTGTCTGCTTCACTTGGTTTCTGGAGATACAGTAATTTTTTTCAGCTTTTATGAGTTTGGAGCTTATAAACTATAAGTCCCAGAAGAGCCTGCAGGGTTCATCTGGCCCTTCCCTGATAAGGAATTATTTCATGGAGGGAAAAAAAAAAAAAAGGAAAAAAGCTGCCAGAACTCTGATCAGGATAGCAGACATCTAACCAGACCACAGCTAGAATTAGACCAGCATTTCGCAAACTTCCTTTTTATTTGTGAGAGGAGCGGGAGAGTACTGTCAATGCTGTTTTGCACAGAAACAGACAATAATGGTCACATACGTTCAGGGGGTTCCTGGACTTCTGTATGTCCAGACTGGGAGTCCCTGACCTAGAACTGCGACTACTAGTCAGTAACTTATTAGGAAACTCAGAGTTGAGTGAAAAGAACCCTGGCCTTGAAGTGTGGAGGACTTGTCCTGACCCCAGCTGTGCACTATGTGAGTCAGAGAATTTCACTGCCCATTTCTAGGCTCAATGACTCAAACTCTGGGGTTTAGTAGACGGTTTCTGAGATTTCTTTCTAGTTCCAAGTTTCAAGGACAAGAATCAAGTCAATTTTTCTTTTTTTCCTTTAGCATTATTTTCAGGGGAGGGTAACAGTGGAAAGGCAGGTAGACTAAAAGTGTTTCAGCTGCTGAGAAAGAGGGATGGTGGGTGAACTTAAGGTGCTTTCTTCTCCATTATACGAAGTGAAGTTCTTTCAGAGCCCCATGACTTCTTATCTACAAGGCTTTTCACAGAGATAATGGAGAAAGATGATTCAGTCTTTCTAAAATCCACATTCCATTTTCAAATCTGTTCTTAGAGGAATGCTCTGACATTCATTGTCACAAGGAGTGCTCGTGACAGTCTCCACTTGTTACACTCTCACGCTTGTGCATTTGCTTCTCCTAAAATGTTTGAGTGTGATGATGGATAGAGTTGTCTGGTATATTTATGGGCATGCAGCTAGGTGTGCTGGCGCATTTGCTTCGGCAGAGGCTGAGTGTTTGAGTGTGTGTAATTGAATGTGCACTTGTATGAGTGAAACTATGGAATGCGTCTGTGCATAGCACTGAGTGAATATAAAAATTGTGTAGATGGAGCGACATGCGGAATCGCGTGGGCCTGTGCGTGTACAGGATTTATTTTTTTTTAATAAGCTACTTTTGATTGTGCAGCCTCCTCTCACTTCTGTGATTGATTTCACGAGGGTAATGGTGCGTAAAAGGGCTGGTGAGATCTGGGGGCGCCTCCTCGTCTGACGTCAGAGAGAGAGTTTAAAAAGGGGGAGACGGAGGAGAGCACACAAGCTGCCTTAGGAGAGGCAAGGTTCGAGCCGTCTCTGCTGCCTGCGATCAGCTCCTAGAGTTTGACCAACCGCACTCTAGCTCGGCTTCGCCGCCGCCGCTGAGATGCTGTCCTGCCGCCTCCAGTGCGCGCTGGCCGCGCTCTCCATCGTCCTGGCTCTTGGCGGTGTCACCGGCGCGCCCTCGGATCCCCGACTCCGTCAGTTTCTGCAGAAATCCCTGGCTGCTGCCGCTGGCAAACAGGTAAGGAGACTCCCTCGACGTCTTCTTTCCCCTCACCCGAATCCCCTAACCTTCCCTCGCCTTGCCCCTGCTCCCTTGGGTGAATTTGAGATGCTCCCAGAGTGCCGGTGCGTTTTGGGGTCCCTTAGCCACCAAAGCTCTCAGGAAAACTTTCAAAGTCCAGAATACCTTTTTACCTTTTTTTTTTTCTTTCCCGATCAGCGCAGTAGGTCACAGTTCAGGTGAGTTCTTTGGGATTCAAGACAATTCCAAGACCTTGGTTAATTGATCTCGAAGCGATAGTGGCATCTCTCCCGGGTACTGACCGCGGGAGGTGCTGACCCAGGTGCTGAAAGCGCGGACCTCTGAAGCGGCGAGGCAGTACCTCCCTCCCATGCAGCGGAACTAGGGGCTAAAGGGCACTGTACAGCCAGAACACAACATGTTTACGGTTGTGAAAGGTCTCATTCCCTAAAGAGTGGCTTAGTAAAAACGGTAAGAACAATTCTAGTTTGTAGCTCATGATATGGACACTGAGTTAAACTATTGGCTTATGTTTCACCTTTGCAAAACTAACGATCTATTTCCTTCTTTGTGTGTGTTTTAAACCTACAGAAGCAGAAACCTTGCAGAAACATCTGAGTTTTTAAAGCTTCTTTGTGTAACTTGGTGGCTATAGCAAAAGCCCTTGTTCTTTTTTACATCCTTAACTGATTTTAAGTGTCACAAAAAGTCCACAGCTGGGAAAATCGGGGTTTGGTTGTGGTTAAACCTGTATTTCAAGCCAAGCTCTTCTGGTTTTTCTTCTCCACCATCCTCATTTTCATCCTCTTTCCTTCTGTCTTCCTTCCACCTCATACAGGAACTGGCCAAGTACTTCTTGGCAGAGCTGCTGTCTGAACCCAACCAGACAGAGAACGATGCCCTGGAGCCTGAAGATTTGTCCCAGGCTGCTGAGCAGGATGAAATGAGGCTGGAGCTGCAGAGATCTGCTAACTCAAACCCGGCCATGGCACCCCGAGAACGCAAAGCTGGCTGCAAGAATTTCTTCTGGAAGACTTTCACATCCTGTTAACTTTATTAATGATTGTTGCCCATATAAGACCTCTGATTCCTCTTCTCCAAACCCCATCTCACCTCCCTAACCCCTCCAATTCTCAATAAGACCCTCGTGTTGGAAATTGAAGACTGTAAATACAAAATAAAATTATGGTGAAATTATGAAAAATAAGATTTTGGTTTCTTATTGACTTAAATATTTCTGTTCAATGATATATGACTTAATTTGTGATTTCAGTCAAGTTATTTAATATACATGCTCCAAATCTCACAGATACAGTGTTTAAAATTCCCTGTGGTAATAAAGATTATGTTTTGGTTGGTAACTCTGATAATTTGGGTTATTTTAAACATAAATGATTTCAAATAATTTTATGAATTCTAATTTTAATCCAATGATAATTATTGGAAGGGGCTATCACAAACATGCATTACATTTTAAATACACTTAAAATTATATGTAGAAATGAGAATTAGTATTAATGGATAGGCAGGCTGAAATATCCAACTAACCATCAGGCTGATATGTAAAATAAATAATATATTAAAATTGAAAGGGAAAAATCACTTAGAAGTTGGAGGAAAGAAGCTGGTTTAAATAGCTAAAATAAAGTTCTGGGCTTTTAAAATGTATTTATAATTTGTGAACATTTATCCAGAGAAAAACATTGCTTTAAAATCTTCTTTGACAACCCTCTTTGTAACTGAACAAGGTTAAATGGCTGCTTCTGTTTTAAAAGTAAGTGCCTAATTTTTTCCTCAAGGGAAATATTAGTTTAATTATAAGATTCCAACATGAGAGCTATGGGTTACAAGAAACACATGTGCTGGGACACCTCAGTGACTGTTACACTCTTAAAGGCACTGAAGCACGATATCATAATCACAGAGTAAGAGGAGAGATCTCAGATCTTCTTTTGATTTTATGAAAATGAGTCAAATAAAAATGCAAATCATAAAAACAAATATTCCGTATACGCTAGCTATTATTATCAGCACTATAATAACAAACTAAGCAGGGCTTGCCAGGTGGTATAATAGTAAAGAACCTGCCTGCCAGTGCAGGAGATGCAGGTTTGATCCCTGGGTTGGGAAGATCCCCTGGAGAAGGAAATGATAACCCACTCCAGTATTCTCAGTTGGGAAATCCTATGGACAGGGGAGCCTGGTGGCCTACAGTTCATGGGGTCACAAGTATTCGGACACGACTGAGCAACTGAGCGCGCAACATACTAAGTGGTATTGCTCAAGACAGATGAAAACGTTGCTAATTTAACTCACAGAGACCTTAAAAAGATGTCCCTTTGAGGATGTGTGTTTTAACTATCAACTGTATTTCAAAAATAACTGCTAAAATCAGCAACTAAATATAAACAAAGTGTGATAGTTGCTCAGTCGTGTCCGATTCTTTGCAACCCATGGACTGTAGTTTGCCTGGCTCCTCTATCCATGGAATTTTCTTGGCAAGAATGCTGGAGTGGATAGCCATTCCCATCTCCAGGGGATCTTCCTGACCTAGGGACTGAACCTGGGTCTCTTGCATTTCAGGCAAATTATTTACCGAAGCTCAATAAGCTCATAAAATCAATATAAATCTCTGGAGCACAGACTTACTAGTGGGAGCATATAAACATCTAAGAGGAATTTCTTATTTTATAGACAATATTTATGTTAGAAAATACACATTTTTAATGTATTAATGAACATGACTTAGTGGAAGTTAATTCTTAAACAGCTGATCAAACAAGAGAAATCTAAGCCACTTTATTAGTCTCTGTGAAAACAGAACATCCTTTCAGGTACTGGTGTACCTTTTATTTACAAGACCTTGAGGAGCAAATTAAGGTGTGCACTTAGGGGGGATCTGTCTGTGTTAAATACATTATGTATGTTTGGTTACCAACCAACTCAGTTCAGTTCAGTTCAGTTGCTCAGTCATGTCCGACTCTTTGTGACCCTATGGACTGCAGCATGCTAGGCTTCCCTGTCCATCACCAACTCCCAGAGCTTACTCAAACTCATGACCATCATGTTGGTGATGCCATCCAACCATCTCATCCTTTGTTGTCCCCTTCTTCTCCCACCTTCAACCATTCCCAGCAGCAGGGTCTTTTTCAGTGAGTCAGTTCTTCACATCAGGTGGCCAAAGTATTGGAGTTCCAGCTTCAACATCAGTCCTTCCAATGAATATTCAGGACTGATTTCCTTTAGGATTGATTGGATCTCCTTGCAGTCCAAGAGATTCTCAGGAATCTTCTCCAATACTACAGTTCAAAAGCATAAATTCTTTGGCGCTCAGCTTTCTTTATAGTCCAACTCTCACATCCATACATGACTACTGGAAAAACCATAACTTTGACTAGATGGACCTTTGTTGGCAAAGTAATGTCTCTGCTTTTGAATATGCTCTCCAGGTTGGTCATAACTTTTCTTCCAAGCAGCAAGTGTCTTTTAATTTCATGGCTGCAGTCACCATCTGCAGTGATTTTGGTGTTTCCCAAATCACTGTTTCCACTGTTTTCCCATCCTTTTGCCATGAAGTGATGAGACCAGATGCCATGATCTTCGTTTTCTGAATGTTGAGCTTTAAGCCAAACTTTTCACTCTCCTCTTTCACTGTATCAAAAGGCTCTTTAGCTCTTCGCTTTCTGCCATAAGGGTGGTGTCATCTGCATATCTGAGGTTATTGATATTTTTCCCAGCAATCTTGATTCCAGCTTGTGCTTCATCCAGGCTGGCATTTCATATGTACTCTGCATTATAAGTTAAACAATCAGGGTGACAACATACAGCCTTGACGTACTCCTTTCCTGATTTGGAACCAGTCTGTTGTTCCATGTCCAGTTCTAACTGTTGCTTCTTGACCTGTATACAGATTTCTCAGGAGGCAGGTCAGGCCGTCTGGTATTCCCATCTCTTTAAGAATTTTCCAGTTTGTTGTGATCCACACAGTCAAAGGGTTTGGCAAAGTCAATAAAACAGAAGTATATGTTTTTCTCAAACTCTCTTCCTTTTCCAAAGATCCAATAGATGTTGGCAATGTGATCTCTGTTTCCTCTGCCTTTTCTAAATCCAGCTTGAACATCTGGAAGTTCATGGTTCACAACTCAGTAGAGTGATATAATCACATTACTATGATTAAAGCCCAGAAGAGAACACAACTTAATAGTTTTCTGAGCAGTGCATAGATTCTATGAGTGCCAGGAGATTTTAAGTTTTCAGTATCATCTTTAGTTATCTGTTCCCAACAGTAGTATGGAAATAATTGGCAATAATTATATAGCTATGTGCCCACATATCTATAGTTATTCTTTATTTAAAGATTAAATTGAATGAACATTTAATCAGTGTTAGGTGTCTTTCAGCCTCAGTTTTGTCACCTGCAAAAGCAGAAGGTCGTAGGTACTTCCCCGGTGTTCCAGTGGTTGAGAATCCATCTTGCAGTGTGGGAGGCATGGATTTGATCCCTGGCTTGGGAACCAGGATCCCATATTCCCTGAAACAACTGAGCCAGTGTGCTGCAGCTAGAGAGTCCATGCATTGCAATGAAAGATCTCACATGACACAATGAAGACCCCACATGCCACAGCCAAACAAATAAATAAATTCTTTTTTTTTTTTAAAGTAGGACGTCATACTGGCAAAGGTACTCATATCTCTTCCAGATGTGCCTGCCTTTTTGTGCTTTGATATTGACAAAAGAGTTAAGGGAGTACTGATTTTTGATCATTTTAATCAAGATATGGAGCATAGTTTGTTTGTTTAATATATAGAAGGCTTTACATTTTACTTCCCATTTAGTTCATTTGTGTTCCTCTTAAGTTTTATTCACTGGAAGAGTCTAATATTCTAGCTTGTTTATCATTTAACCACAATGAATCTTTCAGATTATATTTTTCTTCCTCTTAACACAACCACAGGCTTCAGCAGTCCTAAACTATCTACTATTTCTTTTAATGGGAGAGCGTGGGCAAGGTGCTCTTGTTTTCTGGGCCTCAAGTTTCCCCACTTGAAAACAGGAATACTAATAAAACCAGTCCTTTAGAGTCATGAGAATTCAGCAAGACCATGTGTTTATAGTTCTTAGCATGTAGTGAACGCTTGGTAAGTTAGATGGCACAACTGGTGTTATTTTTATCACATGTGCTGTGTTTTCTAGCCTCTCTTCCTTTGCTTTTGCTATTTCCTGTCATTTTTGCAGGCCTGAATCTAAGCCAGCCTTTACGACTTGTTTTATATGCTTCTTGTTCCATAAAAGTCTTGCTTTGAGCCCTCAATTGGGATATTTCCCTTCTCTATTAATTTGCATCTCTTCCAAGGTACTTACTTATCACTTTAACCCATTGGTTATATTAATAGTTGCATGAGCATATGTTAGAAAGCATCTGTGTATGACCATCCAATGACTTAATGTATGTCAGATACACATGTAAGGTGAAATCAGCGCCTCAGGCATTGCACATAGCAGGTTCTCAGTGTTCATTGAAGAATGAATGAATGATCCAGGAGCTTATCTCCTGTGAAACAAAACTCTATTACTAGGCAATGGAGGTTTTTCTCAAGAATGGCATAGGAAAATGGCTTTAGTGGTTACTCTATATGATGCTGGTGTGACTCCAGAAAGACACAGCACATGGTTATAATTGTAATAACCACTGAAGTATGTGACTAGCAGACACTCATTTTGCACACTGAAATTAGTCCAGTTTTCCTTAACCATTTTACAGAGTTCCTCAAATAGGGTCTGCTTAACTGTCTACCAGCTATGGACTCACAGTTATAGAGAATCAGATTCATTAGCACTTTTATAACATTCACTTATTTTAAGATCATGCAAATCCACACTTGGTCTTACAAGACCAGTTTTCTGGCCTTGGCTCAAACTATTCTCCAATATAGAGATAATTCTGTTTTATGATGACATAAAAATATACCTTTAATTCTGAATAGTAGACATAAAAAGAGCCCCGAGATCATCTGTTTCTCAGCACTCATTTTACTGGAGACTGACATATGGAGACACTGCCCAGGATACGCAGTGTTGATGTAGAGTCTGAACAAAGTCAAAGTTCCCCCTCTCATACCTCAGGGTTATTTTGATGATTTTCCTACACTGTCCCTCAAGGAATCTGACCTTCTAGATAATTGTTGTGTTCCATTAGTTCCATTAATTGTCGTGTTCCATTAGTGAATGTTGATTTTGTCCCTGGAACTTCTTCACCTTCCCCCAAACAACTCGTCTGCATCTGAGAAAAAATAAGACAGTTGATACAAAATAGCTTCCTGTAGTTATAGAAAAAATGTTAGGGAGAAATGGAAAAGATACGGATGAAGAAAAAGGAGATTCAAGGGAGACAATCTTTGGCTAAATTAGACCCAAGAAACAAAGACAGATCCAAGAAGCAAAGGGCTTAGACAGACTAAGTCCTTCCCCGGCAGGTGGTGGATGGACTCATAGCCAGCAGACAGGGCTGTGCCTGGGAAAGTGGTCTTCAAAGACGTTATGATACATGTCTGTGGGACCCAGGAGGAGACACCTCAGTGACCTCCTCTGCTTCCGCAGTAAATGAGAATGAGTGCCTTTATTCCAGGTGTTCAGTTTCTTGTTACCTAGAATGTGCCTCAGGGTCAAGGACTTGCTGGACACTGGGAAAAAAGCTTGTATGGTATGCTTTCAGGGAACCGAGCCTAAGAGGTAAGACATATTCCTCAAAAATGAGCAAATGCTATAATGGAGGTTTGTCTAGACTGTTGGGCTTTTCTGGTGGCTCAGACAGTAAAGAATCTGCCTGCAATGTAGGAGACCCAAATTCGAAGCCTAGGTCCGGATGATCACCCTGGAGAAGGAAATGGCAACCCACTGCGGTATTCTTGCCTGGAGAATCCCGTGGACTGAGGAGCATGCCCCGAGGAGCATGCCCCGAGGAGCATGCAGTCCATGGGGCTGCAAAGAGCTGGACACGCCTGAGCATGCACAAACCATCTAGAGTGTTAGGGGTAAAAAGAGGCGCCAGTAGCGTCCTTGGTTTTTTCTCTATAAATTATTCTCCTCATTAGTTTTAAATTATGGTTTGAAAGTCAAAGTGATTTTACCCTTGGTGGAATGAATAAATTATAGGTATATAATGATATAATACACACTTTTGCAATATAATCTAGGTTAGCTTTTAAAGTGTTTATATTCCTTTTTTAAATATGATGAGCCTGAGGGAAAGAGAGATTATATAGCTCACCCAAGATGTCAGTAACTGGTGAGTGATGAAACTGGAAATAGGTGTCTGATTTCTAATCCAGGGCACTTCCCAGAGTATTTTAGGGAAAAGAGGTGAATTAAAGGGAACCTATAACTTGCTGGGCAAATTAAGAGCAGATCAACTTCAGATCATCTTAATTTGCCCTTCTGTACATACACATATGGGCATTACTACTCTATTATTGTCAGAGGAAAAACGGATTTAGGCTCTGGGATTGGGGTTTCATTCTGTTACTTCATTAGGAGCGCTATTTCCAAGGAACTCCCTGTAATCTGTTTTCCCACATGTTCCATATCGTAGTCTTAGTTTTGCTAAAGGAATAAATAAACAAACAAATAAAATTAATAGCTCTAGGCTTTAAAGCACATCTTTTTTCCCACTCAGTCTCACACACACAAATTTTAGTACTACCCGGGCTGTGGGCATTTTTTGCTTGAAGTAATTACAAATCCATCAGCCCTTCTTTAATTTACAGGTCATAACATCTGCCTCACTTAACCCTGGGTAGTGATTGTATATTCTTTCCTCTGGCCTTGCAGGTATATCCTGTGAAAAGCTGGCCTGAAGCTGGGATGTAGAGACCAGAAAATTTTCATTGAGACTTATAAATGAGACAAGCTGTCATTAAGTAGCCTTTTATACCACTGAAGCTGATACATCCCTCAAGGTCTCAGATAAATATTCTAGGTCATGTGGGTGGCCACCTTATTCCTATTAGCTTCACATGTCTCTGGAATATGGCCCATTAAGATGGTGAAATTGTTATCTAGAGATTAAATAGTTCATTAAAATTAATAATATTTCAAGAAATTCAAGCTTTTAAAATAAGGTTCAAATAGTTAAGAAAGATAATGTGTTCCCAGTTAATGGCTGTTTAATTCTATCTTTCCTGTATAAAAAATGTATAAAATACATTTTCATTTCCAATGCTACATTAAGGTCAAATGGCACACTCTATGAAAAAAACATTAAGCTACCCTAGAACTGCTATCCCCTGGTAAGAATTTATTTGACTACAAAAGGCATATTATGAGACTCAAGATTTATGAATTTAACTAGAACTTCCTTCCTAGATCTTTCTTCTTCATTTTTCTGTCTACAATCTCTCCAAACACAAGGATGAACGGTGATGATTTTACCAAACTAACCACCAACGTCTTCATCATCCTGATTTTTATTTGTTATTATACATGTGTTAGCATGATGGACTCATAAGTAAGAGCACTGAAGTTCTATAGACTTCAAGAAACCTTCTGGAATCTCCTGGCTGTCATGCTGTTTTTCTCATATGATTTATGAGAACACTTATTCATGGGTCTCCTACTGTAGATAGTGTCAACGGACAGATTTCCGGTGTTGTTGCTACTGCCTTCTTCTTTCTCCTCTTCTTAGTTCTTTTCTAACACTCATTCTTCGCTTGGATAGCAGCACCCCGAGTTCCTTTTTGTAATCCACCTTCTGTGCATGCTCAGCTATGCGGAAATGGGAATGACTCCACTTCTAGTCCAGGATGGAGACTAGAATGGATTAAGCCATTCACAATATATCATCCCCTGGTCATAGCAATGGGTTGATGACTTGGGCACATGACCAATCACAGTGAAACTTAAGACCGTTTTGGGGGTCATCTGGGATAAGAGATTCTGATGCGTACTACATTTTGAGAATCATTGTTATGTGACAATAAAGGAAAAAATATGAAGCTTGGGTGGTAACAGGAAAGTCACCATGGTGAGTAAGATGTTTAATTTTCAAATTTTTATATTTCATACCAAAATATTTCTGAAATAAATTCACAAATAAAGTGGAAGTCTCTTGATCTCATCATCAGGTATGTTCTTATTCCTCTCTCTTCAATTAGAGCTAAGCACTCTTATGAATTTAATGTTTATTCTTCCTGTCCATGATTTTATACTTTCACTATATATGCGTGTGTATGCTCAGTTGCTCAGTCATGTCCAACTCTTTGGGGCCCCATGGACTATAGCCCACCAGCCTCCTCTGTTCATGGGGTTATCCAGGCAAGAATACTAGAGTGGGCTGCAATTTTCATGATCATAAACAATACGTTGTATAGATTTGTACTGTAACAGTCTTTATACATTGTAGCTTAGTTATAACCTTTAGTTACAATCTTAGTTATAATTTTTAATATCTTTCAGTCATTTTAATTTTTGGATAATATTTCATTATACAAATATATCCAAATTATTTATGTGTTTGTCTATTGATAAACATTTGATTTTTTCAAATTTGTTTGGGAGAGAAGCTGTTGATGTCTTTAGAAATTCCTCAGTACTATGAGACTGAATGATCTGTCTTTACCAAAGAAAAAATCTAAAATCAAAATAATTCTGCTGGTCTCATACTCCCTTTCTGTCAGACAAAAGAGTTCCTTCCATGTTTCCAGGTAACTCTTGCACTGTAGCTTGCTACAGTTGAAAATCCATATAATTAAGCCCAACTACTTATTGCCTCTCTGTCTTTATTCATCTCATCAAGATTTGGCCTCACTAAAATTGCTTCTTTGGAAATGGTCTGTAAAGAGAATACTCTGAATCTCAGCAGGTATTTCTAAATTCCCTTTATCCCAGTTAGCATAAGTTCCCATCATGTGGTTCTAAGGGAGACTGGGAGCTGAACCAATCAGACACTAGTTTGAAAAACTGAAAAGTGCTATTTCAACCTCTATCCGGAAGCAGCTGAATCAAGACTAACCTGGAGGCTGAGTAATATTTCATTGTATATATATACCACCTTTTCTTTATCCCATACTGCATAGCACAGTGGAGAAGGAAATGGCACCCCACTCCAGTACCCTTGCCTGGAAAGTCCCCTGGATGGAGGAGCCTGGTAGGCTGCAGTCCATGGGGTCGCGAAGAATCGGACATGACCAAGTGACTTCCCTTTCACTTTTCACTTTCCTGCATTGGAGAAGGAAATGGCAACCCTCTCCGGTGTTCTTGCCTGGGGAATCCCAGGGACGGGGGAGCCGGTGGGCTGCCGTCTCTGGGGCTGCACAGAGTCGGACACGCCTGAAGCGACAGCAGCAGCAGCAGCATGGCACAGGGAGCTCTGCTTAAGGCACTGTGGTGACCTGAACGAGAAGGGATTTCAACAGGGGGGTATGGAGGATTCATTTTGCTGTACAGTGGAAACTAACACAGCATTGTAAAGCAACTAGACTCCAATGAAATTAATTTTTTTTAAATCCAAAAAAATAAAAGAAAGACAATCAGGAAAAAAAAAAAAAAAGACTAACCTGGGGATTAACTGGCAAAGGCTTTATCTGCCTGAGTGGATCAAATCACAAAGAAAATCAGTTGTTCACTGGGGCCAGGCCAGGGGCCATTATAGCCTAAAGCTGTTTAACCTGCTATAAGCCTCTTTAGGAATCTGGTAAATCTGTATTTGGTAAATTTCATTACTGTAACAGTTCTGTCCAGCTCCCCTAATCAGACGTTCACCAATATCCTTCTGATCCAGGCCTGAGCAACATATGGTTCAACCTAAGAGAAAGAATCATAGTATTTCCTGGCTATATGCTAACCCATGGCTCAGAAGCTGAACCTGTCCTTGATACTGTGTTCTAATCCCCCATTCGATTCCTATACTTGCTCTACCATATCCTTATCCAGGTATCTGTCACCCAGACTTAAATTTCTCTAGTGGTGAAGGACTCATTCCCTCCTGAGATACTTTGCAGCTAGACAAAGTTTAATCACTCCTTCAGGGGAAGTCCTCCAAATATTTGCAGAGAGCACCCATGCTTTGGCCCCTGACTGCCCCTACATGTTCTCTTCTTCCTCCTAGCCATCCCCAATTCTGTTATCTTGCAAATGACACATATTTCAATTCTTTCACCCATTTCTGCATGCCTTTGAGTACGTGTTCTATCTTTTGTTTTTGTCTCCTGATAATTAAAAAAAAAAAAAGAAAAGATATTCTAAAGGTTCAAGAAAGAAAGATTTCTAAGAAAAGGGTTATATCTACCAACTTTTCTTTTTTGGTGGACTCTGCCTCATGGTACCTTGGCTATATTGATTACATGTTAGTTGGAAGCTAATTTGTGCTGGCTTTTTTATTTCATTACTGTCACCAAACCATGGGAAAATATTTTCTCAAATACTGAGAACTCCTTTTTTTATATAGATGACAAAGGTGAGAATTAGGTAGGAAAAGTATTATATTCAGTGTTACATTCAGGTTAAAACTTAGCTCTCGTTATTTTTTAAACCAGTGCTCCCTATATCATCTTCCCCAAGACACTTGTAGGTATCAACTGGACATAAGTTGCTGTTGTTGCGACTCCATGGAGCATGCCAGGCTCCTGTCCTCCACCGTCTCCTGGAGTTTGTTCAAATTCAAGTTGAGTTGGTGGTGCCATCTAACCATCACATAAGTTAATAGTAGAATTTAAGACAATTTGGTGCTTGGGGAGGTAGAGTTAGGAAGTGGTGCTTAGGAAGGTTGTGTGGTCAATTTCTGCTAACTTAAGACACAATGAATGCAGAGTTCCAAAGAATAGCAAGAAGAGATGAGGAAGTCTTCTTCAGCAGTCAGTGCAAAGAAACAGGAAAACAACAGAATGGGAAAGACTAGAGAGCTCTTCAAGAAAATTCGAGATACCAAGGGAATATTTCATGCAAAGACGGGCTTGACAAAGGACAGAAATGGTATGGACCTAACAGAAGCAGAAGATATTAAGAAGAGGTGGCAAGAATACACAGAAGAACTGTACAAAAAAGATCTTCATGACCTGGATAATCACGATGGTGTGATCACTCATCTAGAGCCAGACATCCTGGAATGTGAAGTCAAGTGGGCCTTAGAAAGCATCACTATGAACAAAGCTAGTGGAGGTGATGGAATCCCAGTTGGGCTATTTCAAATCCTGAAAGATGATGCTGTGAAAGTACTGCACTCCATATGTCAGCAAATTTGGAAAACTCAGCAGTGGCTACAGGACTGGAAAAGGTCAGTTTTCATTCCAATCTGAAAGGAAAGCAATGCCAAAGAATGCTCAGACTACCACACAATTGCACTCATCTCACATGCTAGTAAAGTCATGCTCAAAATTCTCCAAGCCAGGCTTCAGCAATATGTGAACTGTGAACTTCCAGATGTTCAAGCTGGTTTTAGAAAAGGCAGAGGAAACAGAGATCAGATAGCCAACATCCACTGGATCATGGAAAAAGCAAGAGAGTTCCAGAAAAACATCTATTTCTGCTTTATTGACTATGTCAAAGCCTTTGACTGTGTGGATCACAATAAACTGTGGAAAATTCTGAGAGATGGGAATACCAGACCACCTGACCTGCCTCTTGAGAAATCTGTATGCAGGTCAGGAAGCAGCAGTTAGAACTGGACATGGAACAACAGACTGGTTCCAAATAGGAAAAGGAATACATCAAGGCTATATATTGTCACCCTGCTTATTTAACTTATATGCAGAGTACATCATGAGAAATGCTGGACTGGAAGAAACACAAGCTGGAACCAAGATTGCCAGGAGAAATATCAGTCACCTCAGATATGCAGATGACACTACCTTTATGGCAGAAAGTGAAGAAGAACTAAAAAGCCTCTTGATGAAAGTGAAAGTGGAGAGTGGAACAGTTGGCTTAAAGCTCAACATTCAGAAAACGAAGATCATGGCATCCAGTCCTATCACTTTATGGGAAATAGATGGGGAAACAGTGGAAACAGTGTCAGACTTTATTTTTTGGGCTCCAAAATCACTGCAGATGGTGACTGCAGCCATGAAATTAAAAGACGCTTACTCATTGGAAGAAAAGTTATGACCAACCTAGAGAGCATATTCAAAACAGAGACATAACTTTGCCGACTAAGGTCCATCTAGTCAAGGCTATGGTTTTTCCAGTGGTCATGTATGGATGTGAGAGTTGGACTGTGAAGAAGGCTGAGTGCCGAAGAATTGATGCTTTTGAACTGTGGTGTTGGAGAAGACTCTTGAGAGTCCCTTGGACTGCAAGGAGATCCAACCAGTCCATTCTGAAAGAGATCAGCCCTGGGATTTCTTTGGAGGGAATGATGCTAAAGCTGAAACTCCAGTACTTTGGCCACCTCATGAGAAGAGTTGACTCACTGGAAAAGACTCTGATGCTGGGAGGGATTGGGGGCAGGAGGAGAAGGGGACGACAGAGGATGAGATGGCTGGATGGCATCACGGACTCGATGGACGTGAGTCTGAGTGAGCTCCGGGAGTTGGTGATGGACAGGGAGGCCTGGCATGCTGCGATTCGTGGAGTCGCCAAGAGTCAGACACGACTGAGCGATTGAACTGAACTGAGCTGAAGACACAATGAGGAGAACTGGGTAACTGGATTTCCCAATTTTAGCTGGGCTTAGTTTTAAACCAGTGCAGTGTCGTACAGTCTTCAAGAAGGACTGGTGAATAACATTTTCTTTCTATTTAGTTATACGAAATACTATTGAGTGCTGAGGCACCAACCAGATGCTATGAGTATTCAGAGACTCAGACCTTGACTTTGAGGAGCCCAATACAGGGTGGAAGGTTGACAAGCTCAAGGGTGAGTGTAGGAAGTTCTATGGGTAAGGTGTGAAGCAGTTGTTGCCTGAGAGCAGCCAAGAGAAAAAACGTTCCCATGCAGGGAAACTGGAAGAGCTGAGCTTTTACAGTTGGTGGAAAGCTGATGTGTGTGACTGTTACTCCATACTGAGGGGACAAAGGCAAAAATACAGAGTGGGAAAATGCAGGGAGCATTTCAAGAATGCTGAATCCTTTTTTTTTTTAGACACTAGAAGATTATTTATTTATTTGGCTGAGTGGGGTCTTAGTTATGGCACATGGGATCTTTCACTGTGGCACAGAGACTGCACTCTCTGGTTGCAGTGTGAGGGTTTAGTTGTTCTGCTCTGAGGCATGTGGGATCTTAGTTCCCAACCAGGAATTGAACATGCATCCCTACCTTGTGAGGCAGATTCTTAACTGCTGGACCACCAGAGATGCCCCAAGAATGATGGATCAGCTTTGAGGTGTATTACTCTGATCTAGATTTTCCTTGGCCCTCAAGCAACAGTTTGAGCTGTTGCTTGTTCATAGTTGATGCAGAGAGTCAAGTCTTTCCCTGAGATGGATGGGGGAAGGATGAATCTCTTTTGAGATGGGGTGTGAATATTTTTCGTTGTCTTTCAGAAAGTAAAATGTATTTGCAGGAGTCAAAACAAAGAGGCCTTGCTATACTCTGCAGCCCCAGAACAAAACCAAAATATTAAAATAGATGGTCAAAATATTTTTTGACCATTCAACCTCAAAGTGACTTTAAATAAAAGATGGAGAGCCATTTTGAAGGTTGATCGATTATCGTATAGCTTCTGTTTCTCTAAATTGGTAGCAACTTCAGTATCTGGTTTTCCTCTTGTGTTTGTCTTAATTTTTATGGAAAGCTTATAACTTGATAATATCAATAATACATTTATATTCAGGACAAAGCATTAATCAGAATTTTAGGACAGAGGGAATCATCTAGTGATTAGAGAATAAGACCTTTGTTTTATACATGAAGATTATGGCTTTCTTTAAAAAATTGCATCTAATGATGTGTTGCCTTTAATAGTTTTCTGAGCACTTCTATAAGTATCAACTCATTCACTCAAGATAAATGTACTGAGTGGCTCCTATGTGTGAAGCTCTCCTCTAGTGCTGGAACAGTAATTATGGCCTCATCTCTGCCCTGAAGGAGCTCACAGTCTTCTGGGAAAATCTGTCCTGTAAGCAAAGTCATGATTAAGTATGATAGCAAATGCAGTTGCAGTTCACAGGCAGAAGTAAGTGAATGTGTCTGCAGAGGAAGCTGTGCTTGAGCTTGGTCCTGAGGATGAAGATGAAAAGCGTTGAAGATAATTCAGTCAGAGGAAAAGCAGATACTAAGCACATTGACTTGTGACTCAGACTCATTTGTAGGCAAGTATAAGAAACCCTTTTCATACTTGCTTGAATATGAATAGGAATGCATGATTGGGAACCATGGGCATGGCATAGACCCCAAGGACAAGGTAATGTCAGGCCACATAATGAGGCTGAACAAGAACAGAAAAGGAATTCCCAGAACCAGAGGTATCTAGTTTATAGCTCTCAGTGCACATTTTCGGTACTTAACTTGGCTTGGGTCCAGAATCTGCTCCAGCCCTACCAGTAAAACAGGATTGGGAAGGTCAGGTAGTACAAGCATGGTGTTCAAAGCTCTCCACTCTGGGTGACAGCTTCAAAGGAGGGAGCCTGAAAGCTGAAAGGATAATCCAAAGGTTATCTGCTATGAGTAGGTAGCAGTAGTTGTCTGCTATAAGTAGATGTTTTTCATAAGCATTGAGAATGGTGGCAGTGCCAAAGGGTGAGGCGGTAGTGGTGGTAGTGATGGTGTGTGTGTGTGTGTGTGTGTGTGTGTGTGTGTGTGTGTTACCACATGCATGTTAATGGAGGTAAGGTAATAGATGAAATTGGAGGGTTAGCATGAAGGACATTGTGAAAGAGTTTTGCTTTTGTTTTTCAGATAATTAGGGACTTTTAAATACACTGAGAGTAAAATGATCAGAACTGTGTTTTGGGTGGTTAACTAAGATGGTGATGTGGAAAATAAATTGGAAAGGAATAAACCAGAAAAAGAGAAGATAGGTTAGGGGTAGTGGAAATAGTCTAGGTAAGAGACAAATAGAGCCTTAACTAGACAATGAAGGTGGGTAAAGTGGGATGAAATGGGAAAAAAGACTTCAGGAGAAAGACATAATCGAATATTTTAGCATATACAATGTGGCTGGGCATTTAGGTGGAGACTCTTGGTTTCTACTTTTTTTTTTTTAACTGAAATATAGTTGATTTACAATGTTTTAGGTGTACAGAAAAATGATTCATAATATATATATAATATGTATGTTCTTTTTCCAGATTCTTTTCCATTATAGGTTATTACAAGATGTTGGATATAGTTTTCTGTGCTATACAGTAGGTCCCTGTCATTTTGTTTCCACTTTCTAAATGTAAGCGACAGAGTAGCATGGAGGGCCATTCTCCAAGACAACAGAGGAAGAGAAGGCTTAGGTGTATGGCTAGTATGTTGACTCTAGGTACTGAGGCCCACCAAAGGGGAATGGTGAAGAGAGACGTTGCAGGAGTGAGGTCTGGGCTGAAGATGAGATTTGGGAATCATAGTTCATGGATGGTAATTGAAGCTGAGGGGTGAAATTTTCCAGGAGTAGAATGCAGAGTCAATGGAGAAATGGAGGGAAGATGGAACCCCGAGGGGAGCCCCTAGTGGGAGGCAATAGAAGAGAATAACATCAGAGAGGAGGTTGAGTGGACTGGAACAGAAAAGAAAGGTGTGCTGGAAGCAAAGGATGCAGAAATTTGAAAAATGGGAAAGTTGTTAATCATCGTCCTGTGCCGTAGGTCAGGTAGATATTATTTCCATTCACGGGGAGAACATGGAAATTTGGAGACTTAAATGACTCATTCAATAATATAGGATTGATTAGTGTCAAAGGTGACTAGAACTGGGGTGTTTTGACTCTCAACCCTAGGATCTTGCAACTCCAGAACATGACCACAGTGCCTGGGAAAAGAAATACTGGAGCACCACCCAGCTCTCCTGGGGAGAAGAGATGGCAGTTGGGGAAGTGATGGAATGGAGAAAGAGGTCCTGTGGTTGCTGCCTTGTTGCATCCTTCAGAGACCAGTTCAGAGCAGGTGGGCGGCCTGGTGCAAGCACCAGCCTGGAGGCAAGCTTGGTCTTTAACTGAGGCAGTGATTTCAGCCAGGCTGGACCTCAGTTTCCTCCCCTATAGAACTGGAGAAACATTAAAATGTAGTCTCCCACCTCTAATTCTATGAGTCACTTTTTATGATACAGCTTATTGGGTTTTTCCTCATTACAGAGGGAACATATCCTCATAAACTTTCAATTCTGTTTCTAAGTATGAGGGTGAGAGGGCTATGGGAAGCACTGAGAAAGAACCACGGACATTTATCTCTATAGACAGAGATAATTCAGAATTTTACCAGTTTCTATAAAACCCTGGGTGAATATAATGGGGGATACAGAAGAGTTAGGTGAAGAGGCAGAGACTGATGGAGTGTGAAGATTGAAAACAAACCTAGAATGATAACAGTAAAAAACCACCACAACAACAACAAAAACAGAACTTAAAACCACACTAATTAAAAATAGCTGAAGCCCCAGAGATGCATTTAAAGACAATCACACTGGATTGCTCATATTAAGAACAATAAAGAAATGGCGATGCCAATTCACTTCGTATTTGGAGTGCCTTTAAAAAAATAGTAATAAACTGATATTAGAAAAAAGCTTTTCCTCTTGAAAATTCTCCCCCATTTCAGAAAGGAAAAAAAAAAAAAAAAAAACCACCAGAAAACTCTCACATCATTTTCCTTGAGTCTTTGCATGCTGAAAGGAAAGTAGAATGAAATTAAATTCTCTTTAAATGTTTTCCTTCCAGGCTGTAAAGCTGCTGGCATCATTTATCCCAGCCCTGGCACTTATATAATCTGGGTGCCACGGGAGCTCTTGCAAGTCATTAAATAAAAAGAAGACATCAAATAATAGGAAAAGAAGGCAATTAAAATGCTGGACCCAATAAGATAGTCAGAAGACTTGATTTAAATACAAGTCCAAGACCCAGAATATTGGACATTCAGGAGTGAGGGGATTCAACTGGGAAAGATAAAGGGAGCTGAAAGAGTGCCTTTAGAAGTAGAAAGGGGGCCACGGCTCATTGATGTCCAGGCCATCTTTCTTTGTATAGAGTAAGGATAGACAAGTCAGCCCATGAACGCTGGTATTTCTGAGGCTCCCTGAAGCTTGGAAGGGAACTGGGTTTTGGGCAGGGAGAATACAGAGGGTATAGATCTCTAAGGTGCAGATTCACTGGGATGGGATCTGTTACATATGAGGAAGACATCTTAGTCTGGGAGCTAAGGCTTGGAGGTTTGCCTTCCTTTATTTCTGTTCTGTCTGTCTCTGGGAATGAGCCCTGGGGTCTTGTGACTAAGGCTTTCTACTGGAAGTTGCACTAATTCAGACAAATGGCTCTGCAGGCTCCAAGATCCCAGATTGAGGCCTTTTCAGCCCAGATAGGGTCTGAAGTTTCCCTGGGAAGCACAGGATTCCCAGACACACTTTCCAGAGGGTCATCTTCATGGCCCCAGCACTGTAGTAGTGCACACTTATTTCAGAATCTCATGAAGCCTCTGGAACCGCTTGTCACTCTGGTATCTGCCCTTGGTTGTTCCTGAGACATTGGCTCAAAACTGGGTGCAGGAGTGGAGGGTCCGGCATGTGTTACACCATGCTTGTTCTTTCCCATCTCCCACTCTTTCCAGGGCAGGGGCTGAAATTGTCAGTGGACTTAGGATGGGCTTGAAAATCTAGCCAGAGTCTTCCAGGAAGGTCATAAACCCTTATAAAATGAAGGTGAGAGGTCCTAGTGCACAGACCTTCAGGGTACCACAGAGAGGGTAACAGGTAGGAAGGCAGCGGTCCCCTAGTGTCAGGAGGAAATAATCTGCAAGTGGCAGACTCTTTTTTTCTCCCTTCTCTGTTGATGAAACCAGTTCTACCTAAGACTAACCTTTTTCTCTTTTCTCAAACCTTGGGCTGATAATGGCTCAACAAACCAGTATTCATGTCAATTGTTTTATGGTCAGGGATGACACACCTTTTGCCATCCTATCTCAGAAATGCACACTGTGGGAGAGGGGCCTGGTGAAACTCCCTCAGCCTTGAGTGTTTCTCTTATCTGATTAGGAGCTCACCGACAGACATAAAATGCCTTGCTAAAAACTAGCAAGGGACACTTTTTCTGTTCCCTTCTGATGTCTATGTCAGAAGCTTCCCCTCTATCTGTTACACTTTAATAGAACTTTGCTACACAAAAGGCTCCAAGTAGCGAAGCCTTATCTCTGACCTCAGATCAAAAACTTCTCTTCTGGAGGTCATCAATCCCAGAGTAACACTCGGCTTGCAGCAGCAACCTTTTACCACCACCTGCTTGAGGTCATGGGTCAAGGAATGTGTTTGTCTGCCAACAGGCCATTCTGGGTCTCCATCTGAGTCTTACTCCTACTGGAATTACCTTTGGAGATGTTATAAGAGATTGTGTCTGCAAACTTCCTGACCTTGAGTCACACTGCTGAGCCCTCAGGTTAATTTTACTCTGGGAGGTGTCAGATTCACCACTTTTTCTTGCTTCCTTGGATCCTCCACCCACTTCCTCATCTGACAAAGTCAAGGGCACTTGTGGTAGGTTGAATGAGGCCTCCTAAAGAGACCCACATCCTAACCCTTGGAATCTGTGAATGTTACCTCATATGGCAAAAGGGACTTTGCAGACGTGATTAAGGATCTTGAGATTGAAAGGTTATCTGGAATAGTCTGAGTGGACCCTAAATGTATTCACAAGCATCCTTATATAAGAGAGAGGCAGAGAATGATTTGAGACAGAATAAGGTAAGGAGCTAAGTAAGACACGAAGATGCTGGAGGAAGGAGGTTTAGCTAAGGAATGCAGCTCTAGAAACTGGAAAAGGCCGGGACCCAGATTCTCCCCTAGACCTTCTGAAAGGAGCACTCGCTTTCTGAGGTCTGGGCTCTGACCCAGTGAAACTGATCTTGGACTTCTCACCTCCAGAACTGTAAGAAAATAAATGCATGTTGTTTTAAAATTATGAGTTTGTGATAATTTGGAACAGCAGATCTAGGAACAGGATAGACAGAAAAAAAATTCTTTTTAGCCCTGGGAGTTAGGCATGCAGCTTTGATTGTCTCAGTTTTTGTTCTATCATAGCTTGTGGCAGGCACACAGTTCCTCTTTGCTTAAATACAGGCTAACATATTCCCTGACACCCATACCAGCTTGATTCGGGATGAATTTCATTGTAATAATGTCCTGGTTCTTTTCATTAGCTTCAATGATAGCGTTAAAGAGGAAGGCCTGTCATGAACCCTTCTCTTCTTCCTGCCCATGGCTCCCATTCTCTGAGCTCACATGGGCTGTTAGTTCCTTTGGCTGTCTGTATCTTTTCCTGGGAGAACCAGAGTTCTGCAGGTCAGGAAGGCTAGATTCTACCTTAAACTTTAAAAATCGGGTTCCAAGGATTCTTAAGTCATTAAGCATATCTTGTCAACAAGGGAAGAAAGTGGACACTGAAGGGAAGAACACTGTCTGGACAGGAAACAAAGCTTCAACCTGAGCACTTCCTGTAATTTGGTAGGAATTCTAGCCTCTAGGCATTCTGGGAGGCTTTGGCTTATTGCCTCTCATTTCAAGTGGGCAGCCTAGCCCAAAGGTGGAATGAGGGATGCCTGCCTGAAACTTGATGTCTTGGCGTTTGAAAGACATCCTAGATCTTGGAACTTTCCAGAGCTAGTCCTGTTTATGAGGCAACCCTGAGTGCAGAGTTTCTGAATTCTATGAGGCTGGTGGTCACGGAAGATAGACATCATGGTTGGTAGTGTTGACTTAGAGCATCTCTAGGATAACCAGGCAGACTTAGAGCAGCTCTAAGGTAAGTCAGTTGTTATCTTTACTGTCCTTACTAATAAGCTGTATCCTTCAATTTTTTGAAGTTTTCAACTCTAAGCTAAACTCTCTTTCTCCCTTTCCTTCTCTCCTTGCCTCCCTTGTTCCTTTTCTTTTTCTCTCTCATAGTTCTTGCAGCACTGGAAACCTGGAGAAGATAAAACAGAAGAACGTGTTGGGTGGAGGGTCTTAGGTCCCATTGCTTATGCACAGATCTTGAAACTGAGGTCAAAGCTCAGTTAGTTACAGAATCAACTGCTCAGACTTTAGAATAGAATAATCTTTCTTTTGTACTATGTGGTGACCCACTGCAGATATTACCACAGAAGAGATTTGTATTTTGTCATCAAAATGACCCTTTGTGCTCCAAGAATTTGCTGGTATGGAAATCACTGGCTGGTCTAGTTTGCTCTCATTCAGCTCAAAGCATAACCACCCACCCTTTGGTTCTGTTTACTCTAGCACCGCATAGGTGGCAGAACAAGATATCTCATTGGCTCTAGGGTGGGCTGCTCTCCATAGGGTCACAGAGAGTCAGACACGACTGAAACGACTTGGCATGCATGCATGCTAGGGTAATCAGTAAGGAATTAATGTTTCCTGAGTCTGAGAGGCCCTTTGCCTCAGTTACTTGGGTAAATTTGAGAGTCCTGAGAGGTTTCATTGCTGCTTATTTTTCTATTTGAGAACCCACATGACTGGGTTAGAAGAGCCCTGGACTTCACACAATGACAATAGCACTCACATTTAACCCTTCCAACCCAGGGAAATAAGTGTTACTGTTGTCCCTACTCTACAGGGAGGCTTAGGAGGAGGCGACAGAGCCAGCCTGGACCCTTGCTGTGGTTCTCACATTAGATAAGCGTCATAACCCCTGGGGATCTCCTGCTGTTAGACCTGGGTGGGTCTAGGAGTGAGAGCCAATACAGGCAACTTTTTGGAAGGTCTTGTTGGATAGGATCTGCAGGATATCAACCCAACTGGCATACTTATTAAATAAATAGTGAAAAGAAAAATGTTAGGTGGAGAACAGGTTGCAAGCCAGTTGGATACATTGGACTCGGCATAGAAATCCATGTCGGCTCTTCAAGGGTCATGGATAGAGGTGTAAGTGCCTAGGTCTGGGGCCAGGCAAAGGTCAGTAGACAGAGAGCCCACTTTTGAAGTCCATCCTGGCATTCACTGGTTGAATTCAGTATTACTTGGTGGCAGGGAGAGCCAATATGATTATCATATGGTGTGGGAGTTGGAGCGCTGACCCAGTAAGGGAATAAACCCAGAGACATTTTGGAAGAAAAAAACATGACAGTATTTAATGACTAATTAGACATAAGACCTTAAAGACAGTAATGAGTCAAGAGTGACTCTGCAATTTCTCATTGAAAAAAGTGAATACATACAGATTTCTTTTACATCTCAAAACAGTACTAAGACAAGGAGTCTGCAGGAACCAAATAGGGCATAGCTCAAGGATTTGAGGAGAATGTCAGAAAATACTGTTCTCAGGAATGGAATTTAACAGAAATGTATGACATCCATCAAGTATGGAAGGCTTCCAGGAAATAATTCACTTGGAGATGACTTCTGAATGTTGTTAGTGAAACTATAGCTTCCCCCTCTACCCCCCGCCCAAGATATTCAAAGATACCAATTTCAGATGTAATTAATTAATACAAGATGTGTGTTAATTCTGAGGCTTCCAACTGATATTGTCTATCAGGAAAATGTATCAGGTGTGCCCTGACTGATATAAGATGAAAGGCGTTTTTTTGACTTGTTAGAGCAAATGATAAGGGAAAACCAGAGAAAGAAAACTGCCTAGTGATTATAGACCTTCCTGTGAGAGAGGATCTGTACTTCACACTGAGCAGCAGGAGCATGTAGTAACAGGCCAGGGATAATTTATATTTGATAAAATATTTGAAAAGATAGTATAATTTCCTCCACTTTGATTTTTATACTACTAAGCAAATATCATTTTCATTCTTAGGTATCCTGATCCTGGAAATGGGGTACCCTGGATAAAATAATGTTAATAATTATTAAAATTAGTGTCAGTTTGGGTTCTTAGACTTTTGTGAATTTGGGTAGCTTGAGTCAGTCCCTACCACTAGGTGAACTCATCCAATTCAATTCAGGCTTAAATTTATTCTATTATTACTAATGTTTCAGCTTCCTACTGCTATGATAACAAATTAGCACAATGCATTGGCTAAACGGTAGTGCTAGTGGTAAAGGATCCACCTGCCAATGCAGGAGATGCGAAAGATGCCAGATCTGCCCTGGGTTGGGAAGATCCCCTGGAGTAGGAAGTGGCAGCCCACTCCAGTATTCTTGTCTGGATAGAGGAGCCTGGCAAGCTACAGTCCACTGGGTCACAAAAGAGTTGGACAAGACTGAGCACACACGGGCCTTTTATTCTATTGGCTAAAAGTAACATAAATTTATTATCTTATAGTTCTGAAAGTCAGAAGCCTGAAGTCAGTCTCATGCCGTCAATAGGGCTGTGTTCCCTCTAGAAGTTTTAGGGGAGAATCCATTTCCTTGATTTTTTTCAGTTTTAGAAACTTGCCACAGTCCTTGGTTCATGACCCCGTGTCACTTCAACTTCCTCTTCCGTTGCCACATCTCCTTGACCTTCATGCCTTTCTCTTACAGGGACCCTCGTCTTTGGGTTCCTCTGGATAATCTCCTCAATACAAGATCCTTAACACAATCACATCAGGAAAGCCCCCTTTGCCACATCAGGTAACACATTCATAGGTTCAGTAATTAGGACATACATTTATTTGAGGAGAGCTGTTATTCTGCCAACCACAACTACTATTTCATATTTTACACAAAAGACTAAGGGCCAATCCTCAGTTGTATAATGTTCTTAACCAAGTTGTAGGTATACATTACATAGTCTGGCTCACTGAGATGGAAATTGACTGAGCAGATGGAGTGTGATCTTAAGATGGGTCCCCAGAAATTCATTGTTCATGGCCCAATAGGAACCACGAATATACCTAAGACTGCACCCACAGAAGGGTAAGCAGAATGGCGACATGTTTTGAATATTTGTCACATGATGAGCACTTGAAAGATGTTGACTTCCAGCCTTTGGATCCATTCAAGCCAAGGCTGAACTATTACTTGATAAGAACATTAAAAGGAGGTTTAAATGATGGCAGGACTCAATGACCTTTGTGATTCTTCTAATCTTGAACATCTATTGGCTTATTAAATTAACTGGATGAGGAAGTTCCATTTTGTTCAGGAACCACTGTTCCTTAGTAGTCTTTACCCAATGTATATTTATAATGAGTCAAATAAAGCTCCCAAATTCACCAAACAAGAAGTAAAAGTCCCAGAGGACAAAATGGACTTCAGGCCCACAGCTTCCATTAAAGTTAATGAAAAGTCAATCATGTCAGTTGAAGTGACATAGAAGAATCTTAGGAAACTTGGGCCACAGAAGGGCTCCAAATGGTATTGGCTGAATGCTAATTCAAATAACTCAACTACATGGAGTGGGGAGGATGAAGGACAGTGAGAAATTGTGTTAATGCTTTGCAAAACACTTCAGTTCTAGCTGCAGCAACATTGCCTCTTAGCTTGAAGTGTTTGTCCTGATAAAGCACTTCATTAGAAAAGAGTGGTTTGAGCTCCTTAATAACTTCACCATCAAGTAATGAAGGCCCTGGAAAAGGTGGCCTTGCCATTAAATTGTTCTCATCCTGTCTGCAGAAATGCCTGGCCTCTGACCTCAATCTCTTTCTTTGCTTTTTGTGCTTTTAACCCTTTACCAATATTTTCTCTTTGGGGTGAGTTTTTGTCATTTTCTTACTTGAATAATTTCTGCTTGTGTCTAAATGAAGGAGTACCAGGGGTTGGAAATGTGTGTGAGCAGGCAGTTGGTGGAGGGAGGGTTGGTTCAGAGAGGGAAGTACCCTGGCTTTTGGCAAAGTCTTAGACTCCGAGAATGCCAAAGCTGGAAGGGATTTTGGAGATTACCCACCCCCAATCTCTTATTTTATAGCTGAGGCAAATGGGCCCAGAGAAGGACAGGGAATCACCCACGGTATCACCAGGACTAGTGAAAGGCGAATGGGGGGAGACTTCATGCCCTTTTTCTCTGTTTGGCTTGTTCTTTCTGCTGATGACATACTCCATCTTCTGGTGGTAGCCCATGGCTTCCCCACCCCTCTTGGTCTTGGGCAGTACTTCCTGGCACCGTTCATCATTGTAAACTTAAGAAGAGCCATTCTTATACCCACTGCATGTGTGCGCTCAGTCGCTCAGGGATGAACCAAGAAATGTGACGTCTCGAAATGCTAAAAAAAGTCAAGGAAATGGATTTTCCCTGAGAGCTTCTACAAGGAACACAGCCCTGTTGATACCATGCGACTGACTTCAGGCCTTTAACTTTGATAACGTAAGACAATAAATTTGTGTTACTTTTAGCCAACAGAATGGAAGGTCCATGTGTGCCTAGTCATGTCTGGCACTTTGTGACCCCATGGACTATAACCTACCAGGCTTCTCTGTTCATGGGATTTTTTAAGCAAGAGTACTGCAATGAGTTGCCATTTCCTACTCCAGGGCATCTTCCCGACGCAGGGATCAAACCCGAGTCTCTTGCATTGGCAGATGGATTCTCTACCATTGAGCTATCTGAGAAGCCCATTCCCCAACTTTCACCTCTCAAACTGACTTCTCTCTCCCTACTTGATGTGAAAGTTAATTGACTAGCACTTTGCGTTACTTCTCTTGGTGGGAACCATTCACTCTTTCCTTCTTCTGTGCACATGCTTCCCTCCACATAGCATGTCCTCTCACTCTGGAAAGCATCCTTTGTTTTCCCTGTTGGAAAGTGTTCTCATTCCCTCTGAATCTTTATAGCTTTTATTTTGTTTCTCTGTAAGGTTCTTACTGTTTATGAAATTGTATTTACTATTTGTGCAAAGGTCTTAATGCACGTGGTTGATGAATTTCCCGAGGACAAGGCCTGAATCTGAGTCACCTTTATATTTCCCATAATGAGATTTCGCACACAGAGGAAACAATGATCAGAGTAACAAGCAAATACCAACAAAACACTTATGTCAGAAGCTGTTTAAGCCATTTTACATTTATTCAATCATTTATCCTGACAACAACTACATTGAGGTCATTTTTTAAATCTCTACGGATGAGGAAACTGAGGTATAGGAGGTTTAGGTATATTGTTTAAGGTTTCCCAGTAGTAATCTACTTACTAGTTAATCCCAGAATCAGAACCAGGCAATCTAGTGCCAGAGGCCAATCCTTAACTGCTACACAAAATAGCCCACATGTGTTTGTTGCAATATCTATTCACCTATATCTACATCTATGCTTGCATCTGTGTCTGTCTTTCTATCTACTTATAACTATACCTGCATAGACATCTATAACTATAAAGGTGTTGGAGATTGGGACTGATATGTATATATATATACATGACTATATATAAAATAGATAACTAATAAGAACCTGTTGTATATATGTGTATGTATGTATATACATGTATGTGTTTATATACATATGTATGTATATGTATGTATGTACGTATGTCTACAGCACAGGGAACTCTATTCAATACTCTGTAATGACCTACACAGGAGAAGAATCTAAAAAAATTAGTGGATATATGTATGTGTATAACTGATTCACCTTACTATGCACCTGAAACTAATACAGCATTGTAAATCAATTATACTCCAATAAAAACATTAGAAAATATATAACTATAAAGATGTTAAGAAATGGCATTCACTCAGATGACCACCCATTTAGTCATTTAAAGCTTGCGTTTTTATTATGAACCAAAGCAGTGAGTGTTGTGGTTGTTGAGGCATCAGAGCAGGCTGAGAAAGAATAGTACAGGGTCAAAAGCACAGTCTTTCTCTTCAAATCATTTTAACTAAGATATTAACATATCCCTTTAGCTGCTCCTGAATTTTCTATTTACCTTGGGAGAATCAAGAACAAATACTAAAAGGTGCAGGTACATGTAGGCTGTAACCAAGCTGTGTTTTCAGATGAATAAATATTGACATTATCTTGTTTTCCTGTCACCCCATCAAGATAGGTTCTGGGGGCTTTAATAATTAATCAAATTAGGACCTAAAAAAATCATTCCTCTTTTAGGAAGTTTGTTTCTGTTAGCTATCAATTAACACTGATGACTTCAGCTCTCCTCTCAGCATGGTTCACAAAATGGGAAATGGAAAAGCGCCACAGTATGTTAATGGAGACGTAATACACATCACCTAATGAAGCATGAAGGCCTTGTTTATTCTGAACGCAGTAATTATTTAAGAGCTTTTAAGTCCAATGTCAAACTTTGGCTCTCGCCTACCTCTTTCTCACAACTGGAGTGATGCACTTAAGGTTTTATCTCAACTCAGTGCAGGTAATCTGAAAATAAACAGCTAATTAAATGTTTCTATTTGCCTAATTCTTTCATTACCATGAAAAGCTTTTGCCAGTCTGGGCTCTGTCACTGGGAGATGCTTCTCAGCAACATTCAGAGCTGTGATTTACTGAGGGCCTACTATGTACAGGACCTCGCAGGGCGTGTCCTGCATCTTTTGCCCTGTGCATTCTCCCCATCATCCCATGCGCCGCAGATGCGTCCTAGCTGTGTCTGAGGACGCATGTGTGTGTGCATGTGAGCTCAGTGGCTTCACGTGTGTCCGTCTCTGCAGCCCCAAGGACTGCAGCCAGCCAGGCTCCTCTGTCCATGGGATTCTCTAGGCAGCACTGGAGTGGGTTGCCCTACCTTCCTCCAGGGATCTTCCCAATCCAAAGATCAAAGTCACATCTTCTGTGTCTCCCACACTGCAGGTGGATTCTTTACTACTGACTCACTGGGGAAGCCCCTGAGGACACACAGGAATCAGCAACAGGACCTATTGCCTTTTGAGCCAGCAAAGCAGAGTGTCTATATGTGTGGGTCTGAGTTGGACTCTCTGGTTTCAAATCCTGGCTGTGTGACCTTGGGCAAGTTACTGAACCGCTCTGTGACTCGTTTATCGTGTATAAAATGAAGGTGATGACAAACATGAACCTCACCCACAGGCTTATTGCTTGGACCAACTGATATGCCTGTGCCAGGCACTGTGCCAGGCACATTCAGAACTATGCCAGGCACACGTAAGCGTTCTGAAAATGTTAGCTATAGTTATGACTTACCTCTTTGTACTGCAGTATGTGGTCTCTGAAGAATGTTAACACTCACTGTGTATGTGGAAGAAGTTGAGGCCAAACACCGGTGGAGAAGAAAGATCAGCGAGCCAGGAACGGGGGTTTTATTGTCTGTCTGTGTCTGCACTTACCTTGCTGGCTGGTGTGCGTGCGTGTGCTTAGTTGCTAAGAGGCGCCTGACTCTTTGCGACCCCATGGGCTGTAGTCTGCTGGAGTACTCTGTCCATGGGATTCCATGGACTGTAGCCCACCAGTCTCCTCTGTGGGATTTCCCAGGCAAGAATACTGGAGTGGGTTGCCATTTGGTTCTCCAAGGGATCTTCCCGAGCCAGGGATTGAACCCACGTTTTCTGCCTTGGCAGGCAGGTTTTTACCACTGAACCACGAGGGAAGCCCATTCCCTGGCTGGCATCTGTGAGCATATGTGTTCTCTCTGTGGACTTTAGAGCCCTCATCTGTACAAGGAGGTGGGCCGGCTATTGCTCCAGCTTGAAAGATTACGAGCCATGTCAGCATGACAGAGGGAGTTGAACGTTGCTGGTGCATGGTATCCTGGTGGCAGGGAGTGAGTGCAGGATGTGCTCATGTGTGCTCTAGAAGGTGACAGTCAGATAAAACTTGTCCCTCAAAGAACTTGTGACCTAGTGGAGGATCCAGGCACATAGAATACCTCCTAGACAGGCACCAGGAGCTAAGCAAGCAGGAGAGGCGGAGTCATTTGAGGTCAGCAGGAGGGTTTCCTGCACTAAGTCATACTGGGGCCTCAAAGGACCTCTACCTGAGAGATCCTGACAGGTAGAGAGTAAGTGTGCCAGGGGAAGATGATATAAAGGCACAGAGTAGGTGACAAACAGGACGTGCACATTTGAGAAATGGTGTGTTGCACCGTGTGGTTCAAAGCCAGGGACTATCTAGAAAAAATGTCATCTAGTGCAAAGGATTTGGCTTTGGTTTGAATCTCAGCTTTACCTTAATGATCAAGAGATTCATAGACAAGCCACTTGCCTTTCTCAAACTCATTTTCCACATAAGAAAGTAGGAATCAGAGTCCTACCCAATTCACACTTATAAGGATTGATATATGCAGGCCTGTGAAACACTGAGAACAGTGCCTGGCCCATATTAAGGGTGTGTTTATCACCAGGAGACAAAAATAAAGATAGATTGGGACAAATCCGTGTAGGACTTGGTCTATTCAAATGAGAAATATGGATTTTACTCTGTAAGTGATAGGGAGCCACAGGTCTTTCATGAGCAGGCCATTGACATGAGCTCTGCTCAGAGGCAGGGAAGGTGTCCCCCAAAGCTGCCTGGATGGGCAGACATAAGGGCTCACTGGTGGGGTGAGCAGCACCTTCAGTTACATGGCACTTTCCCACTGCGAGACGGAGAAGAAAGGCATCATTTTCATTTCACATATGAGCAAATGAAGCCTTAGAGACTCCAAATAATTTGCCTAAATTTGAACAGTCTATTAATGACAGAAATGGGATTGTAATCCAAGTATTTCTGGTCCAGAGCTCTGTGCTCCAATGGGATATGGGATAAGCTGGGGGAGCAGGGAAAGATCCCATATCAAAGAAGGAGTTTTTGGCCTTTGTTAGCACCTAAAAGGAGCTACTCCCAAGCATTTAATCTTTGTCAAAATGCAAATACATGCAGGGTGTGGAGGAAGGGTCACTTTAGCCATACATCAGAGTACATGGAGGAAAGAACCTGAAGCCTCTGCCGGTCATCAGGTATGAAGTGGCCAGTGGGCAAGCAGGCGTGGAGAGAAAGTCAACTGTGTGTGGTTTGCTTGGGGTCCCCTGCGCTCTGCAGGATTCTCACCTTCATGTTGTCATCAGGACAGTGAGTTTTTTCTGTTCAGGATCTTTGGTTTGGTGTTCCTCCTGTCCTCCTCAGGAAGCACGTTGGCAGACCGCACTCTAGTGGGTTTAAAAAGTCTGTCACAGCCTGTGCTGGCTGCCCAAGGGAAGGGCTGAGGTCTCCGCAAGTGAGACACAGAACATCCCTGGAGGCAGATTCCTTCTGCTGCCCTGACTTCTAGCCCAGACTCTCTGAGTGCTCTGAAGGTCCCGACACTCACAGGCTCGAACACCATCAAACCCCTGGCCAGGGATCCAGGCAGTGAGAACAGAGAGGTAGATTGTCTTTCGGTTCCTTGAAGCCTGTTGGGACAATGAGATTCCACCGGGTGAGGTTTCCGTCTTGTAAACAAGTGCTCTAGATACATCCCCGAGTTGAAGAGGTTTACACAGCACCTCCTGACGGGCCCTCTGGATCTCTCCATACTGTGAGCACAAATTCACAGGGCTTCACTCAGCTGCAGGGAGAGGAATGTGATGACTTTTTGGAAAATATTTTATTGTGCCTTGAATTGTATAATTCTTGTCATTTTTTTTTTTTTTTCGTCTGAAACTTAGAGGTGACTGCTAGAATTTGGGGCTGGCTGTCAGGGTCCGAAGTAAATTCTGAGCTTTATTTGTTGCTGCTGCCTGTCCTTCCTGCACCCTCGGGGTCACTTCTCATCCTCTCAAGCACTACTGGTGATTCTTCATTGTTCCCAAGGCCTCAAGCCCCTTCACTTTGTGGCCTCGATCTTTCTCCTGCTGCATCTCATATTCTTGTCCCCAGTGTGCCTTAAGCTTCATATGTGTACTCTCAGTCTCCTTTTCACAGCCCATCAGCCTTGTCTACCTCTTTGCTTTTCTCTCACCTCCTCTGCCTGGTAAGCCCTTTGGCAATGTTGGCTACCTATGAAAATCTCCCTCACCAAAGACTGCATCCTCCTTGAAGTTTCTCAGATCACTCTCCAATTAAAATGATGCTCCATGCTCTCAGAGCCAGTACATTGCACTCAGGCTACTGGCTTTAAAAAAAATTCATTTATTTAATCAGTCATTCTATTTTCCCCAAAGCTACTATATTTAGAGCTCTGTGTTGGCCCTTGTGGGCTTCCCTGGTAGCTTGGATGGTAAAGTGTCTGCCTACAATGTGGGAGACCTGGTTCGATCCCTGGGTCGGGAAGATCCCCTGTGGTGATGAATGTTAAAGAGAGGCAGGCAAAATGTCAAGAGAGAAGAGTGTGATGATAGAGTAGCTAACTGCACAAAGGGCCATACTTTCCTTCAGCAGATGGTATATTTGCGAGAGGTAGAGTAGTATAAAGAAAAAGTGCTTGGTCATTGTTCAAAGAAATCTGGATATTATTCACACTAAACTAGCTGTGGAATTGAACTTCAGGTTCTTCTTCTATAAATGAGGGTAATAATATCTCCCGGAAGTATGTTGTGGGATTGAATTGAATAGTAAATACAATGCGCTTAGCTCACGGCATGAGCTCAAGTAACCAACCTTCATGCCTAACTTTGCTAAAGGGTAAATGTTCGAGTAATCAGAATTTAGTCTACAGAAAAATATCAAATGCTGTCTGTGAATCTGAAATTAAGATGATAAAAATCCACTCACAATGAGAATACAGGCAAGAAAAGTATCATGTAGAAGATGAATTTTTCAGGGGATATTCTTGATCATTGTTATTTGCTCCTGTCTAAAAGATGTTAACCAACCAGTGTTTACTAGCCTATACTGTGACTAAGCTGGGCCCAAATAAAAACAAATACATAAAGTTGAAATAGTCTGAAAGGAAGAAATATTGACCAAGAAAAGCATGTTCTGGGGATAGAAGGGAATTGGATTTTTAAGATGAAAAAACAAGGTGAGTATGGATTGGTAGGAAATTATTAAAGAAAAGAGTAAATAAACCTTTAAGATGAAAAATATGAAAAACTTAAACCAAACAGAGAAAGACAAATACTGCTTGGTATCAATTTTATGTGGAATAAAAAAAAAATCAAACTCGGAGACGCATAAAGTAGAAAGAAAGTGGTTGCTGGGGCTGCAGGTTGGTGAAAAGGTACAAACTTTCAGTTATACAATGAATAAGATTTGAGGATCTAATGTCAAACAGTTAATAGCATTGTACTGTATAATTGAATATTGCTAAGAAAATAGAGCTTAAATGCTCTCACCAAAATGGATGTGCTAAATAACTAGATGGTGGGAATTCTTCCACAATGTGTAAGCATATCAAATCACCAGGATATACACTTTAAATGTCTTACCATTTTGTCAATTATACCACAATAAAGTTGAAAAAGTACAACAAAACTCTTCACCTTAGTTCCTTTGATCATCAACATTTAAAGGATAGTACTTAAGGGGAAGAGGCCCAACGCAAGGTGGCAACCACTTTCTTTACCCCGTAAGTGGGGGAAGTTTTATCCTAGCTTATTTCTGCTCTAGAGTCTATTACCTCCAAATGTAATTTACTGTTTCCTCTCTCTTGTGGGACTGTGAGATCTTTGGGGGCAAAGGACAAGATTTTATTTCTTTTTTTAAAAAATTTTTATTGGAGTGCAGTTGTTTTATAATGTTGTGTTAGTTTCTGATGTATAGCAAAATGAATTAGCTATACGTATACCTACATTCCCTCTTTTTAAGATTTCTTTCCCATTTAGGTCATCACAGAATACCAAGCAGAGTTCCCTCTGCTGTACAGTAGGATCTCATTAGCTATCTGTTTTATACATAGTAGTGGATATATGTCAATCCCCATCTTCCAATTCATCCCACCCCCCTTTCTCCCCTGGGTGTCCATACGTTTGTTCTCTGAGTCTGTGTCTCTATTCTGCTTTGCAAGTAGGTTCATCTGTACCATTTTTCTAGATTCTACATTTATGCATTTATATAAATGAAATCCCATATATAGAATTTCATTTCTGTCTGCTGTCCCAGGTCTTGCCCTGAGCCAATGCCTATAAATGGCATTGGGGAGACATCGAGGGGACTGATAGGAGGAGGAGAAAAAGGGGAGAGAAGACAGAGAGAGTGAGATGATTAAATTAGGTAAAGTGTGGGAGAAACAAGACAATTTCCTCTCGCTTCTTCATTTTGGAACTTCATCTGAAGTTAGCTTAAGTTGTTAACTTTGAACAGAATTTGCAGACCCTTGCAGAGAGATAACCTCAGTGGTTCTCAAACATGAATGAGTAGAAAAGCCCCTTTGAGCCCAGGAATTTGCATTTATATAAGCCCCCCACCCAATCCAATCCTGGAGCAGGGAGTCCCAGAACTGCACTTTGAGAAACGTTGTGTTGGACTGTGAGACTCCTTAGAGCAGCGGCAGCATGAAGCACTATTTAATTACTCTCGTGGGCACAACTATGGAAGAGAAGGGACAACTTATTCCATATTTGGACATTTAATGGCCAAAATGCACTGATAGTCAACAAGAAAGGGTAGAAATTTGCAACAAGGGGTCTAGCTTCCTAGTCAAATATATATGTATAATAAATGCATGCTAACTTATTCAAAACAGAATAAAGAAGAAATACTCATTACAATAAAAAAGAAAAAGAAATGCTGCATTACTTCCAGCAGCATGGCCTACCATTCATGCACTCAAAGAATATGTATTGAGGCCTGTTATGTGCCTAGTGCTGTGTTAGAGGCTTTTGTGGAGCTTATAACTGACAGGAGAACAGTGTGGAGTTCTAAGATAACGTCAGTTCAGTTCAGTTCAGTCGCTCAGTCGTGTCCAACTCTTTGCAACCCCATGGACTGCAGCACACGTAAGATAACTCAAGGCAGGCAAAAGCCCTTCTCACTCATGAGAAATGAGCCCCAGAGAAGCACTATTCTCACTCCATGTCAGAACCTTTCTGACATAAATAAATAAAACGAGTGAGTATGTGAACATAAAATACACATCAAGAATCTGCTTTACTGTCTTCTCATTCTGGCCATTTCCCTTTGAGGAAAGCAGAGGAACCAGCCAGGGGGCTTTTCACTGTGACTCACAGGAAGTGCCCTGACTGTGTTTTTCATTATGCTGCATATTCTATTATTCTTTACCATGCTACCACTTAGGAAGCCCTGCCCTCTGGGTGGATCACTTCAAGTATGAGACTGTTGGGCTTCCCTGGTGGCTCAGATGGTAAAGAACCTGCCTGCCAATGCAGGAGACATAAGAGATGCTGGTTTGATTCCTGGGTCAGGAAGATCCCCTGGAGGAGGGCATGGCAACCCACTCCAGTATTCTTGCCTGGGAAATCTCATGGACAAAGAAGGCTGGAGGGTTACAGTCCATGGGGTTGCAAAGAGTTGGACACAACTGAGTGACTGATGCTTTCATTTTCACTTTATGAGACTTACCAATCTTCCCTGCACTGATAATTCAGTCTTAAGAGCAAAGATCTGAGGCCCAGGTTCTGGCTCCAACACCCTGGCTCTAGCACTAAGATCACACTAGCTGTGTGATCTTAAATAGGTCACATAATCTCCAAGATAAGGTCTTTTCATCTGTAAAATGGCAGTAAAAACGGTACCTGCCTAATAGGATTTGATCAGTAAATTCACGTAGAATATTAAATACAGATTCTGATAAGTGGTCAACGAGTCTTCGTGTTGGTTTTTGCTGCTGCTGTTATTGTGTCACTCTCTACAGCCTTTCAAATAATGAGTCCCTTATGGAAGTCTCCCCTTGTGTGTGATGCCTCTCCCGGGGGCTTATTCTCTAGAGGAATATTCCTTGCTTCCTTTCAACACACTTGCACTGACATGTGCTTGGTACCCAGCAAGTTTTCAGGTGCTCTGGAGTTCACTGTTTTTAGGAAGCTCACAGTCTGATGGTGGAGATAGGCACCTACACTACAGACCATGGCTCACAGCAGAATAAAGGCAGTCTAAGAAAAGGAATCAGGGTGGTGCTGTGAGGGGATAGGAAAGCTTGGGTGGGTCGGGGAAGCGTCCACAGCAGAGGTGGCATGTCCCTGGGGCAGGATGTCAGAACTGAGAACAAGAGAGAAGCAGGCGAAGGACATTTCATGCCTAGGATTTAGGACTTGGATCTTTAAGACAGAGACCATGGGAGGTTTGTAAGAAGGGCCATAGGAGATTAAGACTGCTTTCAGGCAAGAATGCCAGCAGCATTGAGGGACGGGGTGAAGTGTGTTTCTGTTCTCTGTACTATCTTACCTTTATCGATCGCAAGTGTCACAAAAGCAGCGAGAGGTGAAAGAACATGGCATCTTTGGGAAATGACTCAGGGTCTACTGCACTGTCAAGGTCAGGCTGTGTGAAAAGAGGTGAGAGGAGATGAGGCTGGAGGGCTAGGCTGGGACTCAGAGACGGCTGGGCTAGGAAGTCCACCTCCTTCTGAAAACAGGGGAGGCTATTGGCAGTGTGAGAGGGAATGTCCTATGACCACCCTGGAATGGTACGTTCAACACACATAGACATTTGGACAGATCTATCAACAGGCTGAGATTTTTAGAAAATCTATTTCAGAATCAAGAGGTTTAGGCCAGAATGCAGAAGGTTTCAAATCCATGTTGAGCGCCTTCCCTGGCAGTCCACTGGTTAAGGCTTCAGGCTTCCCATGCAAGGGCCAGGGGTTCAGTTCCTGACTGGAGAACTAAGATCCCACATGCCATGCGGCCACAAAGAATGAAAAAAAGGAGTCAAATCCATGTTGAAAAGTTTGTACATTTTCCTGAAGAATGAAAAGTTTCATAAGGACCATGACAAATACTATTGTGGCTGACTTGGTGCCCCACTCAGATGCCTTTGCAACTCATGCATGAGTCCCAGCTTCTGTGTGTTGGTCATAGTACTCACAGCTGTGTCACACCAAGGAGAAGGGGAATCTTTCCAGGGACAGACCTCAGCACATGACTAGTTGGCACAGAGTACAGAAGGCTAGTTAGTTCCCTTGTTTTGGGATTGGGAATTAACTCTGTGGGTGATTTGTACTATTGTGGGATTGGATATTCTGAGTTTTTCCCCTGCCCTGCTCTGCTTTCCTTACTCTCTTTACCCAGAGAGCCCTTCCTCCAATTAATCACTGGAACAAGAACCCCAGCCTCAGGCTCAGCTTCTAGGGAGATTGACCTCAGTAAGTTATATGCTAACCTGCCTTGAAAAAGTGAAAGTGGCCCATCGTGTCTGACTCTTTGCAATCCCATGTTCTGTAGTCCTTCAGGTTCCTCTGTCCTTGGGGATTCTCCAGGCAAGAATACTGGAGTGGCTTGCCATTCACTTCTCCAGGGATCTTCCTGACCTAGGGATCAAACCCAGGTAGCCTGCATTGTAAGCAGATTCTTTACTGTCTGAGCCACCAGGGAAGCCTGCTAACCTGTCCTAGGAGGTGTTAACTCCCATAGCAGAGTTTAGGCAAATCGAAGAAAGAGATTAAAAACTGCACTTTCTTTAAATTTTAGTAGGAGTTTATAACAATGACTTATCCATCAGCACTGGCTATCCTGATCTGCCAATTTTTGTCTCTTCCATCAGTCTGTCATTTGTTTTATCACAGGCAGCACCTTTCACAATGTCTGCAAAGAGCTAAGAAGCACAATTTTCCTGGTTATCTCTGGTCGGTACTGCTAAGATTTTAAACATTTTTCTGAGAAGTAAAGCAACAGAAGTAAGTCATCTTGTACTCATTGAGAATCTGAGTCTAATTATGTACACACATGCACACCCACCAACACCCAACCTTCGTCAGCCTAACATTCTAGCACAGTGCTGATAAATATTTGTGTTTAATGGCACTTAGGGGAAGCATTTTGATTTCTAAACATTGGTTGGTGAGTAATAATGTTGCCAAGAGCACAGCAAGAATTTTGCAATCTTGACTATTCCTAGGTTTGTGATGACATACAATTATTCCAAACTGCAGAAAGAAGTAGAGAGGAAATTCTTTAAAGAGCTTGTCACCAGGGTATCATTTCCTTAGGAATAGGGGTGGGAGAACCAACTGAATTATAGGGAAGTACAGCTTCGCATTTTAACAACCATTATTCTTGCCTTTACATAAGCATGTGAGCCTTCTGAAGCACTCAGTTTCTGCACTGGAGCAAAAGGAGCAATTGTGGGCTTTGCCCCGGTTCACCTCTGCCAGGGTTTTGTTTCTTTTTTTTTTTTTTTTCTTAAAGAGCGTCTACTTTGTATAGATCAGGAGATGGATTCTTAGTTGCTCTGTGAATTTGAACAAGTTGCCAGCCTGCAAAAGGGAGCAGATGTGTGAACTGGGATGAGTGTAGGAGGCTGGAGAGGTCAGTATACCAGGTTCTGTTGGCTGTGTCACTTTGGATGAAAGAGTTCCCATCCCAGGATCTCAATGTTCATAGATCTAAAATGAGAATTATTGTACGTCTGTGGCAGGGTTGTGGTGAGGATAACTGAGGTGACCCTTGTACACCTTCACAGAAAGAGCACTCGATTCATGTAGACTCTTCTCCAAGGGCCAGGTTCTGAGTCAAGCTCTCCAACTCCATGTTTCTTGGAGTCACAGAGCATCTAGGAAAGCCTGCAGTGTAGCTGAAGGGTCCTGGCTGGGGGCATTGTGAGCTGTGGTCCCCTCTCTCTGCCACTCTTGTGCTATGGCTATTTGAGAGATACAGTGCCTTCTGTGAAGGGTCCTTCATAGCTTCTTTCACCTTCTGTGTGTCTCGCCTTCAACACCTCTGCCTTTGGAACCCTTGTTTGTCCCTGAGCATTGGTGGCATTTTTCCAGCTATGTTTTCAGATGCATATGTCTTAACTCCCAAACCAGGGTATAAACTTCCTGAGCTTAGGGACTAGCCGTATTAATCTCTGTAGCCACGTCCCAACCTCAAGTTCACACAACGAGCCCAACATTCAGTGAATGACAACTGGGTACTGATGGATTGATGGGGTTGGACCACTTTCTGTAAATTAGACTCTTGACTTAGAATATGAGTTACTCAGTGATTTTATTTACTTTAAACAGTTATTTCCTGTGGACCTGTTGTATGCAAGGCCCAGTTCTAAGCCCAAGGAAAACAGTGTAAAGAAAATAGATTAGACAAGATCCCTGTTCTTACTGGGGCTTCCCAGGTGACACAATCGATGGCATTACTACATGTAAAATGAGGATAATGGTAGCCCTTTGTGACAGGGCTGTTGACCGCATCAACGGCATCCATAAGTTGATTCTGGGCAAAACCAAATGTTCAGGAAATGGGAATGACTACTTATTGTCACTGCTATCGTTCAGCAACTGGAAACTTTCAGAGGAGAGAACAGCACTGATCCCCTCCATCTTCACACCCAGAGAGTGACTCTGGTGAAGGTTTCAGGACAACAGCTTTAGACCAGATAACCGCCTGGACGCCACTGCCCAGACGTGACGCAGGAGTCAGCAGAGTAGTCAATAGTAGCTGCTTTTGTGAACTGAGCATTCACTGTGTGCCATGTGCTGTGATGGATGCCAGACTTGCCTTTTCATATCATTCTGTCAACAGCTTGTGGGGCAGGTGAGGACACTGAGGTTCAGAGCAACTGGTCCCTGGTGGAGCTAAAACCATTAGATGTCATTAAGGGGGCTCCGAAGGGCTCTGGTCCACTCCAGTACTCTTGCCTGGAAAATCTCGTGGACAGAGGAGCCTGGTAGGCTGCAGTCCATGGGGTCGCTAAGGGTCGGACATGACTGAGTGACTTCACTTTCACTTTTCACTTTCATGCATTGGAGAAGGAAATGGCAACCCACTCCAGTGTTCTTGCCTGAAGAATCCCAGGGATGGGGGAAACTGGTGAGCTGCCATCTATGGGGTCACACAGAGTTGGATACCACCGAAGCGGCTAAACTGCAGCAGAAGGGCCCAGATACCATAGTCCTTTATGTCTCAGCACAGAGGAAAATTCAGCGAGAGTAAAGTGATAGGTAAGAAGTGACTTATTACAATAGGACGTGTGTGAGGTTTGCAAGCCGGTGGGTGAGAAATGCTGTTCCTAAGAGCTTAGTGGACTACAGCTTTAGAATCAAAGGAAAAGTGGGGAAAGCGAGAAGAACGTCTTTGTCTTTCTTGAGTAGACATCATGTTTCCATCATCAGTTCCTCCTCCAGGTTGTGCAGGGTTTTGTTTTTTTTTTGTCTCTATCTGGTCAAGCTAGGTTTACAAATTATTGGTTTTTATGTGTGTACAGAGCACACATAAAACTAATTTATTGAGCTCACTGAGGAGTATGTAGGTCACATACCATCACTGTTTTACTATTTGGGGATATGTCTTATGCTTCCACTTCTTTGTGCTAAAGAAGCCTGCTAGGTTATGTGGTTAAGCAAACCTGCTTTCTTGAGTAATCATTAACTTACAGGGGTTTCCCATACTTTCTCTACTTATAATCCCCTAGTGGGATAATCTATTTAATCATCTACTTTGTACTTTTACTGTGCCCCTATCAGAATCTGACCACAAAGCCCATGCTCTTGAGGCAAGTCAAATACTTGTGGAATTAGAGAGTCTTACCTCTGACCACCTCGCTGGAGACAACCAGTCTGAGGACGACAGTCATAGTGCCTACCCTCTGTGTATGGGAGTACTAGATGGAGACTAGAGTTAGGTGAAGAGTGTGAGGGAAAGACTGTTTGGAAGGTGTGGAGTCAGTAAAGGGAAAAGTGTCCATCTCTCTTTCTCTGCACACATACCTCCTGCCTATGCACGTGTGCACGCACACACACACACACACACACACACACACACACACTGTATCAGTGACGCACAGCATATCACTTAGGGCCATTAAGCCTGGATTAAGTACTTGATCTTTAACCAACCGAAGTGTGACCTTGGGCCAGTCATGTGCCTCTGAGTTCTGTCTTCTATAAAATGTAGAGTCAGATGTTTCCCAGCTTCCTCACAGGCAGTGTGAGGCTCATATCTCACAGATAATGTACATGAGTGTTCTGTGTAAGCAGTAGAGCAGTGCAAATGATATCTGATGTTTTTAAATCATTTTATAACTCACACTACCAAGATTTTGGATTATCTCCCTCCCATGAGATTTCCCTCCCTTCCCAGGAAGGCATGATCATCCTCTTACCACTGATTCTATCTCTTGGGATGCTGGTTTGGAGCCCTGGAAGGACAAATTGCATTAATTTAGCTCCAGAAATATTTGAGTGGATCAATTTCCTGAGTGTTGTCAAGTGTCAAATGCGTGGACAATGAATTTTAGTGAAGAGTAATGGCCCACTTCTATCAAGAGGCAACGAGGCAGGCGGTAGGGGTGGGAGAGCTGCCGGCCTCCATGAGCTGCTCTGCAGTTCACAGGCAGGGAGACATCCATCAAAAAGAGAAGAGATAGTGGAAAGCCTTAGTCGCCACTCTTTTCTTTGTTGGAACAGAGCAATCGCTGTGTTGACCTTATTCTAGCCAGCTGTTCAGGTTGTTGACTTGGCAATTATTTTATCCCTCTCTTTGTTTGCTCTCACCTTAATGGGGTGATTAGGGCTGCAGGCATTCATCAAATGCCCTAGGTACCTAGGAACTCAGCCTCCCTGGAGGACTGGTGAGACGACATCCAAGAGGGGCCTAACGCAGGGGTGAGGGTGTGGGGCTGAGCGATAAAGATCTTAGTGCTTCTTCCTGGAGAGGTTCATGCATGACTGGGTCTGTTGCTGTCATGTTTCTCTGGAGAACACACCACCAGGCAGCATGAGGAGAGCCAGGTCTGCCGCCCAAGCCACTTGGGCTGACTCATTGGCCTCTCTGAGCCTCCGTCACCTCATCCGCAGAATAGCGATGATGACGATGTCTACTGCTCAACGCTGTGCGCTGTGCTGTGCTTATCGCAAATACACCTGTTCATTCCTTGAGTCCTTCAACATGTGTTAACTGAGCAACTGCTTTGTGTCAGAGAGCATGCTGGGACTTGGGACTATAGCAGAATGGTGAAGATGCTGGTCCCCAGGGAGCTCACATTATACATATGTATATGAATGTATGGTAAATCAGTTGGTGAAGAGTGCCATGGAGGAAAGACATATGATGGAAGTGCCAGGTGGAGTGGAGGCACCTATGTCGCCAGGAAAGATGAGGTTAAAAAGGCCTGACACAGGTAAGGAGCAAGTCAGGCAAACTGCTGCAGAAAGAGTGTTCCCAGTAGAGGAAACCGCAAGTGCCATGTGAGATAGTGTTTGCAAATATTTTATCAATAGTAAAGGATTGTCTCCACATGCGCTGTTATAGCTCGTAAATCCAGTTAGTCTGATAGCAGAGACAGAACTCTTCCCCAAGTGTGTTCCTGCCTCAGTGCTGTACAGACCTCTCTGGAGGCTCATCACAAGTCTCAGCACCTCAGCAGTTCCTGGAACTCCTTGGAGAAAGACAAGGGGTCTCCCTGTGGTTTGGATCTGTATATCATTATTTCTATCACTAACCATCTCTGAGCGCATGTCTAAAAGAGCTATAGGCAATTAACAAGTCAATAAGTTTTTCAAAAGTCAGATCACTTTTGCATTTCTCAAAGAAAAAAGAAGAAAAAAAAACTAGGTACTGGCCCTTTACTTTTCACTTTTCCTCTGGTTGTGGTGGAATGGCAAAGTGTGCCCCCTTGGTAGAAAATGTACGTTTCTACTGACATTTAGAAATGGCTCTGAGAGCTTTGGAGAAAAGGTTCCCTAGATGTGCAAGAACTTTCAATTATTCTGCTTGGAAAAATCATTTTTTAGAGATGCTTTTTGGTGTCAAGAGGCCTCAGCTGAGGCAGGTGGGAGAGTTAATGAGCAGAATTGATAATGACAGGTAGGAAAATTGGCTGCCAGTCAGGAAATGGCAGGAATGTCAGCAGCGAGAGGAGGGAGGATGGATTAGAGACGAGAAATAAAGAAGGGCTGCAGTTGGGAGAATGCTCCAGCTACTGACATCAGACAGTGCCTGCTCGAGACTAGGGACAGAGCTCAGAGACACATTATCATTAAGAACTTAAGAGACCACAAGGACTTTCTGATTTTATCATTTTTATGTTAGTTCTTACTTTACAACCTTAAATGAATTTAGGGCTAGTAAAGAGTGTCAGCCAACATGGTTAAGTCTGGCATTCTCTGCTGAGCCCCGAGGTGAGTTGATAATTCCCAGCTCATTTCCTTTCAGCCTTTCTGTGGTTAGTAGCAAAGATAAGCCTGTCCTCCAGCCTTGTGCTAGTGAGCTAGAAAAAACCTCTGGCCCAATAGTTACATTATACACGGGAGAATGCTCATTGCCATGTGAACAGAAATGACTTTGCCCAGGACTTTCAGGAACTTGGTGGAAAAGTCAGGACTATGGCTCACGTTAGGGGATTTTTCTATCATTTATAGTGCTCAAGAAGCCTACCCCATGTTCAGTACTTGTGATTTGTTGAATGGCCAATTCATCAATATTTCACCCAGGAAACTTATAGAGACATATTTGCCCTCTGGCTAGTAGCCAATTGACAGCTATACCTACACCTAGGAAAACTGGATTCTGAAATCATTGGAGAAGCATGTCAATCAAAGTTGGTTGGATGGGTGAGATTGGAAGACATGGGTTCACATCCTGACTGATCACATTCTGGCTCTGGGGCTTGGGATAAGATGTAGAATCATGGACACATGGGGCCAGAAAGGAGATTAATGGATATCCAAGCCAATTCTTCTTCCTTTAATAGACCCCTGTATCATACCTCTGAGAGGTCCTCTGGTCCTCTGATGGGGCAGGGTGTTGGAAAGTTCATTCTTACACCAATCCAAACTCATCAGTTCAGTTCAGTTCAGTCGCTCAGTCATGTCCGACTCTTTGTGACCCCATGAATTGCAGCATGCCAGGCCTCCCTGTCCATCACCAACTCCTGGAGTTCACTCAAACTCAAGTCCATCAAGTCAGTGATGCCATCCAGCCATCTCATCTTCTGTCGTCCCCTTCTCCTCCTGCCCCCAATCTCAGCAAACTTATAAGTTTCCCAGCATCAGAGTCTTTTCCAATGAGTCAACTCTTCGCATGAGGTAGCCAAAGTACTGGAGTTTCAGCTTTAGCATTAGTCCTTCCAAAGAACACCCAGGATTGATCTCCTTTAGAATGGACTGGTTGGATGTCCTTGCAGACCATGGAACTCTCGTGAGTCTTCTCCAACACCACAGTTCAAAAGCATCAATTGTTCAGTGCTCAGCTTTCTTCGCAGTCCAACTCTCACATCCATACATGACTACTGGAAAAACCATAGCCTTGACTAGATGGACCTTTGTTGGCAAAGTAATGTCTCTGCTTTTGAATATGCTATCTAGGTTGGTCATAACTTTTCTTCCAAGGAGTAAGTGTCTTTTAATTTCATGGCTGCAATCACCATCTGCAGTGATTTTGGAGCCCCCCAAAATAAAGTCTGACACTGTTTCCACTGTTTCCCCATCTATTTCCCATGAAGTGATGGGACCAGATGCCATGATCTTAGTTTTCTGAATATTGAGCTTTAAGCCAACTTTTTCACTCCCCTCTTTCACTTTCATCAAGAGGCTTTTGAGTTCCTCTTCACTTTCTGCCATAAGGGTGGTGTCATCTGCATATCTGAGGTTATTGATATTTCTCCCGGCAATCTTGATTCCAGCTTGTGCTTCTTCCAGCCCAGCATTTCTCATGATGTACTCTGCATATAAGTTGAATAATCAGGGTGACAATATACAGCCTTGACGTACTCCTTTTCCTATTTGGAACCAGTCTGTCGTTCCATGTCCAGTTCTAACGGTTGCTTCCTGAACTGTATATAGGTTTCTCAAGAGGCAGATCAAGTGGTCTGGTATTCCCATCTCTTTCAGAATTTTCCTGTGGCTCAGATCATGAACTCCTTATTGCCAAGTTCAGACTTAAATTGAAGAAAGTAGGAAAAACCACTAGACCATTCAGGTGTGACCTAAATCAAATCCCTTATGATTATACAGTGAAAGTGAGAAATAGATTAAAGGGACTAGATCTGATAGATAGAGTGCCTGATGAACTATGGACGGAGGTTCGTGACATTGTACAGGAGACAAGGATCAAGAACATCCCCATGGAAAAGAAATGCGAAAAAGCAAAATGGCTGTCTGAGGAGGCCTTACAAATAGCTGTGAAAAGAAGAGAAATGAAAAGCAAAGAAGAAAAGGAAAGATATAAGCATCTGAATGCAGAGTTCCAAAGAATAGCAAGAAGAGATAAGAAAGCCTTCTTCAACGATCAGTACAAAGAAATAATAGAGGAAAACAACTGAATGGGAAAGACTAGAGATCTCTCCAAGAAAATTAGAGATACCAAGGGAACATTTCATGCAAAGATGGGCTTGATAAAGGGCAGAAATTGTATGGACCTAACAGAAGCAGAAGATATTAAGAAGAGGTGACAAGAATACACAGAAGAACTGTACAAAAAAGATCTTCACAACCCAGATAATCACGATGGTGTGATCACTCACCTAGAGCCAGACATCCTGGAGTGTGAAGTCAAGTGGGCCTTGGAAAGCATCGCTACGAACAAAGCTAGTGGAGGTGATGGAATTCCAGTTGAGCTATTTCAAATCCTGAAAGATGATGCTGTGAAAGTGCTGCACTCAATATGCCAGCAAATTTGGAAAACTCAGCAGTGGCCACAGGACTGGAAAAGGTCAGTTTTCATTCCAGTCCCAAAGAAAGGCAATGCCAAAGAATGCTCAAACTACCGCACAATTGCACTCATCTCACACGCTAGTAATGTTCAAAATTCTCCAAGCCAGGCTTCAGCAATATGTGAATTGTGAACTTCCAGATGTTCAAGCTGGTTTTAGAAAAGGCAGAGGAGCCAGAGATCAAATTGCCAACAGGCACTAGATCATCGAAAAAGCAAGAGAGTTCCATAAAAACATCTACCTCTGCTTTATTGATTATGCCAAAGCCTTTGACTGTGTGGATCACAGTAAACTGTGGAAAATCCAAACTCATAAACTCCTCTTAAAAAATTCCTCCAATATTATTGATACTTCTCTAAACCTCAGTTTTCTCTTATTAGAAAACTGGAGATGGTTACCAGACTGCTCTGCCTCCCTAATGGGGTATCAGTAAGGTTACATAAAAAAATACAATTAAACAATATAAAAAGCAGTAGTGATATAGTGAAAAGTACACTGGAAATCATTCCTATTGGTATTGACTCTGAGACTGAAAAGTCGCTTTTAGCTTTAATTTCCTGCTCTATGAAATAGAAATGGAAATACTGGACCTTTTTCCTTGTCAGAAATTTTGTTAGGGTCCAACAAAGAAGGTAAGACAGAGAAGAGACATGATGTAGCCAAAGGAACATTACACTGGGACCCGAAAAGGCCAGACTGCTGCCTTTTAATCACCGTACATTTACACAGAAATCCTCCAATCTCTCTAAGCCTTAATTTCCCAACTAGCAAGGTAGAATTAGTTGATATTTGTGCTTTTTTGTTCATTTTTTCCCTATGGTTCTTTGTAAAGTTGTGAAAAATCAGTTGAAATAATTGATCTGTGATTTGCACCATCACTCTGGGGCACATGCTAGGTTCCTGAGTGCATGCCTTCCCACTGCATTTCTAAATCTACCCTACTCCTCCGGGGACACAGTCTTTGCAGTGATGTACCATGTGACCGAGAGGGAGATTTTTGCTGGTGTCTGACTACCAAGATAAGCTTCTCAGGCAAGCCCTGGGGGTGCTTAAGGCCGAACACTTGACTTTCACAGAACAAAAGGCAGTACTCCATTCTGGCCATACTCACGATGAATTTAAAAACACGGTATAGTCAAGACACTTTTCCCTCTGGACCTCAGCCACCATCTTGCCTATCACTATGAAGACCTTTCATTCAGCAATAGGCCAAGATTCAGACTCCAGCTTAGACGCACTCTTTGGTTAAAAATGTCAGAGCTAGACGCAACCTTAGATCATCTGATTTACCCTCTTTGATTGTGTAGGCGGGGGAATCTAAGGCTCAAGGGAATTCCTGCCCTAGACTAAGTAGTTGTTATTGTCATAGCCAGGTCTGGAATTCAAGGCTTCTAACTTCAAATACAGTGCTTTTTTATTCACATTGTACCGTTGTACCACAACAAATATTGAGGTCAAATTACCTGTTAGATACTGGGTCAGACTTTATTAAGTTCCAACAGTAAACAAAGCCGGTCCTTGTCCCCCAAAGCTTAGAGAGTAACTGAGATGATAAACATTAAAATAATAATAGTAACTAGTCCAAGAAAAGTTCCATCCCATTCCTCTTTGTATTTCATCTTCTCAAAAGCCTTCTGTGTACAATTGGAGCCAAATTTTCAACTCTTCAAACTCGTTTCTAAAATGGGCACATTCATATATTCACTCATGCACTCATCATTAAATATGTAAACACCTACTCCTACCACAGTATTTTAACAAGATCTGTACGCTATCAATGGCACTTTAACAAAACACGGAAATCGAGGCTCTACCCCTGGCAAGCACATAGATTTAATAGGTCCAAAGTAAGGTTAGAGAATCTGCATTGTGAACAAACTCACCCAGGTGACTGTGACAAGTGGCCACATTGAGAACTCATAGCTTCCTATGTATGAAGTACCATACACGACACTAGAAAGCAGAGATACTTAAAGCCTGCCCTTATTCTCAGGGAACTCCAAATTTAGTTCAAGATGGGAGTTCAGACAGATAAGTTAACTGGCTGAGAAGTCTACAGTCTGAGAAATGTTATCCCAGAAGCAAGCACTAGAGCCAGGGAATATGGCACGGGGGCACATAAGTCATCTTGAGGCAACTGGGGGAGGTTCCTTGGAGGGGGAGATGCTTGAGCTGGATCTTAAAGGATGTATATGAGTTAGCTCCATGGGCAGGGTGCTGTGGGTAATTTAGGGACAGGGAAGAACGGGAAGAAGTAGATGGATGTACTCAGGGAATTGCCAGAGAGAATGGGACAGGAGGAGGAGTGGTGAGAGGTAAGACTGATGAGGAGGATGGGGATCAGCTCTCGGAGGGCTTTATCCTCTGGGCGATGGGAAGGAGCCAGGGATTTATTATAAGCAGAATGACAGATCCGACTTGATCTTCAGAAGGTAACATTGGCAGCTTTGTCGGGAACGGATTAGGACTCAGGGAAAGACAAAGGGAGATGGGAGGCAGAGGCGGTGATAAATGCTGCTTGCCGTCCTGCACAGGGCTGTGGGAGATCATGTTTGACCAAGGGAGATCACTTGATAAACAGCATCTCTCTTCAGAAAGAAGACAAGTGCCATTACTTTCATTACCTGTCACGACTTTCAGAGTAGGGTCACGGTAGAAGGAGATGACTGAAAGGTAGCTGGTATAAGAGTTAGAAGAGGGGGAGGGAGGGAGGTGGGAAGAGAATGAGGAATACTTGGTGTCAAACAGTGTTTAAAATATCCTTTTTGCATCACACTAGCTCTTAATTGGCACCAACTACTGAGGGGCTGATTGATCCCAGCAAGAGTCCGGCAAAACAGATAATTTCTTACAAGCTTCTGAAATTCATGAACCCTGCGGGGTCCCTACACACCAAGCTTTGTTGTTGTTGAGGTTTTGGGTTTTCTTGAAGGGATAAGTATCCAGGGGTGGCAGGTTTGGGGTTTTTTTTCCCCCCTTTCAAAATACAAAATATATTCTTATAGTTAATGCCTGTGGTCTTGCTGAGCAGATGAAAAGAGGGTAGAGCAGAGAGCTGGGGTACTAAGCTACTTGTTATAAATTAACTCTTAATGTAATGGGCTCATTAAAGAGATGTTGGCTCTGAAGGATGTGTGCAGGAAATCTAATTTTGGATTAAGGGCTTGATTCATTTAAGATCTGTCCACTCTACACTCAGGATTTGGATCAGAGAAAGTTATTGTCTACAGCAGCTTCTCATTTAGGATCAGAGCTACATGGGATTTGCTGGGCTTCACATAGGGAGAAGGGAGCCTATATTTACTACTATTTGCTACTATTGAATCTACTATTTGCTAAGTACTTTGAAGTTTTCCCCCAGAAACCCTATCAGGGTAAATAATATTCTTTCTCAGATGTGAAAATTTAAACCTAGAAAAAAAAAAAAAAAAGATTAAGCAATATGTCCAAGGACTCACAGCTGGTAAGAGTTTTGGAGAGTTAGATCTCAGGGCTACAGATTCTGGTTTAAAGTATGCTTTCTGCCACTCGTGGAATCACTTCTCCTGACGTTGGTGTGGCACAGTCAAGGCATTTTAGATATAGGAAATTTGTGGACATTGTCCCCAGCAGTATGCCCTTTATGAGAGTCCTCAGGGGAAAATATTTCAGTACTGGAATACTCTGTGCTGCTTCTGAAAGCTGGTGTGCATTTGTCTCCTAGATGTGGATTCTGTTCCTCCAGCTTTCTTCCCTGCCCTTTGGCACATCAGAAAGCTAGCTCATACTAGCATCATTTCAGTTCAGTTGCTCAGTCATGTCCGACTCTTTGCGACCCTGTGGACTGACTGCAGCATGCCGTACTAGCATAGGAAAGCTCTTAGCCTGGTAAACCCTGGACCCTGTTAAACCCTGGGACCCACTGCAGATTACATAGCACCCAAGGGAATGTTCTCTGGGTTAATCCTACTGTGAATTTCTCCTTCTTGTGGTACTAACATTTTCCCTTCTTTTTGCTTTCCTGATCGATTTTACAACACTAACAACAACAAAAAGCCCTCTTCTGGTTCTTACTGTCTCTGTCTCTCTGCCTCATTTTCTCCTTGGTTTGTTTAACCTTCAGTGGGCGCACACGCACAAACGCCCACACTCCTCTTTCTGAGCTGCTTTTTCACATTCTTCTCCGGGGCTGGCTGTGTGTCTGTCTGTGTATGTGTGTGCACTGTTCTCCTTGGTGCTTTCAGGTAAATCCATGATGAAGGCTGACAGATCCCTCTCAGGTTAGTTAGTGACTATTTGTCTATCTGACAAATATTTGTATGCTGTCAAAAAAGTGAAATAATGCAATAAAATATTTCTTGGTTTGTTCTCCGTGATGTGAAACTGAGTAACTGATTTTTTTCTTTGTACTTCATTCGGTGCCATGTAGACCTATGCCTTTTAAACAGACTAGCAGAAACGCCCTGTTAATTTGGTGTGGAGACTGATAAGCCTTGGCCTCACAGTCCATTAGGAAGACAGGCATGTAACAGATAAATTATGATCCTGAAGGGTAACAGAATATGTCACCTCAAAATATGCCTCTTTAGTATATGAATTATTTTGAGCTGAAGGCAATTGAGAGCCAGCAGATGCAGAAAAATATCTTCCCCTCCCCCTTCCCCCACAACCCAAAAATAAGAGTACAAATTTCTCACTTTGCAAATAAAATTTACATTTATAAAGGAAATTTCCATTTGTAAAGATGTCTCCCTAGTTACACTGGGAGACAACTCTTATCAGCCGAGAGACTTATCTGTATAACAAGACAACCTTAATTATTAATTTTTTTTTTTAAAGAAAGAATTTTTACCAGGATTATAGGTTTGGAGAACATTCTTGTAAATAAGCAATACATTTGCTTTTGAACTTCTTGGTGTACAGGAAAAAGAGAAATACAACAAAGTATATTGTTCTTGCTAACTAAAAAAAAGGGACACTATTCCCTTCAAAATGTATTAGCATTATATTTTGATAAATTTATCAATTTACAATATGTAGCAATCTTATTTACCACACATTTCTCCCCTCACCTTCCTGTAACTTTTGGAGGGAGGTTCCCACCCTCCAAAAGTCCCCAACTCCTTCTTCTTTTGTTTAAACTAAGATGGCACTTTAGTGTCAATCTTCTAGTCAGCCATCTCCTGGAGTCACATTTGTGTGTGTGTGTGTGTGTGTGTGTGTGTGTGTGTGAGAGAGAGAGAGAGAGAGAGAGAGAGAGATCTCTGGTGTGTATGTAATCAAAACTGTTTTATTTCTCTTTCTAATATTTATCAGTTTGATTTGAGGACCCTAGCCTTAGAGTCTAGGAGGGTAGAGTGAAGATTTATCCTTTCCTACAAAACCAAGAGATGCTATCAAAACATAATTTCAGTAAAAAGGGAGCAGAGCTCTTCTAGTCTGTTTTACTTTTTCTTAGCTTTTTATTTTGTTTGATCCTCAGATTAACACAGTGAGGTAAGGATGCTGGTAATAAGAATCCTATTTCACAGCTGGGGAAATTGAGGCACAGAAACTGGTTAGGTTACATGTCCTAACCAGCTTACATCGTGCCTGAGAATTGAACAAGCACATTTTCCTCTCTAACATAGTGCTCACTGGTTCCTGGGTTGGAAGGAAGATTCTTTTCCCTTTGAATGTAGGAAAACAAGCAAGAGGTAAAAAACTTGGTACAAGAATAGCCAACAAAACAATTTGGCTTAATAAGAGATTTATTTCAAGTGTCAGGTGTTCTGCTGTTTTCACAGTGCAGATCAATTTCTAAGAGAATCTCAGCAAAAAGACCATCCATCCTGATCTCTGCGAAATAGATTTGATCTTTTGCAACTTGGTTCTCTCCAGACCTTTCTCATAGAGTGGGCACCATGTATGGCTGTCCCTCATTACTTTAACAGATGACTTGTTCAGTCTTAGTGACATTGTTATTATAAATAGCAAAAGAGCAATTAATACTGTCCTCAACTTTTATGAGTTAGAACCCTCTCAGGAACATCCATTTCAGGAACTTTGATTTCAAAGGAAATGCCATCAATAGAAAATAATTATTTAATTTCCAAGCAGGCCAAGAGCTTTCCTATGCAAGTATGAATAAATTATTGTATTGATCATTTCTTAATAAAGCAATTGAGGCAGGGAACTGCCAAAGGATAAAAAAAAATTTTTTTTTAATCCAAACCCCAAATATTACTTATTGAAAAAAAAGCATGCTTCAAGCAGGTCTTAACAAATGAGCGTTTTAGTTTTGGAGCCCCCTGTATGACAAGGATATTTACTAAGAAACTTTGAGATCTCATGTACCCATCCTCCTATCTTGTCCTGTAATAAAAGAGGCATGACCTGAAGTGGTAGAAATTTTGTAACATTCAGAGCAGGATTCTGAGGCAGATTTTGGTAGTCAGTAAGTAATCCTGGGGAGTTCCTCTTTCAGTATTCTATCATTTTGCCTTTTCATACTGTTCATGGAGTTCTCAAGGCAAGAATATTGAAGTGGTTTGCCTTTCCCTTCTCCAGTGGACCACATTCTGTCAGACCTCTCCACCATGACCCGCCCATCTTGGGTGGCCCCACAGGGCATGGCTTAGTTTCATTGAGTTAGACAAGGCTGTGGTCCTAGTGTGATTAGACTGACTAGTTTTCTGTGATTATGGTTTTAGTGTGTCTGCCCTCTGATGCCCTCTGGCAACACCTACCATCTTACTTGGTGATAGAAGCAAGGTCAGATGCTATAAAGAGCAATATTGCATAGGAACCTGGAATGTTAGGTCCATGACAAGGCAAATTGGAAGTGGTCAAACAGGAGATGGCAAGAGTGAATGTCGACATTCTAGGAATCAGAGAACTAAAATGGACTGGAGTGGGTGAATTTAACTCAGATGACCATTATATCTACTACTGCAGGCAGGAATCCCTTAGAAGAAATGGAGTAGCCATCATGGTCAACAAAAGAGTCCAAAATGCAGTACTTGGATGCAATCTCAAAAACGACAGAATGATCTCTGTTCGTTTCCAAGATATACCATTCAATATCACAGTAATCCAAGTCTATGCCCCAACCAGTAATGCTGAAGAAGCTGAAGTTGAATGGTTCTATGAAGACCTACAAGACCTTTTAGAACTAACACCCAAAAAAGATGTCCTTTTCATTATAGGGGACTGGAAGCAAAAGTAGGAAGTCAAGAAACACCTGGAGTAACAGGCAAATTTGGCCTTGGAATGTGGAATGAAGCAGGGCAAAGACTAATAGAGTTTTGCCAAGAGAACACACTGGTCATAGCAAACACCCTTTTCTAACAACACAAGAGAAGACTTTACACATGGACATCACCAGATGGTCAACACCAAAATCAGACTGATTATACTCTTTGCAGCCAAAGATGGAGAAGCTCTATACAGTCAACAAAAATTAGACCAGGAGCTGACTGTGGCTTGGATCATGAACTCCTAATTGCCAAGTTCAGACTTAAATTGAAGAAAGTAGGGAAAACCACTAGACAATTCAGGTATGACCTAAATCAAATCCCTTATGATTATACAGTGAAAGTGAGAAATAGACTAGATCTGATAGACAGAGTGCCTGATGAACTATGGACAGAGGTTTGTGACATTGTACAGGAGACAAGGATCAAGAACATCCCCATGGAAAAGTAATGCGAAAAAGCAAAATGGCTGTCTGAGGAGGCCTTACAAATAGCTGTGAAAAGAAGAGAATTGTAAAGCAAAGGAGAAAAGGAAAGATATAAGCATCTGAATGCAGAGTTCCAAAGAATAGCAAGAAGAGATTAGAAAGCCTTCTTCAGTGATCAATGCAAAGAAATAGAGGAAAACAACTGAATGGGAAAGACTAGAGATCTCTTCAAGAAAATTAGAGATACCAAGGGAACATTTCATGCAAAGATGGGCTCGATAAAGGACAGAAATGGTATGGACCTAACAGAAGCAGAAGATATTAAAAAGAGGTGGCAAGAATACACAGAAGAACTGTACAAAAAAGATCTTCATGACCAAGATAATCATGATGGTGTGACCACTCACTCAAAGCCAGACATCTGGAGTGTGAAGTCAAGTGGGCCTTAGAAAGCATCACTACAAACAAAGCTGGTGGAGGTGATGGAATTCCAGTTGAGCTGTTTCAAAGCCTGGCAGATGATGCTGTGAAAGTGCTGCACTCAATATGCCAGCAAATTGGGAAAACTCAGCAGTGGCCACAGGACTGGAAAAGGTCAGTTTTCATTCCAGTCCCAAAGAAAGGCAATGCCAAAGAATGCTCAAACTACGGCACGATTGCACTCATCTCACACGCTAGTAAAGTAATGCTCAAAATTCTCCAAGCCAGGCTTCAGCAATACGTGAACCATGAACTTCCAGATGTTCAAGCTGGTTTTAGAAAAGGCAGAGGAACCAGAGATCAAATTGCCAACATCCACTGGATCATTGAAAAGGCAAGAGAGTTCCAGAAAAACATCTATTTCTGCTTTATTGACTGGGACAAAGCCTTTGTGTGGATCACAATAAACTGGAAAATTCTGAAAGAGATGGGAATACCAGACCACCTGACCTGCCTCTTGAGAAACCTATATGCAGGTCAGGAAGCGACAGTTAGAACTGGACATGGAAGAACAGACTGGTTCCAAATAGGAAAAGGAGTACATCAAGGCTGTATATTGTCACCCTGCTTATTTAACTTATATGCAGAGTACATCATGAGAAACGGGGGGCTGGAAGAAGCACAAGCTGGAATCAAGATTGCCGGGAGAAATATCAATAACCTCAGATATGCAGATGACACCACCCTTATGGCAGAAAGTGAAGAGGAACTAAAAAGCCTCTTGATGAAAGTGAAAGAGGAGAGCGAAAAGTTAGCTTAAAGCTCAACATTCAGAAAACGAAGATCATGGCAACTGGTCCCATCACTTCATGGGAAATAGATGGGGAAATAGTGGAAACAGTGTCAGACTTTGTTTTGGGAGGCTCCAAAATCACTGCAGATGGTGATTGCAGCCATGAAATTAAAAGACGCTTACTCCTTGGAAGGAAAGTTATGACCAACCTATTGAAAAGCAGAGACATTACTTTGCCAACAAAGGTCCATCTAGTCAGAGCTATGGTTTTTCCAGTGGTCATGTATGGAAGTGAGAGTTGGACTGTGAAGGAAGCTGAGCACTGAAGAACTGATGCTTTTGAACTGTGGTGTTGGAGAAGGCTCTTGAGAGTCCCTTGGACTGCAAGGAGATCCAACCAGTCCATTCTGAAAGAGATCAGCCCTGGGATTTCTTTGGAAGGACTGATGCTAAAACCTTTGGCCACCTCATGCGAAGAGTTGACTCATTGGAAAAGACTGATTCTGGGAGGGATTGGGGGCAGGCGGAGAAGGGGACAACAGAGGATGAGATGGCTAGGTGGCATCACTGACTTTATGGATGTGAGTCTGAGTGAAATCCAGCAGTTGGTGACGGACAGGGAGGCCTGGCATGCTGCGATTCATGGGGTCGCAAAGAGTCAAAAATGACTGAGTGACTGAACTGAACTGAACTGAATCTTGTGGAAATGAAGATAATGTTACTAATCTCATCAGACCAGGGCAAAACATGCCTCTCTGTGGATGATTTTCTTTGCTTCTAGCAGGTTCTCTCTGCTGAAGAACACTGTTGGTTTTACATCCAGCTTCTGTGAGAACACAGGTTGCAAAGCTTACTAAAGCAGCTAGCTGCCTTGGGAGGTGTTAGTCCCTCCAGCAAGCCCAAGAAGAATACAATTTTAAAGTTGTTGGTATGGGTCAGTAAAGCTATTTGGTTGAACTCCATTATTAGTGATTCTAGAATTTGGGTAATATTTTTACTGACTTTCAAGGAGTTTGAACTTGTACAGCTTTGGTCTGTATCATCAGACTTCCTTCCCAAACTCTGTGCTGTGATCCCAGGTAGAGTGACCCTGGTTTGATGGGCAATCTTGTCTTCTAGGAATGTCATAAGGAGATGCTGCTCATCGCCCACAGCCATATTGCCAGGAGGATGTATATCTGTAGTAATGCATGGAGACTGTTTTCACATAATTGATTGGAGCAGGTGCTCATGACCCTTCCAGCCCAGTTCCCTTAGAAGACAACTGAACAATGAAGGAAGAGCCACTGGAAGTGGACACCTCCCCTCCATGAGCTATTCATTAGGTTTTTAATGAGCTGAAATCCTCTCTTGCAAAAGTTTCACCAGGTATCTGAGATGGCTTGTTTTTAGAGGACTTCAATCTGATATTGAATGACATCTAGGGACCCTGGCTGCAGGTCCAACTCTGAGTGTCCTTTCACCACTGAGGTCTTATTATTATAACATCATCCTGTGATTGCTTGGTCTGACTCTGCTCTTAGCTGAGGTAACCTGAATAAATAAATCAGAAGGTTCTCTCCAACTTGAGAATCGTGTGGTTGTTCCGTGTTTTAAATCGTGGAAAGTGTTGCTTAGCTCATGAGCTCCTTGCAGACATGCCACACTCACCTTGGTACAGTTGATTATCTCTCCCTCAACATCTTCTTCAGGAGAAACCATTAACATGATATCTTTTCTAAGAACTCCAAGATTCTAGAAATAAAAGATTTATGCGCTTTCAGTGTATGGAAGGACTTCTTAAACCTTATAGGATTTTAATGATCAAAATAAAACTAGTCCAGATAATGTGGAATCTAGAGAAGATAAACAAAGTTCAGTCCAATTTCATCACCATGACCATGAACTATGAAAGCTCATCTATCTTATTCATATAATATTCATAGGACCTAGAACAGTGCTAGTGCAGAGTAGAGCCTTAATACTGTCTGGTAAAGAAGTGAATGAATTATCATTTTTACGTATTTTCTTCTGTGTTTTCCCCTGCCATACATATTTTTCATGGGTATGTTCATGATGCCTGTGTTGGCTTTTGCACCTTGCTTTCTCTTTATTTGTCCTTATAGAACATGTTCCTTTGGGCCACAGAATACTCCTGGTCATTGTTTATAATGACAGATTAATATAGGAGGAGCATTTTAATACAGCTGCCTAAAAGTTGAATCTGTGCTTAAAGGACTAGTGTTTTCTTATCCCTACAGATGCTCAGAGGTAGGCTGGATATTCAACTATCAGATGTGAGGTGAACTAGATACATTGCTCTAAGACCACTTCCCAGCCTATGACTTATGAAGTCCAGAGACTAGCCTTTTGCAAAGCTAATGGACTTTAATAAAACATGACTATCATGAATCAAAACTTTTCCCAGAACCATTCTCCCCTCTCATACATTGTACTCCTCGATACCCATTGCTATCTAAGTTTATAATGTAAACTTGAAAAACAGTGGAGATTTATTTCCTCAGAAATAGCCACTAATTCAGAATTTCCATTCAATTAACAAGTAATAAGCAAGTTCCTATGTGCCGGGCACATTTTGAGATGACTAAATCTCAATCTGACCTCACTGAATTCAGTTCACAATTAATAACACTATATGAGGCAATGGGGGTACAAGGAAGGAAAAACACCATCTTCTCTGTTCTAGTGGAACTCAGCAGTGGTGATGGCAGGGGGTGTGGGAGATGGACCTAAGCAAATAACCATGAGGAAATGAGGTAAAGACCACAGAAGAGGCATGTAGAAGGGTCTGCCTTGGCACTCGTAAGAGCAAAGTTAATTCTGCACTGGAGTGATGCTTGAGGTCAGGAATAGACTGACAAGTTTTAACAAAGCAGAAGAACTAAGTGTCTCAAAACAGGACAGAGAAAATGTGGGAGTTCATTCATACAGAAGACAGATGTTTTTTTGTGAGAGGTGGTCAGAAAGGACTTCTGAAGGACATCCAGCCCTGCCTTGACCAGTAGGTATGAGAATGGAGAAAGGATTCTATTGTGTTTGAATAAATTCAGCAACTAGAGTCTGTATTCAAATCCCTAGGACATGGTGGTTACTTTTTGTTTAATAGCTTAAACTTTTTGTTTGTTTTTGACCTTCTAATAATCTGAGGCAGGATTTATAGCAGAGCCAGCACACTGGACTGCTGTGGTGGTGGGCTGAGAACGTGTGAGCCACGCTGGCCCTCCTTCAGCGAAGCTCTTTTCCTCCTGGAACAGGCCAGCTGTCCTGGCATCAGCATTAAGACTGTGGCCAGGGTCTCCTCTCTACTGCTATGTACTTATGTGCCCATCAACCACTTTGTGTAACTACCTCTCTGATCGAGGGCTTGCAGTAGCATTTCTGCCCATTTGGGGCATTACCTGTCCCATATCCAGGTGGAGGGCAGATGACTATTTAGAAAAATTCAGGAGGGCTGAAGTTCCAAGGGACAAAAGGCCTTCTCTCTTCTGTGGAAAGGAAGAGATGAACCCTGGAGGAAAAAGAGAAGTTTCTCAGGAAGGGAAGAATATTTATCTTCATGAAAGCAGCTATAGATGGCCATGGCAGGCAGTGTCCTTGGAGAAGGTCTACTTCAAATATCTGTGACATAAATGAGACCATGGAAAGGTCCAGCAGGAAGTGGTTTGCACAGACCTGGTTCATGCTGTGTCAGAGGCCTGGAGGTGCTGAAAGGGACCCTGGATTCAGAAGCAGAAAATCTAGGTCCTAGTCTTCTGATTCCAGATTAAATGAGAAACTAATGAGAAAAAGTAAAACAGCAAGTGTGTATAGCATTTCCTAAGTGCCAGGCTCTGTTGTGTATGCCTTTACATACATTAATTCTTTTACTCCTTTTAGTATCTGTACCTGGCTTATGAGATAGGGGCTATTATAATCCCTGTTTTAGTGCTGACCCATGGAAATGATGCCTATGGAAGATAGAGCATTTTTATCTAAAGAAGAACATAATAGTCCCAGTGAACTTCCTGGAGTTTTTGGAGGTTCCAATGAGATCACATCTGTGAAGCCATTTTGGAAACTGTTAAGAGCTGTACACCCATGAGTGACTCCCTTTATACTACAGTTTACCCACATTTTCCTTCTCCATCTGTATTGAACACCTACAAGTTGAGTGGCATGAAGCCATCACTGCAAGAAAAATAGATAGAAGAGACCTAGCCCTTCCTTCAAAGACTGACCATCTACTAGGGAAGGTAAGACATTCAGGTGAAGGACTGCAAAGTAAGGAAAATGGAGTAAGTGTCAGAATACTAAATTAAATAAGATACACAAAATAATGTCATCTACAAACAGATTAATTTTACTTCTTTCAAATTTGGATGCATTGTTTTTTCTTACATAATTACTCTAGCTAGAACTTACAGAATTATGCTAAATATTTGACAAAAGTGGGAGTCCTTTCTTTGTTCCAGACCTTAGAAGAAAAGCTTTCAATTTTTTACCACTGAATATAATATTGATTGTGAGTTTTTCATATATAGCCAAATTATTTCTGTTCATAATTCTTTGGAGAAATTTTATCATGGAAGAGTATTGGATTTTGTCAAATGCTTTTTTTTTTTTTTTTTGCATCTATTGAGAAGATAGTGCCATTTTTTCCTTCATTCTGTTAATGTGGTTTATCTCTGCATCCCAGGGATAAATCCCACTTAGTCATGGTGCATGATACTTGAAATATGCTACTGAATTTGGTTTGTTAGCATTTTATTGAGGATTTTTACATAAATTTTCAATGGAGATCATGATTTTCTTCTCTTGTGGTGTCTTGTTTAGCTTTGTTATCAGGTTGATGCAGACCTCAGAAAATAAGTTTGGAAGTGTTCCCTATGCTTCTAGTTTTTGGAAGTGTTTAAGAAGGATTGGTATTAAATCTTTAAATGTTTGGTAGAATTTACCTGTGAGCAAACTGGCCCTGGGTTTCCACTTCTTGGGGCTATTTTAACTACTGATTCAATTTCCTTATTTGTTACTGACATGTTCAGGCTTTCTACTTCTTCTTGATTCAGTCTTGGTACATGGTGTGTTTCTAGGAATTTATCCATTTCTTCTAAGTTATCCAGTTTGTTGATATATAGTTGTTCATTATAGTCCCTTATTTTATTTCTATGGCACTGGCTATAATATCCCACTCCATTTCTGACTGTAATTACTTGAATCTTCTTTCTCTTTTTCTAGTCTAGCTAAGATTTGTCAATATTGTTATTTCTTTCAAAAAACCAACTCTAAGTTTTATTGATTAAAATTTTTTATTTCATTTATTTTGCTTTAATCTTCACATCACTTCCTTTCTTCTGCCAACTTTGGGCTTAGTGTTTTCTTCTCTTTCTAGTTCCTTGAGACAACCCCCATGGAAAGCAGTATAGAGGTTTTTCAAAATATTAAAAATAGAACTACCACATGTTCCAGCGAATTTTACCTCTGGGTGTATATGCAAAGGAATTAAGATCAGAATCTTGAAGACATACTTTCATGTTTATTGCAGCATTATTTACAGTAGCTAAGGTAGGGAAGCAATGTAAATGTCCAACAATAAATGAATGGATAAAGCAAATGAAGTATATACATATAATGGAATACTGCTCAACTTCAAAAAGAAGGAAATCTTGCCTTTGTGACAGCATGAATGAAGGTTATCATGCTAAGTGAAATTAGCCAGATACAGAAGGACAAATGTTACATAATACAGCCTATATAAGGAATCTAAAATCGTCAAATTCATAGAAAGAGTAAAGAATGCTTTTTAGGGTCTAGGGGAATGGGGAAAAGGGAGGCATTAGCCAAAGGGTACAAAGTTTCTGTTATACAGATGAGTATGTCCTAGAGAACTGCCGTTAACAATACTGTACATATACTTAAAATTTTGCTAAGACTGTAGATCTTGTGTTCTTATTGCAAAATAAACATAAAACAAATATATAGAGTAACAGGAAACTTTTAGAGGTGGTGGATGTGTTTATGGCATAGAGTATGAGTGCTGAGAGCCAGCATGGAGAATCCCACCCATGGCAAAGGTCATGAGGAAGAGGCCTGATGGGCAAAGGTGAGATCAAGCCTCGAGGGGCCCCCCTTCTTGAGCATCTACCCCCAAACTCTCTGTTTTTTCATGACTTTCACCAACTCCTCTGACATTAACAGGGGCTATCCTCGACCACCTTTCTCTGAAGAAAATCAACTTAGGGCTCTAGCTAATATGTCTCCTGCACAAGATGCATTTTAGCTTACTTGGCAGGTTTATCCAGACTCTTGCAACATTGTTGAGCCAATGCTTGCTGCCAAGTTCTCACATCTCTTATCCATTGTGTTCCTGGGAGTGCATATAGTCAGGATGTAGAAAAAACAAGCAGCAGCTTTAACATTAGCAACATTAGACTTTGAGTTAATAAGTTCTTTCTTTGCTGTAACCCACTAAATCTTTGCTCCATAAAAATGTAACTCTGTACTTTAAGGGTGATGCAGGCTAGGAATTTAAGAAGAAACACTTTAAGGGAAAAGTATTGTTCTGGCTGACCAACCTTTATCAAAAAGAGGTCATAAAATATCAACAGGCTTCCGGGCCAGAAGATAATGTACAAAAAATAAGACTCTTGCAGGAAGGAACCTGATATCGATAAAAGTTAATACTGATGGAATGTTGAGTTGACTCTGCATTTTTCACCTTGCTGTATGTACAACTCAGGGTATAAAAGCCCTCTCTGAAAATAAAGTAAGGGGCCTCGCTCACCCAAGAAGCTTGGTCTCCCCATGTTTTTCTTTCTTTCTCTTACTCTCTTTTTCAGGCTGATCCCTTGGAACCTAGAGGCTCTCTGTGTTAATATCAGCCTCTTTCTTTCCTCTGTTTTCTTATCTACAACATTCTTTCCTTATCTCTCTCTAAATCATTTGCTGATGCCATTTCTCCTTCGGGTTCCCCTGGATCCTACGGGGGCTGGACCCCGGCATATGAGGATGTTTTCATGAATGTATACCTACCCAAGCTTGTCAAGTCATATACATTAAATATGTACAGGCTTTTGTAAGTTAGTCATACATCAATTTAAAAAAATTTTTATTAAGATATAGGAATTTAGAGCTGGCATCCTGATTGTGAACTGGGAAGGAGGTTTCACCAAAGTCCCTTTGGAAAGATTGTTTCAAAACTGAACTATAAAAAGTCAGTAACTCTGAGTTGTTTTGTCTCCTTCTCAATTCTGATTTCCCATTGGATGTACTATGACTTCTTCATATTATTTAAAGTTTTTTTTTTTTTTTCTGTATTTAACATTAGTCTAGGGATACTTTTGAAATCCAAAATGAAAGCAATTATGCTGGTCCTGTTTGGTCATCACAAACAGACTTAAACTACACAAGTTTCAGAGGTTCCCTTATCTGTTTATGAATAACAGGCCACCAGTCCAATGAACCAGGTTATTGTCATTCCATTTGTGTCTCTCAAGTTATTTTTCATCTCAGCTAATCAGAGGATAAAGTTGATCCTTCTCCCCCTTCTGCCTCTATCGTCATTTCAGTTCCCTGTGGTTTCATGCTGGGCTGGGCTATTTGAAATCAGTTATAAAACACCCAAGAAGAGATATAATTTTCAAATTTTCTCATAGGGAAGTGGGTCTAATAAATGTAAGGCACTAGCAATTTGACTGTTTAAGATGTAATGATTTTTACATCAATGTGCAGGGTCTGAGGCAGGCACAAGTTCCCAGGAGTAATAAGTATCACTGGCGGCTAAATCCAAGGTTGTGCACAGAGGTTTCCCAAACAAGCAAGGGAAGAGGTGAGCAAGAAAGAGCTTTCTTGTGTGGAACTCAAGCTCTCCTCAGGGCTTACCCTGTGTCAGTTTTAACACAAGGCTGGGGGGAAGGACCCCCAGGGGAACCACTGGCTCCTTACTTGCCATGAGTTCTGAAAGGATATATTCCTTCCCTTAGGGAATTGGGCATCTTCTGGCCCTCAGTCTGGCAGGCTCACACCTGATTTTATGAGCACCAAAGTGCTCCTTCTTCTCTCATGGAAGGTCTAGACTAGCCAAGTTCATGTGTGCATGCTCAGTCACTCAGTCATGTCCGACTCTTCATGACCCCATGACTAGCCTGCCAGGCTTCTGTCCATGGGATTTCCCAGGCAAGGATACTGGAGTGGGGTTGGCATTTCCTACTCCAGGGGATCTTCCTGACCCAGAGGTTGAACTTGCATCTCCTGTGACTCCTGCATTGGCAGGCAGATTCTTTATCATTGAGCCATCTGGGAAGCCCAATCAAGCTCATGCTGCTGCTGCTAAATTGCTTCAGTTGTGTCCGATTCTGTGCAAGCCCATAGATGGCAGCCTACCAGGCTCCCCTGTCCCTGGGATTCTCCAGGCAAGAACACTGGAATGGGGTGCCATTTCCCTCTCCAATGAATAAAAGTGAAAAATGAAAGTGAAGTCGTTCAGTCGTGTCCTACTCTTAGTGACCCCATGGACTGTAGCCTACCAGGCTCCTCTGTCCATGGAATTTTCCAGGCAAGAGTACTGGAGTGGGTTGCCATTGCCTTCTCCACCAACCTCATGTGGTTGATGTAAAAATTATAGATTCCCAATGAAGGACCATGGCCAAAAGGACCATAATTCATAAATCATATGGCAGACCTGGCATGTCCCATAGAAATGCTTCCCTAGGAAGCAGAAACTTACTCAAAATTTGCTTGTTCAGAATGGAGTCAAATCAGAGGAATCACATGCATCTGATGGTAAGAGTGGCAGGCTGCCCATCCCAGGTCTAGATTCTAATGACTTTCCATCTCTAGCATATTGCCTAGATGGGCACCACAGTTCTCCTTTCTGTGATGGTTTTTACTGATCCCTCTGTACTCTTCCTAATGTAGCCTTCATATTGCAGTGGTTGTCCACATTGGCTGGACACCAAGTTCTAAAAACAACCTCAATCTCTGGTGTCCTGACCTACTCAATGTTTACAGACTTTAGAGGAGTGTTGTCCCTCAACTGGTTGCCCTCCCTATAAGGAGCAGTCACTGGGCTCATTAGGAGTCACTTAGCACAGGAAAGGAGTCTGAGGGTCCTAGTTCTGCCCCTAAATTTCCTGGTTATCTTGGCTACAAATTTGCTGTGTGACTTTTAAGAAGTTAGTGGCTCTGAAACTGACTGAATTTTTGCCTTAGCAATTATGAAGTTCATAATCAACTATGTGGATATTCACAAAATAGAAACAGACACAGACATGCAGAACAGACTGTGGTTGCCCAGGAGGAGATGAGGGGAGGGATCAATTAATAGTTTCGGATTAGCAGATGCAAATTGGTATATATACAATGGATAAACAGCAAGGTCCTATTGCATAGCACAGTGAACGATATTCAGTATCTTGTAATAAATCATAATAAAAAAGAATATGAAAAAGTATATATTTATATATATATAACTGAATCACTTTGATGTATAGCAGAAATTAATGCAACATTGTTAATCAACCATACTTTAATAAAATAATTTTTTTAAAAAAGATCACCTTCATTTAGTGGCCAAGTCAGGGTAGAGTCCTGATGGCTTTTTTCCCTGCACAGCTCTTTTTCCTCAGTTCCAGAGCTGACATTTTCAGCTGGGTCTAGTTTACTCCCTGTTTACCCCTGCATTATGAGTACATCTCTGTCCTCTCCTCTCCTTAATACCACATCCTCAAGAGTCCTTGATGGTCATAAATTTTGGAGACAGTAAGACATCTTCAAGAAATATTTTTCTACTGGGCTGTTTCATGTGTTTCAGTTAGGAAATGAGTTCAACTGCAAGTAAGAGAAAAACAAATTAAAGTGGCATTAAATAATATACAGGGATCTATTTTTCTATCAAGCATTAAAAAATCCAGAGGTGGGCAGTCCATTACTGGCATATCACCCATAAATGTAAGTGATGACTGTAGGTTCTCCTGTGTTGCTCAGAAATCCTGTGTGTGTGTGTGTGTGTGTGTGTGTGTGTTTGTGTATGTTTTCCTGATCTCAAGATGGCTGCAAGAGTACCAGCCATCACAATCTTCTTCTAATTAGGAAACATGGAGAAGGGCAAGGGGCACAACATGTGCCATGCATACAGGGATTAAGCGCCAATGCACTCCCAGCCCCTGTGTCACATAACAAACCTAGTTGTTGAGAGTATTAAATGATATCATGTACATGAAGTGCCTTAAATAGATCTTGGCACATTATGAGTACCTCAATAACTGGTAATTCTCTTTTTTCATAGAAATGTTAGAAAAAGTCAAAAGACAGAAAGGGGATGGTGGTGGGCTTCCTGCGGCAGTTATATTAATTTGTCTGGCTCAGTCATTTTTGTAAAGAGCTATTTGAGTCTGAAGCCTTGGAAATGGAAAGCAAGCAGTCAGAAAGCTTTTTGAATTGACAGGAGACAAGCTGGTAGATAATCCATCATCATAAATTGCCTCCCTTTGAGCATGCTCCGCTACTTTTTCCCGATGATTTCACCAATAATGACTTCTATTAGCTTTCTATATGCCTTTTAAAGCAAGAGGTGATCTATAAGTAAAAATATCCTCCCAGACTCTGTTTGTGACCTTAAAAATTATGCGAAATCTGATTTACTGTTCTAACACTTTGCACTTCTTCAACACATGTTCAAAACATTAAAAACTGAAGCTCAAGTTAGTCACTCCCGGTGTGGTGAGGTGGAAGGGGACTTTGAAATTGTATGATTCAGTCTCTTGTTTTTCAGATGAGGAAACTGAGGAACGGAGAACCAGGGAGAATTTCCTGAAGTTACCTGATATGGCAGAACTTAGACTAGAACCTGGGCATTCCGCCTCCTAGTCTTTATAACTTCTCTTCCTTTATGCTCCAGGCTAATTAGTGCTTTAAGCAAGTCACTTCCACTTCCTTGGGTTTCATTCTCAAGTAGGAGACGGACTGGGCCAGCAGTCTGCTTGGGCATTTCTTCACAAAGCCACAGTCAGACGGCTTGCGCCTGCTCCCTCTGCTCCCTTTCAGACCATTATTCTGGTGTCTGAGACCTATGGCCGTAGGAGGACAAGGAGGCAAAATACCGATCCAGTTCACGGCGGCAAACTGAGACCGAGCAGTGACCTCAACTCCATGTGCACTCCAGTGACCCTAGGGAGGGATCACTGCGAGGAGCAGCAACATACAAAGTTTAGAGGAAAAGCATGCTGAGGCTTGTTATTGTGTGGTGGAAAGTGTACTCTTTCAGTTCAGTTCATTTCAGTTCAGTCACTCAGTCATGTCCGACTCTTTGCGACCCCATGAATCGCAGCACGCCAGGCCTCCCTGTCCATCACCAACTCCCGGAGTTCACTCAGACTCACGTCCATTGAGACCGTGATGCCATCCAGCCATCTCATCCTCTGTCGTCCCCTTCTCCTCCTGCCCCCAATCCCTCCCAGCATCAGAGTCTTTTCCAATGAGTCAACTCTTCGCATGAGGTGGCCAAAGTGTACTCTTTAGACTGTGACAAATTGGAATCCTGCTCTATCTTACTAGCTGAACTTTCCAGTCAAGTTGAGCCAAGTTACTTAGTCCAAATTGCTTCATTATATTAATAATAAAAATACCTAGATTGGAAGGTTGTTCAAAGAATACATGGCAGGTATTCAGTATCATGGTAATAGTAGCAGCACATTAGCAAAAATATTTTAAATGAGACAATAGTAATGGATTGGTGATTCTTACCCTGTTCTAGATCTGGAAATGACCACCATCACAAATACACACACACAGATGAATGTGCAAACAGTTTGCAGGGTTTATAACATTCCTGAAATCCATACGTGGGCCTTATGGGATCCATGGATTCTAAATTAGGAATCTCCAGAGAATATCTATCAGGTTCCTTCCTGCTTGATCAGTGACTCAGTAAAATTTTGTTAGCTTCCCTAACAACTAGAGAAGCATATCTAGATGTCCTGGAAACCAACTGAATTAAACTCTGCAACAAAAACACTCTTTGGCAGGAGCCTGAAATAGAGTAAGACTAGGAAATTTGATGGAGAAATTAAAAGTCTCAAATTTTACATTAATTTAGAATCCAGTTAGTGGCTATTTGAAATTAAGGAATTAAATGGTCATTATAATTCTGCAAAATGAGAAAATGCCAAATGTGAGATGCTCACAGTTTTTAAAGCCTGAAGCCCAGAGAAGAAGGAGTGTCTCTTGGTCTTTTGGTCAGGCTGATCATGATCATGGGGACTCCATTTGCACAGAGACATCCCTGGTGGCTCAGACGGTAAAGCGTTTGTCTACAATGTGGGAGACCTGGGTTCGATCCCTGGGTCGGGAAGTTCCCTGGAGAAGGAAACGGCAACCCACTCCAGTATAATCTTGCCTAGAAAATACTGTGGATGGAGGAGCCTGGTGTCCATGGGGTCACAAAGAGTTGGACACGACTGAGTGACTTCACTTTTCAAGGCTGCCAGGAACCGCTGGAGCCCCTTTGCAGATAAAGCGCTGGGTCCTATTAATCCCCACGGTCCTTTGTGAAGTCAGGGAGAATGTGGTTATCTTGTTCATTCATTTGTTCATTTTCTTTCTTTTTTTTTTATTATGCTTTGTTCATGTATGCATTTTCATTAAATTGTTTCATCTAATGAAACTATAATTATGTTTTATTATAGTATTTTTATTATTAATATATATTTCTTAGTCATTTCCTTTGTATATAAATATTACATGCAAAATACATAAGCAAATATGCATATATGAAAATGCAGTGTGTTTTCAGGAAAACTTTTACAAGCTGTAATTTGAGGGTAACTAATAGCACAAGAAAAGTTATTGATTAATATTTTGCACAGAAGCAATGTTTTACACTCTTTCATCAATCTAAAAAATTAATTTGCAGGTGACAATAGAAACAGCTTTAGAGAAAAAAAAATTTATATTGCTTCAGATTTCTAGATGGGTTATCACATTTTATTAATATATTAAGCAAATAGAGAAAATACATGAAGGACCTTTAATGAACCCTGCCCTGAAGCTTCAGGGGTTTCAGTCTGAGTGAGGATGATGCTCTTGGACACCCCTTGTTCATTCCCCAGATCTTTCCTGAGGCCTTCTATGTGCAGGGCTCTTGGTTAAGCCGTGCTACCAGAGATGCAAAGGCAAACAGTTCTTTGTTTTAATATGGACAGATTTTCCTAGCATATACTCTCCCTGGCTATATTTCCTGGCATGCTCTTTTTGACTGTACTTTCACTCTAATTATTTTATTTGCAACTTTCAGAAAGCCTGTAAGAGCTGTTGGACAGGAAGTTTTGTTCCTGTTATGTAGAAGAGCCTGAACATAGAGAGGGTGAAGCTTGTTCTGGGTCATAGTGAGAATAAAACTTTTGTCCCCTGATTTGAATTCAGCCACTTTCCACTGTGCAGGACTGCCTGTGACTTGCTTGCTTTAATATGAGAGAGACCATGCAAGGGTATTGCCGTGTTCTCAGTCATTCATGTCAGAGTCTTTTGCAACTCCGTGGACTGTAGCCTGCCAGGCTCCTCTGTCCATGGGATTTCCCAGGCAAGAATACTGGAATGGGTTGCCATCTCCTTCTTCAGGCTATCTTCTCGACCCAGGGGTCAAATTCATATTTCCTGTGTCTCCTGCATAGCAGGTGGATTCTTTACCCACTGAGCCATCTGGGATATATAATTTCATACGTAATATATATGTTATATACATACTGACTGTGATGCAAGGCAATAAAAGGAAATTATGGAGTCAGAGATAAAGGGAATCCCTTTCAACTGGCCAAGGGAAGGGAGTAAGGGAGTCTTTGGGGAGGGGAGCTTGTTAGTTTTTTTTTTTTTTCTTCTTCTTGATGTCCCCCAGACTGACTGGGGAAAAAACCAGAACTCAGCAATCTCTTTAAGTCTCCCAGTCTTGGGAAGATTTTAGCTGATCCATATCCACACAGCGTGCACACTGCTAGTTTTCTGAGAAACTACTTTATTCACTCCTGGAACCAATATTTACTGAACACTCCTCTCAGCTGTCACTCTCATGATGGAATGGGAGGTTTTCTGTTGACAGTATTGATTCATATAGACATGTAGACACACATAATGTGCAGTATACACACATATACTTTCCTTTTCCCACTGAGCCAAAAATTTCTGTTGAGGTACCCACTACTGAGTCTGTATTAGTTTCCTGAGTCTGCCACAACAGAGTACCACAGACTTATTCCCTCACATTTTGGAAGCCAGAAGTCTGGAATCAAGATATTGGTAGGGTTGGTTCCTACTGGGGGCCCTGCGGAAGAGGCAGTTTCTTGAATCTCTTCCAGCTTCTGGCGGCTGCTGGCAGTCCTTGACATCCCCTGGTCTGCAGCTGTGTCGCTCCAGGTTCTGTCCTCGTCTTCACATTGCCTCGCCCCCTACGTCTGCGTATCTCAAATCTTCCTCTCTTTTCTCTTATAAAGACATTAACCATTCGATTTGTGGTTCATTCTAAGTTGAAGATGATCTCATCCTGAGATCCTTGACTCAGTTTTATTTACAAAGACCCTATTTCCAACTAAGGTCACATTCACAGGTACAGTGGTTAGGAGTCAAGTGGTTAGGATTCAGGTATATGTCTCGATGACATGATTCAGCCCATTATAAAATCCAAATGGGACTTTGCTTATCTTTATTTTGAGAAGATTTATGCTTTCCAGTGAACATTTATCTCACTTGTAGCAGTGATATATTTCAAAGAGGCTGACATTCCATATAAATGAAGGGAAAATGTCTTAGTTGATGAACAAGGAGGCTAGATGAGAAATACACCACAAGTGCTACACGTGCAGCAGCAGTTGAACGGATGTTCCTGTGGATTCATTCCTCAGCAATAAAACACTCTGCACCCCTAGAAGAGTGGTGTGATTACAAGTGTCTAGGTATTATCTATTATGCCAAGAGACTCAAGATTACTCTCATATCAAGTATCTGGACTTATTTTACTTAAGAAATCTTGGATAATTTTTTTTTTGTTACACTGTACAAATCCATGGGCATTTCAGACAGTGTGTTCCTTCAAGTTTCAATTTTCTGAATAGAATAAGGGTCCTTGAATTATATTGGGCAATAGAGATCTCGTGTAAGTGGGTTGTGTATAATAAGGAAGACAGGTGACTAGAACAAGAGTTTGTTTGGGCATTGTGAAAGAGTAGGGATTCAGACAATCCAGTTTTGATTGGTAGCATGTTAAAGTACAGTTGCTATAGATGTTTTCCTTGACTCAGAATATAAAAGGAAAAATTAAACTCAACTAAACTGTCTTCACTGGTTCCCATTACATTTTAGTTTATGGATCATAATTTATTACTTTTTCAGGATGAAATAGAAAATGAAACATAGCAACAATTTAGTTGGGATTATAGTTTCAATGATGCAGACTTTTCTTGGTTAAAAACTGATTATTTATAATAAATCAAAACTGAGCTTTTTAAAAAAATTTAATCTTTCCAGGAAGACATGCTTATTAAATGTTAGCTTCTCAGTTTTTAATTTCTTAAATCACCTTTTAAATCAGAAAGTACACGTGACAAGTCTAATGCTTTCTGAAGATTTTTTTAAACTGTAAACCCCTTTTAGAAAAAACAGTTTCTCTCCTTCACCTGAGGACAATAGGTGAAAAAGTAGGTAGCAGCCGTGACACTTCACCAAACACTTTCTGTCCTTTCTTTAAGGGATGTTGAATGTGCCTAATGAAGTCCGACGTGTTTTCACTACCTATGAAATATCAAAATGGCAGATTCTAATGTTTGCTTTATCTAAGGACACTTTCATACCTTATGCTTCACCTTGTCAGCTTGAATTGATATCAGTCTGGGACAAGTCACAAGTGTTCACTTGACTCCCTGTCATAGTTCAAAATGCTCAGATCAGCTCCTTAAATGTGTGGTATAATGTGTGAGGCCATGGGTGTGATGGAGAATAAACTGAGCCGCAGTAAAAAGCCTGGGTTCTAGTCTCAACTTTACATTTACCATCTATGTAAGACTTGGCAAATCAATAGAATTCAATAGGTATTTGTTGAGCACCTACAATTAGCCAGGTTTCATGGAACAGGAGAGCAGAGAGAGGAAGTGGGCATGGATATGAAAGAATGGCCAGATGTGGAAGCACATCCATAAGCAACTCCAATGTGATGTACATAGAGACTTGAGCTGAAAGACAGGACAAGATAAAGAGACATAACAAGCAGAGGGGGGAGTGATTGCTTAAGTTTAGGGAGCAGATAAAGGAAAGTTTAATGAAGGAGGCTGATCCATGAGCTAAGACTTAAATGTCGGGTAGGATTTGGGCGTGACGGACGGGGAAGATGGTATAGGTGGAAGGAACCATACGTGGAGGCGGTAAAGCTGAAGGTTCTCTAAAGCCTGATGAAGGCTCCGTTCACCTGGCACCTGCGGCGGTGTGGGTGCAGTGCAGTGAGCAGAGAAGGCTGGAGCTAGGAAGGTACTGAGCTGAGTACCAAGAAGGGTTTGAAAAGCTAAGGTCTCTGGTGAGATTCGTCTAGTTTTAAGAAGGCAAAGGAGAAGAAGGAAGAGAAGGAGCAGGAGTTGGAGGAGGAGGAAGGGGAGGAAAAGGAGGAAGGAAGGAAGAAGGAAAGGAAAGAAAGGAAGAAAAGCTCGTTTAGGGCTTGTGCATGTCCCCACTCAGCACCTCTGCGCGGTCAGTGGACAGAGAGGAAATGCCCTTTCAGGGGTCCCTGACCTGTCACAGAATTAAAGGCCTAGTGGGTCACAGAGGCCTGACCTTTCTGCCCAAGTCACTTTGTTAGGCTTTGTGAGAGAAAACAATATATTTGCTTATGTGTAAATCCATCCTAAGTCTGTGAAGGGTCGTCCTTACACTATGGCAAATGAGAAAGCATAAAAATAGCATTAATAACATTGATCTGAGATTTGGTGATTTACAGCTCTTGGAAATCCATTGCTTAGTAAAGTAGGCATTGAAATTATCCAATTTTATACTTAAGTAACCATAAGAGATACAAGGGTCTCATTTTGAAAAGGCTGATTGACAGGGTAGTTAACTGTGCCAGAAGTTACCAGATTTTGACCACGACTGTGCTTCAACACTGGGACAATGGTGGTTACTTAAAAAAATTCGAGTCAGTTCTTGATTAGAATACGAATCTAAGTTTTACAGTCAGCACTGTAAAGTCTCTTTGAAAGAGTCACCTTCTTGGTTTATGATACTTCATATTTATTCATTTATTATTATTATTTTTAAATTTTTATTTATTTATTTGGCTGCTCTGGGTCTTAGTTGTAGCATGTGGGATCTAGCTCCCTGACCAGGGATCGAACCTGGGCCCCCTGCACTGGGAGCTCAGAGTCTTAGCCACTGGACCACCAGGGAATTCCCAATACTTCATATTTAAAATAAAAGAGATGAAACTGATTTTTTCAGTCTTCTCTTTCTTTTCTTTGTAATGATTGATATGCCAGCATCATGTCAAACCACCATCCAGATGTGCTTTTCACCCACATATTATAAGATATTACATAGACTGAATTTTCTTTTGTTTAAATATAGAACTAATGCACATATAGAATTTCAAAGTATTCAAATAGGGCAGAAGAACAAAACTAAAACATAAAGTTACCCTTCATTCTATTACCAACCTTCTCTCTAAAGATAACCACTGTCAGTATTTCCTCCTTTTAATTTTACTAGTAATTATTGTTATAACTTTATATAACATACTTAGATCCCTACTTTTTGATGTGTTAACTCTAAATAGACCTATTACTTTCTAGATATAAGGTCTAAGGAGTTTACTCACTGACATTACCATCCACTTTTACTTCCTCTTCCACTTCCTAATTGTTGTTAGCTTGATTATTATTTTTGGATATTCTCCTAGTTGTCTTCATGAATTTAAGTAATGCAAGTAAACTCTATTTCATGATTTATCGAACTTTAGACAGCTAAAAACTCCACTATAAAGAAAATGACAATGATATACCCCGTTCAGTTCAGTCACTCAGTCATGTCTGACTCTTTGCGACCCCATGGACTGCAGCACACCAGGCCTCCCTATCCATCACCAACTCCTAGATCTTACTCAAACTCATGTTCATCAAGTCGGTGATGCCATCCAACCATCTCATCCTCTGTCATCCCCTTCTCCTCTTGCCTTCAATCTTTCCCAGCAAAGGGTCTTTTCCAGTGAGTCAGTTCTTCCCATCAGGTGGTCAAAGTATTGGAGTTTCAGCTGCAGCATCAGTCCTTCCAATGAATATTCAGGACTGAACTCCTTTAGGATGGACTGGTTGGATCTCCTTGCAGTCCAAGGGACTCTCAAGAGTCTTCTCTGACACTACAGTTCAACCATCTTCAAATTTTTCTTTCTTCTGTAATTATTTTTATTTTATAAGATTTCTTACATCTACATTCTCTCCTATAATTGTACATACATCTTATTATATACCAGATGAATTATAAAAAAGAAAATGAATGGCCAGAATTACCATATTATTGTTATGTAAATATTCTATATAGAACCAGGAAGTATGGATTAAGCCGTATAAAAGGAAATATTCTATTCCATTTACATATTTCAGGTTAAAGGAGAATCTTCCAAATGTCCCACCTAATAGATTCTATCTTACTTGATTTCTAGTCCCTCTTACTTCTCAGTTATTCTCTGCTGTCCCATTTCATCCTGTTTGTCAAATTTCTGTTATATTTTGATGGAGAATCACATTTCAAGTAGTATTTTTTAATCAGAGTATAAGGGCATCCAAAAGTGTCTTACATGTCTTTACTTTTAGATTTGATTGATTTTGGGGGGATATAGAGTTCTATGTTGAAATTCTTTTCCCTCTGAAGTTTGAAGAGTTTTCATTGTCTCCTAGCATCTGAGAAGTGTTGATAGGAAGTCTGATAGTAAGTGACTGCCTCATTGTTCTGACATCCAGATTTTCGCTTTGTCATTAGAATGGCCAGCTTTCAACATGATGTCCTTTTCATGGTGGTGTCCCTTTCCGCTAGTCCTTCTTGGCACTTAGCACCACTGTGGGAGTCAAGTTGACGACACTGAGAAGCAATATGATGTGCTAGACTGAATAAAGGATCTGGAGTCAGAGGACTTGAATTAAAAGTTCTAAAATTTGCCCCTCTTTCCATCTTTAACTGTGTGAAATTCTATATCTTCACTTGGGCTCAATTTTTTTCTCCAAGGCAAAATGATAATAGTCTCAGATCTGCTCTTTCCTGCCATGCTTCATTATCTTGCAGGATTATTTTTGTTATAAACTACTGCGAATAAAACTGTTTTGCAAATTGTAGAATTGTATATTAGGGTCAATATTACTGCAATTGGGTATGGACAGGAGAAAGAGTATGATGTTACAGAAAAACTGGGTTCTTATTTTTCCCTTTATCATATGTCACTTTGCCTAGCGGTGCAGATATTACCATGGGGTCATTACTCAGACAACCTTGTGAGGCAAGCTTGCTAGTACCTACCAGACAGTTTTATAGGGCATCCCTCTTTCTCAGCAAGTCTTAAAGAAGGCACTGGATATGCTCAGGGAGCCTGAGTGATACATGACCTATTCATTTATCTTTCTTAGTATAACTCCTCACTGTCTGAAAAGTAGAAATGACACGCATACTAACATACTGTGTGACTTCTAAGTTCTTTGATTCATAAATAGAGTAACAGGAAGTCATTTAAGTTATTATTTGGGACATTAGCTTGAATGCTTCTGGGAACTCTCTGCTTTCTTATTCAACATATTTTTGGAGTTAAAACAAAATTTAGCTTCTGAAGTATATTACCAGGACGTATCAAACCATGATGTAGGGTGGAAGGGGAGAGAGTAAATTATAATCTGAAAATATCAGATTCGAGAAGAATCTTCCCATCATAATTAGAATTCCCATCTACAAATAAGGAAACTGAGACCCTCGCTAAGGCAGGAACTTGCCCAACGTCACATGAGCTGGGTGCGAAATATATTCCAGGACTCCTAACTCCATTCCATAGTTAATTTACTCAAAGAAGTCTCTTAACAGTCTTAAACTTTTAATAGATTGCTGTGAAATAAAGAGCCGAGAGTCCTTGCAACACGTATACTCTTGAGTCTGTATTTAGTGGAAACCAGTAGGTGGCAGTACCTCTGAGTAATTCCTGTGACATCCTGTATGGAACATGCTCACAAGCATTGATCCAGGAACATCTCACTGCAGTCATGGAAAGTAGGGATTTTGGGTTCACCTTGAAGATTTGAGGAAACGACATTCAGGAACATAAACAAGTTTACACAACTTATAACATTTGCTTTTGGTAAAAGGCAGACTGAATTTGAACTTGAATCTAATTTAGTCACAGGACTGGTTCTCAAAGTGAATTGAAAAGAGAATCTAGGAACCCCAGTTTCCTTAATACTCCAGGTTGTTTCAAGTTTCTCAACACATGTTGTGATAAACAAAGGTGCACAGGCAGCCACATTAAAAATAGTCAGTTGTTGGCACAATTCAAAGGAATTTTAGTGATCCCACATTTATTTTATGGTGGAGTTCAGGGTTTTTTTTTTTTTTTTTTTTTTTTTTTTTTTTTTTTTTTCCAGTCTGGCTTATGGATCCCTTTCATATGGCCTTTTTGAAATATTCGTGGAGCTCAGGAGATTTACAAGAAATTGAGAAAAGCATAGATTGCCTTGGTGAGAGCATCCCTGCCATTGTGCCTTCAGTCCTGGGTACCACTCATGATGAGATACCAGTCATAGTAATGGAGAAAACTTTCTATGATGGAGAGGGGCCTGGGTCCAAGGCATGCAGAAACACTGGGAGGAAATGAACATGCCCAGCTCAGGGCCTCAGCTAAGAAAAAACTCACGCAGTACTTGACAGTTGCGTCCAAGTTCCTGAAGGACCATGAAGTGGAGATCAAATTAGACTTGTATCATGTGTCCTTCTGGACATGACTGAGGCGACTTAGCATGCTTAGCATGCATGTGCCCTCAGTGGGGTGCTCCACCAACATATGGAAATGATCGGGAGTCAGTTTTGCTTTCAATACAAATAATTTACTAACAGTTGAGCTTTCTGAAGATGATACAGGCCACCTTTGGACACAGAGTGATCTCCCCTCTTAAGTAGTTATAGAGAAGTTCTGACAGGTGTGGGACCAAAGCCATCAGAAACATCAGTCCAGCAGAGTTGCAATACTCCTTGATGTAGGTCTTGTAAACCTCTGCAATATTACACACTAATGTGCCTCTCCCTTCTGGCCTGCAGTTGTTGTTGTTTAGTCACTAAGTTGGGTCTGACTCTTTGTGACCCTAGGGGCTGCAGCACACCAGGCTCCTCTGTCCTCCACTATCTTCTGGAGTTTGAGCAAATTCATGTCCATTTGGTACGTGATGCTCCCTAACCATCTCATGCTCTGTTGCCCCCTTCTCATTTTTGCCTTCAATCTTCCCCACCGTCAGTCTTGTCCAACGAGTCGTCTCTTCACATCAGATGACCAAAGTATTGGAGCTTCAACTTCAGCATCAGTCCTTCCAATGAATATTCAGGGTTGATTTCCTTTAGGATGGACTGGTTTGATCTCCTTGCAGTTAAATGGACTCTCAAGAGTCTTCTTCAGCACCACAATTTAGAAGCATCAGTTCTTTGGTGCTCAGGCTTCTTTATGGTCCAACTCTCACATCTGTACATGATCCCTGGAAAAAAACATGGCTTTGACTAGATGCACCTTTGTCGGCAAAGCGATGTCTCTGCTTTCTAATATGCTGTCTTGGTTTGTTACAGCTTTTCTTCCAAGGAGCAAGCATCTTTTAATTTCATGGCTGCAGTCACTGTCTGCAGTGATTTCGGAGCCCCCCAAAATAAAGTCTGTCACTGCTTCCACTCTTTTGCTTTCTATTTGCCATGAAGTGGGGGGTCTTTAGTCTGCTGATGGGTGGGGTCATGTCTCTGCCACAGTTAGTTGTTTGGCCACAGACCCTCAGTGCAGGTCCACAGGCAGGTGGGCAGTACCAGGTGTTTGAGGTAACCAAGTTCCACGTGGCCTTCACACAGTAGAAGGAGCTCCCCAATAAGGCTGATGCCAGCCTTCATGCCCCGAAGATGAGGACCTGCCCACCTTCTGGAGATTCTTCTAGACTACCAAGTAGGTCTGGCCCAGACTCCTGTCAAGTCACTGCTTTCGCCAAGTGTCCCCGTGTGTGTGTGTGTGTGTGTGTGTGTGTGTGTGTGTGTGTGTGTGTAGTTTTAATGAGCTTTAAGACCAAAGTCTCTACTTCCCCGAGTCCTGTGGAGACTCCCGAAGCCCCACTGGCCTTCAAAACCAAATGCTCTGGGGTTCCCTATGTCTTTAGAAGATCTTTTCTGGTAGGTTCTGGGCTTTTTCATCCAGTGTTGTTCTGCAGATAGTTGTGGTTTTGGTGTGTTCTTAAGAGGAGGTGAGGTGGGATTGGGGTGGTCTCACTATTCAGCCATCTTGGCTGCTCCCTCACACACTATCTGAGCCACACACACACACACACACACACACACACACACACACCCCATTTTCATCTTCTCAATACCAATAATAATTTAAATTTATTGAGCATTTACTGTATGCTAATCTATATGTTCAAATCTTTCTGTACATTTTGCTCGGTTTAATCTTCCACACAGTCCTATTGAAAACATAGTATAATTATGTATTTCATAGATATTTATGGTAATTGTAGGCTAAGTAACATGCTCAATATGCCATACCGAGTTAGTAATGAGGGAGCCTGGGTTTCAATCCAGTGTGGCTGACACTGAGATCCTAAGCATTCTGCTATTCTGTCTCTTCTTCGCGAAGATCAATACGGAGCCAAAAATAACCTGGTTTTCACCCAAAATAACTCAGTAAGAGTGGGAGAGGTGCTGAAGATAAACTAAAATAATATTATGATTTCTCTGTCATTGGATAACTGACAGCTGCGTTCCATTTTGCCCAAGGAAGTAAAATTCTCTGATTAATGAGAGAAAAGCAGAGATTCACAACCCCACAGGAGAAACACTTCCTAGCATCAGTGGTTCCTGTCAGTATTAGATGGAGAAGCTTCTCGATGTCAACCCAGGAATGTCCTTGACGTTTCTGGGCAGAAATGGGGAGTGGGGGGTGGGGAGTGGGGGGCTGGGAGAGGAGGAAAAAGTCAGCTTTCTACCGGAAGAACTTGTTTGAATTGAACCTTTGAAAGTTTAAAATATTAAAAGTGTGCATAGGAGCGCTTGGGCATATTTATTCACATGGAAGATTTTCTGGCCATGACTTCTGAGCATCAGAGCTGTTTCAGCACCTCCTGGAGGAGGAACCAGATGGCTGCACTTCAAATCTAATTAGACTTTAAAAGATGGAACCAGAAAACAGAAAAACTCTCCTACAACTCTTCCAGACAATAAGAAAAACAACACAGAATTCCCTGGACGAGAGAAGTTTGAGAGGCCTTTCTACCAGTTTGAGGTTTACAACCACTTGAAGATGATTTTCAAACTTTGGATTTCTCAAACAATTGGCAGTCTGCATTTCAAGAGAAGCCTCTCATTTTTTCTACTTCTCTACCGAGGCCACTTTTCTGTTCTTGAGGTTTGTAGTAGTTTTTGATTCCACAAAGACTCAGAAACACTGTGGACGCAGCCTCTACTAAGAAATACAGACATTTCCAACAATTTCCACAGCAAGGTTCCAGAGGGTAATTAGAGTTTCAAATATAGCCTTAAAAATAATCTGGACTTCTCTTAAAACTAATAAATTGCTCACAGATGTACCTTGTCCTGAGGACACAGAGAGTGGAAAAAGAGTTTAAAGACATTACGTGATATTGACATGGACTGGGAGGCCGGAAAGCAGGTTAAAGACAGTTATAAGCTAAGGGCCTTGGAATGGGGTGCTGTAAGGGGTGAGCCAACCTGAACCTGACCTATAGAATCCCTAAGAGGCTCAGCCCTGGGTGAGAAAGCAGGAGGCAAGTTTTCTGGGGGGAAAGTGAGAAAGTGAATTCCTAGCTAGGTTGATAAGAAGTCCTGGGTCCCCAAGGGGGAGAGAGGGGTCTGGGGCTCTCAAGAAGGAGATAGGAGTCTGGAGTTCTCAAGGAAGAGAAAAGGACAAACATTTTTCTTTAAGTCCAGAGCTGATGATTGCACAACAAAACAACTCATTTTCTGAGTTCAGTTCAGTTCAATCGCTCAGTCGTGTCCAACTCTTTGTGACCCCATGGACTGCAGCACACCAGGCCTCCCTGTACATCACCAACTCCCAGAGTTTACTGCAACTCATGTCCATTGAGTCGGTGACACCATCCAAACAGCTTATCCTCTGTCGTCCCCTTCTCCTCCCACCTTCAATCTTTCCCAGCATCAGGGTCTTTTCAAATGAGTCAGTTCTTCACATCAGGTGGCCAAAGTATTGGGGTTTCAGCTTTAGCATCAGTCCTTCCGATGAATATTCAGGACTGATCTCCTGGAGTTGGACACGACTGAGTGACTTTCACTTTTAGTTTCCTTTTGTGTTTCCCAACCTCAGCTTCTTCAGTGTTATTGGTTGGGGTATAGACTTGGATTACTGTGATATTGAATGGTTTGCCTTGGAAACGAACAGAGATCATTCTGTGGTTTTTGAGATTGCATCCAAGTACTGCATTTCGGACTCTTTTGTTGACTATAATCACTACTCCATTTCTTCTAAGGGATTCCTGCCTACAGTAGTAGATACAATGGTCATCTGAGTTGAATTCACCTACTCCAGTCCATTTTAGTTTGCTGATTCCTAGAGTGTTGATGTTCACTCTTGGCCATCTGCTGTTTGACCACTTCCAATTTGCCTTGATTTATGGACCTAACATGCCAGGTTCCTATGCAATATTGTTCTTTACAGCATCAGACCTTGCTTCTATCACCAGTCACATCCACAGCTGGGTATTGTTTTTGCTTTGGCTCCATCCTTTCATTCTTTCTGGAGTTATTTCTCCACTGATCTCAGGTAGCATATTGGGCACCTACCGACTTGGGGAGTTCATCTTTCAGTGTCCTATCTTTTTGCCTTTTCATACTGTTCATGGGGTTCTCAAGGCAAGAATACTGAAGTGGTTTGCCATTCCGTTCTCCAATAGACCACATTCTGTCAGACCTCTCCACCATCACCCGACCATCTTGGGTGGCCCCACACAGCGTGGGAATGCCAAAGAATGCTCAAACTACTGCACAATTGCACTCATTTCACATGCTAGTAAAGTAATGCTCAAAATTCTCCAAACGAGGCTTCAGCAGTACGTGAACCATGAACTTCCAGATGTTCAAGCTGGTTTTAGAAAAGGCAAAGGAACCAGAGATCAAATTGCCAGCAGCCGCTGGATCATCGAAAAAGCAAGAGAGTTCCAGAAAAACATCTGTTTCTGCTTTATTGACTATGCCAAAGCCTTTGACTCTGTGGATCACAATCAACTGCGGAAAATTCTGAGAGAGATGGGAATACCAGACCACCTGACTTGCCTCTTGAGAAACTTGTATGCAGGTCAGGAATCAACAGTTAGAACTGGACATGGAACATCAGACTGGTTCCAAGAAAAGGAGCATGTCAAGGCTATATATTGTCACCCTGTTTATTTAACTTATATGCAGAGTACATCATGAGAAATGCTGGGCTGGATGAAGCACAAGCTGGAATCAAGATTGCCAGGAGAAATATCAATAACCTCAGATATGCAGAGGACACCACCCTTATGACAGAACGCAAAGAAGAACTGAAGAGCCTCTTGATAAAAAGGAAAGAGGAGAGTCAAAAAGTGGGCTTAAAGCTGAACATTCAAAAAACGAAGATCATGGCATACGGTCCCATCACTTCATGGCAAATAGATGGTGATTTATTGGAAACAGTGTCAGACTATTTTCGGGGGGTCTCCAAAATCACTGCAGATGTTGATTGCAGCCATGAAATTAAAAGATGCTTACTGCTTGGAAGGAAAGTTATGACCATCTTAGACAGCATATGCAAAAGCACAGATGTTACTTTGCCAACAAAGGTCTGTCTAGTCAAAGCTATGGTTTTTCCAGTAGTCGTGTATGGATGTGAGAGTTGGACTATACAGAAAGCTGAGCACCAAAGAATTTATGCTTTTGAACTGTGGTGTTGGAGAAGAGTCTTGAGAGTCCCTTGGACTCTAAGGAGATCCAACCAGTCCATCCTAAAGGAGTTCAGTCCTGGGTGTTCATTGGAAAGACTGATGTTGAAACTGAAACTCCAATACTTTGGCCACCTGATGTGAAGCGCTGACTCACTTGACAAGACCCTGATGCTGGGAAAGATTGAGGGCAGGAAGAGAAAGGGACGACAGAGGATGAGATGGTTAGTTGGCATCACCGACCAATGGGCATGGGTTTGGGTGAACAACAGATGTTGGTGAAGGACAGGGAGGCCTGCCGTGCTGCGTTTCATGGGGTCACAAAGAGTCGGACATGACTGAGTGACTGACTTGACTGACTGATTGTGCTTCCCAGGTGGCACAGTGGCAAAAGAATCTGCCTGCCAATGCAGGGGATTCAAGAGATGCAGGTTCAGTCCCTGCACTGGGATCGGGAAGATCCCCTGGAGGAGGAAATGACAACCCACTCCAGTATTCTTGCCTGGAGAATCCCATGGAAAGAGGAGTCTGGCAGGCTATTGTCCTCGGGGTCACAAAGAGTTGGACACGACTGAGGTGACTGAGCGTGTGCATGTACACACAGCTCCCTTGCTAAGACTAGCAAGTGGGCCACTGTTCGTCCCCCTTCTGATGTCTATGTCAGAAGTTTTCTCTGTCCCTTTTTTATACTTTAATAAAACTCTACTACACAAGTGATCAAGCCTGGTTCCTGGTCCCAAAGCTAAATCTTCTTCTTCAGCGATCACGAATCCAACATCGTTCACCCTAAGCTATCAAAGGCAAGATTAATTAGAATTTAAAAACAGAATAATTGCAGTTCCAGTTCCTTCCTTACTCCAGACCACCAGGAAATCCTCTGTGCCCCACAACACTGGAGCTCTGAGATTCATCCCTTCAGAAAACAGAACCACTGAATCCTGAGTTGGGGACAGCACAGGGCTGGTGTGAGAAGTATGGCCCGAAAAAAGGATAAAGTGAAACTCTGAATACTGAACCTAAGGATTCCCACTCACCTTTCCAAGACCCACTTCCAGGATCCTCAGGCTGAGGTCCTAACCTCAAGGCAGAATGTTTCCTCTTATAAGAAAATGGAAGGGATTCATAGCAAAGACCTATAGATAGGGATGTCTGGGATCCTTCAAGCTCAGTCTCTCTTCCCCAGCACACCCCAAAAGTTCACATGAGGACAACCATGAGTCATGCTGGCTGAATCTCCTCACCATTCCCTCATTCTGATCACAGTGTCTCTTCAAGTGTGGTGTCCACCTTAATAATCTCTCTGAACTTCATTGGAGGAAGATATAATGCTATACCCTTGGTGTTCTTGAAGGTCCATGTAGTTCCTGGGACCACATTAGCCTAAGTGAGGGCCCCCAATGCCACTGTGGTGGTGGACAGAGTAGATTAGCTCATGAGATTAATGTAGTTGGTATGCTTGCCTCTGCACAGAAATTACATATTATGAAAGTCTTATATTAAAGAAGAACCAAGGCTAGTCTATTATTTCCCAAGAGAGTTCATTCAGATGAAAATTAAAGATGAGCTTTGCTAGCAGAGTTCAGCAGAAAAATGATTTGCACAGAATGGCAGGAGAACCTCAAGGGGTAAGTTTTTGTTACCCTCAGTTCTAGTCCCAAAAACCTCTCACGATGCCTTTGAAGATTTGTTTCTCCAGGATATCAAGGCCTAAGGCATTGAATCATTGATCAGTCCATTGATCAGTCCATGCAATGTTGTATCAGAATAAGAAACAATGTACAACTTAAGAACCAGCCATTATTACCCCACCTCCTTCTGGAATAAAGGTGTTTAGATCCAGCAATATGGAGTAACTAGCTCAAGAGAAGTGATAGAGGAACCAAGCTAAAAGCTAGCCTTCCTGATTGCCAGGACACCATTCTTTGGAGAGAACAGTTAAGGAAAGGAGGCTTTTGCATTGACTGGAGGGTAAGAAAGGAACTCAAGAAGGAAACTACAGATAAAATTTTCTTCCTTTATAATTTCACTATGAACTCACCTTTATCACGAAAATATTGCCATCTCCATGGAACAACTTTCTACACATTTTCTTTTCCAGAAATAGAAGCGCCTTTATTGTCTTTGTGCAGGGACATGACCAGTTGGAAATTATTTGTCATTCTGTGCTTGAATCCTTCACCTTCTTGTCCCTAATATGTATCCTCATACTTTGCAATCCTTCCTTCTGTTCTAACATCCTAAATTTAGTGTAGACGTATTTGCCTTAAGTCTCCCAAGAGCCATAAAGGAGAATTTTAATAGGATAAGCTTGCTCTTGTGGTATTTTCAATTTACCCGAAGTTTAGATAATATTACTTTGTAGGCTAAATGCAGTAACAGGTAGATGTTAATATGCATAATGGCTCAAATGCATTAGGAAAGTATTTCTGACTTAGGAAATAGTACCAGTGGGTAAAAACTTTATCAGGTAGCTTCTTCTACGCAGCCATTCTTAGACTTAAGCTGATGGAAAATCTGCCGTCTTTAACCCCGGGCTCCCATGATTGTCCTGAGCATCCGCTGCATTTCTGTCAGGTGTCAGAAAGAGCTGGGAGGAGTACTGCATGGAGAGGTTCTCAGGGCCCTTGGAGCAGGCACAGAGCATCCCCCTGCTTACTAGCTGCTGCTAAGTCACTTCAGTCGTGTCCAACTCTGTGCGACCCCATAGATGGCAGCCCACCAGGCTCCGCCATCCCTGGGATTCTCCAGGCAAGAACACTGGAGTGGGTTGCCATTTCCTTCTCCAATGCATGAAAGTGAAAAGTGAAAGTGAAGTCGCTCAGTTGTGTCTGACTCTTCACGACCCCATGGACTGCAGCCCACCAGGCTCCTCCGTCCATGGGATTTCCCAGGCAAGAGTACTGGAGTGGGGTGCCATTGCCTTCTCTGACTCACTAGCTAGAACTCATCAAAATGGTGCACTAAACTGCATGCTTCAGGAGGGGTGGATGAGAGAGGACTGGGAAACAGTTTTAAGTTGGGCCATCAAGTTCCACTGTTAATCCTATTAATATAACAAGGAAGGGCATACATTTGGATTGATAACCAGCCATTTTTGTCAAATGGCTGCTTTGCTAATATTTTTGGACATGAGAAAGTAAAATAGGATGTATTCAACTGATGTGTGACTTTACTTAAACAGGATTTCCCTAAATCTAATTCATTTTATTCTTATAAGCAAAAAGTTACCATTCTGAACTCCAGCCAACTTTTATTTAGCTTCCTTCTCTAAAAATATTGTATTAATTGTATTTACTACCCACTTCATGTGTTTAGCATTAGAACAGATGTTGGGAATGTATTAATCAGCAAAATGGACAAATTCACTGCTTACATGGAACTAAGGTTTTAATGGGAGAGAGTTGAGGAATAGAAAATAGATTTTTAAAATGCATTAAATAAGGACAAATACTAAAAGTAAAGGAAAGCAAAGTGATGAAAAAAAAGAATGGCTGGAACCATTTAGATAGGGAGGTTAGGCAGGTCCTCTTTGAGAAGGTGGCATTTAAACTGAAATCAAAATGACAAAGCTGGAGGGAGGCAGGTTTTGTGGAGGTGAAAGAGAGATTAATTGGAATTTGAAGGAGCCAGCCTCTTGAGATCTTAGGTATGAACATTTCAGGCTCAGAGAATGGTCAGTGCAAAGGCCCTGAGGTAGCCATGGTCTTGACTATGAGACAGAAACAAAGCAAGTATGGATGGCAGGTTGTGAATGAGTGGAATTGGACAGGAGCTGCGGTCAGAATTGTTGGCACAAATCCAGATCATATAGCACCACAGAGGCTGTACTAAGATTTACTTTTACTTCAAGTGCGAGGGGAAGTAATTAGAGGGTTTGAAGCAGGAGAGTGAATCTTGCCTTCACTTTTTTTTTTTTTTTTTAGCACACTCTGACTCTTATGACCAAAATCAACTGAAGCCTGGCAGGAGAGACAAAGGTAGTATTTAGGAGGTCTCTGTCATGGTCCGAGATTGGAGGATAGTTATGTCTGGACTATAGAGAAAGTAACAGAGATGAAAGAAGGCTGGAATTGGTGAAAGTTTTGAAAGTTCTGTGACTCAGACTTGCTGAATGATTTGTTCTGGAGGGAATGAGAAAGTGAAGAATTCCAACTGCCTCTTACATTTGATACACTCTTTACTTTCTTTCTTTTATTTAATCTTATATATCCCCAGAAGAAAGCTTCTTAGGATCTGAACAGGGGGTCAGGAACTGGTTCCTGTTTCCTTTTTTGTTGTTTTATGTGCCTACACAAACTCCTTCTTGCTCTTTAATTTTTGTAAAGAAAATGAAAATAGCTTCTACCTCCTACCTAAGAAAACTTATGAAAGGTGATAAATGTGAAAAATATTGCCTGTAACAAAATTCTAATAAGAACACAAGATGCTCTTCTGGTTGAGCAATACATCCTGAGCATTTGAATTTAATCAGATTGTAGCATATTTCTTTGCCCTTTTACAATGATGATGACTAACTGGCTCCCATGTGAGTGGGTTATAATTTTAGACAAAGGAAAAATAAAATAATTCTTGACTTGGGGCAGTTGATATCATTTAATTGAGTCATGGCTGCATAGATGACAACTGAATGTGCAGAAGATTCTAAGGAGAGTTTTTTTACATCAAAAGGAGGCTTCTAGTCTTCTTTCCCTTTGCTCTCTTATCCTTTTGTTAAGAAAGGGTCTTCTACTGCCTTCTGATTTGACTAATGGTATAGACAAGAAGCTCAAAAATGTATGTGAAATCATCTTTCATTCTGTACAAGTGAGCAGACACTTCTAGGCCTCAGAGATTGTGAAATTAAAGCAAAATAGAATTACAGTTCAACTTTGGGCTTCCCTTGTGGCTCAGCTGGTAAAGAATCTGCCTGCAATCGGGAGACCTGGGTTTGATCCCTGGGTTGGGAAGATCCCCTCGAGAAGGGAAAGGCTACCCACTCCAGTATTCTGGCCTGGAGAATTCCATGGACTCTATAGTCCGTGGGGTCGCAAAGAGTCGGACAGGACTGAGCAACTTTCACTTTCAGATGTAGTAGTTTTGAGTCTGCAAAACCACTCAAGAACTCGAGACTATAGACAAAACTTAAGTGATTTTATGTACTCTTTGTTAAATAACTCAGAGTTAAAATTTTATTCTTAGGAAGTAAATTTCTCCTTTGATGGGGAGGGAACTCGAAGAAAATAGAAGTTCTGTAAGTAGCTGGAAAATCTTATCTTCTATGGCCTCTGTTCCCGAATCTTCATGTGATCATTCAGTAGCAGTGCTCTCATACGTTTCCTTAAGGCTGCTCAGAATCTTGCTACCTTGCCAGTCTGGTGACATGTATTTCTAAAGCTGTATTTCTAAACCTTTATATCTTTGATAATGGCCATTCAATATTAGAGCAAGATGTGTGGCTGATTATATTACTGAGAAAGAAAATTCTTCTGATTATTTGTCTGCTAAAGAAGGTAATTTCTATGTCTTTTTGGTCTCATAGCTGTTTCTATAAATGAAGAAAATGTATAGTGCAACCATTATTTCTATTTCCCCACATTTTAAATTCCTTCTTTCATACATTTAGTGATTTAAAATAATTGTTTTTCTCTATAGCAGATAACTCTATTATCTCAAATTCTTGGGAGCCTTAAATTTGCTGTTTTAATGTATTATCTGTCTCTGTGTGTATTTCTCTCTGTCTCAGTGTTTAATTTCCTTTGTTTCTGTATTTCAATTTGAGAACATCTGCAAGGGTCTACCTGTGGAAATATTGTAACTCCTGGGTTAGGGTTTATATTTCCTCTGGCAGGTATTACTAACCCTGCATAACTTTCATTTAAAAAACATGAAATTTAAGAACAGTTTAGATTCACAGAAAAGTAGATATAATAGTACAGAGGTTTCCATATACCTTGCTCCCCCATTATTAACGTCTTCTAGTATGGCGTGTTTGTTATAACTAATTAACCAGCGAAAGTGAAGTCACTCAGTCGTGTCCGACTCTTTGTGACCTCGTGGACTGTATTCTGCCAGGCTCCTCTGTCCATGGGATTCTCCAGGCAAGAATACTGGAGTGGGTTGCCATTCCCTTCTCCAGGGGATCTTCCTGACCTAGGGATTGAAGCCGGGCCTCCCGCATTGCAGGCAGTCGCTTTACCCTCTGAGCAACCAGTACATTATTGTTAGCTAAAGTCTACGGTGCATGCCTGCGTCCTCAATTGCTTTATTCAAGTCCACCTCTTTGCGATCCTATGGACTGTAGCCTGCTAGGCTATTCTGCTCATGGGATTCTCCAGGCAAGAATACTGGAGTGTGTTGCCATGCCCTCCTCCAGGGGATCTTCCCAACCCAGAGATCCAACCTGTCTCCTGCTTCTCCCGCGTGGCAAGTGGATTCTTTACCACTGGGCCACCGGGGAAGCCCTAGCTAAAGTCTATGCTTAATTTAGTTTCCTTAGTTTTTAACCTACTGTGCTTTCTGTCCCAGGATCCCATAGAACACCATTTACATTTCTTCTTCATGTCTCCTTAGTCGCCTCTAGATTGTGACAATTTTTCATTTTCCTTATTTTTGATGACCTTGGCCCTGTACCTCCCTGCATCTAAAAATAATTTCTCAGATATGCATACACGTATTTGAGAATATATATGTATATAGGGGCTTTCCAGGTGGCACAATGATAAAGAATCCACCTGCCAAGCAGGAGATGTGGGCTCAATCCCTGGGTTGGGAAGATCTCCTGGAGAAGAAAATACCAACCCACTCCAGTGACTTGTATTCCATTCTTGCCTGGGAAATTTCGTGGACAGAGGAGGCTGGTGGGTTACACTCCATGGGGTCACAAAGAATCAAACACAGCTGACTGACCAAGCACACCTGTCAAATAGTCCAAATTACAAGAAGAAACTGGCAAAGCCACAATTATAGGGGAATATTTTAACATTTCTTCCTCTGATAGACCAAGTAAGCAGAAACTTAGTAAGGATATAAAACATTTGAGTAACACAATTACCAACCTTGATCTAATACAGATACAGACATAGATAGAGTACTGCATTTCCAAATCAGGGAAAACCCACTTTTTTCAAGCACATACCAAACATGCACAAAGATTAGCCACATACTTTTCCACAAACATAAAAATCAAGTTTCAACAAAAATAAAAATCAGACCACAGTGCATATGTTTAATTATTTTCCAAAGTTAATTAAATATTCACATGTATTTTAAAAATTTAAAATCTCATGAATTATTCATAGATCAAATAAAACAGTAAAATAGAAAATTGAATACTAAATCAGGGGCATTAAAAACACTAAATTAGAAAATATTTAGAAGTGACTGAATGAAAATGTGTCAAGATTTGGAAGGTACAGCCAAAACAGAAATTAAAAGGGAAATTTTTGCTATCCCACTATCTGCGATGTTAGGTTTGATTGCCTGGTGAAATGTACTGACCATCTGTTCTTCTTTCAGTAATATGCTTTTTTATTTGAATTAGTAATTTGTGTGGTGATGTTTTGGTACTAGGGTAAATACTCTATTCCCCATACATTTTACCTAATTGTTTGAGCTCCTTTTGATGATCCTTGAAAGAATCAATTATTATTTTGGAGCTTACAAAAGGGTGATTTTCTGTTTCTATCATCTTCTCTGTATTTATTCATCTGGGGACTTTAGATATGATTCAAGGAGTCATTCAAAGAGTTCTTTTTCTGTATGCAAAGTGGAGTCAGTGGAGATTTTATACAAAGAAATTTGGAGAACAGGAAAAGAGTAAACGTCTTCTGTGGGGTTTGTACCAAGATTGCAGAGTTTCAATTCTGTTTTCTTGTCTCTGAGACTCCCCATGGAGACAGCCACTTTGGTCTGAATTTGTTCCTGCATGCTAAGGGCTTCCCTCATAGCTCAGTCGGTACAGAATCTGCCTGCAATGCAGGAGACCTGGGTTCGATTCCTGGGTCGGGAAGATCCCCTGGAGAAGGAAATGGCAACCCACTCCAGTATTCTTGCCTAGAGAATCCCATGGACAGAGAGGCCTGGTGGGCTATAGTCCATGGGGTCGTAAAGAGCTGGACATGACTGAAGCAAATTAGTGGTGGTGACGATGATTTAGACGCCAAGTCATGTCCAACTCTTGTGACCCTATGAATTGTAGCCCACCAGGCTCCTCTGTCCATGGGATTCTCCAAGCAAGAACACTGGAGTGGGTTGTCATGCCCTCTTCCAAGGGCTCTCTTCCGGATCCAGGGATCAAACCCGTTTCTTATGTCTCCTGCATTGCAGGCAGATTCTTTGCCTCCAGTGCCACCTGGTAAGCCCCTTAGTCTGCATGCTCATCCTAATTAGGGAAGACAAGGAGAGCTCTAGCACCCTAGTTCTCAGGCTTTCCCAGCAGTAAACATACATGGACTCAAGCAGCTTTTCAATTGTGATTTTAACTTTACAAGCAATTATCAAGTCTTTGCACATACATGTGTATATATAGACATATATTTCCATTGCTTGAACATGTTAAACATCTCTGAAAATACAAATTTTTTTTTCTGACCATAGATTCTAATCCTAGGAATTTTTCCTAAGGAAGATGTATAAGAACATATCTATAACATTTCAGTGTAGCTTATTTAAAAAATCATATAAACAGCTTTAATGCCAAGCAAAATGTATTGGCTGAATAAATGTGCAGGTATATAACAGATATTATAAATCTACTGAAAAATGATATGGCAGAAGTATATTTAATGACAATAAACATTTTCATTAAGTAAATTAGTAGATGCAAATAGGTACAAAAACATAGATCAATTCCCTTCCAAGAGACTTCCAGGCTCTTATGTAGACGTATGTTTTCAAAGCTTGGAGTTTCCAGATTCTTCTTCCTGTCTAGAGTGGAGTTTCAGTTCAGCTGGAATGTAAATAGGATTATTGTAAAAGGGATTTCCTAGTCCTCTACCCAATAGCATCTGCATCCAAGATCCTTTTCAGCCCAAACACCTGATAGGCATAACCCAAGCTTACTGCTCAGTCCTGTCCCCACATTTCTCTTTTTTTTCACACTCTGTCCAGATTAACTTCACTCATAAGGAAAAATGAGCGATGTGGAGCACTGTCAAATTCATGGTGGGAGGCAAAGGAGGACAGCATTTCACAGTGCATAGGAGTTCCCATTCAGCACCCCAGACCGGCATCTTCTTTCATACCTGTTTCCTTATGTAACTTGGCTTTGCACCTGTCTTCATGTAGCCTCTTGGTTGCTGTCTCCTGCCTCCAGGGAACAATTACTCTGGGAGACATCTTAAGTCTCTTCTCTTCTTAGAAACAATTACTCAATTACTCTTCTTAGACATCTTAGTCTCTTCTCTCCTACTTGGATGCTCTTTCCCAGTCTGTAATATCATCTTTTAAATAAGTCTAAGTCCAGTACACTGAAGATGAAGACTTTTTTCTATTATCAACAAACAAAAAAAATCCTCTAGTTACCTGGATCCATATTTCTTATGGAAAGAATGGTTATAAACAATAAATATTTTTCTCCAATCAGCCATGTGTTAAATTCAGTTCAGTTCAGTTCAGTCACTCAGTCCTGTCCGACTCTTTGCAACCCCATGAACTGCAGCACGCCAGGCTTCCCTGTCCATCACAAACTCCTGGAGTTCACTCAGACTCATGTCCATCGAGTTGGTGATGCCATCCAGACATCTCATCCTCTGTTGTTCCCTTCTCCTGCTGCCCCCAATCCCTCCCAGCATCAGAGTCTTTTCCAACTGGTCAACTCTTCACATGAGGTGGCCAAAGTATTGGAGTTTCAGCTTTAGCATCATTCCTTCCAAAGAACACCCAGGGCTGATCTCCTTTAGAATGGATGGGTTGGATCTCCTTGCAGTCCAAGGGACTCTCAAGAGTCTTCTCCAACACCACAGTTCAAAAGCATCAATTCTTCGGTGCTCAGCTTTCTTCACAGTCCAACTTTCACATCCATACATGACCAGTGGAAAAACCATAGCCTTGACTAGACGGACCTTTGTTGGCAAAGTAATGTCTCTGCTTTTGAATATGCTCTCCAGGTTGGTCATAACTGTCCTCCCAAGGAGTAAGCGTCTTTTAATTTACCATTCTATTATTAATATGCATTTTTTTAATGTAATTCATGTGAAGCAAAAAGAGAGAGAAAGAAAAAAAAAGGTAGCCCTTTTCTGTTTAGTCTGAGGCAGCTACTTTTGGATTTCTAGGCTCCATCTCTGTGTCTTTAACATCTAGGACAGTGCCTGGCAAGTATTAGGTATCCGTACATTACTGTTTCCCTCCCTTTTCAGGTACTTCAAGTGAGGTGTCCCCCTGCTGTAATCCATGTTAGGATTATCCCAGGGTTCCTAGCCTGTGGCCACTCCCTGCAGCTCTTGGGCACCTATGAGTCTGACAAGTCTGGATATGGTCAGAGCCTAGTGAGCATTTCAAGTGCTGACAATGAAAGAGAAGGGACCACTAGGAAGTGACCTTTCTCTGCGTCCTGTTGCTGGAGGTCACGTGGTATGAGAGAGGGAGTGCTGGGTTTTGAGGTTTGACCTGATGGAGGTGAGTCCAAGACTAATGACTTCAACTTATATGGAAATAGGTCCCCTTTCTGAGTGTTATTTTTTTCATGTATGATTTAGAGATCATTGTCCCACATTGGCGAGGGCAGGGCCATGCATGTCTGTCTGATTCCCATTGTAGGTCCTAGATTAGCATGAAACCTGTCACTAGAAACCAGAGGTTCTCAGTTGAAGCCAGAGCACCTAGGGAGCTTTCATCTCCCACCAGTACTGAGCACCACCCAGACCAATTAGAGAAGGGTCCCTGGGGGTGTGTCTGGGCATCAGGCTTTTATTCAGTATTCCTTAGGCTCCCCAGGTGCTTCTGACACTCATCCAGGACTGAGAGCCAGTGTTGCAGAGTGCTCGATAAATATTTACTGACTGACTGAGTGAAGTTGTTGCCACAGGCGTTTTTCTCTCCTGTGCGTTCAGACACTGACTGAAGTCAGGATGTTCCGCATCAAGGGCAAAAATTGTGCTGCTCATCACCCCTAATCGAATTGCTTTTTCCAGTTCAGGGAGGTCTGCTTGCTGCCTTCTTCGACCTTCTCTGGTTGCGTGGCTGGTGATTCTCTTGTTATTTATCTGCCCCCGTGGCTCCTGTCTCTATTCTTGTGGGTTCCTCATCGGTCTTCCCCTCCTCCTCTGTAATCTTCTTGGCCTTTTTTCTTCTTACTGCTGCTAAGTTCACGAGTAGCACTCGCTTACCACCGATAACACCATGTACTTTCAACTATTCCCATTTTTTATTTTCTGCTAAATTAGTTTTGCCTTGTGCTTCACATTGGAAAATACATCCCCAGCCTCTCCTTCACTGTTAAATTGCTGTCTCTGGGAATAAGATTTTCTCTGAAGCTTTGAGCTGGCTGACAAATCAGAAAATTCATCCCCCAGGTTACAGAAAAGGACATCAAGGCCCAGCAAGAAGGAATAGCTACTCAGGGTCACAGAGTGGGCTCACAGCAGGTGGGGGCTGGATCACAGGTTTCTTTATGTCCACTCCACGCTCCCTTCAGGCCACCACACTACCTTGCTAGTGAGGCCTGGGGCTTTTTTGACAACTCATTGCTTCTCTTTCACAGAGGATTTGCTCCTCTTTAAATCTGAACCTTGCCAGAATCTATTAATTTCATCACTCAGAAGAGAAGGGAGGATTGCTGGGCCGTGCTGCACTTAGTCGCTCAGTCGTGTCCAGCTCTTTGCAACCCCATGCACTGTAGCCCACCAGGTTCCTCTGTCCATGGGGATTCTCCAGGCAAGAATACTGGAGTGTTTTACCATGCTCTCTTCCACGGGAATCTTCCCAACACAGGGATGGAACCCAGGTATCCCACATTGCAGGCAGATTCTTTTATAGTCTGAGCCACTAGGGAAGCCCAAGAATACTGGAGTGGGTAACTTATCCCTTCTCCCCGGGATCTTCCCAACCCAAGAATTGAACTGGGGTTTCCTGCATTGCAGGTGGATTCTTTACCAGCTAAGCTACTAGCAAAGCCCACGGACAGTGTAGGTATAGGATATTTCTGCCATCAGTGAATACGCTACCATACAGGGTAGCTCCAGACACTTAAGATGGATGCCTTGTTCTACAGAAGGGACACGCTAGTGGAGAAAGAACAAATAGTGGCCAGCCCATGCCAGTGCCCCCTCAGGGTCTGGACTGGGGTTCTGAAGCTGCTTGCTGCAGCAATTTAGAAAGCTCCCCATCCCTGCTACCCATCGTATGTCTTGTCTCCCTTCGAAACAATGTCTGTATCTGATTGATGTTATGTCCCTGCAATATTCCCTGACATATATGATAGGCCTCTGTGAATGCGTGACTAAATAAAATTATGTTCATATTTTTACTGAATATAAAAATATGTTCAGTATTACCAAGAAAATATCTATACTCAATACATTGGAAAAAATCTAAAGAGGAACAGACGTTAAAACTAGCTATGGCTAAGTGAGAATCCATGTTACGTTTTTCTCCTCCTGGGAAAGGAGGCTCTAATTCTTCGGGGAGGTGGGTGATGAGCGAGCAGGTAAGAAAAGTAAGGGACAAAGCCCCAGCACGCAGGGTCACGGATATGAGCTCTGCCTTAGCTCTTGCCAGAGTTCTGGGATGGAGTTTGGACCGATAATTCCAGGCCAGAAGGCAATGTGGTGTGGTTGCCTGGGATGCCTGAAGCTCAGGTTTAAGTACTGGCTCCAATACCAGTTAGCTGCTCTGTGACTCTGTATTCATGACAGAATAAACAGGTAATAACTACTTGTGTCCTCTCCAATGTACAGACAGGCTACGTGAGGCTTAGGGAAATAAAGCCCTGCAAAGCCTCTGTAGCCTTAACAGTGTATGTCAATGTGGGGATGATGGTTACTATTGGCATGCTTTGTTAGATTACCAAGACATATCTGCTAGAAATACTATCTGGAAATGCCATTTTTCTTTGGATTTTCCAACTGATGTTTGTACTTGCCAACCAGGTGCCTGGTTCAACCTCAAATCTCTTGAAATTATGCAAAGCCTCAAAAATCTCAGGCAAGTCAACAACAACAAAGGTTCAGGAAGAGGGTTTTATTTACTTAAAAAAAATGCTTCTTTAGGATGCCTCCAAGAGATAATCATTTTCATTTTCTTTAGTTATCATTCGAATAGCTGCGTGAAGGTAGTAGGGTGGAATCAGAGAGACAGAGGAGGAAAAATAGCTCACATTAAAAGCTCTTATGTGGCAGGCATTTATATACATTATCTTGCTTAATTCTAATGACTTTTATACCCATTTTATAGATTAAGAAACCAAGGTTCAGAGAGCTCAAATTCTTGCCCTTGGTGACATAGCTAGTGAGTGATACACATAACACAAACTCAGGTCTGTCTGACCTAAAAAGCCCGACAAGTCCCACTGTCCAAGTTGCCCCCCATCTAATCAGCAAGTGATGAAGCAAGGCAAGATGGGAATCCATGTTTTCCACTCGCAACCATAGGCTTTCTCTACTGCTCTACAGACAGCAGAGCACTGACTGATGCTCCATAACTCATCTGAAAGGCCTCGCCTTAAGTTATGACTCAAATCAGTTCTTTACCAGGCATGCTCTAATTTGTATGTTTTTGTTGAGACCAAAGATTCCTTGTTCCCTTCAAAAAAATCTAGGTAATTTTGAAAGGTTTTCTGGTCTGAGATAATTTCATTCAAATATCTTGATCCTATTTGTGATTCCAAGAATTTGGCTGACATATTTATGGCAATGAAGGAATGTTAATATTCCTAAAGAGCAGAGCTAATCTTTTCGTTATCTTGTTAACCTTGTATGCCCTCTATCTGATTCCATTTCCTTGCTACAGTATTTGGAGACAGACTACATGCAGACCCAACACTATTTTTCTTTCCTTTTCAAGTGAAAATCCCCTCCAAGTGTGCTTCACAGTCCAAGAATTTCATTAGGTCATTCATTTTTCTCTCAATCGGCAATGTCTCAAGGATCACGTGAGCTGTTGCTCTACCCTCACTAAACCCCACAGGTAGGACATCAGGGGGATTCCATGTGCCATAGCAGAGCTTGAAGGCCCCGCTTTTAAAGCTAGGAGTGAGGCAGAGTGAGGGCAGGGTGCCTTGCCACCCGGGTGTCTTGGCAACTTACCTTACCTTGAAGATTCTCACCGTCATCCATTATATGGGAATGGTAACCTCAGCTTTGCCACTTCACAGGGCGGTAAGATGACTGATGTAAGGGGCGCTAGTTTTGACGGTGCCATGTCCCTCCTAAGTTCCCAGGTTGCAGTCCTCTGCCTCTCCCAATGCTTCAAAATGTGACTTTATTTGGAAACAGAATTTTTGCCGGTGTTGTTAGTTAAGACGCAGTCCTACATGGAGTAGGCTGAGCCCCTAATCCAATGTGCCTATCTCATGTACTTATGAAAAGAGAGAATTCAGATACAGAGATGCACACAGGGAGAAGGACATGGGAGCTTGAAGGTGAGATTACAGTGATGTGATTCCAGAAAATACCAACAGACCACCAGAGGGTACGAGAGAAGCCTGGAACAGGTTATTCCTCACAGTCTTCAGAACTTGACCTTGAATTTGTAGTCTCTAGACTGAGAGACAATAAGCCATCCAGCATGCGGTGCTTTGCTACAGCAGCCCTAAGCTATAGTACTGATGTTTGACTGAGTAGCAAGAGCTAGGTGAAATACTCTTAGGTCTAATGCCCTCAAAAATATTGGCCTGGAGACCTTGGTTAAGTCACTTCATCTCTCTGGACCTCAGTTTCTTCTGTGAAACGGCAATTTCATAGTGTTTCTATTGCATTTTTTCCACGTATTAGGTAGGATAATATATTTTAAAACATTTGTAAACTGTGAAATCCTACACAACAAATATTGTTTGGAGAGTGTCCATTTCCGATCTGGTGATGGTAGCAGGGAAGGGATGCCTAGATACAGGATGAAGGCACATATTCTGCATTTGCAGAAAGCTACATGAAATACTTTGATTTCATGACCTAAATAAAATGTCTTCATCAGCCAGAGAGGTAACTATGAATCATTCTTCCCCATGCAATTTAGCACATAGAGGCCAGGAGTAGACCAGGGACCAGGGTAGGGGGTTTGCTGCTTGGCCAGCCTGCCCGGAGCTTCCAGTCTACTTCAGCCCCGTGTTGGTTCCACCTGCCTCCCATTCAGCAGTCCCTCCCACATCAAAAGTGAAAACCAAGACACTTTCCTGGCTGCTAACTCTACCCCTTTCCTCCACAGACATGGGGCTCAGACTCTTCTAAAGTAAATGGACACTGAATTTATTTATCTTGTCTCTATCTTTGAGAAAACAGCTGCGATTTCCAAACAGTCTTCTCAGTCTTATGCTTCTCTATTATGGATGACAATTCCTGCCTCTTCCAGAGGTCATCGGTAATTTCAGAGAAGCCTTTTAAGCCCTGTGAGCATCACCGTGCACCCACATGCGTGTGTGTGTGTGTCTTTAGCGTCTTTGTGTGTGTGTGTGTGTGTCTGTCTTTAGTATCTTTGTGTGTATCTCTCTCAGCAGAGGATCATCTTTGTCATGCCAGGACTCCATGTCCATCCCGTTCAAGTCAGTGACTGGCCTGTAGTGGGGACCGAATGCCTAATTATTTGAGTGAATGAATGAACAATGTGTGAGAAAGGCAGTAACATCTCATGTTAAGAACTTAAGACTGATTCCAGAAACCGTGGTTTAATTTTAACATCAATGTTAAACAAGGGAAGCCTGGCGCGCTGCAGTCCATGGGGTCACAAAGGGTTGGACGCAACTTAGCTACTGCACAAAAAAGCTGTGTGAAAGTAAACAGGACGTGACTAGAGAAGCCTCAGTTTTTGTATGGAGATAATGCTAACTTTTCTGCTTAGCTTAAAGAAATATTGGGAAGTTCAAATGTCATAAAGACAGTGTGATGGTTAGTGTTGTGTGCCATCTCAGTTTAGGCTATAACACTCAGTTATTAATCAAACACTAAGTGTTGCTATGAAGGTAATTTGCAAATGGGGTTAGCATCTACAATTAGTTGACTGTAAATAGAGGAAGATTACCCTTAATCTTGTGAGGGTTGGCCTCATCCAATCTGCAGAAAGCGTATAGGAACAAAAACCAAAAGTTTCCTGGAGGAAAAAAAAATTGTCTCAAGACTGCAGCCTGAGTTTCCAGCCTGCTGGCTTGCTCTCCAAATTTTGGATGTGTATTCCCCTACAGTTGCAGGTGGCACAGTGGTAAAGAATCTGCCGCCAATGTAGGAGACATAAGAGACGTGGGTTCAATCCCTGGGTTGGGAAGATCCCCTGGAGAAGAATGGCAACCCCCTCTAGTATTCTTGCCTGGAGAAACCCCATGGACAAAGGAGCCTAGCACCAGAAAGTCGGATACGACTGAAGCGACTTAGCACGTATGCACAGTTGCATTAGACAATGTCTACAAATCAATCAGCCAGTGTTTTTAATATGCACATATGTGTGTATGTATCTATATATTCTCTGGAAAACACTGACTGATACAGATGGGATAGTCAATCACTTTGGAAGGTTATAAAATAAAGGACAAAGTGAAGAGAGGAAAGCAAAGCTTCTCTGCCCAGCTGAGGGAACTGAGAGGCAGGAAGGTCTTCGTACTGCCCTCTCTCCATCTTCCCTGGGAACATACACAGCTGCGATATTTCTATAAGGATAGTGGCCCAGAAGGTTTAACAGAGCCACCTCCCCAGGTTCTGGCTGGGGCGGGGCAAGCCCGCACATTCTCAGGGGGCTGACTGTGTAGGAAGCAGATTTTAACAAACAGGACCCAGCTGGGGAGGAGAGGGCAGGGGGGCAGCAACAACCGGTAGCTCCCTGCACCCCCACCGTGGAGAAGACCCAGAGCTGTCTGTGTGGGTGTTCTCCTGAGTGGCACCATCCTAATTAGTGCAGGACCCCTCTGGCACTGGAACTTCTTTTATTAATGCCTTCATTAAAAGGTCTCCCCTAATCAATCAGCCATGGAATGTGCTCATAGGAAAAAGGTTCTTCGGGCTTGCAGACAGGCCTTGTACAGGAGAAAGAAGCTGGCCTCTGGCTGTGCACACAGGTCGGCAGGTCTTCCTGAAACCTTCTTGCAGACACTGGTTGCCCTTAACCAGTCCCTCCCACCCTCCCTGCAAACCTCCTCTCCAACCACAGAAGCATTTTATGTTACAAATTAAAATTAAACCCTATGTGCCACTTTGGACTCACATTTTATTCCCCCAAAGAAATAAAATTTGCAGAAGCTTTAAGCCAACTCAATAATTAGCTCATTTGGGACAAGAACTGTTACATCTGCCACTCCTTCACCATAATCATAATAGCAACATTAATTATTCATCACATTTATACATCAGTTTTTTAATTTAAAATGTTTATTCACACCCATTATTTGCCCAGCACCTACTATATGCCAGTCACTGGGCTTGGCACCAGGAAGTCCAACACAGATAAAATATGGTTTCATTTGAAACTGAGGTCTTTCATACATCAGTCAAGATTGCCATTTAAAACATTATATAGGAAGAGGTACTGTTGGAAGATCTGGGAGGGAAGAGCCAACTGCCTGCGGGAACTGGGAAAGGTTTTCCAGAGGAAATGTGATTGGGCTAGGTCCTGCGGGAGAGAAAAAATCTCAGGCCTTTTTGCAATGGGGCTGGAACTGCAGGTAAAGAGGTGCAGTAGAGACACCCGGGACCAGAGGCAGCAGGCCTGGGTGCTGGATCTTGCTCTACTGACAATTGAGCATTTGACCTTGGGTGAGTCATTTCCGCGTCTGAACATCAGTTTCCTCATCGCTAAAGTTATTTCAGGTTTCTGTCTCGATATTGAAATCTTCTTTTGAGGTATAGGCAGAAGTCTGCCAAATATGTGAAACTGATCAAGGCAGAGCTGTTCTTATGGAAGTGGGGTCATAGAAGTTCCTCCCCCTCATTTTCCCAGAAGCGTCTCTTATTCACCCTCGGGCTCTGAAGAGCACAGTTTGAAAATCAAGTAGTCTCAGAAGTTCCCCCCTCTGAGAGCCAGGGCTCCTAGGAAGTTCACCAAGCAATCTGATTTTTTAAAAATGATAATAGCTAATTAATATTTATTGAAGTCTGTATTGTTATCGTGCTAAGGGCTTTTTGCAACAACCCATGAGGCAGGTACTGTTGTCATCACTTTTTCAAAGATGGAAAAAAAAAAGAAAAGAAAGAAACACGAAAGGGCAATAACTCACCCAGAGTCACGCAATCACTAAGCAACACAGGCAAGATTCAAATCCAGACAGCACGGCTCCAAAGCCGGCGATCATAACCATTACGCCATCCGGCTTTTTAACAGCCCCACAAATGTGTTCTTTGACATTTTCCTAAATGGCTCAAGCTGAAGTTTAAGCTCATTAGTCTTAAGCACATAAAAGAAATAACCAATTGAGGAATTAAGTATGTCATTCTGTAACCTAATTTTTGTCCCACAGAACAAAGTTATTATAGGGAAGGAATTTGTTTTCTTGAGTCTAGCTGGACAATATTTCTTCTGTTCTATTGAATCCCCTTTCTTAAGCCTTAGTTTTTGTCTTTAGTGAGGAGGAAACATGTCTGGTCCTCATCTTTATAATGTCCATTTGGCCACCATTGACTAATTTCTCAGCTCCCCAGTTCTAAGCGAAATCAGCAGTAAAGTTCTAGGTACCCCCAAGATTCCACAGGGTTGGGCTGGGATGCTGATTTCTAGGCAGTCAGAGAAGTCCATGGGCTCACATAAGTAAGACTACTGCGAACTCCCATTGTCCGACTTCAACTGAGACCGCACCGCTCCTCCCCAGCCTTTTGATTCCTGCTCCTTTACGCCCAGTCGCTTCCCCGCAGCACCTGTGCAAGTTCTCCTCACACTCTTGAGTCTCAAAGTCTGCCCCATTTCCCTCAGTCTCCCCTGGAGTCTGCTTGTCTCTCAGCCTGTGCAGAGTGAGCCTCCCCTCTGAGGCTCCTCATCTTCCTGTGCCTCCCCAGAAACACTGCTCTGAGCTCTTCTCCATTCCTTTCTCCTCTTCTTTACCTTTTGATGAAGAAGTGCCCCATGTCTCTTTCCATATGGTCCCTGCACCCCCCCAACCTTTCCAGCTCTCTCCATGCACATGGTTTCATCCACTCTTTCTGGCTTATTGCTCCCTCAGATATGAAATTTCCTTCCCATCTGGTCCCTCAACCAGAAAATACTGTAGGTCTCATTCATTCCAAACAGATCTTCACCTTGACCCAGCTTGCCAGTCTCGGCATCATCATCCCATTATTTCCCTCTAACAAAGTCAGGTGCTCATTATTTCAGCACTTCGTCCTCCCCATTCTTCCTTTTAAACCCCAATTACATGACTTCAATTGTCCTCCTTGAAAACCACTCCTAAAGCCCTTGGCATCATCTCTAGGCACCAACGTGAAATACTGATATTCTGCTAATCCCTACCTTCTGCCCTGCTCTGCTGCTAACCTGCTCTGTGATCCTGAACAAGTCTTGCCTCTTTTGGGGCCTCAATTTCTTCATGTATAAGTTTTCAAAGCTTCATTCAAACAAAAGTGTTTTCAAAATCCTAATATATACAGCAGAGACAAAGCAGGGAGGTCACGGATGTGTGTGTGTTTAGGGACAAATGAGAGCCCCCATTCAACTGAGATGAGCAATTCAGCCCCTCTTCCCTGAAAGCTCCCCTTCTGCTGATTGGGTTCTCAGCAGGGGTATTTTAAAATGGGACTCTGACCCAGCCAAGTCAGCCAGGATTTCTGACATGCAGATGCTATAAAATAATAAATGCTTACTGTTTTAAACCACTAAGTATTGAGGTAATTTGTTATGTGGCAATAAACCAAAAAAAAAGTAAGCCTGGGAGCTCCAGGTGACCATGTTTTACTGTGTGGTCTGGGAAGCAGACAAGGTCAGTCTGCAGCGAGAGAGAAGGTAAAGTCAATGTGGAAAGACTCCTGTGGCCTCCAGTGCCTTGGTTCTAGTCGTTTCTGAGACTCAGTTTATTTTGTCTTTGAAAATTTTGTTCTTCATTGTAAAAATTGCCCTTTCTCTGCTATTTGTATTTATAACCAAATAGGAGGGTTCTAATAGACACATCTGACTTCTGCCTCCAATGCCTCTGTTCCCCTTCACCTTCCATCCTGCATGGTAAGCCCAGGTGGGTCTATCCTGAGGAGACTTTCCCGACCAGATCTCCAGCTCCCCTCCAGATAGTCAGGCATAGCCCTCTGTATGCTTCCTTAGCCCACTGAGCATGTTTGAAGCATTTATTAACATTCCAATACCTTATGTGTTCCTGGGTGGTTTCCCAGTCTTATAATTAAAATAAGACAGAGTGAGACTGTCTCATTCATCTTTTTGTCCCCAACACCTTATGAATGAGTTTTTTAACTAATGAAATGGAGCAGTGTTCAGGACAAGATAGCTTTACTCCTATAAAGCAGATTTTCTGGAATGAGTTCTCAAGGTTAGTCAGAAATTTAGCGTGGCATTTGAGTCAACATACAAAAACCTAGTATAACACTGCTATATTTAAAATGGATAACCAACAAGGACCTGCTTTATAGCACTTGGAACTCTGCTTAATGTCATGTGGCAACCTGAATGGGAGGAGAGTCTGGGGGAGAGTGGATACATGTATATGTGGAGGCTTCCCAAGTGGCACTAATGGTAAAGAATCCACTTGACATTTCAGGAGATGCAAGAAACTTGGGTTTGATCCCTGGGTTGGCCCTGGAGGAGGAAACAGCAATCCGCTCCAGTATTCTTACATGGAAAATTCCATGGACAAAGGAGCCTGGTGGGCTACAGCCCACGGGGCAACAAAAAATCAAACATAACTGAGCACACACACATATGTATGGTTGAGTCCCTCCATTGTTCACCTGAAACTATTACAACATTGTTAATTGGCTACCCCCCCCAAAAAATAAAGAGCTTAAAAATAAACTAGCACATGTTGTAACTTGATATATTTTAAAAATGTGATACTGAAGAAATGTGTGTATATATGTAAATTCCAATGGAGAGGAGGAATAAATTCTGAAAAGTTTTCATGAAAATGTTATTTGCACTAGACTTTGGCTCGTAAAAATTTTTTTTTACAGGTAAAATCTTTTTTAGGGGATATGTAGTTCAGTTCAGTTCAGTCGCTTGGTGGTCTCCAACTCTTTGCGACCCCATGAATCACAGCACTCTAGGCCTCCCTATCCATCACCAACTCCTGGAGTTCACTCAAACTCATGTCCATCGAGTCGGTGATGCCAACCAGCCATCTCATCCTCTGTCGTCCCCTTCTCCTCCTGCCCCCAATCCCTCCCAGCATCAGAGTCTTTTCCAATTGGTCAACTCTTCATATGAGGTAGCCAAAGTATTGGAGTTTCAACTTTAGCATCAGTCCTTCCAAAGAAATCCCAGGACTGATCTCCTTTAGGACCTGGTTGGACCTCCTGGCAGCCCAAGGGACTCTCAAGAGTCTTCTCCAACACCACAGTTCAAAAGCATCAATTCTTCAGCGCTCAGCTTTCTTCACAGTCCAACTCTCACATCCATACATGACCACTGGAAACACCATAGCCTTGACTAGAAGGACCTTTGTTGGCAAAGTCATGTCTCTGCTTTTGGATAAGCTATCTAGGTTGGTCATAACTTTCCTTCCAAGGAGTAAGCATCTTTTAATTTCATGGCTGCAATCACCATCTACAGTGATTTTGGAGCCAAAAAAAAATAAAGTCTGACACCATTTCCATTGTTTCCCCATCTATTAGTTTTCTGAATGTTGAGCTTTAAGCCAACTTTTTCACTCTCCTCTTTTACTTTCATCAAGAGGCTTTTTAGTTCCTCTTCACTTTGTGCCATAAAGGTGGTGTCATATCTGAGGTTATTGATATTTCTCCCAGCAATCCTGATTCCAGCTTGTGCTTCTTCCAGCCCAGCGTTTCTCATGATGTACTCTGCATATCAGTTAAATAAATAGGGTGACAATATACAGCCTTGACGTACTCCTTTTCCTATTTGGAACCAGTCAGTTGTTCCATGTCCAGTTCTAACTATTGCTTCCTGACCCGCATATAGGTTTCTCAAGAGGCAGGTCAGGTGGTCTGGTATTCCCATCTCTTTCAGAATTTTCCACAGTTTATTGTGATCCACACAGTCAAAGGCTTTGTCACAGTCAATAAAGCAGACATAGATGTTTTTCTGGAACTCTCTTGCTTTTTCCATGATCCAGAGGATGTTGGCAATTTGATCTCTGGCTCCTCTGCGTTTTCTAAAACCAACTTGAACATCTGGAAGTTCATGGTTCATGTATTGCTGAAGCCTGGCTTGGAGAATTTTGAGCATTACTTTACTAGCATGTGAGATGAGTGCAATTGTGCAGTAGTCTGAGCATTCTTTGGCATTGCCTTTCTTCAGGATTGGAATGAAAACTGACCTTTTCCAGTCCTGTGGCCACTGCTGAGTTTTCCCAATTTGCTGGCATATTGAGTACAGCACTTTCGCAGCACCATCTTTCAGCAGTTGAAATAGCTCAACTGGAATTCTATCACCTCCACTAGCTTTGAAGATGTCCTTTTCATTTTAGGGGACTGAAATGCAAAAGTAAGAAGTCAAAAAACACCTGGGGTAACAGGCAAATTTGGCCTTGAAATACAGAATGAAGCAGGGCAAAGGCTAATAGAGTTTTGCTAAGAGAATGCACTGGTCATAGCAAACACCCTCTTCCAACAACTCAAGAGAAGACTCTACATATGGAGATCACCAGATGGTCAACACTGAAATCAGATTGATTATATTCTTTGCAACCAAAGATGGAGAAGCTCTATGCTACTGCTACTGCTAAGTCACTTCAGTCATGTCCGACTCTGTGCGACCCCATAGACGGCAGCCCACCAGGCTCCCCTGTCCCTGGGATTCTCCAAGCAAGAACACTAGAGTGGGCTGCCATTTCCTTCTCCAGTGTATGAAAGTGAAAAGTGAAAGTGAAGTCGCTCAGTCGTGTCCGACTCTTGGCGACCCCATGGAGCCCTACCAGGCTCCTCCGTCCATGGGATTTTCCAGGCAAGAGTACTGGAGTGGGGTGCCATTGCCTTCTCCAGGGAGAAGCTCTATAGAGTCAGGAAAAACAAGACCAGGAGCTGACTGTGGCTCAGATTATGAACTCCTTATTGCCAAATTCAGTCTTAAATTGAAGAAAGTTGGGAAAACCACTAGACCATTCAGGTATGACCTAAATCAAGTCCCTTATGATTATACAGTGGAAGTGAGAAATAGATTTAAGGGACTAGATCTGATAGATAGAGTGCCTGATGAACTATGGACGGAGGTTCGTGACATTGTACAGGAGACAGGGATCAAGACCATCCCCATGGAAAAGAAAAGCAAAAAAGCAAAATGGCTGTCTGGGGAGGCCTTACAAATAGCTGTGAAAAGAAGAGAAGCAAAAAGCAAAGGAGAAAAGGAAAGATATAAGCATCTGAATGCAGAGTTCCAAAGAATAGCAAGAAGAGATAAGAAAGCCTTCCTCAGCAATCAATGTAAAGAAATAGAGGAAAAAACAGAATGGGAAAGACTAGAGATCTCTTCAAGAAAATTAGAGATACCAAGGGAACATTTCATGCAAAGATGAGCTCAGTAAAGGACAGAAGCAGAAGATATTAAGAAGCGGTGGCAAGAATACACAGAAGAATTGTACAAAAAAGATCTTCATGACCCAGATAATCACGATGGTGTGATCACTCCCCTAGAGCCAGACATCCTGGAATGTGAAGTCAAGTGGGCCTTTGAAAGAGGATATGTAAGGTCCTCCAATAGACAGAACCACTTGAGCAAAGGCACTGATACATAAAAGTGCCTGGAGGATTAGAGAAATAAGTGGTATGTGTACTAAAAAGTTTCTAGTATATTTAATAGAAAATAAGGCCACAAAGTTAGACTGCAACTAGGTAACAAAGAGAATGCCTTTCTCTTTGTTTAGTCTGTGTTCTAGTGTTAATTTTAATTTTATGAAGTGAAGGAACCAAGGATGATACCATGAGAGTTGGGTTTTAGGAAGAGAACTCTGTAGAATAGATTACGCCAGAGGGCTGGAGAAAGACTGAGGTAGGGAGAGTAACTCGATGACACAGGTTGGCATTGACAGCGGGAATGGAGGCCAGAAGATTGAAGTGACTTGGGAAACAAATGTTCAGGGTGATTGGGAAGTGGTCGGGAACTATGTCCTGGTCTTCCCTTAAACTTGAAGCTTAGCGTCTAGGGTGATGATTTTACAGTTCCAACAGAGCTACCTGGAGAATCACTCATGAGCTAGTGTGGAGAGCAGGCCAAAGAGGACGTGATCCTTGTTTCCAGAAATCTATGTAGTACCACTTTGTAAACTACAAATTGTGAACCAGTGGGTGATGGAAGATTGTAGTGGGAGACACATTAGACAGAGTGATCAGATGATAAATTGGAAAGATATTTTCCTCTGTTGTTTGTATTGGATACTTTCTATTGATCTGTCTTAAAGTTCAAAGACCTTTCCTCTGTCACCTCTATTCCGTTATTTGAACACATTCACTGTATTTTTTAATTTAATTTGGTTATTGTATTTTTTAGTTTAAAATTTTTCATTTGATCATAGAAATATCTTCTATTTCTCTCCTGCTTTTCTCTCTCTTTCCATTTATTTCAAGAGTCAGCAACCTCACTTCTTAGAGCATGGTTAAAATAGCTTATTTAATATTTGATAATTCCAATATTTGTGTCATTTCAGGTTTTCATCTATCGAAAATAAGTCATTGAAATTTTCCTGATCCTTCGTATGTTGAGTAATTTTATATTGTGTCTTGAACACATTATTACATTGGAAGAGTCTTGCTCTTATGTTCTATGGAAAATATAGCATGTGGCCTTTTTTTTTTTAAGCAGGCAATTGACCGGGTTAGGTTCAAACCATAAGTTCAAGCTGGCTTTCTGAGGTCTGTAGTTCAAGTGGCAATTCAGTTCTCAAAGCCATTGCAAAGCCATTGTCTCTGCCCTGCTGTATGCCCCTCAGTAACCAGTATAGGATCTGGGCTGTACTCTCCTGTATAGACGAGTTTGAAAGCCCGCGGTTTACTGTTTAAATTCAGATGTGTGCAACTCTTAGGAGTTGACACATAACTTTATGGGATATTTCCCCCTAGCTTCTCCTGCTGTATATCTCCTGGGAACTTTCTAGCTCTGAGGATATCTCTTCTTTGTCTTCTGGCTAGAAAGCTGAAGCTTTGAACTGCCTACCCTGCCGACTACTTTTTGCTGTGTACTCCCGGGTCAAGTGGTAAGAGGAGTGAGAGGAAGGAAGAAAAGCAATGAGATTTCCTTGCATACCCTTGGCCCAGAATTTTAGACGTTTGCTTTACGGGCAGTGCCATCATTTCTGCCCTTTGGAAGAGTCATCACTGCCACTGCCGCCACCATGGGTTTGCCACCATGGGCTGGAGCAGGAGAGTGGAAAGCAACATAACAAACAACGCCACCAAAGGGAATTTACTTGTTCTCTCTGTCTTGCGGGGGCTCCTGGGACCAAACAGAGAGGGCTTCACTGAAAGCTATTTCTATTTGCACCTGGTATGCTCTTCTGGGTTTGGAGCTATAAAGGCACCATCAGCTTGATAGTACTTCTGGTTTCCCAAAGTGCCAGCTAGCATTTGCTTTTCAGAGTCCTCAGACAGATGCTGCCTGCACATCGTCTAGCATTGCTAGTTACTTCCAGTGGGAGAGACAGAGATGTTTGCTTACTTCATCTTATGCAAAACTGGAATTTATTTCTTTAAAGTTATTTCTATTTATACATCACTGCTGTTTACGAATACCCTACTGCCAAATTCTGAATTTATGTGGGTGAGTATTTATCTGTTTATCCCTAGCACCCCAGCACCAACTTTGGCACATAATATATGTTTTAAAAAGTTCAAATCAAACTTCTTTCCAACTTTCCTACCCTTGTCCTTAATGGGTATATGTTTTCAGTTACTTTTAATATCACATCTTTAAGAAATCATTTGGCCTATCATACTTCTCTGGATATAGCCAACCATTACTGGGACACCCAAACACACTACTCAGGAGAACAGGTTAAACAGAGACTGCAACCCCTCTGCTCAGTGTCCTTCGGACTCCTAGGAAGGCAAAAGTGCTATCAGTTTACCAGTATTACTGGTTTGCTCAGAGTAGGAGCTTTCTCTTATGGATAATCAAATATGGCCTTCAGCGCTGAGTGGTCTCCAAGCTTATACAGATGGAATTTTTTAAAAGCAGCTCTGCATCCCCAAATATCAAAATAAGTAAGTGTGAGTCATGTGTTAACTCATCCATTAGTGGAAGTTAGAAAGAAGCCAAGCTAATAAAATCAAAATAATATGATCATTAAAAGAAGCAGTGAAAAGTAGCGTCTTAAGTGAGAATTTTACAAGGAGGAGGCTGGCGTAAAGACACCCACTCCTGGAGATTTTTCCTTTGCTATTGACAACATTAAGGAGAACTTAGTGGAAGAAGGATGCTAAAGTTAGTTTCTCTGTTTTCCTTTTCCTTAATACCCTGTCCTCCAAACAAAGAAAATAAATAAAAGACACACAATTAATGGCCAACCTGTAGGCTATTTGCTGCGAGTTCAGAAATATGCTGTAAAATAAAAATTAAGACTTTTGTAGCTGTTTACAAGTCTAGCCAGCAATCTTCAGGAAACTAATAATTTACATGTTTAGGTAGCAGGATGTGGAGTTCTTAGAGATTCCCCCACCCCTCTTTTGCTTCTGGGTATGATTTGTGTTATGGCAATGAGAAGACTTTTTATTTATTTTTTAAAATTGTGTTACCACTCTGCCTTCTCAGCAAGACACTGAATGAACCTAATGCAAGGACCTAAGGATGCCTCATTAGCAAGAGTATTAAAAGGCCTTGCAGAATTGTTCCAACAGCTAATGGAGATAGACTGGTGGGGGGGCAATCATATCTCCCTGAAAACAAAACAAAACATAAAGCCATAGGATTTTTTCTCAGCATTTTTGAGTCTGAAGAGTCCTTTGAGATAGATCTAGGCTAGTTTTCTACTAAGTTTTTAGACCCTTACAAGACCATGAAGGCTGTAATAGGGTTCCCAGGCTATTGTCCTTCTTGATTATTATTTGCTTAATTAATTCTTTCAATTTCAAAACCATAAAAGATAATTATATCAATAAGCCAATGTAAAATATATGAGAAAGGTTTAAGATATCGTTCAACCCATTCTCATCATAACTTCAAACTACTTTCTGTATTTTAAATAGCCCCAGAGAAGCTGGGCCATTACCTGAAATGAAAAGGTGAAAGCCTCTGAAATATCTGATTTCTTTGCTTATGACTGGAGTTACATCAAATTAACAGTTACAGTATCTAGGCAGATGCTTGTCTCAAGTTCCAACTGGCAGTTCTTGTCTCAGTTCTAACTGGCCATTGATGAAAACAAAATCTGATTTTTACTTAATTAGTAGTTTGGTAGCAAAGTGTGAGCCCATTGAGATATTTTTGACAGTAAAAATATCCAAACTTTACCATCGTTTGCTGCCTGGCCCAGTGTCCATGGGCGTATCTAATTCATTTAAAGTGTCTGCCTATAATGAGGGAGACATTGGTTCAATCCCTGGGTCAGGAAGATCTCTTGGAGAAGGAAATGGCAACCCACTCCAGTATTCTTGCCTGGAAAATCCCATAGACAGAGGAGCTTGGTAGGCTAGAGTCCATGGGGTCACAAAGAGTCAGACGCAACTGAGCGACTTCACTTTATTTATGTAGGTCCTGACTCACATCTAGCAGGTAACTTATCAGCCTCTGCTTTAGGAGGTGGCCCAGTCTGAGGATATAGCTGACAGAAGTAATGGGTTATTGATCTTCATACTGCCTATGAGTAATGATCATATTTGCCTGCATTCTCATTTTTCTGGCAACTATGAAAAAATAAATTTCTGGATTTAATGGGCACCAGTAGTTATTATCAAGGTGACATTTATGCTTCTGGAGACTGTTCATTCTCAAATAATGAAATCAAGAATCACTGACCATGAAGCTAGTCATAGTCTTGAAAGTCTCTTAGTTGAATTCTTTTATTTCTGGCCTCCCAGCTCAACCCCAGCTGAGTTCAGAAATGGAATATCACAGATTTTGGAATCTTGCATCTTCTTGCTGGCTGCATCTGATTCCCCCTATGTAAAAAGAATACTAACATCTTTCTTAAAGAGTGGGATCATTTTTAAATGAGAAAAGGCATGTGAGTCTGGTAAATACCTTTTTTTCCCTTGGTGGGTAAGAATCCCCTACTATGCCTACAAACTTCTTGTATATTTTAGACTTGTATGATTTGAAATCAGCAAAGGAGAAAATGCTGTATCTGCCTCTCTCCAGAGCAAGGCATTTTTACCCAAGTGAAAGCAGAATTAGATAGAACTCTTCCATGAAACATTCATAGGCATGTTGCTCAGTCACCCAGTCATGTCCAACTTTTCACAACCCCATGGACTGCAGCACACCAGGCCTCCCTGTCCCTTACAGTCTCCCGGAGTTTGCCCAAGATGCCATCCAATCATCTCATCCTCTGTTGCCCTCTTTTCCTTCAGTCTTCAATCTTTCCTAGCATCAGAGTCTTTTCTAATGAGTCAGCTGTTTACATCAAGTGACCAAACTATTGGAGCTTCCACTTCAGCATCAGTCCTTCCAGTGAATATTCAGGACTGATTTCTTTGAGGATTGACTGGTTGGATTTCCTTGCTGTTGAAGGGACTCTTGAAAGTCTTCTCCAACACCACAATTTTGAAAGCACCAAATCTTCAGTGCTCTACTTTCTTTATGGTCCAGCTCTCACAACCATATGTTACTACTGGAAAGACCATAGCCTTGACTGTATGGAGCTTTGTTGACAAAGTAGATGTCTTTGCTTTTTAACACACTGTCTAGGTTTGTCATAGCTTTCCTGCCAAGAAGCAATCATCTTCTAATTTCAAGGCTGTCGTCACCATCTGCAGTGATTTTCGAGCCCAAGAAGAGGAAATCTGTCACTGCTTCCACCTTTTCCCCTTCTACTCACAGGTATATTACACAATAAAAAATCTTGTGAACAGAACTTTTGGGAAATTCTGAGATAAGCCAAGTGGCATGGCTCCCTTATTTCAGGAATTCTCAAGGTTTTTTTTTTTTTTTTAATCATCAATAGGGTGATATATGAAGTAGTTTCCAAATATATTTGACTTCAGAATTTTTAAAATCTAGTATATCTTACTATACTAGAAATATGAAGAAAAACTTTAGAAAGAAGGATCATAAAATTCAAAGCTTGACCTTTGATTGTTCATCTGTGCAAGCCTTCCCCAAACAAGGTGGGCCTTGACTTGATCTGCACCAAGGAGAATCCCACATAGCACCACATGGGTCCTGCAGGCTGTGTGAATTTATGTAGCAATTTTCCCACACAAACCATCTGGCCTCTGCTTGAATGCCTTCAGTAATGGGGTTCACTACCTTCCAAGGTAACCTCTTCCATTTTTCACATCTCTGATGGCTAGAAAGGCTTTTCTTAATCTTGAGTGCCCGTCTGTCTCCTTGTGACTTTTGTCTATTTGTTTTAGTTCTGCTTTCTGAGACCATTTAAAACATATCTAAGATACTCAATGTATTGTGAATTTCTAAAACTTTATTCTATTTTTCCCTTTTCTTTTCTATCGCCTCAACATCCTTGCAAATAGACTGCGAATACCCTGCCCAGGTGGCCAGATGCACCAATGCGCCACAAGTTCCCCTTCCTGCCCTCCACCGACTGTAACCTAGTGACTTTCAAATGCATCAGTGAAGTACCCTTCTTCTTGTGTATTCCACCCCAACCCCTAGTAAAGGTGCTTGCCCACAGGTCCTCACTTTCCCTTGGCCCCACACCTGCTTGGTAGAATCAGCTCCCTTGGCATTCTGTCCACGTGGCCCCTCATGGCGTGTGGTGACTCTGTCTCTCCAGGACCTGTGAGTACAAAACGTTCTGCTTCCTTGTGTCCCCTTTTATGGCCACGTCTGATTGACCATCACCTCAAAGGACACAGAACTCACAGGCACGTTAAGTTTATAATTGTTGTTACAAAATAGAGTCAATGTTGCTGCCCCATACAAAGATAGGCTCCTATCTTTACTTCAGTCCCACTTGCCCTGGTCCTGTTGTTCAGTCACTCAGTCGTGTCTGACTCTTTGCGACCCCATGGACTGTAGCAAGCCGGGCTTCCCTGTCCTTCACCAACTCCCAGGGTTTGCTTAAACTCAGTTGAGCTGGAGATGCCATGGGTCCTGAGTTGCTGATAATACTTAGGATGCTTGAGCCATTCCTCCAAGGAGCAGACACAATTGCCTGCTTTCCTGACTTAAAGAACTGCTTGTGTGAGGCATAGTTCCTAGTGCTGAAAATGAAGAAACTCATCAGACACAGCCCTGCCCTCAGAAATGCTAACAGTCCAGCGAGTAGAGAGGCCCACGAATGAATGAATGAATGCTCAGTCAGTCGGCGGTGTCTGACTCTTTGCGGCCACATGGACTGTAGCCCTCTAGGCCCCTCTGACCATGGAATTTTCCAGGCAAGAATACTGGAGCGGGGTGCCATTTCCTACTACAGAGGATCTTCCTGACTCAGGTCTCCTGCACTGCAGGTGAACTCCCCACCGCTCACATGACCTGATAATGCAATGAGGTATAGTACAGTCATAGCTGAGGTGCTAGGGGAGACAGAGGAGGAGCCACTATTTCTGCCTGGGAATGTCAGAGACGACTTCATAAAGGGGATGATATTTGATTTGCTCTTTGACAGACAAAAAAGCGTTTTCCAGATTGGGAACTGGGGAGTGGGCACTTCAGAAAAAAAAGAAAACATCATATAAAGGTATATGAGCTGTATTTGTAAAACCAAGAATTTTGGTATGTGTGAAATGCAGGCTGCCTTGAAGCATAATGATAAAAGAGGCATGATGAGAGATAAGACAGAATTTTTGACCGTATGGCCTTCTAAGAGAAATGAGAGAGAAAAAATAGTTCTTGGAAGGAGAGATCAAGTAAAAATGGGAGGGATTAACTGTGGAAATAAGGGGAGAAGTTTTTGAGGAGAGTGGGAAAATAAAACGGATGAACAGCTATGAAGAGTGAAAGAAGCTGATCTGAAAAGCCTGCTTACTGTATGATTCTAACCATATGACATTCTGCAAAAGGTAAAACTGCGGAGACAGTAAGAAAATCAGTGGTTGCCAGGGGCTGGGGAGAGGAGATAAATTGGCAGAATAAGGAGGAGTTTTAGGGCAAGAAAATATTCTAATAGTATACTAGAATATTCTGATAGTATAATGAAGGATACATGTCACTATACATTTGTGCAAATCTGTAAGATGTACAGCACCCAAGAGTGAACCCTAAGGTAAACTCTGGACTTCAAGTGATTATAATGCATCAGTTGTAACACATGTATCCCTCTGGAAGGGGACATTGATAATGGGGGAAGCGATGCACATGTAGGGGCAAGGGGAAACTGGGAAATCTCTATAAACACTTCTAAGCAGCTGCATATGGAGACCTAAACAAAGAGTGAAAGAGATGACTAAATGTTATGCTCACTAGCAGTGAGGAAATAGCACTAATGTGTGTGAGAGCCAAACAGTAAAGTGTTGTGACTTTCTCTCTGGTATCAGTTCAGATTCAGGAATGGATATAGCAGGTAGGAAGCACTTTGAGGTAAGATAGAAACAACGAGAGACCAAGATCAAAGTAAGATAATGAAGGTAAAATTATTTAATCTGCAAAGCATTATGTGCTCCTAAAGAACATCAACAACTGCTACTGCTCCTACTATTGTCAGTACAACTAGTACTAGCTGCAGTTTATAAAGGAGAACATGAGAAGAAAATTCTAGGGTGACGGTAATAACATTACTAAATGATTGACCGAGGGATTCAGTCTAAATGGAAGAGAAGTGACGGCAGAGCTGGATCAGGTAGACCCAGAGGAGTGGACAACTGTAGGTTCCCAGGGGAATGAAGGCATCGTAAAGACATTGTAAGATACGACTTTATTCAGAGTAAGTAAGGCTGCAACACCCCTAATCCCAGTGTCTTAACACTGTAAAGGTTTACTTGCGCAGGAGGAATCCGGTGCCAATGTGCAATGCGATGGATTTCCTCCAGGTGGCAACTCAGACCCAGAAGCCTTCAACCCAGCAGCTCCTTGGGATCTTCAACTTGTAGCTGAGCAATTGGCAAGAGAGAGAGAGAGAGAGAGAGAGAGAGAGAGAGAGAGAGAGAAAGCAAATCATAAATTAAATGTTAGGGGTCAATGGGAAGTGGTTTACATCACTTTTGTCCCCATTGCATTGACCATAAGTTGCTTCAGGCCACATCTGGGCATATTATAGTTGGAAGGTGTGGTCCTTCTATGTGCTCAGAAGGGAAATAAAATGTTTTCCTGAAAACATCTCATTGCCTCTGAAACACATATTCTCTGCCCTTACAGTCTAACATAAATGAAGAGACAGACAGCCACTGTTTTTTCAATGAGACAGTCACATAGTATGAACTCGGTTTTGTACAGTCACACAGGAAGGAGTGATTAATCCTGGCTAAGTGAGTCCAGTGAAGCTTTACCGAAAGACTGACTTTTTAAAAACTATTTTAGTGATGTAAAACACTGTGACTCAGTTATACATATGTGTGTGTTTTCTTTTTCACATTCTTTTCATTTATTGTTTGTTACAGGATATTGAACATAGTTCCCTGTGCTATACAGTGAAGTGAAGTGAAGTCGCTCAGTCATGTCCGACTCTGCGACCCCATGGATTGTATGTAGCCCACCAGGCTCCTCGGTCCATGGGATTTTCCAGGCACGAATACTGGAGTGGGTTGCCGTTTCCTTCTCCAGGGGATCTTCCTGACTCAAGGATCGAACTCGGGTCTCCCACATTGTAGGCAGACGCTTTACCATCTGAGCTACCAGGGAAGCCCAGGGAAGTGCCATACAGTAGGACCTTGCTATTTACCCATCCTATATATTATAGTTTGCCTCTGCTAATCCAAAATACCCATTCCTCCCTTTCATTCCTTGTCCCACCTTGGCAACCACAGTTCTTTTCTCTGTATCTGTGAATCTGTTTTTGTTTCATAGATATGTGGCTTTGCAATGATGTGAATAGACCTAAAGATTGTCAAACTAAAGGGAAGTCAGTCAGAGACAGAAAGACAAATACCACATGATATCACTTATATGTGAAATCTCAAATATGATGCAAATCAACATATCTCCAAAAAGTAATCTTTAATCTCATCTTTGAAAAATGCTTGGGAGACCACCTAGCAGAAAAGACAGAGAAGAAAATTCCTTTAGGAAAGAGGCACAAAGGCCAAAACTCAGAACTTTGGAAGGAAGTTGGGTGTTTCGATACATGGGGTTTATCGGGAGGTGGCCTGGAGGATGAAATCTTTAAGACAGGAAATTTGAGCTTAATGAATGTGGGGCTAAGTTTTGGGTGAAGTGTGAGCCCATGAAAAACTTTAAATCAGGTGATTGACACGATCAGACAAAATTTTACAAGAAATGTAGACATTTGTGTGGAGGGGTAGTCTTGGAGAAAAATGATGAAAGCTCAGCAGCAGGAGCAGCAGGCAGGAAGTGATCAATCAGTTGGTCCGCTTTTTGCTGGCTGAATGGACAGAGTTGTCTTTCTACCTCTGTCTCCCAGTCATTGATGCGAGGCTGTTGACCTGAGCTGAGAGAACGCCATCATTTCCATTTTCTAAAACCCACAACCCCATTCTCATACCTTTTCTAACCTGGTCTCTTCTACCTAACAATTTTATTTTTTTAAAACTTGCCCAGTTCCTGATTAGTTGACGATTACCTTTTTTGGTCAGAAATGTTCTACAGGTTGAAAATAATGGTGGAATTTCAAGCATTGGAAAAGCCAAAAACACTATTCATTTTGAACAGAATTTTCTTTTATGTTTTCATGAATTGTTGTTGTTTAGTCGCTAAGTTGGATCTGACTCTTGTGACCCCGTGAACTGTAACACACCGGGCTCATCTGTCTGCGGGATTTTCCAGGCAAGGATACTGGAGTGGGTTGCCATTTCCTTCTCCGTTTTAATGAATAAGGCCACCTATATGATATGTCTCCTTAATTTCTACATATGCTGTTAATCACATACCGGGTGGACCAATTAATTCAGTTAAACTGATGAAATCCATCAGCTTAGAAAAATCAAAGCTGTAATAATTCCCTCTTTTGAACACTACCATTTGTGTGTTCAGCTTTGCCTTATAAACAGCAATGACTTATTTTATGGACTGTATTATGCTTGGTTCTCAATTAAGAACCTGGTTTTCAATTTTTTTTTTTTTGAACTGTGTCAGTCTGGACAATAATGTTATGTCCTTCCATCCCCAAAATGTCTCTCATAGGAGTTTGAGCAGTTTACATTGTCAGTAATGAAGGTGGCAAATTACTGGCATCAGAAAACAGAGATCAAATAGCAAGATGAGTGAGACTTAACTGGGTAACAATATGGTGTTTTTCATCAGTTGTCAATTAAACTGCCAGACTTAATTGGTACTGTGTTTGAAAATGTGATAAGCAATGACACAAATACGTACACTCAAATATTTGAAGCCGAGAGTTTTCTTTTGTGGCTTTGGTTTTTTCTTTCCGGTTCTCAGCCTCTTACCCTGTTCTGTCCCCTGTAGACAAATATTGCTATGTGTTGTCCAAGACTTTTCTGTAGGAAGGGTTTTCAGGCTCCAGTCTCCATGTTAGCTTGGAGTCCTTGTGTGGGTGACTTGGACTGACTGAATTACTGAGCCATTTGCTCTGCATCAAATGTCCACGAGGAATTATCACAGCCCTTCAGAAACTTGAGGTTATTAGCCTCATTTTTTTCATCTATTACACCAAGTACAGGGAGAAAATCAAGTTCTACAGAGTCTGTTTAACAAATACTTGCTGAATATTTATTACGAACATTTGAGGTAAGGTGAGATAGATGGTATGGCACAGAAAACATTTTGACAAGGGACAAGCGGGCATCCAGGCAAAACCTCCCTGCCTCTGCTAAGGAGTTCATAGTCCAGTCGGGAGGTATGCACACAAACTCCTGACAGAGAATCTAGGGTGTGTGGAAGGAAGAAGCAGAGGGGACAGAGCTAAGAGACATTTGAGAAGATAGATTCAACTGGATTATGATCTATGATTTTAGGCTAAAAAGGTTTTAAACATTTGCTGTGGGTGGTCACTGTGTTAAGTCCTTTGGATGCAAAATCTCATCTAATCCTCACAACAATTCTGTGATGTAGGTATTGTTATCCTCACATACAAATGAGAAAATGAAAGCTCAGAAAAGATAGGCATCTTTGCCAACCTTAAAAGGGGGAGAATTGACCCATTTTAATCCAGTTATGTCTAACTCTACAGCCTGTCCTCTTAACTGTCATACTATGCTGCCTCCTGGGGTCAGAGTAAGAGGTGGGGAGACGAAGATGAGGCTGACGTTTCAAGTAAAAGTGATGAAAACAATGTTGGTGTATTTCCCAAGATGTGAGCACAGATAGAGCAACCCTCATATTGAACCTTTATGGTATTGGTTCAATTTGAGACCAAGTTTACGTGGTCTAAGCTTGGTGAATGAAAAATGGATCATTTGCCTTGAAAGACTAATGATTCTATTAGTTGTAGTTCAGTTTAATTGGGTAAATAGAAGGACCTTAAATATTCTTTTGGTTGAAAATATGTGAATATGGAGAAAAGTTATCTTGTTCATTCATTTATTTATAACAAATGCTATGTTCCAGGCTCTATTCATTTAATTCTCTTAATAGCATCGTGTACTGATACTGTTTCCCTCCCCTTTAAAGATAAGAAACTGAGGCAAAGAGAGGTTAAAGTACTTTCCCAAGGTCCCTCACATCCTAAGTCAGATACTTGGCATTCCAACCCAGGCAGATCTGGCCGTCACCTGCAATCATAACCATTAAGAACACTGCTTCTACTTCCAGTTGATGATGGAATGACCCACAGCTGCTGCACCCTTATTTGGAGGCTAGAAAAGCCACCTCATTGGAAAAGATCCTGATGCTGATGCTGGGTAAGATTGAAGGCAAAAGGAGAAGAGGGCGGCAGAGGATGAGTTGGTTAGATAGCATCACGGACTCAATGGATATAAATTTGAGCAAACTCTGGCATATAGTGGAGGACAGAGGAGCCTGGTGTTCTATAGTCAATGGAGTTGCAAAGAGTCAGGCATGCCCTAGTGACTGAACAACAACAACCATCCCTTCTCTAGTTTCTAGAACCAATCCTGTTCCTTTCGGAGTTATTTTAAAGATGAACTGGGTCAGCAACCCAGGCTTGTCCTGCTCTGCCTGAGTGGACTGCTTCGGGAATTTGACTGTTTCCTTGCTCCTGTAACCAAGATATTTTATTGATTTCTTTTTAGGGAAGTTTCTCTTCCAATGTTCTGTTCCCTTTTGTCAGAGAGAGGCTCTACCTGGGTTATTTCCCCAGACCTGCAAGTCTAGAGTTCTGATTGCTTTTGTCAACTAAGCCACAGTAAGTATGGCAAACCCTAGACAAATGAATGGCTCAGGCTCTAACTCCCTCCTTAAAACTGCCTCCCTGAGTTCAGAACCCTTTCCGATCTCCAGTCATTGCCTGCCCCAGTTTGGTCATCTTGCCCCAGCCAGCTGTGGGGGCAATCCACAATCTCATGTTACATCTCTTTGATGCCAGTTTTTGCCTGGATGCCCTCTTGTCACTTGTCACCACATTTTCTGTGCCATACCATCTGAACTGACTCTATTTTCTGGAGCTGACTCCCTCCCTCCCTCTCTACTTTCTGTACCACCCACTGGAAAGATCTAAGTTCAGGCTTCAGATTCATATAGATAACTTCTTGATGTACATTTAAAAATAAATGACGGGGGAGAGAGAAAGTGTAGTGGAAGGAAGGAGAGAATGGGAAGATGGAAGAGGGAAGAGGAAGATACAGAGGAAGGGAATGAAAGAGAAGAGGAAAAGAGGTAGGAAGGGATTTAGGGGAGATGGAAGAAGAAAGAGAGAGGGAAAGAGGAGAGAGGAGGAAATTAGGAAAGAGAAAGAGATTGCAGCGCAAGTAAAATTAAAAATATAAAGCCATGCCTATCATTCCCAGTTCGCAGATATTGTTTCTCACCAAACACCCAACAGAAGCGAAATAGTCACCACAACCTCAAAAGTCCCAGAATTAACCTTGAACAAGTTATGAAATTGTCAGCTATACTGTTAACAAGATGGGCTTCACTTCTCTCTAATCTAATGTGTTCTCTCCACACATTAGATTTCCTGGACTGTCTCTTTCCAAAAGAGCTTTTCTACTTTTGCTTGGATTTTAGTGGCTTACTGGGGGAAATCGATTTACTTCCAACTAGTCTCACAAACTTTACTGTAGCAAATATTTGGGGAAATAAAGGGTATAAAAATAGCCTAGGCAATGCCTATGCAGTGCCAATACTAACAGTCAATTTGACAAAACATTTAAATTAATCAAACCTATTTTTTGATTCTTCAATTTATTTATTTGCCAAGTACCTGCTAGGTGTAAGACAACATACAGACATGATGAGATACTTTCCATGGACTCAGATATGACTCTTGACCTCATAGAATTTTCGAGCTATTTCAGGATATGAGACATTTACACAAATAACTATGACACAGGACAAGAAGTGATAAAATGAGAAAGTGATATGGGTTGTAGAAAAGGGGCATTGTTTGGGGTTAAAGGAACTGAAAGTAAAAGACACATGCTCCTTGGAAGAAAAGCTATGACCAATCTAGAAAGCATATTAAAAGCAGAGACATTACTTTGCCAACAAAGGTCCGTTTAGTCAAAGCTATGGTTTTTCCAATAGTCATGTATGGAAAGAGTTGGACTATAAAGAAAGCTGAGCAACGGAGAATTTATGCTTTTGAACTGTGGTGTTGGAGAAGACTCTTGAAAGTCCCTTGGACTGCAAGGAGATCCACCAGTCCATCCTAAAGGAGATCAGTCCTGAATATTCATTGGAAGGACTGATGCTAAAGCTGAAACCCCAATAATTTGGCCACCTGATACGAAGAACTGACTCATTTGAAAAGACCCTGCTGCTGGGAAAGATTGAAGGCTGGAGAAGGGGACGATAGAGGATGAGATAGTTGGGTGGCATCACTGACCCGATGGACACGAGTCTGAGCAAACTCTGGGAGACGGTGAAGGACAGGGAAGCCTGGTGTGTTGCAGTCCATGGGGTCACAAAGAGTTGGACACGGCTGAGAGACTGAACTGAACTGACTGAAAGAAATTGAGGCAACACTTGAGTGAACCTTCAGGTTCACTGTAACTGGACAGAAGGCCGTAACTCCACCAGGTGAAGAAGAAGTGAGAATAAAGCTTGAACGATGGGAAAGAGAAGAACATGCTTAAGCACTAGGGAGCAGATCAGTTTGGGAAGACTAGCATTTTATAAACGTTATTGATGAAAGAAATATAGTGATGAAAAGTGACAATTTCACTTTCCAGAGAATGGTGGAAGAGAGAATTCAGAGGAGAGAGTCTTATTCTTAAGGATAATCGTCAACTTAAAGCAAAACTATGTTTAGGGAATGTTTTTTGTATAATTTGTTATAGTTCTATATTTTTCTGCCTGTTTATACACTCTCTAGTATCCTGTTCCAGTGTATCTGAGAAATTTCCTGGGCTCCACTACTGTTATATGACACAAAAGAGTCATAGTGTTTCCTACACAGAGGTATGGTAAACAAGATGGGTATTCTTTTGCCAAGAGCCAAGGTAGTTCTGAAGTGACAGTCTTGCAGGGGTTGAAAAGGATCATACAAATTCTTGACTCGGAGAAATCTGACTCACTCCCACAAATGAGGAAGACATACAAAGAAAGATTCATTCCACAAATGTTTATTTAGCAACCATAAATGTTCCAAACTAGAGATTCAGAGATGAGTTATGCATGTGAGAGGCTTATAGCAGGGTCAAGAATTCAGGAATCATTATAAATTAACCCAGGAAACCTAGGGAAACATTCTGTGGTCAAGGCACATTAGAAGGAATAATCACTCCTTCAGCTGGAGGCAGTGATGCAGCCAGGAGGATTTCCCACAGGAAATGACACTTGGATAGTGGAGAAGATGCTCTGGCATGATCTGGAGTATATGATGTAATGGTGATGCTCAGGTGGTTCAGAGGAGGGTGCTGTGCACTGCCTTTGTCTGAGGACCCTTTTTGGAAAGGCTCTGGAGATGTCACCAAGAGGTGATGTCTCTGAATTAGCTTGCTTTTGGCATTGTAAAGATTGATTGCTTTATCAAAACTATTTGGTCAGCTTACCTGTTAAAATCTTTCATTATGGAGAATTTAAAACATACAAAAGAAGACAGAAGAGTACAATAAACCTTCATGTACCCATCATCCAGCTTCAGCAACTATTAAGTCCATATGACTTCTCCATAAGCTATGGGATATACTGTAGACTTAGCCACTTCACTGGAGATCAGGTTAGTTAATAAACCTGAATCTGAGTGTTCTTGCTTTTGGAGTTCTGCAGATACACAGAAACCTCTGAGAGGCCATGCTGACTGTCAGCTTGTTTAGCCCCATCTCATAGTCACTTCTCTTGTCTACATATGGCCCTCTTTTTAGTTCTATTCTTGCTGTTGTTTAGTCGCTAAGCTGTGTCCAGCTCTTTTGTGACCCCATGGACTGTAGCCCACCAGGTTCCTCTTTCTGTGGGATTTCCCAGGCAAGAATACTGGAGTAGGTTACCATTTCCTTCTCCATTTAGAGAAGTATTTCTATACTTTGTAGAAATAGATTTTCAGCTATTGCTGCCTGCTTTCAGATTTAAAGTCTGGGTATCACAGTGTTTTCCACCTACTCCATCCCACGTCAGCTTCTCTTCCTGGGTCCCTTGCTAAGTGAATGGCACCTATGTTCATCTGGACACTCAAGTCAGCTTGATGCTTCCAGGTTCACTCACTAGATATTTTCCAATTTCTTTCAAGTCTATCATCTTCTATCCTTCTCTATTGCCAGCTAACCTATTGGCAATGGACTATGGATTCAACGGACATGAGTTTGAGAAAACTCTGGGAGACAGTAAAGGACAAAGAAGCCTGGCATGCTGCAGTTCATGGGGTCACAAAGAGTCAGACACAACAGTGACTGAACAACAACAAGTCTAAGCTCCTACCATTCCTTACTTGGACCTGAGCAGTATTTCCTTGTCCTCCTATGTTCACTCAATCCATCGTCCAGACTGAAACCAGAGTGACCATCAAAAGCTCAAATCTGATAATGCCACTACCCTGGTTAATGTCTCTTTGTTTACTTTATATTGAAGTCTGAGTCTCTTAAACTTCCTATGATCTTTAATAACCCAGGCTTTTTGTATTGCTACAGCATCATCTCTCATTATTTGCTACCTCCAACTTTTATTTTACATTAGACAACAAGCAATCCTTGAATGTTCTGTGTTTTCTTTTGCTTTCAGGACTTTGTGGAAATTGTTATGTCTTCCTCAAAAGCTATCCCCCCTTCATCCGCTTCATGTGTCATCACCTCCTTAGTGAAGCCCTCCCTGACATCCCAGTCCTGGATTAGCTACTCCTCCCTTGTTCTCAAGCTTTTAGTAGTGCTAATCACACTGTATTATAAAATGCCTGTTTGCTTCTGTCTCCTCAAATGAGACAATGAGCAACTTGAGGACAGGGACTGCCTACAGCCCAGCACAATGCCTGCTATGTTATTGGGTGCCCAATGAGATTTATTGAATAAATGGTAGATATTAATATTAATTACTGATTTAATGTCATTATTAACTCTTTTAACAATTCTACATTTTCCACAGTGGCTGACATGTATTAGTCACTCGGCACATTTTACTAAATTAAGCAGCCATTTATCGTTTATTATGTATTTGACATATTGCAGTGCCCTTTTGTAAATATGATTTAATTTAATTCTATCAACCTTTTCACCTTGAACTATGTTTTATTATCCTCAACTAAAAGACTAAAAAGAAAACTAAGCTCTGAAACCTTAAATATCTTTCTCAGGGCCAAATTAATAATGGAATGGGGTTCAAGATGAGCTTTTCTTTCCAATTAAAGAAAATAGTCTGAGAATAGGGGAAGAATAATATGCAGCTTCCATACTCTCTGTCCAGCCTTCTTTGTATCAGATTTATGTAAAGAAAAATAACTTAATGTCTTTGCTATGTGTTTTCTCACTGAAAAGTAAGAGAAAAGGAAAGGCCGCTAACACTATTGAAACAGAAGAACACTTATTTCCAATGTGTATCTGTGAAGTCTATCGAAATGGAATGTAACTCAGAGAAGAAGAAAATTACAATTCTTGTATGATCCAATCGTTATCTGCAGATATCTGATGGGCCTGAGGGTAGGCAAAGCAAAATTGTTATAACATTACAGAATCTTTAATTAGCACATCTGATGGGAAAGAAGGTGAAATGGGTGATGATGATGACTTTGTTTCCTGACTGGGATGTAGAATGCTTTATGTTTTCACAGCCAAGTTAGAGAGATTAGGATGTGTAGATGGATTAAGTGGCTGTCTATCTGATGTTAAAAAGGGGAAGTGAATGCTTTTCTGAATAAATATATCTCACCTAAAACATCGTCTGAAATTCCACTGTGAGCAAACCCAGTCAAACATTCCTTTGGGCAGAGAGTTTATATGAGAAATCCTAACATAACATCCCCATGAGCCTATGTGATGGAGGGAAAGGCATTCTGGCTTTGGAGGTCTGCTTTCTTCCTCTGCTGATTAGTCATCCTGTGAACTGGCCAAGTGACTCTTGTAATACAACCAACAGGGCTGTTTTCTCATCTGCAAAATGAGGAGGCACAGCACGCAACCACTACATACCATCAGCTTTACCATTGCTGTTGGTCTAGGGGTGATTAGTGATCCTATCACTGCAGTAGGCTGGCCTATTTCTAATCCTCCTTGATTCCTATGTTCTGTCCAGCTATCATCAGTGATGTGTGGACTCCTGGATTGTTAGGAGTTAGCAGTAGATTTGTGGAAACTATACGAATCAGGGAAAGTGAAACTGTTAGTTGCTCAGTTGTTCATGGGAACGTGAAAGTGTCAGTTGCCCCTCTGTCTATGGGATTCTCCAGGCAAAAATACTGGAGTGGGTTGCCATGCCCTCCTTCAGGGGATCTTCCCGACCCAAGGGTCGAACCTGGGTCTCCTCCCTAGGTCTCTTGAATTGCGGGCAGATTTTTTCCCATCTGAGCCACCAGGAAAAGCCCATGAATCAGGGAAATACCAAATATTCTTATTTATTTCTCTCCACCTTTTTTTTTTTTTTGACATTTGACATGGATTTCTAGAGTATAGTTTCCAGCTAGAAAGCATTCTTACTTTATGCTGAGCCACAGATGCATCTTTAAAATGAAAATGCATAATAAGTACTTAGTCTCCACCAACGACTTCTTTTGCCTCGCCTTAAATTGTGAGATGAGTGTAATTATGCGGTAGTTTGAGCATTCTTTGGCATTGCCTTTCTTTGGGATTGGCATGAAAACTGACTTTTTCAGTCCTGTGGCCACTGTTGAGTTTTCCAAATTTGCAGGCATATTGAGTGCAGCACTTTCACAGCATCATCTTTCAGGATTTGGAATAGCTCAACTGGAATTCCATCACCTCCACTAGCTTTGTTTGTAGTGATGCTTTCTAAGGCCCACTTGACTTCCCATTCCAGGATGTCTGGCTCTAGGTGAGTGATCACACCATCGTGATTATCTGGGTCATGAAGATCTTTCTTGTATCATTCTTCTGTGTATTCTTGCCACCTCCTTTTAATATCTTCTGCTTCTGTTAGCTCCATACCATTTCTGTCCTTATCGAGCCCATCTTTGCATGAAATGTTCCCTTAGCATCTCTAATTTTCTTGAAGACATCTCTAGTCTTTCCCGTTCTGTTATTTTCCTCTAGTTCTTTGCACTGATCTCTGAGGAAGGCTTTCTTATCTCTTCTTGCTATTCTTTGGAACTCTGCATTCAGATGCTTGTATCTTTCCTTTTCTCCTTTGCTCTTTGCTTCTCTTCTTTTCACAGCTATTTGTAAGGCCTCCTCAGACAGCCATTTTGCTTTTCTGCATTTCTTTTCCATGGGGATGCTCTTGATCACTGTCTCCTGTACAATGTCACAAACCTCCGTCCATAGTTCATCAGGCACTCTATCTATCAGATCTAGGCCCTTAAATCTATTTCTCACTTTCACTGTATAATCATAAGGGATTTGATTTAGGTCATACCTGAATGGTCTAGTGGTTTTCCCTACTTTCTTCAATTTAAGTCTGAATTTGTCAATAAGGAGTTCATGATCTGAGCCACAGTCAGCTCCTGGTCTTGTTTTTGTTGACTGTATAGAGCTTCTCCATCTTTGGTTGCAAAGAATATAATCAATCTGATTTTGGTGTTGACCATCTGGTGATGTTCATGTGTAGAGTCTTCTCTTGTGTTGTTGGAAGAAGGTGTTTGCTATGACCAGTACATTTTCTTGGCAAAACTCTATTAGTCTTTGCCCTGCTTCATTCCATATTCCAAGGCCAAATTTGCCTGTTACTCCAGGTGTTTCTTGACTTCTTACTTTTGCATTCCAGTCTCCTGTAATGAAAAGGACATCTTTTTTGGGTATTAGTTCTAAAAGATCTTGTAGATCTTCATAGAACTGTTCAACTTCAGCTTCTTCAGCATTACTGGTTGGGGCATAGACTTGGATTGCCATGATATTGAATGGTTTGCCTTGGAAATGAACAGAGATCATTCTGTGTTTTTTGAGACTGCATCCAAGTACTACATTTTGGACTCTTTTGTTGACCATGATGGCTACTCCATTTCTTCTAAGGGATTCCTGCCTGCAGTAGTAGATATAATGGTCAGGTGAGTTAAATTCACCCATTCCAGTCCGTTTTAGTTTGCTGATTCCTAGAATGTCGACGTTCACTCTTGCCATCTCCTGCTTGACCACTTCCAATTTGCTTTGATTCATGGACCTGACATTCCAGGTTCCTATGCAATATTGCTCTTTATAACATTGGACCTTGCTTTTATCACCAGTCACATCCACAACCGGTTATTGTTTTTGCTTTGGCTCCATCGTTTCATTCTTTCTGGAGTTATTTCTCCACTGATCTCCATTAGCATATTGGGCACCAACTGACCTGGGGAGTTCCTGTTTCAGTATTCTATCATTTTGCCTTTTCATACTGTTCACAGGGTTCTCAAGGCAAGAATACTGAAGTGGTTTCCCATTCCCTTCTCCAGTGGACCACATTGTGTCAGACCTCTCCACCATGCCCACCTGTCTTGGGTGGCCCCACAGGGCATGGCTTAGTTTCACTGAGTTAGACAAGGCTGGAAAAGGTCAGTTTTCATTCCAATCGCAAAGAAAGGCAATGCCAAAGCATGTTCAAACTACCACACAATTGCACTCATCTCACATGCTAGTAAAGTAATGCTCAAAATTCTCCAAGCCAGGCTTCAGCAACACGTGAACCAGGAACTTCCAGATGTTCAAGCTGGTTTTAGAAAAGGCAGAGGAACCAGAGATCAAATTGCCAACATCCTCTGGATCATGGAAAAAGCAAGAGAGTTCCAGAAAAACATCTATTTCTGCTTGATTGACTATGCCAAAGCCTTTGACTGTGTGGATCACAATAAACTGTGGAAAATTCTGAAAGAGATGGGAATACCAGACCACCTGATCTGTCTCTTGAGAAATCTGTATGCAGGTCAGAAAGCAACAGTTAGAACTGGACATGGAACAGCAGACTGGTTCCAAATAGGAAAAGGAGTACGTCAAGGCTATATATTGTCACCCTGCTTATTTAACTTCTATGCAGAGTACATCATGAGAAACGCTGGGCTGGAAGAAGCGCAAGCTGGAATCAAGATTGCCGGGAGAAATATCAATCACCTCAGATATGCAGATGACACCACCCTTATGGCAGAAAGTGAAGAGGAACTAAAAAGCCTCTTGATGAAAGTGAAAGTGGAGAGTGAAAACGTTGGCTTAAAGCTCAACATTCAGAAAACTAAGATCATGGCATCCGGCCCCATCACTTCATGGGATATAGATGGGGAAACAGTGGAAACAGTGTCAGACTTTATTTTTTGGGGCTCCAAAATCACTGCAGATGGTGATTGCAGCCATGAAATTAAAAGATGCTTACTATGACCAACCTAGATAGCTTATTCAAAAGCAGAGACATTACTTTGCTAACAAAGGTCCTTCTAGTCAAGGCTATGGTTTTTCCTGTGGTCATGTATGGATGTGAGAATTGGACTGTGAGGAAAGCTGAGCACCAAAGAATTGATGCTTTTGAACTGTGGTGTTGGAGAAGACTCTTGAGAGTCCCTTGGACTGCAAGGAGATCCACCAGTCCATTCTGAAGGCGATCAGCCCTGGGATTTCTTTGGAGGGAATGATGCTGAAGCTGAAACTCCAGTACTTTGGCCACCTCATGAGAAGAGTTGACTCATCGGAAAAGACTCTGATGCTGGGAGGGATTGGGGGCAGGAGAAGAAGGGGATGACCGAGGATGAGATGGCTGGATGGCATCACTGATGCGATGGACGTGAGTCTGAGTGAACTCTGGGAGATGGTGATGGACAGGGAGGCCTGGCGTGCTGCGATTCATGGGGTTGCAAAGAGTCAGACACAACTGAGTGACTGAACTGAACTGAACTAAATTGTAGGCAAGATTTCTGCCGGGGTCCAGCCCCGGTGGATCCAGGGTAATTCGAAGGTGGGGACGGAATCGGCGTCCTGGAAAAAACTTATTTAATTACAGATATAGAGGGAGATTAGAAACAGATGGTGTAATAGGAGAATTAATGGAGAAAAGAGGCTGAATAACTGGTTTACGTGGAATACTAATCACCAACTACGTAGGCCACAGGCGTCTTTCTGTTCTCCCAAAGGAGAGGAGGCACTGAGGCCTCCCCGGTCCGATCTCAGAAGCCCAGGCAGAATTAGCAGGCTTGGTGAGTACCCACATTTCAGATAGGAATTCAGCCAGAAAAGCGGGGAGCAAGAAAGAAACAACATGGGGGAATCAGTCTTTCCAGAAACTGATCCAATTTCTTTATTTTTCAGGTTTGTTACATACCTTTTTGTTATACATAGGGATGAATACAGAGTCACGCAGGGGTCAGCAGACCTGACCCTTGTCACAATCAGGTGCTTCATATAAAATTATACAAAGGTCTTATGAGTGTCATCATCTTCTGTCCATGAGGTCTGCTGACATTTTATGGCCCTTTCTGATACCGGTCAGTTAACCAGAAAACTTATTTTTCCAGGGGTGATTTTTTCTTAAATCAGGTGCCACCCTCCAAATAAAGTTGCATTCCTATAGGGTGAGGGTGTAGTGAGTTACAATCAAGAAAGGAATTTACTTAACCTAAGGTTTAACATGATTAATCTTAAAGGTTAATACTCATTTCTCCTATATGCTAGTTATATTCATTATAAGGGCAGGGAATATGGAGATTTAGCAGCAAACATCAGCCCAACAAATGAAAACCCTTCACCAATGTTTCCCTTAAGATCTATTTAGTCTTAAGATAGTGATAAATTTAAATTTTTACATAGCATAGTGATTTATAACAAAGTACAGTGATCTATAACAAAGGAGAAGATTCATTAACTCAAAAAGTCTAGAGTTGCTAACATCAAAAAACTACTATATTTCCTTTTCTATATTCCAAATACATTGATTAATATATTCCCAGGTGCCTAAGGATATGGAGGCCTGATGGCAATCATTGACTCATCATTGAAAAAAGCCCTATGCTAATACTCCAAACTTTCTGTGCTGTTTATGGTTGAGAGGTTGTCACACAAGCTAGTCTGTCAGCAGAGAGGTTTGACCTGAGACATCCTTGTCACACCCAGGGCAGGGAATTAGCAGTAATTATTGGCATGACAAATAAAGTTAAAACCCTTCACCAATATAATTTCTAATCAACCCACTATACTATACTAATAATTTTCTAACTTCTCAAAAGAGTCTGTATTTAGAAAGTTTTAAAGCATCTCATGCCTCTCACAGTTGGGAGGCTGTAAACAATCACATGCGGCCAGACGAGCCTGATCAGGCAGGCCAGAGAACCTTCAGAGTTCGTAAGTTGAAACACTCTTGTCACGCCCGGGAATTTTTATTAACTGGAGCTGCAAGTTAACTCCTTCTCTGAGAGAAATGGTTATGGGGGAGAGCTCCCCGTAAAGTACTCTGGTTTTGGGGGTAGATGCTTGGGAACAGGGCGTTTCCTGAGGCTTGATCACGCCTTTGCGTACGCCAAGCTTCCTTCCTCATGACCTTTGCCATGGGCGGAATTCCTCATGCTGGCTCCCAACAGGTTTCAATGCTTAGTGCACTTGTGACAGTTTAACAAGACACCTGGCACAATGTAGGCAGGGTAGGAAGTTAGTTTCCCATTTCTACTTCTGCTTTTCCAGCTGCAGATCAAGTAAAATCAACTTACATATCCTTATACAAAACTTGGCCTATACAAACATGTAGCATCTGACTTTTAATGGTTCCTTACGCTTAGAGAAATAAACCAATTGTATTCTCTTGAGTCAACCACCTCTCAATAAACATGATTTATTTTGCAGAGTCTTATTTCTAGTATATGCTTGAAAGTGAGGCAGCATCTAATTAGAGTTAGGTTGCCTTAATGAGAAGTTTCTTGAATCTGGAGACACCCACTTGGCCAAAGCTCCTATTGGTGCTTCCTGCCACCAAGAAATCTTAAATGGCTAGGGTTAGAGTGTCTGACAAGGATGTCAGCTGCTGTATCTGATTTCATGTGACAGCTAATTATAACATTCCTTTAAAAAAAAATAAAGAAGTTGTTGTCATAGTAATGGCTGACTCCCCAAGAAGGATGCATACCCCCAGTTGGAAAATGTGTCAAATATTAATTTGTTGTGTGCAATGTAGGAATAATTGAGCCAGTACTTCAGGGAGAAAAAATTTGATATGGACAGAGTTTCCTGGGCTTGTGCTGTATTGCCTCCCCTCTGTGCAACCATGGTTTTCTTCTGATCTCTATTTCCTTGTCCAAGAATGTCACTCTTCAGGGATTTGTATCCTTATTAAGTGAATCCTGTGAAACTGATGTTGCGGGGAGAACACACATACAGCAGCATCAGTGGTGGTGGGGCTGTAGCAATGGTACAGCCAAGTAATTGCAGCCAAAGAATCCACCTGCAATGCAAGTAGCCTTCATCAGCCAAGGCAGGAAAAACTGCAAAAAGCAGAAACCTCACAATAAAGCAACTACCAGCATGGACAGACCCATGTTTGAATCCTCATTCCTCCAAGTTATAGTTTTATGACCTTGGGCAAGTTGTTTTATCTCTCCAAGCATTATTTTCCTCATTTAAAAAATGAGAATAATAAAACTACCTATGGTATGCAGTCAGTCAATATGAGAATTAAATAAGATGGTTTGTAATGTACTTGGCTCAGCAGTGGCATGGAGGAACCGCTCAGTGAATCATTGCTATTGTCATCTTATTTTGATAGGACTCAGAGTGGTAATAATGTGATGTCCTTGATAATTACACAAAGTGAGAATGCAAATTGGAATAAGAACTTGCCCTAAGAATTCAGTACCTTTAATCCTGAGGAAATATTGTGATCTGAATCTTTCTACTCTAACCTCTGATCTTACCAATTGCAGGCATCATCCTCAGGGAACATTCGATAAAGATAAAGATGGTGGGTTGAAAAAAAATGTACATTGTTTTGCTCCATTCCCAAAACTCTATTGAAACCACAGTGAAGAGAGGTATCTTAAAAGGTAAAAATCCACAGGAATAGAGAAAGTGAAAAGAGATAAAGTTGCAAGCAACATTTTAGGAAGTGAAATGCAAACGAATGGTTACTAATTAGCAGCCCAGAAAAAGCTGAATCTTAAACCAGTACTGGTAAAAGTTGACAAAGAACCCTATTTACATGCAGAATCCCTCACAAACTTATGAATTCACACCAAGTCCCTTAGGACTTGGGAAGGAATAAAAAAAGTCTGCTTAAAAATCTGTTTATGACACAGATCTCTAGATTGCTTCCCTCACACATTGCAGCCAGGTGTACACCCTCCCCCTCTCTGATAGAAGACTTGAAATGTGTTCTCTGGATGGGATAAAACAATACACCCTGGGCTAGAGGATTCTAGGTGCAGCTGATAGTATGGCACCATTATGAAAACAGGACAAGAAAACTTTTGTGTCCTAAATATTCAGGTCTCCAGCCAGCTCTGCCAACACAGCTCTAAGAATGCCAGATACCAGGCTGTGTCCTCCAATATAAGACTGGAGAAGGGAGGATTCTTCCCTAGAAAGAGGAAACATTTACAAATTTTATATAAAATTGCCCAAACTCACCGTTAGAGTCCTCACTCAGCAAGTTCACTCCCCTTTAAGTCCAGTTCAGTTCAGTTCAGTTGCTCAGTCGTGTCCAACTCTTTGCGACCCCATGAATCGCAGCACGCCAGGCCTCCCTGCCCATCACCAACTCCCAGAGTTCACTCAGACTCACGTCCATTGCGTCAGTGATGCCATCGAGCCATCTCATCCTCTGTCTCCCCTTCTCCTCCTGCCCCCAATCCCTCCCAGCATCAGAGTCTTTTCCAATGAGTCAACTCTTCTCATGAGGTGGCCAAAGTACTGGAGCTTCAGCTTTAGCATCATTCCTTCCAAAGAAATCCCAGGGCTGATCTTCAGAATGGACTGGTTGGATCTCCTTGCAGTCCAAGGGACTCTCAAGAGTCTTCTTCAACACCACAGTTCAAAAGCATCAATTCTTCGGCACTCAGCCTTCTTCACAGTCCAATTCTCACATCCATACATGACCACAGGAAAAACCATAGCCTTGACTAGACGGACCTTAGTTGGCAAATAATGTCCAGAGCTTCTAATAAACTTTTCTTGCAACTTGTACTACTAGGAAATGAGAGGAGAGGAGAGGTAAAGTTGTAATAATATTTAAAAGATCAAGAGTTAGAATCATTTCAGATTTATTTCAGCAGTCATACAAGAAGCTAGAAGATGGTGTAGGGGAGCATTCAAAATTCTGAATGAAATTGTTGCAGGAAGGGGGGACCGCTTCCAGGGCCTGATACTGGGCTCTTGTCTAACACTCAGAAATGAATTGTCTAAGGAGACACACGTGCTGACAAAGCAAGAGATTTTATTGGGAAAGGGCACCCGGGGGGAGAGCAGTAGGGTAAGGGAACCCAGGAGAACAGCTCTGCGTGGCTCGCAGTCTTTTATGGTGATGAGATTAGTTTCTGGGTTGTCTTTAGCCAATCATTCTGATTCAGAGTCCTTCCTGGTGGTGCATGCCTTGTTCAGCCAAGATGGATGCCAGAGAGAAGGATTCTGTGAGGTGGTCGAACATGTGGTCAGTCAGTGTGCTTCCCCTAATAAAATGATTCATAAGTTAGACATAATATCCAACCATATTATCAAATCAGATTTGAGAACAAGATAAAGACATCTTCCGAAATGCAAGTTCTCAAAATTGTACCTTCAGTATATTCTTTTTCAGAGAGCTCTGCCGTGCCAAAGAATGTACTTTCTTTAAACAGGGGGGAAAACAACAAGAGCTAGAATTCCTCAAAATGTATATTATTGATTGAATAACTGATGTTTCTGAATATTTTGAAATGAGAGCTGAATAGCTGACAGAGATTTGGATGAATTTGTGTTACCTACGTAGAAAGATAAGTAAATTAAACAACAACAGTAGTAAGACAATCATTAGCTCTAAGAAAAATACAGTTATTTAGAAAGGAAAAGTGATCAGTGAATACCACAGGATTCAGCTGGGAAGGGTGTTTACATAATTGTTAAAAAACACAAAAAAACAGAGAACATTGACCTAGCCCAGATTAACATGTAACTGTCATGAGAATATTTGAGTAGCCTGGAAGGATGTGTATATGAGATAATGGAGGAGGGAGAAAAAAAATCAAGAAGTAGCAATATCTGGAATAAATACCAACTAAACTAAAACCTAGCTGAAATAATAGAAAGCAATTGTCTCTGGGGAGGGGATTTTTCAGGAGAAGGGACTTATTACTTTCTGAAACAGATCTATGGAATGGTTGACTTTAAACGTAAATATGTAATCGATTAAAGCAAGTATGCAAACTAAAAAGCAGGAGTAACTTTCTCAACTGGGACATGAGCTCTCTGCCTGTGGACCACTTTGATTCTAATGGGTTTCTAGGAAAGCCCCAAACATTGCATATTTCCCATACCCATCACGGGAAGGGTATGAAAGAGGATGCGTTTGGGAGTGTAGTTGTAACTACCTACCACGTTACAGTTGGTTTTGTTCAATTGCTAAGTTGTGTCCAACTCTTTTGTGACCCTGTGGACTGTAGCCCACCAGGCTCCTCTGTCCATAGTATTTCCAAGGCAAGAATGCTGGAGTGGGTTGCTATTCCCTTCTCTAGGGGATCTTCTCAACCCAGGGATCAAACCTGTGTCTCCTGCATTGCAGGCAGATTCTTTACCACTGAGCCACCTTGGAAGCCCACCGTATTACAGTTATTAATGTTTAAAAACAATCACAGATTTTATAAATGAAAATCCCACACAATTTTTCCTAAGTATTTCTCCCTTGCTACTTACTCTGGAATTCCTAGGTGGCTACATTTCCAGTGAGTGACTAGGAACTCAAAGACTGCTAGGAGAGGGAGTAGTCAGAAGAAGCATCCAGACACCAACAGGATGGCAGTTAGCAAGGTGGTAACAGCCAATGGCCAGCAGAACGTAAATAACAGCAATAAAAATACTATTCATATGAGTATGGGACATATAATTTATTAAAGATGTCCTTTAGAAGAATGCATGCCATAATTGAGGAGAGCATCATCATGCTTATTTAATAAGATATTGAAGTATAGATGTTATGGCTCAACAGCCTCATCTGGGCTCCCAGCCAAAAGCCAGGATGAACTGTAAGGCATGTACACCAGCCACCTTGGATGTCCAGCGCATTTGAGCCAGGTAATGCCAAGTCCAACTTTTATCTCGCTGTCACCCCATCAGAGTTCCCCAAGGGAGACTCACTCAGGTGGGCTGAGTTGGTCCAAAGAAACAATGAAAAATAATAATCGAGTTTTGTTTTAAGTCACTAAGATTTGGGGTGGTTTGCCATGCATCAATAAACTTTACAGGGATAATCTACTCCAGCTCCCCCATTCTCCTGATAAGAAATCTGGAATGAGGGTGGTCAAGGCTTCAGAGCAGAGCAGTGGCTGAGTCAGGAACAGACTCAGGCCTCCAGACCTTCAGGCTAACCTTCAGGATCATCACCAAAGCCGCCGTTTAATCTATATGGAATCCTGCCAATGTTTTCTCCTCCCTTTCCTGCTCCTCCTCTTCCTCCTCTCCTTCTTACACCTTTTTATTCTGATATTTCAAACTTACAGAAAATTTCAAGTATAGAACCAGAGATCCCCATATACTCTTCACCCAGATGCACCAACTGTTTGCATTTTACCTCATTTGTCAGTGTTCTTTCAAAGAGAACATTTCCCCACAGGGACGCTGCCCACAAAACTGACTCCTGCTGAGTGGTTAGTCACTACTCAGACCATCCCAGCGGGAATGGGAGCAGGAGCGGGCATTTGGGAATAAAAGGGGCGTAGGAGGAAACGCTCTGGAGGAAAGGGAGCCGTTAAGGAGAAAGGGCATAGAAAGGGGAGAGCAAGATCCTCACGATCAGATTCTCTACTGAGACAGGATCTGGAGCAGGTCCCTGAACTGGTCTGCTGTACTGAATACAAGTTGAGCTTGAAGTCTGGAGGCAAAGGTTGGAACCTTGTAATTAGCTGTAATGACCTAGAATGAGGTTCCTTCTCATCCCTGAGCTTTGGTTTTAGCTTGCTTTATAAACCAGATTAAGGCTTTCCTGGTGATTCAGTGGTAAAGAATCAGCCTTCAATGAAGGAGACACAGGAGACGTGGGTTGGAAGGATCCCCTGGAGGAGGGCATGGCAACCCACGCCAATGTTTTAGCCTGGAGAATCCCACGGACAGAGGAGCCTGGCAGGCTACAGTCCCTAGTGTCACAAAGAGTCAGACACGACTAAAGTGACTTAGTATGCACACATGCTGCTGCTGTGGTAAGTTGCTTCAGTCGTGTCTGACTCTGCGACCCCATAGACGGCAGCCCACCAGGCTCCCTGTCCCTGGGATTCTCCAGGCAAGAACACTGGAGTGGGCTGCCATTTCCTTCTCCAACTAGATTAAATAAAGCAGTGCATGTGAACCAGCTTAGTGAACGGTGCTAAGTAAATAAGTTGTAATCACTTGGATCTGAGTGTGGCAAGCTTTTTAGAAACACTGATGCTACTGCCCCATCTCCAGAAATTCTTATGTAGGTGGTCTGGGGTCCAGGCACTATGATTTAGTGGATAACTTAGAATGTGACGCCAAGACTGGAAACCGCTGGGTTAGAAAACAGTGCCGTTGTTCACAGTGCGCTTATACTCTGGGAACCCTTCTGCACCAGGTGTCCTCTGTCACGGCTCCTTCCCCACCTCTGCTGCCACTCGCTAAAGTAGAACCGCACTAGGAAGTATACTCCATTCCAAGCCTGGAGTACCTCACCATTATTTAATCATCTCATTTCTCTATTGTTCATTTCTGTGTCCCTACTCACTGGAAAAGACTCTGAGGCTGGGAGGGATTGGGGGAGGAGGAGAAGGGGACGACAGAGGGTGAGATGGCTGGATGGCATCACTGACTCGATGGACGTGAGTCTGAGTGAACTCCGGGAGTTGGTGATGGACAGGGAGGCCTGGCGTGCTGCAATTCATGGGGTCGCAAAGAGTCGGACACGACTGAGCGACTGAACCGAACTGAGCTGAATAATTCACACTAGAAAGACTGCTTCCTGGGAGTGCCTCAGATTCTCAATCTCTCTGTCACTAGTCAGAGATGAGCCCTTGTGCACAGATTTTCTGTTTCCATCACAGAGTTCAACAGCTGTCATTCTTCCCTGCTAGCTCCTTATATGCCTAATTGCTGCCATACTGATCTATGTAATTTGGGATTGGTAGGAATTGTGACTCATATGCAAATACCTTTGAAAAGAAGTGTGGGAGGGATTTTATATTGGTTTTAGCAGGGCAAAAGAATTATTTCCCAAGTGAATATAACTCTTCTTACAAAAATATTTTTTTCTGGTGCATTTATTTCCCCTTTTTTAAAAAACTACCAGTATCCCAGAATTAAACCAGTTTGCTTCATTTTGCAATTTAAACTCTTCCTTTCTTCTCTTCTTCCTTTCTACTTTCCCTCCGTCCTTCCTTTTTTGCTCTTTTCCTTCTTTATTTCTTCCCTTCCTCTCCTTCCCCACTTCCTTCCTCCTCCTGTTAAAAAAAATTATTCATGACACTTGTGAAAGATGCTAAGGCAGATTTTATTCAAAAGCAACTATAGGACAGTTGTAGGAACCACTGCAATAAAGTTTTACAGTAGAAGAGAGAGATTGCGCCCAACTCAATACAACAAAGAAAAGTGGGAACTTACAGCCAAAGAGCAAGTTGGGAATCAGTGATGGAAAATTACTAAGAGAAAGCATCAGAGATAAAGGGGGATTCTGATGGCAGACCAGAGTGACCAAGCTTCATCTGTGGGATGGTGAAGTATGATGAACCTGAATGAATATGGAGGAAGGTCAGACATGGAAGATGGGAGGTTCTAGCTAAACCAACTTCACAAAATTCTTGCTGAAATTGGACAATGTAAAGACAAACAAAGAAGCCTAAAAGTGAGGGTCTACCTGGGAAGAGAATTCAGAATTCTGATCTGATCAGAGGTTGGTCAAGGAGAGAATATTTGTCACCTCTCCCCCTCTGCTCTCTTCTTCTCTGCTTTTCCCTCCTGCCTCTATTCCTTCCTGCAAAATATTTACTGAACTCTTACCATCTATCTAGTGCCCCACTGAGTACGGAAACTGGAAAGATGTATAAGAAAGTGTTCTGTCCTTTATGGAACTCCTGGTCTTGGATTAGAGAGCAACAAACACAATACAATTGGAAAGAGGTTATAATGGAGTTCTACAAACTTCTGCAGGAACATTCCACCTTTGTTTGGTGTAGGTACTGGGGGAATGCTTTAGGTGAATTTGGAAGAGTGGGAACAAGATGTCTTCAGGCAGAGACTGGAGGAAAGGCATTCTGAACAAAGGGACAGTAGGTGTGAAAGCCCATGGTGTGAACTAACAGGTGTGTTAGGAAAATTGCCTTGGTAGTTCCAAGAATAGGAGGGTTTTCTTAAGGGAGAAAAGATAATGAAGAGGGTTACTGTTTAGCACTGGCTGGTGGGAAAAATTCTTCGGGGAAATGTCAGGTAGCATGTTTTCCATCTTAATTCACTTTGGTCCGAGGTCTGTTTGGTTTCCCATTTCTCAGCTTCTCAAGTTCTATTTTCTTAGCATTTATAGAAGCATTCAGCTTCAGACTTTTCCAAGCCCACTCTTCCTGCTCATCCTTGTATTTACTGTGTTCCAGACATACAGCCCTCCTTCCTTTTCTTGTCTGTAGACTCATGCTTGTCTCAGAGCCTTTGCTTTGCTATTTCCTTTGCTTAAAACTCCCAGATCTTGACATGGTTGCCTCCTTCTTCTCATCCAGGTCTGTAGTCAAAGAGTGCCTTACCAACCACTCCATCTGCAGTACCCTCCCCCATCTAGTTACCCTCCCCAAACTCACCTTGTAAAACTTTCTCTATGACCTTCACTATTGTATCAGTTGATCTTGTTTGCTTGTTCATGTTTATTGTCCATCTTCCTCTTCTAGAGTGGAAACTCCATGAGGGCAGGCTTTTCTTACTTTCCTGCCAAATTCCCAGAGCTCAGCCAGTGCAAGGCCCTCAATAAGTGTTCAAGATTGCACCCATCCCTTCCAGGGACCAGAATATTCACACCCACCACCCCTATTCCCAGAGCCAAGGTATCTCAAAAGGAAGATCAGAATTGTTATTGATGAGCATGGGAAGAAGACAAAAAGAAATTGAGAGCCCTAAGGAGTACCCTGGCTCAGCAAGGTCTGATGAAATGCCCCTGCACTGGAATAGAGGGCTTGTCCACCTACACCCAGCGTGCAGGAGTCTCCCAGATCCTACGTGTTCCTCCCTCCAGGCAATGCTGGAGGCTCGGCTGCCTCTCTGCCCTGATTTTCCAGTTTGCCACATCCTGCTTCCTGGTAGATTTTCTCTTTGGCGTTGTCAATTCTATAGTCATACTGCTGCAACTGTGGAAGCAGAAGATGCCTCATCTTCACACTCTCAGGATTCAGGTCAAGTGCACAAGGTCATCTTTAGAGTGAGAGGAAAACATGTTTCATAGCCCCAAGGGGATCAAAGAGTTAGAGGAGGTGCAAGACTGGAGTGAGGAGGGAAATCCAAGAGCAACTATAACCCTGAGCCATTTGGCAGATTAGTTAGTTTTTTTTTTTCCCCTAACTAAATTTGAGGGTTTTAGAAGTGTCTTTTTTGTTATATTTCAAAGCTAAATAAATTCTACTAATGAAAGCATCTTCCAAACACTATTTTCTTTGGTTCCAAAAGAAATCTATTCAAAATCTTTTTTAAAAAGGGAAAAAGCAAATAATCTGAGGAATGTGTTCATTTTATCTTGCTTCCAAGGAAAGAAGACTTTGTATCCACTAAGAACAGTCATCTTTCTGGGCCTGGAGTGTTCATGAGCAAATCCTGTAGCTAAAGGCAAATTTCCATTTCAGCCTCCTAGTCGGCCTAAATTACCTGGCAGAAATTGTGGAAGGTGATGCCAAGTGGTATTTGAACCTGTCATTTTCTCTTACTGTTTTGGGGATTCAGATATTTTCTACTCTAATGTGGCAAAATATTCAATCAGCTTAAATTATGCGTGCACTCCAGATCAAGCCAGCTAGATGTCAGGAGCAATTCAATATTTTTTTGAATTTGGGAGACTGAAAGCCAGCAAGATAAAAGTTCAGAATAGCTAGATACAAATTAACTTTGCAATATAGGGAAAAACAAGCACAGAAGTGAGAAAACTTTTTCTCCTTGACTAGACCAATTTCTGGGCTCACTAGACAACTTTCATTAGTAACATTCTAGTATTTTATATTTGTCACCCACTTTGTGATTGTGACAATATTACCACTTCTCTGTGTCATTGCATTCATTTTTCAGGGGAGGAAACTTTGGCAGGGTCAAATTGTCTCTCTAGATGGATCTGGTACTTCTGGTTACCATAACTGGTATAATTGATTAATTCTGGGAATTCAAAAATCATCTTCTAAGTGACAGAAACTTAGCTAGGGTGAAATGTGGGTACTGCCTGCAAGCCATTCCTAAACTCTTGATTTGTAGTGAAGTCACTCTGATTCAAAGTAGACCGTGACAATGGTCAGGGAAACGTGCAAACCAAAGGCTCATGGTAGGAGTCTGGGAAAAGGCGATTAATTGCAAGTCAAGGATCCAAAGAGAAGTCAGAGACTGTTAACAACCTGTTAGGTAAATATAGATAGGCAGGTATTTTAGACAGGATAAACAGCTTGAGCAAAGGCATTTTTGTTGTTGCTGTTCACTTGCCCAGTCATGTCTGACTCTTTTGGGACCCCGTGGGCTGTAGCCCACTAGGTTCCTCCATAGATGGGATTTTCCAAGAAAGAATATTGGAGTGGGTTGCCATTTTTTACTTCAGGAGATCTTCTCAACCAAGGGATCGAACTCACATCTCCTGCATTGCAGGTGAATTCTTTACTGCTGAGCCACCAGGGAGCAAAGTATGGCACTGTACAAAATCAGGTGCACGGTGGCACCAGGGGTAAACCAGTGTGGTGAGACTTGGGGAGGAGGTGCTGAATGAAAGAAGGAGAGATGAGCAGAAGACAATAAGCCTTAGAAAAGACTAGGGCAGACTTGGGGGGACAACTGAGAGAGTTGATCAGTATCTAACAAGTGACAGAGAGCCACCCAAAGCTTCTGAGAAAGGTGTGACAGAACTAGTTTTGGAAGATAATTTTACCTTCAGAGTCACAGGGCCTGGGCCTTGGGAAGTGGCTGTCAGAATGGCATGGAGTACTGACATTCTCTACCTCTGACCCCTGTGTTTGGCCATCCTGTTAGGTGGGGGTTGCTAGGGACAGAGATGCAAACCACGTTGTCTTGTTTCAAGGAATTCACAGTGGACTAAGGCCATGTATAATCTGTCTTTCTTTCATGGACTTCTGCTCACGTTGCCAATGACTGTGTCCCGACAGCTAATAACTAACCCTTTGAGAAAAAGTGAAAAATTCTGATGGTCATCCAGAATTGGAATTTCTGGATAGTTTGATATTTTGGAAAGCACTCAAAGGAAACAATGATTATTCTTTGTATTCAAATCTTTGCTAAAAACAAACACCAAAACCCATTTTTTCAAAAGGGGATATCATTTTTATCTCCAGCAATTTCAATTCAGAGAATCTAGGTTCTGATCCTGTGGTTTATCTGCTCTGGACTTCATTTTCCTTATTTGTAAGTGATAATCTACAGTCTTTCCTCTTCAAATGAGATGATGAATATTAAAGTATTGTGTGGAAAAAAAGTGAATTTCAATTGCTAAAAGAGTCTTTAATGTCTGAGCTAACATGGAGAACTGAATTTTTAAAATTCAGTCTGTTTCCAGTATTAAATAATGTCAAACAGCCAAAGGGTGAGCATGTACACTTGCATGCACATGTGTGTGCAACACGACACTGGAGAACCAATTTACAGACTGTTCACGCTTCTTCCAAATATTTTGTACATTAAAGAAAAAAATCAGATAGAGAACTCCAGAAAACAAGATATGAGTTTATCAAAATTCATATTCATATCAATCAGCAAGCCTAAAAAACACATGAAAAAAACTGAAATATAGTTGGTTTATAATGTTTTACATGTACAGCAAAGTACATATATTTAACGGAATCCATAAATTCTTTTTCAGATCCTTTTCTATTATCAGTTGTTACAAGATATTGAACATAGTTCCCTGTGCTACAGAGTAGGTCCTTGCTACCTATTTTATACATAGTAGTGAATATATGTTAATTGCAATGCCTGATTTATCCCTCCCCTACTTCCTCTTTGGTAACCATAAGTTTGTTTTCTATTTCTGTGAGTCTATTTATGTTTTGTAAATAAGTTCACTTGTATCATTTGTTTAGATTCCACATATAAGTGACAGCGTATAAAATTTGTCTTCCTCTGTCTGACTTAATTCCCTTAGTATGATAATCTCTAGGTCCATCCACGGTGCTGTCAATGGTATTGTTTCATTGCTTTTTATGGCTGAGCAGAATTCCACTGTGTGTGTATACCACGCCTTCTTTATCCACTCATCTGTTGATGGTCATTTAGGTTTCTTCCATGTCTTGACTATTTAAATAGTGCTTCTCTGAATACTAGAGTTCACGTATCTTTTCAAATTGGAATTCTCATCTTTTCTGGCTATATAGCCAGGAGTGAGATTGTTGGATCATTTGTTGTTGTTCACTTGCCGAGCCGTGTCTGACTCTTTGCGACCCCATGAACTGCAGCACGCCACGCTTCCCTGTCCCTTGCCATCTCCCAGAGTTTGTTCAGACTCATGTACATTCAGTCCTTTAAGTTTCTAAAAGAAAAACTTGAGAGAAACTTGTCATTGAAATAATTCTTGCCACCACTGATATGCATTTCTCTCTCTTTCTTTGGTATTTATACTGTGTTTGCCTTAAAAGTTATTGGAAATTCTCTGGTCTAACTTGAGGCCACTTTTATGCAAAGATTCCATGTGGACTCAAAAATGATATGCATTTTCCTATTGCTGAATGCTGTATGTATGTATTTAGGTGCTTACAAGTTTATAATTATTTCCTTAGAGAATTACAGCTTTATCAATGTTTATTAACTAACCTTCTTTATCTCTAGTAACACTTTTAACACCAAATCTACCCTGTTTGATTTTTCCCTAGAATTTCTTTGTCCATTAGTTTCTCTTAACATTTATCTGCCTTTATGCTTTAGTTTTATGTTTTACCATATAGGCTGAGTTTGCATTGAAACATGTATACTATCATGTAAGAATCGAATCGCCAGTCTATGTCCAATGCAGGATACAGCATGCTTGGGGCTGGTGCATGGGGATGACCCAGAGGGATGTTGTGGGGAGGGAGGTGGGAGGGGGGTTCATGTTTGGGATCGCATGTACACCCATGGTAGATTCATGTCAATGTATGGCAAAACCAATACAGTATTGTAAAATAAAGTAAAAATAAAAATTAAAAAAATTAAAAAAAAAGAACAGGTGGCAAGAATACATAGAAAAACTGTACAGAAAAGATCTTCACGACCCAGATAATCACGATGGTTTGATCACTTACATAGAGCCAGACATCCTGGAATGCAAAATCAAGTGGGCCTTGAGGAAGCATCACTATGAACAAAGTTAGTTGAGGTGATGGAATTCCAGTTGAGCTATCTCAAATTCTGAAAGATGATGCTGTGAAAATGCTGCACTTGATATGCCAGCAAATTTGGAAAACTCAGCAGTGACCACAGGACTGGAAAAGGTCCGTTTTCATTCCAATCCCAAAGAAAGGCAATGCCAAAGAAGGCTCAAACTACCGCACAATTTCACTCATCTCACACGCTAGTAAAGTAATGCTCAAAATTCTCCAAGCCAGGCTTCAGCAATACGTGAACCATGAACTTCCAGATGTTCAAGCTGGTTTTAGAAAAGGCAGAGGAACCAGAGATCAAATTGCCAACATCCGCTGGATCATCAAAAAAGCAAGAGAGTTCCAGAAAAACATCGATTTCTGCTTTATTGACTGTGCCAAAGCCTTAGACTGTGTGGATCACAATAGACTGTGTGGATCACAATAAACTGTGGAAAATTCTGAAAGAGATGGGAATACCAGACCATCTGACCTGCCTCTTGAGAAACCTGAATGCAGGTCAAGAAGCAACAGTTAAAATTGGACATGGAAGAACAGACTGGTTCCAAATAGGAAAAGGAGTACGTCAAGGCTGTATATTGTCACCTTGCTTATTTTACTTATATGCAGAGTACATCAAGAGAAATGCTAGGCTGGAGGAAGCACAAGCTGGAATCAAGATTGCTGGGAGAAGTATCAATAACCTCAGATATGCAAATAACATCACCTTTATGGCAGAAAGTGAAGAACTAAAGAGCCTCTTGATGAAAGTAAAAAAGGAGAGTGGAAAAGTTGGCTTAAAGCTCAACATTCAGAAAATTGACATCATGGCATCTGGTCCCATCACTTCATGGCAAATAGATGGAGAAACAGTGGAAACAGTGACAGACTTTATTTTACCTAAACAGCATATTCAAAAGCAGAGACATTACTTTGCCAACAATGGTCCATCTAGTCAAGGCTATGGTTTTTCCAGTAGTCATGTATGGATGTGAGAGTTGGACTCTAAAGAAAACTTGGCACCGAAGAATTGATGCTTTTGAACTGTGGTGTTGGAGAAGACTCTTGAGAGTCCCTTGGACAGCAAGGAGATCCAACCAGTCCATCCTAAAGGAGATCAATCCTGAGTGTTCATTGGAAGGACTGATGTTGAAGCTGAAACTCCAATAATTTGGCCACCTGATGCAAAGAGCTGACTCATTTGAAAAGACCCTGATGCTGGGAAAGATTGAAGGCAGGAGGAGAAGGGGATGACAGAGGATGAGATGGCTGGATGCCATCACTGACTCAATGGACATGAGTTTGAGTAAACTCCAGGAGCTGGTGGTGGACGAGGAGGCCTGGCATGCTGTGGTCCATGGGGTTGCGAAGAGTCAGACAGGACTGAGTTGAAAAACCCCATATTTGTTTAGTTCAACCACATTGAGATAAATGATATGTTTAAGACCATTTCTTTTATCTCAGTTTTTTTTCCATTTTTGCACTTCTCCGATGTTCCTTTTAATTTCCTTTTCTTTCCATCTTCTGGATCAACTCTGCTGCCCACTCAGGAGGTTCTCAAGAAGGAGAAACAGGTCTCCTTCTAGAGAGCCCCAGACCCCTTTCTCCTTATCAGGGACTCCGGACTTCTTATCAACCTACCTAAGAAGTGACTCTCTCACTGTCACTGGACCTTAAAAGGTTGGGAAGATCCCCTGCTGAAGGAAATGGCAACTCACTCCTATATTCTTGCCTAGAGAATCCCATGGACAGAGGAGCTTGATGGGCTATAGTCCACGGTGTTGCAAAGAGTCAGACATGAGCGAATGACTAACACATTGTGTGCTACTCACACCACACTCAATTTATTTCCTTCCACCAGTTTGGAAGTTTTCTGGAAGTTCCACTTTTTGGGCTATCTTTACTTACTTCACACCCATTTAACTAAACAAAATCCAAAGCAAACTGGATGTTTATCTTACTTCTCAGTAACAAAATAAAATTAAAATGCTTTAGGAAATTACTACTTTCACCCCACACATCATTGTCTTCCAAGATTTAAATTTTATCTTTATTTTTAACACCACAAATTGAATTTTATTGTTAATCTCTTTTACAGTCAATATCTGCCTAGTTTTACCAAGTCTACACAAGATTACACTGTTCTCAGTTGAAATTTTTAGTTCTTGGATTTTCCTTCTGGAATTCTTTTCTTTTTCTGAAGAACATCACCCAGATATTCTTTTGTAAGAGTTTGTTGGAAGTGAAATTTTTTTTTTCTGTCTGAAAATGTCTCTAATTTACTGTTATTCTTGATAGATGATTTCACTACATATGCAATACAATCTTGACAATTACTTTCTCTTAGCACTTTAAAGATATGTCTTCTAGCTTTGATTGTTGTAGTTGAGAAGTAAATTATCAATTGTGTAGATTTTTATCTCAGCTATTTTTAAGATTTTGTGTTCAGAGTTCTCCAGTTCCTCCACAATGTGCCTCAGGGTGAATTTCCTTTCCTGTATTCTGCTTGGGATTCACTGGGCATTCTGAATCTGAGTGTTGGTATCTTTCATCAGTTGCATAAGCTCCTCAAGTGTTTTCACTCTTCCATTCCCTCCTTCTGAAATTCTGATGAGCAAATTAGAGAATTGTACTCTATCTTTGTGTCTAAATTTTTTTGAACCTGCCCATCTCTTTTTGTCATTCTAGTCTTGTTTTCATACGGTTTCTTCTACTATATCTTAGAGTTCAATAACTTCTTTCTGCTGTGTCTAATATACGGTTTAACCCATTCATTAATCTTCTAATGTTATTCTACATGTTTTTTAAAATAAATAAACATTCTATAGTTAGATTTTCCTTCAATTCTGCTTGGTCAAATTTTACTGTCTTTGTTTGTCTGGTCTGGTTTGGTAGATCAGAGGAGGCTCTGGCAAAAGCCAGATTGTGATGAGGGATGGTGGAATCATGAGTACAGAAAAAAGTCACTTGATTACAGAATCATGAGTACAGAAAAATAAGCAGAGCCTAGCATAGAGGCCCATATTCAGTAGCAAGCACTAAAGGGGAGAAATTAACTGACAAAATTCACAGTGCTGTATTTTACACTCTAGTTGCTCAAAGTGTGGTGACGCCCCAGACCCACTGGCTCAAAATCTGCATGTTAACAAGGTCCGCAGGGAATCTGCCACTGCTGCTGAAAAGGGCTCAGTCATGACTCTTCGGGACCCCATGCACTGTAGCCCACCAGGCTCCTCTGTCCATGGTCTTCTCCAGGCAAGAATACTGGAACAGGTTACTATTTCCTTCTCCAAGGGATCTTCCCAACCCAGAGATGGAACCTGGGTCTCTTGCATCTGCTGCTTTGGCAGGCAGTGTCTTTACTACGAGCACTACCTGGGAAGCCCATGCCTGCTATTGAGATGCTCCCATAGAGTAACCAACTATCTTGACTTACTCCAGACTGAGCTGGGGTGCGGGGAGATTGTCCCCATCAGTGCTAAAACTAGATTGTCTCAGACAAAGAGGAGTTCTGGTCACCCTAGAACCACTATGTTAAATGGTCCCAGCTAGTTTCCTCAGGAGTCCAGTGCACGGGTTAAGGGGGAACTGTATGTGAAAATGTAAAGGAATCTACTCCTGGAGGTCCAAGTGGGGAATCAAGAAGGAGAAAGTGTTTCTCTATTTATAGAAGAGAGTTTTAGATATGGAAGGTAAGCAGGGAGACAAGGGCAGAGCCCCAGGTGGTAGTCCTGGAGAGAGCAGCTTTCTCAAGCATCTGTGTCACCAGGGTGTTAGCCCTGGCTACACTGTGGAAAGCCCAAGCGGCACCAGAACATGGTGGACGCGGAACCACAACAGGCAAGCAGCAGTGGTGTAGGGCTTCAGTCCCTGGAGAACAACAGGAACACCTGTGTGGAGCAGAGGGGTCAGAGGTTCAGAGGTAGTCAGCACGGAGGCAATTCGTACAGACCAATGGATGACCCAGAGAAGGTAGACCGTAGCATTCAGAGCAGAAATATTTGGAGGAACAGAGGGCATGTGACTGATAGGTGAAAGTCGACATCCCACTTCTGGTTACTAGGAGGCTGTAATATCAGAGAAGGGCTGAGTACTTGCCACAGGAAAGGTAGGCTTTCAGGACTTCACTTGGGCTGCAAAGTCAACGATGAAGGAGGGGATTGTTACCCAGATTTTCTACCACCCAGAAGTCACCATTGGGAATAAGATGTGGTTATACCTTCCACCTGTTCTCTCAAATGTAATGTTTCTGCTGAGAAAGCTGGGCGGTTTTGTAAGCACAAATACAAATTAAAAATTAGTCTTTGTTCTCCCTGTTGAAAATAAAAATTTACCTCCCTTCCTTTTTTTTAGAGCATTGACCTCAGGAAACTTGTGAGTACTTTTTCATCACTCTGACATGCACCTTTCATCAGTTTTATGACCCAGGGATATCTTTCTGGAAACCATCTTTTTGAAATGTAAACATCAAGGGAGGGAGCGCTCTGATTACCCAGTTCGCATGGGAGAGTAAGAGCCAAATTTCGGTAGGTGCTTTGCTCCAATTTATAAAACCACCTGTTGTCATAAAGAGATGAGAAATTGGTTTCTCTTCCAGATAAACCAGTTAGCTAACCCGGGTGGTCTCCCCAGTTCCCATGGTAAAGTTAGGATGAACTATGTATGATACAAGGTGCTGTTAAGAGCTCTTACTTGAGGATTAGTGATTGTTTATCCCTGTGTCTAATGACTTGTATCTGCCTGGCTCTATAAGACAGTGTGAATCCTTTCTGCCTTTGAAATCACAGGGCAAATTCCCTGTGATACACATCACATGGTTTAATGCTTTTTCAACAATGAAAATGTTTTCCTTCTTTTTCACTTTTGTGGAAAGGCTTTCTGAGCTAGGAATAGGATTTGTTTCTTATTCTATTTTCCCAACAGTTTTCAGTAGAATGATACCTAACTAAAACTCTTAAACATCCTCCACTGAGCTCCAATGTCCTGGGACTACCTCCTCAACAGTAATGCCCTGTGCTATCAACTCACCCACCCTCCAGGGGCATAAGTATTCTTCCTGAGATGCCATGGGGATGACAGAGGATGAGATAGTTGGATGGCATCACCGACTCAATGGACATGAGTTTGAGTAAGCTCTGGGAGCTGGTGATGGACAGGGAAGCCTGGCATGCTGCAGTCCATGGGGTTGCAAAGAGTCAGACATGACTGAGCAATGAAACTAAACTGAACTGAACTGAGATGCCATTCACAGGCTATGACTGAGGTGGAGTTTGAGCTGATATGTGGATTAGATCCCATCACTTATGTACACAAGTTTATTCAACGAAAGAGGCACTGTCTCATGTGTGTTAAAACGGTTCATCCAATCTGCAGTCTACAGATTTGCTAATTCTTAATCCTAAGGTATTTTATTTTTTTGCTATTTAACAAAGACAGTGTTTCTAAATATTTGTATCCATGTGGTCTATGTAAGTAATATGAGTTAAATATTTCCATCAGCTCTATTTATTTTTTTACATTTATATAGTGGTTTTTCCTTTTATCAAATTTATTTTCATGAATTATCTCATTTGAGTTTTGCAGACATCCTAGAGTCAGAGTGGGTGCTATCTTCTCTACGTGCATGTTCTCAGTTGTGTCCACGGAGAAGGCAATGGCCCCCCACTCCAGTACTCTTGCCAGGAAAATCCCATGGATGGAGGAGCCTGGTAGGCTGCAGTCCATGGGGTCGCTAAGAGTCGGACACGACTGAGCGACTTCACTTTCACTTTTCACTTTCATGCATTGAAGAAGGAAATGGCAACCCACTCCAGTGTTCTTGCCTGGAGAATCCCAGGGACAGGGGAGACTGGTGGGCTTCCGTCTATGGGGTCACACAGAGTCGGACACAACTGAAGCGACTTAGCAGCAGCAGCAACAGTTGTGTCCAACTCTTTCAGACCCCATGGATTGTACCCACCAGACTCCTGTGTTCATGGAATTTCTGGGCAAGAACACTGGAGTGGGTTGCTAGTTCGTCCGCCAGGGGATCTTCCCACCCCAAGGATTGAACCCACGTCTCTTGTGTCTCCTGCCTTGATAGGTGGATTTCTTACTGCACCACCTGAAGCCCATTATCCCTATATGCCAAATAGATATACAGTTTCAAGGAGAATTGCTTTCTTACAGATAAGCAGTGAGTTCAAAAGTCCATCGTGCAGGTCTCCTGACTTTGGTTTCAGGGCTCATTCCACATAGGCCACAACACCTAAGGTTTCAAGCGTGTTTCAGGAGCAACTCTTTTTAAAAGTTGGAAGCAGCTCACTAATGAATGTGTGTGTGTCTGGATAATGACAGATCAGAAGAATGGAAAATCCCAGGGCACTTGAGCTGTTGACAAGATGAAGCTCTGCTATGCTGGCAAGTAGTGATAGTTTTCTCAGGCTTTTCACCAGCAGCGAGATAGGATCCAAGGTGACACTTCTATGTTTCTTTTATCTTGGCTGAGACCTTGGGAAGAAGTTAAAAAGCTGGAAGATTTGTTATTCAAAGCAGAGACTTTTCTCAAGAATTTGGCATCCAACTTTGTTTCTATAAGCTTTCAGGAAATTCATAGGCTGCATTGGAAGCTGAGCTGGTAGCAGCTATTGGATATTTAGTCTGCTGATTAAAAACACTACTGTTTGAAACCTTTTGCAAATTAAGACTTTTGTCTTAATGTTTGTTTCTGCTCTGCCGAAGGAAACGTATTTGCCTTTTCAGCTAGAACTAATTAACCATACCTGAGAAAACTGCCATCCATGATCATGATCTGCCTGCTTCTGTGAACTGTCTTTTAGAACTTTCTGTTTTTAGTTAACTTTATACCTGGGAAAACTCAAAGAACTTTTACATTGCATGGAAGACCAAGGTGTGCAAGAACACCTTTCCTCTTTTTGTGTCATAATTCATACATTGGGCTGTTGTATTGTATTCTGTTGATCATCTATCCCAGAGCTTTGGTAAAATTGCTTCTCTAGAGAGATGAGGGGTTGGGGTCTCACTGCACTGGATAGATACGGTGGGCAGAATTGATTCTCTGAATTAAGGAGGTTTGTTTTTCCTCACTAAAAACCTGCCCTAAAACTGAACCTTAAAATGAGAACTGACAGAGTTGGATGGTCCAAGGTTGTCATAAAAATTTAAACAAGAAAAAAATAAACTGAATTTTAAAAAAAGAAGAAGAAAAGAAAAAACTGTGTGCATCCTCATGCAAAGAGTTGACTCATTGGAAAAGACTCTGATGCTGGGAGGGATTGGGGGCAGGAGGAGAAGGGGACGACCGAGGATGAGATGGCTGGATGCCATCACCGACTCGATGGACACGAGTCTGAGTGAACTCCGGGAGTTGGTGATGGACAGGGAGGCCTGGCGAGCTGCGACTCATGGGGTCACAAAGAGTCGGACACGACTGAGCGACTGAACTGAACTGATATGCATCCTAAAAATAAAGGCTGTTTTGGCTCGCTGAGTACTTTCTGAGTGCAGGATCTGGGTTCTATTTATCTCTGTATGCCCAGTCCTGTTCCTGGCACATGGTAAACCTCAATATGTATTCCCTGTTGAATGTTTACTGACCTGGGAACGTGTTCATGGAAGCTGTTGGGTGACCAAGCAGAGAGAGAAGAGAGAGAGAGAGAGAAAGAGCACTCCTTTGCCAGATTAGGACCACTGTAAGCTTCTTAGAAAAATGCACTGGAATTCCATTCACATTTTGACTGTGACTTTACAGAGTGAGTGGTTTGATGGTAACTGAAGAATCAGAATGAGGGAATACACAAAGCAGCAGATCTTAGGGGTGGGATGGAAGCTACTAATATTGATGGTCCCGCCAAGTTGCAAAAATTTCTAAAAACTTTTGCTCAGAGACCCTGGAGGTAAGACAGTCTATTTTAGAAATGATGGCTAGTCATATCCTCATGTGAAAACTTGGAGACCTTCTGCTTATTTATTCTTTTAGCCAGTTTTGACCAGGTAACTGTGCTAACAATCCAAGACTCTCTGGATTGCACAAGAGGCTTTTCTCAGGGAAATACTTGGTATCCTGGCAAAGCTGCCTAGATCCCTCTCCAGCAGCCCTGACAGTTTGTGACTTTGGGTCTCAAAGAGGTAGCCCATGAGAATGCACAGAATGCAAGGGAACCCATGAGAATCTGTGAAAACAGTGTACCTATTCGTAATTAAGGGCTTGAGCAGCCCTTTAGGTGGCAGGTCCTGGGGGAGGGGAGGGATCAGAGAGATGGGCAAGAAGCCTAGCAGGGGGGTATAAGAGAGGGAATATAATAAACACAAGACATGGCAGCAAGCAAAGAGTGCCATGAGAAATACACAAGCAAAATTACTGTGAAATGGTAGCAGAGGGAGCGAGCACTTTCTGCGGACTCTTAGAGGATGTCATATTTTAGATATGCTTTAAATGACGGGTAAAATTTGGACAAGCAGCTTTGGGAGTGAGAAGCAAGGAGATTCCAGATGGAAGAAAGAGACAGTGAAATTGTTGAAGTGGGAAAGCACTGACTGCGCTGCGGATAACCAAGTGGTTCCATTTGACTGGAGCATATGTGTGATGAGAGAGGCTATTTGAAATAAAGATTATAGAGGATTTTAAACACCAGAGGAAGGCAGTTAGGCCTTATTAGAAGTCAAAATGAAAGGTATATATGGGAACAGTAGTGTGTCAGCATTTTTATCCATAGGTAGATTATTGGCATTTCTAAGGAGCTCATAGCACTTTACCAGTCAGATTTTCACCAGCCTCTCTGATTCTTAGCAAAGAGCAGAGACTGTGATTAAACATTTCTCATTTCAGATATAAAAGTAGCAAGAAATATTTGAGCATGGAATACTAGATCCCAGTTAATTATCAGAGCAGACCTTAGCAATCAAACTTATCAGCCCCCTTTCAAATTATATCCTGTTATTAAGGGAAGTGTAGCGCTGTTTATCAGATATCCAGGCCATACAAGCAACCAGTCTGTTCCTAGAGTAACATTAGCATTAAAATTCGAATCTGATGTCTGACCATTTTTAGGGCAAGGTTTTGGGCAATGGAACTGAGGCAGCCTGTCCTAGGACCGTGGCAGCGAAACTGGAGAAGAGGAAGTAACTTTAAAAGAGAGTTTGAGGACAGACTCGATAAAACTTGGGGACTAAAGTGATAGGAACTGAGTGTCAGGGGTACATGTCAGTTTAGGTCCTCCAGGAAGCAAACGCAAGAAAGAGAAGTGCAAGAGATGTGTTGAGGGGAATGCCTATAAAAATAAATTAATCAGGAGAGCAGAAGTGGGTAGGAAAAGACTTCAGACCTTGATGCATGTCCAGTATCCATGAAAGACAAGAGAAAAGGAGAAAAGAAGAGCCTCAGATTTTGGTGAAACTTGGAGAACATTCTGGCCAAGCCATAGACAGGTCTATTCCCAGGATTGGCAGGTGAAAATCCCTCATTGGGAAGAAATGGTGAGGCTCATTCACTGACTGGGATCTGCCAGAGAATGGATTTAGCTCAGATGCTGTGAGGGATCATAAAACAGTGCAGCTACCTCTAATTCTTGCGGCAGGCTGTCTCTTCAGGGGAGATCTGAAAGTCTCTCTTCCACGGCTGTCACGGGGAATAAGGGAGGAGAGGAGTCAAATACGAATCTAAGGCTCCTGGATAGGTGGTTAGACAGTTCCTGATATTATGAACACAGTTTAGAGAAATGGACTGTGGAACAGTTGTCTTCCCCAAATATCTCTAAACTCTGCTTGGAGGCAGAGCGTGTGACAAGGTGACACTTTTAAGCCTATAATTTAATATCTTTCTTCTAATACTCTGCTCAAGAATCATATGTCATATTGCAGCCTACATTCTAAAACCACTGCTTTAAGCCTCTTTGCAGATTACCTCTTCCATAAGGCCAATCTGAATCAACCTATGCTTGGAATGTCTCTGGCAGAATGCTATTGACTCAAAGTCCTATTCCTAATATATTACTGCTTTTTCTTGAGTTTTCTTTCCACCAGTTCCTCAATGCCTTTTCTTCTTATATGCTTTTCTTACTGAGGATTCTGTCAAGTTCCTTGTTGTAAAATTTTGTCTTTCTTCCTTTAAAAAATGATTTGCCATTTTACTGCGGTGTAGTAAATGTACAACAAACTATACACCTTTAATATGTAAGATTAAACATTTGTTTACTCTCTGTAAATATACCATAATTAGATTATGAAGATTTCTCATTCCAAAATTTCCTCATGCATTTTGTAGTATACCCTTACCTCTATTCTTATTTGCAGGAAGCCACTGACTTGCTTTCTGCTTTCGTAGATTAGTGTGCAGTTTCTAGAATTTTATACACATGGTGTCATGAACTATGCACAGTTTTTTGTCTGGCTCAGTATAATTATCTTGAAATTTATCCATGTTTTGGTGTGTATCATTAGTCTGTTCCTTTTTATTGCTGAACACTGATCCATTGAATAGATTTGCAGCAAATTGTTTACACTGACCTGAGGATAGACATTTGGGTAGGTCCAACTTTGAGCCAATACTGATGGCACTGCTATGAATATTTATGTAAAGCTCTTCTTGTGAATATGCACTTTCATTTCTCTTGGGTGGGTATTTAGGAGTGAAAAGATTGCATTGCATGGCAGGTATATGTTTAACTTTATAAGAAATTACAACTGCTTCCCAAAGTGGTTGTACCATTTCATATTCCCACCAGCAGTACATGAGCATTCTAGTTGCCCTTATCAACATTTGAAATTATTTTCTTTTGTTTTTTAATCTTAGCCATTCTAATCAGTGTGCAGTTTTACCATTGTGGTTTAATTTGCATTTCATAGATCAATAAATAAAATCAGGCATTTCTTTATATGTTTATATGCCATCTGTATATCTTCTTTGATGGAGTGCCAGTTGAAATTATTTGCCCATTTAAAAAAATTAGGTTGTCTTCTCATTACTGAATTGTAACAGTTCTTTATAGAGCCTGGATAAAAGTCTTTTGCCAGATATATATTATGCAAATGTTGTTCCCTAATCTGTGGCATGACTATTATTTTCTTAACAATATCTTTTGAAGAGTAAAGTTTGATAAAATTCAACATCCTATGTTTTTATTTCATACTTTATGTTCTCAGTGTCTTACTTAAGATATCCTTCCCTAACTTAACGTCACTAAGACATTTTCCACTCTTCCAAACGTTATGTAGTTTTCCCTTGAAACTGTCTGTGTTCCGTGTGAGTTACATTGTGTATATTGTGATGAGTTGCAGTTGATTTTTTTTAATATGGCTATCAAATTGTGCCAGTAGAATAAGTTGAAAATGTATCCTTTTCCCCATTTAATTTTCTTTGAATTTTTTTCAAAAATCAGTTGACCATGTATGTTCACGTGGATCTAATTCTGTGCTCTATTCTGTTGCACTGATGTTTCTCTAACTGTATCCCAATTCTATACTGTCCTAATATTTTAGATTAATTTTGAAATCAGGGCAATGGCACCCCACTCCAGTACTCTCGCCTGGAGAATCCCATGGGCAGAGGAGCCTGGTGGGCTGCAGTCCATGGGGTCGCGAAGAGTCACACATGACTGAGTGACTTCCCTTTCACTTTTCACTTTGATGCATTGGAGAAGGAAATGGCAACCCACTCCAGTGTTCTTGCCTGGAGAATCCCAGGGACGGGGGAGCCTGGTGGGCTGCCGTCTATGGGGTCGCACAGAGTCAGACACGACTGAAGCGACTTAGCAGCAGCAGCAGCAGTACGAATTCATCAACTTTGTTCTTGCTTTGCAAACTGTTTTAGCCACTTTGAGTCCTTCGATGTACTCTATTCAGTTGCACTGATAAGTTTCTGTAACTGTATCCCAATCCTATACTGTCTTAATATTTTAAATTAATTTTGAAATCAGTTAGTATGAATTCAGCAACTTTGTTCTTGCTTTGCAAACTGTTTTAGCCACGGTGAGTCCTTTGAATTGTCTTAGATTTTGCAAACAGCTTGAAAATTTACTATTGTATAAAAGTGGAGTCTTAATTGAAATTATACTCTTTAGATCAATTTAGAAAAAATTAACCTCTCAAAAATTTAGTCTTCCAATCTATGTGTGTGATATATCCTATTTCTTTAGGTATTCTTTCACATTTCTCATCATCACTAATTACTTCAATTTGATGATACATTATTTTAAAATTTTATTTATGATAGATTATTGCTTATATAAAATATTTTTATTTCTTATAGATAAGTTTTATGTATTCTGCAAACTTGATAAACTCACTTATTAGTTCTGGTAGCTGATTTGGAGATTTCTTGAGATTTTCTGCAAATGCATTATGTCATCATGTTATTGTTTTTCAGTCACTCAGTCATGTCTAGCTCTTTGTGACCCCCTGGACTGTAGCACACCGGCTTCCCAGTCCTTCTCTCTCTCCTGGAGTTTGCACAAGCTCATGTCCATTGAGCTGGTTCTGCTATCTACCCATCGTATCCTCTGCTACCCCTTCTCCTCATGCACTACATCTTTTCCAGCACCAGACAATGGCAATTTCATTTCCTCCTTTTCAAATTGCATTAAAGTTTTTCTTGCTCTACTGCAGTGAGTGGCGGCTGCACGGTGCAGGAGCAGCCAAGAGGAGCTAAGCAGAGGCTGAGACTAGATACCCCATGTCCAAGGTCAGGAGCAGTGGCTGCATTTTGCTGGAGCAGCCGTGAAAGAGATACCCCACATCCAAGGTAAGAGAGGTGAAGTGAAGTCGCTCAGTTGTGTCCGACTGTTTGCGACCCCATAGACTGTAGCGTACCAGGCTCCTCTGTCCATGGGATTTTCCAGGCAACAGTACTGGAGGGGATTGCCATTTCCTTCTCCAGGGGATCATCCAAACCCAGGACTCGAACCCAGGTCTCCCATATTGTAGACAGACGCTTTACTGTCTGAGCCACCAGGGAAGTATGTGCAAGGTAAGAGAAACCCAAATAAGAAGGTAGGTGCTGAGAGAGGGCATCAGAGAGCAGACAGATTGAAACCACAATCACAGAAAACTAGCCAATCTGATCACATGGACCACAGCATTAGCTAACAATGAAACTAAGCCATGCAGTGTGGGGCCACCCAAGATGGACAGGTCATGGTGGAAAAGTCTGACAGAGTGTGCTCCACTGGAGAGGGGAATGGCAAACCACTTCAGTATTCTTGCCTTGAGAACCCCATGAACAGTATGAAAAGGCAAAAAGATAGGACACTGAAAGATAAACTTCCCAGGTCAGTAGGTGCCCAATATGCTACTGGAGATCAGTGGAGAAATAACTCCAGAAAGAATGAAGGGATGGAGCCAAAGCAAAAACGACACTCAGTTGTGGATGGGACTGGTGATAGAAGCAAGGTCCGATGCTGTAAAGAGCAATATTGCACAAGAACCTGGAATGTCAGGTCCATGAATCAAGGCAAATTGGAAGTGGTCAGACAGGAGATGGCAAGAGTGAATGTCGACATTCTAGGAATCAGTGAACTAAAATGGACTGGAATGGGTGAATTTAACTCAGATGTCCATTATATTTACTACCATGGGCAGGAATCCCTTAGAAGAAATGGAGTAGCCATCATAGTCAATGAAAGAGTCTGAAATGCAGTACTTAGATACAATCTCAAAAACAACAGAATGATCTCTGCTCGTTTCCAAGCAAACCATTCAATATCACGGTACTCCCAACCAGTAACACTGAAGAAGCTGAAGTTGAATGGTTCTATAAAGACCTACAAGACCTTTTAGAACTAACACCCAAAAAAGATGTCCTTTTCATTATAGGGGACTGGAACGCAAAAGTAGGACGTCAAGAAACACCTGGAGTAACAGGCAAATTTGGCCTTGGAATACAGAATGAAGCAGGGCAAAGGCTAATTGAGTTTTGCCAAGAGAACACACTGGTCATAGCAAACACCCTCTTCCAACAACACAAGAGAAGACTTTACACGTGAACATCACCAGATGGCCAACACTGAAATCAGATTGATTATATTCTATGCAGCCAAAGATGGAGAAGCTCTATAGAGTCAGCAAAAACAAGACCGGGAGCTGACTGTAGCTCAGATCTTGAACTCCTTATTGCAAAATTCAGACTTAAATTGAAGAAAGTAGGGAAAACCACTAGACCATTCAGGTGTGACCTAAATCAGATCCCTTATGATTATACAGTGGAAATAAGAAATAGATTTAAGGGGCTAGATCTGATAGACAGAGTGTCTGATGAACTATGGACAGAGGTTTGTGACATTGTACAGAAGACAGGGATCAAGACCATCCCCAAGAAAAAGAAATGCAAAAAGGCAAAATGGCTGCCTAAGGAGGCCTTACAAATAGCTGTGAAAAGAAGAGAAGTGAAAAGCAAAGAGAAAAGGAAAGATAGAAGCATGTGAATGCAGAATTCCAAAGAATAGAAAGGAGAGATAAGAAAGCCTTCCTCAGCCATCAGTGCAAAGAAATAGAGGAAAATAATAGTATGGGAAAGACTAGAGATCTCTTCAAGAAAATTAGAGATAATAAGGGAACATTTCATGCAAAGATAGGTTCAATAAAGGACAGAAATGATATGGACCTAACAGAAGCAGAATTAAGAAGAGGTGGCAAGAATACACAGAATAACTATACAAAAAAGATCTTCATGACCCAGATTCACGATGGTGTGATCACTCACCTAGAGCAAGACATCCTGGAATGTGAAGTCAAATGGGTCTTAGGAAGCATCACTATGAACAAAGCTAGTGAAGTGATGGAATTCCAGTTGAGCTATTTCAAATCCTAAAAGATGGTGCTGTGAAAGTGTTGCACTCAATATGCTGGCAAATTTGGAAAAGTCAACAGTATCCACAGGATTGGAAAAGGTCAGTTTTCATTTCAATCTCAAAGAAAGGCAATGCCAAAGAATGCTCAAACTACTGCACAATTGTACTCATTTCATACGCTAGTAAAGTAATGCTCAAAATTCTCCAAGCCAGGCTTCAGCAATACATGAACTGTGAACTTCCAGATGTTCAAGCTGGTTTTAGAAACAGCAGAGAAACCAGAGATAAAATTGCCAACATCCTCTGGATCATGGAAAAAGCAAGAGAGTTCCAGAAAAACATCTATTTCTGCTTTATTGACTATGGCAAAGCCTTTGACTGTGTGGCTCACAATAAACTGTGGAAAATTCTGAAAGAGATGGGAATACCAGACCACCTGACCTGCCTCTTGAGAAACTTGTATGCAGATCAGGAAGCAACAGTTAGAACTGGACATGGAACAACAGACCCGTTCCAAATAAGAAAGGCATACGTCGAGGCTGTATATTATCACCCTGCTTATTTAATTTATATGCAGAGTACATCATGAGAAATGCTGGGCTGGAAGAAGCACAAGCTGGAATCCTGGCAAAATTGATATTTGCTGGGAGAAATATCAATAACCTCAGATACGCAGATGACACCAGCCTTATGGCAGAAAGTGAAGAAGAACGAAAGAGCCTCTTGATGAAAGTAAAAAAGGAGAGTGAAAAAGTTGGCTTAAAGCTCAACATTCAGAAAACTAAGATCATGGCATCTGATCCCATCATTTCATGGGAAATAGATGGGGAAACAGGGGAAACAGTGTCAGACTTTATTTTGGGGGGCTTCAAAATCACTGCAGATGGTGATTGCAGCCATGAAATTAAAAGACACTTACTCCTTGGAAGGAAAGTTATGACCAACATAGACAGCATATTAAAAAGCAGAGATATTACTTTGCCAACAAAGTTCCATCTAGTCAAGGCTATGGTTTTTCCAGTAGTCATGAATGGATGTGAGAGTTGGACTCTAAAGAAAGCTGAGCACCAAAGAATAGATGCTTTTGAACTGTGATGTTGGAGAAGACTCTTGAGAGTGCCTTGGACTGCAAGGAGGTCCAACCAGTCCATCCTAAAGGAGATCAGTCCTGGGTGTTCTTTGGAAGGAATGATGCTAAAGCTGAAACTCCAGTACTTTGGCCACCTAATGCAAAGAGTTGACTCACTGGAAAAGACTCTGATGCTGGGAGGGATTGAGGGCAGGAGGAGAAGGGGATGACAGAGGATGAGATGGTTGGATGGCATCACCAACTCAATGGACATGAGTTTGGGTGAACTCCAGGAGTTGGTGATGGACAGGGAGGCCTTGCGTGCTGTGGTTCATGGGGTCGCGAAGAGTCAGGCACGATTGAGCGACTGAACTGAAGTGAAAACTTCTATTACAATGCTGCAAAAAAAGTATTGAGAACAAGTGTTCATGACTTTTCTCCCCACTCTTACAGTGAAGCATTCAGTCTTTATCATTAAGTATTGTGTTAGTTCCAAGTTTTTCTTTTATCAATGCTGTTTATCAGGTTGAAAAAAGTCCCTTGTATTTATTAGGTAGCTAGGAGTTTTTAACCAGGAATAGACATTGAATTCTATCAAATGTTTTCTTCTGTATCTATTGAGATGATCATTAGGGTTTTTATTTTTAAAGTATTTTAATATGGTAAATTCCAATGATTGATTTTCAGACGTTTAAGAAAGAATGTTTATGTGATAAACCTCACTTATTCATCATGTGTTAACCTACTTCCATACTGTTCAGTTCAGTTCAGTTCAGTCGCTTAGTCGCGTCCGACTCTTTGCAACCCCATGAATTGCAGCGCTCCATACTGTTAAACTTACTTAAATTTTGTTAGGAATTTTTGCATAAAGAGGGATATAAGTTTATGCTTCCTTTTTATGCGATATCTTTTTCTAGCTGGGGTATCAAGGACAATGCTGGCTTCAAAAATTGAGATAGAAAGTGTTCCTTTGGTGTTTATTTTATGGAAGAGATTATGGAGAATTAGTAAAATTTCTTATTTCAATGCTTGTTAGAATCCACCAGTAAAAGTATATGGGTATAGTGATTTCTCTTTTTCTGAATGGCTATTAATTATTTATTCAACATCTCTAATAAAAATGGGTATATTAGGGTTAGCTTATTTTTAGTGAACTTGGAAATTTGTGTTTTTCAAAGCATTTGTCCATTTCAAATAATATATAGAATATATTGGCATAAAATTATTCATAATATTTAGTTTTTATCCTTTTAATATCAATAAAATCTATGGTGATGCCATTTTTCATTCCTGATATTGGTTATGCCTGTAATCTTTCTTTCTTATTTTCCCTAATCAGTATGACTACATGTTTACCAATTTTAGTAATCTCCTCAAATCATTGATTTGTCTCTATTATTATTCTATTTTCTATTTCATATATTGCTGCTTTTATCTTTATTATTTCTTTTCTTTGTGTTACTTTGCTTTTTTTTTTAAGTTGCGTAAGATGGAAGGGTAAATCCCCGTGACTCTATCATGGCCCCAAACAAAAGAGACCCTGTTCTAGTTTGCACTGAAATCATCCGCTGTGCTCCCACCTCTCTAGCAATTACTGAGGAGTTGAGCAGTAATTACACTCTAAGCAGAAAGTATGAGATATTTTGGGTGAGAGCAGAGTTAATTCTGCTGGGGTTAGTAAGGGAGTTGAACACAGGCCCAAACGAAGAACCAGGAAGGAAACTGTAAAATTTGGAGAAGATTCTCAGAATAAGGGTCATAAAAGCAACCCTCTCTTATCTAAGGAACTATTTGATAGGAAAAATATTACACTTCTTGGTAGTCTTGCAGCATTATTGGATCATTGGGTACAAGCTACACTCTGTCTGTTTTACTCTGTCACGATCAGTGTCCTAAACTGGGGGGGGTTGGAGGGGGGCCTCTGTGGAGATGGGCACGAGTTCCTATTCCCTGGAAGAACTGGATAGTACTAGCATTTGAACCCTTGTTGACCTTGGAAGTTCCATCTCTGAAGTCAGACAGGTAGATGCTCAGATCCCACTGTTACCACATACCAGTTGTGTGACTCTGAACTAGTTACTTAACCTGAGTTCCAGCTTTCTCACACGCAAACGGAAGTGACAAACACGGCTACTTTGCAGGGCTATAAAGATTAAATAAGCTTGTCTCGTGGAAAACACAACAAAACATTTTGCACAGCATCTGGTATGTAGTATGCATCCTGTACATTTTATTTATTTATTTGATATTAACATTTACTCAAATTAGGGTTAGATAATTTTGCTACTGAGAGGAGTCTTATGGGTCATTCATTCTAAACCCATTATTTCACAGATGAGGGAAGTGAAGCAAGGAAAAGTGACTCGTCCAAAGTCGCACAATTTGTAGTTTGATAAAATCCAGAGCTCAGGTATTGAGAATCTTTGATTCAAAGACCGTCCCCCTGTCCACATCACAGATATCTGAGTAGACCCAGGAGACAGAAAACTTACTTCTAGATTTTGGCTTTGTCATTGTTGTGTGATTTTGAGGGTCAGCCCTTCTTCCTCCTCAGGTCTCAGTTTCCTCCTGCATAAAATGGGAACATAGAAATATGTCTAACTGGCCTTTCTAGGTTTAGTGTTTTGTGTTTTAAACAAGTCATTTAAGCTAAAGTGGAAGGAATCGGTGTATTGGAATTGTTTTTCTCCGCAGGCACTGCCATTGCTTTGCCCACAGTGACAACAACAACAAAAATGCTTTTGTTTCCTGTTCTATTTTAAAAGGAAATCAATCATTCAAGTCTAATCTTGTTTGTTTGCAGCTGTGTTGAGTTAAATAGCACACAGGCTTAAGGCGAACAAGCCCGCTTCCTGAAAGCAGGAGAGGTTGCTACTTTGTTTTCCTTATCTCCCTTGGGGTGCTGATCACAGAGCCTGCTCCCCACCTGTCCCTTTCATTCGCTTAGGGATTTGCAGAGACCATACTTCCTCCCACTCCTGGGAACCTCGCCATCAATTTAGAGATAACTGCTCATTCTGTCTGTTCTCTAGCTGGTGGGGAGCGGGCTCCACTGGCCTGCCTCATGAATGCCTGCGTTCATCCACAAAAGAGAAAATGATATTCTGAAAAGATACATCAATTAAAAAGCCTGCCTCCCAACTTCCTTTGGCTACAGTGAATGAGGAAAGCATTTCCTCCTCTCTTGTGCTCATTTTGCAAGGTTTTCTTTGTTGCCACTTTGAATGGATATGCAGCCTGTCACAGACACGTGTCTTCCTTTTGAAATGTACTCACTGAGCGTCCACTCTGCTCAGTGTTGTGCTGAGACTTAGTACCTGCCCTCAAGGAATGCAGAGGCCACTAGGGGTGGTGGGAAAATGAGTGACTCCTGGGTTTAAGTCAGTATTTCATTTAAAATAAGTCGAGTACTAGGAGAATATTATGTAAGGGAGATACGAACTCCCTGGGACTCAGGAAAGGCCCCCTGGAAGTGGTAAAATTTAGGACTGAAAGATAGAATGTGGATGAGCAGAAAGGAATGCTAAAGCAGCTAATTTCTTTAACAAACTTTAAAACTAGTATTAATTGAATGTCAACTCAGTGGCATGTTCTATGCTAATTAGATGGTGGGAAACTTACCTTCAAGAGAGAAAAGATGAATCTGGTGATCAAAGACAGCATCTTTCTTGGATGAAAAGTGACTACTCATTGGACAGAAAAGCTGGTTTATGTAAGGTTTTCCAGTGGCCCAGAAGAAGAACAAAGAAAGCAGGAGGCGTAACCTTCCTTTAAGTTAGGGGATTTGGAGGTTTTGACTTGCTTGGGGGTTTCAACTTCAGCACTCTTGACATCTTCCACCAGAGAATTATTTGTTGCTGGAGACTGTCCTGTGTATTGTAGGATGTTTAGCAGCATCCCAGGCTTTGTTCTCACTGCCAGTAGCAATCTCTCCACAGTTAAGACAACCAAAAATCTCTCCAGATATTATCAAATGTCCCCTGGTTGGCAAAATCACCCTGGTTGCCAACCACTTTGAGATGTGGGAAAGATCATGAAAGTGGAGATCAGGAGCACAGCGCAGTCTCCTCTGTAATTTTGGACAAGCCACTTTCAATTTGTGACTTCAGTTTCTTCATTTCACAAAGAAAGAAGTTGTACTAGATTCCTTCATTTCTTCCTTCACTCCTTCACCCCTTCAGTCAACTTTCTGTAAGCTCCTGTTATGTGCCAGGCTCTCTTCTGGGTGCAGCTAAGGGTTAACAGGTGCCAAGTAAAGCAAGGTCCCTGTCCTCACGATACCTGTGTGCAAGTTGTGGGAGGCAGGCAATAAACAGACATTGAAACTGTTATAAAATCCCAAGAAATAATAATTGCTCTGAAGAAAACAAAGGCGAGCAGTCTTGTAAAAAGTGTCTGAAGGTAGGAGGCTGCTCTCTGAGGAATTAATTTGGATGACATTTGAGCTGAAACCCAAATAATAAAGGACCCATCCATGTGAAACTCAGAGGAAATAAGGTTCCAGGCAGAGACAACAGGAAATGCAAAGGCTCCAAGGTGGGAATGAGGTAGGCCTGTCTAGAAGGTAGTGAATGATGGAGAGAAAACCAAGAGATGAGGTCTGAGGGGAAGATAAGAGCCAGTTCCTGTAGGACCATGTCAACTGTGTAAAGGACTTTGAGTTTTATTTTGCTTGCCTCACTATATCACTGGGCAGGGGGCTGGGGCGGGGGGAGGGGAAGCAGGAGAGTGGTGTGTAACAATCTGAATTAGTTTCATAAAGATCATTCTGACTACTTTGGAAATAATGTATTTTAAGTGAGCAAGAAGGAGACCAAGGGATGAAGTGGGTGCAATAGACTAGAAAAGAAATGAAAGTGGCTTTGCCTAGAGATATGGCAATGGAGATAGAGGAGGATAGCGTTAAGATAGCTTTTGGAGGTAGAGCCAACTGGATTTGCTGATGGGTTGCATGTGAGAGCTAAGGGACAGAAGGTGATCAAGGATGATGCCTAGGCTTCTGGACAGAAGAACTGGGCAGATTAATTTACCATTTGCTTATATGAGAAAAGTTGACTTGGGATTGAAAGGCAATAGTTCAAGATGTATCTAAAATAATTTCCAACTAGAAAATTCAATTCTATAGTACAATTCAGTACTGCCATTTTTGAAAGCTTCTCCAGAGATCTCTGTCTATGCTCTTTCACCTCCACAACACACATATACCACAGATGCATACACAAAAAGCTCTAACAAAAACGAGTGTGTAAGATAATGGCACAGCAGGAAACTGCTGTGTTTCCCACACTTCCTCATGCATGCAGAAATACTGCTGTGCCTGACAAGCAACAAGAGACTTCAGTAAATCATGTTGGATGAGATCTTGTCAATCGGAGGTTTTGCTATCCAGAAATCTAATGAGGCTTAAAGAAAACTGATAATTCATTAGCAGTTTTGAACATGCCCCCACTTTGCTGCATGGTAATTATTGAGTAGCTACGGAGCAACTCAGAAATATACTGACAAGACAGACTGCTCCATCCATCAAATTCCAGTGGTTATAATCATCTAATGAATGCTACATGAATCAAACAGTGGAAAATAATAATGATATCTTTCCTCCCCCTGCTGAGTCTTTCAGCAAGGTTTCCAGAGCAAATCGATTTAGTGAAAAGTTTGGCTCCCTCTAGGGTCAAGGCCACAGTTGTCTAACAGCTATAGGACAACGGTACTTCTGAGAAAGTAAGTGGGATAGTTGGCCCTTTCAAGACAGAAAGTGGGATAGTTGGCCCTTTAGCCTAAGAGAAAGTAATCCTTCACTTGGATTCTAGTAGGATGGTGAGAAATTAAGCACAGACATGGCTTTTATGTAAGGCTTGGAGTTTTCAGGATTCTGAAACATGAAGTAGCTTCTCTCTAGGGCTGGCATCAGGGAGACATCCCCAGAAGCCTGCGAGCCAGTCCGTCTAGCACTAAAATGGAGAACCCACTCAGAACGGTAGCAGGTGAAATCTGCCCAACTCTTGGCACAAATGACTTCATCTACCCCCACACTAAGAGATTTGAACAAACTCTAGTCTATCAGCTTGAGGCTGTGTCCCTAGGATGACTACTCAAGTTCCCTTAAAGAGCCTGCCTGTGAAAGCTTAATGCTGCCAAAAGAACGTACTACTAGTTCCAGCCAAAACCTGACTATAAGCCTCCAACTTCTCTTTTCTTAGAGCATATATTTTATAAAACTTACAATGGTAAATCCTTTCTCCATCATTTTGAGATGTATCTTCTGCAACCCAGGAACGTCTTTTTCAAGGACCTGGGAGCCATCCCTTTGAAATGCAATCACCAAGAAAGAGCCAGTGTTACCCAGTGTCTGTGGGATAGTGGGAGCCTAACTTTGATAAATACCAGACAGTGAACACAAATGACCTAATCACACTGACTGTCCGCCCCTCAGCAGCCCTCAGTACTTTTCCTTCAGTGTCCTCCAGAATTTAAAAAGCCTACTGCTTTTTTGTTTAGTGGAGTTGAGCTCAGATGATACACTGAAGTCTCTCCCCTACTGCAGTTATCTCAAATAAAATCAGTCTTGCCATTTTTAGTAAGTGTCTGGTACAAAATTCTTTTACACAAGCCCAGGGTCTGAAACTCAGAAGATATAGGAGCAAGTTTGGGCTCAAACTCCTCTACTGACAACTGATAACTCTAGACAAATGACTCCATTGTTTGAAGCTTTAACTTTGTAACTGTCAAATGGGAATACTAAAATATAATCTGTATACCTAAGTTTATGATCATAAAACTGTATAGTGATTCCAGAATATTCAAATGCTAGAAAATATGAGAGGTTTCCATAGTGGTTACTTTTTAGATCAGGACAGTCTTTGAGAAGAATGTAAAGACGACTCACAACTAGTCCACAACACAAAAATCACCATATCCCCAATTTAGTTTCTTCCCTCTTCTTCCTTATAAGCCAAGCATCAGAGCCCCACATTTATACCATTTCAGAAAATATACTGATGTTAGGTTTAGGAGCTACCGTTTTTGACCTTGGATATGTCTTTATTGGGCTTCCCACGTGGTGCTACTGATAACAAATCTACCTGCCAATGCAGGAGACATAATTAGACACGGGTTCAATCCCTGGGTAAAGAAGATGCCCTGGAGGAGGGCATGGCAACCCACTCCAGTATTCTTGCCTGGAGAATGTCATGGACAGAGGAGCCTGGCAGGCTACAGTCCATGGGGTTGCAAAGAGTTGGATGCAACTAAAGTGACTTACACACGTACACACGCATCTATAAGTAGAAATATATTACCTATTGGAGGCAACACACTGATCTGATTGCAGCCATCTCACTTGAAAGAGGTGGGTTTCTGAGTACCTGACAGGTTTCTCAGTTGATGGTGATGGAGAGAGGCCCAGACATCAAGGCAGAAGAATGGCACCTGTATTCTCTCTGCCAGAGATTAGCCACATGCCCTTCTGTGGTGCTATAGCTGAAACGTAGATGAGCAGTGCCCTTCAAAGAATGAATGCAGTCCCTGACTTCCAGACTTTATGTGGTGATGAGCATTGAGGCCTCTACCTCTCTTCCCCAAGTCAAGCTTGGAGACCTGGAGTACCCTGAGCACATCTACCAGGAGGGGCCTAGGCAGTTTTCTGCTTCTTGGGCACGGAAGTCACCATGCCAAAGTGGGCTGTGACCTGGCATGCTCCCTCATTCAAGCTACAGGCCTCACCTACTTCCTGCTGTGCTTGCTCAGTCAATATGAACAAACGTTCCTGTCCCTTTTTCCTGATGAATCTGTAGTGGTTATAAATACTAGCCATTTGACCATGCTTAGGATCTCTACACAGTCAAAGGCTTTGGCATAGTCAATAAAGCAGAAATAGATGTTTTTCTGGAACTCTCTTGCTTTTTCCATGATCCAGTGGATGTTGGCAATTTGATCTCTGGTTCCTCTGCCTTTTCTCAAACCAGCTTGAACGTCTGGAAGTTCATGGTTCATGTACTGCTGAAGCCTGGCTTAGAGAATTTTAAGCATTACTTTACTAGCATGTGAGATGAGTGCAATTGTGCGGTAGTTTGAGCCTTCTTTGGCATTGCCTTTCTTTGGGATTGGAATGAAAACGGACCTTTTCCCATCCTGTGGCCACTGCTGAGTTTTCCAAATTTGCTGGCATATTGAGTACAGCACTTTCACAGCATCATCTTTCAGGATTTGAAATAGCTCAACTGGAATTCCATCACCTCCACTAGCTTTGTTCGTAGTGATGCTTTCTAAGGCCCACCTGACTTCACATTCCAGGATGTCTGGCTCTAGGTGAGTGATCACACCAAAGCCTTTGACTGTGTGGATCACAATAAACTGTGGAAAATTCTGAGAGAGATGGGAATACCAGACCACCTGACCTGCCTCTTGAGAAACCTATATACAGGTCAGGAAGCAACCGTTAGAACTGGACATGGAACAACAGACTGGTTCCAAATAGGAAAAGGAGTACATCAAGGCTGCATATTGTCACCCTACTTATTTAACTTATATGCAGAGTACATCATGAGAAACGCTGGGCTGGAAGAAGCACAAGCTGGAATCAAGATTGCCAGGAGAAATATCAATAACCTCAGATATGCAGATGGCACCATCCTTATGGCAGAAAGTGAAGAGGATCTAAAAAGCCTCTTGATGAAAGTGAAAGAGGAGAGTGAAAAACTTGGCTTAAAGCTCAACATTCAGAAAACAAAGATCATGGCATCTGATCCCATCACTTCATGGGAAATAGATGGGGAAACATTGGAAACAGTGTCAGACTTTATTTTTTGGGGCTCCAAAATCACTGCAGATAGTGATTATAGCCACGAAATTAAAAGACACTTACTCCTTGGAAGGACAGTTATGACCAACCTAGATAGCTTATTCAAAAGCAGAGACATTACTTTGCCAACAAAGGTCTGGCAAGTGAAGGCTATGGTTTTTCCAGTAGTCATGTATGGATGTGAGAGTTGGACTGTGAAGAAAGCTGAGCACTGAAGAATTGATGCTTTTGAACTGTGGTGTTGGAGAAGACTCTTGAGAGTCCCTTGGACTGCAAGGATATCCAATCAGTCCATTCTAAAGGAGATCAGTCCTGGGTGTTCTTTGGAAGGAATGATGCTAAAGCTGAAACTCCAGTACTTTGGCCAACTGATGCAAAGAGTTGACTCACTGGAAAAGACTCTGATGCTGGGAGGGACTGGGGGCAGGAGGAGAAGGGGACGACAGAGGATGAGATGGCTGGATGGCATCATCAACTCGATGGACGTGAGTTTGAGTGAACTCCGGGAGTTGGTGATGGACAGGGAGGCCTGGCGTGCTGCGATTCATGGGGTCGCAAAGAGTCGGACACGACTGAGCGACTGAATTGAACTGAACTGAGGATCTCTACCTATGTCTGGCCATTCTCCTTTTCTTGGGCACTGGATCCAATTCTCCTTCCCAACTCCCAGTGAGTCCTGGAGTCATGCTCAGAAAAAGGGGTTCATCTGGACTATATCACCATGGTGGTGCCCTTACCTGAGTCCACATCACCACTGCCTGGGCACTCCTGCCCCCTGCCCCACCTGTCAGACTGGATCTCCCTTCTGCTCTATCCGCTCACTAAGCTGAGTTCCCACACTATTGTGGATGATGTAGTTTGAACTGATGACCACCACAATCAGAGTCAGAGCTTGCAAGTCAGAGAAGATCCCATAGTCCTGCTCCTGACTCTGTCCCCTCTCCTGTTAGCTTCTCCCCATGGACCTCGGTATGGGGTCTCAAAATATCTTACTTAAAATATTGCTTTGGGGATCATTCTGACTCTTGGAAATTTTCTGAAACTTGACTCTGAGAATTTCCATGCAAAAAAAAAATTATTCTTGTTGCTTTAAAGCTATGCCTCTTCTATGATGGAGATGAACTGTCTTGCTTTTGTCAGGCTGCATCTCCCTTTTGCACTTTTCTCTTAAGCATGGGAGAATTTGAATTTGAAGGGAAATTCTGTATATGATCCATTCTGAGACATCCTGTCATCATTGTTCAACAAGCTTGACTTGTATTTAAAATAGCTAAGTAAATGCTAATTTGATCTTGGTCAATCCTTTTCTTGGATGGAACTGAACAACTTCAGTGAATTTAAGACTGTTAAATATATTCTTTAAAATACTGGTAATAACAACAGTATAAGCAGTGATGCAAAGAACTATAGTGTCGCCTTGGAGATGAAGGGTTTCCTGCAGAGCGTTTAACTGGAAGAGGTAGCCACTATGTGTGAAAGCAAAAACTGCTCAAGTATTCACAGAGAGCAGGTGGTGTTGCAATTCAGATTTCATTTCTTTCTTCATTTGTATAGAATTCAATAATTCAGGAAAACCATCAACCATTAAGCTCTTGACATCATTTTCCTAACTGTAGCACAAGATGATGATAACTAGATTGGATATTTTCACCTAAAGTATCTTTGTTGGACATCTTTGCTGCAAATCTTGCTGCAAACATTTTCATGACATAACCGATTTACCATAAGGCAATTTTGCCATGAAAGATAAAATCAGGAAAAATAAAAGAGGGACATGAAAGACATAATAAAACATGAATAACAAAAAGACTTCATTGCACAATATGAAATATTTGAGTCCAGAGCTGGACATGGAAAAACAGACTGGTTCCAAATAGGAAAAGGAGTAGTACATCAAGGCTGTATATTGTCACCCTGCTTATTTAACTTATATGCAGAGGACATCATGAGAAATGCTGGGCTGGATGAAGCATCAGCTGGAATCAAGATTGCTGGGAGAAATATCAATAACCTCAGATATGCAGATGACACCACCCTTACACCAGAAAGTAAAGAACTAAAGAGCCTCTTGATGAAAGTGAAAGACGAGAGTGAAAAAGTTGGCTTAAAGCTCAACATTCAGAAAATTTAAATCGTGGCATCTGGTCCCATCACTTCATGGTGAATAGATGGGGAAACCGTGTCAGACTTTATTTTTCTGGGCTCCAAAATCACTGCAGATGGTGACTGCAGCTATGAAATTAAAATACACTTACTCTTTGGAAGGAAAGTTATGACCAACCTAGAGAGCATGTTAAAAAGCAGAGACATTACTTTGCCACCAAAGGTCTGTCTAGTCAAGGCTATGGTTTTTCCAGTAGGAACAAAGGTCCATCTAGTCAAGCCTATGGTTTTTCCAGTAATCATGTATGGGTGTGAGAGTTGGACTATAAAGAAAGCTGAGCACCAAAGAATTGATGCTTTTGAACTGTAGTGTTGGAGAGGACTCTTGAGAGTCCCTTGGACTGCAAGGAGATCCAACAAGTCCATCCTAAAGGATATCAGTCCTGAATATTCTTTGGAAGGACTGATGTTGAAGCTGAAACTCCAATACTGTGGCCACCTGATGTGAAGAGTTGGCTCATTTGACAAGACCCTGATGCTGGGAAAGATTGAGGAGGAGAAGGGGATGGCAGAGGACGAGGGGGTTGGATGGCATCACTGACTGAATGGACACGAGTTTGGGTGAACTCCAGGAGTTGGTGATGGACAGGAAGGCCTGGCTTGCTGCGGTTCATGGGGTCGCAAAGAGTCGGAAAGGACTGAGTGACTGAACTGAACTGGTAATGTGTGTAGATTCGTGGCAATCCTGAACAAATAAGTGACATTTTGTGGTTTTACCTGAGCATTTGTCTTCCAACTCCTTTATTCATAGTGTTTATATATTTTTCTTTTTGATCGTTGATTAGTCTTCTGTTTTGGCATTGCAGTTTTTATTTTTTGTTAAAATTTCCTCCTTCATTAAGGAATTCCCCAGTGGTCCAGTGGTTAGGACTCTACATTTTCACTACCAAGGGCCTGGGTTCAAACCAGTTCAGGAACTAAGGTCCCACAAGCCATGGCATGGCCAAAAAATTTAAAAAAAAAAAGTGAAAAGTAAAACAAAAAAAAACGAAAGAGAGATATCAACTTCCAAGTTTGTGACTGAGCTTTGTATTGCATTATGAAAGCCTCTATGCTGTTGCTTGTTCTTGGCATCTTGTCACATGTCCAGTGACAGACATTCCAAAGTTCTAGAGGAAATATGGGTCCAACTCTGCACCTTTGAGGCCCTCAGACTTTCTTTTCCAATGTCGTGCGTCTCCAATATGTACCAACTGTTGGTGTAAATCATCATCAGCTCAATAAAGCCATCAGTGACATCACTAACTGGAAGAAACACTAATTCCTTTCAACAAGTTAAAACCAAGTGCAAGCAAAAAATTGTCAATCAGTTATTGTATCTTCCACAGCAGAATTGTCTGAAGGCCAATTAGTTAATTGGTGAAAACGTTTGCAGCAAAAATGCTTGCAGCAAAAATGTTTATGGCAAAGAAACTCTCCGTAAAAATAGCTAGAACATTTCAGGGTACCGTCCTGTGACCGAGTCACCAGGCAACTGGATCCTCTCCTATGCTGAATTCACCCATATCTAAAATGAAGACATCGTGTAGTATGACCTCCCAAGTCCTTCCTACTCTAAGAAGTTTTTGTTGTTGTTTTATTTTTTGTAGGGGGAGAGGGAGTGCCGGGTGGTGGTGAGGGAGGTTCCACAGGCTGGATCCCTGAGTAGCCTCAAAACTGGCTTAACTCCAAATCAGAGCTAGTTTTTAAGTTAGATGAAGACATGCCTTCAGGTTTCTCTTGGCTACAAGTTTCCCAAACTCTAACCTTTCCATTTTTTCCTTAAAATTATTAAGCTCCTAATAGGTATAAGACACTAAATTGATGCAGTTATAAGAAAGTCACTGTGGGACTGAATATAATCTGCTTCAAGCTTCCAAGATTGTACAACCCCCTCCTTCAAAGGACACCCGTTGAGCTGGAAGACAGTGTTGCTGCCTCTCCAGAGGAAAAAGATGAAGCAGGAGGCAAGCAAGACAGCGTCATATGAACTCTGATCTGCACTGCTAGATACACATTCTTCTCAAGCTGAAACAGACTTTTGAAGCCCTATGATTCATTTCACCCCCTTATTTTACAGTAAGGAAAACAAGGCTCAGAAGGAAGAAATGAAGAAAGAAGAATGTTGGTGGTTATAACTCACTTTAGAGGCAGATAGACCTGGCTTTAATAACTAGCTCCTCCACTTGTTAGCTGTGTGACCGTCAAATTGTTTAATTTTTCATGCCTTAGCTTCCTCATTTGTAAAATGGTTATAATAACCAATTTCATCCTTTCTAAGGATAGATGAGAAAGTGAATATACATAGGTAGTAGATGCCTGCTGCTGCTGCTGCTGCTAAGTTGCTTCAGTCATGTCTGACTCTGTGCGACCCCATAGACGGCAGCCCACCAGGCTCCCCCGTCCCTGGGATTCTCCAGGCAAGAACACTGGAGTGGGTTGCCATTTCCTTCTCTAATGCATGAAAGTGAAAAGTGAAAGTGAAGTCGTTCAGTCGTGTCTGACTCTTCACAACCCCATGAACTGCAGCCTACCAGGCTCCTCTGTCCATGGGATTTTCCTGGCAAGAGTATTGGAGTGGGATGCCATTGCCTTCTCTGAGTAGATGCCTAGCATATCTTAAACAGTCAAAGAATGTCAAATATATTCATTATAGCATATTAGGACTGAATTTTTATCTCCTATTCCTCTAGATTATATAATATACAATCAGAGCCCTTGTTTCATGGATCTAGAAGAAAAAGCTAAGTGAAAAATGCCAGTGTCTTACATATTTAGGAATGGCTGATTTTCTTGAGACAAAAACATCAAAAAAATAATAATAATAAGGTGAGCCCAATGGCTAGACTCTGATATAAACAAACAGTCTGAGTGTGAAGACTGCTGACTGGTAGTTGAAGAGGTCTCTGGGGGAGACATCAGGATAGTCTTGCAGAACGAGCTGCAGAAGACAGGGGAGGGCTGTGATAAATGGAGCAGAGGATGTGTGGGTGTGGAGGGAGATGCTGGCCCTGGCTTGTGATTGGCTAAGGGGAGTGGTAAGGGGGGGTGTCTGGGACAGGCAAGCAATGGTGGTGACATCAGTCAGAAGGCTCAGGACCTCAGCTGTAGAAATGGAGAGAAGCCTGGAGAGAGAAGGCAGAGCTTCAGTCTTAAAGGCATGCCAGACCTCAGGAGCTTGTTTAGAAGTGCTCGTGGGAAAAATACCCAGTGACCATTCAATGAGAAGAGGCCCTCTTCTGTAGAAAAGGTCATCCTCTATGTCCAAGCTTTGGAGGACATACTCAAAGCCATGAGAGGGGAAGAGTAACCGGAAGAGTGCACTGAACCTTGATCTTGGATGAGAACTGAAATGTTACAGCCAGATCCCCTTCCACCAGAAATGAGAAACAAGCGCACTTTCCGAAGAGCCCCTGCAGGGGCCAAGGCAGAAGTGGAATTTATTGGTCAGAAGATTAAGGCTGAAGGCGCCCATTTAGAGAGCAAGCACCTAAACAGGACCAGAGAAAAGACTGTCTTCACGCCAGTGCCTGCTCTCCTAACACAGGAAGCTGAAAGCCCCTGCCCCCACCCCTGACAGTGATAGAGCTGGTCTCTTTGTCAGATACGGAGCTAGGTCAGTAGGAGGCCTAGTGAGAATAGGGCGCAAGGAGACCAGAGATACAGCTGCCGGGACTGGAGAAGTGCGGGGCAGTGCAGCTTGTTTAGATTTCCATAGCACTTTGCACATATCTCCAATACAACAATCATTTTACTCTGTCATGTCTAAACATTGTCTGGCACTCTGGACAACTTATTTAGGGCAGAGACTTTGAAAGACAGTGGTTACAAACATTTCAGTTCAGTTCAGTCACTTATTGTGTCCAACTCTTTGTGATCCCATGGACTGCAGCACGCCAGGGCTCCCTGTCTATCACCAACTCCCAGACTTTACTCAAACTCATGTCGATTGAGTCGGTGATGCCATTCAAACATCTCATCCTCTGTAACCCACTTCTACTCCTGCCTTCAATCTTTCCCAGCATCAGGGTCTTTTCCAATGAGTCACTTCTTTGCATTAGATGGCCAAAGTATTGGAGCTTCAGCTTCAACATCAATCCTTCCAATGAATATTCAGAACTGATTTCCTTTAGGATGGACTGGACTCCTTGCAGTCCAAGGGATTCTCAAGAGTCTTCTCCAACACCGAAGTTCAAAAGCATCAATTCTTCAGAGCTCAGATTTCTTTATAGTCCAACTCTCACACCCATACATGACTACTGGAAAAACCATAGCTTTGAATAAACAGAACTTTGTTGGCAAAGTAATGCTTCTGCTTTTTAATATGCTATCTAGGTTGGTCATAGCTTTTCCAAGAAGCAAGCGTCTTTTAATTTCATGGCTGCAGTCATCATCTGCAGTGATTTTGAAGCCGCCCCAAAATAAAGTCTTTCATCATTTAGTCTAAACTTTTGCAGCATGGATTCAATTTTCAGCTCTCACAGTTCAGTTCAGTTCAGTTCAGTCGCTCAGTCGTGTCCGACTCTTTGCGACTCCATGATTTGCAGCACACCAGGCCTCCCTGTCCATCACCAACTCCCGGAGTTCACCCAAACTCTTGTCCATTGAGTCGGTGATGCCATCCAGCCATCTCATCCTCTGTCGTCCCCTTCTCCTCCTGCCCCCAATCCCTCCCAGCATCAGAGTCTTTTCCAATGAGTCATCTCTATGCATCAGGTGGCCAAAGTACTGGAGTTTCAGCTTTAGCATCATTCCTTCCAAAGAACACCCAGGACTGATCTTTAGAATGGACTGATTGGATATCCTTGCAGTCCAAGGGACTCTCAAGAGTCTTCTCCAACACCACAGTTCAAAAGCACCAATTCTTCAGTGCTCAGCTTTCTTCACAGTCCAACTCTCACATCCATACATGACCACTGGAAAAACCATAGCCTTGACTAGCCGGAACTTTGTTGGCAATGTCTCTGCTTTTGAATATGCTATCTAGGTTGGTCATAACTTTCCTTCCAAGGAGTAAGCATCTTTTAATTTCATGGCTGCAATCACCATCTGCAGTGATTTTGGAGCCCCCAAAAAGTCTGACACTGTTTCCACTGTTTCCCCATCTATTTCCCATGAAGTGATGGGATCAGATGCCATGATCATAGTTTTCTGAATGTTGAGCTTTAAGCCAACTTTTTCACTCTCCCGTTTCACTTTCATCAAGAGGCTTTTTAGTTCCTCTTCGCTTTCTACCATAAAAGTGGTGTCATCTGCTTATCTGAGGTTACTGATATTTCTCCCAGCAATCCTGATTCTAGCTTATGCTTCTTCCAGCCCAGCGTTTCTCATGATGTACTCTGTTTCACAGTCACTAGCAATATGACCTCAAGCAAGCTTCTTAACTTTTCTGTCTCAACATTCTTACCTGTGAAATGGGGAGTGATGATTAAATTAGAAAAATGCAGTTAGAACAGTGTTTAGGAGCCTGATAGGCTACAATCCATGGGGTCACAAAGAGTCGGATATGACTGAGCGACTTCACTTTCACTTTCACTTTAGTATTTAGTGAATATTATATACATTTATAACAGTTTAAAGAAAATATAAAATAAGTCATAATAAATGAAAGTCTACTTCTGTTCCCAGATCTTGGTATGGTGCTCATTTTCAGTATTTGATAAATGATTGTTGAAATTAAAAATTAAATGACAAGGCTGGGCAATCTTGCCAAGAGGTGGTTAGAACCTTCAAGTCGTGGCCCACAATCTGTGACCTCACCTTGACTATAGGGTGCAGCATTGAGTGAGATGGCCTTGGCATTCAGGCATGGATGTTGCAAGCCATGATCAAGAGGACACTTGCATCTTTCACCTACACGTTTGAAGCTCTACATCCTGTGAATTATCCCCCTGCCCCCCACCCCCGCCACCACCACCACAACAACAACACACACACACACACACATCAGGCTGCCACTGGAGACAATGGCCGCTGGTCTCCCAGCTCCCACCCTACCTGCGCTCTCTCCTTATCAGGCCCTAGAGTGTGGCTGCAGATAAGAGTTACAAGACGCCTGTGGAGAGAATATCTGTGCACAGCCTCTTGAGCACATTAAAGGTTCAGGATGAAAGAGAATAAATCTGGAAAGTGAGAAGGCTGGACGCAGTGAAGGCTGAAGCACAAAGCAAGAGAAAGCCTCATCTTGACCCTGGACCCCTCAAAGCGAGACTTCACCTTGCTTTGAGGACTCTGTCCTCTGAGCCATTCTCTACCCCTTGGGTTTTTCCCCCACCCCACTCCCCACTCCTTACTTTTTCCCTTCTCAATTCCCTCCTGACATCTACCACCCACCAGCACTAACAGTGCAGCTTCTTGTCAAAATATGGCTAATGTGACTGAGTTCTGGGAGACAGAGCCTCAGCTTCCCTGCTGTGTCAAATGCGGATCTGGTGAGGATCAAAAGACACTATAAGGGGGAAAGCATTTTGAAGAGTGTTTAGTGTTGAGCAAGTGCAGCACAAACCATTTAAACGTGTGCCATTCACATAGCCAACATTAATATTTCTTGGTAATGAATGCCCACCCATTCCCACTGTGAATTATATTTTGGTTGGTTTACATAAAAATTTCAATTGCATTTTGAGTCAGAGTATGTATATCTAGGCATTTTAGACATTAAGTGAGTCAACATAAAGCACTTTTAATGGTTTCTTCTGCTGGTAAACACTATGTAAGTGAAGGCTAATCGATGTGGAAATGACGGTGTAGAAGAAATTCTGGACTCAAGGCTCCTAAACAAGACTCTAGATCTAAATCTGTTATCTGATTTTTAAAATGATGCTATTTATACTGATTCTGTCTACTTCATACGTGGGGTAGTATTGAGAGTTATAGTAGAGACGTTTTGTGGGTGGAAGCGCTTTGTAAGCTGTAGTGCAGTTTATGCGCTCGAGAGATTATTTACGTTGCGTATGTGTCAGTGTTGGTATGACGCTCTACCCGTTTATGTCTTTTCAAATATTTCTCTTCCCCATTCTCCTTTCTTTCTTTCTTTCTTATTTTTTTTAGCAATTGGGACACAAGATATCAGTTAAGATGATTAACCAATTTCAGACAACTTGTATATTATTTGCTTTAAAATTTACCTTATATTTCCTAGGGCTTGGAAATAGTATACAGGCACACACACACACATTTTGCTGTCCAAAAGGGATAAAATATTTAACCTGAGCAAGAGCAAAATAGTGAACTATTTGACCTAGAGTGTTTATTTTGACCGGCAGTATAACTGAACTTTACCAGTCAAGTTGGAAACAGGAGCTAGCTCTGAAGAAGATTAGAAAGATTATCTAAGATTCTTTGCTTATTAACCTGAATGTTGAAATCCGTATTGGATTTTCAGACATTGAACCTACCATGACCTTTTACTGCTGACCAGAAGGGCTTCCTCAAGTTTCTCTTTTCAGAGTAGAATCAGATTATATTTTAAAACAGCAGTTTGTACCTAACCTGGTTTCTTTCTCAAGGATAAATGAACAGGATTCAAATTTTAAGGATGCAGTGTTGAATGATAAAATGCAACTGTGATCATAAGAAGCTGGCAGGAGTCAAGCATTAATGTACAGCATGATATCAAACTGAGCAATAAGGTACACAGGTGTCATCCCAGTGACACCATTATTTAGCTGTGTGAACTTTAATAATTCAGGTATACTTTCTGAGCCTCAATTTCTTCATCTGTGAAATGGAAATAATAGTATCAACCCAACTGACTTCAGGTTTGCTGATGTCTTATGAGTAACCCTTTTCTTTGTTAACCAGGCCCTGCAGACAAATCAAAGGGTCTATGAAAATATTCAGAAAGTGATGGCTTTGGAAAACTATCCTACTTGGAGAGGGAATGTTCATGGTGCACAGTTCAGTTTTCAGAGAAACTGAGGTCAGTTATTGATCACCTTTGGTCTTACGACCTAGAGTTATTATCTGAAAAGAGAAGCATGCTTCTACTTTTCTCAGACTTTGCCTATGGGTCAAAAAAGGAAGCTCCCTTTGAGATTTTCCATGCATTTCATGACTTGAAAGTAGTTACAGGTTAACAGATATCTGTTGACACAATTATGAACAACAAGGAAAGTTTCGTGAAGTTGAAAAGATAAAGTACTCACTGTCCCAGAGTTTGATGGAGTTGCGGCAGGTCCCACAGAGGTATTTTTCTGACTCTGCCTAAAGTAGAAAAAGAAGGATACTATGCAGATTTTAGCCTGAGTAGGATTTGGGTTAGCACGCTACCAGGTATTCTAGGATTCTGGGAGGTTCCTTCCTTGTGTTTTGCCCTCTGAACAGATGCCTAGGTCATGCCCTCTGGTAAACCCAAAGAGAAAGCTGCTTTCCCATGGGATCCACAAAGATTCCTTCCCGGGACTTCTGCCACTGCCATCAGTGCACCTTCTTTCTAGCCCTTTGTTTGCTCCTCTGGGTCTGGGTGCTGTACAAAGTATAGATGCCAAGTGGGTACCCACTGGGAGGTTACATCACATGAGGAGGAACTGCCCAGTGGCCAAGTGTGGCCTTCCAGCTACGGTGACAAATGTCTTTGTAGGCACAATGGGGGTCTCAAGAAGGGTTGAGAGGCAGTGAGTATGGTGAGCAATAAACCACAATTACTATTCTTTCTGCTCAACTTGTCTCAGATTCCTTTTTCAATCACTCCCTCTGCTCACTTGCTTTGGTCCTAAGATAACTCCCAAGAAGAGAAGCAGCATACTGGATGGTAACTCACTTTGGGAATCAAAAGAACTACATTTGAATCCCAGCTCTACACATTGCCAGCTTTGTAACCATAAACAATTTTCCCCAAGCCCTCTATCTCAGATTTTTCAGTCACAAAAATGTCAAGCATAAAGATTAAATATGAACACATAGTAAAAACTCCTGGCTCATGATAGAAACTCAATAAAGCTTAAAACAACAACAATAAAGTGATCTTCCAGAATCCCATCATTAGAGTCTACAACCCTTTTCACATGCAGAAATAATAGGGGCAACTCACCCATCGTCTACACGAGGTGTACTGATGCTTGCATCAGCCCTTTGCAAACAGACTGATCGATGGAGCCAGTGATCAGGAAAATTGAATTCCACTGAACACACATTGCTGTCTGCCTGGCATCATCATATTTCAATGAAGCGAATCTGTAAATAGTGGGAGGCATTTCTGATGAGCTATGTGTTTGGGAATAGGGGATTCTGAAATGTCATTCTGAGCTCAAATTAATCAAATTTTGAGTAACAGAGTTTGGAGAAAGAAGTTCAATAGCATCTAAGTAGTTAATGAAAGTGAATTTAGTGAGCCACAAAATAGCCACAGACAGAAGACTGATGTTTACTTTGACCTTAGGATAAATCCTGTATTATATGCTTCCTGTATTGTTCATTTTACAAACACTTATTAAGAGTATCTCATGTGCCAAGAATTGGGCTAGGCATTAGAACTTGGATACAGTGGAGCTGCTGCTGTTAAGTCACTTCAGTCGTGTCTGACTCTGTGCAACCCCATAGACAGCAGCCCACCAGCCTGCCCTGTCCCTGGGATTCTCCAGGCAAGAACACTGGACTGGGTTGCCATTTTCTTCTCCAGTGCTTGAAAGTGAAGAGTGAAAGTGAAGTCACTCAGTCGTGTCTGACCCTCAGCGACCCCATGGACTGCAGACTTCCAGGCTTCTCCATCCATGGGATTTTCCAGGCAAGAGTACTGGAGTGGGGTGCCATTGCCTTCTCTGATAGTGGAGCTAGGTCCTGCCATTAGAAAGCTCACAGTTCATCAGACATACAGAATGCTCAAATGTAATCCAGATACTTTTGAGACCATGGTGCTCCTCAGAGGGTTGGTTAAACTTGGCCTTAATCCAAATCTCACCTCCTATAATATTCCAAATCACTCCTTAAGATTTCCATTAGAGCTCTCTGCTTACTGCTTGTCTCTAAGCCAGTATTCACATAACCTGTGTTTCCCTGCAATACTCTGGACTCAGACCCTTTAGCAGTATTTCAAGAAATCTACTTTTATCAAATATTTGGTAAAAGCTCATAGAGCTTATTTGGGGCTTTCCTGGTAGCTCAGTTGGTAAAGAATCTGCCTGCAATGTGGGAGACCTGGGTTCAATCCCTGGGTTGGGAAAATCCCCTGGAGCAGGGCATGAAAACCCACTCTGGTATTTTTGCCTGGAGAATCCCCATGGACAGAGGAGCCTGCTGGGCTATAATCCATGGGGTTGCAAAGAGTAGGACATGACTGAACAACTAAGCACACTGTAGCATAGGGCTTCAGTTCAGTTCAGTTCAGTCGCTCAGTCGTGTCCGACTCTTTGCAACCCCATGAATTGCAGCACGCCAGGCCTCCCTGTCCATCACCAACTCCCAGAGTTCACTCAGACTCACATCCATCGAGTCAGTGATGCCATCCAGCCATCTCATCCTCTGTCGTCCCCTTCTCCTCCTGCCCCCAATCGCTCCCAGCATCAGAGTTTTTTCCAATGAGTCCACTCTTTGCATGAGGTGGCCAAAGTATTGGAGTTTCAGCTTTAGCATCATTCCTTCCAAAGAAATCCCAGGGTTGATCTCCTTCAGAATGGACTGGTTGGATCTCCTTGTAGTCCAAGGGACTCTCAAGAGTCTTCTTCAACACCACAGTTCAAAAGCATCAATTCTTCGGCGCTCAGCCTTCTTCACAGCCCAACTCTCACATCCATACATGACCACTGGAAAAACCATAGCCTTGACTAGACGGACCTTAGTCAGCAAAGTAATGTCTCTGCTTTTGAATATGCTAGCATAGGGCTTAGTTAGGATATTTAAGAAATCTCAGATGGGTCACATTACAGAGTGGCTGATCTCTTATATTTCTCTTGGAGTAATAAAAAATCCATCCTGGATTTTGAGCAAAGTAGTTCTGATCTGTTTTACATTTCTCTTGGTATAAATTTCTATCCCAAATGCTCATAATTTTCCAAACAAGTACAGTTTCTTTCTCATAAGAAGGTCCAGTGGTTATTGTTACCACAACACTTTCCCCTTTTGTAATAAGATATGGTGTCCTAACACATAATATAGATGTCATTAGTGAAGTCAAGAATAGGGGTCTTTGTACCAGGGCCATAGGATAGATAGAGATGTCTTCACAAAGAAGATGTTGGCCTGAGTTCTAGTAGGATGAGTAGGCAAGAGTGGGGTAAATATTCAACTGGGAGGAAATCGTGAAGTGTTTGAAAGACAGTTGCATGTTCCTATCTTATCCCTGCTCTGAAGATAGAGTAGAACTCTCCTAGAGCTCCAGTGTTGTATCTTGTGAGTGTGAATAGAAGCTGTGAGTAGGATATCAATGCCAAAGGGAGCCCAGTAAGAGGCATCTGTGGATCAGGAAATATGACAATTAAATGAAGGAACTTGTTCAGTAACACAGGCAAAAGCTGAAAGAGAGGAAACACCCAGATATCAGGCATGGAGTGGAGACTAGGTGAGGGAGAAGATTTGAAGGGAAGATGGAAAAACGGATCTACAGCAGTGATTCTCAACTTTGATATACACTGAAATCGCCTGGTAAGCTTCCCAAATCTTCATGCCTAAGGCAGCCCAGAGATCCTCACTTAATTGGCCTGGGCTGTGGCCTTAGCATCTGGGTGGTTGAATGCTGTCCAGGTGACTAGACTATGCTGCCAAAGTTGAACGCTGCTGTACTTGGTGGCGGTGGTGGTTTAGTCACTAAGTCGTGTCTGACTCTTACGACCCCATGAAGCCTGCTAAGCTCCCCTGTCCATGGGATTCTCCAGGCAAGAATACTGGAGTGGGTAGCCATTCCCTGCTCCAGGGGATCTTCTTGACCCACGGATTGAACCTGGGTCTCCCACATTGCAGGCAGATTCTTTTCCAGCTGAAGGAAGCTCACTGCTGCATACTGAAATACCCAAAGATGATGCTAATAAGAGCACCCTGTTCTTTCATCCAGCACCCTGATGGAGGAGGGAATGCTTTTGTTCTTCCCATTAACTCATTCAAGTTATATATTTGAGTTGGCCAAAAAGCTCCTTTGGTTTTTTCCATAACATCTTATGGGAAACCCTAAATGAACTTTTTGACCAACCCAATACTTCAGGTCTGTACCTCTTCCTGCACTGATGAGGAGTGGGGTAGCAGGGAGCATACCCCTCTAGTTGCCCCCATTTCCAAGGTAGAAGAATTTACTAATTGTCCAGAGCCAGGACATTCAATAATCCCAGTTTACTTGTGGCCTGGCTTACTCTGCCTTATACAGCAGCATGTTGTGATGTGTTCTCTCCTGCTTTTTTTTGCCTGAAACCCAGGTAAAGCCTGGCCCCAGGCCAGACTGATCATTTTTGTTGGCCTTTGACTTCCATTCACATCTGAATAAGTAAGCAAGTTTAAGGTCCCTCTGGGACCAATTCTCTTTCTTTTTTTCACATAGATATCCCTGAACATATGAATTCCCAAGATAGAGATTTGGTGCTTAGAAAGGCAGTTAATAGGCTTAACTTGTGTTTTTTAAGTCAGCTTTTAATAGACATCCTTTGTAAGGAATTATCAGGCCAGGATCTCAGTGACAAGGTGGCAATTTTCTCTGCTGCTGCTGTTTACTGTTTTCAGTTAAAAAACCCAAAAATTCTTTCCTAAGACAAGAGTCAAGCATTCCTGGGTCTGGGACCAAAATACCATTATTTTGCATCTAAAGTTACTTCTTTACTTCTAACCATTTTTCATGCTTTTATCCACCAAGCACCCAAGTTCCATTCCAGCTAGACACTAGAGAGTGTTCCTTTTTTTTTTTTTTTTAAATCTTTCCCATCTCCACCTACCCAGCCAGTACTGGTACACAGCAGGTGTTCAGTGCTCTTTGATGAGTTAAATGATGCACAAACCCACTAACAATTTAGGCAAACACCACACACACACCATCAAAAGACAAAATGAAAGATTTGATGCTAAGGGAATTTGGTTCTCATGCTGTCATTTCCTAAATGACTGATCTGCGATGATTAAAATCATGAGGGGTCCAAAAGTGGAAGAATTCGTCATATTTGACGTTGGTGCATTTTAACCAATTTTAAAAAAATTGCTTCCGCATCAGCACATGGCCAATTTACATGCGCTTAGGTAATGAGGAAGAAAAGATGCAGACGCTGAACGTGAGAAGGAGCATAACCATGGGGGAGGGCGGGGAGGGGGAGGGGCGCAACCGTCCCAGAGAAAGGAAGAGAAAGAAATGAGAAACAGAGAGAAGGCAAATACAATCATTTGAGACACGAAAACAAGGATGAATAATGAAAGAGAAGACAACAGCAGAGATAAACATTCTCCTTACTCAAATTTAGAAAATGTTAGAGCCGCCGGGGAATCTTACAGTCCTACCGCGTGCGAGAAGAAACGAAACCTGAAGGGGAAACACGTGACTCGAGGTCACTGCTGGTGTCAGGGCAGGACTGCAGGTCTCCTGGTGAGCAGTGTGCCTCTCCTTCCTCCAAATCAGGCTGATTCCATGGCTCTGTCGTTTTCTTTTCAGTGTGATCAGTTCCCCGTATATAATGTGCACATCATAATTGTGGAAGGGAGGATACAGTGCAATATGCTGACAGAACCTGAAACCATTTGTGTTGGTGTTGGCTTATTGGTTTTTATTTTTCACAGTGAAGAGTTTTGAAGTGTGTGTGACTTAATGCCCCTCCATTGAGCCTCTGGTTTTGCCTTACCAGGCACTGCCACCCTGATCCATATCACAGCCTTCCTAGCTCCCCAAAGCCCTTATTCTTCTCCTTTTATATCTTGCGGTGGTCACATTTTACCCCATAGTACTCCCCTCGCCCCTGCTGTTTTTTGCTCTGTCTTGTCTTCCTTACTAAGTTATAAGTACTCTGAGATCAGAGATCTCATCTTGTCTGTGACACTGAGTCAACTGAAGTGAATTAGGAGACTGGGTTGAGAGCCAGCTCTGACCCTGTTAAACCTTAGGGTCAGTTTCTTCATCTGTAAAATGCTAATAAGTAGTTTCCTGACTCTCCACCTCAGAGGATGCCTGTGAGACTCATTGCACTGTTGTGAACTGTTACAAGAGTTCGCCCGGGTGTGATATAAATGGCAAGGGTGTGGCTGCTGTTGATGTCTGTCTTCCTCACAGCCCTTGGCATCTAGCCTTGTATAGGATACTACCCTGCAGACACATGTTTGTTGAATGAACAGCATAGCAATCACACTAGCATTTTCTATTTTAAGCTAGCCCCTTCTGCTTCCAAAATTAACAGAATCTTGTTTTCCAAATCTTTGTGATGGAAAAACTTGTATTTCCTTGTAAGTCTTCACTCTTCTTATAAATATTTTTGAGTCACTCAATTCTCTTCTCATAATTCTTGGACAAGAATCCTGGGACAAGTCTCTCCAGAGACACTGGGTCTGTCTACAAAGCTAAGGCATATAGGCATATATATATATATATATATATGTATATATGTATATATATTCACATATACATATACCTCCAAGTGTTTGACATTCAGCATCTATAAATTGGAGCCTCACCATAATTTTGTGACAGAAGCATTATTATTCATTCCATTTATAGATGAGAAAATCGAGGCGTATAATTTAATTTACCCAACATGTGGCACCTTTTCTCGCCACGTGGTGATTTACAAAACATGTGGAATACAACCACCACCTTCCATCCCTACTACTCTGACAACCATGATAGAGCACCCAGAGCCTTTGATTTGGCTAGTACAATAAAAAGCTCAGAATCTTGGACTCTTGTCTTTTTTTCCCCCTTGTCTCGAGACTGATTTGCAATCACAGGAGCTGTGGAGTCTTGTCATTTGATGTCTTCCCAGCCTGACTTGGTGGAAACGACAGCATCCTCATTACCAACCAGCTTTCATGAAAACCCAGTCAGTTTTTCCTGCAGAGACTTGAATTACTGAAATCAAAGCCAGAGGACTAGAAAAACTCTGCTTACCAGCTTTATTTGTTTCTTGTTACTCCACGCTGGGCTGGAAGAAGCACAAGCTGGAATCAAGATTGCTGGGAGGAATATCAATAACCTCAGATATGCAGATGACACCACCCTTATGGCAGAAAGTGAAGAACTAAAAAGCCTCTTGTTGAAAGTGAAAGAAGAGCATGAAGAAGTTGGCTTAGAGCTCAACATTCAGAAAACTAAGATCATGGCATCTGGTCCCATCACTTCATGGCAAATAGATGGGGAAACAGTGGAAACAGTGTCAGACTTTATTTTTTGGACTCCCAAATCACTACAGATGGTGACTGCAGCCGTGAAATTAAAAGACGCTTACTCCTTGGAAGGAAAGTTATGACCATCCTAGATACCATATTCAAAAGCAGAGACATTACTTTGCCACCAAAGTCCGTTTAGTCAAGGCTATGGTTTTTCCAGTGGTCATGTATGGATGTGAGAGTTGGACTGTGAAGGAGGCTTGAGTGCCGAAGGATTGATACTTTTGAACTGTGGTGCTGGAGAAGACTCTTGAGAGTCCCTTGGACTGCGAGGAGGTCAAACCAGTCCATCCCAAAGGAGATCAGTCCTGGGTTTTCATTGGAAGGACTGATGCTAAAGCTGAAACTCCAATACTTTGGCCACCTCATGCGAAGAGTTGACTCATTGGAAAAGACCCTGTTGCTGGGAGAGATTGGGGGCAGGAGAAGAAGGGGATGAAAGAGGATGAGATGGTTGGATGGCATCACCGACTTGATAGACATGAGTTTGAGTGAACTCCGGGAGTTGGTGATGGACAGGGAGGCCTGGCATGCTGCGATTCATGGGGTTGCAAAGAATTGGACGTGACTGAGCAACTGAACTGAACTGAACTCTTTTGAAAAATTACTACACTTAGTGGGAAAATCACACCCATTTATCCTCTCACATTTCTGGGGACCAGCAGTCTAAAATCAAGGTGTTGGCAGGACTGTTTCCTCCAGAGCCTCTAGAGAACAATTCCTTCTCTTGCCTTTTCTACTTTGTAGTTCTGTACTTCTTGAATCCCTTGGTTCACAACCCCTTCCTCTGTTTTCAAAGACCATCACCCCAGTATGTTCTGCCATTATCACATTGATTTCTTTCCTCTATAGTCAAGTTTCTCTGTCTGCCTTTTGTAAGGACACTTGTGATTACATTTAGGGTCCAGATGGATAATATGGAATAATCTTCCAATCTCAAACTCCTTAATTTAAACACATCAGCAAAGTCTTTCTTGCTATGTAAGGTAACAATCACAATTTCCAGGGATTAGGACCTAAAATTTGGCAACCATTATTCAGCCTACAGCACTAACCCAAGGAGACTATAGAGAGTCTGTTGGGATTCTGCGTTTTAACAAAAAAGCCTCCATGTGTCCCTACTATGCAGGGATTTAAAGTAAATGTCTGTCACCTATGCATCGTAGGAAGCCCCAAGCCTCAAGATGTCTGCAAAGAAACTCAGTGGAAAGACATTCAACATCATTAATCATCAGGGTGAACCACAATGAGATCATCTCACATGGGTCAGAGTGGCTATTATCTAAAAGATAAGAAATAACAAGTGTGCCATTCAGTTCACTTCAGTTGCTCAGTCATGTCCAACTCTGCGACACAGAGACTGCAGCACGCCAGGTCTCCCTGTCCATCAGCACCTCGAGGAGCTTGCTCAAACTCATGTCCATTGAGTCGGTGGTGCCATCCAACCATTTAATCCTCTGTTGTCCCCTTCTCCTCCTGCCTTCAATCTTTCCCAGCATCAGGTCTTTCAATGAGTCAGTTCTTTGCATGAGGTGACCAAAGTATTGAGCTTCAGCTTCAGCATCAGTCCTTCCAATGAATATTCAGGACTGATTTCCTTTAGAATCAACTGGTTGGATTTCCTTGCAGTCCAAGGGACTCTCAAGAGTCTTCTCCAACACCACAGTTCAAAAGCATCAGTCCTTCAGCGCTCAGCTTTCTTTATAGTCCAACTGTCACATCCATACATGACTACTGAAAAAAACATAGCTTTGGCTAGATGGACTTTTGTTGGCAAAGTAATGTCCCTGCTTTTTAATATGCTGTCTAGGTTGGTCATAGCTTTTCTTCCAAGGAGCAAGTGTCGTTTAATTTCATGGCTGCAGTCATCATCTGCAGCAGTTTTGGAGACAAAAAGGATAAAGTCTGTCACTGTTTCCATTGTTTCTCTATTTGCCATGAAGTGATAGGACCAGATGCCATAATCTAAGTTTTATAAATGTTGAGTTTTAAGCCAACTTTTTCTCTGTGCTCTTTCACCTTCATCAAGAGGTTCTTTAGTTCTTCCCTTTCTGCCATAAGCGTGGTGTCATCTGCCCATCTGAGGTTATTGATATTTCTCTCAGCAAACTTGATTTGAGCTTGTGCTTCCTCCAGCCCGGCATTTCACATAATGTACTCTGCATATAAATTAAATAAGCAGGGTAACCATATACAGCCTTGATATACTCCCTTCCCTATTTGGAAGCAGTTTGTTGTTCCATGTCCAGTTCTAACTGTTGCTTCCTGACCTGCATATAGGTTTCTCAAGAGGCAGGTCAGGTGGTCTGGTATTCCCATCTCTTTCAGAATTTGCCACAGTTTATTGTGATCCACACAGTCAAAGGCTTTGGCATATTCAATAAAGCAGAAATAGATGTTTTTCTGGAACTCTCTTCCTTTTTCCATGATCCAGCAGATGTTGGCAATTTGATCTCTGGTTCCTCTGCCTTTTCTCAAACCAGCTTGAACATCTGAAAGTTCACGGCTCACATACTGTTAAAGCCTGGTTTGGAGAATTTTGAGGATTACTTGGCTAGCATGTGAGATGAGTGCAATTGTGTGTTAGTTTGAACATTCTTTGGCATTGCCTTTTTTGGGGATTGGAATGAAAATTGACCTTTTCCAGTCCTGTGGCCACTGCTGAGTTTTCCCAATTTGCTGGCATATTGAGTGCAGCACTTTCACAGCATCATCTTTTAGAATTTGAAATAGCTCAACTGGAATTGCATCACCTCCATTAGCTTTGTTTATAGTGATGTTTCTTAAGGCCCGCTTGACTTCACACTCCAGGATGTCTGGCTCTAGCTGAGTGATCACACCATCATGGTCATCTGGGTCATGAAGATCTCTTTTGTTCAGTTCTTCTGTGTATTCTTGCCACCTCTTTTTAATATCTTCTGCTTCTGTTAGGTCTGTACTGTATCTGTCCTTTATTGAGCCCATCTTTGCTTGAAATGTTCCCTTGGTATCTCTAATTTTCTTGAAGAGATCTCTAGTCTTTCCTATTCTATTGTTTTCCTCTATTTCTTTGCACTCATTACTGAGGACGGCTTTCTTATCTCTCCTTGCTATTCTTTGGAACTCTTGCATTCAAATGGGTATATCTTTCCTTTTCTCCTTTGCCTTTAACGTCTCTTCTTTTCACAGCTATTTATAAGGCCTCCTCAGACAACCATTTTGCCTTTTTGCATTTCTTTTTCTTGGGGATGGTCTTGAACACTGCCTCCTGTACAATGTCACAAACCTCCATCCATAGTTCTTCAGGTACTCTGTCTATCAGATCTAATCCCTTGAATCTATTTGTCACTTCCTCTGTATAATCATTAGGGATTTGATTTAGGTCATACCTGAATGGTCTAGTGGTTTTCCCTACTTTCTTCAGCTTAAATCTGAATTTTGCAATAAGGGGTTCATGATCTGAGCCTCAGTCAGCTCCTGGTCTTGTTTTTTGCTGACTCTATAGAGTTTCTCCATCTTTGGCTGCAAAGAATATAATCAATCTGATTTCGATGTTAACCATCTGGTGATGTCCATGTGTAGAGTCTTCTCTTGTGTTGTTGGAAAAGGGTATTTGCTATGACCAGTGCATTCTCTTGGCAAAACTCAATTAGCCTTTGCCCTGATTCATTGTGTACTCCAAGGCCAAACTTGCCAGTTACTCCAGGTGTTTCTTGACTTCCTACTTTTGCATTCCAGTCTCCCATAATGAAAAGGAATGAACCTTCCTTGAATCTTCCCTGGTGGCTCAGAAGGTAAAAGCGTCTGCCTATAATGCGGGTGACCCGGGTTCAATCCCTGGCTGAGAAAGATCGCCTGGAGAAGGACATGGCAACCCATTCCAGTACCCTTGCCTGGAAAATCCGATGGACGGAGAAGTCTAATAGTCTACAGTCCATGGGGTCACAAAGAGTCGGACACGACTGAGCAACTTCATTCAACTCACTCACTCATAATGAAAAGGATATCTTTTTTGGGTGTTAGTTCTAGAAGTTCTTGTAGCATAGAACCATTCAACTTCAGGTTCTTCAGCATTGCTGGTTGGGGCATAAACTTGTATTACAGTGATATTGAATGGTTTGCCTTGGAAACGAATAGAAATAATTTGTCATTTTTGAGATTGCACCCAAGAACTGCATTTCAGACTCTTTTGTTGATTATGAGGGCTACTCCATTTCTTCTAAAGTATTCTTGCCCACAGTAGTAGATATAATAGTCATCTGAGTTAAATTGAGCCACTCCAGTCCACTTTAGTTCACTGATTCCTAAAATGTCAGTATTCACTCTTGCCATCTCCTGTTTGACCATTTCCAACTTATCCTGATTCATGGACCTAACACTTCAGGTTCCTATGCAATATTGTAATTTATAGCATCAGATTTTGCTTCCATCACCAGTCACATACACAACTGGGTACTGGTTTTGCTTTGGCTCTGTCTCTTCATTCTTTCTGGACTTAGTTCTTTACTTTTCTCCAGTATCAGATTGGTCACCTACCAACCTGGGGAGTTCATCTTTCAGTGTCATATCTGAGAGATATCATAACAAGTGCTGGTGTGCATATAGAGAAAAGGGAATTCTTCTGTACTATTAGTGAGAATGTGAATTGATACAGCCACTATGGAAAACAGTATAGAGTTTCCTCAAAACTTGAAGAAAAAAAAAAGAACTTCCATATTATCTGGCAATCCTAATTCTGGGTATTTATCTGAAGAAAACAAGAATACTAAAATAACAAGATATATGCATTCCATGTCCATTGCAGCATTATTTACAATAGTTAAGATATGGAAATCATTCAAGTGTCCATTGATATACAAATGGAGAAAGACATTGTGGTATATATATGTATATGTACACACACATATTATATGTAGAGATATACACATTTACATGGAATATTACTCTGCCATAAAAATAGTGAAATGTTGCAATTTGCAGCAACATGGATGAACCTTGAAAACAGAACATTATGCTAAGTGAAATCAGTCAGACAGAGAAAGACAAAAACTGTATTATCACTCATATGTAGAATCCAAAAAAAAAAAAAAAAAAAAAACAACAAAGCATCAAAAACAAAAAACAAGCTCATAGATACAGAGAGTAGATTGATGGCTGTCAGTGGTAGGGATTTAAAGGTGGAAGATATGCGTAAAGAGGGTCAAAACGTAAAAAGATACAAAAAATTTTAGACTTCATGGGCTGTTGTTTAGTCACTAAGTTGTGCCAGATTCTTTTGTGACCCTGTGGACTACAGCCCACCAGGCTCCTCTGTCCATGGGATTTCCCAGACAAGAACACTGGAGTGGGTTGCCACTTCCTTCTCCAGGGGATCTTCTTGACCCAGGAATCGAACCCGCATCTCCTGCATTGCAGGTGGAATCTTTACCACTGAGCCACTGGGGAAGCATTTCATGGGCTGTAAAACAAACATCATCTACCACGATCACTCAGTTCTGTCACTGTAGGACTCAAGCAGCCATAGACAATATGTAGATGAGTAAGAGTAACTGTGTTTCAGTAAAACTTTGTTTACTAAACAGGCAGCAGGCTAAACTTGGCCCAAGGTTATGGAAAGCAGTATAAAATAGTTTATCTATTTCTGATCTAGAAGATAATTATTTATAATTTCTGCTGTTGGGCAGGTTAAGAGCCGACCATCGCAATCATTGTGGTTTTTCTAACAGATGGTATGGCAGTTCACTGTCCTAATGGCTTTCCTTACATAGATTAAATTATTCAATAAAAAAGAACTGAAGGTCACCATGTCACATAGCTCTCCTATCATGCAGTGCCTCGTCTGTGTGGCCACAGGTAGCAGCACTGAATGTACTTAAAGTGATTTTTCTGCATTCCAATTAAGGCAAAGGAATAAATAGAGTGTTCACTCATTTATCCATCCAGTGTATTGGTTTAGGAAAAAAATTAATGTTTCTGGGGTCATGATACCTCTGGGTGCCAAGCAAAACAAATGCAAAGCTTCTCCGGGGGGACATTTCCAAACCCCATATCCCATTGACTCCCCAGTCACCCCTATATTATCATTGACAATGTGCTCACACTCAAAAATTCCAGAAGATAATTACTTAATAAAAAAATGAGAATGAATACATATGACAAACAGGAGAGCTTGCATGTTAAGAATTTAGGATAAAGTCACCTAGGGGACACTATAATATAAATGTTTAAATGTTAAAGATGTGAAATTAACTATCAATCTACAAGAAAAAAAATAAGCCTCCATCAAAAAACAATGGGCAGATTTGAGAAAGAAGAAAATGGTACTTCTAGGAATGGAAAACCCCAAATCACTGAAATTGAAAGTTTGGCAGACAGTGTAGACAGCAGATTAGACATCTGCAGGCAGAACTAGTGCCTGGAAGATAGATTTCAGGACATTAACTAGAATGCAGACAGCTCTCATTTAATAGGAGTTCATATGGAAAGAAGGGGCTTCCCTGATAGCTCAGTCGGTAAAGAATCCACCTGCAGGCTCCTGCAGGTGACTCTGGTTCGATTCCTGGGTTGGGAAGATCCACTGGAGAAGGGATAGGCTACCCACTCCAGTATTCTTGGGCTTCCCTTGTGGCTCAGCTGGTACAGAATCTGCCCACAATGCCAGAGACCTGGATTTGATCCCTGGGTTGGGAAGATCCTCTGGAGAAGGGAAAGGCTACCCACTCCAGTATTCTGGCCTGGAGAATTCTGTGGACTGTATAGTCCATGGACTCGCAAAGAGTTGGACACAACTGAGCTACTCTTACTTTCACGAAAGAAGGGAGAAAGTTAATATTCATTGGGATGAAAACTGAGAATTTTCCATAGTTGAAGAAAGACATGAACCTTTGGGTTGGAGATCTATAACGCATCCAGTTTAGCTGAAGCTCCAATACTTTGGCCACCTGATGAGAAGAGCCAACTCATTGGAAAAGACCTTGATGCTAGGAAAGATTGAGGGCAGGAGGAGAAGGGGGTGACAGAGGATGAGGTGGTTGGGTGGCTCAATCACCAGCTCAGCGGACATGAGTTTGAGCTGGAGCTAACTCCAGGAGATAGTGAAGGACAGGGAAGACTGGCGTGCTGCAGTCCATGGGGTTGCAAAGAGTCAGACATGGTCTAGCAACTGACAACTAGACAGCACCCATAATGCATCTAGCTCACCAGAGACATGGTAAACTAAGCCCCAGGTCAGGCTGTTTCCATAAACTCTGAGGCTCTATCTGTCTCTGAGGACAAAGGAGAGAAAGCCCAGGGCAGCAAAAAGGAAAACATGAATCCACATTGAACACACTTTGAAGTGAAAATGAAGAACACTGAATAAAGGAGATTTCTAAAGTTACAGAAGAGAAAAGAGAAATTATTCTTAGGACTAAATCAGATTAAAACAACTTCAGCAAACCTAGAAACCTGAAGACAGTGGAATATCCTCTACCACATGTTGAAGTAGTGATGTACAGCAAACAGTGATGAGAAAGCATACACAAGTAACGTCTAAATCTAAACAAGCCCAAACTGTTAAGAGATCAGTAACTAATTGAAGATGTTTAAAACAGGCAGAACCAATTTGTTGATAACCAATTACATGGGATTAGGATAAGGATTGTTGGTGGTTCTGCTTAGGAGGAGGGTAGAGATTCTGATTCAGGGTAGATCATTTTGAATATCAAGTAGGCATATTATGAATTTAAAGGTATACCTAAAACACAACAGTAGAAGGTATATTTCCAAACCAGTAGAGGGTAAACATAAAATTCAATAAGTCAAATAAACAATGAATACTTCATAGGGCTTCCCAGGTGGCACTTGTGGTAAAGAACTTACCTGCCAATGCAGGAGACGTAAGAGATGTGGGTTTGATCCCTGGGTTGGGAGGATCCCCTGGAGGAGGAAATGGCAACCCACTCCAGTATCTTGCCTGGAGAATCCCGTAGACAGAGCAGCCTGGTGGGCTACAGTTCATGGGGTCACATAGAGTCAGACATGACTGAAGCAATAAGCATGGACACATGCATTTTTTATGTAATTAAATATTAACAACAACATAGGAATGATACACACAAGCCTCAAGATGGTAGTTATTTATGAGGATGGTCATTTGAGGATCTAAAGTTGAGCTAGATTTTAATGTTATATTGATAGAAAGAAAGAAAAACAATAGTATGGACATAAATTAACATTTATATTAATTAGATAGGAATATTATGGGGGTCTCATAATTTGATATTCTATTAATACATTCTCTACTTTAAAGGGCTTCCCTGGTGTCTCAGGTGGTGAATCTGCCTGCAACATGGAAGACCTGGGTTCAATCCCTGGGTTGAGAAGATTCCCTGGAGAAGGGAAAGGCTGCCCACTCCACTATTCTGCCCTGCAGAATTCCACGGACTGTATAGTCCATGAGGTCACAAGTCAGACACGACTGAGCAACTTTCACTGTCACTGTCCCTGTATCTACTTTAAGACTTTGATACAACCAAATGAAAAGAAGCATATGGGATGAGATCAGGAATGAGAAAGTCCGCATTCAGGTTCAGACTCTGACTCTTTAACCTTCTATCTGACTTTGGACATCGCTAATCTTCTTTGAGTCTCTTTGTCCTCTATTGAAGAACTAATGTGTCAGGGTAGATGATCTCTTAGTCACAACTTTACATTTCTGACTCTCCAGTCATTTTGCCACTTTGATTTGCTCTCTGAGCCATAGGACTGAAAGGACGTGGTGACCATCTCATCGAAACCTCTCATTTTACAGCTGGGAAACTGAGGCCCAGAGAGGAGGCATGACTTTTCCAGAGACATGGTAAACTAAAACCCAGTTCTGGCTGTTTCCATAAACTCTGAAGCTCTATCTGCAACTCCACGGTGGTCTGAGGACAGAGGAGAGAATGTCCACAGTGGGGAAGTCACCAAAATAGATAAGGACAACCTATTAGCATTAAACATTGACTAAATGAGGCCCGATGTTACTCTCTATTAAGTTGAACCGGGAAGTTGGATGCAGGGGGCATTTTATATGTCAACACCATAGCAATTATGAATGACTGATTAATAAGTAAACAAATACTAGGAAATCAGGCCTGCTTTAATGTTTCAAATTCACAGTAGCACCCTGTTAATGCAAACTTCAAATAAAAACACTAATAACCACACTAATCACAAAGATGAAAACTCTAAATTAATTCAAATGATGCTCAATAGACCATCGCTGTGTCCTCATTGCCTGTTCCTTTCCTATCTGTTCAGATCTCCATGCAGTAATTAAATCCATTAAAATGTAAAACCAGCTTTTGTTCTCAAGGGGAAAAATAAAAAACGGAGCAGAATAACATCCTTGGTGCTAAAACTCAGAACTCAGAACTTCCCCCACATCCAAACTCTTGGCCCTTTTTTCCTGAAACAGCAGCTCTCCCTGGCTGGGATTCAGCTGCCAGGCTGGGTCCACAGCATTTCTCATGGAGAAAGAAGACATAACTTAAGGAAGAGGGTAAGCATAGGACTTAGAGACAGGAGACTTATGCTGAGGCTGTAGCTCACTGCTTCCTAGAGCTCTATGATTCTAGTTTTACAAGACAGATTTTTGTTTCCCCCCACCTCTGGCCTTCATTTCAGTCACTGGCAAAATAGGAATGACATACCTCCTCTCATGGGGCTTCCCTGCTGGCTCAGCTGGTAAAGAATCTGCCTTCAGTGCAGGAGACTGCCTGCAATGCAGGAGACCTGAGTTCGATGTCCTGGAGGAGGAAATGGCAACTCACCCCAGTACTCTTGCCTGGGGAATCCCCATGGACAGAGGAGCCTGGCAGGCTACAGTCCATGGGGCCTGACAATGAAAGCAACATTAAAGAACCTTACAAAATTAGCTATCATTCTCCAAGATGTTCAGAAGTCACAGGAGCTTCAATTTATTCTTTAAGGGAGGTGTAGAAACTCAGTATAGTATAGGAAAATAAGTCTAAAAATTGTTTACACAGAGACATATTAAAAGATACATTGTAAGAGAAGATATAATCCTGATTCTCATACAAATATAAAGTGAATACATACCAAAGATTATTTTTTAACTCATTAATCAATGAAGGAACCAGATGTTACAGTGAGTTCAAAAGTAAACTCACAGTGTCACATATTTTTAGTTACATCAGAATATTGAAATGGATTTACAAAAGGATGCAAAAGTGACCACTATCTAAAGGGCAATAATCAATTATATTCCATTGGACACAATTTCTAGGCTTCCTGGTGGCTCAGATGCTAAAGAATCTGCCTGTAGTGTGGGAGACCCAGGTTCAATCCCTGGGTCAGGAAGATCCCCTGGAAAGGAAACTGGCAACCCACTTCAGTACTCTTGCCTGGAGAATCTCATGGACAGAGGAAACTGGTGATCTAGAGGCCATGGGGTTGCAAACGGTCGAACATTACTGAGCAACTAACACATACATAGACACAATTTCTATGGACAAGAGTTATTTGCACTACTATCAATTTTCTACAGCTTAATTTCTGTCTGTACTGAGTTGTAAAATAGCCTAGTCAAAGACAAGGAGAGACGAAATAGCCCAGGGGGAAGAGCTAATTAGGACAACCACTAAATATCAAAGTCTTTCACAATTTTTCTCTTATAGACCCTGAACTAAAAGAATCCCAAACCTACTCAAAGCAGCAGCTTCAATTTTAGCTTCATTCAGTTCAGTTCAGTTTAGTCGCTCAGTCGTGTCTGACTCTGTGTGACCCTACGAATAGCAGCATGCCAGGCCTCCCTGTCCATCACCAACTCCCGGAGTTCACTCAGACTCACATCCATCGAGTCGGTGATGCCATCCAGCCATCTCATCCTCTGTCGTTCCCTTTTCCTCCTGCCCCAAATCCCTCCCAGCATCAGTCTTTTGCAATGAGTCAACTCTTCACATGAGGTGGCCAAAGTTTTAGAGTTTCAGCTTTAGCATCATTCCTTCCAAAGAACACCCAGGACTGCAGTCCAAGGGACTCTCAAGAGTCTTCTCCAACACCACAGTTCAAAAGCTTCAGTTCTTCAGTGCTCAGCTTTCTTCACAGGCCAACTCTCGCATCCATACATGACCACTGGAAAAACCATAGCCTTGACTAGACGGACCTTAGTCGGCAAAGTAATGTCTCTGCTTTTGAATATGCTCTCTAGGTTGGTCATAACTTTCCTTCCAAGAAGTAAGTGTCTTTTAATTTCATGGCTGCAATCACCATCTGCAGTGATTTTGGAGCCCCCCAAAATAAAGTCTGACACTGTTTCCACTGTTTCCCCATCTATTTCCCATGAAGTGATGGGACCAGATGCCATGATCTTAGTTTTCTGAATGTTGAACTTTAAGCCAACTTTTTTGCTCTCCTATTTCACTGTCATCAAGAGGCTTTTGAGTTCCTCTTCACTTTCTGCCATAAGGGTGGTGTCATCTGCATATCTGAGGTTATTGATATTTCTCCCGGCAATCTTGATTTCAGCTTGTGTTTCATCCAGTCCAGCGTTTCTCATAATGTACTCTGCATATAAGTTAAATAAGCAGGGTGACAATATACAGCCTTGACATACTCCTTTTCCTATTTGGAACCAGTCTGTCGTTCCATGTCCAGTTCTAACTGTTGCTTCCCAATTATACAGAATTTAGGTCAAGAGGAAAAATCCTGGGCCAGGCTTTGGGCTAAGCTCTCCTAGCTCCCCGACAACTTTATCATGTGGGATGACCTTGGCCAAGCCTCCCACTCCCAGGTCTTAGTTTCTCTATCTGAAAAATGAGGGCATTGGACCAGCTGATTGGTCCTGTGTGAGAAACCGATGAGAGAGTGTAGACTGAAAAATGCTGGACACAGCTGAGACAATTTTATCCACCAAGAGGGGACATTACTATTATTCAACCACTCTGGAAAGAGAAACATCATGCAACTCTCCAGTTGTTTTACCTCCTAAAATACACTAGCACAGGATGTCAACAGAATGGGATTTGTCAGAGAAAGAGAGCATTTATGCATGGTATCTGTGGTGATTAATTTTATGTCAATTTGGAAGGAGTTTTTGGATGATGTTAATATTTAATCAGTGAACTTCAAGTAAGCAGATTACCCTCCACAATATGGGTGGGCCTCAACCAATCAGTTGAAGGCATGAATAGAACAAAACATCTGGTCTCCTGGAGCAAGAGAGAATTCTCTAGCAGACTTCTTTCAGACTTCTGAACCATCAATCTGCTCAGTCTCCCGGCTGCTAGCCTTTGAATTGTACCATCAGGTGTCCTAGGTCTTGAACCTGCTAGTCCACACTATTTTTCAGACTCAACTGCTTTCATGATTATATAAGCCAATTCCTTACAATAAATATGTTTCCCTATATATACATATCCTATAAGTTCTGTTTCTCTGGAGAACTTTGCGTTCTCAGAGAACTCTGAGTAGTCAGAGAACTCTGCCTAATATACTACATATTACCCAAGTGGGAATCTCCCCAAAAGTAGTAGTAAGTAGTTTCAGCTCCACTCACGGGCACTCCAGGCAGCCTTAGCCTTTCTAGTGAGACCCTGAGAACTCTGGTTTATGGCCCATGGAGGGCACCTGGCATTCCCCTGATCCAGAACCTACACCCCCTCTCCAGGGCAGAAATCATATCAACAGACATCCCCGGCAAGTGAGTTATGAAGAAATGTCAGGAAATTTGGAAACTGGAGAGCAAGGATAGAGGGAAGATTTTGCCCAAGTCATAAGAAATAGACTCCTGGGACGGGGTTTAGTACTTACCTTTGCTGAGACTCAAAATGATGACACAGTAGTATCACTTACTGTATGTGATACATACAAATGATGACACTGTACTATCACTTACTGAGTCCAGCCAATAGGCCAGGCACTGTGCTACGTGCACTTTGCATAAATGACCACAAGTGGTCATATCAACTATTCTGGAAGTAGAGGTATTATCCCAATTCAACGTTGAGGATACTGCAGCAAGGACAAGTAATTCACCCTACATCACTGGAAAAGAAGAGATAGATCCCCAGGGAAAAAGTGAGGCTGAAACCAAGGACCAGTGAGGGAGAAACAAAGAACAGCTGGTGAGCACCCACCACAGGAGCTCAGGAGAAGAGACCAGTGGGAGGTTAGGGAAGGGGGTGGGACAGGCCTTCAGCTACCTGAGAATGACTTAAATGGGGGCCAGACTATCTCTCCCAAAGGCTAGCTGCTGCTCGTGTGTACATTCTGCTGGCATCCAGTGGTCACCAGCAGCACGTGATCTCTCCCTAATTAAACCATATCAGAGTCAGCCAAGGAAGGGGTATGGTTGGCAGGATGCAACTCATATGGACCAGTCAGCTCCAATACCACCCAAGAGCAGAAGCCTTTTACCAGTTATTGATAACTTCTATCTGCATGACTGAGCAACTGAACTGAACTGAACTGAACACCCCATTCCAAAGAGACTCAGTTCAGTTCAGTTACTCAGTTGTGTCCAACTCCTTGTGACCCCATGGACTGCAGCACACCAGACTTCCTTGTTCATCACCAACTCCAAGTACTAACTCAAACTCATGTCTATCAAGTCGGTGATGCCATCCAACCATCTCATCCTCTGTTGTCACCTTCTCCTCTTGCCTTCACTCTTTCCCAGCATCAGGGTATTTTCCAATGAGTCAGTTTTTCACATCAGGTGGCCAAAATATTGGAGCTTCAGCATCAGTCCTTCCAGTGAATGTTCAGGACTGATTTCCTTTAGGATGGACTGGTTTGATCTCCTTGCAGTCCAAGGAACTCTCAAGAGTCTTCTCCAGCACCACAGTTCAAAAGCATCAATTCTTCGGTGCTCAGCCTGCTTTATGGTGTAACTCTCACATCCACATATGACTACTGGAAAAACCATAGCTTTGACTAGATGGACCTTTGTTGGCAAAGTAATGAGAGACTGGGAGTCACTAATGCAAGGATACTTTTCTGCATGCCCAGATTTCTGGAGGGAGCTCCTTGGAGCTTTAAATGAGGCATGTGATAGAGAATCGATTACAAGGCAGAAGTTTCCTCCATGTTGGCTGCTTAAAGAGTGATACAGGTCTATGTGTGATCAGGAGAGTGGGCCAGAGACTGCCAGCTCTGCCACCTCAAAGCTGTGCAGTCTTGAAGAGGTGGCTTCACTTTTCTGATTTTATGAAAATGGAGATGTTGCATAGGCCTATTACAAGAACCACACGAATGTGCAAATGTGAAAGGGATTTTATACTTTAAAGAAAGAGTCAGCAAACTGATTCTAACATTCAATGGGCATGAGTTTGAGCAAACTCAGGGAGATAGTGAAGGACAGGGAAGCCTGGTGCACTGCAGTTCGTGGGCTCACAAAGAGTCGGACATGACTTAGCAACTGAACAGTAACAACAGCAAACTTTCTCTGTAAAGGACCAGCTGGTAAACAACTCAAACTTTGTGGCTCATACGGTGTCTGTTGCAGCAACTCAATTGTGCCATTGGAGTGTGCAGGCAATTGTAGACAATACATCACAATGGGAACAGTTGTGTCCTGATTAAACTTTATTTATGGATGTTCAAATTTAAACTTCATATAATTTTCATGTGTCATCAAACAATAATTCTTCTTTTGATTTTTTCCAACCATCTAAATTACCCAAACTGTTCTTATCTCTAGGTCAAGCAAAGTGAGAAAACAGATCAGATTTGGCCACTGGGCCACTTATTGTCAATCTTTGCCCTAAAGAGCTGCATAAGTGTAGAAAACATAGTAGGGGAAGAAGTGTCATGAAAAGGTAAAGATTGCATTTTTTTTTCCTCCATTGAAGTGAGGCTTTTAACAGGCAATTACTAAGCTTCATGGTGCTAAGACAAAGAGACGAGCAGTCTGGGAGAGGCCACTATAGACTGGGACAACCAGAGAAGGGATTCTGGAAGGTGAGACATTTGGTTTGAGCTGGAAGAAGTGTGGGATTTTAACAGGAGGCCAAGGGGAAGGGTGTTTTTTTTAATGTACTTAAAGAAGGAAGGAAGAGTGAGGGCAGAGAGGAGAACAAAGGATGCCTGATGGTGGACAGGCAGAGCCAGGGCTCTATCCTGGGGCTTCCAGCTCCACAAATCCTTGTTCCACACTCCAGCTGCCTGGTACACTGTGTGACAAATAGAAAAATCTAGAAGTGTGCCTTGCTCTAGGAGAACTTATTAGACTGGGAGACATTCTGGAGAAAGTTTAAAAAAAACAAACACAATTGATGTGACAGAAACAATAAAGAAATAATAGTGATCTTCAATTGAGCACCAACTCAGTGGAGCATGATATATACTGCAGACATTATCTTCTTTGTGACTCATAACAACCCTTTGAAGAGAGTCTGATTATTCTCATTATCCACATTTTATAGACACAGAAAAGGTGAGGGAATGTCCCATGGGGCTTGGTGACCATACATAACAACAATAAATATTTGCTTATTGTTTTCCAAAGACTCTCAGCGGACATTGAGAGAAACATGGTGAGTAATAACACAAAAGCTGTGGCCAGTCGGCCTCAAAGGTAGTTGGAAACGTGTCACAGTGCAGCCAGACTGTTTCAAGGGAGTAGCACAGAGGTGGTCCACGTAGATGGCTCAATGCCAGCCTGACTGTTTGAAGTGCCTGCAGACTTCTTATATCTATTGCCAAGCCTGGAGCAGTTCATAAGTATGTTTACAGAAGCCTTGCTGGGGATGGTGTGCTCTAGAAGGCGTCATCATAGCATCAGCATGGGGGTTAGGAATAATTAAATAACATTTTCAGCTCCCCAGGAGCCATTAGACTAAAACAAAGAAGCAGGTGAGAAGAGGAAGTTGAGAGTTATTTGCGCTTTGTTAATGGGCCTTTAATCAGCAGATCTCCACTCCGCCATCAGCAGCAGCCGGTCCCCACAATCTAGGGAGACTGTATACTCACAAAGCTCCCATTCAAGTGCCACGGAGGCTGGCACAATGCAGTAATCAGACAAGCCCCAGCATCTCCACGGCGCTCCACCTGCACCTGTTATCTCAGCAGGAGCTTCTTTATCAGCCCTTAGAAACTCACAGAATGGAGGAGGTTGCCTAGAATCAGTTCCCTTCCAGCCTTTGGGGATAAAGATATATAAGCCAACATCAAGGGCTCTTTCTCTGGAGAACCATGAACCCCGGGTGGGTCAGGCACAGGCACAGGTCTACTATATGGTATCAGGGACAGGCACAGGTCTACTATACAGTATCAACCTGACTGAGTATCTGGGACTGTTAACCAGCCCCAGCTGTGAGGGTGGGAGTCGGGTGGGAGTCGGGTGGGATTGCTGCTGGCTGTAGCTGGAACAAGGCGGGTGGGAGCTGCATTAGCATCCAGCCCACCACTGTTGGAGAGAATGGATGAGCTGGCTTGTCAGGTGCGGAAGGAGGCTGAATGCTTTTTTGATTGCTATAATTGCAGCAAATTGGACGCTTGAGAGCTCCTCTTTAATGAGAAGAATCTCACGGATGAGACTTAGGGAAGAGGCCCCTCTTTGGATCCTTCTCCTTTGTCCCATGTGTATGAGTTAATTCCCCAGCCATTATGGAATGTGAATGGGCTGCTAATTTTAGTTGTGCAAGCTAAACAAAGACCCTGGTTGGTAGATCCGGAAGGTGATTCATCTGATATGATGTTTGTATGGTGGAAGCTAAAGGTCTTGATAAGCATCCATGATTATTTCAAACTTTTCAACCAAAGAGTTGGAGAATTTTTTAAGTGGCTGTCTCAGTACTAGAGACCAAATAAGGCCTCCGCAAAGAGACACGACTGAGTGACTGAACTGAACTGAACTGAACAGAACCTTCTTTTCTGCTCAAGGTCCTTCCGTCTTAGAGGTCCTGGGTGCTTTGAGTATGGGTGTCCTCCTCTAGGTCTTCTTAATTGGGAAGAATCAGGAAGGCAACAGTGAGGCCAAAGTCAGTGAAAAAGCCACAGTAAAATCCAGAGGCCAAACATAAAACTGAGTCCAACAGGACTTTGATACATTGTGGGGAAACAGATGAGAGTTTAAAAGATTTCAGAATCCAAGCAGGAATAGAAGTTCAGGAATTTCTGAGGAGAGCTGAGGATGACTGGGGAGTCTTGTTTCCTTTTATTGGCTTGCTTATTGCTTATGAGAATTTCTTGCACTTGTTGAGCTGAGAGTTACAGGGTCATAGTAGCCAGGAGAAGACTGTATGATTCCAAAGCTGGCATTTCTATTTACCTGTTGTTCCCGTTGGGTAAATTTTGTTGGGCCTTGAGGTGACCAGCTCACTGTAGTTTGCTGGAGATTTCCAGCTGGGGCACCACGTCCTGGGAAGCCCCTCAGTTCCAGACAAATCCTGTCTCCTGCTTCACCAGGGCAGAGTATGAAGGGATAAGAGAGCAGAGAGATAGGAGTTACACTTGATGGACTCTTCATATTAAGCAAAAGGCCCTAAGGCCCTGATGTCATTTTGATGTCCCATTTTTCATCAAGCTCCACCCCAAAACACTACTATTGTTTTTCTCTTTAAGGATGTCTCTTCAGCCTCTATTGTCCTTACTGATGCAGCTGTCTTCTCAGTACGCAGTGTAAGAATAGGGACTCCTCCCTGCCTAGGAACAGAGTAGCAGGAACTAGCAGGACTTCAGTAAATGTATTATTGACTTGGATCTTTGCCCCCTTGAACCTTCTGTCTATAGGTCAAAGAATATTCAGATGGACACATTCTTAAGGTATTTGCAGTAACCAGAGGCTTGAAGGATAGATGTAGGAAAGAATAGGTCCAGGCCCTTGTCAGTCTTCTACAGATTTGCTATGTGACCTTGATTAAGTTATTTTCCTTCTCTGTCTTCAGTTTTCTGATGAGTGATAAGAGAAATTGATAATGTGATTTGTGTTATATCAGTTTAGCTAAGTTGGAACTACAAATTCCAGAATTCCCTTCTCTATATGGTTCCAAATTAGAGTTAAAATGCAAAGTTACAGTTGTAATTCCCTTCTGTATGTGATTCCAAGTTGGAGTTGACCACAAGTTAGGGTCATGTGAGCTTGGGAAGGAGGACACAAAGGAGATCCTTTTTTTTTTTTTTTTTTTTTCATTCTAAAGGTCAATAAGGCAGGCACAGTTGCAGCTCATTCACATTGCTGCTGGTCTGCTCAGTTACTTTATTGGTATGTGATATAGTCAGGTCTTCCATCCCCTCCAGCTTCTGCCATGTCCCTGACTTCAACTTCCCTGAGTCCTGGGCCAAACAGGGGTTCTACTCTGTGGCATAGGGTGCTAGTTCATCATGTATAGCAAGAGCATCAAGGAGACTGAAAGAGATGAGAGATAGTACAGTAAGGCCCCTACATGTGAAATTTTAAGTCGTAGACTTTCAAAGATGCAAACATACAGTGGCATATCTAACCACATAAGTTAGTTTACATGTCTGGCGTACATTGTCACGTGCTTACATCCTCCACAAGTGGTGGTTCTCCTCTGTACTGTATTATTCAGTCCTATATAGAGTACAGTAGTGCAGCATCTTTATTTCAAGCCCAGGATGTCCAGACACAAGCGTGAAAGCAGCAGCTGATGCACATTACCAGCTGATACTGGTAAGAAGTGCCAGGAGCTGGAGACCTAGAGAAAGGATGAAGAGAGGAGACAAGAGATAGAAGCAGTAACTGAATAACTGGAGAGATTCAGGATGCAGGAAATGACAAGCGGGTTTTCTTTATTTGCAGAGACACTGTTAGTTTTTAAGGCACAGGACCCGAATGTAGAATGGTGCACAAAGGTTGCAGCAGCCATTCAGAATGCAATCCAGTGCTATCATGTCAACTATGATGAGAAAAAAAGCACTACTACCCAGACATCACTGGATCATTTTTTCAAGAGGGTGGACAGAATTGAATCCAACAAAGAACTAGAACCGGTGTCACCAACATCAGACGAGTGAAACTGTGGTTTGTCTCCATCTCCTATTGCTGACAGTCCTTCAGCTCTACCATCTCTCACCTCCTCTCCTTCCTCCAGTCAGTAGCTCTTCTTGCCTGGTCACTGGATGCCAGCCCCTGGATGCCAGTTGTTGTACTATGTTGTTACTTTTCAAGGTACTGTACTGTAAAATAAAAAATGCTTTCTTTATTTTTTGTGTTTATTTTTTATATACTATTTGTGAGAAAAGTATTATAAACCTATTACAGTACCATACTATATAACCAGTTGTGTTCATTGAGTACCCAGGCTAACATCGTTGGACTTACAAATGTGCTCTTTGATCTCATTCATATGTGGGGGACTTACTGTAGTGTTCCAGCTAATTCTTACGGGTTCCAATCTGTTCTTGGCATCTCTACTTTAGGTCTACTTTCCTTCTACATTTCTAGCCCTATCCTGCTGACTTCAGGCCCAGCACCAAATGCAGAAACTACAGCCTTAAATAGCCAACATAATCAGCTCCCACAACTGTGTGTGCCTAATCCTTGTAACAAGTTCCCTGGTGGCTTAGACAGTAACGCATTTGCCTACAATGTGGGAGACCTGGATTCGATCCCTGGGTTGGGAAGATCCTCTGGAGAAGGAAATGGCAGCCCACCCTGGTACTCTTGCCTGGAAAATCGCATGGACTGTGGAGCCTGGTAGGCTACAGTCCATGGGGTCACAAAGAGTCAGACACACCTGAGCAACTAAACTTTCTTTCTTTCTAATCCTTGTAATATATTTCTGAATTTATACCATGTGAAGTGGTTCTGTTTCTCTGAATAGTGAATGATAAAAATGATATCTAGCAAATGCTTACTAGACACAGGGCACTTTCTCAATATTTTGCCAATATTAATTTATTTAAACATCCACAGTCTATTTGGAGAAGGTGTGTATCACAATCTCTTGTGATATAAATCTCCATTTTCCCTGGTGGTTCAGACAGTAAAGCATCTGCCTGCAATGTGGGAGACCCTGGTTCGATCCCTGGGTTGGGAAGATCCCCTGGAGAAGGAAATGGCAAGCCACTCCAGTATTCTTGTCTAGAAAAATTCCATGGACTGAGGAGCCTGGTAGGCTACAGTCCATGGGGTCGCAAAGAGTCAGACACGACTGAGCGACTTCACTTTTACTTTCATAGTATAGATGAGAAAATTTCCCAGAGAATTAAAGTAACTTGCTCCAAATCATACTGCCTATAAGAGAGCAAGCCAGGAATTTAACCTGGCTGTTTAGTAGGGTCAGTACACAATATGATGCTGCCTTATTTGCAGAGTGTGAGGTTGTTTAGATATATTTGAAGTCTCTTCAGGAAACTGGATACAACACTGATCCTCTGATGTTCATAGGTTTGTACAGGTACAGCAGAGGGATCTTGCTACTTAGAGAGTTTTCAGGTGATTTTGAGATACACCTAGGTTTAAGAATGAATCATCCCCCTAGAAAAGTAATAACAGTTGGAATAATGATTATATATGAAAGTGAAAATGAAAGTCACTCAGTCGTGTCCAACTCTTCGTGACCCCATGTGCTATACAGTCCATGGAATTCTCCAGGCCAGAATACTGGGGTGGCTAGCCTTTCCCTTCTCCAGGGGATCTTCCCAACCCAGGGGTTGAACCCAGGCCTACTGCATTGCAGCAGTTTCTTTACCAGCTGAGCCACAAGGGAAGCCCAATGAATATATACGGGGTTTTGGTTTCAGAGTTTTTTGAGAAATGAAAAGTGGAAATGAATCCATTCAAAGTAGCTTCTCCTCTGGGTCTACATTTAAGTGGAGGCTGTACTGTAGCCTCAGGTCTATCTATAGTCAAGACACTCATGCGATGGAGTTTGCTAAGTCAGAAAGTTCTGGAAGGATCATCTCTGCTCCTTCTAGAAGCACCCCTGGAAACAGCTTTGGAGAGGCCTTCCATGAAATAGAAGGTCATTAGCTGCTGGCGATGGGGCCAGGAAGTGGTGAGAGCCACAGTGGCCACAGAGTCAGGAGCGCCAAGTGCCATCTGCATCCTATTTTGCTGCTCAGCCCAGGGTCACCCACTGCAAGCTGTTAATTAGAAGTCTCTCCCGACTGGTAAGGGGATTATCGGCATTTATCTTCTGTTAGGAAGTCAGCCGTGCTGGCTGACGGTGGGTGGAGGTTCACTCCGGTGTCCATGACTATAAACGGCTTCTGGAGCCTGGGCTCCAGGAAGCAGAGAAGCTATAGGCTGCACAAATTGGAGCCAGAAGAAGGCCGGATGGTGGAAAACCTCTTCACAGCTGCTTGTGGTCTTCATTAGCAGGCAGGCAGGTCTGATAACAAGGACCTCCTTCATGCAGTGATGCCTGGGGACAAGCACATTCCTGTGCTAAAGCAGGGACCAGGCCCCTCAGCCTAATCTGGCCCCTCAGGTGTGGAGGGCAAGGGGCTTGTCTATACACTACCTCATTTGAGCTTCCCACCAATACTGGGATGAATAATTCAAGGGAACTTCAAACCTGACTGAGGAAACCAGTAATAATAATTTCCTTTATTTTTTGCCAAACTTCTCTCACAAGATATGAGAAAAAAAATTGATCTGTTTTAAAACGTATTTTACTTTTCCTGGATGTGATGCTATGAGGCAATTGTTAAGTTCCAGGTGCTGTGTTTGGCAAGTTGTTTATGTGGTATCATCTCAGTCTTAACAGGGCCCTCTCAAAAGTATCCTCATTTTACAAAAGGGAAGACTGACACTGAGAAAGGTTACACAGCAGAATGTTAAATTATCTCACAAAGAATGTCATGAGACTTGGAGAAGGGACTGGTACAATTACATGATGAGGATGGAGGCATAAACTAAAGAAATAAGCTGATTGCTGCAAGTACACCTTCTACCATCCTCCTGGTGGTGAATTTCTTAAGATCATTTCTCTTTGAGTCAGTTATATCACCATGCATAGAGCAAAAAGAAAAGACTCATGCATGCTTGACTTTGCAATCACTTTAAACCTAAAGGGTGACTTTTTCTTTCTTTATTTTGGCTATCACAGAGCTTTGATTTCCTCAGCATTCCTGAGAAGCCTTGACTTGTGGTTTCTCTATCCCCCATTGTTTTTGCTCCAGAAGAAGGAAGAAAAATATCTTCCTACTTCCTTTTATAATTCCTTTCAAGACCAATCCCAGTAAAAGTCTCAGGTCAGATGCACATACCTATAAACACGAATTCTAGATTCTTCTGTTTTGGTAGAATTTTATGTCAGATTCCTACGAGGTACAAAAATTGCCTCTAGGTTCAGGCAGGTCACCGTGTAGTCAGGCATCCTCTCCCTTGGCTGGATTTTTTAACTCTGTGGTATCCCATCACCCTAAAACACTGTAACACTGGATGATTAGTTTAGAAAAGTCACTGTAAATTATTTGAGGACAGGAATTATATCTGTTTTGTTCACCCTAGTTTTCAGAGCTTTATAACCCACCCACCACCTAGCATATAGGTGGGTTTTCTCTACATACTGAGTGAATAAATAAATAAGTAACTGAATGAGTAAATGGATGAATGGATTCTTCACATTTCCTGGACAACCTGCCCACCACCTGTAAGAATTAATGTTGTGTCTCCCACCTGGTCTCCCTGCCTCTGGGTCTCTTCTCTGAGCCATGCTGAGCCATGAGGTCAACGTCAATGTTCCCACACAACACTTTCCTTCAAGTGACAATTCTGCTAAAATATTCACTGGCTCCTTCTTGTTGGACTTTGGATGAAAGGAAGATTAAGAATTAACGGTCATGGCTATAGGATCTTGCATCTTTGAATTCTGTTGCAAAACATTCTAGGGACATGTAAGGAAAGTATATGCCTGGTATTGTGCGGAGACATTTTTCCCAGTTCTGGTGGTAGGTAAGCATATCAAAAGAGCTAGTCTCCTTTATCTCCCCAACCCCAAATCTAAATCTCCAGTTAACTATCACAATGGTGAGGAAAGGCCAGCCAGAACTTGCCTAACATCGAGAGGAAGAAAGAATTTTCCCCAAACAGGCCTATCTACATCTCTGGAAACATGGCACATGTTTTGACCTTGACCTATGCAGAGTAATAAGCTTCCATAATTTGTCATTCCAGGCTCTCCATGGCCCAACTATATCAAAGACTGGAGTCAAACAAACCAGAATTCCAAGTCTCCCTCCACACATCCCTAAAATGAGTGCTCCCATGCTGGGGTCCAGGCCCAGTGGATCCAGGGTAATTCAAAGGGGGGACAGAGTCGGCGTCCTAGGAAAGAACTTATTTAATTACAGATATAAAGAGAGATTAGAAAAGAATAGTGTAGTAGGAAAATTAGTGGAGAAAAAGAGGCTGAACAACTTGGTTTACGTGGAAAACCAATAAAACTCCAAGACAAGGAGTTTGCACCATCTACTTAGGCCACCGGTGCCCACTTGAATAGCAGAGGGTGACCTGCCTTGGGGTCCCTCTCGCGTGGGTCTTAGAAGCCAAAGCAAGTAAGTAGACATGGCAAGCCTCCACTCTCCAGATGGGAATTCAGCCAGAAAAGAAGAGAACGAGAAAAGACCACACGGGGGAAACCAGTCTTTCCAGGAACTGGTCTGTTTTCTTTATTTTTCAGGTTCACTTATATACTTTTTGTTACACATAGAGATAGAATACAGAGTCACATGGGGTGAGCAGACCTGACCCTTGTCAAAATCAGGTGCTTCATACAAATGTATACAAAGGTCTTAGGGGCTTTACATCATCTTCTGGTCATGAGGCCTGCTTACATTTTATGGCCCTTCCTTTCTGATAATGGTCAGTCAACCAGAAAACTTATTCTTCCAGGGGTGAATTTTCTTAAACCAGGCGCCACCCTCCGAAGGCAACAGATAAAGTTGCATTCCTATAGGGTGAAGGTGCAGTGGATTACAATCGAGAAAGGAATTTAGCCTAAGGTTTAACATGATTAATCTTAAAGGTTAATACTTATTTCTCCTATATGCTAGTTGTATTCATTAATGTGTATAAGGGCAGGGGATGTGGAGACTTAGCAGCAAATATTGGCCCAACAAATGAAAAACCCTTCGCCAATATAATTCCTAATCAACCCACTATACTATACTAATAATTTTCTAACTTCTCAAAAGAATCTGTATTCAGAAAGTTTAAAGTATCTTGTGCCTCTCACGGTTGGGAGGCTGTGAACAATCACATGTGGCTGGACGAGCCTGTCAGGCAGGCTAGAGAACTTTCAGATGAGTTTGTAAACTGAAACTCTCTTGTCACGCCCAGGAATTTTATTAGCGGAAGCTGTAAGTTAACTCCTTCTCCAAGAGAGGTGGTGGGGGACAGCCCCCCGTAAAGTCAGAGGTGTAGGTGAGAGCATAAAGCAGTAAAGTAGGTAGACTCTGCTTTTGGGGGTAGATGCTCGGAAACAGGGTGTCTCCTGAGGCTTGATCCCGCCTTTGCGTATGCCAAGCCTCCTTCCTCATGACCTTTGCCACGGGCGGAGTTCCTCACGCTGGCTCCCGGCACTCCCACATCTGGCCAGAATGGTCCTCTCAGTACCTTTCTGAGAACCAGCACGTTCCTGTTTCCACTTCTTAGTTCCGGAGTCCCTCCCTGTCGGTGTCCCTTCCTTTGCAGTGGCCCCTTTGCCACTGTTTCTCCATGACCAGCACAGTGCGTCCCTCCTCCTTGAGGAAGGCTTCTTGAGCCCCGGCTTCTCCTCCTCACATGTAGACAGTGAGGAACAGCGGGAGTCCCTGGCGCTGTTTCTACTCCATACCCCCAGTGCCCAGGAGAGATGCATGGAGTCCAGAGAGAAGGACCTGGGGTCTACCCTTTTTTCTTATAACAATTTGGCACACCCACTTACCTCCCCAAATTCCAATTTCTTCCTCTAGAAAATAGGAGTAACTTTTACTTTGCAGAATTTGATTGATTAAGTGATTCCCTTTCTTTACCTGACAGGCATTTACCAAAGGTTTTCTAGGTTCCAGATGCACAGTGACTGATACATAGTAGGTGATTAATAGATGTTACTAAATATTGTTAAATACTTATTAAATGAATTTGTAGGACTTTTCTAGTTCGAAAAAAGAATTATCACATTAAATATAGAATCTTTTCTACAGTTTTCTTTCCTTCTTATCTTTTTTTTTTTTTTGAGTAGGTGCTGGACACAAAAGAAGAGAAATAGAAACAGATTTTAATTTAACATTTTATGTTCAATACCTCATCCACTATCCATATCCATGTCTAACCTTTAGTATTTCTGCTCAGTGCACAACAAATATTTAGAATAAAAACAAAAGGCATGAGTTTTTCAAATAAATATATTTTCTTATAGCTTTTGCATCACTAACGTGACATTTGCCAGATAAAATTTTATTAAACCAGTCTCAATATTTAAGTGGAGAAGGAAATGGCAACCCACTCCAGTATCCTTGCCTGGAGAATCCCAGGGACAGAGGAGCCTGGTGGGCTGCCGTCTATGGGGTTGCATAGAGTTGGACATGACTGAAGCTACTTAGCAGCGGCAGCAATATTTAAGATGAGAATTGTGAAGGACATGGTAATTTTCTTGAAATACACAAAAGTCTCTCATAAAAAATTAATTGTCTATGTGTCCTCGGAGGAAAGGAGATGGATTTCTTCCAGGATAGAGTAAGAGGAGTCAGCACATTCCTTCAGAGGTATGTTTGTGTGTGCATGTGTGGTTGCTGGTAGGGACCACTGGAGTAACAGTCTGGGGCGCAGACTATTGTGATTCTGCAGAAACCAAGACTGAGTAGCAGAAAACCCCTACACTTTTCATTCAGGTGTGACCGCATGGACATGAGGTTTCAATGACTGCATTTTTGCTGTTATTGTTTTGGTTGTTTTGTTGTTGTTGTTGATGTTTTTGGTTTACCAATGTCATAGAATTTTTTTTCAGTATGTTTAATGGTGTTTTGGGCTTCCCTAGTGGCTTCCCTTGGAGAAGGCAATAGCACCCCACTCCAGTACTCTTGCCTGGAAAATCCCATGGACGGAGGAGCCTGGTGGGCTGCAGTCCATGGGATCGCTGAGAGTTGGACATGACTCAGTGACTTCACTTTCACTTTTCACTTTCATGCATTAGAGAAGGAAATGGCAACCCACTCCAGTGTTCTTGCCTGGAGAATCCCAGGGACGGGGGAGCCTGGTGGGCTGCCGTCTCTGGGGTTGCACAGAGTCGGACACGACTGAAGCGACTTAGTAGCAGCAGTGACTTCTCTAGTGGCTCAGATGGTAAAGCGTCTGTCTGCAATGCAGGAGACCCGGATTCGATCCCTGGGTTGGGAAGATCCCCTAGAGAAGTAAATGGCAGCCCACTCCAGTACTCTTGCCTGGAAAATCCCATGGACTGCAGAGCCTGGTAGGCTACTGTCCATGGGGTCGCAAAGAGGTGGACACGACTGAGCGACTTCACTTTCTTTCACTTTCAATGGTGTTACATATATATATTGATATATATACACTTAAATTGCAGTAGAGCTGATTTATAGTGTTGTGCTAGTTTCTGGTGTATAGCAGTGATTACGCATACATATACATACATACAGTTATACATACATTATATACATATGGGCTTCCTAGGTGGCTCAGTGATAAAGAGTCTGCTTGCAATACAGGAGACATGGGTTTGATCCCTGGGTCAGGAAGATCCCCTGAAGAAGGAAATGGCAACCCACTCCACTATTCTTGCCTAGGAAATCCCATGGACAAAGGAGCCTGGCAGGCTACAGTTCGTGGGGTTGCAAAAGACTTGGACATGACTGAGCAACTAATCAACAACATATATATATGTGTGTGTGTATAGATATACACAAGTGTGTATATATGTATATATATATATACACACACATATATCCTACTCCAGGGGATCTTCCCAATCTAGGGATCAAACTCACATATTTTGCATTGGCAAGTGGATTCTTTACTACTAGCACCAGCAGGGAAATTCCATGTACAGAGGAAACTGGTGAGCCACGGTCCATGGGGTCTCAAAAGAGACACAACTGAGCAACTAAAGAACAATATATATAAAGTATACATAGACATATATATATATAACTGAATATATATAAAAAACTGAATATACACATATATTCTTTTCCATTATGGTTTATTACAGAATATTGAGTATAGTTCCCTCTGCTATACATGACTACATTTTTAATTGAGAAAAACCCACTCTCCTTGAACCATCTCCAGTCTTCCCACAAACATATTCACACATCCTCGCACAAGCACACATATACACACCACACAACTGATATTTATTCTTGGGATCAGATCTTATTTTAATAGATCTCTTATAAGAGGAACTGCCAGCCTCAGCCTTCACAAGGAGATGTAAAAAGAGAAACTCCAAAAGGCTACCACACCCAACTTCCCCCAGGGATCCAACACCTATCATGTGCCTGCCTGTCTATGAAATTTGGCTGATGACCAATGTTAGCAAGGGTTTGAGGTGCTATGACCACAGGCTTAAAACTTCAGTCATTTTATATCAGGAAAAGGCAAAGAACCTGGGGTTGGGGACTCCCTTCCTTCAATAAGAGATAAGATTTCCTAAAAGGAAGTGGAGTGAAAGTGGAAATTTTTGGATATCGACCCTTGACCCATGAGGCCTCTGACATGAAGGAAGAGGAAACTCTTGAACCTGAAGATAAAGGATCCAGAATGAAAGTCTGAAAAGTGGCCTCAGAGGATCTCTTCACGAGCTTTTAGGATCTTTCGTTTTTGAGATTTAAGGCAATATTCAAGTTTGCTGCAATTATACTTTCTTCCTTCTATATAATAATTGTCTTCCCAAATCATTGAAACAGTTTATTTAAAAAATCGTGTGTAATCATAGACCCAGAGATCCTGGTCTTGAAAAGATGAAGGAACAAGGTGTCAAGAAAGACAAGGAAAGCCATCGTTCTTCCCGTCTCCTTTCTCCCTTCGGCACATCTGCCTCCTGTGCCTTCCAGCAGAAAGTAGGCTGGTAGACTGAAGAACATGCCGCAGCCTACCAAGAGACGGAGTCTGCTCGGCAACCTCGAATCTGGGACACCTTTGTGATTTGCTTTGACCAATAACAATGCGGCAGAAATGATGTGCTGTTTTCAAGATTAGGCCTTTCACCCCCTTGGAAGACTGTTGGGAGACCACCGCTTAAGAACCCCAGCTTATCCTAGTGAATAAAGAGTGGCCACGTGGAAAAGAACTGGGGAGTCCCAGGCCACTGACAGCACTGACTGCCAGACACAAGAGTGATGCCAGCTTGCCTCTTCCAGCCCAGTCAAGGGACCCCAGGAGGGACCAGCAGAGCAACTCCCCAACCAATACTCAGAATCATAACAAGCAATGAGTCTATCTTGTTTCAAGCCACTAAGCTTTGGGGATACTTATTAAGCATCAGCCCATTTTCTGGAGCATGAACTCCAGGTGATGTCCAGAGGGGTTGAAAGGCAACCATAGAGAAGCCAGAAGAAAGCAGAGAGCTCCCCAGTTCCAGGGAGCCCTCTAGAGAGGGTAGAGTCATGAGCAAAGAGAGGGAGAGACCTTTGCTTTCCCATACAGAGAATGCTGCTCTCTGAAAGGAGAGGGACAGTGACTCAACAGATGCCTAGTATAAGAAGCAACCTTCTATCAAAGCTGTCTAAGAATGGCATGGACTACTTTAAGAGGTGCTGAATTCTACAACATCAAGAGTATTCAAGAATGGGCAAGAGATTGAAAGGCAGAACTTTAGCACTACGTAGTTGGCTCTCTGAGGTCACTTACAACACCAAGCATCTTATCAGTTTCTTTAAATCCTATTTGAGAAGACACAGTATGTGCATAATTATGTCAATACATCTCATAATTTTAAAGAGGCTCTGGTTTATCAAAAGGAGCAGTAAAATGTATATGAGCTAGATAGTTTTTCTGTGTGCAGAGTTTATCGACATGAATCTAACCAGGCTGGTAAAAGTACACAGACATATCCACAACAGGCACCAGAGGACTGTGAGAATGGATTACTGGAAAAACATTCAGCTTGAAAATGAGGCCTCTGGGCAGAGATTGCATCTTTTTTGAATCTCTTTTTGGGGCCAGCCCCTGTTGTTACCATTAAGTGAATTTGCAACATGATCATAACAATGGCAACAGCCAATATTAATAACGGGAATAAGCACCATTCTAACTCTCTGCTGGCCTCTTAACTGCTTGCAACAAATCTATTGCTGAGATGAGCTGTCTCCTCTCCCTTCAGAAAGGGTTCTTGAAATGCCTAGGGATATGTCTGGCTACAGAGCAAAGAGTTGCTTGCTTTCAGGGGCAGTAGACCCTCTTGAAATTTCCTTGTAAGAAAGGTTGCAGGCTTGATGTATGCTCATTACAGCGACTTTCTCTGACATTCTGAAGGGAAATTAAACCTTGGGACATGCTTATCAAAGGCTGTGCTGATTTTCCTTTTTAAAGAAGTATAGTGAGACTACTCAGACCAAGTTTACTCCTGAATTTCCTATCCCCACCCCCACTGGGGTGAAGAGGGCTTTGAAGTAGCAAACACTTGGAAAAGAACAATCAAAATCTGAATCAGCAAATTCTTGAGGTTTTAACTGCATATATGAGAACCACATTTCAAGCAAATATAAAGGAATGCAGTGAACATATTGCCAAGGGAAAACAATAAGTGGCTGGTAAGAAGCATGCCTGGTGGCTTAGATGGTAAAGAATCTGCCTGCAATGGAAGAGGCCAGGGTTAGATCCCTGGGTCAGGAAGATGCCCTGGAAAAGGAAATAGCAACCCACTCCAGTACTCTTGCCTGGAAAAATCCCATGAACAGAGAAGCCTGGATGGCTGCAGTCCATGGGGTGGCAAAGAGATACGATTGAGTGACAAACACACAAACACAAGAAGCATGCAGTGAGACCTCTTCAAAGGAACGAAACCTCAGGAGAACAAAAATGCAAGGCCTTTTCTTGAGAAATAGAGCCTGATCACCCAGAGGGCAGTTGTCTCCTCTTTCAATCTAAACCCCTTCTAAGAGAAAATCTCTCAACCAGAATCATCACATCCTTACTTTGGAATTGACCTGAGAAAGGAGAGACACTTCAGGAGCGATTGAAAGTCATTGTCCTAGTCCAGCTGCCAGGTCTCTGGGTGACCATCTGCAAACCACTTCTCTTTCAGAATCTTGGACTGTGTGTCTAATGTGAAATGTTTCCTTCCAGATTTATGAACTGGTGAAATCTGTGCATCATATCCTCTCAACTTCATTCTGTCTTGCAAAGCATTCTAGGAGACGCATGCTGAGTGAATCCAATTTTGTATTTGGTGATGGGCCATTTAGAGATGAGACTAGACAAAGCACGCTGCCCCCTCCCCACAGAAAACATGTGAGGGGGTTAACTGTCATCTGCTGTTACTGCCTTTACTGTCACTCTGAAAGGAATTTTTCTATTTCGCGCTGGAAGTGGGGACTTGGAGGAACCAATGAGAGGATGGCCAGGCTTTAACAGGGAGAACTGTTGGGTTAAAATGGTCCAAGCTTGGGCTATGATATATAATTTGAGGTATGTCAGGATCATATGAACCACTCAAGGGGTGCAGCTGAGCTATGATTAAGAAAGCATGGTTTCATATTTGTGTTTCTTACCTGGGAAGGGCTAAAGGGATCATTCAGGCTCCTCAGAGTCCTGAATTGTAACACAGAATCGGGAAGGCAGGAAACTGGGAGTTGGAATTTGGCAAGAAATGGGGATTATTGTTGTGTCGTGGCTCTTTTAGTTAGAAAACAGTCCCAGAAAGTCAGCCTGGAAGGAGAGGCATATCAGAGACCAACCCAAGGGAGGTGTACCAGTCAGTGTGAAGGCAATGATGGTGGTCTGGGTGCCCTGAGGACCAGGATTTAGTTCTAGTTCTGTTGGGCAAATCCACATCTCTGAGCTTACTTTCTACATTTATGAATTTAGAATAATAATCCTAATCCTGTTTCTCTCTTGGGATCACGTTGTAAATTTACATGGAGACATGAGTGGGAAAGTACTTTGTCAACTAAAAAATGTTATGAAATAATTATAAGACATGACTGTTGCTCCAAGTTTCTCTGATTTGAAGTATTTATGATAAGAAACCAGTGGTAATTCTTATAATTGTTCCTTTGTTCATTTGTAACATCCCCACCTCAACTCCAACCAGCTGCTTTTTATTATTGCTTGCTTAACACATTAGTTTATAATGATTTGATTACAGTACACTCTGACTGTGGTGTGGGGTGTGTGTTTATCCTGCTTGAAGTACCCTGAGCTTTTTGTGTCTGTGGGTTTATATTTTTCATGTCACTTAAATTAAAAGTAGATCCCTTGATATTAGATCATAGGACAATTGTCCCTGAGACTGTTTTTCTTTTTCCAAGCATTTTATCTCTTTGTGCTTCCATTTATATAATTTCTGTTGCTCTGTCTTCAAGTTTATTGGCCTTTTTTCTTTGTTTTGCTGCATCACACAGTTGCTCCCCAAATGGAGACTGAACCCATATCCTTGGCAAAGAAAGCAGAGTCCTAACCACCGGACAACCAGGGAATTTCCTATTACCCATTCTTATGCACTAATTGATGTTAACCTCATAATTTTAAAATTTCAGATTATGTAACTTTTAATTCTAGAACTTCCATTTTGTTCTGTCTCAAGCATCTATTAAGATTTCCTACTTTTTGCCTATTATGTTAATATATTTTCCTTTACATTCTTGAATATAATTATAATAACTGTTTTAAAGTTCTTGTTTGCAAATTTCATTATCTTTCTCATTTCTTGGTTGTCTTCTATTTTTCTGATTTTTCTTTTGATTGCATATCAGGTATTTATGCTCATTTACACATTTAGTAAACTGTATTCTATGACTGACATTATAGGTACTACATTTTTGAAGGAATTTGTCTTTATTCATAATAGAGTTTAGTGCTTTGATACAGCAGGCATTAAATTTGCTCATGGACCAACATAGTCCTTTCAAGATTTCTTTAGAAACTTCTGAAAAGTTGGTCTAGAGTGACTATTACTCTATGGTGGGCTAGTTCTATTCCTATTCCTAAGGTGTTGCCTTTATATGAGTTTTGTTGAATTTCTGAGATTTTCAGCAAAGTCTCTCTTTTGTGGCTTGTGGGAATGCAAACACTTTTAAGCGTTATGCAAACTCTATATGTATGTGCTTAGTTGCTCAGTCGCTCAGCTTCCGACTCTTTGCGACCCCATAGACTGTAGCCCACCAGGCTCCTCTGTCCATGGAGATTCTCCAGGCAAGAATACTAGAGTGGATTGCCATGGCCTCCTCCAGGGGTTCTTCCCAGCCCAGGTGTCAAACCCAGGTCTCCCACATTGCCAGCAGATTCTTTACCATCTGAGCCACAGGGAAACCCTAATATTGTTTAACTCACAGTTCCCAGCAGTCTTTTTTTCCTCTGAGAGATATTTTCACTCTAGCTTTATGCAGTTTTTCTCTGCACATACACTGGTTAATATTCAGCTAAGACTCAAGGGCGTCCTTAAGCACACTTTTGGAGCTCCTTCTGTGCATAGCTTCCTTCTCCCTCTTATCCTGTCCCAGAAATTCTACCTGCCTCAGTAACCTCAAATTCTGATCTCCATCATTTTAGCTCTGCTAAGCAGTTGTGCTCTGTTTTGCCCTCCCTTCTCTGTACTACAGTCTGGAAAGTGCCTTAAAACAAAAAGCCATTCCAGGATCTGGGATTATCTTGTTTGTTTCCTATTTCTCAGAGATCACAGTCCTGCACTGCCTTTGGTTCTACATCAGAAAACAGTTATTTCCTGTAATTCAGTTCAATTCAGTCTCTCAGTCATGTCCGACTCTTTGCGACCCCATGAATCGCAGCACGCCAGGCCTCCCTGTCCATCACCAACTCCCGGAGTTCACTCAGACTCACGTGCATTGAGTCGGTGATGTCATCCAGCCATGCCATCCTCTGTCATCCCCTTCTCCTCCTGCCCCCAATCCCTCCCAGCATCAAGGTCTTATCCAATGAGTCAACTCTTCACATGAGGTGGCCTAAGTATTGGAGTTTCAGCTTTAGCATCAGTCCTTCCAATGAACACTCAGGACTGATCCCCTTTAGGATGGACTGGCTGGACTTCCTTGCAGTCCAAGGGACTCTCAAGAGTCTTCTCCAACACCACAGTTCAAAAGCATCAATTCTTCGGCACTCAGCTTTCTTCACAGGCCAACTCTCACATCCATACACGACCACTGGAAAAACTATAGCCTTGACTAGATGGACCTTTGTTGGCAAAGTAATGTCTCTGCTTTTGAATATGCTATCTAGGTTGTCATAATTTTCCTTCCAAGGAGTAAGCGTCTTTTAATTTCATGGCTGCAATCACCACCTACAGTTATTTTGTAACCAAAAAAAATAAAGTCGGACAATGTTTCCCCATCTATTTGCCATGAAGCGATGGGACCAGATGCCATGATCTTAGTTTTCTGAATGTTGAGCTTTAAGCCAACTTTTTCACTCTCCTCTTTCACTTTCATCAAGAGGCTTTTTAGATCCTCTTCACTTTCTGCCATAAAGGTGGTGTCATCTGCATATCTGAGGTTATTGATATTTCTCCTGGCAATCTTAATTCCAACTTGTGCTTCCTCCAGACCAGCGTTTCTCATGATGTACTCTGCAGGGAAGTTAAATAAGCAGGATGACAATATACAGTCTTGATGTACTCCTTTTCCTATTTGGAACTAGTCTGTTGTTCTGTGTCCAGTTCTAACTGTTGCTTCCTGACCTGCATATAGGTTTCTCAAGAGGCAAGTCAGGTGGTCTGATATTCCCAACTCTTTCAGAATTTTCACCGTTTATTGTGATCCACCAGTCAAAAAAATTCCAGTTTTTCTGGAACTCTCTTGCTTTTTCAATGATCCAGCGGATGTTGGCAATTTGATCTCTGGTTCGTCTGCCTTTTCTAAAACCAGCTTGAACATCAGGAAGTTCACGGTTCACGTATTGCTGAAGCCTGGCTTGGAGAATTTTAAGCATTACTTGACTAGCGTGTGAGATAATTAGTCTAGGTTTATACTAATTTACTAAAAGAGAGCTGGTATGGTGTCTCTTCCTCCATCAGTACAGAAAGCTGAAATTCCAACATACAGATGATGTGACTACTTGGTACAAAGACTTCACAGATAAACACATATCCTAGGCCCTCACTGTCTTGTGGAAAAGATAGACAAATAAATTGAATGACACTAGGGAGTTTTAGTAGAGAAATGTACTGTCATAGAAATTCAATGGAGGGGACATTTAACTGAAGAAGTCAGGAAAGACTTCCCAGAGGAGATGGCAATTAAGCAAGGAATTTCTGTTTTTCTGATTGGAGAGTAGAAAAACACATTAAGCAAATGAACAAAGAAAAAAGAGTGTGTATTTAATTAGAAAATACTAGATTGCTGTTGTTTAAGTTGAATGGATATGAAGGAAAACTGTTATTATGTGGAACTAGAAAAATAATGTCCAGTTCTTAAAAGTCCATGAACATTTCATTGAGTAGATCAGCCTATCCTATACAGCAAACCACAGCATCATAATGACAGAAAGCAAGGTGTTTGTGGGACTTGTCCATAGTTTACTGAGAATTTTGGGTAAGTTTATTGTAAACTTCAAAGGTTTTTTATTTTAATTTAAAAAATATGATAATGTCAGAACCTGCCTTATTATATCAATGATGATTAATTTAGTTAATGTTTGTAAAGCACTCAGCTCAGTGACTGGCATTTATGTGTTCAAAATGAGAGCTACTTATGTTTTTGTTGTTATTTTGTAGGCAAATTGAACAAGAGTTAGTTTGTGGTGGGTTACTTTGTGAATAGGTGTGTATTTTTAGAAAAATAAATGCTGTTGGCTGAATGAGGAATAAACTACACATAAGAGAATGGAATGGCAACCCACTCCAGTATTCTTGCCTAGAAAATTCCATGGACAGAGCAGCCTGGAGGGCTACAGTCTATGGGGTCCTAAAGAGTTGGACTGGAGGAGGAAATGGCAACCCACTCCAGTATTCTTGCCTGGAGAATCCCATGGACGGGGGAGCCTGGCAGGCTACAGTCAATGCGGTCGCAAGAGTCAGACAAGACTGAATGACTAAGCACAGCACAGGAGAATGATTGGGTAAAGAAGAGAATGAACAGAATACGGAGCGGGCTGGAAGGTGCGCTCAGTAGAGGCCAAGGAGGTTCCTCTTCCGTGGATGAAAACATGGCATAGTCAGGGTCTGAAGCTGTAGGCAACTGCTTAGAACCTGTTAGACTGTGTTTTACCTGCATCTGTTCTGGAGCAGAGGTGCCCAATGATAGTAAGAAATCCTGAGACTCTGAGGCATCATTGCCAGAGGTGATAGGCTCATGTGTTCATTTAAAATCATTGCTGAAACTGTGAGCATTCTTCTATTTGTGAAGGGTCACATTTTTCCAAATGACTGCAACAACATATGTGATCCACGCATTCTTCCTACAGTGTTGACATTGTACCCATTAAGTCTGAGTGGGCTTGTTACTAGAGTGGAGATGAGTTTGGGACTTTTGAGCCGAAGCCTTAAAAGGCAGTATGGGTGACATCTGGTCCTCTTGGGACATGTTCATTTGTAACTCAACCACCACGCCAGGAGGAAGCAAACAGACCTCAGGGGGAGGACACGTATAGGCTTTGTGGATGACAACTGCAGCTGTCATGCCACAGTCACTATTGACCTCTGGTCATGCAAGTGCCTCAGGCCTGCAGGGATTCTGATCCCCAGTCCATAAGCTGACTCAGCTCCCTATGAGGAGCAGATGTGAGCTGTCCCTTCCAGGCCCTACGCAAATGCTGACCTATGAGCCAAACAAACCAGTGTTGTTTTAAACCATTAGATTTGAGGTGGTTTGTTAAGTAATGATAGCCTATTTTGTCCCTTTAACAGTATATTGCATACTTTGGAATACTACTGTGTCTTTTCTCCCTTTAACAGTTACTAATAGCACAACTTTTAGCATTTCAAGATTCTCAGTTTTAAAAAAACACAATTATTTAACAGGATCCTCATCTTCACAAAAAAATGTGAAGATGCACAGAACTAGAAATGTTAACTGATAAGGAGAAAATCGAGCAGAAGCTACTGTACCAATGACTTTGGCTAGTTTGTTCTAAGACTATTCCCTGCCTGTAAAAAACTGAAAAGATTTTCTGAAATCAGATTCTAGCTCCCACAGCAATTATTTTGACATCTTATTTTCCTTTTACCTGTGATAACACATTTGCTATCTACTGAGGTATAATTTGTATTTTAAAAACTAGAAAATTATGCCTCTCTTGATGTTGACAAAACCAGGTAAGCTTAAGTAATTGGGAAAACAGGCATCTTTTAAAAATCATTTCTGCCAATTTTTCTCCTCTCCTTTCCGCTTCTCCACACTTCTCTACACAGCTCCTTGCACACATTCTCAAATGTGGTCACAAGAGTTGTCAATAACAACCAAAGATTAAGCTTTGCAGGGAGACAAAAATTCAGAAAATAGAAGCTCAGAACACCTTTGGAAGTTGGCTCCATTCTCCCTGCAGCTGACTCATCTTGGAGAGAGCACACTGCTCAGGGTTTGCGTGCGTGCCTGCATCCTCAGTCCCGTCAGACTTTTTGCGAGTCTGTGGACTGTAACCTACCAGGCTCCTCTGTCCATGGGATTGTCCAGGCAAGAATACTGGAGAGGCGTGCCATTTTCTACTACAAGGGATCTTTCCGACCCAGGAATTGAACTGTCTCTGATATGTCCTGCACTGGCGGGTGCCTTCTTTACAGCTAGAGCCTCTTGGGAAACCCCAGTGGCTCTGAGATGGTTTGAGATGACAGTAAATCTCCCAACAGCCTGGGCAGCCCTTGCTAAGACCTTACAAATGGGGAAGGACCACAGGGATTATTGAGAAATCACAGATAGATACAATAAACACTTGTTTTCCAGGACACATGAATCCAATGGATGGTCTGATGGTGAGGGTTAGACTCAGGCCTGTCTCCTAGGGCTGTTCTCTTTGACTACATCCACCTGTTATAAGAGGTCTCCAGAGCCATAGATAACAAGTTGTCTTGGTTTGGGTTTCCCAAGAAGCTGACCCTCAGACAAAGAATATGATAGCAAAGTACTTTGATGGGGTGAGGTAAGAAATACCCAGGAGAGGAAAAAGGAAATAAGCCAAAAAAATAGGCAGTTAATGTAGGATGCATTATCAAGTCAGTTATTATTGTGGGTGATCAGAGCTTTATCCTGTTGGGAAAATGCTGGGATTCAACATAGGACACACATTTTAGAGTTATTGCACAAAAAGAACCAGATAGCTGGGTTCTTCATACACCAACTCCACCCAGTTATTGTTTGAGGGCTGTTTAGGGGATGGGGAGATGCATTTATTCTAGCACTTCCAGCTGCCTTCATTGGGCAAAGCAGGCTTCAGTGGCCAAAGAAGTTTCTTAATCAAAGAAATCCAAGTGCTGATAGTTGTGAGACTCTCAGCTGATAGAGTCAGCAAGGAGATCAAACCAGTTGATCTTAAAAGAGATCAACCCTGAATTTTCATTGGAAAGACTGATGTTGAAGCTCAAGCTCCAATATTTTGGCCACCTGATGTGAAGAGCCAACTTTTTGTAAAAGACCCTGATGCTGGGAAAGACTGAGGGCAAGAGGAGAAGGGGGCAACAGAGGATGAGATGTTTGGATGGCATCACTAACTCATGAGTTTGAGCAAACACCAGAAGATAGTGAAGGGCAGGGAAGCTTGGTGTGCTGCAGTTCATGGGGTTACAAAGAATCAGACATGATTTAGCAACTGAACAGCAGCAGATACAGAAGACAAGAGGATATTTTCAGGCTCCTGACAATGTCTGCGACATGTGTGTATCATGTCCATGGTCAGATCTGGGAGCTAGTACATGGCTTATTTGTTTGGGGGTTAAGGGTCTTGGCTCCTCACGTCAATGTATTTAAGTTTTTAGTTTCTAGAGCTGAATACCATTTTGAGACTTGGGGAAGTGTTTCTGGAGACAGCAACCACAAAATGAAAGGTTTGTGAAGCAGACCAAGTTGGATGATGGCTCTGGGTTTATTGAGTTTGTTTACCCTGCAGAAGAGAAGGTTGAAACGGAGCTTAATTTTAATCCTCTGAATCAAATCATTTTCCAAATTCTGTTAATTCTACATCCAACTTTCTTTTTCCCACAGGGCTTTGCCTAGCCTCTCAATATTTATCACCTAAACCAGTCATTTTCAACATTATTAGATCTAATGCTTTCTTTCCTAAAAAATAAATAAAAATATTTGTGTATAGACTTTTTAGTATATGGAAATGAAAATTATAGATAATATAATCTATCAAAATATATCATTCCACAAACATAAAAATAATACCCTGAATTTAAAACACAGAGAAAAAAAGAAAGGTAGTTTATAGCAAAATAATATATTTCAGTAAACTAGTATATGTGATCAAGCAGTCAAATGCTTGTGTCTCTTCATAATTTGAGTGTCATAGTTATAAATGCAGACCAGTTCCCAGATGGTACTAGTGGTAAAGAACACAGCTGTCAGTTCAGGATACATAAGAGACATGTGTTCGATCCCTGGAATTGGAAGATCTCATGGAGAAGGAAATGGCACCCCACTCCAGTATTCTTGCCTGGATAATTCCATGGACAGAAGAGCCTGGTGGGCTACAGTCCATGGGATCGCAAAGAGTTGGACATGACTGAATCAACTTAACAAGCACGCACTCAGAGTTGTGTTGTACTAGGACTCAACTATCGTTAGTAGTGTATATGTAGATTCAGTTCAGTTCAGTCGCTCAGTCGTGTCTGACTCTTTGTGACCCCATGAATCGCAGCACGCCAGGCCTCCCTGTCCATCACCAACTCCCGGAGTTCACTCAGACTCACGTCCATCGAGTCTGTGATGCCATCCAGCCATCTCATCCTGGGTCGTCCCCTTCTCCTCCTGCCCCCAATCCCTCCCAGCATCAGAGTCTTTTCCAATGAGTCAACTCTTCGCATGAGGTGGCCAAAGTACTGGAGTTTCAGCTTTAGCATCATTGCTTCCAAAGAAATCCCAGGGCTGATCTCCTTTAGAATGGACTGGTTGGATCTCCTTGCAGTCCAAGGCACTCTCAAGAGTCTTCTCCAACACCGCAGTTCAAAAGCATCAATTCTTCGGCACTCAGCCTTCTTCACAGTCCAACTCTCACATCCATACATGACTACTGGAAAAACCATAGCCTTGACTAGATGGACCTTATTCGGCAAAGTAATGTCTCTGCTTTTGAATATGCTATCTAGGTTGGTCATAACTTTCCTTCCAAGGAGTAAACATCTTTTAATTTCAAGGCTGCAATCACCATCTGCAGTGATTTTGGAGCCCCCCAAAATAAAGTCTGACACTGTTTCCACTGTTTCCCCATCTATTTCCCATGAAGTGATGGGACCAGATGCCATGATCTTCGTTTTCTGAATGTTGAGCTTTAAGCCAACTTTTTCATTCTCCACTTTCACTTTCATCAAGAGGCTTTTTCGTTCCTCAACAGAGTTAAATGTCAGATCCAGACTATTATAGAAAGGAGTATTCAGTTTTTCAGTGGAATTAATTGGAATTCAGAATAATTTTTAGTTGTTTGGCATAAAATGCCTAGATGTATATCATTCTTGTCCTATTCACTAAACATTAGTAGCAAATCATAAGATCCCACAAAATTTCAAAACATGCCTCGGAAGTCCGATTTAGAACCACTGACTCATTAAAGAGAAATCTCGGTTGTTCCCCAACCTCTAATTCTTATTCTCTCCCATCTGCCCTCCATACAGCCACCAGAGTCAGCTTCCTAGAATGTGGGGCAGACCCTTTTCCCAAACCTTCTATGGTCCCTTCAGTCCAAATTTCTTTCATCTGGTAGGAGACCTAGAAGCTAGCCTGACTGGTGAAGTTTTCAGAAAGCTGGAGCCAGGGCTGTCATACACAGACACGCTCAACTCCAGAGGTATCTTTTTCATAGAGAGAACATGTGATGAGTGTGCAAAGAAGAGTGTGCAGCCTAGAGTCTCTATATAAAAGCTTTGTCTATGAAGCGGGGCTGATGCTCCATGAGCTGTTCTGAGAACCCTTCGGGCTTCAATAAGCTCCCAGTTACATAGAAGTATGGGAAGGCTTATCCCATATCCATTCTCTCCTGGTGACTTAGTCTCTGAAGCTAGTGCTGGCATCAGTAATAACCAGGAAGTCCCTTGTCTACATGTCTGTGGATGTTTTGACCCTCTCTATGGTCCCTCAGTCTGAGTTCTAGGGTACACAGGACTGTGGGCTGCTTGTGGGCCTGGTGTGAACTGAAGTGGTGGTAGATAGGATTATGTGAAGGATGGTAAATGAAAGTGTTAAACCACAAGGTTGACAGCTTCTTCCTGGAGGGGCCCTAAGAAACAACAGTCCTCCGGGTTCCTCAGGGGTAGTTGGTGCCCAGAAGCCAAAGAGCTTCTGACACTGGGAATCACCTCCTTATTCTCGGCACCTGTCAGCACAGGCCTTCTCTCAGTCTGCCAGACTTACTCATCCAAATGTCCCTGATGGCCGAGGAGAATGAATCTGGACACCCCACGTGGAGGTGGGAATAAATGTGGAGTGGGGGGCAGGAACTGAAGGAAATATAGACATTTAGATTAAAGTAACATGCTGCACACATAAAAGTTCTTTGAAATCTCATACTTTACATTTAAAAAATATATTACTTTTATACACCGCAGCACATCATAGTGTTTGTTTTTTATACATATTAGGCATCTACACATACATAGGTATGTGCTGTGTGTGGTGTATATAGGTATATAGTGTATGTGGTGGTACAAGTTTAGGCCTGGGAATGCCAACTCAGGTGTCAAGACACCTCTGCCCCTTTTTAGAGCATTTAATGTGGGTCACGGAAGACAATCAGGGTGGTGACACACCGAAGTGGCAGTCTTCAGTTATAGGCTTCTGCAGCCAGTGTATGTTCCTCTGAGTAGACTTCTTTATGACCTACTCCCCACTCTGCACTTCTAGATGGAAGCAGCTGCCTGCAACCTGTTCAGCTTTCAGAACTTCACTGAAACTGCAACCTCAAATGTTACCATAAGCCCCATACACCCAAATGTTAGTCTTCATTTTACTTAGCTGAATTTAACACTGCACTGCTTCTCAGCTCATTGCCTTGACCCTTTTGACACCATACTACCCTGTTTTTCTTCCTACCTCTCCGGTTTCTTACTTCTCATCTTTTTCTACTTGCCCATTCTCTTCTAGGTGACCTTTAAAACCCAAGGTAAAATACTAAGCATCTCTTCTTTCCCCTCTATACATTTTTCCTTAACTGCATCCACATACCTGTATTGTATTAACATCTATTCATGAATGACTACTACATTTCCCCCCTATATTTCTTTAGAGAACTCTGTATATATAGTTTCTTGCTTTACAGACTGTGTATGTTTTGATGAGTCAAAGGCAGTGGCTCCTTCTGGGTCATGGAACCTATTGTTACATTCTGAAGATTTTTTAAGCTGGTTATTAAAGGATTAGTAGCTTGAAATCAGGTGTGATGGAAGTATCTACACTATGAAAATCAGAAAATGCTACAAGTCAGGGCTCCCCATCTATTGTTTCTCCCCCTGAGATATGGCTTACAGAGCACTACTCCCATAGGCATCTTTAACTCAACATTTTTACTGTTATATTAACATCCCTTCCCTCAAACCTGGTTCTGTTCCAGCATTTCCACAATACTGAGGGAAATCACCATCCATCAAGTTGCCCTGATTGAAACATTAGAGACAACCTTGATAACATTCTCTCTAACTTCTTAATTTCTACTTATTTCTCTGATTAATTCTTTCAATTCTATTCTGTTAAGATATAATTTTCATGTGATAAAATGTAACCATTTTAATCATATAGTTTGATGAGTTTTTGATAGTGATATATACATTTGAAACACTAAACACTACCCCTTTTAAGAAATAGAGTATTTCACCACCAAAAAAAGTAAGTTTTTTCATCCACCTTCACAACTGGCTTCAGGTAACCATTGATCTGCTTTCTACAATTATAGATTAGTTTTACATATTCTAAATTTTTATAAAAATAGAATGTGCAAATACACTCTTTTGTATATGGCTCCTTTTGATAGGTGTAAATTTTTTAGATTAATCCATGTGTTGCATCCATCTGCAATTTGTTTATTTTTAATTTTATTTGTTTATTTACTTTTAGCTGTGCTGGGTCTTTGTTGCTGCCTAGGCTTTTCTCTAGTTCCAGTGATCAGGGGCTGCTCTCTAAGGTGGTACTTGGGCTTCTCACTGAGGTGGCTTCTCTAGTTGCGGAGCACAGGCTCTGGAGCACGTGGGCTCCAGCAGTTGCAGTGTGCGTGTGGGCTCAGTAGCTGCGGCTCCTGGGCTCTAGAGCACAGGCTCAATATTTGTGGCCCATGGGCTTATTTCGGAGAAGGCGATGGCACCCCACTCTAGTACTCTTGCCTGGCAAATCCCATGGATGGAGGAGCCTGGTAGGCTGCAGTCCATGGGGTCGCGAAGAGTCTCATACAACTGAGCGACTTCACTTTCACTTTTCACTTTCATGCACTGGAGAAGGAACGGCAACCCACTCCAGTGTTCTTGCCTGGAGAATCCCAGGGAGGGGGAGCCTGGTGGGCTGAGGTCTATGGGGTCACACAGAGTCGGACACAACTGAAGCGACTTAGCATGGGCTTATTTGCTCTCTGGCATGTGGGATCATCCCAGACTAGGGATTGAACCTGTGTCTCCTGAATTGGCAGGTAAGTTCTTTACCACTGATCCACCAGGGAAGCCTTATTTCTTTTTATTTCTAAATATTTTCCTACCGTGTGTATGTACTGCAATTTGTTTATTCCCTTTCTTGATAATGTTTATCTAGATTGTTACCAGCTTTTATTTAATGTAAATAACTATTCTTTAAAGATTTGTATACATTTTACAGACTATGTTTAAGCCTGTCATGGGTATATGTTTTCATTGTTCTTGGAATTCCAGATACCATAAGGCTCTGTTAGGCAGAGAGGATTTAAATGATGCTGCCAGTGTTTCCTCTTAATGTCTTAGTCTAGCGGCAGAGCAATGTATTATTGCCTTCCTTATTCTCTGAATGTATAGAATTGTTATTTTTTATTCCTTAGATGTTTGAAAGAATTCTCCAGAGAAGTCTCATAGATTGACACTTAACCTCCAGGAAGAGTCACTTGCTTTGTGATGATGATTAGGCATCCCAGACTTTGGATTGATTGGGAAATTCTTTACACTTGATCCATTCCGCTCTCCCAAAATCTTCTCAGATTCCTAGAATCAGCTTCCCGACCTTGTCCAGCTTCTTTCAGTGCTGAGGTGGAGAAAGGAGACTCATTTCAGGCACATTCAGTAGCCCTATTAGAGTTTTATTATGTTTGTTTATCTCTTCAGCAACATTTGGCTTTCTTGGTCAGAGTTTCTGAACTGCACTCTAGACTAGGGTCTCCTAGAAATAAGATGTTAGCAATCCAATGGACCTGGCATTTTTGCAACTGTCCCTGTCAGAGGCTACCCAGAGACAGAGGGTAGAAGTGGCATCACTTCTTTCCTTCAACCCTCAGTGTAACCAAGGTGAAGAAGGTCCTTGTCTAGAAGTCTTAAAACTTGGTTCTTGCCATCCACTTGCTGGGTGACTTCACCAAGTCCTGTTCCCTCCTTACATCCCATTCTCCCATCTATACAAGGCCATTTTAGTTCTCAGGTTCTGTGACCTGCTTGAGTTCTTTTGAAATGAATTTCAGGAATTCCTATATAGAAGAAATTAGAGAAATTCTTTATTTTTGAACTACTTTTTTCTTTTACAATAAAAGTTGAGAGTTGTTTAGCTGAAGTTTTTGCCTGAAGTGGAGGCTTAGTCTGTTATCTGGGAAAGAGCCTCATGCCCTTAGCATTAAGGAAGGAAATGGATCTCAATACCAGAGGGACTCGCCTTTGCATCCACCCTCAACCATCCAAGTAAAAGTGTCAGCTCCCACCTTGAAGGTTCCTTTTCTCAAATACTATTGTGGGGGATAATGACTCTTGGCCACTTACCCACATCAGAATGTTGTCACTGCACATTACTTAAAAGGCACTCTAGCACAGCACTTCTCCTGGGTAACTAAAGTGGAAAATGGCAGTCGTCACAGGTGCACGTACCTCTGTGGGCTGCATTAGCCATGGTCCCTTGGAGGCAGTTGGGGGCTGCTTAACTGATAGAGAAATTGTAGGCATGTGGGCTCAGGTTCTGTGAGGAGCAATTGCAGCTCAGAATACAGAGCAATTGTGGGATAGAGTTGACAACTGTAATTGAAGAGCATTATATGATGTCAATGGAGTGAAAAGGAAAGAAAAAAGTGAAATCCACAACAGCAGGATAGAGATGAAAGCCTTGTGTTTGATCATTCTGCTGTCCTGTATCTCTGTCTCAAAAGAGGGACTCCATAGGAAACAGATCACGATTTGGGTCTTGGTCTTACTGTTTACTAACAGTACCATCTTGGATGACTCACTTACACTCTCTTAGGCTTAGTTCTTTCCTCTGTGGAAACTAAGGTGGTAATGTTTTGCAAAACTATTCCAAGGGGTAAATTAATTGCCTAAGTAAAAGACGCTGGAGATAACAAACACTCCAGGACAGCAAACATATTTTCTGAGTTCTCATTGTGTACCAGGCACTGTACTAGCCAAAAAGCAAATACAGATAGAAAAGAGACAATTCCTGATCTTCAGGAGAATAGAGGCTTCTGGATGAGATGGACATATACACAACTTGAGATCAGAAAGACTCCTGCAATGCAGGAGTTGAAGGAGATGCAGGTTCAATCCCTGGGTCAGGAAGATCCCCTGGAGGAGGAAATGGCAACCCCACTCCAGTATTCTCGCCAGGAAAGTCCCGTGGACAGAGAAGCCTGGTGGGCTACAGTCCACGGGGTCACAAAGAGTCAGACACGACTGAGCACAGTGCAGCTCTGTGACTGAAACTAGCTATACATATGAAGGCATACTTGTTGGCAATTAAAAGGAACAAACTACTTACTGATGAATGCTAAGTAAAAAGAAGCCAGACACCACCCACCACATAACACATGCTTCTATTTATATGACATTTTTAGAAAAGGCAAACTTCTAGGCAGAAGCTGATCAGTGGTTGTTGGGGGCTAGCTGTTGGAGTGGGGACTGACCACAGTCTGGTAAGAGGGACCTTTTTGGGAAATGTTCATTTGGAACATTTAGAACATTTGGAAATGTTCTAAAATGGATTGTAATGATGGTTGTTCAACTGTGTGAATTTACTAGAAATCACTTAACTGTGCACTTATAATGGGTGAATTTTATGGTATGTGTTGTATACTTCAATAAAGCTGTTTAAAGAGAAAGCAAAATGTCTTGGAAGAGAATAAAAACATATCATGGATGAAAGAGAAATGCTGTCAGGCAAATTGCCCAGGAATCAATGTTTGGCACAACATTAGTTGCTCTGTGTTGTGGAAGCTGGGTACTGAATATAACTCCACTCAGCCGGGGAGAATGACTTTCTCAGGCGCCTCCTGCTTGCCAAATTGTCTCCCAGATTTGCCAGCTTTCAGCACGTAGAATGTCAGTGCAATAGGCATGTCAGGTACATGGGTTTTACAGTCCGTTAGACTCAAGTCTGAACTGCAGCTCTGCTGTTTATCAGCCATATAACATGGGCATGTAATTTGGCTTCTTCAAACTTTGGTTCTCTACACATAAACTTGGATTAATAATTCTTATCTTACTGGGCAGTGATGAGGATTATATGAGACTGTTTCAATTATCTATGGCTGTATAACAAACTATCCCAAACTTAATGGATGAAAACAACTAAATGTTACTACATCTAATGATTCTGTGGAAAAGAAGAGAAGTGAAAAGCGAAGGAGAAAAGGAAAGATATACCCATTTGAATGCAGAGTTCCAAACAATAGCAAGGAGAGATAAGAAAGACTTCCTCAGTAATCAGTGCAAAGAAATAGAGGAAAACAATAGAATGGGAAAGACTAGAGGTCTCTTCAAGAAAATTAGAGATATCAAGGGAACAATTCATGCTAAGACGGGCTCAATAAAAGACAGAAATGATATGGACCTAACAGAAGCAGAAGATATCAAGAAAAGGTGGCAAGAATACACAGAAGAACTGTACCAAAAATATCTTCATGACCCAGATAACCACAATGGTGTGATCACTCACCTAGAGCCAGAAATTCTGAAATGCGAAGTCAAGTGGGCCTTAGGAAACATCACTATGAACAAAGTTAGTGGAGGTGATGGAATTCCAGCTGAGCTATTTCAAATCCTAAAAGATGATGCTGTGAAAGTGTTGCACTCAATATGCCAGCAAATTTGGAAAAATCAGCAGTGGCCACGAGACTGGTAAAAGTCAGTTTTCATTCCAATCCCAAAGAAAGGCAATGCCAAGGAATGCTGAAACTACTACACAATTGCACTCATCTCACAGGCTAGCAAAGTAATGCTCAAAATTCTCCAAGCGATACATGAACTGTGAACTTCCAGATGATCAAGCTGGTTTTAGAAAAGGCAGAGGAACCAGAGATCAAATTGCCAACATCCTCTGGATCATGGAAAAAGCAAGAGAGTTCCAGAAAAACATCTATTTCTGCTTTATTGACTATGCCAAAGCCTTTGACTGTGTGGATCACCACAAACTATGGAAAATTCTGAAAGAGATGGGAATACCAGACCACCTGACCTGCCTCTTGAGAAATCTGTATGCAGGTCAAGAGGCAACAGTTAGAACTGGACATGGAACAATAGACTGGTTCCAAATAGGAAAAGGAGTATGTCAAGGGTGCATATTGTCACCCTGCTTATTTAACTTATATGCAGAGCACATCATGAGAAACGCTGGACTAGAGGAAACACAAGCTGGAATCAAGATTGCTGGGAGAAATATCAATAACCTCAGATATGCAGATGGCACCACCCTTATGGCTGAAAGCAAAGAAGAACTAAAGAGCCTCTTGATGAAAGTGAAAGAGAAGAATGGAAAAGTTGGTTTAAAAGCTGGACATTCAGAAAACGAAGATCATGGCATCTGATCCCATCACTTCACAGCAAAAGGATGGAAAAACAGTGGAAACAGTGGCAGACTTTATTTTGGAGGGCTCCAAAATCACTGCAGATGGTGACTGCAGCCATAAAATTAAAAGACACTTCCTCCTTGAAAGAAAAGTGATGACCAACCTAGACAGCATATTCAAAAGCAGAGACTTTACTTTGCCAACAGAGGTCTGTCTAGTCAAGGCTATGGTTTTTCTAGTAGTCGTGTATAGATGTGAGAGTTGGACTATAAAGAAAGCTGAGCACCAAAGAATTGATGCTTTTGAACTGTTGTGTTGGAGAAGACTCTTGAGAGTCCCTTGGACTGCAAGGAGATCCAGTCAGTGCATCCTAAAGGAAATCAGTCCTGAATATTCATTGGAAGGACCTCAACACTTTGGCCACCTGATGCGAAGAACTGAGTCATATGAAAAGACCCTGATGCTGGGAAAAATTCAAGGTGGGAAGAGAAGGGGACGACAGAGGATGAGATAGTTGGATGGCGTCACTGACTCAATGGACATGAGTTTGAGTAAACTCTGGGAGTTGGTGATGGACAGGAAGGCCTGGTGTGCTGCAGTCCATGGGGTTGCAAAGAATCAGATATCACTGAGCGACTGAACTGAACTGATTGATTCTGTGGGTCAGAAATTCTGGAAGTGCTTGTTCAGGTGGTCTGGGTCTAATCCGCGTGGCGTCAGCACAGCAACTAGAGCTGGAAGATGTGCTGTGAAGATGGTTTCATTACTCTCATGCCTATTACCTCCAAGATTTTGTTGTCTCTCTCCATATGGCATCTCACGTATGAGGGCCTCTCTGTGAGATCTGAACTTCTCACAACACAGCAGTTTCAGATAGTTGCCCTTCTTACGTGGCTACTATCTGGAACAGCACCACATCAATTCCACTCTGTGTTACTGGTCAAAGCAGCCACTTGGCCCACTCACCTAGATACAAGTAGACCCCATCTCTTGGTGGAGGTGAGGTAAGAAGACCACATTTTTACTTTAGCATATGGGTTGGGAGATACCCACATATTTGTGGACCTATTAATATTTGCAATATACAGTGTACCACAGAGCCAATGACAACATTGTACAAAAGTAAGCAAACTTTTACTCTAATGGCCAGATAGCAAATATTTTATTTTATTTCAATTGGAGGATTACTGCTTTACAATGTTATGTTGGTTTCTGCAATACAACAACTCAAATCAGTCATATACACACACACACACACACACACACACACACACACACACATATCTCCCCCTGCTCTTGGGCATAGACTTTGCAAACCATGTGGTCTCTGTCATGATTACTCAACTCTGCTGTGCAACCATGTATATAAAGGTAGTCATAGACAGCACCTAAGTGAATAGTTGTAGCTGTTTCTCAATAAAACTTTATTTATAAACCAGGAGGCAGGTCTGATTGGTCTCTGTGTTATCATTTGTGACCTCCAATATAATGCATGATATTCAATAAAGTGCTTGGTAATAAGAGAAACTACTATTGTCATTGTTATTAAGAAGCTTTGGAAATCACCCAATTCTCTCCTCACCTCTCCTATTTATAAATATAAACGGACTTAGCCAACATTCGCTGTTTGCTGCTGCTGGCTATCCGACTCTTTGAGACCCCATACACCATAACCCACCCAGCTCCTCTGTCTATGAAATTTTCCAGGCAAGAATATTGGAGCAGGTTGCCGTTTCCTTTCTAAGGGATCTTCTAGACCCAGGGATCGAATTCGCATTTCTAGTGTCTCCTGCACCAGCAGACAGATTCCTTGCCACTGTACCACTCCCTGCCTGGATGCTCCCTCTTCTCCCTTTCCTCCTTCTCTTGCACCTATGCCTCAGTAAGAAACATCCATCAGGCTCTCCCACTCTCACTGCCAGAGAACCGCAGGTTTGGTAGGGCCTGAAGTCCATAAAATAAGGTCAGGTCCTCTTTAAGAAAAAGATTACAAAATTAGGTGCAAAAGTAAATATTCCTTTAGAATGAAAAAAGAAATCACAACAAATTGTAAAATGTAAACAGATATCACAAAATTCAGAAAAATGACATAGCCTCATGTCTCTAGAATACTTTTTCCTAAAATTGGATCAGGTTTTTATTTGATTTTGTGACATCATTTATTATAGAGAGAATAAAAAGATAATATAGTTTTCTCCTAACATGGTTAATCGATTTCTTGAAAAATTATGATAGTTTAGGAAAGTTCCTTTCTGCTTTACAATTCTTTATTAATAATGCCATGCAAAATTTTAGACTTGTTGGCAAATAAAGGAAAAGTTTTATCAAGTTCCTTTCATATGCGAGCAGGAAGTTTTCAGGGCATTTCAGGTTTCTCTATACGGTGACTCATCTTTAATGTTCTGACTCAAGTCACTCATTAATGAGTTTGTTGTTGCTGTCCTTGCTGTGGTGTATATTACCAATTGTATATTATCTTTCACTGATATTATCATTCCAGGTCAAGTCTACAGAATATTTTAAAATTTTCCAGTGTGTTTACACCATTCACTTCACTTTGTTAATTGCATTAGCAAACAATGCCGGAACCTATTCACTAATGTGATTGGACGTTTCTCTCTTCTTAATGAATTACTTCTTTGGTAATTTTGTTTTTGTTAGAATTTGCCTCTCAATCTCAGAAAATTTCTATCAATTTCTTTGTCTTGATCACTATTGTCCTGTGTTCCCTTAATTTTTTTTAAAGTCCTTGAAATTTTTTTACGAAAATTCTCAATCAAAAACAGTTGAAAAGATGGTACAGTAAATATTTACCAAATTTTACCTGAATTTTCCTTCAGTTCTTCAATAAATAATTTTCAAAGGAAAACAAAATACCCTTTGTGTATGTCCAAATCAATAATCAGTAAACTCTCACTTGATTTACTGAAATGTTTCAATATGCTTTTCAAATTGTAACTAATATGATATATTTAAATGTTACCAACTCTCTACATAAAATTGTGCATTTTATCTATGTTCAGAGATGTGAAATACATCAGTGTGGTCCATTCAACCCAGGCTAAATGTATCTCCAATTCAACTCCCTCATAGCTGGATCTCCAAAAGCCTACAGCCTATTTGATGCCATCAGACATTAGTAAATTTGAGATGAAGCCAGATTTAGCGTGGGAAAAGATTGTGATCTTAATGTAATTAAAAAGCTTTTAATTTGGAAAATTAAGAACAAATGAATACATTGCAAATTTCTATACCAATGCCCAGGTTTTTTTCTTTGTTTTTTCTTTCTTTTTTAAGAGAGAATAGGAAAGACAGGTAATGTAATACAGCAAAAATCATGGGCTGGGTATCAGTGATCTCTCCTACTAACTAGACTATGACACTCTAAATTTCTTCCTCTCTGAGTCTGGCTCTGTGTCTCCAACTCAGTAAGAATTTACCTTAGCCCAATTCTGGGTGTAAAAATATGAGATTGAAGAGGAATACAAATACCCAAGCCAAAATTATGAGAAACATTTGGTTGAAGTGGTTCCCTTAGGTTTTCATTCTTTGGTATTATTTTTCTCCAAACTTCATCTTTCTTTAAAGCCAAATACCAGAAGATCTTTATAAAGTCTCCATTTTCTGGATCATAAATATAATCAAAATATATCCTTTAGCTAGAAATGTACTATCCCAGAAGTTTAAAAAAAAAATTCACATAATTTACTACACCAGCCAGAACTATTTGCAGAAGACAGTTGATTTCCACCAGTACATTCATTAATTTTTATGACACCTTCCCTAAGTTTTGGAAACAAATGAATTTATTAATATTTGAAGACACTGGCCAGTATTTTCTAGGCTACTTCATTAAAAAGGCTCCACTGTCAACCAAAGAAGAAAGTGGGGGTCTAGACACAAATTCTGGCATTAGGGCTGGGCTGATAAAAATCCAGGGTTTTGCCACTCTAAAGGGAAAATGGAGTTTGGAAACACCGGAGGCATCAAACTGATTTTCGAAACTGGTGTTTCTCAATCCCATGTGGCGGAGAAGGCAATGGCACCCCACTCCAGTACTCTTGCCGGGAAAATCCCAGGTATGGAGGAGCCTGGTAGGCTGCAGTCCAGTTGCAAAGAGTCGGACATGACTGAGCGACTTCACTTCCACTTTTCACTTTCATGCATTGGAGAAGGAAATGGCAACCCACTCCAGTGTTCTTGCCTGGAGAATCCCAGGGATGGGGGAGCCTGGTGGGCTGCCGTCTATGGGGTCGCACAGAGTCAGACATGACTGAAGCGACTTAGCAATCCCATGTGAACAGGAAAGAATATGCACAGGAGTAGGGCCTGGGTGAGTGAGACTGCTTGCTACCTTTCTAAAGTAAAAACAACACTTTCTACCTCCAGAAAATAACTGTAAGAAAGACCAAGCTACAGAATTTTTTAAACTATTAGAGCTATATAGCAATGTGAGTAATTATTGCTTCTAAAATAGCCATTTCTTTAGATAACTTTCTTAGTTACTATCAAATGGCCCAGCTATTTAGTGAAAAGGAGACCTAAAAATTAAACAAGGAGTTGTCTTTAAGAAAACGATGGACTGCTCAGCCTTCCCCAGCTATGGCATGCTGATTGTTTAAAGATCATTTTAATAGTAGAAACTTAGGCAGGTTCCTTCTACTTTCTGCCTCAGTTTTCCCTGCTTTCAAAAAAAAAAAAGTGCCTCTATGACCCTAAAGATCCAGTTCAGCTCATGTATTCCGCAGTTCCAAGTATTAAACAAAGTCAGAGTGGTTCCTTCACCTCTCGCACTATTACTGGGATCTTCTCTGAGAGACAGGGCTGTGGTATTTCTCAGCACAGCCTGAAAATGCAAGAGAGGTCCGCCTGCTGAACTCAGCTGTGGGTGGGAGTAGGGGTGGATTTACTCTTTTGTAATTTCTGGGAATAACTCTGGAGTCAGCTCTGTGGGAGAAGAAACAAAGACATATTAGTTCCTTTGGCCTTAAGGGATAAGACTCCAGCCAAGGGTGCATAGTGGTTCTTATGAGAGACTTTCTGTAGAGAAGAGAAAACACAAGAACGTCTCAGCAGGGGACCAGTAAACAAGACCCAGTGCAAATGGAAAGACCCCATGGGAGGTAAGCTTCGAGCCAGGGCTTGAGGATGGGTGGCATTTGGACTGAGACAAGAAAATTCTAGGAGTCAAGATAAGCCAATAACCAACAAATCAGTTGCCTTGCACATAGTCCCAGAAATAATGCCCCAGATTCTCAGGAATCTCTTAAAGTTTTGCCTCAGACTCTTGATTCCCAGCATCCTCCTTTGTACTGATATCTTTGTTCCTTCCCCTGTTGCTTCACAGTATATTTTGCTACCCTACCCAGCTCTCTCAGAGAATGTTTCCATTGGATTATCTGCCTGACTCATAATTCAAGTTTCATCCCTGGACTTTGTATGGTTTAAAGAAATGAGTAATTTATTGGCTTCTATAACAAAGTCCAGCAGTAAGGCAAACCTTAGGGTGCATGTAAGCCTATAGCCCTGGCTCTCCCTTCCTCTGAGGTTTCATCCTCAGCCTATTAGACAGCTGTGGACATTCCAGACTTCAAATGTGGGTATGGGTTGTCCAGAGAATATATGCGGGTCACTTTTTGGAAATTCTATTTGAAAAGTAAGGAAGGATTTCCCAGAGACTCTCTGCAAACTTCTCCGTTCACCTTATTGACCTCCTTTTTACAGATGTTCATTTATAAATCAAGCACTGTCCAGGGTATGTGATTTTCTCTGGTTAAATCAGAACTTTCCCTGGGGTTGTGGGTGAAGCATGTGAGCTTTGCAAGAGAAAGGTAAATACCTAAAAAAAAAAGAAAAAAATCAAGCTCTTTAAGGAGAACATGAAAGATGAGAGCTGGACAGGCCACCCAATGTCAAGGAAATCAGATATTTAGATCCCTCTTGGCTCTGAACTGAATGGTTCCTTTCACTTGCCTGTCTTCGATTTTCTGATCCCAGCTTGGATCCAATGAAGATGACTCCTGCTTGTGAAGAGGTGAAAGTTGTCACCAGAGAGGGCAGCAGAATGAGAGAGGCATGATTTTGAGAAGATGAATTAATCATGAAAGATTACAAAGCAGAGTACTGAAGAGCAGAGTCCAGGAGTCCGACTTTCTGATCTGTTGTTATCAGCTGTGGGATAATGGGTATATGATCTCAGTATCAAAGAGCCTCAATTTCCCTGACTTATTCAATGAGACTAATAGCACTGGACTTGGTGTTGTTGTGAAGATTAATTGAGATATTAGTTTGGCATTTCTTAGTTTGGCATTTCTAATGGATGTTCCAAAAAATGGCCTTTTTATTAATATTTCTGAGGAGAAGTGAGAAGACCGTCCACAGGGAACATGCTGGGAGCATGGTTGGCTGGGGAGCATGGTTGGCTGGAGAGACTGGCAGGATGTGCAGGCCTTAAAGACAAAATCTTGGGAATGAAGAAGGAAGGTTTTACACTGAGAAGAGGGCAAATGGGCTGAAATTACCCCTTCTTGTCTCCATTCTGTTTTGTAGCTCAAGCCTAGGATAAATAAGTCTCTCCAGTGGGATAATTTAGTAGACAGGGTACTAGCTCCCATATCTTAGAATCACCCCTATAAATCACAAAACATGCACCTCAACATAGCTGTGTGAACTTGGGTAAATTGTGTTCCTTCTCTGGGTCTTCATCTCTCAACCTATAAAACAATGATTTCTCATATTCCCAAGGCCCTAACATGCTGCAAGTCAAACAACAAAAGTAGAATTTTGGCACAGGACTTTCAAAAGGCTTCTATCTCCATTTCAGACTTGTGGTGTCCACAGTATATTATGATGCTGGTGTTAAAAATAAAATTGAGCTCAGTAAATTTTAAAGATCTTATTACTTTATTCAGTGATTTGTGAATTGAACAGAACCCATCTAGCAGACAGTAAGGAACTCTGAAGACCTGTACAAAATCAAAGATTTAAAGACAGAGGGAGTAAGACATGGAAGTTATACCAGCAAAGAATGGATTAGTTGTGGAAAGATCACTATCCTTTAGGGGCCAGCAGGGGTCTATCAAACAGATTACTTCACTGGTATAGACCAGGTGATTCCAGATTGACTGGTTTGAGGTTCTTTTCCTGGGAAAGGCTGAAGATGTACTCAAACTAGGCATTTGGTTTAGGTTTCATGATCTGGAGCTTAGCACAAGTGACTCCATACTGGGTTTGTGGTCTCTCTTTTTTAAAAAACAAAAACAAAAAACTCTAACCATAAGAAATTCATCCTTCTTAGAAATTTTCTCTTCTTTTTATATAGAAGATAAAAAGAATGCAAAAGCAAGCCTAAAAATCAGGGCCTGCGGGTAGATGATTCATTCCCATCATGTTATCCTTTGAATGGTTAATAGCCAACCCTGCACAATTTTCATTCCTTATCTACCTGAATTCCATTTTAGACAAACAAAGTAATTTTCAAAAAGACAATCTTAAAGAGACACTGAGAAGTCTGATGAACTCTGGTAAAGAAATTATTCCAAGCTCTGCCACCCACAAAGATCTTGCAGGAGCAAAAGGATGGATATTTACGCAGATGCCTTGTCATTGCTGGTAAGCAGCTTGGTGTTACTTGTCTCAGGCTCCCAAATCTTTTGGTAAATAGTAACTAACTTATCCCCAGAGCCTTCCCAAAATGAAGGACATGAGCATTCACTCTAATGAAGAGACAATAAATTAGAGTTTTCTTAAAGCCAAAAAATTAATGCAAGCTTTGCAAATCCACCTGAGGCCTGGTTCTATATGCAAGTTCTCACTCCCATTTTGGGAAATACACTATTACAGAATACTTGAATTTAAGAAGCAGAAGGACATTAATGGATATCTATGGCAAGCGAGTACCTTCAGTCTTAAATCTCTTTAGTTGATATCTCCACTAAGATGTCATTGAGCCTCACTGAAACACATATAATGAAGGCTCCAATAAAGAATGTGCAGAAAAGGAGCCTAGAGACAGTCAAGGACTGTCTTGACTGTCCTTGAGGACTGAGTGTGTGTGGTGAGTGAGGCATGGTGATTAAGGACTCCTGTAGGGCACTGGAGGAAAAGAGAGGATTGAGATCACACCTTGAGTTTGGGAAATATGGGGACAAGGAATCAGTCTGGGCTTCTTCATAGGTCAGTGGTAAGTTGATTCTGTCGTGTCCCACACCCCGTGACCCACGGACTGTAGCCCACCGGGCTTCTTTCCATGGGATTCTCCAGGCAAGAATACTGGAGGGAGTTGTCATTTCTCTGGGGATCTTCCAGACCCAGGGATCTAACCCAAGTCTCTTACATCTCCTGCACTGGCAGAAGGTTCTTTACCACTAGCACCATCTGGGAAGTCCTCTCAGGTCAGTGTTTCATAAACAGCACCCTAAGTGAGTGGATGGGCCAGGCAGACCAGAGTAGGGAATATACCATTTCCTAAGCAGTCCTTTCTTCCTTTCACAATTTGGCTCTTGTGCATCTGGGTCTTTCTGGATGGGATGTGGTTCGTCATCCAGTCATGGCCAACTTGTTGCGACCTCGTGGACTGGAGTCCACCTGTGGCAAGGACAAAATATTGGGTTGAGCATAATGAGACTTCAAATATTATCTGACATCAGATATTATCTTACATCATACTAGTGTTGTCTTGGACAAGTTTTTAAAATTATCTGAAACTTGGAAATAGGTAAAAGAAATTGTTGGATATTCTTTCAGTGCAGACTTAACTTTCAATTTACTGGATGACTTTATATCACTATAAGGCAAAATCTCATTTGGAAAATTTTGTTCAGTAAAGATGCAAATAATTTCTTCCCAGTGGAACTAATAGTCTGAATGTTTACAGTTTATGATCCTGTTAAACATAAGCCAGTTTTTGGATAGCTTGTAACTCAGCAAGCCATTAAATTGCATATACATACCTAGTTTCTCAGATGTTTTTGAGGCCAGTTTTAAATCCTACTGCTTCCCTCATTAATTAATCAGTTCAGTTCCGTTCAGTTCAGTTGCTCAGTCATGTCCGACTCTTTGTGACCCCATGAATTGCAGCATGCCAGGCCTCCCTGTCCATCACCAACTCCCGGAGTTCACTCAAACTCATGTCCATCAAGTCGGTGAGGCCATCCAGCCATCTCATCCTTTGTCATCCCCTTCTCCTCCTGCCCCCAATCCCTCCCAGCACCAGGGTCTTTTCCAATGAGTCAACTCTTCAAATGAGGTGGCCAAAGTACTGCAGTTTCAGCTTTAGCATCATTCCTTCCAAAGAACATCCAGGACTGATCTTGAGCTCAATAAAATCTTTGAAACCTATTCTTTTAACATCTATATGTTCAGTTCAGTTCAGTTCAGTCGCTCAGTCATGTCTGACTCTTTGCGACCCCATGAATTACAGCACGCCAGGCCTCCCTGTCCATCACCAACTCCCGGAGTTCACTCAGACTCACGTCCATCGAGTCCGTGATGCCATCCAGCCATCTCATCCTGGGTCTTCCCCTTCTCCTCCTGCCCCCAATCTCTCCCAGCATCAGAGTCTTTTCCAATGAGTCAACTCTTCGCATGAGGTGGCCAAAGTACTGGAGCTTCAGCTTTAGCATCATTCCTTCCAAAGAAATCCCAGGGTTGATCTCCTTCAGAATGGACTGGTTGGATCTCCTTGCAGTCCAAGGGACCCTCAGGAGTCTTCTCCAACACCACAGTTCAAACGCATCAATTCTTCAGCACTCAGCCTTCTTCACAGTCCTAGCCTCCAACTAAAATAAATAAATTCATATTTTAAAAAATCTGTATGTATGTGTGAGAAACATGATTCTAGCTTTTTAAAAATTATACTTTAACAGGCAAACTTCTGCCACTAAAGCTTAGGTTTTCATATCTGTTAAAAAATACATTAGGACTAGAAGTTCTCTAAGAGCCCACTTAAAGGTTTCCGAGCCACTAAGCCACCTGGGATCTCCGCCCCCTCTTTCCCAGCCTTCCAGGTTCTCTGGAGGAAGGGCCACACTAACTCTAGAACTGAGAATCAGCTCCTGCCAGCACTGTTCCCAGTCATCCAGTCCCGACAGGTGGTCAGATCATACAGAACACGTGCCTGCAGCTGTGTTCCCAGGAGTCAGAAGTTCCCAGGAGCGAAGTTCCCAGGAGCTAGATTGTATTGTTTCGCCCAATTTACTCTCATTCCCCTGCCGTTATCTCCTCCAACCATTCCCTATTTCCCACTGTAAACCTCAGGACTTCCAAATTCCACACCCCAGGCTTTTAGTTTAATCCTGAGGATAAGGCATCACCCCAGAGTGTTCACCTTTTTGACATCCCTAAGAGGAAATGGATGACATTTGGCCTCTGTTGAGACACCAGGGGTCAAACAGCTACACTCTTCCCTCCAAGTGCTGCAAAGGGATGGGTCAGGATTTCTCTCTAAACCTGCTTCTGGCTCTAACGTCTGATGAGTCTGTCCTTCCAAACCTCCAGAGACTTCTCTTCCTCTGACTTCTTGGCCTGAAGATGTTTAGACATTATACAAAAGCTGAAATTGCCTTGAATTAACCTGGGGCGGAGATGTAAAAGATAGATAAGAGCATAGAACAAGAAAGGCAGGTCAAGAAAGGTCAATGGATGCATTTATCATTCCTTGAAATCCATAGCTTTTGGCCCTGGACTACCATTAATGACCAATACATAGAAAAACTTTCCCTTTTGAGAGAATGACTGATTTGTTAACAGGAGGGTTTTTTTTTTTTTTTCTTTTCCCTTTTCCCTTTTGCTGAGCCTTCTCAAATCAGATCTCTGTTTGTCTGAGAGTTACCTCAGTCCTTACAGTGTTCATATAATACTTCGCTGTTTCTGTTCCCTGCTTGGCTGCCAGGCCTGACTGCTTAATACTTCCTCGTGGCTTGGTTAGGTGCTGCTGAATTTCTCTCCATTTCTTTCATCCCTCCAATAACATCTCAATCCATTATTTCATAATTCAAGGTAATTACCCAAAATGGAGATGGACTAATGCTTTCTGGGCTATTATGGGAGTGAAAAGATTTCCCCTTCTTTCCTCCTAGTTTCCTTGGTTGGCCTAATAATTAAACTGTTATAAGACAGATTAGCAGGAGGATGTCAAATAAATGTATAACCCACCTGTATCTCCATGTATACGTGGGAAAGACCCAGGGAAACTGAGTAACCCCCTAAGATGGTCAGAATCATGATGTTAAATATTATCTCCAGCTAAACACTAAAGATGTTGAGAGTGGGGAGTCAGCTATAGCAGGTGACTAGGAAAAGCATAGTAAACAAGAGCAAGGTTATTCAGCAGATTCACATTCTTTCCTTCGTCATTGCAGTGTTTCCAGAGATTTAGAATCATCATCTCTTCCTAGCACAGAGAGGGAAACACTCTCACACATGGAGATATTTTCCTTAAAAATATAAATATCCCTTACAAAATGGATACTTCTACTCAGTTCTCAGAGTTTTACCTCTGTCTGCTGTTTTTTTAAAAGAATAATCAGCCTAAAATAATGAAGGCTGAACCATGAAGAATAGAAGCTTTTGAATTGTGATGTTGGTGAAGACTCTTGAGAGTCCCTTGGACAGCAAGGAGATCAAACCAGTCAATCCTAAAGGAAATCAACCCTGAATATTCATTGGAAGGACTGATGTGAAAGCTGAAGCTCCAATACTTTGGCCACCTGGTTCGAAGAACTGACTCATTGGAAAAGACCCTGATGCTGGGAAAGATTAAAGGCAAAAGGCGAAGAGGGCAGCAGAGGATGAGATGGTTAAATAGCATCACAGACTCAATGAATGTGAATATGAGCAAACTCTAGGAGATAGTGGAGGACAGAGGAGCCTGGCATGCTGCAGTTCATGGGGTTACAAAGAGTTGGACATCACTTAGCAACTGAACAACAATAAGCTTAACATAATCTTTATGTTAAAGAGGCATGCTTTAGGATGACAAATTCTGCTCTGCTTCAGTCCAGCCTTTTAAACTTCAAGTAAGAAATTTCACAATCCAGAAGCCAAATTGATACGTTGCTTCGTATCTCATTAAACCAATCTCAGTCTTGAGAATAGATCAATTAAGTTAAATGGTTGTGTCTTACTTCAGGAGGCTGTCTTGTATTTGAGATCCCCAAATTAGGCCTTTATTGTGTGAGAAATCAGGTATTTAATATGGCATTTCTATAAAAACAGAAGAAAAACAAAGTTTAAAGATTGCAGCAGACTGAAAACCCAGTCTGACTTCTGAGAGCAGTCAGTCTAGGAGATTTCTAGAGAATGTTTCCAGATGTTGGGATCAAAGCATCTTTTGTAGCTTGAATGTCTCACAATGATGTCATCACATGTTTAGGTCAACTTTCTGAGTAGCCAACAAAGCTACTTAAAGATCTTTTACACATAAACTGTTGTGATCTCTCTAAAGTTTATATAAAGTCATTCACATTCAGTTTGCAGGGTTTCAGGGAATGGGGGTAGCTTCTGAGTTTAGTGATTCCAAGTTAAAATGGTAAGAGATTGGAGACATTAGCTTGGAGATTTATAGCCAGATATTAGAGGAAACGAGAAGAATTCGGGATTCAGTCCAGTTTACAGGCAAATAAGAAACCTCAAAGACAATTAACAGCACTAGAATCTAAACTCCACAAAAGTGTGTTACTGAAATAAAATTTTTCTCTCAAAAATCACCCCCATTTCAACAAAAGATAGTCAAACTAAGTCCAAGTTGTAAAATACATCTACTTCCAAACAATTGACCTGATTATTTATGTAAGCATAGCAAGAATAGTCGGAGAAGGCAATGGCACCCCGCTCCAGTACTCTTGCCTGGCAAATCCCATGGATGGACATGAGGTCGCTGGGAGTTGGACATGACTGAGCAACTTCATTTTCACTTTTCACTTTCATCATTGGAGAAGGAAATGGCAACCCACTCCAGTGTTCTTGCCTGGAGAATCCCAGGGACGGGGGAGCCTGGTGGGCTGCCAGCTCTGGGGTCGCACAGAGTCGGACACGACTGAAGCAACGCAGCAGCAGCAGCAGCAGCAGCAGCAGCAAGAATAGTGTTTGATCACAGACAGACACTCTTTTCTTAGAGGAACTTTTCTTAAATTTCAGACTGAACTTTTAAAATCCTCTTGAGGCCAGAAAGCCAAACCAAGAGCTTGCCATCAGACATTTCCTGCAACACTTAGAGATTTGGGTGAGTTCTTCTCTTCTCAGGGTACCTAGAGTATCCTGAGGCACTCACACCTCTCAGGAAGTAACCTTCCTTAGTCACCTGATTCAGTTGCTGGGAATGTTGTAAGCAAGGGCAGACCAATATTTCCAAGGGGTTATATTGGCTTCATAAGGTCAACCACAGTCCTTTTAAGCTGTCTGGTTATATCTGATTCTATGCACATTCTCAGATCCTGGTCAAAACCTTGATAATAAAACCAGGCTTTCCAATTGTGTCCTGTTAGAAGAACAAATTCTTATTGCATTTATGCAAATGAATATATTGGCATAAAAATAAAAAATGATAATTTCTGAATTTTAGAGGTATCAAGAAAGGAGAAAAAAATAAATATGTCATCTTTGCTGATAACTTAAGAGAAAATAGGGAAGGTTTTCCTCAAATCTGGAAAAAGTAAAAGTTTTAAAAATCAACAATGTTTCAAATAAAAAGTCATAAAAATAATCATCATCCCCATCAGTTCATTCAGTCCCACATTATTAATTCTTGTTCTGCTTAAATCTAGCTTTTCTATTAATCTGGAAACTCCTACTCAGTTCAGTTTTGTGATATCAAAGTTATTGGAAACCTGTATTCTAGAGTACTTATTTGTGTCCTTTCCATGAATGGCTCTGAAGATGAAACATATTTGCAAAAGCATGAAAGTAAAAAAATAACTACCTGTTAATGACAAAGACTTTAAAATGGCCATGTTTGAAGATCTCATGAGAGTTCATTATAATGCAATTGATAAGGAAATTTGCTTATTTCTGTGACACACAACACTTCAAGATAATAATTAGAAATAAAAATGATAACATACCAAGATGTATCAGATTTTATATAATTTCTGGAACAAACATAAATGTGTGGCCACATGAATATAATCTAAGAAGATTCAGTATCATTTAATTGCCAGTGCTTCTCATATAATCCAACATATCAAACAAACTTAATTTAATTAATTCAGCATCTCTCTGTAAAGAGAGAGAACAAATATCATATGATAGCACTTGTATGTGGAATCTAAAAAATAATATAAATGAATTTGTATACAAAACAGAAACAGACTCACAGATGTAGAAAGAAAATTTATGGTTACTAAAGGGGAGATAGGGGACCAGAGGGATAAATTAGAAATTTGGGATTAGCAGATACAAAGTACTGTATCCAAAATAAAGAGCAAAGTCCTACTGTTTAGCACAGGGAACTATATTTGATGGCTTATAATAAACTATAATGAAAAAGAATATGAAAAAGTATATATAACTAAATCACCTTGATATACACCAGAAAATAACATAACATTGTAAAACAATAATACTTCAATTTAACAAAAAAAAAAAAAATAGGAGAGAGAACAAATCTGAGATGTTCCAGGGGCCCTGTGAGAAGTCCTAAAATTAGTTCAAGGTCAATAAGACTTGATTTAGAATTTAATTTGGGGAAGTTTGTCAAAAATATAGAAAGGTTCAGACACTTGAATAAATAAGGTCACAAATTGTTAATTAGTTCAGTTCAGTCACTCAGTCGTGTTCGACTCTTTGCGACCCCATGAATTGCAGCATGCCAGGCCTCCCTATCCATCACCAACTCTCAGAGTTCACTCAGACTCACGTCCATCGAGTCCATAATGCCATCCAGCCATCTCATCCACTGTCATCCCCTTCTCCTCCTGCCCTCAATCCCTCCCAGCATCAGAGTCTTTTCCAATGAGTCAACTCTTCGCATGAAGTGGCCAAAGTACTGGAGTTTCAGCTTCAGAATCATTCCTTCCAAAGAAATCCCAGGGTTGATCTCCTTCAGAATGGACTGGTTGGATCTCCTTGCAGTCCAAGGGACTCACAAGACTCTTCTCCAACACCACAGTTCAAAAGCATCAATTCTTTGGCGCTCAGCCTTCTTCACAGTCCAACTCTCACATCCATACATGACCCCTGGAAAAACCATAGCCTTGACTAGATGGACCTTAATCGGCAAAGTAATGTCTCTGCTTTTGAATATGCTATCTAGGTTGGTCATAACTTTTGTTCTAAGGAGTAAGCGTCTTTTAATTTCATGGCTACAGTCACCATCTGTCGTGATTTTGGACCCCCCAAAAATAAAGTCTGACACTGTTTCTACAGTTTCCCCATCTATTTCCCATGAAATGATTGGACCGGATGCCATGATCTTTGTTTTCTGAATGTTAATTTTCTATTTGATAAAGTGACAACAAAGTGTTTCAAAGGCTAATACAGGTGGTTACATATTTGCTAACAAAACTTCATTCTTTTAATATTGAGGAGATTCAGTTTTCTTAAGTTATCAAAGTCTTGATTAAGATGACAAAGCACAGGAAATTATTTTGACAAAGCATAGAACTTTCATTTTATAGACAGGTTATTTAACAGGTAAAGAAAAATCTTTCACAACCTCTTCATAGATAAGTGAAACAGACCAGTAAAACTTTGTCCTTTAAGTAGATGAAAAAAAAATCAAGTTTAAAAAGCTCCATCTAGTCAAGGCTGTGGTTTTTCCAGTGGATGTGAGAGTTGGACTGTGAAGAAGGCTGAGCGTCAAAGAATTGATGCTTTTGAACTGTGGTGTTGGAGAAGACTCTTGAGAGTCCCTTGGACTGCAAGGAGATCCAACCAGTCCATTCTGAAGGAGATCAGCCTTGGGATTTCTTTGGAAGGAATGATGCTAAAGCTGAAGCTCCAGTACTTTGGCCACCTCATGCGAAGAGTTGACTCATTGGAAAAGACTCTGGTGCTGGGAGGGATTGGGGGCAGGAGGAGAAGGGGACGACAGAGGATGAGATGGCTGGATGGCATCACGGACTCGATGGACGTGAGTCTGAGTGAACTCTCGGAGTTGGTGATGGACAGGGAGGCCTGGCGTGCTGCGATTCATGTGGTCGCAAAGAGTTCAACACGACTGAGCGACTGAACTGAACTGAACTGAACTGAACTATTAATATTAAGGCTTATTTTTAAAACTGTTTAATTTTACTCTGATGAGAGATGAGGTAAAATTTCCTATGCTCATGCTCAGTCTCCCTATCTCTCTGTAGATACAGATATGGCCATAATTTGTCCTCCATTTCTCTGTTTTCCTTTCTTTCCACCCTGAAATAATCAGTTTTACTTTAGGAAAAATTTACTTTCTTTTCCATTAAAAAATGTATATCTGTGTCTCATACCTTGTGTTGTTTTGTTGTTTAGTCAATAAGTCTTGTCCAACTCTTTTGTGATCCCCATGCACTGAAGCCTACCAGGCTCCTCTGTCTATGGGATTTCCCAGGCCAGAATACTAGAATGGGTTGCCATTTTCTCCTCCAGGGGATCTTCCTGACCCGGAAATGGAACTCACATCTCCTGTGACTCCTGCATTGGCAGGCGGATTCTTTACCACTGAGCCAACAGGGAAGCCCTCTCTGTGTTTCCGTCAGTCACTCAGTCCTATATTCCTTGCATGCAGAATTGTCCGCCTTATTATTTCTAGTAGTTTACATATACAATTGACCTTTGAACAACTGGGGTTTGAACCTCGTGGGTCTACTTACACATTTCTTTTTTCAACAAATATGTATTGCAATACTACAAGGACCAATCTGAGTAGGTCCTTCCATTGAAGGAACCCCCTACACCTGTCTCAGTACATGCATTTTTTTCTCTCTCTTGAACTGATCATTTTTCCAGGTGAGAAACTGTCCATTCTTTGCGTATTTGAGCAGAGGGTGAGTAGGATATGACGCTGACTTCTAGGTTTGGTAGTGAGCTAAGGGAGTACCTCTACTCAGTATGCAGAATTTCACTATATTTTTTTTACTTTAGTTTGCTTTACAATACTGTATTGGTTTTGCCATACATTGACATGAATCAGCCATGGGTGTACATGAGCTCCCAATCCTGAACCCCCCTCCCACCTCCCACCCCATATCATCTCTCTGGATCATCCCCATGCACCTGCCTGTCAATACTCCCTCCCTTAACTATGCCCAAGTTACTAAGCCTCAAGTCCCTCTGGGTCAGGGTCTTCAGAGAATAAACCTCCATTCTTCACTCTAGAGTGTTAAGAGTGGTTACCAGGCTGCATTGCAGTGGAGAAAAGGAACTTTTTATAAAGGTTTTAGCCAATCCTCCTACTTCAGACTTCCTAATATCCACCTTCAGAGCTACTTATTACCTACAGTTTTTGAGCCTTTCTGAAACTATGCAACATTTTTTTGCCTTGCACCTCAGTTTTCCTTTGCCTAACTTCTATTACAGATCTCTGCTCTGTTAAATCAGTTACACATCAGTAATCTATCAGCTTGGAGTTTCCACCCATTCTCTTTACCCCTGTGAACTGATGCCTTGTTTCCCCATTTCACTACCATGCAGTGGGATTTTAAGAGGGATCAGAAGGAAATGCATGTGTTTAATCCCCCATGTTTAATTAGGAGCCATCGACTTATTTTATAGATGGAGGTACTGAGGCTCAGGGAGGGATAATGACTTGCAACAGGTCATATCACATAACCAGACTAAAAATAAAGTCTCATCCTCATGTGTATGCTCATTATGAAAGAAACAAAATGGTATGAAAACAGGAGAAATGCAGACATTCAGTAAAGGGGCTTCAGGATGGGGCATATATAAAAGGAGAGTGCTTATAGACGTGGCATAAGAGGAAATGAAATGAGATGGCTGGAGAAAAACAAAGAAGTGCTTTCATCCTTGGGTTTTCTGCCATCTTGCAGTTTATTGTCTTAAAATTCCTTCAAGATGTTTATATTCTACAAGAACTCCTCCCTGTGTTTGTGTTGATTTGTTGTTTAGTCAATAAGGCTTGTCCAACTCTCTTGCCATCTCCGTGGACTGAAGCCTACCAGGCTCCTTTATCTATGGGATGTCCGAGGCCAGAATACTGGAATGGGTTGCCATTTTCTCCTCCAGTGGATCTTCCTGACCCAGAGATGGAACTAACATCTCCTGTGACTCCAGCATTGGCAGGCGGATTCTTTACCACTGGGCCGACAGGGAAACCCTCTCTGTGTTTCAGTCGCTCAGTCATGTCGAACTCTTCGCAACCCCATGAATCACAGCATGCCAGGCCTCCCTGTCCATCACCATCTCACAGAGTTCACTCAAACTCATGTCCATCGAGTTGGTGATGCTATCCAGCCATGTCATCTTCTGTCATCCCCTTCTCCTCCTGCCCCCAATACCTCCCAGCATCAGAGTCTTTTCCAATGAGTCAACTCTTCACATGAGGTGGCCAAAGTATTGGAGTTTCAACTTTAGCATCAGTCCTTCCAATGAACACCCAGAACTGATCTCCTTTAAGATAGACTGGTTGGACCTCCTTGCAGTCCAAGGGACTCTTAAGAGTCTTCTCCAACACCACAGTTCAAAAGCATCAATTCTTCGGCACTCAGCTTTCTTCACAGTCCAACTCTCACATCTATACATGACTACTGGAAAAATCATAGCCTTGACTAGATGGACCTTTGTTGGCAAAGTAATGTCTCTGCTTTTCAATATGCTGTCTAGGTTGGTCATAACTTCCCTTCCAAGGAGTAAGCATCTTTTAATTTCATGGCTGCAATCACCATCTGCAGTGATTTTGGAGCCCAAAAAAATAAAGTCTGACACTGTTTCCAATGTTTCCCCATCTATTTGCCATAAAGTGATGGGACCGTATGCCATGATCTTCGTTTTCAGAGTGCTGAACTTTAAGCCAACTTTTTCACTCTCCACTTTCACTTTCATCAAGAGGCTTTTTAGTTCCTCTTCACTTTCTGCCATAAAGGTGCTGGCATCTGCATATCTGAGGTTATTGATATTTCTCCCGGCAATCTTGGTTCCAGCTTGTGCCTCTTCCAGCCCAGCGTTTCTCATGATGTACTCTGCATAGAAGTTAAATAAGCAGGGTGACAGTATGCACCCTTGACATACTCCTCTTCCTATTTGGAACCAGTCTGTTGTTCCATGTCCAGTTCTAACTGTTGCTTCCTGACCCGCATATAGGTTTCTCAAGAGGCAGGTCAAGTGGTCTGGTATTCCCATCTCTTTCAGAATTTTCCACAGCTTATTGTGAGCCACACAGTCAAAGGCTTTGGCATAGTCAATAAAGCAGAAGTAGATGTTTTTCTGGAACTCTCTTGCTTTTTCCATGATCCAGAGGATGTTGGCAATTTGATCTCTGGTTCCTCTACCTTTTCTAAAACCAACTTGAACATCAGGGAGTTCACAGTTCACGTATTGCTGAAGCCTGGCTTGGAGAATTTTGAGCATTACTTTACTAACATGTGAGATGAGTACAATTGTGCCGTAGTTTGAGCATTCTTTGGCATTGCCTTTCTTTGGGACTGGAATGAAAACTGACCTTTCCCAGTCCTGTGGCCACTGCTGAGTTTTCCAAATTTGCTGGCATATTGAGTACAGCACTTTCGCAGCATCATCTTTCAGCAGTTGAAATAGCTCAACTAGAATTCCCTCACCTCCACTAGCTTTGCTCGTAGTGATGTTTTCTAAGGCCCACTTGACTTCACATTCCAGGATGTCTCGCTCTAGATGAGTGATCACACCATTGTGATTATCTGGATCATGAAGATCTTTTTTGTACAGTTCTCTTGTGTATTCTTACCACCTCTTCTTAACATCTTCTGCTTCTAGATCCATACCATTTCTGTCCTTTATCGAGCCCATCTTTGCATGAAATATTCCTTGGTATCTCTAATTTTCTTGAAGAGATCTCTAGTTTTTCCCATTCTGTTGTTTTCCTCTGATTCTTTGCATTGATCGCTGAGGAAGGCTTTCTTATCTTTCCTTGCTATTTTTTGGAACTCTGCATTCAGATGCCTTTCCTTTTCTCCTTTGCTTTTTGCTTCTCTTCTTTTCACAGCTATTTGTATGGCCTCCCCAGACAGCCATTTTGCTTTTTTGCATTTCTTTTTCTTGGGGATGGTCTTGATCCCTGTCTCCTGTACAATGTCACAAACCTCCGTCCATAGTTCATCAGGCACTCTATCTATCAGATCTAGGCCCCTAAATCTACTTCTCACTTCCACTGTATAATCATAAGGGATTGGATTTAGGTCATACTTGAATGGTCTAATGGTTTTCCCTACTTTCTTGAATTTAAGTCTGAATGTGTCAATAAGGATTTTATGTCTGAGCCACAGTCAGCTCCCAGTCTTGTTTTTGCTGACTGTATAGAGCTTCTCCATCTTTGGCTGCAAAGAATATAATCGATCTGATTTAGGTGTTGACCATCTGTTGATGTCCATGTGTAGAGTCTTCTCTTGTGTTGTTGGAAGTGGGTGTTTGCTATGACCAGTGCCTACTCTTGGCAAACTCTATTAGCCTTTGCCCTGCTTCATTCCAACACCAAGGCCAAATTTGCCTGTTACTCCAGGTGTTTCTTGACTTCCTACTTTTGCATTCCAGTCCCCTATAATGAAAAGGACATCTATTTTGGGTGTTAGTTCTAGAAGGTCTTGTGGGTCTTCATAGAATTGTTTACTTCAGCTTCTTCTGTCTTACTGGTTGGGGCATAGGCTTGGATTACCGTGATATTGAATAGTTTGCCTTCAATATCAGAAACAAACAGAGATCATTCTGTCGTTTTTGAGATTGCATCCAAGTACTGCATTTCAGTTCCAAATAGGAGAAGGAGTACGTCTAGGCTATTTATTGTCACCCTGCTTATTTAACTTATATGCAGAGTACATCATGAGAAATGCTGGGCTGGAAGAGGCACAAGCTGGAATCAAGATTGCCGGGAGAAATATCAATAACCTCAGATATGCAGATGACACCACCTTTATGGCAGAAAGTGAAGAGGAACTAAAAAAACCTGTTGATGAAAGTGAAAGAGGAGAGTAAAAATGTTGTCTTAAAGCTCAGCATTCCAAAAACGAAGATCATGGCATACGGTCCCATCACTTCATGGGAAATAGATGGGGAAACAGTGGAAACACTGTCAGATTTTATCTTTTTGGGCTCCAAAATCACTGCAGATGGTGATTGCAGCCATGAAATTAAAAGACACTTACTCCTTGGAAGGAAGGTTGTGACCAACCTAGATAGCATATTCAAAAGCAGAGACATTACTTTGCCAACAAAGGTCCGTTTAGTCAAGGCTATGGTTTTTCCAGTGGTCATGAATGGATGCGAGAGTTGGACTGTAAAGAAAGCTGAGCACCGAAGAACTGATGATTTTGACCTGTGGTGTTGGAGAAGACTCTTGAGAGTCCCTTGGACTGCAAGGAGATCCAACCAGTCCATTCTAAAGGAAATCAATCCTGGGTGTTCTTGAGCAGGAATGATTCTAAAGCTGAAAATCCAGTACTTTGGCCACCTCATGTAAAGAGTTGACTCATTGGAAAAGACTCTGATGCTGGGAGGTATTGGGGGCAGGAGGAGAAGGGGATGACAGAGGATGAGATGGCTGGATAGTATCACCGACTCAATGGACATGAGTTTGAGTGAACTCTGAAAGATGGTGATGGACAGGGAGGCCTGGTGTGCTGCAATTCATGGGGTCTCAAAGAGTCGGACACGACTGAGTGACTGAACTGAACTGAACTGCATTTCGGACTCTTTTGTTGATCATGATGGCTACTCCATTTCTTCTAAGGGATTCCTGCCCGCAGTAGTACATATAATGGTCATCTGAGTTAAATTCATCCATTCCAGTCCATTTTAGTTCACTGATTCTTAGAATGTCGACATTCACTCCTGTTTGACCACTTCCAATTTGCCTTGATTCATGCAGCTGACAATCCAGGTTCCTATGCAATATTGCTCTTTAGACATCGGACCTTGCTTTTATCACCAGTTACATCCACAACTGGGTATTGTTTTTGCGTTAGCTCCATCCTTTCATTCTTTCTGGAGTTAGTTCACCACTGATGTCCAGTAGCATATTGGGCCCCTACTGACCTGGGGATTTCCTCTTTCAGTATCCTATCATTTTGCCTTATCATACTGTTCATGGGGTTCTTGAGGCAAGAATACTGAAGTGGTTTGCCATTCCCTTCTCCAGTGGACCACATTCTGTCAGACCTTTCCACCATGACCCACCTGTCCTGGGTTACTACTCTCTCATTTCAAGCCAGACTCCTCACTGTTTCTATCCCATACTCCATTCTTTTCCAGAAAGATATAATATTTCTAAAATGTTATTCTACTTTAATTGCCCATATTCTCAAATGTTTGCAATGACTCCCCACTGCCTATGAGGTAAAATCCAAATCTCCTAAGTAACTCAATAATCCAAGTCCCTGACCTGGTTGAGGAGAGGGGTTGATAGGGAAACATGGTGGAAGAACTGGGAGCAACTTGACAAAAGAAGGGATAATAAGCATTGGTGACAGGGAGGAGAAGGTAAAGATGACTCTCAGGTGATACGCTTGAGTGACTGAGGCAAATTGGAACAAGAAAACAGAGATGCTGATGAGCTTGATTTTGAAAGTGGGAATGTAGAGATGGCAGTGTGAGAGCCATGTAAAAATGCCTAACATGCAGATGGAAATAGAGAAAGAAAGATGTAGCTATGCATCACAAGATCTCAGGATTGGCAGGTTGTTACATGCTTCCCATCCAAGGCGAGAAGGATAGGTAGCCTCCTTGAGGGTCACCAGACTACTTAAGCCCACCCAAATATCTCTATTCTAAACAATACCTTTTGATTTGATGACTCTTGAGAAAATCTCTATGGGATGGGATGGGAATATTTGAGTCAGTTTAAGTAGGAGAAAAAAAGAACAAGAGGAGATAGGTATGACAATATTTCTAACCTATGATCTTTGATGTTGTTGTTAAAGCTAAAGCGTATCTATATGCTAAACCATAATTGCCTGATCCCTGCAGTGATGTCAACTTCCTGTTACTGCTATAACAAATTGCCATGAATTTAGTGTCTCAAAAACAGCGCAAATTTACTATCTCATGTTTTTGGAGGTTAAAAGTCTAAAATCTGTCACACTTAACTAAAGTCACATGTCAGCTGAGCATCCTTCTGGATGCTCCAGAGGAAAATGTATTTCTTTGCCTGTATGAGCTTTTAAAGGCTGCATGCATTTCTTAGCTCGTGATGTCTTTCTCCACCTTCAGAACACATCACTTCAACCTCTAGTTCTACAGTTACATTTCCTTTTTCTGACTTTGACTGACTTGTGCGTGTGTACTACCTGCTAAGTCACTTCAGTTGTGTCCAACCCTTTGTGACCCTGTGGACCACATCCCACCAGACTTCTCTGTCCATGGTATTCTCCAGGCAAGAATATTGGAGTGGGTTGCCATGCCCTCCTTCAGGGGATCTTCCTGACAAGAGGAATTGAACCTGCATCTCTTATGTCTCCTGCTCTGGCAGGTGGGTTCTTTACCACTAGCGCCACTTGGGAAGCCCCTTGACCCTCCTGCCTCCCTCCTATTAGGACCCATGTGATTACACTTGGCCCATCTGGATAATATAGAATAATCTCCTCATCTCAAGATCCTTAAAATTAATCACATCTGAAAAGTCCCTTTAGCCATGTAAAGTAACATATTACAGGTTCTGGAGATTAAGACATAGACATTTGGGGGAACCATTATTCAATGTACTACAATAATTTTCTGATGAAACTCAGGACCCTCAGTTCTAGTTGGGATATGGTCTATATATATTGATATCAATGAATGAGTGAATGCACCAGCAAAAATGTTTTAATGATTTAACAAATATTATTGGTTCCATTATCTGTGAGGTCATTTTTTTAATTTGGAGGATAATTACAGTAGTGTGATAATTTCTGCCATATATAAACATGAGTCAGCCATAGGTATACATATGTCCCTTCCCTCTTAAAACTCCCTCCCACCTCCCTCTCCATCCCACCCCTTTAGGTTGTCACAGAGCACCTGGTTTGGGTTCCTTGCATCATCCAGCAAATTCCCACTGACTGTTTTGCATATGGTAGTGTATGTGTTTCAGCACTACTCTCTTAAGTCATGCCACCCTCTCCCTCCCCCACTGTGGCCCCAAGTCTGTCCTTTATTTCTGCGTCTCTTTTGCTACCCTGCAAATAGGATCATCAGTACCATCTTTCTAGATTCCATATATACTGTATATATGCGTTAATATAGAGCATTTGTCTTTCTGATGTACTTCACTCTGTATAATAGGCTCTATTTTCATCCACCTCATTAGAACTGACTCAAATGCATTCCTTTCTGTAGCTAATAGTCCATTGTGTATATGTACCACAATTTCTTTATCCATTCATCTGCTGATGGACATCTAGGTTGCTCCATGTCCCAGCTATTGTAAATAATGCTGCAAGGAACATTGGGATACAAGTGTGTTTTTCAATTATGGTTTCCTAAGGGTATATGCCTAGTAGTGAGATTACTGGGTCATATGATAGCTTTATTTTTAGTTTTCTAAAAGGAATCTCCATAGTATTCTTTATAGTAGCTGAATCAGTTTGCATTCCCTGGGTCATGTTTTGAACTACCTACAGAGGAGGTCCAGGAACCATTGGTTATTCTCTAAACCTGACCCTGCATTGGTCCCAGAGCAAATTTTGTCATATTAAAATGGCAGCCACTTCACTGACTACCATGAAAGTAGGACAAGAGAAGACAGCTCTTTTTTTTTTTTTTTTTCTGTATCATTCTAATCATAAGTATTTAGACACCAGAAAGGTAAACAGAGCGAAAACACAGGCATAGCCCCACCTGAAGAGCTGCTCCTGGTTACGGAAATCATTTGAGGGAGGTAATCTGTAAAAGCTGTTTGAAGCAGACCCTCCAGGTGACCACCTCTCCTCCCTGCCCCAGGCAGCTTGACTTCCACACGAAGGTCCTACATGTGGCCATGTGGGCTGTGCACTTGACCCCACTGGGGGACCTGCCCTCCTTGTAGCCTCAGTGTCTGACCCTGATGTGGCCTTTGGGATTGCCTCTCGTGTGGGCTGTGAGCTTGACCCCTGGGGTAGGGGGCCTGCCTTCCCTGCAGCCTCAATGTCTGACCCTGTTGTGGCCTTTGGGATTGCCCCCTGTACAGGCTGTGAGCTTGACCCCTGTGGCAGGGGGCCTGCCCTCGCTTTAGCCTGACTGTCTGACCTTGATGTGGCCCTTGGCATTGTCCCTCTGGTGGGCTGTGGCTCTGTTGTCTTTGCGGCCTGAAGCTGTGCCCCTTGTGTGGCTTGTGCGTCCTGTGTTGACCGCTGGCCTGACATCCTTATAGCCTGAGAGTACGTCATCCGGGGGGCCTGCAGTCCTCTCCCCAGTGTAGACTGTGAATATGCACCCCCTGCAGGTAGTGGGCCTACTGCTGGATTGGGCCGTGGATCGGTGCACCCTGGGGGAAGTGATCTTGCTACTTGGATGGGCTGTGGGCCGGTTGCCCGCGCCGCCTGTCGATCTCCCCCTGGTGTGAACAGCTGGCCCATCTCCCGTTTAGGCTGAGGGCCTGTCCCAGGCACTTGGATCCCAGCAGTGACATGGCTGGGCCCTGAGCCTATAAGGGTTTCAGAATACCCACTCCCCGCTGCTGAGTGGTTCCTAGATCGGTTTTGGCCACACTCGTCACCATTGTGAGGAGAGGAACTCCCAGTGTTCATGTAGGAGAGAGAGGATTTTCCTGGCCCTGTCATGCAGTTTTCTAAGTTCAGTCCACAGTAGCCCAGAATGCATGCTTCACAATTGGCCTTGTCATGGGACCCATCCAAAGGTACTTCCGGTTTCACAGGTATCTCCGAAACCTTCCTGATACCATTTCTGTAGAATTTCTCCAGAACACGCTGCACCAGGTTTTTCAGAATCCTCTGGCTGCTTTCTGGGGAGAAATCAGGCTTCTCAAACTGAGACTGGAAGCACTTCTTGCACCTCTGTCCAAAGATCCGCATGAGCACCTTGCCCGTGGATTTCTGGTTCTCCAGGTACATGTGGAATAGTATCTGCACTTGGGCGGAAGCCCAGCTTCGACGGCATGAGGAACACTGAAACCTGCACACAGACAGATCGTTGTACCATCAGCTGCTGATGACCTGAGGGAAACGGGCCTGGCCTGGTCTCTGAGAACCCTTTCAGCTTGGAAAAGGGCATGTGATATTGACAATTTCACAAGAATGAGAGGGACTGTGTTTCTAATTAAGCTTCTCCCTGTGGCCCACTGAACTCCCACCCAGATGTGGTCCCAAGTCTGCCTCTTTGCCAGTAAAACATTTCTGAATGTCTCAGAGGGAAAAACATTTCTGCCATTTGCCAGTGAAATGTGGTCTTCACAAGGTCACAGAGAACTCATAGAGTACCTATTCTGAAGCAATGCTTACAGTATTATCCCATTTCATCTTTAAAGCATCCCTCTTAGGTAGGCATTATTGATCCCAATATCCAGATAAGGAAACTGAATCATAAAATGATACATGACTTGCCTAAGGGACTCGCAAAGTTAAATGGTAGAGCCATGCTTCCAGTCCCAAGCTGTTCTCTATCTACTATACCACATTGCCTCTATTGAGCAATGGGGTTTGTTTTCTACATCACTTAGAACCTGGAAGCACAATACTTGAGTTGGAGACTCAAGTCAGTAATTTACATTGTTGTTATTTAGTTGCTAAGCCGTGTCTTACTTTTGCAAGCCCATGGACTGTAACCCTCCAGGCTGCTCCATCCATGGGATTTCCCAGGCAAGAATACTGGAGTGGATTGCCATTTCCTTCTCCAGGGGATCTTCACAACTCAAGGGTCAAATCTGTGCCTCCTGCTTGGCAGGAGCTTCTTTACCACTGAGCCATCTGGGAAGCCCATGGTTTATATTAAAGAAGCACTTCTCTAAGCCTCATTTTTTATATTCAAAAAGGGAAAACTATTCAAGAGTTAGATTGTCATGAGACTAAATGAGAATATGTGAAAGCATTTTCTAAACTACAAAGTATTTTTTTTTAAACTGGTTAATATTTTTCTAAAACTATGTTGGTAGGTTGCTTTTCCCATCTTGGAATGACTATCAGGTCAATTCATCTGAACAAGAGAAGCACCTGTTCATTTGGGAGAGTGCCAAAGTGATTAAAGACATCATGAGTCCCTTCAAGCGCTCTGGCTGGTGCAAAGAGAGACTCTTATCTAGCACACTGGGTTCCAAGCAGAGCAGAATAACTGACGCATGGGCTCTAGCCAATGGCTTGAAAACTGTGTTCTGTAGAGCCCCAGGAGGCTTTCTATAACAATATGCTCTGCAGCTAAAAATAATTTATATATAAGTATATATGTGTTCTGTAATATGTAAAATATGAACAAGTTATTTATAAATATGTTACCAACATATATATATAGACTCAAGTCAATAATTTATATTATATATACATTGTATATATACATTATATATATATAGAGAGAGAGAGAGAACTATTCGTTGTCTTATGAGAATGGAGAAGAAGGAACACTTACTCTGTCTAGGAATTTCAGGGCACTTGAGTTATTCCTTGAGGAGTAAATAGGGAGGCAGGAAGGAAATGGCCTGCTGAATAGGCAGAACATCATGGACAAGGGTATAGAAGTCTTGAAATGTGTGTCATGGCTAATAACCCATAAGGAAGGGAAGAGAGGACATCTGAGGCGAGCTAGGAGCAGGCCAGGAAGAAATATAACAGTTGAAGTGAAGGTCCTTGCATGCCATATAAAAAAGCAGACTTGACTATCCAAATCAGCATTTCTCACCCTCCTGCATGGGCAAGGAGGCTGATTCCTGAAACTTGGAAGTCTCACTGGAAGTGAGAGGGAGACAGTCAATAAGGGAGGGGCAGTGTTTAGGGACATTAAGACCCAGGTTTTAATTTTTTGCAGCACCAATCCCTCCTCAGGTCTTCAGTAAAGTAATATTCAAAGCCATTAACAGTAATAGTCAAAGTCTGGCCTTAGTCAGTTCTTGGGGCCATAAAGGAAAGCCCCAGTTCTAGGCTGGTACTGACCAGGACTAGGCTTGTAGGGCTGCTGCAGCCTGCGGAAGCCAGTCCAAACTAAGGCGGGAAGAAAGAGCAGAAGTCTCTATATAGTGGCAGTCTGGAATAAATGGTGGTGAGAGGATGGGGGGCAGATTTATTTCATCCCCTGGGGATTTCCAAAAATATTTAGGGGAGAAACCTTACTAGAGGAAATTTCCTACCATTAAGCCAAAATAGAGGCTTAGAACCATGTCATTTCCATACTAAAAAAACTCTGTAACTGCAAAAGGATGAACAGCCTGGTGACACATATTCTTTTTAAGAAGCTCCCCAAAGAATTCATCAGTGCCAAGCTGAGCCTCTTGGCCCAGAAAGGCCCATAGCTAGACAGACTCACATACCTGCCAAATCCTCTCTGCTGGTATTGCCTCCACCCCTGGGCCACACAGTTTGGCCGAAGGTTTCCATCCATCTTCAGGGTCCATCTGGCCCGGGGTTTCTCCTGACAGATCAGTTCTTGAAATGTCTGCTCCCATTCTTTGATATCCAAAGCTATTCTCTTGCTCTGAGGTTTGGTGTCCATGTTGACAGTAACTTTCAGTTTCTAGCAAGAAGGAAAAACAGTTTCAGTTTCTCAGAACACACGTCAGCTGTTTTTTTCTGACTTTCATTTCAGGCTGTCTGAGCACACAGAGCAAGTTTTTGTTCTGAGGACAGGCGGCAGCAGGGATTAGCTAGTTTGTGAACAGGTCTTGCTAAGGGATGTCTGAGTACAAAACTCTGGTCTGGATTCTGGAGGTACCTATTAGTTAGTTGTTTTTTTCCTCTTGTTTTTACACTAGGCAAAGCACTATGCTCGGGCTTCTCTAGTAGCTCAGCTGGGAAATAATTCACCTACAGTGCCGGAGACCCTAGCTCGATTCCTGGGTCAGGAATATTCCATGGCAATCCACTTCAGTATTTTTGCCTGGAGAATCCCCATGGACAAAGGAACCTGGTGTGCTACAGTTCATGGGGTCACAAACAGTCAGATACAACTGAGTGACTAAGCACACACACACACACACAAAGCAATATGCTCATCACTGGGACAAGCAACGTCAACTAGGAAGCGGTTCCTGCCCCCACAGGTGCTCACGCCCTCGTGCAGACACTGGAGCGTAGGGGTCGATGTAGGGGAGCATGTGTCCAAGGTGTCTCTCACGTACCTGATGAGTCCTCACCATAGTCCCTTAATGGGGGATGGATTATTCCTGGTATCTTTCAGGTGAGTGGCACAGAGAGCCGGGTTTAGGGGGTTACCTTGTTCAAAGCCACCCAGCTAGTAAGCAGTATAATCTTGAACTCATTCTTGTGTGACTCTTAACCTGCGATGTCTCCAGCCACCTCCTTCCCCAAGGAGAGCTCAGGATGGTGTTTTGGATTCCAGGCTGGCATCCTGGAACCAGTGGGAAGAACCATCTTGAGACCCTGACCTAGTGATTTGGTCTAGTGAGGTTTCCTGGGTCATGAAGCATGACTGTAGGACAAATGAAAGGATTTCTTAACTCCTCCTTTCGCTGTGTAAGTTATCATGCAAAGCAATATACAAGCAGGAGTGGGAGCCATCTTTGGATGTCATGATAGAGTTCCCATTCCTGGGGTGAAGTATTGGGAATGGATGACCTATAAAGTCAAAGTCACTTCTGAGTTTCCCTGGTGGCTCTGTGGTAAAGAATCTGCCTGCTAATGCAGGAGACATGGGTTTGATCCCTGGGTTGGGAAGATCCCCTGGAGAAGGAAATGGCAACCCACTTCAGTACTCTTGCCTGGGAAATCCCTTGGACAAAGGAGCCTGGCAGTCTACAGTCTATGCAGCCACTAAGAGTCAGACACGAGTTAGCAACTAAACAACAACAACAAAGTCACTTCTAACTCAAAATAGTCTGAGATCCCAGAAAGTAAGCTCTGTCCCTCTGATTGCAATTCAAATGATGGAGCTAAGATAAGCAGGATGCTTGTGGCCTTGGAAATCCCACTACAACCCTTGGAAGTCCCAGACAGGATCACCCTAAGTCTTCTCAGGCTTTCTAGATTTTAACATGCTCTATTTGGGAGGCAGAAACCTCTTCCCCTATCCTACCCTCCCAGGATATTCTGTTCTATACAAACTCTCCCACTTTCATAACTTTATACATTGAGGGTGCTTATGTCTGCAGAAACAATATAGGATACTCTTGTCTGCACAGATAGTTGTAGGAACTTCAGGTTAAACTCATGGAGTATTATAATTGGAAATCTGTTAGGAATCAACTTGTCCTCTTTTCCTTCCGATTATTATACATTAAAAAAACAGAGACCAGAGACATAGCACTTCCCTAGTGGTCAGTGGTTAGGAATCCACCTGCCAATTCAAGGGACTTGACTTCAATCACTGGTCCAGGAAGATTCCACATGCTACAAGACAGCTAAGCCCACACTCTAGAGCCAGTGATCACAACTACTGAGCCCATGGGCTGCAGCTACTGAGCCCATGCACCCTAGGGCTGGGGCTCTGCAACATGAGAAGCCTGTGCAGCATGCTCATCACAACTAGAGAAAGCCTGCATGCAGCAAAAAAAAAGACCCAGCACAGCCAAAAATAAATGAATAAGTAGATAAATGAAAACCAAAAACAGAGACACAAAGGATCCTCCTGCCCAAGGCTATGCAGAAAATTATTGCCAATAGAGGGCCAGAACACAGACATCCCCTTTTTTAGCTCTGAACTCTGCTCACTTGTCCAACCATGCCTAGGCCCTTTCCCCACCCTCCCTCTTCTACTTTCTGAGCCCAAGTCCATTCTTTTTGTCCTGTATCTTCAGAGCATCCCTGTCTCCTGACTCCTCAAATGGTCCTTTCCCCCCAGATGTTGCCTTGACTGGTCCATTGCATTCCCTGCCATTTCCCTTGGCCTCTGTTTGATGTGTTTCCTTTGATATACGCAACTGCTCCAGCCCAGCCTGGTCCAAGAACAGGAGGAGCATGGGGAGGCCGTGGGGTATGAACTGAGACTTGAGAACTGGAGGAAGCCCATTATCTTCCTCACCACCATGAAGGGAAAATAAAGAAGAGAAAGAAATCACAGCCTTTTTAAAACCCCATGGATCCACTGTAAACCACTGTTTCTTTGTGCCAAGACATCATGACTTCAGTATTATCAAATTATGGAACTTACAGTCGGCTTAAAACACAACATTCAGAAAACTAAGATCATGGCATCTGGCCCCATCACTTCATGGCAAATAGATGGAGAAACAATGAAAACAGTGACAGATTTTATTGGGGGGCGGGGTGGGGGTGGGGCTACAAAGTCACTACAGATAGTGACTGCAGCCACGAAATTAAGACGCTTGCTTCTTGGAAGAAAAGTTATGACCAACCTAGACAGCATGTTCAGAAGCAGAGCCATTCTTTGCCAACAAAGTTCCATCTAGTCAAAGCTATGGTTTTTCCAGTAGTCATGTATGGATGTGAGAGTTGGATTATAAAGAAAGCTGCTCACTGAAGAATTGATGCTTTTGAACTGTGATGTTGGAGAAGACTCTTGACAGTCCCTTGGATGACAAGGAGATCCAACCAGTCCATCCTGAAGGAAATCAGTCTTGAATATTCTTTGGAAGGACTGATGTTGAAGGTGAAACTCTGATACTTTGTCCACCTGATGCGAAGAACTGACTCATTTGAAAAGACCCTGATGCTGGGAAAGATTGAGGGTGGGATGAGAAAGGGATGACAGAGGATAAGATGGTTGGATGGCATCACTGACTCAATGGACATGACTCTGAGTAAACTCCAGGAGTTTGTGGTGGACAGAGAGGCCTAGTGCGCAGCAGTCCATAGAGTCACAAAGAGTTGGACATGACTGAGTGACTGAACTGAACTGAACTGACAGCTGGAAGAAACCTCACATATCATCTCCTGACCTTCCCACCCATGTCACTGAGAGACGAGATATTGAAACAACTTAACTATCTCACCCAGGCTTGATAGTAGTGAGTTGAATGTTTTCATCAACTGTTGGTGCCTTATCCTAGATTGGCTAAAAAGTTTCTGAGAGACAGTCAGAAAAGAGAAAGGATCCCCAAAGAACACAAAGCACAGGTCAGTTTTGAAAAAGAAAATTTAGATACTCAACAGTTTGGAGCTGAAATGAATCTTCAGGGTCACCTAATCCTTGGATGGCACATGATGTCACTGTCCTGTTCTTATTCAAGACAGACATTGCTAATCAATGACTGCACCCTTCCCTTGTGTCTGGGCATAACTTCAAAAACTCTTTCATCAGTGATTTAGGCAGTCATTGCCAACTGAATATAGATGACATTTTTTTTTTTTTTTTGCCATTTCTGCAATAGTCTAGCTTCCTCATTTTATAAGTTGCAGAAGCTGAGGCCAAGATAGATTGGATTAAACTAGGACTAAAGTGCAGTCCATCCTAAAGGAGATCAGTCCTGGGTGTTCATTGGAAGGACTGATGTTAAAGCTGAAACTCCAATACTTTGGCCATCTCATGCGAAGAGTTGACTCATTGGAAAAGACCCTGATGCTGAGAGGGATTGAGGGCAGGAGGAGAAGTGGATGACGTAGGATGAGATGGCTGGATGGCATCACTGACTCAATGGATGTGAGTCTGAGTGAACCCCAGGAGTTGGTGATGGACAGGGAGGCCTGGTGTGCTGCAATTCATGGGGTCGCAAAGAGTTGGACACGACTGGGCGACTGAACTGAACTGAACTGGAAGTACAGTTTTCATAATCTTAGGCGTGTACCCATTTTCAGAATATCACATGACCTATCACAAAGTCTAGCACAAAGTTTGACCCAAAGAGATGTGTTCTTTTTTGGGACATTTTAAGTGGAGCGAAAAAGAACATTATTGATAGGGATTGAGTGGGTGGGGCTGAGAGAGGAGAAGGAGGCTCTATCTATGGCAGTAATCCATTTGATGTTGCTGTTTTTCAGTCATCCAGTTGTGTCCAACTCTTTATGATCCCGTGGGCTGCAGTATGCCAGGCCTCCTTGCCCCTCACCATCTCTCAAAGCTGGCCCAAGTTTATGTCCACTACATCAATAATACCATCCAGCCATCTCGTCCTCTGATGCCCTCTTCTCCTTTCTGCCCTCAATTTTTCCCTGCCTCACTGACTTTTTCGATGAGTCGGCTGTTTGCATCAGGTGACCAAATTAATGGAGCTTCAGCTTCAGCATCAGTCCTTCCAATGAATATTCAGGGTTGAGTTCCTTTAATCAACTGGTTTGATTCCTTTAATCGACTGGTTTTATCTCCTTGCTGTCCAAGGGACTCTCAGGAGTCTTCTCCAGCACCACAGTTTGAAGGCATCAGTTCTTTGGTGTTCTGCCTTCTTCATGGTCCAGCTTTCACAACTGTGTATGACCACTGGGAAGATTGTAGCCTTGACTACATGGACCTTTGTTGGCAGAGTGATATCTCTGCTTTTAAACACACTGTCTAGGTTTGTCATCACTTTCCTGCCAGGAAGCAATCATCTTCTGATTTCATGGCTGCAGTCACCATCTATAGTGATTTTAGAGCCCTAGAAGAGGAAAATTGTCACTGCTTCCACATTTTCCCCTTCTATTTGCCATGAATTAATGGCACCAGGTGCCTTGATCTAATTTTTTTAATTTTTTTAGTATTTAGTTTTAAGTCGGTTTTTTCACTGTCTTCCTTCACCCTCATCAAGAGGTTATTTCCTCTTAGCTTTCTGCCATTAGAGTCGCATCATCCACATATCTGAGCTTGTTGATGTTTCTCCCGCCTATCTTGATTCCAGCTTGTAACCCATCCAGCCCAGCATTTCTCATGATGTGCTCAGCATATTAGTTAAATAAACAAGGCAACAACAGACTACCCTGTCGTACTCCCTTCTCAACCCTGAACCAATCAATTGTTCCATACAGGGTTCTAACTGTTGCTTCTTGACCTGCATACAGATTTCTCAGGAGGCAGGTAATATGGTCTGGTATTCCCATCTCTTTAAGAGCTTTCCACAGTTTCTTATGATCCACACAGCCAAAGGCTTTAGCGTAGTCAATGAGACAGAGGTAGGTACTTTATTTCAATAATTACTCTAGCTTGGGAATAGATGGAGATGGAAGGATTGGCCTGGTTAAAGGAGAGAAGCAAGAAACAAGAAATGTACTCCTTAACGTAGAGATAATTTTACATTTTAAACATCTCTTTCCAGAGAAAACTCTAATTCAAAAATATGTACACACCCCAATGTTTATAGCAGCACTTTTTTACATGGAAGCAACTTAAATATCCATTGAAAGATGAATGGATAAAGGAGATATGATATATATATATATACACACACACACAATGGAATATTAGCCATAAAAAGAATGAAATAATGCCATTTGTAGCAACACCAATGGGGCCTAGAGATTATGAGATTAAGTGAAGTAAGTCTGAAAGAGAAAGACAAATATTGTATGATTTCACTTATTTGTGAAATCTAAAAAAAAAATAAAATACAAGTGAACTTATTTATAAATCAGAAACAGACTCACAGGTATAGATAACAAACTTATGGTTACCAAAGGGAAAAGGGAGAGAAGGGATAAATTAGGAGTTTGGGATTAACATATACACACTACTATAAAATAAACAAGGACCTACTGTATCACATAGGGAACTATATTCAATATTTTGTAATAACAAAAAAGTCTCTTTGATTGGTTAGCATAAACACTATAGGTATATGGAACATAAATACAGAAAGACATTTAAGGTGATCAATCTGGGGAACAGTGAGGCTGAATGATTCCTAACCTAAGTCCGTTTCTCCTGCCTCAGTGTTCCAGAGCACGGAAAGGTGAATTCTGGACTAGGAGTCCCTGGTGTGCTGGTGATGCCAGACAAATATCTTCATCTCTTGGACCCCAGGATGACTTGCTCATAAAGTGGCAGAGTCAGGACTCAAGCTTCTCTGATGCCGCACAAAGTCTCATGAAAGAAGGGGCTCGTCTGAAGGAAAAATGAGTTGCTCGCGGTAGAAGGACAGGCAGAAGGTATAGGGAGCCACCTGGGGGAATCTGAGCGGGGTTCTTCCTGCTGCTCCTCTGAGGCTGGCTCTCTCTGAGCTGGGGCTCCTGGGAATGTCCTAGGAAAGACTGCCGCTCTGGTTAGGATGTGCATGCGTGCTAAGTCATTTCAGTTATGTCTGACTCTCTGTGATCCCATTACCTTGAATGTAATGGGATGGGATGGTTTTACTCTCATCATGGCCTCTGCGCTGCACATATAAATAGTGACAAACACAACAGGGAACCAGCAAAGTTAAGAAACAGCAGAATCAGACAGTTGTCTTGAAGAGATCAAATCATACATTTATCAAATATCTATCACCTGCTGGTTCTTAACCTCAGGCAGGGCATAGCCCAGCAGGAAAGACAGGTATGGAAAAGAGCATCTAGCTTCACTTTGCCCTGTCTCACTTTTCTCAGTTTATCCTTTCAGTTAAGAGCATAGATCTGGAGCCAGCCCAGAGTGGATTGCCATGCCCTTTTCCAGGGGATATTCCCCACTCGGGGATTGAACCCATGTCCCCTGCATCTCCTGCATTGGCAGGTGTTCTTTACCCTGGGAAGGCCAGTCCCTTTAACTTCTCTGTGACTCAGTTTCTTCATCAAAAAAGTAGGGACAGTAACACTACCTACCTAACAGGGCTGTTGCGAAGATTGAATGATGTTTAACAAATAGTATTGACAACCATTAGGAAACTGACACATATACACTACAATGTATAAAATAGATAACTAATGAGAAGCTACTGCACAGCACAGGGAACTCTGTTCAGTGCTCTATGGTGACCTAAATCAGAAGAAAATCCAAAAAGAGGGGATATATGTATATGTGTAGCTGGTTCACTTTGCTCTGCAGCAGAAATTAATATAACATTGTAAAGCAACTATACTCCAATAATTTTTTTAAAATAGTTATGTGCACTTAGTAAACAAATAGAAGTCTTTTCTAGCTTTCTATTGTTGCTATGTTGCATGTTTCTTTGTAAGTTACCATAAAGTCTTTGGTCTATCTATCTATCTGTAGTGGTACAGGGTGAAAAAAATCTACAAAAAGTGTGTATATAAGGACTCCGAGAGCACAATAGTCACTTAGAAACCCAGTCTGGGCAGAGATACATAGTCCTATCATATCTTCTTATCTACTCTGAAACCCGCTCTGTTCCGTGGACCTCCCTGGATGAGGCCAGGGCTACCCCAGGATTCATGTCCAGCCCCTGTCTGGATTGTCAACTCTTGTAAAAGGTAAAATACGAGTTGTGAAAGGAGCAGGAAGCCCAGAGCCTGCTGCGGCTCAGGACCAAGGCTAAGCCTCCTGAGAACACCATTCTAGACAGCAAAAATCACACTCAGAAGATAATAGAGAAAAGTTTTTAGATAGAACCAGAAGCGATGTATAAAATCAAAAGAACTGAAACAAAAACAAATTTTCAGAGGCAGTTTGTTTCACGTTTTCTGTGAAAACTTGTTTGGTGTCAGGCCTTGCACAGTCCCTCTAGGAAGCTGGGGCTTGCCTTGATAAAAATGCTTTTGGGTATTTTAGGGGAGAAAGAACTATGAGCCTGAAGAGAGCTGGCCCCAGACAGGAGGGTGGCCAACTCCAGGCTGCTTAACCTACAAACATAGCCCTGGACTCCCCTTCTTGACAACCACTGCCTCTTCTTCAGCACAGGTGGTTTTAGAACCAGAGTCAGAACTATCTGGGCCCTGTTCCAAAGCTGTGGTGAGACTGTGGTAGAGCAAGGTCTCTAGGTTCCACTTCATGGCCACCAGGGGCCAAGCCAGGAAGCCAGCAGGCAGAAGCTGTACCCACTGGTGGGCTTTTCTTGCATAGCTGACTCACTTTACACAGTTCCTCACTCCTGCCCCAGGCATCACCCCCTCATTAACCACCGGCACCAAGTTCTCACCTCAGGCTGTGCTTCTAGAAGAACCCCAGCCGAGACAAAGAGCAACTTAATTTTCCTTCACTTCCTGCCCACGTGTGAAAAGGCAGTTTCCAGTCTGACATCGAAGGAGCTTAGAAGTCACCACTCCCATCCCTACAACAAGAAAAAAGCTGGACAAACAGCATCAACAACTCTTCTTAGATTCATGAGAGCAAACTGCTTCCCTGAAAACTGGAGGAACAGATTGGGGGGATACAGAGGATCACAGCTTTTTGCTGTCAAATGCTCAGAAGCAGAAGCCACCACAGGAAATAGTAGCAGCAGAAACTGGAGCCTTAGTAGCCAAGAATGGGCATTACAAATATCCAGGGGGCCCAGGCCTAAGGTGTGGGAGTGTTCCCAGCCATTTGTGAGTTTTCCCTCCAGGAAAAACTCACTGCTGCTGCTGCTGCTGCTAAGTCACTTCAGTCGTGTCCGACTCTGTGCAACCTCATAGACGGCAGCCCACCAGGCTCCCCTGTCCCTGGGATTCTCCAGGCAAGAACACCGGAGTGGGTTGCCATTTCCTTCTCCAATGCATGAAAGTGAAAAGTGAAAGTGAAGTCGCTCAGTAGTGTCCTGTGCTTCTGCCAGGGAAGGAGAAAAAAAGGCATTTTTCAAAACACCTAGAACTCTGTTCTTTAAGTCTGCCTTTAAGGAAAACTGTTTCACTGGAGCATGACACACTTGGATTTTACAAAAGCCTAGCTGACCTGAGGGACAAGAACTATCCAAATGCCAGTCCCTCCATCCTTCACTGAGGGGGATGAGATGATTCCTCTCCTTCTCTGCTCAAGAATTTGTACAAAGCCCACCAAACCTTCAGCGCTGAGGATGCTTAGTCTGGCATACACCTAGGATGAGGCTACCTCTGTGCTGTTTTCCACGAGAGGAGCCAGGTCCCACACAAGTCAAACTAATTCTCTACTCATCTCATAATATCTGGGGGAGGAATAAAGAATTCAGCTATCAAGATTTCTAAACATACAACTAGAATCATTAAACCACCAAGACACAGAAGAGATTTTAAAGGGCCTCTCAGGCCTACTCTTTACTTCCTTGCTTTGTAATGGTTAACATTTGAATTACGAGTAAAAATTCAGATACTGTTTCTAGACTGACTCAGGGAGAAAAGCTCTGGACTTAAAATTAGAAGACAACGGTATAGATTCCACCTCTAATACTTATTGAGTTACTTAAGATCGTTGAACTTTAATGTTTTCATCTACCAAATGGAAATAATAATGCCCATTTCATTAGGTTTAATGGTATATGTATTAATATGTTTTAGATGTGAACCATAACTACAAAATATCAGATAGTATTTAAAAAAAAAAAAACAAGAAGCTCTTGGATGGAATAGAACATTTGAACTGGATATATAAAGGATAAAAAAGAGATAAGGACCTTTATATGTAAAGGAGAGAGATATATAAGACTAAGAACCTAGAAAATATCTGTATGTTGTGGAGAAGAAAAGCGGAAGATAAAATGAACAACTAAATTTTAGAGCACTTTATCTTAGATATGTTAATCACCATATTGTTTTTGTTCTTGCAATAGACCAATGGCTTGTGACTCTTAATAAGGAATGTTTCAGAACAGATGTGTATAATGGAGCTTTGTAAAATCTGGAAGTCTAGGCCAACCTCTGGAAATTCTGATTCTGCATGTCTGGGAATAAGGAGGTCAGATAGTTTTTAAAATTTCCAAGAATGATACCAAAACACACTCCTGAATAAAAATCACTATAAATTAAAAGTCTGAGGCTCAGGAAGCTTGAGCAAATCCTAAGATCTAACATGCTGTTGTCGTTTAGTTGCTAACTCGTGTCTGACTCCTTTGTGACCCCCATGAACTATAGCCTGTCAGGCTCCTCTGTCCATGGAATTTCCCAGGCAAGAATACTCTAGTGTGTTGCCATTTTCTCCTCCAGGGGATCTTCCCCACCCAGGGATCGAACCCGCATCTCCCGTATTGCAGGTAGATTCTTTACTGCTGAGCCAAGATCTAACACACAAGTGGCAGAAATAGGAAGCGAATCTAGGTACTTTAAATTCCACTTGTGTACTTTTTTCCCACTGTGAGGTTCTGGAAAGCAAGGTCAGCCTTCATTAGTTATTACAGCTGAACTGACTCGGCACCAGAAAGCTGCTTGCTCTCTGATGGATGGAGGCCAAGAGACAGCCACAGTCCTAATGTATGAGTTTAATTAATGGCAGCACATACTGGAATCCAGGGAGAGTAGCTACAGAAATGAAGGCAGACCATCCAGGACCACGGCAACAAGAAGCAGAAGGCGCCACACAGTCTGCTACTGTTCACACTAATAAGCCGAACTGGTTTTTCACCTCTGCAGCTTTGATCTGGCCATGGAAGTGTAGCTCAGGCCTCAGTGAGAGCCCCAGGGCCTCTCCTGACGTCAGTGAGAATTTTCAACATGTGCAAAGAGCAGCCAGGACCCCAGCCCAGGAGCAGGAAACAAGCAGACTCAAAGCCACAGACTCACCCAGGAGTGGTTTCGTGAGTTCATGAAAGGACTCCTGATCGTGACCTCAATGTAGGTATTTTGCAAAGATTCAGCTTTGCCACCCTACAGGATAGTTCATGAGATTCATGCTGGAGTAATTTTACAATATAACCTAGGGTCTTCCACTGAAGTTATTGATTTCACTAGAATTCATTGTGACAGGCTGTTTTGTGTATTTGTCCTTGGGGTACTCTTCATTCTCAGCTACAAGATTGAAGATCAGGTTTTCCATTGTTGTTTCAGAAAAAGAGGTCAAAGCTTTAGCTCTCCTTGCCAACTCTTCAGACATTTTTTTTTTCCATTTCATTTTTAAAAATCCAGATACATTATAATCCTGAATCAATGAGGAGGAGTCTGTCTGGCCCTGTGATCACTTTTAATTACAAGGTATCAGTTGCAGGTGTCAGGTCTGAAGAGAGAGATCAGTGAGGGCAGCTACTTCAGAACAAAACCCGCCCTGTACATGACCTGCTCCAGAGATGGAGAGGCTGAGAGATTATAGGTGATGAATGCTGCTTGAGGCATCAGCGCTGTTGAACTATTTTCTCTCCCTGCCCTTCCCTTATAGTCCCACAATTTATAATGCTCTGTCATGTCCCATTTTGGTCACGGCCTGATGGTTGTCATCAGGCTGTAAACATTCTGAAGTTTTACTTTCTTACATGTTTTCTCACACTTTGTATTTGTATTCCATGTCACCCAATAATGAATTGACTTTTTTATCTATTTTTTTTATTCTTGTTAAGCTCCTGAGGTTTGCAAAACGAATATTCAGAGTACTGATACATGGAACTCAGCTGAAAAATTATTCTGGCATAGATATTTAGAAGAAAAAGAGATATTATTCCAGGGAATTTGATAAACATCAGTTCAGTTCAATTGAAATATTGATATTTCTCTGGGTAATCTTGATTCCAGCTTGTGCTTCATCCAGCCCAGCGTTTCTCATGATGTACTTTGTATATAAGCTAAACAAGCAGGGTGACAATATACAGCTTGATGTCCTCCTTTCTCTATTTGGAACCAGTCTGTTGTTCCATGTCCAGCTCTAACTGTTGCTTCCTGACCTGGATCAAGTTAGGAGTTAGAGGATCTGGATTTGAATCCAGGCTGTGCCACTAGCTGATTGCCATGATCTGGACGTATTGCCTCAACTCCCTGCCTCAGCTTACCCTTCTGCATAATAGAACATTGGACAAGATGGTCTCCAAGTTCAGTTCCAGATCTGGCATTCTGTAGATAGATCAGTTCTCTGTATCTACATCAGGGGATGTGAAAGAGTACTCAGTGTCCCGAGTTAGTGCTGCTGTCCCAGGTGCACAGTAGAGTAGTGCCTTGAGTGCCATCCTTCAGAAGTGCCATCTCCTGGTGGGCTTATCCTTCAGAGAAAACTGGGGTGGTCCCAGTTAGCTAAGGAGGAAATCTGGAATATACGTGCTGGAAGAGAAAAAAGCTAGTACACAGGGTTAAGTCAGTATCTGAGAAGAGGCAAGAATGGCAAAGTAAATGGGACTATTTACCTTGAGGAAGGGAAAATGCACTACACAGATGTTACCTGGAATGACCAAAAATTATACCGGGGTAAGAGAAAGCAACCTGCAAGTCACTGAGCACATCATGGACCATATCCATTTTAGCCTTCTGAAATATTTCCATTCTTCTCTGCACAATTTCTGTAAGTACAAGTGCTAGAGAGATTTGAAATGTAACAAGTACTATTGAGTCTGGATTTGTGGATGAAATCCAATTGAGAACCAAAAACAAAACAAGACATTGCTTAGAATCTGAACATATCCTGAGAAGAATGATATACTTTTACTCTGCCAAGACGAATCAGCTTCAATGAGGAAATTCCATCTTAAATTCCTGACCCCATTCATTTTCAATCACCTTCACCTCTATTTATTTAATTCATCCAATCCCATGGCCATGTTACTTGACCTTGTCATGTTCTAGATTATCAATCTGCTTCCTTCTCTTCCACTCTACTATAGCTATTGCAAACTGTGTCCACTCTCCACAGAACTCTAACCCTGCTGTTTCGCTGGCTTACCCTTGGGAGATCACCTTACCTCATCCATGGGGAAAGGTGAAATCTTCAAATGAAAATATCCTCAACTTTCTGCCACCAAGAGTATAAACTTTATTTTAGCTGCATCATCTTTTGTCCTTCTCTACTGCTTTGATAGCAAGATGTCCTTTAACCTAAACTAAGCAATGACATTTTAATTTCCTATTCTATATGTTAACCTTTTTGTCTACCAACCCCCTCATTCAGCATTTAAAGTGTTGAAGTCTTTTCTTTTTCTGAAAAAGCCCCCAATCTGAACCCCACATTCTCTTCCAGCTGCCAGTGAGCTCTCTCCCTTCACCATACCCAAGTCACTTATACTCACTGCCTCTGTTTCCTTACCTCCCACTTACTCTTCAACCCACCACACCAGACTTCTCTGTTCCCCACACACCATTGAAACCAGTCTAACTCTTGTCTCCCTCAAACTACTATTGGTAAATTTGTTGGGTAATTCTTAGTCTTTATATTATTTGATCTCCATGCAAAATTTTATACTCTTGGCCTCCTTGAAACAATCTTCCTTTGACCTCTATGATACCATACCTTCCTGCTTTGTGGTGTTTTCTTTTTATCCTCAACTTTCTGGCTACTTTCTGAGTTTCTTTGCAATTTTTTTTTTTTCTGTGCCTGTTAGTACCCCTTCAGAGTTCTGCCTTCTCATCTCATCTCATTTGGTCATCCTAGGGATTCTTTATATACCCTGATAACCATTTACAGTTCCAGTCTCTCCCACGTTTATAACTTTATCTTCTATTATCACCTGAACATCTCTACTTTTATTTGCACAGGACTTTCAATGCATCTAGAATATAATTTATTATTTTATTTCACAAACCGGCTCCTTTACCCTGGTTTCCTATTCCAGCCAATGGCATTACAGCCCTCCAGCTGTTAGCACAAGTAGGAAATCTCGATGCCGACCTCCCCCTCTTCTCCATCTGTTTCTGAGTTCTGTCATATGAATCATCATGCTCCACCAGTTGTTCCTTCTAAGTCAACATCTTTCAAATCCCTTCATTTCTTCTCCTGCCATCCTAGTTGGGTAATCAATATCTCCATCCCTCCTCTGTTGTCAGTCCATTTTCTAAACTGCACCAAAAGTGATCTGTCTAAAATTCAGATCTCACTATGCCAATTCCCCACCAAATACTGTGGTTCCTTACTCCTCTTAAGAGGAAGGCCAAACTCCATGACTTGACCCCATAACCCTTCATGATCTGAACTCTGCTTGCCTCTTTCAGACCAGCGTTCTCAACCTCAGCACTATTGACATTTTGGGCTATATAATTCTTTATTGTGGGAGACTTTCCTGTGCATTCTGGGATATTTAGCAGCATCCCTGGCCTCTACCCACTAGATAATAGTCACACCATCTCCCCAGGCAAGTCTCCAGACATTGCCAAATGCACCCTAGGGGCAAAATCGGCCTGGGTGGAGAACCACTTCTTGAGACTAATCAGTCACCACACCTGACACTCTATGTAGAACTTACAGTCACCCTATATAGTCACACTAGCTTTTCCTTATTCTTCTACCGAGCCACTTTTTATTTTATATTTGTGCCAGCTTTTTAAATATGTAATTCACATAGCATGCAACTTACCCAAAGTACACCAATTCATAGGTTTTTAGTATATTCACAGAGCTGTTAAACCATCATCACAATCAATTTTAGAACATTTTCATCAGCCAAAACGAAGCTTCATATCCATAAGGAACCACTCCTCATTTTCCTCCAACCCCCGCCCACCCCACCCACACTCTAGGTAGACACCAGTCTACTTTATGTCACTATAGACCTGTCTTTTCTGGACATTTCATATAAATGGAGTCATGCGATACTGTGGTATTTTATAAATAAGCATAATGTTTTCAAGATCCATCCACGTTATAGCATGTATCAGTACTTCATTCCCTTTTATTGCTGAATAACAGTCTATATGATGGTATTTTTGAGGCTTGCTCATTAATATAATGGGTGGGTGTGTGTTCAGTCACTTCAGTCATGTATGACTCTTTGCCACCCTGTGGACTGTAGCCCAGCAGGCTTCTCTGTCCATTGGGGTTCTCCAGGCAAGAATACTGGAGCAGGTTGCCATGCCTTCCTCCAGGGGGGCGTCCCAGCTCAGGGACTGAACCCACATCTCTTCTGTCTTCTGCATTGGCAGGTGGGTTCTTTACCGCAGTGCCACCTGGGAAGCCCAATATAATGGATACCCTGCATTTTTTCCTCTTTCATTCAGACACTGCCCTTATCTTCATTATATGATTCTCTCTTTGCATACTTCAACTCCTAAGTTCTAGAGAGTTATTTGTGATGTGGCTTAAACAGGCCATTCTGGAAGCCATTTGTTCTGATCCTATATTAATAACTGTGTTTCTTCTCAGTGAAGACTTTCTTAATCTACACTCTCTATCCTGACCCCTTTCCTTCCCTCTCCCCTCAACTTACAGCTGGGCTTGGTAAGGGCAGAACTTTGGGACTGTTACGCTGGTGCCCCATGCATTTTGTTTTGGTCAAAGCAGCACATTATTTGCTGTCTATCCTGTCATTAGTCTCACTAACAGAAAGTGTTTGAAGGCAAAGACAATGTTTTATCATTAATACTTCCAGCACCTGGCATGTAGTCTGGCACATGTTAAGCCTTTTAATTTGTGTGTGTGTGTGTGTGTGTGTGTGTGGAAAGAACAAAAGAAAAAGATGATCACGGGTTTGATAGCCTACCTGGCATTGTGGTTTTCCTGGATCTGGACCTGGCTTAGTCCTGGTCGGGATTCCTAGAGACGGAGTCTTGCCTCTGCATGGGGTCTGGAAGCGCTGGCAAGGACCTGCTGTCAGTCTGTCTGACAGCATTCCCAGGTGGCTCACTGCTGCTTTGCCCCTGCCTTCACCTTCCAATACACAACCAGCTCTCCCGGACTCCTGTTGACCGTCTTCACATTGACTTGCTAATCTGAGTGCCATCTCACTCTCTCTCACTGTTCTCTTGTGATCTCCTGCTTCAGGTTGTCTCTCTCTTTTTCTTTTTTCAAGACTTTTTTTAATGTGGACCATTTTTTCAGTCTCTGTTGAATTTGTTACAATATAGTTTCTGTTTTACATTTTGGTTTTTTGGCATGCACCTCCTGCCCTGGAAGGTAAGTCCTAACCACTGAATCACAAGAGAGGTTCTAGCTTGTCTCTTGAGTGGACCAGGAGTTCAGTCCAAGGAAGTACTGAGTGGGCAGTCTTGTTCAGGCAGCTGGACCCGCTACTGTGGAGGTTAGAGGAAAAGCATGTTTCTCTTGAACACAAGACCCCAAAAAGTAACCTCTCTCTTACTCCCTGCTGACCGAAGCAGTGCGGAAAGATGTGTTCTATGGTTTGCGTGAGATTTATGCTGTTTGTTATATAACAAACAGAGCGTTGTTTTAAGTGCTTTACAAATATTAACTAGCTCAGTCTTCATAATGCTACGAGGTTGCTCTCATTCTTATCTGCTTCTCAGATGGAGAAACAAAGGACTTGAATGTTCACTATCACACAGGTGCTGAGTGGCAGAGCCAGGAATCACACCAGGTTCTCCAGCCCTGGAATCGCTATGCTGCCTCTCTGCTGGGCCTTTCTACGTGCTGACCCTCGGGCCAGAAAGCCCCTTTATCTCCTCCTCACCTGGCCAACTCCCACCCATCGCTTAAGTTTTAGCTCAGATGAATTCCTTCTCTGATAAGTAAGCTTTGAACTACCTCCCCAAGCCTGGATTTGGCACCCAATTCAGGAGATTTCCCTGGACTCCTGGCACCCAATGCAGGAGATGCAAGAGACGTGGGTTCAATCCCTGGGTTGGGAAGATCCCCTGCAGAAGGAAATGGCAACCCACTCCAGTACTCTTGCCTGGAAAATTCCATGGACAGAGGAGCCTGGCGGGCTACAGTCCCTGGGGTCACGGAGTTGGACACAACTGAGCACACACGCACGCTGTGTATTCTCAAAGTGAAAGAAAGTGAAAGTCAAGTCACTCAGTCATGTCCAACTCTTTGCGACCCCTTGGACTGTAACCTACCAGGCTCCGCCGTCCATGGGATTTTCCAGGCAAGAAGACTGGAGTGGGCTGCCATTTCCTTCTCCGTGTATTCTCAAAGCAGCTGGTATTTCTCCTTTTATTTCACACTTACAAATCTGCTGACTTGACTATCATTTCTTCTATGACCTAAACTCTTTGAGAGCAGGAATATTTTCCATCTGGTAGACCACTGTACTCCCCACATTTAGGAATGAAATACCTGGGAAGAAGGAAGTAAGTGCTCAAAAGTATTTCTTACACAAGTAAGTGAATCCAAATGTCCATATTTAATGTCCAAATTAAGTATTATTTTATGAGATTCTGCTAGTCCATCTTTCTTTCTCTTCTCTAGTTGATTTTTCATTGACAGAGTATCAAAGTGAAATAAAACAAACGCAAAAGCTAAGGATCTTTCCCAAATTCTCACTCTTAAGACTGGATTACATGATTTTAATAAATTTGGTGATTAATATAAAAAACTTACATAACGAAATGAACTATCCCTGTATTGTTTAGACCAGTTCTGGAACTTGTCTCCCCAACTCTGGGAACACACTAAAAGAAATACTACAAATCTGAATATGTTATGCCTGACTCCTCACCACCCATTTCACCCTCACCCCTGGGTAGCAGCTGTGTGGTGGAGTAAGGAAACGTGACTTGCCCCCATCCCCGCCCTGGAGCAGAAGGAGTGCCAAGACTGGTCTAAGCTCATTAGTGAAACTGCATTCTCCTTCAGAAGTCACATGAAGTCCAGGCGCATCTTTCTGAGTTAGCTGGCTTCCTCTCCTGCAGGTCCATGCAGTCCAGAACTGCCGCAGCTACCTCATCTCCTTAAGGAAGTTCAGTCTAGGAGTGGGGCTGACACTTCAGAGGCAGAGGAAGGAGATCAAAAGAAACTTAGTCCTTGACATCACTGGGCTGTGGCAAAAAAAAAAACAAACCCAAAACCTAGAACAACAAACAACCTTTGTGGAGTTCACCTTATCTTAGCTAACTGAGCACGTCATTCTCCTTTATTGCCTGAAACTATTTGAAATAGATTTCCTGGTCCTTCTAATATAAAGGCATGCTGGTATCCGGTGCATGTCCAAGGACCTATGAGCCAGGCACCACAGAACCCTGAGGGTGGGCAGACGAGGCTACTGCCCCAGATCAAACAAAATACAAGAAAAGAAAGGAGCCTTGCAAAGAATGCAAAGATCCCAACCATCTTTGCCCCTGAACCTCTGCCTCCCCTTCTCAGGCTTCCAGAATGTAGAGCAGGAAAGGAAAACTACTTTAAAGCTAACCTCCTCCAATCTCTCCTTGTCTAGACCTAAATGTCTAAAACGTCAACATGTAATTGTTGACAGATCCAGGCTCAATATCTAATACAGAGAAAGCATGGACTTCAGGAATCACAACACATCCTTATATTAAATAAGATTGCTAGGGAAAGAAGAGAGAATATTTAATTTGTTTTCTGAGAATGTTTAACTAAAAGGAGATCTTTTTCTAACAACATCATGCAGTTTGATAAAGGAAAGCCTGTCTTCCTTTGCTAGCCTCAGAATAATAACACCAAAATACAAACAACAGTTCAATTCAGTTCAGTTCAGTCGCTCAGTCGTGTCCGACTCTTTGTGACCCCATGAATCACAGCACACCAGCCCTCCCTGTCCATCACTAACTCCCAGAGTTCACTCAGACTTACATCTAACGAGTCAGTGATGCCATCCAACCATCTCATCCTCTGTTGTCCACTTCTCCTCCTGCCCCCAATCCCTCCCAGCATCAGAGTCTTTTCCAATGAGTCAACTCTTTGCATGAGGTAGCCAAAGTACTGGAGTTTCAGCTTCAGCATCATTCCTTCCAAAGCACACCCAGGACTGATCTCCTTCAGAATGGACTGGCTGGATCTCCTTGCAGTCCAAGGGACTCTCAAGAGTCTTCTCCAACACCACAGTTCAAAAGCATCAATTCTTTGGCGCTCAGCTTTCTTCACAACAGGGGACTACAAACCAAAGGGTGGTGGTGGGGAACCATCAAAGCTGGAGAAAATTCAAAAGATGTCCCCACAAGTCCAAGGAAAGGGAGAAGGAGGTGAACAATTGAGAAACAAATGAAGACAAGACGTAAGGAACAACTTAAGAAGATTCTATTTAGGTATTAAATAAAACCAAGAGGAGAAAAGTGCAAATTGAGTAGAAACAATAAAAGGAAGAGAATGACAAGCGTTTTTTTGAGTCAGACAGTGTTTAAGTTTGAAAAGATTTCATAAAAAGCAATAAAATTAGTTAAGAGTCCTGTAGAATTCTTCATTGAGTGGGAAGCTATGGCTTACCTACAAAGAAACAAAGATTAGGTTGGCTTCAGATAATTTCTCATTAATATTAAATGCCAGAAGGAAAAGAAGCAACATTTGCAGAATTTAAAGGGAAAATACTCAAGGCTGAAAAATCTTGCAAGTTCTTTTCACTTGAAAGGGCAGGGAAAGATATTCATAACAAGTAAGAACTCAGTATTTACATCAGCTCTTCCCAGAAATCTTATTAAAATTGTGCCCTAAAAGATAAATAAAATAAAAATTATAGGATGGGAATGTGTTTAACACTTCAATATTTAATGTAAATTTTGCTGTTAGCATGTGACAGGTATTTTTTACCATATTTAAGATGTTCTGTATTCTTACTATTTTGCATAGAGTTTTAGTCACTAATATATAACTTCTACAAGGCAGGGAGTTGTGCCCATTTTATTCACTCCTGTATCCAATGACTAGAAAAGTTTTTAGCACATGGTTGGTATTGAAAAAATGCTTGTTGGAGAAATTATCAACTGACCAGAACTAGATGCTGAATCAAGTCCAATGCCTCTCGTCTATATGTTTTTTCCTTTTTAATAATTAATGTCATGATTTGCATTCGTGGAGTTCTAATACTGAACCATCTTCGCAATCCCGGAGTGAGCTCTTTTTAAAATATTTCATTGTATGTATTTCGGGCTGCTCTGCACCTCTGTGGCTGCCTGGGCGTTCCTCTAGCTGCAGCGACCGGGGCTTCATCTCCAGCTGCGGCGCTCAGGCTTCCGGCAGCGGCTTCTCTGCTTGCGGAGCATGGGCTCTAGGGCGAAGGGGTTTTCGTAGTTGTGGCACATGGGCTCCGTAGTTGTGGCTCCCAGGCGGGCTCTAGAGCACAGGCTCAGCAATTATGACACATGGGCTTAGCTGCTCTTCAGCATGTGGGATCCTCCCAGACCAGGGATCAAACACGCGTCTCCTGCATTGGCAGGCAGGTTCCTCACCACTGAGCCACTCGGGAAGCCCTGGAATAAACTCTTGTTATTGACCATACAATAGTCCTAAATATACAGCTACATTTGATTTTCTAAGATTTTTATAAGAAATCTTACATTAGATGTTGTTTTATATTTTTTTGTCTCTTGTTTCTTTTCCTTTCCTTTACTTCTTTTTTTCTGCCTACCCTGAATCCATTCGCCCTTCTCTTAAAAAGAGGTTCAATTTTCTCTTGGAGAATTACTGCTTTCTCAGTTCTAGACTAGAGGATCAGGTCAGGCTAACCCAGTCTCTGCTCTAGGAGAGGATTTATAATCAACCCTTGGCCAGCTGGAATACCAGTCTTTGGGCCACAATGAACAGTTCCGTGATGGGCACTGGAGCCAAGCCAGACCAATGAGACTTCTTCTCAGAACTTGCCAGGTATTATCAGGGGAGATGTGCTCTTATTCTGCTGGAGTTCCAGCTAATAGAACGCTAGCTTGTACCACTGGTAAACAGCTTGCCACAGCCAGGCGGAAGTGTACTTGGGAATGAAATCAGCAAAAAGAGAAGCTTTAAGCACCTGTGCTAGCATGGCAAAAGACATACTCCCATACTTTTGGTAACTTCAGTGTAAGCATCATTTTTCCCTTAAGTCAGCTGACACAATATAACGTTCATAGACTAGAATTATCTGTATTTTAATTTTGTATGCTCTCTTAATAAGTTTTGGTATCAGATTTATGTTGATCTCATTAAAAAGATTTGGGAAATTTTTCGTTTCATTTATACTCTGAATATGTTGGAAAGCTAATTATTCTTACCTCCTTCTATTCATTTTCAGCATGCACTAAAGAATAGATACTGTACCTAAGAGGGAATGAAAATACCTTTATTCCTGGCAAATTAGAGCTCTGTAGCTCTAATAGTGTAATAGCATCCCCCTGAACTGAGCTTCCTTGTTACTGATTGTGCTGGAGAGCAAAGACCTCTTCCATTGACGCTCCTGTACCCGCAGACACAAGGTGGGAGAGCCAGAGAGCCCGCCTGAAAGTCAGTTTTGGTTTTTTCAACTTTCCTAAAGAATTATGCGTCTCACTTAGTTTCTTCATGTAGTTATACCTTTCTCATTCCTAATGCTTTATATTTTTGTTTCTTTCCTTTACTCAAAGGAATAAAATTCCTTTATCCTAGGAATTCCTAGGGACTTGCTTATTTTATCTTCTTGAAGAATCACTTCACTTATTAATTCTGTGTTTTATTTTTAGTATTCTAAATCATTAAGTTCTTTTGTTTATTAATTATTATATGTAAGTTATATATTTGGCTTATTTTGTTAACTTTTCTATTGTCTTGAGTTGAAAGCTTGGTTGTTATTTTTGGCCTTCTTTGAGTAAAATAATAAAAGCATTAAAATCTATAATAATTCTTGTTAGCATCAACCAAGAGTTTTGCTATGCACTGTTCTTATTTTTGTTGATTTTTAGATGATCTCAGGGTATACTTTTGATTTCATTTACAATTTCTTGAAAGAAACTGTGGGATTTTATTTGTTTGGTTTTCATTTTGTTTTGATCTACAATTCATGCGGCTCTGGTATGATTGTGTGATAGTCCCAGAATATGCTCAATAAGATTTCTAAATTTTGAAATTTTTTATTCAGGATTTCCTTTATGACTAAATACATCACACTTCACTTCTATCAGTAAGTGAGAATATATGCTCTATAAGGTATCAAGTACTAGATTATCTAGTAAGTTGATCCTACTATTTATGTGATTAAACTCATTTATAGCCTTTTTCTATTCCTTTGTCTATCTGGTTAATCAAATTCTTATTTAAAAAAAACCAATTTTGTTTTATCAAATTTTGCTTTTTAAGAATTGTGCTTTGTATATCTTGCTATGTATTATTTAGAGTATATGAAAGTTTATGACAAATGTTTTCTTTATGGGAATTTGTTTTTGTTTTTTTGGCCATGCTGTGCAGTTTGTGGGATCTTAGTTCCCTGATAAAGTATTGAACTCAGGCCACTGTACTGAAAGCACCAAGTCCTCACCACAGGACCACCAGGGAATTCATACTCTTGGTGCCTTTAATCAAATAGGAAATATTCTCTTTTTCTATTTTTACTCTTGGCCTCAAATTTTACCTTATCTGGTATTAATATTGCCAGTTTCAGGAGGGATGCTTATTTTTATATTTTAAGGATATACATTAAATTTTTATTGTGAAATATACAGAAAAGGATGTTTAGAACATAAATGTATGGTTAAAGAATTGCTCATCTAACCACTATCCCTATTGAGTAACAATGTAGATCACTGGGAGAACTCGAAAAGCCCACTGTTCTCAAGCTTCCTTTTGGATCTTACCATTATCCTGATTTGTATAGGAATTGGCTCCTTTCTCTTCATATTTTAACCACCTAAGTGTATATTCAGCACTCTAAAATTTAGATTTGCCAGCTTCTGGAAATATACATAAAGAAAATTATTCAGTATAAATCTTTTATGTCTTGCTTCCTTTGCGAAATATTACATTTTAAAGATTTATTCATCTTGTTATGTGTAGCTATCAGTTAGTTCAGTTCAGTCGCTCAGTCATGTCTGACTCTTTGTGACCACATGGACCGCAGCATGCCAGGCCTCCCTGCCATCACCAGCTCCCAGAGTTTACCCAAACTCATGTCCATTGAGTCGGTTATGCCATTGAACCATCTCATCCTCTATCGTCCCCTTCTCCTCCTGCCTTCAATCTTTCCCAGCATCAGGGTCTTTTCAAATGAGTCAGCTCTTTGTATTAGGGGCCCAAAGTAATGGAGTTTCAGGTTCAACATCAGTCCTTTCAAGGAACACTCAGGACTGATCTCCTTTAGGATGGACTGGTTGGGTCTCCTTGAAGTCCAAGGGGCTCTCAAGAGTCTCCAACACCACAGTTCAAAAGCATCAGTTCTTCAGTGAGCAGCTATCCTTATAGTCCAACTCTCACCTCCATACATGACTACTGGAAAAACCATAGCCTTGACTAGATGGACCTTTATTGGCAAAGTAATGTCTCTGCTTTTTAATATGCTATCTAGGTTGGTCATAATTTCCCTTCCAAGGAGTAAGCATCTTTTAATTTCATGGCTGCAATCACCATTTGCAGTGATTTTGGAGCCCCAAAAATAAAGTCAGCCACTGTTTCCCCATCTATTTCCCATGAAGTGATGGGATCAGATGCTGTGATCTTAGGTTTCTGATGTTGAAATTTAAGCCAACTTTTTCACTCTCCTCTTTCACTTTCATCAATAGGCTCTTTAGTTCTTCTTCACTTTCTGCCATAAGGGTGGTGTCATCTGTATATCTGAGGTTATTGATATTTCTCCTGGCAATCTTGATTCCGGCTTGTGATTCTTCCAGCCCTGCGTTTCTCATGATGTATTCTGCATATAAGTTAAATAAGCAGGGACACAATATGCAGCCTTGACATACTCCTTTCCCTATCTGGAACCAGTCTGTTGTTCCATGTCCAGTTCTAACCATTGCTTCCTGACCTGCATACAGATTTCTCAAGAGGCAGGTCAGGTGGTCTTGTATTTCCATCTCTTTCAGAATTTTCCACAGTTTATAGTGATCCACAGAGTCAAAGGCTTTGGCATAGTCAATAAAGCAAAAATAGATGTTTTTCTGGAACTCTCTTGCTTTTTCGATGATCCAGTGGATGTTGGCAGTTTGATCTCTGGTTCCTCTGCCTTTTCTCAAACCAGCTTGAACATCTGGAAGTTCACGGTTCATATATTGCTAAAGCCTGGCATGGAGAATTTTGAGCATTACTTTACTAGCACGTGAGATGAGTGCAATTGTGCGGGAGTTTGAGCATTCTTTGGCATTGCCTTTCTTTGGGACTGAATGAAAACTGACCTTTCCCAGTCCTGTGGCCACTGCTGAGTTTTCCAAATTTGCTGGCATATTGAGTACAGCACTTTCGCAGCATCATCTTTCAGCAGTTGAAATAGCTCAACTGGGATTCCATCACCTCCACTAGCTTTGTTCGTAGTGATGCTTCCTAAGGCCCACTTGACTTTAGATTCCAGGATGTCTGGCTCTAGGTGAGTGATCACACCATCATGATTATCTGGGTCATGAAGATCTTTTTTGTACAGTTCTTCTGTGTATTCTTGCCACCTCTTCTTAATATCTTCTGCTTCTATTAGGTCCATACCATTTCTGTCCTCTATCAAGCCCATCTTTGCATGAAATGTTCCCTTGGTATCTCTAATTTTCTTGAAGAGATCTCTAGTCTTTCCCATTCTGTTGTTTTCCTCTATTTCTTTGCATTGATTGCTGAGGAAGGTTTTCTTATCTCTCCATGTTATTTTTTGGAACACTGCATTCAAATGGGTATATCTTTCCTTTTCTCCTCTGCTTTTTGCTTCTCTTCTTTACACAGCTATTTATAAGGCCTCCTCAGACAGCCATTTAGCTTTTTTGCATTTCTTTTTCTTGGGGATGGTCTTGATATCTGTCTCCTGTACAATGTCACAAACCTCCGTCCATAGTTCATCAAGCACTCTATCAGATCTAGTCCCTTAAATCTATTTCTCACTTCTACTGTATAACCATAGGGATTTGATTTAGGTTATACCTGAATGGTCTAGTGGTTTTCCCTACTTTCTTCAATTTAAGTCTGAATTTGGTAATAAGGAGTTCATGATCTGAGCCACAGTCAGCTCCCGGTCTTGTTTTTGCTGACTGTATAGAGCTTCTCCATCTTTGGCTATAAAGAATATAATCAATCTGATTTTGGTGTTGGCCATCCAGTGATGTCCATGTGTAGAGTCTTCTCTTCTGATTTTGGAAATGGTGTTTGCTGTGACCAGTCTGTTCTCTTGGCAAAATTCTATTAGCCTTTTCCCCTTCTTCATTCCGTACTCCAAGGCTAAATTTGCCTGTTACCCCAGGTGTTTCTTGACTTCCTACTTTTGTATTCCAGTCTCCTATAATGAAAAGGACATCTTTTTTGGGTGTTAGTTCTAAAAGGTCTCGTAGGTCTTCTGAGAACTATTCAACTTTAGCTTCTTCAGCATTACTGGTCAGGGCATAGACTCAGATTACCGTGATATTGAATGGTTTGCCTTGGAAATGAACAGAGATCATTCTGTCGTTTTTGAGATTACATCCAAGTACTGCATTTCAGAATGTTTTGTTGACTATGATGGCTACTCCAATTCTTCTAAGGGATTGTGAGGGATGTGTAGCTATAGCTTTTGGTTATTGGTGGTGATAATGTACAATATTCCATTATACAAATACACAACAATTTATTTTTCTCTTCCACCTTTATCTGACATTTGGGTTGTTTCCCATTTGGGCTATTTTACAATGCTGCTATGAACATTCTTAAACAAGTTTCTTATGCACATATTTCCATTGGTTGTTTAACAATAAGTAGAATTGTCGGATCATGGGGACTAAATTTATTGGAGACTGCCTAACTTATACAAAGGGGTTAAACTGTCACATGTATGAGTTCCCACTATTTTACATTCTCACTGATATGAGATATGGCTATTCTTTCTAATTATAATCATTCTAGCAAATGTGTAGTGATATTTTCCAGTGGTTTTAATTTTGTATCTCTGGGATTACTATCGAAATTGGGTGCTTTTTCATACATTAATTTCTTACAAATTTTCATCTTTTGTGAAATGCCTATTCAAAACTCTTGCTAACTCTTGGATTATCAGTCATTTTTTTGTTGATTTGTTTTATAACTGTATTTTTGGATATGAGGACCTCCCTGATAGCTCAGTTGGCAAAGAATCCACCTGCAATGCAGGAGACTCTGGTTTCATTCCTGGGTCCTTAAGATCTGCTGGAGAAGGGATAGGCAACCCACTTCAGTATTCTTGGGTTTCCCTTGTGGCTCAGATGTGAGATGCAGCTCAGATGCCTGCAATGTGGGAGACCTGGGTTCACTCCCTGGGTTGGGAAGATCCTCTGGAGAAGGGAAAAGCTACCCACTCCAGTATTCTGGGCTGGACAAATCCATGGACTGTATAGTCCATGGGGTCGCAAATAGTCAGATATGATTGAGTGACTTTCACTTTCACTTTGGATATGAACCCCTTGAAAAAGTATTCTCCCACTCTTTGACTTGTATTTTCTCTCTCAATGGTGTCTTCTGATGAGTGTAATTTCTTCATTTTAATATACTCAAATTTTTCATTCTTTTATTTTATGATTATTGCTTTCTTGTCCTTTTGCTAATTTTATTTAGTTAGTCTTGCAGAATCTTAGTTCCCCAACCTGAGATTGAATTTATGTCTGATGCCATAGAAGCTGAGAGTCTGAACCACTGGACAGCCAGGGAATTCCCCCTTTATGTCCTTTTAAAGGAAAATTTACCTTCCTTGATGTATAAAAAGATTTGCCTGTTTTGTCTTGTAAAATATTTTCTTGTTTGTCTTCCACATTTAGATCTCAGATTATCTCGGAATTAATTTTTGCATATGTTGTGAGGTAGGGGTCCAGCTAATACCATTTAGTGAAAAAAAAACTGTTCTTCCTCTACTGGTCTGAATTGTCACTTACATATCAGACATCCATACATACTATCTGCCTCTAGGCTCTCTATTCTAGTCCATTGGCTTCTTATCCTGTGCTAAATTTACACTGTTTAACGGCTATAATGTTTACATAATTACTAATATTATGTAATTTAAATATTATACTGTTACTTATTACATATTACTTATTAAATATTACATTGTTTTAATACCTTAGAGTAAGTCTTCATATTTTTACATGTCTTCCTGCGTTGGTTTCTTTTTCAAAAGTATCCTGGCTATGCTTGACTCTTCATATTTCCACATAAATTTTATAATCAACTTATAAAGATAAGCTTTGAGATTATCAGAGACATGATCATAACACTTTAAGATTTTGTTTGGGATTGTATTACATATTTAGATCAATTTGGAAGAAATGGTATGTTACAGTAGGTCTTCAGTCCTTGAGTATATTGTATCTCTCCATTTAGTTTGGTCTTCCTGAATGTTTCAGCAAATTTATGCTTACCTGCAGAGAGGTTTGAACAGCTTTGTTAGATTTTTATCCTAGATATTTCATATTGTTATGTCCTTATAAATGATACACTTTTATTTTTTATTTATTTTTTAATTTATTTTTTAAATTTTAAAATCTTTAATTCTTACATGCGTTCCCAAACATGAACCCCCCTCCCACCTTCCTCCCCATAACATCTCTCTGGGTCATCCCCATGCACCAGCCCCAAGCATGCTGTATCCTGCATCAGATATAGACTGGCGATTCAATTCTTACATGATAGTATACATGTTAGAATGTCATTCTCCCAGATCATCCCATCCTCTCCCTCCCTCTGAGTCCAAAAGTCCATTATACACATCTGTGTCTCTTTCCCTGTCTTGCATACAGGGTCGTCATTGCCATCTTCCTAAATTCCATATATATGTGTTAGTATACTGTATTGGTGTTTTTCTTTCTGGCTTACTTCACTCTGTATAATCGGCTCCAGTTTCATCCATGTCATCAGAACTGATTCAAATGAATTCTTTTTTACGGCTGAGTAATACTCCATTGTGTATATGTACCACAGCTTTCTTATCCATTCATCTGCTGATGGACATCTAGGTTGTTTCCATGTCCTAGCTATTATAAACAGTGCTGCGATGAACATTGGGGTACATGTGTCTCTTTCAATTCTGGTTTCCTCGGTGTGTATGCCCAGAAGTGGGATTGCTGGGTCATAAGGTAGTTCTATTTGCAATTTTTTAAGGAATCTCCACACTGTTCTCCATAGTGGCTGTACTAGTTTGCATTCCCACCAACAGTGTAGGAGGGTTCCCTTTTCTCCACACCTTCTCCAGCATTTATTGCTTGCAGATTTTTGGATCACAGCCATTCTGACTGGTGTGAAGTGGTACCTCATTGTGGTTTTGATTTGCATTTCTCTAATAATGAGTGATGTTGAGCATCTTTTCATGTGTTTGTTAGCCATCCGTATGTCTTCTTTGGAGAAAAATTAAAGATCTAAATGTAAGACCAGAAACTATAAAACTCCTAGAGGAGAACATAGGCAAAACACTCTCAGACATAAATCACAGCAGGATCCTCTATGATCCACCTCCCAGAATTCTGGAAATAAAAGCAAAAATAAACAAATGGGATCTAATTAAAATTAAAAGCTTCTGCACAACAAAGGAAAATATAAGCAAGGTGAAAAGACAGCCTTCTGAATGGGAGAAAATAATAGCAAATGAAGCAACTGACAAACAACTAATCTCAAAAATATACAAACAACTTTTGCAGCTCAATTCCAGAAAAATAAACGACCCAATCAAAAAATGGGCCAAAGAACTAAATGATACACTTTTAGAATTTTATGTTTTAACTGGATACATTTGACTTTTGTATACTGTATATGCTCATAGTCCCTCAAGAAGAGACCCTTAGAATGCTTTCTTTCATTCTATCCTCTTTCTGCCTATTAAGATGATTGGAATTTTTACTCTGAGTTGTTTAAACATTTATTGCAGTATTTTATTGTAAGAAACTTGATTTATACTTAAAAATGAGATTTACTGAATTCATTGAATATCAGTATTTTTCTTACATATTTTATCTTCCCCAATCTGATATTTTTTCCTACTGCCATTTTAATGGAAAAAGCATACTTCTTCAAATCCTTTGTAAGAAGTCCATGGCTTAATGCATTTTGAGTCCTTGAAGTTCTTGGTTGGAAAACCAAAGAATCACAGTCCTTTTCCACTGATAGTCTTTAACTATTTCTCAACGTCTTCTAGTGTCCAGGGCTGTGATAAGAACTCTCATGTCAAAATAATTATCTTGCCCTTGTAAGTAAGCTCTTCTCTCTTTCTGAAAGCTTAAAGCTTAGTTTTATGTTCCTGGAAATTAACATTTTCACCAGAAAATACTTGTTTATATTAATTTTATTAACCTTGTATATAATTCTGTGACTTTTAATTCAAAACTGTTGGTCATTTTTTCAGCTTCAGAAAATTTTATTTTTATTTTTTAGTGTAATTCTTCCATTCTTTCTTTTTTCCCTCTTGAGCTGCTTGTTTTTGTCAGTTATGCATCCTGAGTCTCTCTTCCTTTTGTCTCTCACTTTTAGTAATAATTTTCATTCATTTTTCCTTTTGCTCTATATTCTGGAGTATATTTTAAGTTTATTTTTGAGATCAATAATTCAGTTTTCTGTCCTTCCATATATTTTTACTCCTTTTGGATTGTTTTGATTTCAGAAACTATTTTTTAAATTATTTTCCCAAGAATTAAATGTTTTTCTTAATAAAAAGAGAGCTGTCTCTCTTTGATAATATCTTCTTAAATCTCATTGAAAATTTGTATCAGAGAGTTCTCTTTCTTGCTCTCTTGCCTCTATTCTGTTTAAACAGACTCCACTTCATTTTGATTTCTCAATGCTATAGTTCTTCTTTTAGGCTTCTCATTCTTTCAAATATCCAGTGTTTCTTTCTTCTTCTCTTTCTCCTTCTCTTTCTTCTTCTTCTCTTCTTCTTTAACTTCTTCTGTATGTGTACATGTTTATTTCTTATGGAAACAGGCCTAGACTTGCCAGCACCATTAGCCAGTGTAGGTTCCTTCAACAATACTGATTATCAGTCTGTTGGTGACTTGAAAGTATTGGACTCTTTCCAAGTAGATCAACAGCAAAGGGTAGACAAGCTAGGATTCCTGAATTCAGATAAAGGACAGACCACTGAGTTCATAAAGTTGTCCAGATTCATAACAGGACAAATGGGGCACTGAAGAAGATCAATGCTCCTCAAGCAGGACTGGCCCACCAGGATCTGGCCAGCTCCTCCTGGGGTCAAACACACAGTAACTGGAAGACTGGCTTCCCTGGACTTTACTCCTTGCTCTCCGAGATGCAAGCCATTGCCCATGGCGAGCAAATTTCAGGCGGCTGCCTGAATCATCTCCACGGAAACTGAGGCTGTAATAAGGCTAGTGGGACCCCTTCCAGGCTTCCTTGCTTCCCAGAACTTTCTTCACAGGGTTAAGCCATATCAAAGGAGTACTGACACAGGGGGTGAGTTCAAAACATACACTTCAAGTATTTCCATTTCCCTTTACTTTTTCAGAAAAAAAAAAAAAAAAAATATATATATATATATATATATATACTTTCATTATTTAAAAACTGAAGGCAAAAATAGCTTTTATTTCTTAAAAAGGGAGCTCATGGCATAGTACAATCACCTCATATGCTGAGTCCAATACCCTAAACAGGGTTCATGACTCAGAGCCATGCAGGCCTATGTTCCTCCCCTAGTGAAGTAGGGGTGATGGAACCAAGGGGTCCAGGCCTCTTCCAAACCACCTTTGAAAATCAAACACTGTAAATGTGAAGATACTTTCTTGGAAGTAAATCACCATGAAGATGCAAGCCAGTGTTACTATTAATATCAATGAGAATTTGAGTTATAATTAAAGAGAAATAGGCTGCCTCATATAGCAATAAAACTCCCTGTCAGTGGAAGCATGTGTGAGAAAGTTGCACAGCCCTCGCTTAGAGACATTTGGCTAGATGGATGAATCAGACGTTAGACTCATTCATCTCTGAGACCCTTTTCAATGTTCTAAAAGTCTGTGATTCATTCAACACTTGGAAATATCATAGGCCTGGGAACTGAAATCTCCCTGAAGTTAAACTCAGCTCCATAAATGTGAAATCAAGTAGGACCAAATATATATTCCAAATTGGGGTAAAGTATGTCCTAATGCAAACAGACTTCTCTCTCACTAATAACAGAAAAAAATGTCAGTGGCAATTCTTCAGTAAAATGACTAGCTGCAGCCCATGGTCCTCATCCTGGCAGGTGGACAGCAAGATGGGTCCCAGGACTAATTAGCAAAACTTGGCAAATTCTCTCTTGAGCTCCAGGCTCCAAGGCCACCTACTCCTGCTGCCTCCTAGGCATAGAATTCCAGTCTCCAATCTGTGCCTAGATAAGGTATAAACAGATGAGTTCATAGGCTACAAGTTATCAAGGAAAACCATCCACCCATACACAAATGAAACCTGAGCAAGAATCACATCTCTGTCAATTATCATATCCAATATATTCTGAAAATTAATGAGCCTGTTAAACTTCTACTGGAAACTGACAATAGAGCCCCATCCTCATGAAACAAAGTATCACAATGAAAAATGAAAGGGAAAATGAAATCTGACTGTTGAGGCTTTTCTTGATTTACTTGATTCCTTAATTCAACCAACACTTAGCAAAAACACTTTATGTGTTGAAGCACTTGGCTCAGCACCATGGAGGGGATCCAGAAAAGAATTGGTGACATGTTCTATCTCTAAGATATTTATGGTAATATGCAAACTATGTCAACAAACTATGACAAAGTAGAAAATACCCATGATAAGTAGAAGTAGAGAAAGATGAAGGGGTGAGTGGGACATGGGAAGCCTATTTCTCACTTATTCCCTCACAAAGTTCAGGGAGCTTTTCCTGGACAATCAGTATGGGAGTGCAATCCTGAGGAATGAAGAGAATAAAGGTAAGCCAAGCCCCAGGGGCAGGTAGAGATGAGGGACGTACATAGGTAAGGTGGAATCTATCAAGTGCTTGCTGTGTGTCAGGTGCCATGTCAAGCTCTTTAAAACAACTAATTTCATTAGACTGAGAAAACTGAAGCACAGAGAGCTTCTTTGAATTCACGCAGCTTAGAGGTGATAGAATTGACTCAACGTCTGGGTGCAGGTTACAGGAGAGTATGTAAAAGTCACTGATAATAGAACAGGAGGATATTGAACGCCAGGCTTAGGAGACCAATGTGTGCAGCTCTTGACATATTCATCCCAGATGTTGTTATTGAAAAGATTCTGTGCAAGTTATTGACCAGATTTTCCACTCATCACAGTGATTTGGGAAATCTTGAAGAGTTAGACTTCTTTGACAGAGTGAAAATAGTCGGCTATTACTTTCTTCACTGCATGGTTCTCAGCTCTACATTCAGCAGAACTCTGAGACAAACTAAGAAAAAGCTACTGTAGGTTGGAACCACTTGACTTCGGCAGAGAAAGAGTAAGGAACTTTGGTGAGAGTCTTTGTGAAATAGGTAACTGAGCAGTGTACAATGAAGTCCCACCACTCTGTTCAGACTGAGAAAGCCCCACTGTATGAAGAACAGACAGACTAGACTAGAACAGAAGTCCACAAACTTGGGGTCTTCAAACAAAAGTCAACTTGATACTGTTTTTGCAAATAATGTCTTACTGAGACAAATCACCCATTCATTCACGCATAGCTACCTTCAGGCGATAATGGCAGTGCTGAATAGCTGCTACAGAGACTGTAGTGTGCAAACCCTAAAATACCTGGCCCTCTACAGGAAAATTTTCCCTAAAACAGAAAAATCAGAACCCTAGCACATTCATATTGGATAGAAGATCATTTAATCCACTTTCCTCCCCTCGCCACCATAGCCACAGATAAAGAGGCTGAGCCCCACAGAGGGGAAGAGATTTACCTAAAATCACAGAATTGGCCTGGACTGTGATTGGGTCACTAACCATTAACCTCCTGTTTCTTCTACCAGGCATGGTGATAGACCTTATACAGGGGATTTGGACTTCAGTACCCTCTAAAGTTGGCATGTGAGGGAAAATCAAGCAGCACCCAAATCCCCTTTAAAATTAAAAATTTAAAAATTCTGGAAGGCCCACACAACAGGCACTGATCCAAACTCTCATTGAGTCCAACACCACCATTTGGTCATTTGAGGCTGGAACTGACTTCTGCTTTTTGGTGATGCCTCAGCTGCAGTAGCTGGCTTGGGTTCAGCAGCTGTATTATTCAAGATGCCTCCCAACTCTGAGCAGCACACAGAGAATGAGGAAACGGTGGGCTCTCACCACCCCCGTTCGCACCCCAGTGTGGCCTGGGGCCTCTGCTTACTGAGTGGAAAGCCAGGAGACATCTCCACATATTCAAATTATTTTCCCACTCTACTTCCCCCTCCAGCTTTTATACTTGAATGAGTGTAAGATGTGTCTCCACCAGATATTTGAAGTAACTTGATTCAGTGTATGGTAAAGTTCCCTGTGTAACAGCAATTTCCATGTCAGAGATATGTGTGTGGGGTGTGTGTGTGTGTATGTGCATGGAGGGGATTTGCACATAAATTCTCAAAGGTGAGAGATTTTCCCAAACAGGAAAGTCTCAATGGAAATAGCAAAAGTTGATGTGCCTTTTGTATCAGAGATTTACAGAGTCTTGGAATTAGAAAGTTATTTGGGGGCCAAAGACTCCAAGATCATACCCAGTGCAAGAATTGTACCTGTGGCACCTTAACTGACAGCCTCTGCCCGAATCCTCCAGGTGGTACACTCACTGTTTCCTGGGGGAGCCCACTATGTACTCAAATAACTTCAATGGTTATGAAATCGCAGAACACATTTTGAGACTCAGTAGAGCATAGCTTCTTCTGTCCCAGGGCAGAAAGAATTCAGTGAGAGGCGGAGTGACAAGGAAAGAGTTTATTAGTACAGGACTTTCGTGAGAAAAACAAGACGACAGGCAAGGGAGTGCCGCCTGAAGAGCTTAGTGGGCTACAGTTTTATAATCAAAGGAAAAGCAGAGAGGGGGAAAGACCAACTTCGTCCTCATTTTGGAATAGACTTCGAACTTTCATCATCAACAACTCCTCCATGTTGGGCAGGGGAGTTTTCTTGTTTCTACGTCGTCAAACTAGGACTGTTGTGGTACAATGGAAACAGGCCAGAAGGTGGTCATATACTAAAATATGGTAGATCATCTCAGGTTTCAGTATAATGTCACGCTTTCCCTATATTTTTGCTTTTAGTATGCACAAAGAAGCCTGTCCTAGGAATCATTAACTTACTGACTTCACTGGGAGGGAAGTAAATCTCATTCCACTCTCATTTTACTCTTTGAGGGGCAAGCCTCATGCTTCTGTTGCATTGGTTTGTTGTTAGGCAAGCCTGCTTTCCTGAAATCATTAGCTAACAGGAGTCTCCCACACCTCTTTTCTCTACTTACACTCCCCTAGAGAGATTAACTATTTAATCATCTACTTTGTTCCTTTACTCTGTTCCTATCAGTTAAATACCTACTCTGAATATTAAAATGAGCTTAATAGTTTCTAATCCTATTTTCCAAAGCCACATAGAATAAGTCCCTTCTGGATTTCCTCATGATGGTTCTTAAAGTGCCTACCCAAGTCAATCAGATCCCCTTCCTGTCCTGTTATCCTGGTCATGAATGGATGGAGTGTGTGTGTGTGTGTGTGTGCACACACGCAAATGTACATATGTATAGGGACATAAGGGAAGGAGGAGAGGAGAAAATTACAGAAGTTCTGAATTTAAAACCATGTAAAAACCTTGTGAAAGAGGGAGTAGAAAGATGGGCAGACCACCATGTCCAGTTTATGTACCAAACTAAAAAGGCTGGTCTTTCAGATAGGAGAGTCATACAGTCTGACTGGCAATTTAGGTAGATTATTCTTCCTATATTGCAGAGGAGACATTTGCAGGACCAAGACAGAAAGGCCCATTAAGAAAATACTGTAGGAGTCCAAATGAAAGATGATGAGGTCTGATCAAATCAGAGGCACAAAGCTGGAAAAAAAGAGGCACATTTAAGAAATGTTCGGGAGAGAACTGAGCACTTGGTGATGAATGTAGACACTGAGGTGGGAGGGGTCAGGGATGATGCCAAGGGGTGGTGGGACAGGCAGCAGATGGAACACCTCCCAAAGGCTGCCACTACCAGGAACATTCATTCTGGGGCCGCGGCGGCCTCCCAAAGGAGTCTCTGCAGAGAAAGAAATGATACATTAACCACGGGAGTTGGAAAGGAGTGAGAAATAGGAAACACTAATTACAGGCCAAGATAATTAACCAGCAGGTCTGGGATCAGCTGCATGTAACCTCGACTCATCTGCTTCTGCAAATGACCAAGGGAGGATGCGAGGGGAAGAGTGTGGGCAGGACATTTTGCAAATGCTAGGGGAGCAGCTGAGCACAGACCTCGGTGACATGAGTTTGACATGCCTGGCACTCTGGCTCCTGTTTCTGGAGCCCTTGGGGTGCCAAATGCACTGCAGCCAGCTGGCCAGTTGTCCAAATGTCACTTATACCTCTAGGTCTCTAATTACTGGGCTCCCCTTTAGCCTTCTAGCCACACTCCATTAGGGAGCTTGCTGGCCACATGCACAGGAAATGGATTAGAGGCCATTAGATCATCCACGTTGAGAAAGGTCAGGTCTTACCTCCTGGGAGAGAAGCCTGAACTCAAGCTTCATAATATGGTGCCTGAAGCAGAAGAAAGATCTCAAGATTAGGAAAGAGGAATACGTTCCTGTCCCAGCCAGCTCCATGGTCTTGAGTGAGCAAATCATTTCACTTCACACAGCCTCTGTTTGCTTATCTGTAACCTGGGGCATTGATAATCCCTAACTGAGAAGATCAGATGATATCAGAGGCAGGGGTGCACACATGTCAAGAGCTGATGCTACTGCTGTGAATGTGAATCACTAACCTGAACATATAGGTGGTAGACTAGGGGGAAGAAACCAAGGTTTTAGTCCTATTTCCCCTAGTGTGCTGCAGGACCTTGAGCAAGTCACTTCTTCTAAGTCTCAATTTCTTCATCAGAAAACTGAAGGGAATGGTCTATCTCAGTGATTCTTAACCAAAAACACACACTAGAATTGCCTATGGTTGTTGTTCAATCTTAAGCCATGTCTGACTCTTTGAGACCCCATGGACTACAGCACGCCAGGCTTCTCTGTCCTTCATTATCTCCCCAAGTTTTCTCAAACTCATGTCCATTGAGTTGGTGATGCCATCCAACCTTCTCATCCTCTGTCACCCCCTTCTCCTTCTGTCCTCAGTCTTTCCCAGCATCAGGGTCTTTTCCAGTGAGTCAGCTCTTCCCATCAGGTGGCCAAAGTATTGGAGCTTCAGCTTCAGCATCAGTCCTTCCAATGAATATTCAGGGTTGATTTCTTTTAGGATTAGCTGGTTTGATTCTCTTGCAGCCCAAGGGGCTCTCAAGAGCTTCTTAAAAATGAAAGTACCCACACCCTATTCTGACATGTTGAAATAGATTCTCAGAGGATGTTAGAATCTCATGCCCACTAAGAACAATTGGAATGGGCAGTCAGGCCCTGCTTACCCCTCATCTCTGCCTACCTGGTCTACCTCACCTGGAAAGACTTGATTTCCACCCTTAGGAAAGCCCCCCAACCCAAACTCCAGTTCCGATGCTGTACTCAGGCTCTGGATCTCAGCATCAAGCCCCCTGGGTACAGAACTAACTCTAACCACCTGTTTTAGTCTCACCCCTGAGCCCCAGCCAGCTGTGGAGGTGTGGTCTCACTTTGTTCCCGGAAGGAGCTGCATTGCTGAGCTTGTCCAGCTCTGATTGGCAGGAATTGCCTTAGTTTTCTCAGAGTCTGCGGTCATCCCCCAACCCCAGGGTAATGAGAGGAGACCTTCTATTGGCTGAAAGACTGCCTTGCTCTGGAGTACCTGGTAGGATCATCAAAATATCCCTTTCTGTTGGGCCCCTCCAGTATCCATGCCACACAAGTCTCGGCCTGCCTCACAAAGACCCCCTTTCCCATCCAAGATTCATGCTGGACACTGTGACGCAGCTTCCTTACTAGGACTACCTGTGGCCTATGACCCTACCAAGCAGGTGGCATTTTCTGCCTATAGACTCCCTTAAGCCTGTGACTTTCTTCCTTTCCTATTTCAACCTGATTTCTGCTCTGTCCAGCTACAGCCATGGACATTTTAATGAGCTCTGTCCCATCATGGGATTTCAGTGGGTTCAGATACTCCTTCCAGCTAAAAAGTCAGAACCGAGGAGGTCGCTCTGGACCTGGTCTCTCTGGGACTGGGTTTGCTCACCTGTAAAACAAGAGTGCCAACATCTGCCTTGGAGATGCACTATGTCTTATTCAAGTGCCCCTCCCCATCTATGAACTGAACTGAACGAAGTCCTGCTCATCCTCAGGCCTTAGACTTTAGACAGCGCTTAATAAAGCAGTTCTCCCTGGCCATCACGTCCCCACGACTGTTATGTCCTCTGATTGCAACCTCTGCTTTTCTTTTCCAATGCCATAAGTTCACGTAACTGTTAATTACCAGCTTAAAGTCTCTCCCTCCTACTAGAGCATAAGTTTTGCAAGGGCCAGGACTGCCTTTCTCACCAACATTAAGCCCCTCATGCCTGACACAGAAGACAGGAGAAGGGTCTAATGACTGACAGATGAGACATTGGCTGTGTCTGTCACAGAGCAGGTGCTCAGTGAACATTATCCTTCTTCCCTGCTCTTAGAAAATACCACTGAACCTGTCCCAGGGTGTGAGACCCCGGCCAGCACAGGGAAGCATCAGGGCAGGGCTGAGCTACTGCTTGAGAACAGTGCTAGCCTTCCTCCTGGGTCATGTGCAGTCTTTCACTCTGGCTGGAGCCACAAGCAACTAGAAGCAACTAGAAGTCTGATGAGAATGATAGCCATATTCTCAACATCAAAAGAATCCCATCTGGGGATATTAAAAAAAAAAAAAAAAAAACCTGTGCCTACACCCAACCCATAGAGACTTTGTCTTAATTCATCTGGACTATAGTCTGGACTTTGGTATTGTTCAATTATTCCCTCAATTATTCCCTGGCTCAGATGGTAAAGCATCTGCCTGCAATGCGGGAGACCCGGGTTCAATCCTTGGATCGGGAAGATCCCCTGGAGAAGGAAATGGCAACCCATTCCAGTATTCTTGCCTGGAAAATTCCATGGACGGAGGAGCCTGGTGGGCTACAGTCCATGGGGTCATAAAGAGTCGGACATGACTGAGCGACTTCACTCTCTCATTCCCTCAGGTGATCCTCATATTCAGCCATGAATGAAAATGACTCATTGGCTTCTATCACCATTTTTTCAGACACAAAGGTAAAGGACAGGAGGGCAAAGAATTGGCCCAAGAATGCACGGCAGCTGTGGCATAGCTGGATGGAGCTAAAACTTAGAAGAGTTAACTTTCTGCCACGGTTCTTCCCACTGCACCAATTTACAAGCTGAAACTCCCTTTAGCAACTGCAGAGGCGGCTTTCCTGGCATCAGACAAGGCTGGGGGCAGAGAGCTTGTTTTTTTCTGCTCTGGAAAATCTGTTATTAAAAGCCTGTTTATGCAAGAAGGATATAATTAAAAGTGAATGAGTGTAATTCCTTTATCGCAATGAATATTAATTAAAGGTAAACACAGCATCAATATTCATTTAGAGGAAGATGGAGGCTGAAAAGCAGACTGTTCATACTAGGGTTGTCAATCACATCAGAAAGTAACAGGATGACAGGACCCCAATAGCAAAATGTTGCTCTGTTTTCCTCACATCCTCTCAGATTTAAAAGTTAGCCAAAATACAAATCTCTTGTCATGTTGGGCTCCACGACCCTGCTCGTCTGTGTGGGCACAGTTCTGCCTTGCTTAGGGCATAGCCCTCAGAAAGTTTTAAGCTGTAAACTTCTTTATGCAGGGTCAGTGTATTGAAGGGGTAACTGACCTCCTTGGCGCTCCTGGAGAGGAAAGAGACAAACAAGCCCATGAGCAGTCTCATTGTTCTGGATCTGAGCACTGGGACAAGGGCAGAAGTACATTGAGGAAGAATTCCCAAAGCCATGGTAGGTTCCCAGATCTTACAAATCAGACTCAACTGGTGGGGAGAGGGGATTTTGAAAATACAGATTGCCAGGTCTTACCTTGGTCCAACTACATCAAAATCGTTTTGGATTTCAGTTTAGGAATGAGCATTTTAATAAATTTTCATGTTAATTCTAATTTTAGCCAAGACAAAGAGCTTTTTTTTTTCTCTTCTGCTAGATCAGTTAGGGTCTTAAATAATTCACTGATTTGTTCACTTATCTGGTAAATGTTGCTGCTCCTGCTAAATCACTTCAGTCATGTCTGACTCTGTGTGACCCCATAGACGGCAGCCCACCAGGCCCCTCCATCCCTGGGATTCTCCAGGCAAGAATACCGGAGTGGGTTGCCATTTCCTTCTCAAATGCATGCATGCATGCTAAGTCGCTACAGTCGTGTCCTACTCTGTGCAACCTATGGACAGCAGCCCACCAGGCTCCTCCAGCCACAAGTATAGTGGAGTGGGTTTCCATTTCCTTCTCCAATCTGGTATATATTTATTAACAATTAAACATTGTGCTAGCCATGGGTGAAGACAGAAACCAGGACTCTGTTTTCTAGTTCCTTCTGATCTAGCTAGAAAAGCTACACATTGGAAATGTGATTATAATACAGTGATGACTGCTGTCACAGAGAAAGGAAGACAGTAGTATAGGCACATAGAGGCAAGTGAACTCAGCTCTGAATGGGAAGCCCAGGAACAGTTCACAGAGAACACTGATGGAGCACTGTGACTATCATGTTCTCACAGCAGTGATGCTTCAGAGCCTTGAAGAGATGGCTGGAGAGTGGGCTTAACTGGAAGGCAGAGAATGATGTTCTGCAAGGCTGATGAGCGCTAGGTTGTGAAGGGTGTGAATGGCATGCAAAGGCATTTGAATTTCATCATGTCAAAGGGGAAAAACAGATTCAAGAGACTGACCTACACATTGGTAGATTATGGTGGGAATGCATTCAGGCACTGCAGGCTTAAATGCCTCTTAACTGCATTGGAATTAGGATCAAACAAGCATTTGGAGGATTTTTTTTTATTTAAGCCAAATAGGAGGTTGACATCTATTTAGGGGCTAAGACAGTACTAAGTATTTACTAGGAGTTGAGAGAAAGAAGCCATATCTTACTAGAGAAATGGAGCATACCCTAAATAGGCAGGGAAGAGAGAGAGGTATTTCAGGCTGGGCAAGGCTTGCCACTGGGTCCAGCAGCAGTTTTCAGCAAGACTACTAGCCACTGTCTTAGACTGAGAAGGTCTTGATGGGCCTTTTTTTTTTTCACTGATAGTTGTGGGCAAGCTCCTAATTCAAGCAGAGTCCAGTGCAAACAGAGCAACTATGTGGATGTCAGCTCTGATGACCAGGCAGAGGTGAGCTCTATGCACAGATGGGTCCCAGGTGGTAGAGCGTAGAAGGGAGTAAACAAAAATTCTCATCTTTTTGAGACTGGTCTTATAGAATCAGAGTTCCTTGGTTCATGCAGGGCACATAGAGCTCCTGCTTGGCAACTCTGACCACTCACAGAACATCCGAGTGTACAAGGACCTGTGCATCAGAGTCTCAGCTATCTAATCCCACCTGAAGTGTGACCTTTTCTGTAGAGATTCCCTCCTCTAACCCCTGGTTAGCAAACTCAGCTACACACTGGAATAACCTGTAAACTTTTACAAATAACTTATTTACGCCTGGGTCCCACTCCCAGAGATCCTAACGTAATTAATGTGGAGTTAATTAATGTGGGGCCAGGGTGTTGAGAGGCTTCCCTCATAGCTCAGTGGGTAAAGAAACCGCCTGCAGTGCAGGAGATGCCAGTTTGATTCCTGGGTCGGGAATATCCGCTGGAGAAGATATAGGCTACCCACTCTGGTGTCCTTGGGCTTCCCTGGTGGCTCAGCTGCTAAAGAATCCGTCTGCAATGCAGGAGACCTGGGTTCAATCCCTGGTTGGGAAGATCTCCTGGAGAAGGGAAAGGCTACCCACTCCAGTATTCTGGCCTGGAGAATTCCATGGACTGTACAGTCCACGGGGTCCCAAAGAGTTGGACAGGATGGAACAACTTTCACTTTTTGGAGAAGGAAGTTTCAACCTGCTCCAAAATTCTTGCCTGGAAAATCCCATGGATGGAGGAACCTGGCAGGCTACAGTCCATGGGGTTGCAAAGAGTTGAACACGACTGAGCCACTTCATTCACTTTTTGGGTGATGAGAGTTATAAACACTATCCAGGTGATTCTAACAAACACCAAAGCTTGAGCAAAGCTCCATTCTTACTTTTAAACAGTCAGCCAATAGATGTTAGAAGGAAATGAGTTGTTCAGTAATTGCTACTGCTGCTGCTGCTGCTAAGTCACTTCAGTCGTGTCCAACTCTGTGCAATCCCATAAACGGCAGCCCATCAGGCTCCCCCGTCCCTGGGATTCTCCAGGCAAGAACACTGGAGTGGGTTGCCATTTCCTTCTCCAATGCATGAAAGTGAAAAGTGAAAGTGAAGTCGCTCAGTCGTATTCAACTCTTAGCGACCCCATGGACTGCAGCCCACCAGGCTCCTCCGCCCATGGGATTTTCCCAGCAAGAGTACTGGAGTGGGGTGCCATTGCCTTCTCTAGTTCAGTAATTGAGATGTTAGCTAAGAATGCTGGTTCCATTTAATGCATTTCAATGCTAGTCTCTTTTTTCTTCTTTTATACATATCTTATTGATTTTCCTTTCAATCTCTGGAAACAATCCACACTTATTGCTGCAGTCCAAACAACACAGTAAACATATTTTTCTGTAATCAAAAATAAACCGTACCTATATTTTCCCATTTTTGTAACAATAAAAATGGTAGTTTCCTCTTCCCCATAGCATACATGTGAATCATTTTGTATTTGGGATCTAACATAATTTTTATTTTTTTTTATAGTCAACAGTTGTTAAGATTTAATTTAAAATTGTCTCTGTGCAATAATTTCTCTTTTATTCATTTTTTATTTTGCTGGACCATAACTTTCAGAAATGCTTACAATAAGAGTTGTACGAACTTCGTATTCTAAAATCCTTTTATTTTGACTTTATATTTTGGGTAATTATAGAATTATAATTAATTGATAATTAATGACCATTTGGATAATTATAGAATTCTAGGCTCAAATTTATTTCCTCTCCTAACATTGAAGATATTATTCCATTATCCCTTATAGCATTATTGATAATCAGAAGCTTGTTGTTTATCTGATTCTTCCTTCTTTGTAGATACTTTTTTCTGAGGCTTTTAGATTGCTTTTTCCAGTTCAATGTCCAAAATTTATCAGGATGTATCTAAGGTTGAATTTTTGTTTTGTTTTGTTTTTTTTCATTTTACTCAGAAGCAAGGTGTGATTCTTTCCATTCAAAACATATTTCTCCAGCACTGGGATATTTTTTTCTATTGTATCTTTGATTTTTCTCTCTTTTGTTTTGTCTTTTCTCTCCACCTGCAACTCTTATTATATATATATTGGACTTTTGACTCTGTGCTCCACATATTTTCACTTTCTCTGTATGTTTTGGCTCTTGGTCCTTCTATTTTAAAAACTGTGGATACATATACACAATGGAATATTAATCAGCCATAAAAAAAGAATAAATTTGTGTCAGTAGAAGTGATATGGATGAACCTAGAGCCTGTTACACAGAGTGAAATAAGTCAGAAAGAGAAAAACAAATGTTGTATATTAACACATATAGAAGAATCTATAAACACAGTCCTGATGAGCCTATTGCAGGAAAGGAATGGAGATGCAGACCTAGAGAATGGACTTGTGCGCACAGTGAGGGAAGGAGAGGATGGGACGAGTTGAGAAAGTAGCATTGGCAAGTAATACACAATCGTGCGTAAAATAGCCAGCTAGTGAAAAACTGCTGTATAACACAGGGAGCCCAACCTGGCGCTCTGTGATGACCTAGAGGGGTTGAATGGGAGTGGGGAGGGAGGCTTAACACAGAGGGGACATATATATACTCATGACTGGTTTGAGTTGTTGTGTGGAAGAAACCAACACACCATTGTAAAGCAATTATCTTCCAATTAAAAGTATAAGTAAATAAATTAAATAAAAATAGGCAGTTAGTTCAGCTCCGTATTATAACACACTAATTTCTGTTCAGTTATGTCTAATGTGCTCTGCACCTCATTTATTCACTTCTTCTTTTCAACATGCAGTTTAAATCATTTTTGAAAACCCTAGTTTGTATTTTTCATATTCATGTTTCATAAATGTGAGTATTAATTGCATTTTTCATTTCATCTAGTCCACTTTCTCTTTCCTAGGGCGCCAGTGTTTCTGTCTGTTGAGTTTTGTTCCCTTCTTATATAGTTTGTTTTCCTTAAATCTTTAGCAATTCTTAGTAACATGCTTAGTTTTTACTAGAGGCTGCCTTTAAGGCCACCTGAGAATGCTTTTTCTTTACTAAAATCTGACTCTAGCCCTGGAGTGGAGGGTGGGGATGTGCTATAGGCAATGAGCTGCACCTGTAGCCAGATTTCTGGATGTGGGAGCTCCCAGTTGCTCCTGAATATCACAGCCCTGCCCTTCTTTGCAGCCCCAGCACTCAGAGGGGTCCTGATCTAAAGGCATTCACTCATGCAGCTTGCAGCTGTCTCCCTGAAGCGAGGAGATAGGGACTGATAGTACCAGTAGTGGGTCGTGAGACAGTCTGGACCTGGGGAAGAGTATACTGCTGATGCTCGCATAAAAAGAAAATGTTTCTGTCTTTGAATTTTATTAGAACTGGGATAGAGACAGATGAAGACTGTGTAGGCCCAGCCAGAACTTAACTTCAAGTCCAAAGGACCCCAGGCACTTCACTATTTTGCTTCTTCTTATCCCAAGACTATATCTACATCTATTTATAGATATCTATCTAGAGATACATGACATATATATAGATATCTATGTGAATATCTATATACAGATATATGCCATGTCTACAGATATATAAATAGGTAGATATATATATATACTACTTATTTCTAGATATATATTTGAATATGTACATAAAGTGTTTTACATAAGACGTGGCACTCAGTAAATGAGAGCTGCTATAAAGAAGCATCATCAGCATAATGTATTACTGCCACCAAAAGTCAATACTCTCTGCTTATTTTCTCTATTTCTACTCTTTCTTTAAAATCAGATTTTAAGTTGGAGTGGGTCTCAGAAGTCATTTACTGCAACCTCTTCATTTTCACTTTTTTAAAGGTTAATAAATACGTTAACATTTTAAGGTCAATTAAAACATTCTCATTGCAGAAAATATGGAAAATACGGAAAAAGTAAAAATAATTTAAATAAAAGGCTTTTATCTGTAACCCCATCACAATTGGCAATATCAGTTCCATATTGTATGAACTGTAGTCAAGAGGAAGAGGCAGTGGTCAGCTGACAATCTATCAGTCAACAAGTCATTGGCTGAGTCTTCTCCATACCAGTCCTCTGTCCTTCTCTCTGATACAGAAGACTTTGCTTTATTCTGTTGTTAGAGGAACACATGACTGACAAAGCATGGGTGGAGTTTCTGTCTCATACAAGAAGACCAGATGGATCCTCAGTTCTGCATACTCATGCCCTTTCTTCCCCATAATCACATTGGTCACAGCAATGTCCATGTCTTGAATCCCGTGGCATCTTGGATCTGAAGAAACATTCTGCTCTTTGCTTGTCTCAAACTATTAGTGAGGGTGTGTGTTTTGTCATTACAGGTGTGGAGGTCAGGCTAAGAGTAGTCTGGGGTATAGGAATGCCAAGAACTATGGCAGGCTGTACCATCATTCCCCTGCACTACCTGGAAAACTCCTCTAAGAAGTGTTAATGTCACCTCCAACTTGAAGTCCTCCTTCATTAGCCCAGGCAATTAGTCAGGCCTAGCCCTGTGCTCCTTAGCAGTTAGTTAGTTCATTTCTCCTAACAATGTTTATAGGGTATGTGTTTATTCATAGGTCTGTATCACCTCATGGATTATGAATTTCCTAAAGACAAGGATTCCACGCCTAGCACAATTTCAGGCTCAAGCAAGAGCTTGATGAAAGTTTAATGAATGAATTATTGAATGTTTGAGTGAATAAACTTCATTGAGGAACTTGACCAAATATTTTAGAAGCATTTTTGTTAATATACAAAGAATGCCCCAATAACTGTCTCACTTACCATATTAAACACAATATTAACAGTAGTGTACCATATCAAACTGGTTTTAGAAAAGGCAGAGGAACCAGAGATCAAATTGCCAACATCCTCTGGATCATCGAAAAAGCAAGAGAGTTCCAGAAAAACGTCTATTTCTGCTTTATTGACTATGCCAAAGCCTTTGACTGTGTGGATCACAATAAACTGTGGAAAATTCTGAAAGAGATGGGAATACCAGACCACCTGACCTGCCTCTTGAGAATCCTATATGCAGGTCAGGAAGCAACAGTTAGAACTGGACATGGAACAACAGATTGGTTCCAGATAGGAAGAGGAGTATGTCAAGGGTGCATACTGTCACCCTGCTTATTTAACTTATATGCAGAGTACATCATGAGAAATGCTGGGCTGGAAGAATCACAAGCTGGAATCAAAATTGCTGGGAGAAATATCAATAACCTCAGATATGCAGATGACATCACTCTTATGGCAGAAAATGAAGAGGATCTAAAAAGCCTCTTGATGAAAGTGAAAGAGGAGAGTGAAAAAGTTGGCTTAAAGCTCAACATTCAGAAAACAAAGATCATGGCATCTGGTCCCATCACTTCATGGGAAATAAATGGGGCAACAGTGGAAACAGTGTCAGACTTTATTTTTCTGGGCTCCAAAATCACTGCAGATGATGATTGCAGTCATGAAATTAAAAGATGCTTTCTCCTTGGAAGGAAAGTTATGACCAATCTAGATAGCATATTCAAAAGCAGAGACACTACTTTGCCAACAAAGGCCTGTCTAGTCAAGGCTATGGTTTTTCCAGTGGTCATGTATGGATGTGAGAGTTGGACTGTGAAGAAAGCTGAGCACCGAAGAATTGATGCTTTTGAACTGTGGTGTTGGAGAAGACTCTTGAGAATCCCTTGGACTGCTAGGAGATCCAACCAGTCCATTCTAAAGATCCGTCCTGGGTGTTCTTTGGAAGGAATGATGCTGAAGCTGAAACTCCAGTACTTAGGCCACCTCATGCGAAGAGCTGACTCATTGGAAAAGACTCTGAAGCTGGGAGGGGTTAGGGGCAGGAGGAGAAGGGGACGACAGAGGGTGAGATGGCTGGATGGCATCACCTACTGGATGGATGTGAGTCTGAGTGAACTCTGGGAGATGGTGAAGGACAGGGAGGCCTGGTGTGCTGCGATTCATGGGGTCGCAAAGAGTCAGACACGACTGAGGGACTGAACTGAACTGAACCGTAACTAAAACATTTAACTAGCTTTCCTTCTATTAACATATATTCCCTGACTTACCCGGGAGCCAAGGGTGGAAAATATGAGTGGCATGTACTCTAACAGCACATTTGTTTCTTGCATAAATAGCACATTTACTCTTCAGAGTCTCAGAAGACTGCTAATCTGCATTCCTGAATTTCTCCAGTGTTAGGGATACACCTGCCCTCCATTTCACCCTCTTTCAAAATCAGAAAATAACCATTTTCAAAGAAAGTATTCTAAGAGCTAAAAAGAGAATTGAATTTAAAATTAAAGGTTTAGATTTGAGGCCTACATCTACTATGAACTGTCTGTTGTGTCCATCTCTTTACTATTTTAAACTCCGTTTCCTTATCTTGAAGATAACTGCCTGATCAGGGTGGCTGTGGACACAAAATGTGAAAATGAATAGTAAGGTGTGTTATAAACAATGAAACAGTGTACATATTTAAGGGAAGAGTGGAAGGGAGAATGGGAGGTTACTATGCACACACATGTCTGTCTTAAATAAGAGCGAAGAACTGTCAGAACAAGAGAGAAAAAATTGCTCTCCAGAGAGGAGGAAGGTACTGGAACTGTGGCGTACTGTGTCACAGGGGAGGGGAATGCCTTGCTTATAGTTATGTGGAGGCAGTGGAGAAAACAGCCTTATACCTACCGATGCCTCATCCTTCCTGCCTGCTTCCTCCCACCTTTCTGGTCTTGTCTCTAAGAACACAGGCTCTGAGCCACACTCTCTGGACTTGGGTTCTGATGGTGCCACCGACTGAACTCCCAGAAGTACTTCCCTTCTCTACACATCACTTTCTCCATCTGTGAAATCAGAGTAACCATAGGATCCTCACATAGGATCCTCTCTTCCCTGTTAATTTTATTTCCACAGTCTCTCATGACAACTTGCTTGCATCAATACTTATTCTCGACTCCCTGGCTGCTCTTTCTCCTCCCTGCGCTGTACTCGCTTTGCAAGATCGCACCCTAATGAATTTTAAGTCTCCCTAGGCGCTCTGCCTGCCCTCCTGCAGCTGAGTGGAGCTTGAAAAAAGCTCAGGACCACACCGACTGCTTTAGATGCAGGACCAAGGACCACAGGTATGCACTTCAGACTGTCCAGCTTCCCTATCTTACCCCCTTAGACCCACCGCTCTCCCACCCTGGTAGAAACAGCTTCACAACATCCTCCTCCTCAGTTTGCCTTTGCCCACACTCTTGGCTAATGGCCTTGCTTTTCACATCACTGATAAAACGGAAGCCATCAAAAAGAGCGTTTCCATGGACTCCCACAAATCTATCTATAAACCTGCCAGCATTTTCAAACAAGTGTTCTACCTTCCATTCTGTTACTAAAGATAAATTGTCCACCTCCTCTGGAAAGCTATTATGGTGGAACTATGCCCTTCAAAACTTTATATTGAAATCTTGACCCTCAGTACCTTGGAATGTGACCTTATTTAGAAAGAGGGACATTGCAGAGATAATTAATTAAGATGAGGTCACCCTGGGGTAGGGCGAGCCTCTGATTCGATACCACTGGTGTCCTCATACAAAGGGGAAATTTGTTCGCAGACACACACAGGAAGAATGCCAAGTGAAAAGGGAGGAAAGACCAGGGTGATGTGTCTACAAGCCCGGAAATGACAAAGATTTCCCGCAGACCACAAGAAGCCAGGGGAGAGCTACACATAGATCCTCCCTTAGAGACTCAGAAGGAGCCAACACTGCCAACACCTTAACCTTGGACTTCTAGCCTACAGGACTACGAGAAAATTAATTTCCATTGTTCAAGCTACTTGGCTTATGGTCCTTTGCCTTGACAGCTCCAGAAAACTACCGAAAAGCTGACCCTCAGTCATTTAAGTGACTAGATTCTCCCCCTTTAGAAGACACAGAGACACTGGCTCCAGCAGCACTTTCCCCCATAGCGTTAATTGTTTCTGTCTATTGTATCATTCTCATCAGCTCTGCAGAGGCTGTTATTTGTCCCATCTCAAAAAGATGTTTACTTTAACTTCCCTCGACACTCATGGCCTTGCCTTCTACCTCTTCTCTATCTACCACACTCGGCAGCAACATTTCTTATGTTGATACACTCTCTGTCTCCAGTTCCTCCCCTGTTTTCTCTTAAACACACTCAAACTCTCTCGTGAGTTTGATGCCGTCATGGCCTTTACTCCACATAAAAAGTTCTAGTCAAGGTCACTAACGGCTTCCACATTGCTATGTCTACTGGCTGGCTCAGTCCTACCCCTGTCTGAACCACCAGTGACCTTTGACACAGCAGGTCATCACTGTGCTCTCGAGGCGGTTCTTCCCTTAGCTTCCGGGACTACATGCTGCTGACTTTGTCCTCGCTTTCTGACTACACCTGATCATTCTCGCTGGGTGGTCCCTCATCTTCTCCCAGACTCAAGGTGTGGGCCACCCCAAGGTCATGTCCTTGGTCCTCCTCTCCACCTACGCACAACATATATCCCCTCAGTGCATGCATCCAAGCTCTAGAGTTAATTACCATCCGCGTGCCAAAGACAGCTACACACACACTTCCAGCCAAGGCATTCCCCTGTACTCCAGGCTCACGTAGCCAGCTGCCCACTCCAGCGGACACACGAGCACAGCACATTCCAGACTGAACTCCCAGTCTTCCTCCCAAAGCCTCTTCTCCTACTTTCTTCTCCACCTTGACTGAGGGCAACTCCATTCTTCCAGGTGCTTAGGCCAAAATCTGGTATTCATTTTTACCATCTCACTTTCACTTCTGCCATAGATCCAAGGAATCCTATGAATTCTACATTTAAATCATATCTGGAATCTAAATCTTTCTCATTCCCTCTGCTAAGCTACCACCATCTCTCACCAAGATTATTGCACAAGCCACCTAACTGGTTCCCTACTTCTCCCCTTGCATCCTACACTCTATTCTCAGCACAGTGGTCAGCTCCTGGAAGACACAGGTCACCAAGTAAAGTCCTCCATGGCTTCTCACTTGATTATAGAAAAGCTTGGCAGTTCTAGTGGCTTCTTGGTCCTTTCATGGCTTCTGAATTCATCCCCTTTCCTTCCACTCCAGCCGCAGGAGTCCTTGGTGGTCCCAGGGCATCCAGGTTGCTCTCCCTGCAGGGTCTTTGCACTGGAACACGGGTCCCCCAGGTAACCCCATGGATAACTTCATTACCATCTTCTCCATCTTCTCTCAAATGTCACTTCCTCAGTGAGGCCTACCTGGACCAACAATAAAATTGTGATTTGTTCTCAGATGTTCCCTTTCCCTTCCCCTGGAGAAGGAAAATGGCAACCCACTCCAGCACTCTTGCCTGGAGAATCTCATGGAGGGAGGAGCCTGCTAGGCTACAGTCTATGGGGTCGCAAAGAGTCGGAGATGACTGAGCGACTTCACTTTCACTTTATGGTTATCATATAAATTCTGTCTCCCTGTACTAGGATGTAGGTTCTGGAAGGCAGGGGTGGGGGGTATTTTTCTGATTTATATGTAAATTTATTAAATATCCAGTAAATATTTGTTGAATGAGTGAATAAATGAATGGATGAACATAAAGTATCTAGAATACTGTGTGGCACAAAATACATGCTTAATGATATTATGCATCATCCATATTCAAATCAGATTTTGTGGCAGGAAGATCTCAGGCTGGCAGATTTCCCCTTGAAAGAAAGATCCTGGGTAAAGGGAGGAAATCTGCCAGTTATAGATGCTTATCCAAGGCTCGTTTATTTCCAAGTGACTTTGCATGGGCTCTCTCGGTTCTCCTCTGATTGCTCCCTTGTGCCAGACTTGGATGGGTCCCTTGGACCTACCCTGGCAGGGCTCTGCTTGAATCACTGCTCTGTGCTCTTCAGGAGAGCTTCAGGCCCAATTTAGCTAGAGAGAAGTAAAAATTAATAACCTCAAAGAAATCTCAGCCTATTTCTGCTGTTACCTCATTTCCAGGAGTTTTCAGTCTTTAAGAGACTTTAGGGGAATTAGGTCCAGACCCAAGAGCTGGTAGTAGTTAATACTACTGAACAAAGGACACATAGATTCTGTTGAGCCTGTCAGACATTCCCATGATCAGTAGAGCATGCAAATGGTTTGTAACTTTATTTTGATAGAAGGGTTTGCAAGGGAACTGATTTAATGCGACTTAGGTTTTACAGGACCACCCTGGGTATAATTTTTTAAATAGAGTGTATGGGGAAAGTAGGGAAAGCAATTAGGAGGCTATTGCACTAATCCTACTGAAATCTCAGATCACAGTAAGAGAAGTAAGACATGGTTGGATTCCAGATACACTTTGAAAATAGAGTCAATAGGATTTCCTGACTGGTTGGATCTGTGGCATAAGAGGAAGAGAGGGGTCACAAAGACAGCATGGTTTTAAGGCTGAGCCCCAGAGAGTGGGAGCCCTCACAGCACCTCACATGACCCACAGGACACTCTTGGTTTTGAGGAGATGTATATGAGGGCAGGACAGAGGAAGAGTTGTATTAAATAAAACTGTTTTGTACACAAACATTGCACATACGCCTTCTATAAAGCAGAGAAGAGTTTTTGAGAGAGAAGGGTTTGTCCTCAGAATTCCTAATAATTAATTCCTGCTTTCCTTGCTTCCTTTTTATACTCTGTCCAGGAAAACTAATTTTCTGAATAACTTGCACAAAATAGAATAGCTTAAGTCTAACAGACTGTTTAATTAAAATGCAACTTTAAAGATGTCCATACACTCACAGTGCTTCCTGAGGGAACTCTGACCCTCAACATGCAGGTTTTGTCTGAAAGCTCTGCGTTGATTTGTTTATTTATTTATTTGTAATTGGAGGATAGTTGCTTTACAATTTTGTGTTGGTTTCTGCCATATATCAATATGAATCAATCATAGGCATACATATGCCCCCTCCCTCTTGAACCTCTCTCCCGCCTCCCAGCCCATCCCACCCCTCTAGGTAGTCACAGAACACCGAGTTTAAGGCTCCTGCATCATACAGCAAGTTTCCGTCTGTTGGGTTATCCTGCTTTGCATATGGCAATATACATGTTCCAGTGCTCCTCCCTCTATCTGCCCGCCCTCTCCGTCCCTCACTGTTTCTACAAGTCTGTCCTCTGTGTCTGCATTCCATCGCTGCCCTGCAAACAGCTTCACCAGCACCACCTTTCTAGACTCCACTTCTATGTGTTAATACACAATATTCTCTTTCTGAGTTAACCCATTCAGTCTAATAAGCTCTGGGTTCATCTACCTCATTAGAACCGACTCAAATGCATTCCTTTCAATGGCTGAGTAATATTCCATTGTATATATTTACTGCAACTTCTTTATCCATTTATCTGTTGATGGGCATCTAGGTTTCTTCCACTTCCTAGCTATTGTAAATAGTGCTGCAATGAACTTTAGGGTACATGTGTCTTTTTCAATTCTGGTTTCCTCAAGGTATATGCCTGGTATAGGGATTATTGGGTCATATGGTAGTTTTACTCTTAGTTTTTAAAGGAATCTCCATACTATTCTCCATAGTGGCTGTATCAACTTACATTCCCACCAACAATGCAGGAAGGTTCCCTTTTCTCCACACCCTTTCCAGCATTTATTGATTGTAAATTTTTTTGATGATGGCCATTCTGACTGGTGTGAGGTGATACCTTATTATAATTTTGATTTGCATTTCTCTAATAATAAGCAATGTTGAGCATCTTTTCATGTTATTAGCCAACTGTATGTCTTCTGGAAAAATGTCTATTTAGGTCTTCTGCCCACTTTTTGATTGGGTTGCTTATTTTTCTGGGATTGAGCTGCAAGAGCTGCTTGTGTATTTTGGGAGATTAATCCTTTGTCAGTTGTTTCATTTGCTGTTATTTTCTCCCATTCTGAGGGTTGTTTTTTCACCTTGCTTATAGTTTCCTTTGCTATGCAAAAGCTTTTCAATTTAATTAGGTCCCATTTGTTTTTTTCTGTTTGTTTGTTTTTATTTCTGTTGCTCAAAGAGGAGGGTCATAGAGTATCTTGCTGTGACTTATGTCAAGGAGTGTACTGCCTATGTACTGCTAAAAGCTTTATAGTGTCTGGCTTTACATTTAAGTCTTTAATACATTTTGAGTTTATTTTTCTGTATGGTGTTATGTCAGTGTTGATCTAAAGTCCACCCAGTGAGAGGAGTGAGTATTCAAATGACTGAGAGGAGTACAGGGAGGGGGGAGGGCTGTATTTTACATTTCTAAGCACTTGGGGTAGGGACCAGCCTCATTTTCTGATCCAGTGTCCTCTGGGCTGTTGGATTTCTGCAGCTACACAATGTCAATCTGTTCAATGACCGTGTCTCACCCAGACAGAGCCTGACCCAGGGGATGGGCCTTGTTGGAGACAAAAAGGGGAAAAGAGTGGAGACGAGGACCAAGGGTCTCCCAGCTCCCCATCACGAACATTAGGTTACTTTGTGTAGGTAGCCTACGACTTGGAAATCTGGGATCACATGAAGCAGTAAGGCCAGGCAGAAACCGGCAGCTGGGTGTCTCAGGATGGCCTGGGGGGCTCAGGACGCCGTGAGGAAGAGCACGGGGTTCAGGAGACTCGGCGTGTCCTGGGGCGCTTCCCTGGCCAGCAGCGCACAGGTCTTGTGTGTGTCTGCCCAAATCTCAGGGGAGAACTTTGTGTTTTGTTTGAATAGTGAAGTCCCCAGTAAAATTGAATCTAGCCTTTGTACTTCAACACTGAATTAAATCTCAGGGACAGAGTTTTGGGTGAAACAGAAAAGAATAGCTTTATTGCTTCACCAAGCAAAGGGGGCCACAGTGGGCCAATGCCCTCAAAATTGTGTCCCCCTTGGAGAGAGCAGTTGGTATGCCCAAGTCGCGAAATCTCCCAATGACCACCTAGGAGCCGATGTCCGATGCAAAAGCAAGAGAGTCTTTATTACCAAGCTCAAGCTGGGGCTCTCACCGTTACCGACTCAGCTGCTATGGGGAGGAGCCCCGAGTTTGGGGTTACATTGCTTACATAGGGTATATTCGTGTAAAAGGGGATTTTCAGACTGGAGGACATCTGATTGGTCACCCTCTTTCGAAGGGTTGTGTTTTGATTTCTGATTGGTTCTTATTACCTAGGCAAACCACAAATTCCTGAACGTAAGGTCAGGAGATTTTGGTCCGAGGTCTGATTGGCTCATGGGTGGTGGGGTGAGGTCAGAGGATTTTCAAAGTCTCTTTCCTAGAACTTTAAAAAATGGAGTTCTCCTATTAGACAAGATGGAGTAGCTTAAGCTCTTCACAGTGAAGCTTTATAGGAATGGTTCGAAGAGGGCATGATCAGCTCATGGGTATTATTCTGATTGGTTGGTGATGAGGTAAATGGAAGTCAATCAACATCATCGACCTTCTGGTTCCAGCTGGTCTGGGGTCTACAGGTTTATGGTCAGCATCCTGTCACTGTTAACTTCTCCCACCTGGTTGGTGTTTCAGTATCTGCAAAATAGCTCACAGATATTGTTGTATGTATCCCTTAATGGGGAACCAGGACCTTGCCCCAGGGATGCTCCACTGTTTCTCTTGACTGTTTGTTTCTCCCTGGTTTCACATCCCCTCCCTTCCCTAATTAACAACTGCTTGAATCTGCCTGTTGAAACTCAGGGAAGATCATGGAGGGTGTGTGCATGCTAAGTTGCTTCAGTCGTGTCCAACTCCTTGTGACCCCATAGACGGCAGCCCGCCAGGCTCCTTTGTCCGTGGGATTCTTCAGGCAAGAATACTGGAGTGGGTTGTCATTTCCTTCTCCAGGGGGATCTTCCCACCCAGGGATCAAACCTGCATCTCTATGTCTCCAGCATTGGCAGATGGATTCTTTACCACTAGCATCAGGGTGAATGAAGCCTATTACCTGTTATCAAAGAAATGAGGGACACAGAAAGCCTTTTTTTCCCAGGAGCCCCAGAGGGTCCTGCTTGGTATCACCAGTCCCATGCTCTTATCTTCCAGAAGAAAGATTTCAAAAAAAGAAAAGAGGATGGGCATGGTCAGACCAGTTACAATTTCCCACCTAGCAGGACTGAGTCCATCAACTCTGCTAGGAGAGAAGTTCCTCATATTTGTGTTCTTTGGAGCCCTGAGTCTGTGTCTGTTTGGAACCCTATCTCCTGCCACAATAGCCTGCAAAACCATTCAAACAAAACCAGCAGAAAGATTGCATGTCAGCAGAGCACTTCATAGTTAACAGAAGGTATTCAGATGTTTTCTGGTTTTGATTCTCAAACTAGCCTGGACTGTCAGCTTCATCAGGAAAAAGAACCATGTCTGTTTCATTCAGTGTACCCATGGTGTTTGGAGCAGGAAAGTGAAAGTGAAAGTGAAGTCGCTCAGTCGTGTCCGACTCTTTGCGTTCCCGTGGACTGTAGCCTACTAGGACGCCTCCATCCACGGGATTCTCCAGGCAAGAATACTGGAGTGGGTTGCCATTTCCTTCTCCAGGGGATCTTCCTGACCCAGGGATCGAACCCAGGTCCCCCGCATTGTGGGCAGATGCTTTAACCTCTGAGCCACCAGGGAAGCAGGGAGTGGTGCATAATAGGCCGTCAGTGCATGTTTGTCCAATAACTGAACCCGGGGGACCACAAAAGGGAATCATTATCCCTATTCTAGATTTAAGGTCTAGAGACTCACAGTTAATAAATGGCAGAGCCAGGACCAGGCAGAGCCTCCTAACCTAAGGTCATTGCTAGTCATTTGGTCCCTTGATGCTTCTAGGTCACTAGTCTAAGGAAGCAAAGAACCCTAAAGCCATGAGTATGTGTAATAGCCATCTAGTGCACAGAACGGGCAGCAAAGGTTTTCCAGCACAGAGAAAAATATTCAAAGAAAATTCATGGCAGAGATGTGGGCATATAGCTGACAAAAAGCTCCATGCCCTCCCTGTGCAGAACAAAGTGTGTTCCAGTAGGCAGACACTGGCTGGAAACATGTGCAGCTCTTCAGCATCCCCTGGAGCAGAGCTCCAGAATACAGCCTTTCTGTAGGGCTCAAGTGCTCGTAGGAAACCCACATCCAAACACACCATAGTTTTATCTAACTGATGCTTCATGGTCCACTATTTAGTTTTTAGCTATTAGCCATAGTAAGGCTCAGGATTCACCACTCCTTCTATTTATTCTCTAGGGAAAATAACCTAGAGTTTAGTCTAACCACAAATCAGAACGCAATGTGCATGCCTGCCCATGCTCAGCTGGAAAGTTGTGTCCCACTCTTTGTGACCCCATGGACTGGAGACAGCCAGGCTTCTCTGTCCATGGGATTTTCCAGGCAAGAATACAGAAATGGGTTGCCATTTCCTCCTTCAGGGATCATCTCAACTCAGGGATCAAACTCGTGTCTTCCGCATCTCCTGCATTGTCAGGCAGATTCGTTGCCACTGAGCCATCTAGGAAGCCCAGCATAGCTGATTACTGAGAGTGAATACATGACCTTAGGTTCTTAAGGCTGAGAATTCTGAGTGGTTCACAGCCTGGGTCCCTAGAAACAAGGTCTGAGAAGCTGCTGAAATAACATGTTTGTCGTGAGTGTTCTCAGAGAAGGCAATGGCAACCCACTCCAGTGTTCTTGCCTGGAGAATTCCAGGGATGGGGGAGCCTGGTGGGCTGCCGTCTATGGGGTCGCACAGAGTCAGACACGACTGAAGAAACTTAGCAGCAGCAGCAACATGAGTGTTCTGGAGGACAGCATCCTCACAGAGGTCTCTGAGTTCAATCCAGCCACTGAGAATCTGGAGTTACCTCCTCGACTTCCCACCTTTGCTCAAAGGCCCAGGAATGGGATATAGGTCTCTAGCAAAATATCCCAACCATTTCTTGGCACTTTCCATTGCCCAGGTGATCAATACCTGGCCCCACAGAGACTGAGGTGTGGGCTGATTGTCCCACTAGGACCTGAACAAAACATCTCCCTCCAGTGTCTGGCCCATGTTGTCAGAACCAGAGCTGCAACAGCAATGCTAGGACGACCTCCAGCAGGTATCAGGGGCTGCTTTTCAAAAGGCTGTATTTAGAGACAGTTAATGACAAGTTCCCCCAAAGTGAGGCATTTATATGCTGCTCATATATCTCAGAAGAGCCTCTTACATGGAAGCCACATCTGGAGCTGGTGACGTCCATCAGGCCCAATTCTAATGGACAGCCCCCAAACCAGATTTCAGTGGTAGAGGCAAGACCCAAGTTTGTGAAAAAAAGAGATCCTCTCCTGCCATCTGGTGGCTAATGCTAATTATGCACCTTTTTAAAACATGTATTTGTATCAAGTTCAGTCTCAGATCTTTTCAAGGGTTTCAGAACTGAACCCAGTATAAACTCCTCCCTTTACTTGCATGAAGTTGCAGCTCAGGAATTGTATAAGCACGTGTCACACATCTTATCAGTGGCAGAGCCCAGACTGAGGCTTAAGCCTTCTTGCTGTCCTTCAGGAGCTCTTTCACACCCTGTGCCGTATTTTGTGTTTAATCTTTCCTACCTTTTTGCCCTTTTCCTAGGACAGGCACTTTCCATCTGGAAACAAGGTCCGGTCTGGTTGCACCCCTCCACACCCCCACAGCTCCCCACACTTCCCTCTATAACAGATTCTCTCTACCCAGGGTCTCTCCATTGACTTTCCCGTGTCCTTCACTCAACAAGAAACCTGTGACAGCAGAGACGGTTCACAGCCTAGAGCCCAGCGGATATAAACTGATGAGAGAAGCCGCATGTCACCTTGCTCACCAGATGGGCAGCACCGTCTGTGTCTGAACCAGGAGCATCTTCACCACACCTCTCACCACAGCCACTGTCTTCCTGTTCTCTGCTATGGAACCCCATGTTTCTGGGGTCCTGGAGAGAGCAGGTGTGGGTCCCCTTGTGAAGAGCTCCAGAGGGTAGGAGGCCCAGCCAGGACAATACTGAGTTGGGGGCTGCTTACACCTGGGTGCCCGAAGGGCAAAAAGAGAACGTGGTACGGCTGTCAGGCTCAGGGTAGTTTCGGTGAAGAATGTTCAGGGAAGTTTCTCGGACTTGAAGGTGAATTCAGGGGAACCTTGGTGGAGAGCGGCAGAACAACCAGGCCCAGAGGTGGAACAGGTAGGTGTGTTAAGGGCACATCTAGGGTATGGAGAACTCTCAAGAGTTGTGGGGAGAAGAAGCCTAACCCAAGAACTGCACCAGGGCCAAATGACAAAGGCCTTAATGCCAGGGTCTGGGAGCTTAGCCTCAGTTTCCAGGGGAGAGAAGGCCATGCAAGACTTTAAGGAGAACAATGAGATGGGGACTGGAGAGCAATGCGGTCGATGAGTCAGGAAACACTGGATTAAAAAGTGTGGCCCAGTGGAAGTCCATAGAGCTGGTTGTTCTCACACTTCATCATGCTTTCGAATTCCCAGGAGAGCCAGCTTGAATGCAGATTCCCAGGTCCCCTGCAGAGATTCTGATTCAGCAGGTCTGTGCATGCGCACTTTCAGCAAGCAGCAAACCCTTTGGGTGTTTCTGATACATATGACTTGAGGGCACACTTGAGACATCACAGAGGAGAATGAGAAGAGGAGAGAGCAGAGGACAGCAGGCAACATGCAGGGGGTGGGCAGTGAAGCTGGTGGTGGACGGAAAACAATTTGGTAACAGGAAGTGGAAGGGAGAAGCAGCGCCTGAGAAATGGAAGGAAGACTGCTTTACGGAGGAGAGACTATTCCTTCCCAAATAGAGGCAAGGGACTTGTCGACACGGTAGGGGAAGGAAAGAGTGGAACAAATAAAGTGGCATCTGTGTAAAGCAGCCCAACCTGGTGCTCTACGATGACCTAGAGGGAAGGAATGAGGGGAAGGGAGGGAGGCTCAAGAGGGAGGTGATATATGTATAGTTATGGCTGATTTGCTTTGTTGTGTGGCAGAAACCAACATAACACTGTAAAGCAATTTTCCTCCAATTAAAAAATTAATTTAAAAAATAAAATAAGGACCAGTCATGCATACAAAAAAAGAAAAAAAGGAGAGACTATTCCTCAAAACAAACTCAACAGGAAAGTTAAATTAGGTATGAATAGACAATGGGTTGATGGGATTTGGACAACTACGCAGTCATTACTGACTCTATCCAGCAGTGGTTTATTGAACAGTGGGGACAAAAGCCAGACAACAGAGGGTAGGAAGTCCCTGCAGGAGAGAAGCACCAATACTCAGGGGATTTTCTTTCTGGAAGCTTGACTTGAAAGAAAATGAGAAGGGGAATGGAAGCTGGGTGGGAAGGGACTGATGGTGTGGAAGCATTTTGGTTTTAGATGGGAAAGACTGGGATATTTTTCCATGCGCTGGAGGACACGTGGGCTGACATCAGAGCAGAGGGTCCAGGAGAGAGAGGTGGGGTTCCCAGAGGGCAGGCAGGATTGGGGAGCCATCCTGAGCCCCCAGAGACAGGACCCTCCTTTCCTGAGGCAGACGATAAGAGGAAAAGCGTGAATGCAAATAGGTCTGCAGGTTGACTAAAGTAAGGGACAAAAGAAAACAAATAGTGTAAATATGTAAACTTGCCTTGTCAAAATTTGAGTTGAAAAATAAATCTGGGAGAAATAGAGAGTTCATTAAATAACTGTATTAAGAGTTAAAAAATGTTGAGTCTCAAATGAAGACCTAAAAACTGACTTTGACCATGCAAATGTAAATTCTGCACTTGGTTTAAAAATTAGCTTCTGAAAAGTGCAAAAGTGCAACTTGACCTAATGGCAGCCAACTATTTTTAAAAACTAATAATTGATGATATTCTCCATTTAACTGAAAAGGATATGAAGCTTTTAAAAGCTAAGAATTTGAGATTATCAATGTAGGATCCAGGAATTTGCAGAATTCTAGCTTAAGACTGTTACTCCATCCCTTTCTAAAGGAATGAAAGTGAGAAAGAGTGGGTGGTGTGATTGTTGAGACAACTTAATCTATACTTTGCTTTATATTTAAGTCATTCATTTGCAAACTTTTATCTTTTAACTGTAACTGGAAACTAGTTTATTGTGTTCTGTCTCAAATCTAATCACACTGATCTCACCAAATGAAACTCACAAGTCTCCCTGATCACCTAGGAAGTACTTCTAAGGCTGCTGCTGCTGCTGCTGCTAAGTCACTTCAGTCGTGTCCAACTCTGCGACCCCATAGACAGCAGCCCACCAGGCTCCGCCGTCCCTGGGATTCTCCAGGCAAGAACACTGGAGCCAGGAAAGAATCCTAAATCTCCACCCCTCGGATGCTCTGATGGCCTGGGTCTTGGGAGTGGGATGGGAGGCTCTCCATGAATCATTCTCATGATCCCTTAGGTTTGGAAGCCACTGAACTGATTAGGAAATGTTTGGAGGTGTCTGGTTGCCACACTAAGCTACTAAGGAGAAACAGAACTTTTTCCCTTGTGTTTTGCAAGTATCCAGAGCTATCAGATTATGCCTTTGGGAAGTATGACAAATTACATACCTGAAACTATGGCTAATTATGGTCTACATCAAATCTAGCCAATCCTAAAGGAAATCAAGCCTGAATGTTCATTGGAAGGACTGATGCTGAAACTGAAGCTCCAATACTTTGGCCACCTGATGCGAAAAACTGACTCATTGGATAAGACCCTGATGCTGGGAAAGATCGAAGGCAAGAGGAGAAGGGGGCAACAGAGGATGAGATGGCTGGATGGCATCACCGACTCGATGGATGTGAGTTTGAGCAAGCTCCGGGAGTTAGTGATGGACAAGGAAGCCTGTCGTGCTACAGTCCATGGGGTCACAAAGAATCAGACACCACCGAGTGACTGAACTGAACTGAACTGAATGGCATTTGTTGGTGTAGCATAATGTTAGAAGACTTGCTCAGGCTTATAAACTCCTTAAAAAAGTTTTAGTGTTCAGTATAAACCTAATCACTCTATAGCTAATCTTTTTCAAATGACTAGTATTCATGAGTAGTATATTTATGTGCAATGATGCTGTGGATGATATGAAGAGAGACTAATAAGGCAATAAGAGGTGGTCCAGAACTAATTCATCACGCCCCCCCAAAAAACACAATTGAATAAATCATGTATCATCTTTATCCTTTGGGTTTAATTTTATTAGTTGTCATATCTCTTTGAGTTATAATGTATATATTGTAAAGTTCACCCATTTCAGTGTACAATTGGATGAGTTTTAGCTCATTTACAGGGCTGAATAACATTCATCACAGTTTTAGAATACTGCTGTCACTCCACAAATTTCCCACACAGAGCCCTACAGCCCAAGAAAACCTATGATCTGCCTCTGTCTCTAAGGTTTTGCCTTTTCTAGAAATGTCATGTAAGTGGAAACACAAAGTATTTAGTTTTCATGTTTGTCTTCTTTCACTTCACATAATGTTCATGAGGGTTCATCCTTGCGGTTAATGTATGTGCATAGTTCACTACTTACTTTTAACCCTTAACATTTCAATCTAGGATCCATTTTTAATTCACTTGTGTGCTCATGTGAAGTACATATGCATATATACATATGCATATATGTATGTATGTATTTTTGAATATGGATAGTCAATTGTGCCACCACCACCACCTAAAAAAGCTGTTCTTATTCATTGAATTGCCTTGGCACCTTGGTTGGAAATCACTTGACCGTAAATGTGTAGGTTTATTTCTGGAGTCTCTCTGCTTTCCATTGATCAACATGTCAGTGCTTGCAGGAAGGGTAAGCACTGATTTGTGAAAACTTTGTTTCAGTTACGTATACTAAGTAACTCTGGGAAATGTATTTCTTAATAAGGATTGTGGTAAAAATATTATCCAGGCATTTCCAGATAATATTCATAGCAAGACACACAAAAAAGGGTCCTAGAATAGTCTATCGGGATGCGTAAGGATGGTGGAACATGAGTATAGCCACACACTTTGCAAAAGGGGAAACTGAGGCTGGAAGGGAGGAAGCGACTTACCTAAAGTTACCCCGGAATGCAATCCAGGTGCTCTTCCTGATGCCCCCATCTTCCCAATGCGTCGGCTTTTCCTCCCTGTTCTTCAGCAACTCCTTAAGCTGTTTTCACCCCACCCTCCACTGAGGCTGTTCTGGCAGCAGCTGGCTGAGCCCACGTAGGCGTACAGCTGGGCAGGAGTCTCCCTGTCCTCGGCCTCCTCTCTGAGACTTGCCAGTCTCCTTAAGTGCTGAGTTGCCTGCAGGATGGCCCTAGATGACTTGCCCCCTGTGCTCCTGCCCCTCCCTCTTCGGGGACAGTAGAATTGGCTTTTCTTCAGGGACTCTTCTCAGAACAGAAAGAAGAAAGTCATGCCACCGACGTCAAATGGCTCTTACACAACGGCAGCATCTTGCTGAGTATTGTGCAAATAACTCCAGAACATATGGATTGAATTTCCCTTCACTTATTCAGGAATGTAATAAGTCATTGCCAATGAAGGAAAGCTGCCACTGGGCCCTGACACTCAGAACACTTGAAAGAGTCGTCTCCCCATGCCAGGGACCTCTTAGTCTGGAGCTCTCCCATCCATCTCAAGTTCAAAGGGCTCCTACCCTCAGCAAGGTGGGTCACAGAAGCAGTGTCCCAGGCACACTGCTGCCACCCTCCTTCATAGGAAGACTGTGATTCTAAGCACATAAACTGGGCAGAATGCCTGCTCATTAGTTCATTCATCCATCCATTCATTCAGCTAGCACTTATTGAGCCCTGTGGGAGCAGGGGGAGTAAGAATATCAGAGTGAGCAAGAAGGCACAGCCCTGTTCTAGTATCCAGTGAAAGAACTTTTTTAGAACTCTAGGCTTTTGAACGGGAGTGAGTTCCCTTCAGAGGTTGATAGAAACTGAAGCATCAGATGAAGAACTGGGTGGCTGAGCTCTTAGATTCCTCCCAAGGTTTCATGAACTTTTAAGTTCTTGGAATGCTGCCACTGCTCCTTTGCTACATGTGTCCCTTTGGATGGCACCTGCAGAAGCTTAGACCCAGAGATTTTTGTTGGAAGGCATGGGTGGTCTCTGGAGAAGCAATAGAGGATCCAGGAAAATCAGATACCTGTTTTTCCTGCTGAGAAAAGTCTTTCCTTTCTTATTTCTTTTTATATCCTGTCTTCTTTATCTACTCAGAAGAGACTTGAGAAATTTATCCTCTTTAACCACAATTAGGGAGGTTCTGACTGTGCTTGGGAAGCAGAGCTGAATAGTCAGGTCCTCAGCTTCCTTTTGCCTCATTTCCCTAGAACAGTAATTTTCACACTTTTGCTGCCTTGGAATTACCTGGGAGCTTCTTATAACACAGACCGCTGGGCCCCGCCCCTAGAGTTCTCTGATCTCTGTTCATTTCCAAGGCAAACCATTCAATATCACGGTAATCCAAGCCTATACCCCAACCAGTAATGCTGAAGAAGCTGAAGTTGAACGGTTCTATGAAGATCTACAAGACCTTTTAGAACCAACACCCAAAAAAGATGTCCTTTTCATTATAGGGGACTGGAATGCAAAAGCAGGAAGTCAAGAAACACTGGAGTAACAGGCAAATTTGGCCTTGGAGTACGGAATGAAGGGCCAAGTCTAATAGAGCTTTGCCAAGAGAACACACTGGTCATAGCAAACACCCTCTACCAACAACACAAGAGAAGACTCTACACATGGGCATCACCAGATGGTCAACATCAAAATCAGATTGATTATATTCTTTGCAGCCGAAGATGGCGAAGCTCTATACAGTCAGCAAAAACAAGACTGGGAGCTGACTGTGGCTCAGATCATGAACTCCTTATTGTCAAATTCAGACTTAAATTGAAGGAAGTAGGGAAAATCACTGGAGAAGGCAGTGGCACCCCACTCAAGTACTCTTGCCTGGAAAGATCCCATGGATGGAGGAGCTTGGTAGGCTGTAATCCATGGGGTTGCTAAGAGTTGGACACGACTGAATGATTTCACTTTCTCTTTTCACTTTCATGCATTGGAGAAGGAAATGGCAACCCACTCCAGTGTTTTTGCCTGGAGAAGCCCAGGGACAGAGGAGCCTGGTGGGCTCCTGTCTATGAGGTCACAGAGTCGGACATGACTGAAGTGATTTAGCAGTAGCAGCAGCAGCAGGGAATATCACTAGACCATTCAGGTATGATCTAAATCAAATCCCTTACAATTATACAGTGGAAGTGAGAAATACATTTAAGGGACTAGATCTGATAGACAGAGTGCCTGATGAACTATGGACTGAGGTTCATGACATTGTACAGGAGACAGGGATCAAGACCATCCCCATGGAAAACAAATGCAAAAAAGCAAAATGGCTGCCTGGGGAGGCCTTACAAATAGCTGGGAAAAAAAGAGAAGCAAAAAGCAAAGGGGAAAAGGAAAGATACAAGCATCTGAATACAGAGTTCCAAAGAATAGCAAGAAGAGATAAGAAAGCCTTCCTCAGTGATCAATGCAAAGAAATAGAGGAAAACAACAGAATGGGAAAGACTAGAGATCTCTTCAAGAAAATTAGAGATACCAAGGGAACATTTCATGCAAAGATGGGCTTGATAAAGGACAGAAATGGTATGGACCTAATAGAAGCAGAAGATATTAAAAAGAGGTGGCAAGAATACACAGAATAACTATACAAAAAAGATCTTCATGACCCAGATAATCACGATGGTGTGATCACTCACCTAGAGCCAGACATCCTGGCATGTGAAGTCAAGTGAGCCTTAGAAAGCATCACTACGAACAGTTAGCAGAGGTGATGGAATTCTAGTTGAGCTATTTCAACTGCTGAAAGATGATGCTGTGAAAGTGCTGCACTCAATATGCCAGCAAATTTGGAAAACTCAGCAGTGGCCACAGGACTGGAAAATATCCGTTTCATTCCAATCCCAAAGAAAGGCAATGCTAAAGAACGCTCAAACTACCTAACAATTGCACTTATCTCACGTGCTAGTAAAGTAATGCTCAAAATTCTCCAAGCCAGGCTTCAGCAATATGTGAACCATGAACTCCCTGATGTTCAAGCTGGTTTTAGAAAAGGCAGAGGAACCAGAGATCAAATTGCCAACATCCTCTGGATCATCGAAAAAGCAAGAGAGTTCCACAAAAACATCTCTTTCTGCTTTATTGACTAAGCCAAAGCCTTTGACTGTGTGGATCACAATAAACTGTGGAAAATTCTGAAAGAGATGGGAATACCAGACCACCTGACCTACCTCTTGAGAAACCTATATGCGGGTCAGGAAGCAACAGTTAGAACTGGACATGGAACAACAGACTAGTTCCAAATAGGAAGAGGAGTACGTCAAGGGTGCATATTGTCACCCTGCTTATTTAATATATGCAGAGTACATCATGAGAAACGCTGGACTGGGAGAAGCACAAGCTGGAATCAAGATTTCTAGGAGAGATATCAATAACCTCAGATATGCAGATGACACCACCCTTATGGCAGAAAGTGAAGAGGAACTAAAAAGCCTCTTGATGAAAGTGAAAGAGGAGAGTGAAAAAGTTGGCTTAAAGCTCAACATTCAGATAATTAAGATCATGGCATCTGGTTCCATCACTTCATGGCAAAATAGATGGGGAAAAAGTGGAAACAGTGTCAGTCTTTATTTTGGGAGTTGGTGATGGACAGGGAGGCCTGGCGTGCTTCGATTCATGGGGTCACAAAGAGTCGGACACGACTAAGTGACTGAACTGAACTGAACTTAACTGAACAAAATCACTGCAGATGGTGATCGCAGACATGAAATTAAAAGATGCTTACTCCTTGGAAGGGGAGTTATGATCAACCTAGATAGCATATTCAAAGGCAGAGACATTACTTTGCCAACAAAGGTCCATCTAGTCAAGGCTATGGTTTTTCCAATGGTCATGTATGGACGTGAGAGTTGGACTGTGAAGAAGGCTGAGCGCTGAAGAACTGATGCTTTTGAACTGTGGTGTTGGAGAAGACTCTTGAGAGTTCCTTGGACTGCAAGGAGATCCAACCAATCCATCCTAATGTAGATCAGTCCTTGGTGTTCACTGGAAGGACTGATGCTTAAGCTGAAACTCCAATAATTTGACTACCTCATGCAAAGAGTTGACTCATTGGAAAAGACCCTGTTGCTGGGAGGGATTGGGGGCAGGAGAAGGAGGCAATGACAGAGGATGAGATGGCTGGATGGCATCACTGACTCTATGGACATGAGTTTGAGTAAACTACGGGAGTTGATGATGGACAGGGAGGCCTGGAGTGCTGCGATTCATGGAGTCGCAAAGAGTCGGACATGACTGAACGACTGAATTGAACCGAACTGAACTGAGGCCTGGTGCCTTCAGGGAATGTGGGTCTTCAGCAAGTCCTCAGATAATACTACTGCTGGGTTCTCTGCAAACCCAGAAGATGGCTACAGGCCCCATGTTCCAGGAAAAAAAAAAAAAAATTGCAGATTTACCAGGGAGCTTGGCCCTGAGGCCTGGGGCCAAAGAGGAGAAAGAGATGTGGACAGATGGGAGGGAGTCTGATAGAGATCAGAGCAGGGACCAGCCCACAAGATAAGGTCACTCTAAACTTTCCTTTTCCTTCTCCCTTCCCATTTGAAATGAAGCACTGCCCCCCAGCCCCTCTGCCCTCACTCCCACCCCTGGGAAGTCACCAGAATCAGGTGAGGATAGCCACAGGCTGAAGTTCTGATATTCTCCCTGGCAGAGAGAGGGAAAGGAGCCCTGGGGGAGGACCTCCAAAGCCCAAGACTCACAAGCTGGGAGGGGAGTGGAATGGAGTCCATTCCAGACTGGTTTGTTGGGGGCACGTTCTTGGTAGGTGGAGGACTACGGAAGTGGGAGCTTGCCTGTGGCCGTGCTTGTGTTTGCCAAGACCCGCATGTGCTGCAATGAAAAGTGAGGTGGGAGATGAAGAAGAATAGCTAACTTTTATTTAGTACTTAAGTAAGCGTCAGGCCCTGAGTAAGCACCTGAAGTAGGTATTATCCCCATCTCACATAGTGGATGCTCCTCAGTTACACAGACACTCGCCCCAACTGACACCTGATATCGGATCCTGCTCCCTGCACATCACAACCTCTTGGGCTCTGCACCCCTACAAGCCATGAGACTTTGACCCAATCAATTTTTCTGAGTCCCAGTGTCTCTGCCAGTGTTAAAAAAAAAAAAAAAAAAAGTCAATATTGAGTGCTTCCAAAAGGATGTTAAGACACAGATAAACAGCAAGGTGAAACAATGAGGTGAGATGCAGTTAGCTGTGCTGTGTATATCTCAGCCCTCCACCTAGTAGCGATGACCCCACTGCTGGCCTCTGACATTAACTTAGAGGCCTTAACGTTTGGTTCTGGGCATCACCAGGTTAACATTTCATCTTGTTTTAAATAAAACCATTACTCACCAGTGTAACTAATGTTTTATTATTACTAATTCCAAAACCATTACACCATGGAGCCAGAGTTTAAAAAGAATTTAATTGAAGACCAAAACATGCCCAGTAGCATTGCCTATTTTGTAAACAATTTCTGTTCCAAATCCTAACTTGGTGCAGCTTTTTTGGTATATTTCAGTTTTCAGTGTATGATATAAAATGTTTTCATTTTATCTCCATGCAGAATCCTGAAACGTTCAGAAATATATTAACAACAACAATTATCCTTCTCACTTTTGTAGCACCAAATGGTACACTGAATGACCACTCATGTCTTTTTGTTATAGATGAGGAAACAGGCCCAGGCAAGCAACATGGGATGCTCAGGTTCTTAGATCTGAATCCATCCATTCACTGTGTGCAGACCCAGTGTTCTTTGTTTTGTCCATGCAATTTCCACAGAACATTTGAAAAAAGAACATGCTGCCCCACCCAACAGTAACAGCAAGGCTGTCTTTTCATCTGAGTGTGTGCAGCCATCCATAGGGAAATGCCCTCTTAGAACCAACACCCATTCCATCCCCCAGCTGCTAATTTTATGGAGCCATTTCTCAGGCTCTGGGAATGACTTTGGGTGGCTTTGATCAGTAAGCTATGTCCTGGAGTTTTGTTGGTTGTGTTCTCTGTAAGTGTCTCTGGGGAGCTGTATGGTTTCACAGGGTCCCAGGAGTTTCCTGCTAAGACCATTGTCCTGGAAAAAGTCTGGAATGACTCTCAAGTGACTTAAGTTTTTTTCTCAGGACTATAAGCATGAGGCATTTCCTGGAGTGTATACTCATATGTCCTCTATTTTCTTGATAGACAGCAGAATCTTTTCTATCTTGTTGTTAAGATTAGAGACTCTGGAGTCGTGTGAATGTCGCTTTGTTGCTTGTTGGGTATATAACACTGGAAAACTTAAATTGTTCTGAGCCTCAGTCTCCAAGTCTGTATAATGCAAATAATAATGATGTTTAACTCAGAAGATTGTTGGCATAACCTAAGTGCTTGATATATGCACACTGTCATTTTAATTATGCCTTTCTTTGCACTCAAAATAATACAGACGCTTTTGCCTCCATGAGAATATCTTTTTAAAACAAGAGAAGGGCAAAGACCTTTCCAGATACACAACTTTAAAGAACTGGAGGATAAATCCATTAAAAATATGCAATAGAGATATGTTGGGGGAAAAAAATCAATGAAATCAAGAGCAGCCTCTTCGAGGAGGTAATAAAGTTGACAAACTTCTATCAAAACTGATCAGCACAAAAAGAGAGAAGATACAAATTACCAAATTCAGGAATAAAAGAGGTGACATTACTAAAGATTTTATAAGTAGTAAAAGTACAATAAAGCAATACTACGATAAACAATGTTATGCCATTAAGCAGAAACCAACACAATAGTGGAAAGTAATTAACTTCCAATTAAAAATAAATTTAAAAAAAACAGCATAGATAAAATGTACAAATTCCTCAAAAAACACAAAAATTTACTCAAGATGAAACAGATAACTTGTACAACCTTTTATCTGTTAAATAAATGGAATTTGTAGCTAAAATTATCTCCCCACAGAGAAGAAGGGGGGAAACTCAAGCCTATATAACTTCACTGTATTAAGAAATGCTTAAGAAAGAAAGAATGCCAATCCTATACAAACTCTTCCAGAAAACTGAAGAGAAGTGAATGCTTCTCAACTCATTCTTTTGAAGCCAGTGTTTTCCTGATACCAAAATCACATTAAAATGTTATAAGAAAACTTCATACCAATATGCCTCAAAACCATATATAAAAAAATTATTGACAAAATTTTATAAAATTGAATTCAACAATATACAAAAAGATTAATATATCATAACCAAGTAGAGTTAATGCAAGATTAACTTTCTGGAAAAGTCGAGAAAATAAATCAATGTAATTTACCATATTTTTAAAGTGGTAAATTTTTAACACTGACATTTTAAATATTAACAAATGAAAAATCATATGATTATGTCAATAAAAGTAGAAAATGGAATTCCCTGGAGGTCCAGTGGTTAGGACTCTGTGCTTCCACTACCTGGTCGGGGAACTGAGATCCCACAAGCTGTGTGGCATGGCCAAAATAAATAAATAAATAAAGGCAGAAAAAAATAATTGCTAAAACCCAACAGCCATTCCTGGTATAAATTCTCAGCAAATTAAGAATAGATAGGAACTTCCTCAATCTGATAAAGGACAACTACAAAAATCCTACAGTTAGCAAATAACGTAATGGCAAAGACTGAATGCTTTCTCCATAAGACCTAGAATAAAACTTTTATGTTCAGTTTCCACTTCTATGCAATATTACACTTTTGGTTCCAGCCAGTGCAACAAAGCAAGGAAAAGAAAAGAAGTAAAACTGTCTTTATTCTTTTGATGATATGATCATCTATGTAAAAAATCTGATGGGATCTTTAAAAAAGTTATTACAACTAAAATGTAAATTCAGTAAGATTGCAGAAGACCGAAAGAAATCACTTATATTTCTATATTAGCAATGAGCAACCAGAAATAAAGATAAAAATGTCATATGCAATGAAATCAAAATTTATGAAAGACCTAGAGAAAAATATGACAATAGGTAGCTAAGAACTACTCACTAAAAACAACAAATCATTACTGAGAGAAATTTTAAAGAACTTTATAAGTGAAGAGATATACGGTATTCACTTAAGAATACTGAATGTTCTTAATATGAATACTTAATTATTCTTAAAATGCCAATTCTTCCCTAAACTGATGTATAGATTCAACAAAATTCCAATCAAAATCACAGCAGGCTTTCTGGTAGGAATTAACAAACTCTTTCTAAAACAACTTGGAAAAAGAACAATGCAGGAGAGCTAACACTACATATTTCTAGATTTTTCTAAAGCTGCAGTAATTAAGACAATGTGGTACTGGCATAAAGATCCACAAATAGATGAACAGAACAGATTGAGAAACCAGATACAAATTCACACTTAAGGACAACTGACAAAGGTGTAAAAGCAAATCAGTGGAGAAAGTATAGTCCTTTTAACAAGTGATGCTGAAACAATCGGATATCTATATGCTAAAAAATGAGCTTCAATCCAAATCTTTGCCATATACAAAAATCAGCTCCATATGGATCATAGACCGAAATGTAAATCATAGTATCATAGACCTAATGTGAATCTAAGTCTAAAAATTTTAGAAGGAAATACAGAGAATGAAAAAAGAAAATACAGGAAAAACTATTGTGACCTTGGTGTTATAGACTGAATATTTGTACCCCTCTAAATTCGTATATTGAAGCCCTGTCCCTCAACGAGATAGTTTGGAGGTGGAAACTGGGAAGTAATTAAGGTTGGAAGAGATCATGAGGGTGGTGCCCATGATTAGATTAGTGTCCTTATAAGAAAAGACACCCTTTCCCTCTCCCATGTGAGGACACCACAAGAAGGCAGTCTGCAAACCAGGAAAAGGGCTCTCACCAGAAACCCAATCTGTGGCACCTTGCTTTTTGGCTTCCCAGCCTCCAAAACTGAAAAATAAATGTCAAAAATGAATGTCTGTTGTTTAAACCCCCAGTATATCGTATTTTATTATTGTGAATACTTGGGTTAAGCAAAGATTTTCTTGATACAACACCAAAAGCATGATCTATAGAAGAAAATATATTGATCTTGTACTTCATCAAAATTAAAAACTTTCCCTCTGCAAAAAAACATTAAAGTAATGAAAAGACAAGCCGTGGATGAGGGAGAAATACTTGCAAATTATGCATGATATACAGCAGTGTGCTTAGACTCTTCATCATGTCGGACTCTTTATGACCCCATGGACTGTAGCCAGCCAGGCTCCTCTGTCCATGGGATTCTCCAGGCAAGAATACTGGGGTGTGTTGCCATTTCCTCCTCCAGGGGATCTTCCTGACACAGGGAGCAAACCCAAGGCTCTTGTGTCTCCTGCATTGGCAGGCAAATTCTTTACCACTAGTGCCACCTAGGAAGTCCCATATACAGTGGACTCATATATAAATAAATTAATAATTAGAAAAAAAACCTTAAAAACAGGCAAAAGGTTTGAACAATTTACCAAAAATGATACATGAATGAAAACACTTAAAAATGCTCAAAATCATTAATCATTAGGGGAATGCAAATTAAAATCCAATGAGATACCTCTACATATATATGATAATGGTTAAAGTTTTTCAAAAATCAAACTTATCAAGTTTGGGCACAAGTATGGCACAACTGAAATGTTCATTCATTATTGGTGGTAATGTAAAATTGTACAACCACTTTGGAGAAGTGTTTGGTAGTGTATTAAAACATTAGACATATACCTACAATCTGATCTAGCCATTCCATTTCTAGAGATGGACCAAATAAAAATGGAAGCATCTTTCCAAATAAAGACACATACATGAATGTTCATAGAAGCTTTATTTGTAATAGCTGAAACCTAGTAATAATCCAGGTGTCCATGAACAGATGAATAACCAAATCATGACATATGAACTAATTACGTCTGTAACAACATGAGGGAATCTCAAAATAATTATGCTAAGTGAGAGAAGCCAGACAAAAATGAGTATATGCTATATGATTCCATTGGCTTAAATCTCTAGAAAGTGCAAATGAACCTGTAGTGACAGAAAGATAACCAATTATTTGCTAAGGAAGCAGGAGCAAAGTTGAGTGGGTAATTCTGAGTAAGAACATTTCCTTTTCTCTGTTTCCTGCTCTCTAACAATATCTCATTGTGGAGGTTGAAGTAAATAATGCATATCACACCTGGAACGGAGCTAAGTCTCAGTAGTATTGCTCATTCTGCGTAATCCCTTCATCATTGAGTCTTCCATTTTTTGCCATTACTGTAGCTCTTGTTTTTCTTTCAGCCTGTTGAAATCCTACTCATCTTTTCAGGCCCATCCTGAAGGCCACTTTCTTTGTATATCTATCATGGTCCTTACTCTTACTTTCTAATTATATTAATAACAATTACTATTGGTTGAATCTCCACTAAGGGCCAGGAGCTTTGCAGGCAATTTATAAACATTACCAAAGCTGGGCTTCCCTCATAGCTCAGTTGGTAAAGAATCTGCCTGCAATGCAGGAGACCCAGGTTTGATTCCTGGGTTGGGAAGACCCACTGGAGTAAAGGATAGGCTTCCCACTCCAGTATTCTGGCCTGGAAAATTCCTTAAGAGTCGGACACCACTAAGTGAATTTCACTTTCACTTCACCAAGGATTAATCACCAGTCTTATAAATATCTAGATACAGGAAAATTTTATATTTTTCTTCAGAAAAGGTCAACTTTCCGTAGAATCCCAAAGGTATTACTCATTTAAAAGACTTTAAGAACAACTGTTTCTTTGAAACAAGATGTAAAAAAAAGTGCTTTCATTTCTCCCATCTTGTGGGGAAAACGAAACAACTCAGGCCCAGAGAGTTACCACAGCTTACCCAAATACCCTCACTGTCCTGATGAGTGCAGCATTGAGTGTCATGTTCTGCTCAACTATCAGGGTCTGCTGGCATGTCTTCAGAAGAGTCATACTTGTTGACAGTCCTATATGGATAAAGACACACATAGAGCTATGTGACCCTTCCTGCTTCAGTCCCTTCATCTGGGGCCCGAAAATATTTTGAAGCCCACCATTTGAAAATCATTATCTGAGGGATGGCCAGCTTTCTTGCAATGCTTTTTTTTGTGAAATACTTTTGGAGAAGGAAATAGCAACCCACTCCAGTATTCTTGCCTGGAGAATCCCACGGACGGAGGAGCCTGGTGGGCTACAGTTCATGGGGTCGCAAAGAGTCGGACACGACTGAGCGACTTCACTTCACTTCACTTTGGTCTTAAAATCCTGCTTTTAAAAAGTCATTATGGTTCAGGTTCACTGTTTTGTGGCAACAGAACATTTAAATTAGCACTGCCAGAGAATGCTGATGGCCCCAAGGCCTATGTGCTCCAAATGCCCCTGGGCTTCAGCCAAGCTGTGCCCTGGGCTGGGTCTGGCCAGGAGGTCTTTTCAGCTCTTTTCCAAACAGCTTTAGTTCCATTAAATTCTTCCTAGCCTGGGAGTGGCTAAGAATCAGGCAGCCTGGATTTGTTAGGTATTGTAGTTCCTGATTATCCTCCAATCTCTTTCGAACTCACTACTGCTATCAAATATGAATTTAAAAACAAAACAAAACGCTATCTGATCATGTCATTCTCTGTTTAAAAATCTTGCCTTTCTGTGGCCTAAAATGTCAGCGTTCCTCAACCCTTTCAAGATTTTGGATGGGATCAAGTCTGGGAGCTGTGGCAGAAATTTGAATTTTTCAAGCTTCCCACGTGATTCTCTCATTTATCCAGAGTTGAGAAAATCCCCAGCCTGCCTAGTAGATTTTCTGCATCTAGTGCGGCGTGCAAGGCCCCTTACACCCTGACCCCCACTCACCCCCTACTTCTCTTCCCCCATCTCAGTAAGTGGCAACAACACAATCTTGAGTCAGAATCCTGGGAGTTGTCTTTGCTGTCTTCCTCTCCCTCAATTTCTCACTCTCAGTTTACGGCCAGGTTCAGGCTTTTCTGAAAGACAAAATTTATTTTGTCTTTATCCTCTGGGTTCCATATTCGCCACCACCAGTCCGATCCATCCAGGCATTCTCTCTCCTAATCTGGGCTTTATTCATAAAAATAAAAATAAATAAGCAAATGTTATATTTTAATGTTGCATTGCTACAAAGATAACTGGATTCTTTATTATATATCCATTATCATTTTATTTTTTAATTCCGATTTTAAAAGAAATTAAAACATTTTCATGGGCCCCAGGCTCTATGCCCAGAGTGCTGAATGGTCCTAAGTACTGCAATAGGCTCCAAACTGGCCTCCAAATACATTTTCCTCACAATACCCAGAGTTCTCCTTCACCCTTAAAATTCCCTGCTTAAACAGACTTGATCAGTCACTAAAAGTTTTGTTTATTATAAATATGAATAAAGCCTCTCACCACATCCTCCACACAAGTAACTAGTTATTTGTGATTTATTTCCTTCCACTTTCGTCAGTTATATATGGAAAATATATACAAAATATCTATGATATGAGCAAAATGTGTATTTCATGTTGAACCTATTGCTTTTTCATTAAATAAATAGTATCCTAATGCACATACCATTCTTCAACCTGCCCATTTCACTCAACAGTAAATCTTAGAGATAAATCCAGGTTGATGCATATATCAATAGATCTTTCACATCCCTTCTTATTGTTGTTTTGTGTTCCATAGTATGACTGTATTGTATTTAGCTATTATTCCACTAAAGCCCATTTTTCACCTTGACAAATAATGCTACAATAAATATGTTCGCAAATGAAAGTTTCTCTGAGACAGATATCTTGAGGTAAGATTATTGGTTTGTAGGATATGCCTATTTTTATTTTGTTAATATCCCCAGATTGCTATTCCAAGTAGCCAGGCCACTTTATGTTCTGACAAGCATGATACGCATGTACCTGAAAGTGTTGAAAGTGTTAATCGCTCAGTCATGTCCAGCTCTTTGCAATCCCATGGACTATACAGTCCATGGAATTCTCCAGGCAAGAATACTGGAGAGGGTTGCCATTTCCTTCTCCAGGGAATCTGCCCAAACCAGGGATCGAACCCAGGTCTTCTACACTGCAGGTGGATTCTTTACCATCTGAGACACCAACGTTCTAGTGTGCTTCAGTTCAGTTCAGTTCAGTCACTATTTCTCTACAATTTCACCAACGCTAACCAGCTCCAACATCCTGCAGTAACTCTTTCTGAAAGGGCCTGCAAATGGTAGGCTTTTTAGAGTCTGAAAATGTCTTCATTATTTCAGCTTCACTTACATAATCCTTAGTAAAAAATGATAAATTTAAAGGTATTTTATTTTTTCACATTTGGATATTCTCTATTTCCCTTTTGTTTCCATGTGGTTGGTGAAAATGTCTGAATGATAATCTAATTTCATTTTTTTCTCTTAAAAATTGGTAATTTTAAGATTCTAATTTTATTCTTAATACATTGACCTTTCATGACAAGGAATCTAGGTCTAATTTTATGTAAATATCTCACTTGGGCCTTGGTAGATCTTTTCAGTCTGAGAATTCTTGTCTTTTCTCAATTCTGGGAAAATTAAGGCCAATATATCATCAAAGATTATTTCACATTCCCCCTCTTTATTTCATCTTTAAAGAAAATTCTATTAGACATATGTAAGAACTTCAGATTGACTAGTTTTCTGTGAGTATGGTTTCAGTGTGTCTGCCCTCTGATGCCCTCTTGCAACACCTACCATCTTACTTGGGTTTCTCTTACCTTGGGCGTGGGGTATCTCTTCACGGCTCCTCCAGCAAAGCACAGCTGCTGCCAAAGGCAATGCAAAAGAATGCTCAAACTACCACACAATTGCACTCATCTCACATGCTAGTAAAGTAATGCTCAAAATTCTCCATGCCAGGCTTCAGTAATACGTGAAACGTGAACTCCCTGATGTCCAAGCTGGTTTTAGAAAAGGCAGAGGAACCAGAGATCAAATTGCCAACATCCACTGGATCATGGAAAAAGCAAGGGAGTTTCAGAAAAACATCTATTTCTGCTTTATTGACTATGCCAAAGCCTTTGACTGTGTGGATCACAATAAACTGTGGAAAATTCTGAAAGAGATGGGAATACCAGACCACCTGACCTGCCTCTTGAGAAATCTGTATGCAGGTCAGCAAGCAACAGTTAGAACTGGACATGGAACAACAGACTGGTTCCAAATAAGAAAAGGAGTACGTCAAGGCTGTATACTGTCACCCTGCTTATTTAACTTATATGCAGAGTACATCATGAGAAACGCTGGGCTGGAAGAAACACAAGCTGGAATCAAGATTGCCCAGAGAAATATCAATCACCTCAGATATGCAGATGACACCACCCTTATGGCAGAAAGTGAAGAGGAACTCAAAAGCCTCTTGATGAAAGTAAAAGAGGAGAGTGAAAAAGTTGGCTTAAAGCTCAACATTCAGAAAACGAAGATCATGGTATCCAGTCCCATCACTTCATGGCAAATAGATGGGGAAACATTGGAAACAGTGTCAGACTTTATTTTCCTGGGCTCCAAAATCACTGCAGATGGTGACTGCAGCCATGAAATTAAAAGACGCTTACTCCTTGGAAGGAAAATTATGACAACCTAGATAGCATATTCAAAAGCAGAGACATTATTTTGCCGACTAAGGTCCGTCTAGTCAAGGCTATGGTTTCTCCAGTGGTCATGTATGGATGTGAGAGTTGGACTGTGAAGACGGCTGAGCACCAAAGAATTGATGCTTTTGAACTGTGGTGTTGGAGAAGACTCTTGAGAGTCCCTTGGACTGCAAGGAGATCCAACCAGTCCATTCTGAAGGAGGTCGACCCTGGGATTTCTGTGGAAGGAATAATGCTAAAGCTGAAGCTCCAGTACTTTGGCCACCTCATGCGAAGAGTTGACTCATTGGAAGACTCTGGATTGGGGGCAGGAGAAGGGGACGACAGAGGATGAGATGGCTGGATGGCACCACTGACTCGATGGACGTGAATCTGAGTGAACTCCGGGAGGTGCTGATGGACAGGGAGGTCTGGCGTGCTGCGATTCATGGGGTCACAAAGAGTCGGACACAACCGAGCGACTGAACTGAACTGAACTGAAGAACTTCAGAATCTATATCCCTGTATTTTTTGCTATACTTCTGATCTCTTTATCTGAGAGAATTCTTTAGCTTGATTTTTCAAATCATTAATTAATTTTTCATTTGTAGCCATTCAGCTATTTATACTTACAATTGCATCTTATTTTTTAATTTCAATAAACATTTAATAAATGCAAAATTGTTACTTTCATTTCATTAATTGTCCAGTTGCTTCTTTTTTGCATTTCAACCTGTTCTTGTTTCAAATCTTTTTCCGTGTCTCATAGATGATATCCCCTCCTTTAACTTTCTAGAGACAGTTGTTATAAAATCCTGTTCTTGTGGTTCTATTAACTCTATTTCCTTCCATGAAATTCTTTTCTTATTGAGTTTAGTATCACTTTTCCATGTACAGGCTTTGAAAAATATTTGTTGACTCTTGCTTGGCAATTTTTCTGTGTTGGTGATTCTTTCTCCTTTCCCAGTACTTCACATACAGTCTTGTCAGCCCCAGCAGGACTATGAAGATATCCCACGTGGTTAGGATGGGTTCCCACTGTGGGAAACTCACTGCCATAACTTCTCATCTGTCGCCTTCCTTTTATGGACTTTCCCACTTCCTCATCCACAGGTCATTCCTCTTCTTGATTCTGAGTGCAGCTGTTCACATTTCTATATCTTTATTATTTCTATGAACTGGGTTATAAAAATGGGGAGTTTCCACACGTGTGATGTCCAAGTAGGGTAGTCCGTCGTTGAGAAATCACTGGCTCTTCACTAGCAAACTTATACTCATCCTACTGATTTTAAATAACAGTTCACCATGACTTTGCTGACCACTCTGCATAAATTAAGCCCTTCTATTAGCCTCTCTCATAGTTCTCTTTCTGTGTAGCAGTCATTATAATTTATAACTATAGATTTAATTATATGTTTACCTGTCCTGATATCTTTCTAAAAATTTATTTAGACATTATGCATTCAATAAGCATTTACTGAGTTGAAAGTACAAACGATATTGTTCAGACCCTCAAATTATTGTGATGAAAGAATGACACAAGTCAACAAAAAAATTGCTCTGAAATTTGACACATGCAATTTAACGTATAATTTAAAGTTTAAGTGTTAGGAAGAAAGGTAGTGTTTACTTCCATGTTGACTGATTGGGGAAAATTTTCCAGAGAAGCTGATGTTTAAGAAAGATTTCAAATGATAAATAAGAGGAAGTTCTGTAGACAAATGAGGAAGAAAATAGCATTAAAGACAAACAGAACCAAGTATGTAAGTGCCTACAGACATGAGAGAGCATGACAAAATCTGGAACATGAAACTAGTTTGGTACCAGTTCTAGACATTAAGTGCTATGTGTAGGTGTGCTGGTTCTGGGGGAAAATACAGAGGTGAAAGAGTAAACCCATATAAGAGTATAGTGTCAGTCAGAATAGGCTAAATTATCTACAATAACAAACAATACCAAGAGCTCAGTGGCTTCACACAACAGTTTCTTTCTAGCTTAAGCAAAGTCTGCTGTGGATTCAGGCCATTCTCCAGGCAGCTGTCCTCCACATGTTGGCTCAGCACTGCAGGCTACTTCAGTTTCATAGCAGCATTAGGCTTTAAGGCTCAAAGGCTATTCTAAGGTATTTTTATTTTATTCTCTAGGAAAAGGAAGGATCTGAAAGGTCTAGCAAAGGGAGAGAATTAGTGAGACTTGTATACTTATAAGAGTGGTACTAAAGGTAAAGAAGCCAATGAGAAGTTATTGAAATAATCCAATGAAAACTAATGAATCATTCCACTAGTGCAAGGGCAATGGGGAATGGATGTTAGGCATAATGATGGATTAAAGATACTTATATGTATACAATAGGAGTTATTGATCAATGACAGATGAGAAGAAAAGGAAAAATAAGTCAGTGATAACACTCAAATATCTGGCTTGAATTTCTGATTGGCTAGTAGTTCATGAACATTGTTCATATGAGAGAATGAGCAAGTTGGATATAGAAAATGACTTGTGCCTAATGGAACCTTGCGGTGGAGGTGAGAATAGACATTTGATGTGAGCATGAGGAACTATGGAAAGACATTTAGGCTGAAGAAGTAGTAGATTTTCTAGTGATCAGTATGTAACGATTTTTAAAACTATATTGGGATGTATGAGAAATATTTGAGAAGCCTGGTTACAATTGAGCTTCTGAACTTCATGGTTTTAGGAGAGCCATCAAGCCCCTGAAATTATATCCCAAATTTGAAGAATAGTGCCTATTAAATGTTTCTTGGAAGAAAACTCATTCCACAGATGTTTATTAAGGTCCTATTTTGTGCAAGCCAAGGGCATTATTCTTGGTACTGGAAATAGAGCAGTAAACAAAAAAATACAAAAATACTTGTCCATTTGTAGACAGTGTTATTCTACTGGGGTGGAGAATAAGCAACAAACCAATAAAAACTTAAAATAAACACCATCTTAGCTGGTGGCTAGTGCCGCAAAGACAAATGAAGCAGGATACAGGGAGAGCAAATGGGGGTGAGAATAGAAGCAATAGAGTAGAGTGGTCAGGAAGGGCCTCACTAATAACGCGACGTTTTTAAAAAGAACTGAAGGAGTGAGGGAATGAATTATGTGGTCTTGTTGGGGATATTCCCGGAGAAGGCAATGGCAATCCACTCCAGTACTCTTGCCTGGAAAATCCCATGGATGGAGGAGCCTGGTAGGCTGCAGTCCATGGGGTCACTAGGAGTCGGACACGACTGAAGTGACTTAGCAGCAGTAGCAGTTGGGGATATTCCAAAGAAAGGGAATCTGGCTTTCATTAGACTCTCACTGATTTACCAGAAATATGAAGAATCATTCCTCTGAAGTAAGAAGAGAGTCAAGAAACTGGTTAAAAAAAAAAGAAGAAGAAGAAGAAGAAGAATCCACTAAGGAGTGATGGTGATTAGTTGTGGAATTCAGAAAAGATATAAAGCCAAGAGAATCTGATAGACTGGAAATGGAATGGTGTTAGAGGGCTAGCTATCCTGATGAGGTTGAATTCTAGGGTTATTGAAGAAGTCAGACTTACAAAGATGGGAGACAGTGGTTAGGGAATGGGGTATCACAGGGTAAGATTTCAGACATAGATATGGCTATAAGTAAGAGTAGATGGCTATGGTAAAATGGAAGAAATCATCATTAAACTAGATCAAGCAATGAGAGGCCACTGTCACTCAGGATGTCAGGAGGAATGGGGAAGGAGAGGTGAGCATAGTGTCACATGCCTAAGTTATCAATGAAAGGAACAGAGGATAGGATAAAGAAATTGGAAGATGACAGTAGTAGAGATGAGTAGAATGTGCCAGAATGATAGAAATGCAGGGGAATTTAGAAGGAGTTTGGAAAAGTAATGGTCATGAAATAGCACTGGAGAGTTAGGGAGGTGATAATCCTGAATCCCCTGACCTTTCACAAGGTCTGACCCCTCCTGTTCATTTGCTTCTTAAGTCATGTCCAACTCTTTGCGACCCCATGGACTGTAGCACACCAGGCTCCTCCTTCCATGGGATTCTCCAGGCAAAAGTACTGGAGTGGGTTGCCATTTCCTTCTCCAGGGGATCTTCCTGACCCAGGGATCGAACGCGGGTCTCCCGCATTCCAGGCAGACACTTTAACCTCTGAGCCACCAGGGAATTCTTAAGGCCTAATTAATCCTGTCTGATGGTTGTATCTTCTTGATCCATGTGGTATTAGCATTTGAGGAACTTCTGGGGGAGGGGAGACCTAATATGAGTGAACAGCAACCATAATTTGTATCAAACATATTTAGGTGAGCAAAGGTGAGGCAAGTATAGATGGTGTATTAGCTTCCTAGGGCTGCTACACCGAAATACCACAGACTGGGTCACTCAAGTAAAAGACATTAACTTTCTCACGGTTCTAGAGGCCAGAAGTCTAAGATCAGGGTGTTGGCAGCTTTAGTCTCTTTTGAGAGCCTTTTCCTTGGCTTGCAGATGGCTGCCTTCTTACTGCGCTCCCTCATGGTCTCCCCGCTGTCTGTGTTGTCTGCATCCTAAACTCTTCTTCTTACATTAATAATTAGATTAGGCCCATCCAGCCCTATTTTACCTTAATCACTTCTTTAAAGCTCCTGTCTTCAAATATGTTCATATTTTAAGATACTGGGAGTTAAGGCTTCAATATATGAATTTGGGGAGGAAATAATTCAGCCCATAACAGATGGTCTATGTTTCACGTACATAACCCTAGGACACATCACCCCTCCTAGGACTGACAGAAGAGAAAAAAAAAGAAAAAAAGAAAATGTCCCCAGACCCACCTTCTGCCTCACTTCTTGCTACACAAGGAAAATAAACTCTGTTTCAGCACTAGTCAAGGCTTCTCTTATCACCTACCAAACAAAACCTTAACTGACTCAGTATTTGTTAATTCCATGTATGTGGTGCTTGAACTTAGCTTGACACTATGGCAGTATGGGCTTACTTACGCTTTGGGAGAACTTCTATTAACAGTCTGCATTAGTCTGCCAGAGCTGCCATGGCAAAGGATCAGAGACTAGGTAGCTTAAATGGCAAAAATATATTTTCTCACAGTTTGGGAGACTAGAAGTTCAAGCTCACGGTGTTGGCAGGTATTTTAAGGAAGTTCAAGATCAAGGTTGTTCTTCTGAGACCTCTCTCCTTGGCTCACCGATGGCTGTCTCTTCACCCCATCTTTCCTCTGTGTTGTCTGTATCTTAATCTCCTCCTCTTATAAGGACACCAGTCATACTGGATTGCAGCCCACCCTAGCAACCTCCAGTTTAATCACCTCTTTAAAGATCCTATCTCCAAACAAATTCTGAGATCCTGGGGGTTAAGGCTTCAGCATATGAATTTTGGAGGAGCACAATTCAGCCCATGAATTTTGGAGGAGCCTAGTTTATTTTTTGCATATAAATTATTTTTCCCTCCCCTAAAATCTTGCAGTCACAGGACAGCATGGCTCATGAATGCTCAAAATCCACGGACAGAATCAGGGGTCTACAGATGAGGAGAAGGAGGGCTGGACTTGGGGTCAGGAGTCCAAGGCTCTAGATGTTGATCGTCCTCTTGTTGGCATACTTAGTCTCTCTGAACCTCATCTGGAAACACATGTCAACATTACATGTAATGATGTACGTGAAGGTATCTGGCAGATGCTAAGAATACTACATCAAATCTAAGATGTCATTAGTTATGACACACAATTATATGTACCCAAAATGGGACACTTGTGCATGGGAGCTTTTAAAATTATAGATTCAAGAGCCCCTCCCAAGATTCATTGAATCTGAATCTTCTGAGACGAAGCTCAGGCATTGTTATTTTTTTAATTTCCTATATTTTTCTGATGACCTGATAGTTTCTAAAGTCAGGGTTTCCAGCATTCTGTCAGTTTATTGAATAACCCAAAATTTAATTCTAAGGTGTAATCTTTGGGGCCATTTATCAGTTTTTAGATATTCTATAGAAAGCCTGGATTTCACATTTGGCCAATAAAAACTTTTTGTCCAAATATTTTACTTTTTCCAGTGCATTCATGGAATTCCAGAAAGTCTGTGCTCAAGAGTTGTATATAATAAACACTTTGGTAGAACATGTAAACAAAGCCCTATTCTAGCTGTAGGAATGCTGTAGTATTTACTCTGTTAGTAGTAGGTTTCTGATCCGTTTCCCTTAGTATGAACGGGATGTTGAGCCAACATCCGTCATTCTACACTTTTATGATTCTAACTGACATACCGTTAGTTTCCTATATGTAAGTATGTTCACTTTTTCATCAACATTTTTTAAAACAAGTTGAATCTTCTTAGAAATTATCTTTCTGAATACCTGTGATTGAATCCTGAGTATGTAATATTATAACCACAGATAAAAGCAAGTGTCAAGATTAGAAGGCCACTCTGGGCTTTTTGACTTTTAACAGATTATTAGCAATTCACCTCGCCACCCCTACTGCAATTTCATTCCATAGTCCTCACACTCACATTTATATGTGCTTCGTGCTCCCAGTGGACTCCTATCCCCTGAGTTTACAGTAGAGAAAACGGATGTCCCTCCTTCCCCTCCTGCAGCAGAGAAAGTAGGTGACTTGCCCAAGGTCACACATGAGTTACCCATGTTTGAGTCTATTCCTAGACCACTGTCTTTTCCATTCCTCCCATTCTTCGTGATTTATTCATGTTGCTCCAGGACGTTCTTATCAAAAGATCAGGACGGTATCACCAGTGCAGCCCCACACAATGGGAAACTGCCCTGAATCCAGGCCAGATCAGTCCCAAGCCACAGAGTTTTCATGCAGATTCCATCTGAGCCTTGGCTAACTCCCAAGGAAGCACATATCAGCTCTGCTGTATATTGGCAGAACTTTGGCTCAGAACATATTTCAAATGCCTCCCATTGAGCGTTGGCAGCCTTAAAAAAAACATAGTCAGGAAATTATTCTGGGAGGCTCAGTGGCTCTGTGACACTTTACAAGGAGAAGCTGATGGCTTTCCCTCCCAAACTCTCCCCTCTCTGCCCAGAACAAATGACTGCATTTCCCTGGATATGCCCTAAATTAGGAGAGGGCCAGCTCATCTGCAGCACTAATGGAGGAACGTCTTTAGTGGGCAGGGCCCTCTGCATGGCGCAGGGTGCTTTGTGCCAAGTTCTTCCTCTCGTGGTTTTAAAATGCTTGTCTATTCCAAAAGAAATGCAGCCCATGTGTTTCTGATTCATTTACACTTAAATCATTAAAATGTTGGTGAGAGTTATTTGATGTCGGAGGAGCCTGTAAGTCTTCTTAATGGGACTTTTAAAGGTTTTTTTTTTTTTTCTCTTGCCTAAATCAGAAAGCAGTATTTTGCAAAAACAGTGCCTAGGTTCAAACATTTCCTCATCGCATATACTTGTACCCACAATATCAAACATGGCTTCTTAATAATGCCCAGCTTAGTGAAGTTGACCTTTAAAGGTGATAAAACAGAGAAACTGAAGAAAAAATGGAACAAGGAGAACTTCAGCAAGATTCAAGGCACTGTTCCCCAAAATGTGCCAAAGCAGTGTTATCAGAGTGTGGAGAATACACGTTTGCCATCTTGCTTGGAATGGGTGGGAGCCGTTTCTTGAGTACACTGAACAGCTAAAAAAGCGTAAGAATAATTTCCTTTAAGTCTCATAGCAGACCCCATTTTCCAGATGAGGAAATAGGATCAGAGATGTTATTGAGTCCAAAGTACATGGTTTGCTTGAATAGAAAGGAAAGATTATAGCTAACTCTGACTGAGTCTAATTGCTCTTTTTCAAAAAATGCCTCAAATTGAGTTTCTCTGTGACTGTGGTATGTATCTGTAATGCCATATGCACTATAATATGTTTATAATATGTTTATAAGAAGCAGCACAACATAGTGGATACCAGCTCAGATTTTTCCCCATCACTTTCTAGCTATGTGATCTTGGGTAACTTACTTAAACTCTCTGAGCAGTTTCTTCATCTGGAAGCGGAAATAATATTACTACTCAGCTCTGCAAAATGTAAAGACAATCAAAAGCAGTTAACCCATTACTAGAACAGTACCTGACACACAGTGCTCAGTAAATGTTAGCTATTAGCTGTGACAGCAGTAGGCGTAATAAGAAGCTGGATAATCTAGGCAAGTTATGGACCTCTCTTGCCTCAGTTTTCTTGCCTGTAAAATGGGTATGATAGTGTGACCCTCTCAAGTTTGTGGAAATAATTGAGATGACATTTACACCTGGCCCTGTGCCTAACACAGGAAAGGTTCTCAGTGAACTGTACTGTTTTTAACCAGACATCCCTCTCCTTGTTCAGGACTGGTGGTCATTGTTGTGGAGAAAGGAGATCTCCTTCTTCAGCTAGGCTGAGATCTGGTGCTGCTTTTCTTCACAGTCCCTGGGTCTAGCCATGTACACAGGCCCAGGTCTCTTCACACCCATGGGGTGTGAGGCTTTTTGACTGTGGTGGGTCCTCCCTGGGCGGTAACAGGCCCCTGCACAGTCTGAGTTGGTAAAAAGCTCAAGCCTCACTTTCAAGTGGTGAGAAACAACTAGCCAAGTGAAGGACTGGCTGCTAGCTCACAAGCGCGGCCAGCTGCTCGGTTCACCAAAAAGCCTGTGGTTGTTTGTAGACAGACAAGCTTTGGGATTTGGATCTTTTTTCTTGCCTAATGTAGGATACTAGATTTGCCTTCTTAGTATTGTCCTTGCTTAATTGATGTCCTTTTGCCAGTGTCCTGAAGACGAGCAGAGAATTATAGCCATCTGGCAAGGGAGACTGGGGAGAGCTGACGTTGTCCCTCTCCACTATCTACACACACACACACACACACACACACACACACACACACACACACACACACACACGCACGGTGATACAAATACCTATTCTAGCTGCTCAGCGATTCTCTCCCGGGAGCTGGAAGCAGCCGTACAGGATGAAGGAGGGAACTGGAGGAGGAGATCTTGTAAGGAAGAAGACGGATTCTGTTCTGTCAGGTCCCTCTGAGTGTGTGTAAGAGCAAGTCAGAGGAGAGAGAGAGAGAAGGCAGAGGGAGAGAGGGGGAGAGGGGATCTGTTGCAGGCAGGGGAAGGCGTGACCTGAATGGAGAATGCCAGCCAATTCCAGAGTCACACAGGGACCTCAGAACAAAGATAAGGCTGATACCACACTGGGGACGAGCTCGCAGACGAGTCAGGCCAAGGGGACCAGGCAGCCAGGAGCACTCAAGGCAGGAAAATGAGGTGAGTGCCAGGGCAGAAGTGGGCATGGGGTGGGCGGAGGGGGGCGGCAGCTTTCAGGGACCAGATGCCAAGTAGCTCTGGAAGGTCTGACCTTGTCTCTGGGCAGACTCACCTGCGTGTCCTATGGTTGGTGCAGGGGCTCTTCATCAGTTCTCGGGGCTCTGAGAAGGGAGCCAGGCTGGGGCCTTGCCTGGGACTCCAGAGACTTGCAACTTGAAACGGGAGGCTGTGGCTGTGTTCAAATGCCTCCGGTGCCGCTGGAGCTCAGATTTCTCCTCTGCCAACGCAGGGTGCTGCCTGCCGGCCAATGTGACTTTTCTCCTGTTGCCTACAAGGTTGAGTTTTTGTTTTCCTCCTTTAAAAAGAGCACTGGTTTCTCTCTTCCAACACTCTGTGAGTTAAATATGTGTTTGTGTGTTTATTTGTTCTGACCGGAAAAGAAACCAGATTCCCATTGCTCAGCTCTGTGGCTTCTTAAACCTTCAGAAGTTTGCTAGTTTAAACCTCAGTTTAAAAAAGCAAAAACCTGTCCACATTTTACAGTCCCCTATAAATTTCTGCATTTCTCACTGAAATCAGAGGCCACCAGTAGCATGAATCAGGCTATGAATTGCACCAAATGACTCTTAAAGGGATATTTCAAATTTAAAAAAAAGTCTTCCTGATTCTGAACCTAAGATTTTAAATTGCAATTGTTTCCAAGCTCTTCAATATTTCCAATGTCTCAGCCTATATTTAGTTACTAGCTGCTTGTTACCAGACATTTCTTGTAAGTTTTCCTCTCTAAGTGTCAAAATCCAGCCACCATAATTATTTCTACTACTTATAAGTGCTAATACTGTTAAAAATACAAAAAAGAAAAAACGAACACTCCAGAGACGTGTTAAGTCTCTGAACACCTCTTTTCCCGTTAATTTTACTCTCAGTTGGAAAGGGGTTTCTATTTGTTTCTCTTCTGTAGTCACCTAGCAACTTTTCAGGGTCTGGGGCCAATGAGGGGCTTCAGGCTGTGTTAACTCTTTGAACTCAGATTACCTGTGGTTTAGAGAGATAACCAGCTCTTTAAGGTTAATCCAATCACTCTGTTCTTTTTAAATCCATTGTAATGTTAAATCTGCTGTCTAACTCCATTTTCCTTTCTCCTGAAAGAGATGAGATTTATGCCCATCTACATGGAATGACAATTTGACTCATCTGTCCACTATTCAAGTCTTCACCCCGCCACCCAGGACCCCAGCCATACCAAACTATAGGGCCGATGATCAGTTCTGTCTTGGCATTTGCTCATCCCTCAACTCTCTTATTTCCCCTATTTCTAGAGCAGTGGTCCCCAGTCTTTTTGGTACCAGGGACCGGTTTCATGTAAGAAAATTTTCCAGAGATGGAGGAAGGAGAGAGGGGTTCAGGCAGTAATGCAGGCTACAGGGAGTGACAGATGAAGCTTTGCTCACTGGTCCACTGCTCACCTCCAGCTGCACAGCCCGGTTCCTAACAGGCAGCAGACTGGTACCAGTCCTTGGCCAGCCCACGGGTTGGGGACCGCTGTTCTACAAGACTTGATCATTCAAGCTTGCTCAAACATCACCTCCTCTTCCCTGCTCAGCTTCCCCAGAGTCAGCATCTTACCCTTTGTGCTTTCTCTGTCCTTGGAAGTTATCTCTCTTAATATTATCATGCTGAAATGTTCACCACCTCCTCCAAGACTGGATGTTCCTTAAGGAATAGGCTCTGTGGCTTGTTCACCTTTGTATGCCTCGTACCTAGCATAATGTTTCATACATACAATCATTTCATTGCATACGATCAATACTGGCTGAATTGAATTCAGTTGTTCAATAGCAAAACTTCTCCTGGAAAAGTGCTCCACTAGAAGTCTCTAAGGAAATGGCAACCCACTCCAGTGTTCTTGCCTGGAGAATCCCAGGGACAGGGGAGCCTGATGGGCTGCCGTCTATGGGGTCACACAGAGTCAGACACGACTGAAGCAACTTAGCAGCAGCAGCAGCAGAAGTCTCTAAAAGGTCTTGCCTCATACAGACACAATACTTCAGAGTTTGCAAAGCACTTGTATAGTCACTGTTTGCATCTGGTCTTCAGATTTTGGATGAGGTAAGGGTTTATGGAGACAAGAGGATAAAAGAGTTAAGCAACTTGCCCAAAGCCACACAGATGATCTTGAAAAAGCCCAGACCCAAATTTGGATCTTTGGGCTCCAAGTTTAGGACTTCTTTCTATAATATTGTGCCAGACTCTCAACCAAGTGTATTATTGTACATCAGCAGCTCTCAACCCTAGCTGCACATTAGAACAATTTATAGTACTTTTTAAAAAATGCCAATGACCAGGCCTCACTCCAGACCAATTAAACTAAAATCTGACCAATTAAACTAAATACTTTTGTATTAGAATTTTTTTTTAATTTTCACATAAAGCTATGGGTTTTTAAAATTATTTTTCACAGGATTAATTGCTTTGGCCAGATGCCTGGGCATGATATGGGCATGGACCCAGCTTCCTCTGTGAGCTTTTGTTATTGCTGTTTTCTGTGGAAGCTAACTCACCATATGGCATTGGACGTGACATGTCACCTCTTGGGGTATCCTTTTTGTCCTCTGTCAAGCAAGAGTGTCAAAGAGATCTGCACAAGCCTTTTCAACTCTTCTATCCCAAAACAGTCTTGGTGTTGCGTAGGCTAAAGTGAGGAGTGAATGGAAAGGATAGAAAGTGCTACTCGTTCCACAACCATGGCTATATGCCGGCATTTTTTATGCATTCCTCAGAGCCTGCGCCTACAGTAGGGCTTATGAAATCCCGGCTTTATATATTACTTGTGACATTTCAAGCAAACGTAACTAAACTTTTTGATTAGTCGGAGAATAGATAGCAGGTGTCAGAATTTGTACAGCCGGTGCCTGGTGGATAAGAAGCCAAAAACACTCAGAGAGCGTGATGGGAAATGGAAGCCGCCACTTACATTCTTTGATTTGCAGCCCCGCAAGCAAGCAAGTGAGCATATGCTCAGGCTTATTATGTGAAAAGAGAGATTTGTTTCATATGTTTGAAACTGTTTTGAAATGCAAACAAAATAGAACAGAGTGCTTCACAGGCCTTCCTCCTACGCTGACCAGTTGCCTACTACACGTGGTCTGAGGCCTCTGAGGATAGATGGAGCCATCCACCTGGGCCAGCCCATGACAGAACTAGCAGCAGGAAGCTCAGGGTCTACTCCACGTGGCGTGAAAAAAGCAGAAGTGGAGAAAGCTGACCTTTCAGCCTTGCATAATCTGTTGCTATTTCAGGGAAGTCCAGTCGGGAACCAAAGCTCATTCCTAACCCCTGCTTTTCGGGAAGCAGCCTGATGGGGTAATAGTAACTAATGTTTAACTAGGGCTGGACAGTTGACAAAGTACTTACTCTCCAATCCTCCTTTACTGTGACAGCAGCCTCGGGGGGTGTCATTACTATGACACTTAATGAATGAAGAAGTTGAGAGGGAGACCTTACATGACTTCCCCAAGATGGGTTAGATGAATGAAGTAAAAGTCTGGACTGGAATCCTGCTCTTCCAACCCAAGACTAGTGCCCTCCCCTGCTCAAGAGGCACTTAACCAGAATTTCAAGCGCAGGTTGGAAATATCAGTACATTTCCTCATTTCAAAGTAGGGCTGCCTGACCCCTGCAAGCCAGAGTTTTCAAACTTACCTTTCCTACTACTTCATCAGAGAGCTTGAAACCAAGCTTGCCTTTCTCTCTGCCTTAGAGGCCCTTCCTCCACAGATTGGCTTATAAAAATATTGACCCTGGCAATTGGATGAAAACATTTTGTTTCCTTAGTTGCATCTCATGTATTGCTATTGTAGGGGCCTTGGGAAAAAATTTACCTCTATTTTTCTTAATTGAAAAAATAGCACAAGGTCCTTCTAGACACATTTGAACATTTTACATACACAAAAGTAAAATTGAAAGCACTCATTTTTATTGAGTGTAATTTTATATTACCACTTCAGAGATAACCACTGTTAATACCCCTGCTGCTGCTAAGTCGCTTCAGTCGTGTGCGACTCTGTGCGACCCCAGAGACGGCAGCCCACCAGGCTCCCCCATCCCTGGGATTCTCCAGGCAAGAACACTGAAGCAGGTTGCCATTTCCTTCTCCAATGCATGGAAGTGAAAAGTGAAAGTGAAGTCACTCAGTCGTGTCCAACTCTTCGCGACCCCACAGACTACAGCCTACCAGGCTCCTCTGTCTATGGGATTTTCCAGGCAAGAGTAATGGAGTGGATTGCCATTGCCTTCTCCGTTAATACCCCAGTGATACCCTTCTAGGCCTTTTTGCAGTTATGTATTTACCTTTTATGTAAATATTATATAAAACAGATAGATAATTTCATTGTGGTTATCTCATTGTGTTTATACACTCAAAAATTCATATATATGCATGTAGACACATATATGCATCTTTTTACTGAGCAGGGAGGGGTAGATTGGGAGAAACAACTTTCCAATTAGCCAAATTCTAACTATTAATGTTAAAATGCTGGTATAATTCCCCAGAACTTACTTTTTAGACTATATATTAATAGCGCTCTGGCCCCACATTCGTGCTTTACCTCATTCATTCATTCATCATCTATTATATACCAGGCTTTATATTGGGCCCTTTACATACATCATCCTTAATATTCATGTGAGCTGTGTAAATTAAAGACTATAATCTTCACTTTACATTTGAGGAAACCTGAATTCAGAGACTAATTCCCCAAGATTTCACAGCCAGTAAGGAAGTGAACCGGGATTTGAACCCAAATACACCTAACTTCAGGGCTGTGCCTAAAGCATTGCTCTAATTGGAAGCATGTACAGGGAGCTGCAATCTGGAGTGAAGGATATTCCATGGTATCCTGGGAAGCTTTGAGCTGGAAGGTGGAGGATAAATGAGATGACCAGGTGAGGAATGAGTGGGGCATGTGTGATGGAGTTGAGGCCTGGATGGGTGTGGCATGCTTCCAGAATGATCTGCCTCAGGCTGGTATGAGATGAAGCAAATCAGCGCTAGATCAAAAAGGGCTCATCAGCCAGCCCAGTAGCAGATGCTTTGCCCTGCAGGCACAGTGAAGCCACATGGACACGTCTGTGTTTTAGAAAATCAAATTTGGCAGAAGATTGCTAAATGGTATGAAATGGGGGCCAAGGAAATCAGTTAGGATTCAGTAGCAATAGTCCGGATAAGAACATTTAAATTAATTGACTGAGGAGAAACAGAAGGGTTTCCAAAACATAGGAATCAGCATAAGATTTAGGGGAGAAATTGATGTTTGAGATGTTTGAGTTCAAGGTCTTTGAGTCTTGCAGGGGAACAGTCTATTGGATGCCTTGGTTGTACTGTACATTGACCATTAGGTTTTTGGCAAGCCTTGGACATTCTGCCTCTATTGCATCAGCCACTTGGGTGTGTTCTGTAAGTTTTAGTTGAATTTCCCATGCCCCTTATGCGACTCTTAACAGTCTAATATCTTGGATTCCTACAACTGGAAATAGATTGTAAGTTTTTTATCCTTTTATAAGAACACTTGTCAAAGAGGGGGGAAAACAACTTGTTTTGGTAATTTCTTCTTAATTCAAAATTTTATATTTCTTGATTAATTTTGTTTAATTTGTTTAAGGTACTGCAGATCCCATCATTGAGTACAAGCCTTATCTCAATATTTCCATCTTACTATTACTTACTTTTTAGGAAACTGAATCAAGAGTTTATGATTCTTAAAATAAGCTGAGCTGAAGAAATTATATCAGCTTTTACTTAACTATGAAATTTATATTTTAAACCAAATAGCAATATGTCTCAGAGTCCCAAATATGATATTTTCTGGGAAAGCTTAATACTATTATTGAATCTTTAAAAGAGCACAACTGGGAGTAACCTTAGAAATCAAGTTACTGTCCTTCAGTATTATACAGTGGATAAGCAAGGCCCATAAGGGAAAAATAATTACAGCAGGTCAGTGGTATGCTGTGAACTTGGCCTCCCGGCTGTTGATTTAGTTAAACGGCAAGTACCGCTATCTGAGTGTGCGTGAATCCATCCCTGTCTTTCAGGTGGCTCCTTCTCTCTCATGCGCTGTGCTTCTCCTTGCTGAAGGCCTCAGCCCACATTGTGGAGCTGAACAATATGTTTGGCCAGATCCAGTCTCCTGGCTATCCGGACGCCTATCCAAGTGATTCAGAGGTGACTTGGAATATCACTGTCCCCGAGGGATTTCGAATCAAGCTTTACTTCATGCACTTCAACTTGGAATCTTCCTACCTTTGTGAATACGACTATGTGAAGGTGAGATCTGACATTCCCTTACCGTGGCAGGTTCTCTACTGGAGGATCTGCTGGGAGTTAGAGAACCTAGATGAATTAGATGCTGTGTTTGCCCCCCAGGCTGGCAGTCCAGTGAGGGAGACATACAATATCATAGCATGATAAATGAAGGTTGCGGGTGGTACACTAGGAGCAGGTTGAGTAGGAAGACCTAGAAAAGATCTTAAGGGAAGATGAAATTGGCAAAGTGTTACTCAAATACAGCCTTCCCTTTTCCTTTCTGTTCTCAAAGTCTAACATTTCTGCTAACCTCTGCTCCAATGTCACCTTTAGTTCAACAAGCTAAAGAGACTCCAGAGTAAGCTATCATTATATCCAAAGCTGAGGCATTAGAAAGCATTGTCCAGTTCTCTAGGTAATGATCAAGATAATGAGAAGTATAGAGTATGTCACAGGGGAAATAAGAGGTGAGGTTGGAAGGTTGATTGGAGTGAGATCCTGAAGGGCTTTCAATGTAATGCTAAAGAGTTTAGATTTTATCAACAAAGAGTATAGGCAACAGAAGATGGAAGTGACGATGGATATAAAAGACAAAGGGAAGAGGAGCAGGAAATGATTACAGCATCAAACAATTTCTCAGAATTTAGAAAGTACCCACAGCAATGCCATAGATATGAAGCTGTTCTCTCTTAAAAGTGGAGCTAAAAAAGGTCAAAGTACTTCTGAGAGATGACATATATTACAGTTGTATCTGGTTCAAAAAGAGGTGAAGACCTAAGAACCTACTTATAACCTCTCTCTGGCTTCCTGGAAGAAGCTCTTATTAAACCACTAAAGCTGAAACTCCAGAACTTTGGCCACCTCATGCGAAGAGTTGACTCATTGGAAAAGACTTTGATGCTGGGAGGGATTGGGGGCAGGAGAAGAAGGGGACGACCCAGGATGAGATGGCTGGATGGCATCACTGACTCTATGGACACGAGTCTGAGTGAACTCCGGGAGTTGGTGATGGACAGGGAGGCCTGGCGTGCTGCGATTCATGGGGTCACAAAGAGTCGGACACGACTGAGCGACTGAACTGAATTGAACTGAACTGAGCATAGACTTCCTATATTTTTGGTATTAGTATAGTTTCATTTTTGTACAGCCACAATTCAGTAAGAATTAACCTGGTATTAACCAGGATGTTAATACCACTTTGCTCACTTCCCCAGCAAAGAAGTGAGTTGGCAAGATGCTTACACTTATAATCTCATTCAACCTTTAAAACAATCCTATGAGATAGGTATTACTATCCCATTTACAGGCAAAGACACAACCCCAAGAAGGTGAAGCAACTCACCCAAGATTGTACAGCTAGTAAATGATGGATCAAGATTCCAAATCCATGTCTTATGACTTTCAATACTTCTTTCTTTTGGCTCTGCCAAACTGCTCACAAGCTGTACTCCACTGAGCCCTAGGATACTGCAGAGGCTGACAAGAGCACTGGGGTGGGGGCTGGGGAAGCCTGGTAACTGGGGCTGTGAACTCCTACCCTGATTAACTCATTTTGAATGGTGAGTGCTGCTGATTACATATGTTGGATATGCATCAAGTATCCCATTTAAAGCAAGTTTTCTGTGACTAAAAACTTTCTAAAATTGGTCCTCCAAGGTGCAGTTTTTCAATTTTAGCACTATTGACATTTTGAGCCAGATAAGTATTTGCCGAAGAAAGCTATTCTGCAAATTATAGGATTTTAGCAGCATCCCTGGCTTTACTTACTGGATGTCAATAGCACTTGCATTCCAGTTGTGACAATCAAAAATGCCTCCAGCAGTTATCAATAGCCCCAGAGGAGCAAAAACTCCACATGTGAGAACCACTGCTCTCTCTGTGCTGCTGCCCGTCTTTGAACGTCCTGTGCTAGGAACTGTGAGAATTTAAGGACCCAGAAATCTAGTCCATTAGCAAAAGAGCTGATCCTAGAAAAAAGAGCCATTGCACCAGGTGGAAAAGAGTAATGATGATAAAAGATTGACAGAGAAAGAATGAGAAATGTTGAAACTATCTGCTCTCAGAGATGATGTGGCTTGGTAATCTAGACCGAATACAGCTTCTATAAATCCATTACAAATGGAACCAACTTCTCAGAGTCACAAGGATCAAACAGGGAATATTCACCAAGGCCCTAAGTGTTCATCATAGTAAACTGAAATTTCTAACAAACAGGATAGTTATGTCTTCTAAGATATAATCTAGCCTCTGGAAGAACCAAACTCCAGGATCCCAGATGTACTATGGGTAAGGGGCATTTGGTTAGCAGAATCCCCCAGCCCATTCCCCTAGCTAATGCTGGCTACCACCATTGTATTCCCTGATATTTAGGTTGGAGAGCGAACTTAGCAGAAGGAAAATGACCAAACATTGGCTTAATACGAGAGTAAATTCCATTGATTTAGACAAGGCTAGATGTGAACTTCCTAACTGCTTTTTATCTACTTTCAAACATGTCAAACATCTAGAAATTTTGCCAGTGGAAACATTTGCCTTTATTAGTAGTTGAGGCCTCAAGATCACAGAAATGGCAATTTTTTTTTCTTTAGCTGTGACAATGACTTTTTTTCATTATTTCCCATCCCTCCACTGCAAGAATTCACTCTCAATTCATTTGCAATTTTTTTTTTCTAACAAGTTTTCCCCTTATTGAGACAGAGGTCAAGTCTGACCTTGTTAGGACACCTTTGGGGCTTTCCTGGTGGCTCAGCTGGTAAAGAATCTGCCTTTAGTACAGGAGGCCTGGGTTCGATCTCTGGATTGGGAAAACCCCCTGGAGGAGGGCATGGCAACACATTCCAGTATTCTTGCCTGGAGAATCCCCATGGACAGAGGAGCCTGGTGGCCTATAGTCCATGGGGTCGCAAAGAGTAGAACACAAGTCAGTGACTAGGCACAGCACGGCCCAGGACTCCATCACCAAGATGATAAACACACACTAGAGGACGTAACCCATTCCTTTGCTCCCAAATAAGTGGATTCTCCTGACAAGATAGATTAAGGATTTGACATTGGCTATTTTGTAATGAAAACACACACACACACTGTACTTTTCAAGGGCCACAGTAGAATATGAAGACCTCTTCTGACCCTGACTTAGGGACACTGGAGTACATTTAGACCCAAAGCTTGGCTTTTCTGGCTGGAGAATATTTTGGAGATTAATTGATGATTTCTATCCAGGGTGATATGGCACCTTCCTGAAAATTCAAGGAGATGGGACTAAGGCCCTCTGGAAGGGCAGCATGCTCTGGGTCCTTGCCTGGAGTTTGGGAACTTCCTGTCCTGGCCCCAGAACTGCCACTAACTCCCAAATGATCTGGAGTGGACAAGACAATCTTTTAGCACTCTCTGCTCCAAAATTAGACCTCTGAGCATAGCAAAGAATCAGTCTAGGTGAGACAACACAGAGTTTGAGCCACCTATCTGAAGTGCCCGACAGTTTCCCAATTTCTTTAAAAGAAGAGATTAACATATTGGACAGAGAGGTATTTCTTTCCTCGGGCTTGCACAGCTCACTTCCTTCCAGAATGCTGTCCAGCACCATCACTGGCCCCTCTTCAGAGGTTTTAGCAGCCATGGGGCCTGAGTAGGCCTTTCTTCACAGGACACTGCACCCTGATCGGCTGTCAACTGATGCTCACGTGGAGACAGGCCCAGTGCCCTTGCTCACACACCCCTGGCACAGTTCCCCTCCTAGACTCAAGAACTTATGGGATGTCAGACTGCAGAGGGCCACTGGAGACCCACTTAGACCCACATTGTTGTTATTGTTTTTCAAATACTTTCTCCCCAGTGGACGTTTTTCTCCTTAGAAATCTTCTAGTAGTCCTGATTCAGGAAACAGAAGTGGGGCTGTTGGGGCTGAAGGTGGCTCAGAAGCTCACTCTGGTCATTTAGTCTCCTTGGTCCCCCTGAAGGTCACAGCTTGTAGGAATTACAGTTTGTGTGCATGCGTGGGCACATGCTAGATTGCTTCAGTTGTATCAGACTCTTTGCAACTCTATGGATTGTAGCTCTCCAGGCACTTCTGTCCATGGGATTTCCCAGGCAAGAATACTGGAGTGGGTTGCCCTGCCCTCCTCTAAGGGATCTTCCCAACTCAGGGATTGAACCCTTGTCTCTTACATCTCCTGCACTAGCAGGCAGGTTCTCTATGACTAGCGCTACCTGAAAGTGAAAGCGAAGGTCGCTCAGTCGTGTCTGACTCTTTGAGACCTCATCAGCTATACAGTCCATGGAATTCTCCAGGCCAGAATACTGGAGTGGGTAGCCTTTCCCTTCTCCAGGGGAGCTTTCCAACCCAGGGATTAGACTCAGGTCTCCCGTATTGTGAGTAGATTCTTTACCAGCTGAGCCACAAGGGGAACTCCAAGAATACTAGAGTGGGTAGCTCATCCCTTCTCCAGTGGATCTTCCCGACTCAGGAACTGAACCAGGGTCTCCTGCATTGCAGGTGGATTCTTTACCAATTGAACTATCAGGCAAGCCCAACTGGGAAGCCCCAATTACAGCTTAAATACTCCCTAAGTTCTCAATTCAGGTACAAGACTAGTATTTCCATCTGAGAACCCAGAAATTTCAAACCCAGAAGTCTTCCACATATAGTTGAAACCCACTGAATTTTTCAAATTGCATACTCTTCCTAACCCTTTACCCCCAGGATATGTGGGTTTTCTGGCTATGAATGAGAAAGAGGCTCTTCCTTTCTCGTCTGAATGAAGCATGAGCATGCTGGCTTTATCACCCTTAGATAAGTCAATATCCCTTCACAAAATTCTGTTCTTTCTTTTGTTCCGTGAGGAGTGAGATGAGATGATCCCTAAGGTCCCTAAAATTCCAGACTTTTGATCTTAAGTCTCTTTTCCAGGGCTTTCCAGACGACCTCACTAAATCCTCATTATCGTAGGTAGGATACTGGCAGAAAATAGTAATAATATGGTACAACAGCCACTTCTCCAAGTTCCAGCACTCCGGGAAGAGACCATAGTCTGCTGGAGTTGCCTTAGTGACACGTCATTTAAAGAGAACTTGTAAATATATCATTCTAGTGCTTTTTTTTTTTTCCCCAAGGAACTTTGCATATCACACATTTCCTTCCAGTGAAATAATACTCCTGTCCTGAAGATCTTTCACTCTGTGACTGAATTCCCCTGGCAGGCCTGGGAGTGGGTTTAAAGGACCCTCCAGTTCACAGGAATCCTTTCTGCCCAGCCACAGTTCCACAGAATGCCCTTCCCATCCTGGTCCATCAGGGTCATGATGATGAAATTGCTGACACTGCACATCAGCAGCTTGAAGAAGAGCAGGACCCCAAGGCTGTGGTCCAGATACTCACACTTTATGAAAATTCCTCTCCAGACTAATCTCCTGCAGTCCTTGGTCTTCAAGGCTCATGAGCATCTGCACGACAGTATTTGCCTCCTTGGAATGCGGCTGCAATGGATGGACTCCTGCAGTGCACAGACAGGCGTAGGAGTCACATCTGGTTAATGCCGCAGGCGAGGGGCAGAGCACAGACATTGGCCAGGCAACAGAAGGCCTGGATTCTTGTGGCCATTCTCTATAACTAAGAGACCCTGGGCAAGGGATTCCTCTCTCACAAACAGGGAGTTGAGCCACATGGTCTCTAAGGCTCATCTAGCCCTGATATTCTATGTATCAAAGACCCCAGGAATCATGGTTCAACTTCATGATCATCACGCTGAAGCCCAGGGAAGGGCAATTCTTGGGCCAAGGTCACACTGGGACCAGAATTTATATCTCAAAACATTCAGTCTTTTTTCCTTTAAAAATATTAAGTCACAGTGAAATCCCCCATCATATAGATGCTTAGGCTTTGAAGTGTAATGTAATGCAAGTGTTGTATGGATGTGAGAGTTGGACTATAAAGAAAGTTGAGCGCTGAAGAATTGATGCTTTTGAACTGTGGTGTTGGAGAAGACTCTTGAGAGTCCCTTGGACAGCAAGGAGATCCAACCAGTCCATCCTAAAGGAAATCAGTCCTGAATGATTCATTGGAAGGACTGATGCTGAAACTGAAACTCCAATACTTTGGCCATCTAATGCGAAGAGCTGACTCATTTGAAAAGACCCTGATGCCAGGAAAGATTGAGGGCAGGAGGAGAAGGGGATGACAGAGGATGAGATGGTTGGATGGCATCACTGACTCAATGGACATGAGTTTGGGTAAGCTCCTGGACTTGGTGATGGACAGAGAGGCCTGGCATGCTGCAGTTCATGGGGTCGCCAAGAGTCGGGCACAACTGAGTGACTGAACTGAACTGAAGGCAAGTGTTGTCTATAATCAAACTTAATCTCTTAAATACACTAGGGCACTGTCTTTTAGAATGTCCAGAAGAGACTTTTTTTCAGAAATGCAACCAATTATGGTTCCTTTAATTGAGCATCAGGTGAAGTAACTGATTTGTGCTGAGAAAGGAGCCCTGGAGCTATACTTACTGCAAAAGGTACTCAGAAATCGGAACCACCAAGGGAACAGCAGATTCACACATCCTATTTT